>NC_064644.1:198306976-200706976 GCF_023864345.2 Schistocerca serialis cubense
GGCACCTATCGCTGTTATATTCTAGAGAAAACGAACGTTAAATATGGGTTTGTTGCGCCAGCAGTGATATGTGAGCATGTTTGAACTAGAAATAATATGAAGAAGAGTTCAGCGATCACTGGGAATAGAGCCCCATATATATCGTTGTTGACTACACACAAAGAGACGTCAGCTACCGAATTTTTCTCCACCAGCTGCTCAGAATAACATCTTGAACTTACAGTCATCTCGCAAATAGTTCTGTGTCTCACTGGGAGTTAAAAACGTCAGATATCATTAGTGTTGACAACGAATGAAAATACATTAAAAATCAAAATTCTTATCCACCAGCAGATAGGTGTTCTCATGCTAGAGCTTGATAATACATAATTAAATCTTTAGTGCCGGGCCAGGATTCGATCCCATTCACGCGTAATATGTGGAGATGTTAAGGAATCTGCAGTTTTGAACAAACAACAAATTGTAGCCGAGCTGTATTGTCACGAAGGGATCAAATTCCGCGTTAAGGGTGGTCTGAGTTGCATTCCCAGTTCAGAACCAATCTTATCGACATACAGAAGCTCAGATAAAAGATGGAATAAGTGTCCTGTGACCATACATAGCGTTTGTTTCGTCACTTGAAATAAGTAACTAGTATAAGAAAGGTTACTGGTGATAGAGTTTCTACATGTCGCCACTCCAGACTTTATTGTGGTTCAACCTACCGTCTACTTGGTAGAGAAGGAAAATCATCTTTAATGTGAATTTTCAGACCACACTGCCATTACATCTTCTTCACTTGGTGTAGCCAGGAGAGAATGGACTCTGTCTCTCCCTATCTAAAATCATTGACAGAAGTGGGAATCCAACCCAGACCATAGGTATAACAACCTACCATCCGTCCAACAGACCACGAAATCCTCTTCTCTCATTTTTCTATCGTAACGCCGTTGCGCCACACTGGATGAGAATTCTGACACACAGGCGTCCTGTAGTAATTTGCACCATGTTCAGTAAATTAATTTACTTGGTTGACCGAATCACCATGAACTAGCTGCCTCGGCTACCCAGTGCATACATTCCACTCTATATTTTGTAATCACCGAAATAAAATCACGTAACTGCCACCTACACAGAACTGCCAACAGTGTAGGATGCAGAAGTTTAAATAGGAAGTGTTCCTTTCCACTTGAGCTATTCTATTGCTCTATCTGTTTGTAGAAAACGTCGTTCAGTAAAAAAAAAAAAAAAAAAAAAAGAAAAGCTGTAACTGTTTGTCTCTCAGAAGTCAAGACCTGGCCATATGCATAATTTCACAGTGCTGTGGAATCAAAAAGTTCTGTCGATCTCTGGAGCTGTTGTAGCTACGTGTCAGCTAGTAGCGTAGATAAGATGTCGCGAGTTCGAATACATTCAGTGCTACATTTTTTAAAACGCAATTCTGCTGAAGTTGTCAATCTAATGGAACTTTGAACATACTTCCCTTCACTTCTCAACCCAAAGTAGTCGCATGTGGAAAAAGGGCTAACTACTGTGACATTTTGTTCTGTTCAGGTTTAATAGACAGCAGGCAGCAGATGCATCTCGAAGATGTGTAGGGAGAGCGCATCGTGCCATAATATGTCAGAAAAGTATTTTCTACATTAGCTGTCGTGTGGTAGTGAGATTTTATTCTTCTTCAAACTTTGTTTGACAGCTTTAACTCAGAACAAGTTTTCTACATGCATGTAATCAATAAACTGCACGTGCATTGTCATACTGTCACAGATAACATCAGAGAATTCGCATATATCGTTGATGATTAATTTCTCTCTCATGTTTACTATTGTTTTAACAACACTAAAGGAAACCTTACGAAAATTGTGCACTGTATTATAAGAAATGAAATAAAACTAACCACGATAACATTACGACGAAAGTATGTTTTAATAAAACCGAGTATCTGTACACAAATGTGCCTCTATCGACACGAATTAGTAAAATTCGACTCACTTAGATTTTGATTGGGTCTGTGTTTCATTGGTATGCTGTGTCGTACTCAAGAGGTATGCAAATGTGGCATTTCATAAATATAGTTACGTATTCCCAGAAACCCAAAATTCGCTTGTCAGCAGCGGAAAGAGGCGTTACCTGTTGTGCAGCATTGTAAGTTTTTCAACAATGGACTATGAGCCGAAAGTATTTTCTTGCGATTTCCTTATTGATGTTTGATCCGACTCCTTGTAGCTCTTTCACAGAAGGGATAAAAACGTTGCAGTCAGTGAGACTGGAACTGCAAACCATAACAGACGTTTTTCTACAGGTCAGCACGTTACCACAGAGCCGGCGAAGAGGTATGGGTCTGGGCGTCCTCTTACAACGGCAATAGTGCCTAGAACTCGTAAACCGCTATTTAAAGGTCGAGATTAGTTGCGATTTCCACCCGCAACGACTTTCCTGGGCTGAAAACCGTAAATTTACAATCTTTTGTTACCCTTCAAGCGATAATAACTCAGATCATTCAATGGAAATGACAGGTAAAACAAGTGAACTTTGAGGCTTAATTCCGTGCACACCAGGAAGTAACTCCTCGATCACAGAGTTGCCAAACATACGTTGCCTTGTTGCCAAATCTCAGTTACAGTACCAGCAGGAAGAAGACGAACCGATGTGATCCTACAGCGGGCTGGGAAGTGACCATAGCTGGTGTCTCCAAGTCGCGGCTGCTACGGCCTGGAATACGTAATGCGTCTGACTCGCTTACTGTAACTAGGTTTAGGGACTGGAGCGTAGTTACTAATAATACTCAGAACTGTCTGCAAACTAAGAATCATAAATCAGTAACTCTCATTGTTGTTTTTATATTTCTTTAGTAAGTGTACTCAAAACTAAGAAACTCATTCACAGGCGTTTTCGTGCCTCGCCAATAGTCGAGCACAACAAACAAATAAAAATAAAAAAGAATGTTTTATATATATATATATATATATATATATATATATATATATATATATGTGTGTGTGTGTGTGTGTGTGTGTGTGTGTGTGTGTGAGAGAGAGAGAGAGAGAGAGAGAGAGAGAGAGAGAGAGAGAGAGAGAGAGAGAGAGAGAGAGAGAGAGAGATAAAAGAATGAGAGCGTAAAAATTGTTGTAAAGAAATTGAATCATGGTATTTAAAGAAATCTTTCATTGTAATGACACGTTCCACATCATTACGAAATGTCGTATTCATGATCTATTTAACAAGAAGTAATCTAATGTAATGTAATCTAATCTAATCACATCATATTGATGACTAGCCATAAAGATTCATGAATTACCGAAATTTTTGCCAATACCAATAACCAAACCTAAACTTGAAAATAAAAGACGACAAGTTTTGTAATAAACCGTAACTCCTATCAAGACCCTTTCGTCCCTGTTATCTAACCACGAAAGATGTCTGATATACCTCCATTCTGAAGTAACAAAGTGTGCATGCATTTAAAGATGAAGTGCATGATGTGAAGTTCTGTGACGGAGATACAAACCCAACATGTAATCGGATTGTTAACTAAGAAAAATCAAATGTTACGTATCGGTTTTTCTTACGAGCCGCTAGGTGTCTGAATCTAAAATAAGGATACAAACTTTTGTGCCTAAGAGACAATCGAACTCCACACCTACCGTGCATCCACGAATGTAGCTTAAGTATCAGTTTCTTACTCACGAACAGTAAGATGTGTGCGTGTTTGACCAGAAATAACGACACGTGTTGCGATTGTTGGCAACACATGAACAGACATTAAAAATGCGCGTTAATTTTCACTAGCAGGTGGGTGTGCACTTGATAGAGCTGGAAATGAAATTATGAATATTTTTGTACTGGATCAGGATTCGGACCCACATATTTACCTTTGGAGGAGACCTAGAGAAGACTGCAGTCTTGGGAAAAGGAACGAAATGATTGAACTATACTGTTCAGAGAGATTCAGATCCTCGAAAGAGGAGATACGAATGCGAATCACAGTCCAGCACCAAATTTTTCACCGTCTCTAGTTCAATCAAGTACAAGTAAACTAAGAGCCCTGTCCCTTTAAATGGCTATCGGTTCATCAAATAAAATAAAATTTGCTAATGTAAGTAAGCTTACTGGCGTCTGTATGTCTGTTTACAATGACTTCCGCTATGTCATTTCCCAACGTAAACTGGCTCTGCCCAGTTGGTAATGAAGGAACGTGATGCTTAATGCTGATTCTGGATTATAACGTCTTTCTCTTGAGGTTACCAGAGGTAAAATAAATCTGTTTGTGCCTCTTAAAAGCAAATGCCTGAACCCACGCATTGCACCTGTGATAGTTCGTTCCACCAGACCATTGTGGCCACATTTCCCAGCCCCTGGAGTGTGCTGTGACGGATGATGTGCTTAGCTTACAAAATTAATCACGGTGGAAAAAATGCGAGTCTATTAAATGGTTAAGTAGAAGCAAGCTTCTGACGCAGAGATTATGCTATTCTCATGTCAGCAGGATGTAAAGACTCTTCTAGGCATCATAGGCAGGATGTGAAGCCATTTTGATTTTTCACAAATTCAGCAAATTTCTTAGTTCGAGAAAATCCACTATGAAGTGTGAAGTTGAAGGATAATTCGATTATTACTGTTATTATTACTATATTTATGAAATGCCACATTTGCATACCTCTTGAGTACGACACAGCATACCAATGAAACACAGACCCAATCAAAATCTAAGTGAGTAGTATTTTACTAATTCGTGTCGATAGAGGCACATTTGTGTACAGATACTCGGTTTTATTAAAACATACTTTCGTCGTAAGGTTATCGTGGTTAGTTTTATTTCATTTCTTATAATACAGTGCACAATTTTCGTAAGGTTTCCTTTAGTGTTGTTAAAACAATAGTAAACATGAGAGAGAAATTAATCATCAACGATATATGCGAATTCTCTGATGTTATCTGTGACAGTATGACAATGCACGTGCAGTTTATTGATTACATGCATGTAGAAAACTTGTTCTGAGTTAAAGCTGTCAAACAAAGTTTGAAGAAGAATAAAATCTCACTACCACACGACAGCTAATGTAGAAAATACTTTTCTGACATATTATGGCACGATGCGCTCTCCCTACACATCTTCGAGATGCGTCTGCTGCCTGCTGTCTATTAAACCTGAACAGAACAAAATGTCACAGTAGTTAGCCCTTTTTCCACATGCGACTACTTTGGGTTGAGAAGTGAAGGGAAGTATGTTCAAAGTTCCATTAGATTGACAACTTCAGCAGACAGCAGAATTGCGTTTTAAAAAATGTAGCACTGAATGTATTCGAACTCGCGACATCTTATCTACGCTACTAGCTGACACGTAGCTACAACAGCTCCAGAGATCGACAGAACTTTTTGATTCCACAGCACTGTGAAATTATGCATATGGCCAGGTCTTGACTTCTGAGAGACAAACAGTTACAGCTTTTCTTTTTTTTTTTTTTTACTGAACGACGTTTTCTACAAACAGATAGAGCAATAGAATAGCTCAAGTGGAAAGGAACACTTCCTATTTAAACTTCTGCATCCTACACTGTTGGCAGTTCTGTGTAGGTGGCAGTTACGTGATTTTATTTCGGTGATTACAAAATATAGAGTGGAATGTATGCACTGGGTAGCCGAGGCAGCTAGTTCATGCTGATTCGGTCAACCAAGTAAATTAATTTACTGAACATGGTGCAAATTACTACAGGACGCCTGTGTGTCAGAATTCTCATCCAGTGTGGCGCAACGGCGTTACGATAGAAAAATGAGAGAAGAGGATTTCGTGGTCTGTTGGACGGATGGTAGGTTGTTATACCTATGGTCTGGGTTGGATTCCCACTTCTGTCAATGATTTTAGATAGGGAGAGACAGAGTCCATTCTCTCCTGGCTACACCAAGTGAAGAAGATGTAATGGCAGTGTGGTCCGAAAATTCACATTAAAGATGATTTTCCTTCTCTACCAAGTAGACGGTAGGTTGAACCACAATAAAGTCTGGAGTGGCGACATGTAGAAACTCTATCACCAGTAACCTTTCTTATACTAGTTACTTATTTCAAGTGACGAAACAAACGCTATGTATGGTCACAGGACACTTATTCCATCTTTTATCTGAGCTTCTGTATGTCGATAAGATTGGTTCTGAACTGGGAATGCAACTCAGACCGCCCTTAACGCGGAATTTGATCCCTTCGTGACAATACAGCTCGGCTACAATTTGTTGTTTGTTCAAAACTGCAGATTCCTTAACATCTCCACATATTACGCGTGAATGGGATCGAATCCTGGCCCGGCACTAAAGATTTAATTATGTATTATCAAGCTCTAGCATGAGAACACCTATCTGCTGGTGGATAAGAATTTTGATTTTTAATGTATTTTCATTCGTTGTCAACACTAATGATATCTGACGTTTTTAACTCCCAGTGAGACACAGAACTATTTGCGAGATGACTGTAAGTTCAAGATGTTATTCTGAGCAGCTGGTGGAGAAAAATTCGGTAGCTGACGTCTCTTTGTGTGTAGTCAACAACGATATATATGGGGCTCTATTCCCAGTGATCGCTGAACTCTTCTTCATATTATTTCTAGTTCAAACATGCTCACATATCACTGCTGGCGCAACAAACCCATATTTAACGTTCGTTTTCTCTAGAATATAACAGCGATAGGTGCCGGGTAGGAGTCCTGGGAAGGAAAAAATTAATGTTTCGTCTCGTCATTTCAGTTAAAACATCTAGCTACTGCCGCGAAAATCCGATATGTCACATTTAACTGTGCTTCGATAGCAATCCGATTAGGTTCTGGGTTCGAATCTGTGTCCAACACAAAGCTTTACCTCACGGCATTTCAAGTAAGTTACTTGTGAAGAAGCAATATTTAACATCTCTCGTAGGACGTTAACAGGGACAATAGATGATGGGTAGGAATTCGCGTCTGTTAAACATGTTTGCGTTATGCAATTTAAAGTTGATATTTGCTAACTGATACTGTCTAAAATCGAGGTATATCACTCTCTGTATGCTTAATCAGGAATGACTGTTAGTTTCCGTCAGTATCGAAATCTTTGCTTAGTCTGCATGAGCTGGGTTTGAATCCATATGCGGAACAAGACGGTTCGTCGTGTCATTTGAAGTTCATACATATTCTCAACTAGCTGCTCGTGAATAACTTAAATTTTTAATGTCATTTTGTGTTAAATAATAAGTACGGTATGTTACTTTGAAGAGGAAATCATGAATACGACGAACTTACTACGTGCATTACCAATCTGACGTAATAATGAGAGTGGTAACATTTCAGGTATGTCATTTATTGTAATAAATGTGAGCTTACAAGCCTTAAGGACAGTCTTATCTGTGATAAAGTGTTCCCTGATATTTGTAGTATCGTGGTATTACTTTACATCTTGAGTTATTGCGGTACAGAGCAGTGTTTCCTAGTGGTGACTTGTTGGAACCATTTTCAATAGTCAAACGACTGTACCAAGGAGCGATTAGAGGACCTGCTGGACAGCTTTTTTTGAATAGGACAATGTTCCTGTCCAATAATTTTTAGATTAGTTACAATAAGCTTACGCTGCAAGAGAACTCGCTTGTATTTTTCAATATGTGGTCTGTTGTCGGTTTGAAGGCCTTACATTGCATCGGCAATTTAGTCTGGAGTAGGGTGGAGATAGCAATGTGAAAGTTGCGAGCTGTCGAAGACGATCTTCATATTCCTAATGCGATTAGGGCATCGTATACTCTTGACGACGTTTAGCACCTGTGCGGTCAGTCAACCAATTTCAGAATTCACGTTGAGTAATCCTGCTAAATTCCCATAATATTGTCCTTTTATATTGATGAGTAATATGGATAGTCGTCACGTTCATGTGCCGTCTAGAACGCAAATTTAATGTTACTATCCTAGGAACTAACCTGCAATACGTTTTGAATTTCATAATCGGAACTATCTGCATTCACCGCCATCAGAGCAATGTCAGGGAACAGAATGCAGCAGTGCCTTGGTATCTACTTGGGGACCTGCTTGAGTCGTGTTCTAAGGAAAGGGTAGTTGCTGGTTCACATTATATTACACTAGCGAGAAGTACCGACTTTTCCTTTTCTCTGCAAACATCCCGAACTAAATTCAGTAACTAAATGCTAAGAATATATTTGCATTGTGCCAACTCAAAGATCAATAGATATGGATATAGATATAGATTTTTATATTTAAAGCCATTCTCGTTCTGCGTTGGAATAAACATCATTCATTATTTGATTGTTCTTGTTACGATTGTTATTGTCATTCTCTCACTCGCAAGAGTTTTCACATTTCTATTTGGTATCGATGCACATGAAGAGTGGCTATGAAAGAAGGGAATACTGAATGTTACGTCATGCAGAATACACTCATTTACTTCTGCTCCTCGTGATCAACGCTGCAGGAGAAGTGAGATACATAAAGTTGACAGTGTGAGGACAGACATGCTGGCACAACTCTGCAACTACACAGTGTTACCAGATAAAATGGTGCTGCGGAATCGAAAGTGTAGTACGGACTTTGCCACTTTAGCAGACAGCTGCTAATTTCGGACCATGACCGTGGATTACACTTCGGTCAGTGCTGGTTAGAGTGTTGCAACTGTAAATGGAAGGCTTTGTTTGACAGTCTTGTGCTGATGCTGTCTGAATAAATTATGCCATTGGATAAAAAGCGGTTTAGTTTTGAGACCTAACCCACAAGGGGAGAAGGCACAGTGGTCTGCTTCAGGAATTCCAAGCAATAAAACACAAAAAGCAACCCAGGAAGGGTTCGAACAGCTACTTTCATGCAGAGACATGCATTTGGAATCTGTTCATCGCTATGGGGTCAAACAAGAGGGTAACATTACTGAAACAATGATCAGGCTACTTAGTATATAAGAGAGCATACAGATTTCAAGGAGGAAACGTATGAAGACGCAGACTTCCTCGTTATCAATATGTGCGGCATATCTTTCGTGTTAACGAAAGTAATATCCCGCTTTAACTCTTCTTACGTTTCAAATGAAATGAATGCCATGAGGAATCGAATATTTGTTGACTGCGTCTCTCCTTGCTTCCATCCGTACCAACATATTTCTTCATTCTCGTGGTAATCATGACATTCTTTTTGTATGCTGCAAAAGATTGCACGTGGACAAATCCGACATCGAGGTGCAAAGCGTTTGGTATCTTACATTATATTCAATTCGAATAAGCTTCAGATGTATTTTTACTTCGTTTGTATTTTTAGATGATTATGAACGTTACGGAAAATTATCTCACATGCTTTATGTTGAATGAGAAACATTGAATGACCCGTTTTGCTTTCCCTACGTTGAAATGATATAATGTCGGCGTCAACAGCCTTCCTCCACGCCGGAAGCTGAAACTTGTATCATTCTGGATTAATGATAATTGAATGTCTCAAATGTAGACATAGCCCACAAGGCGACGTCAGAAACCATCAGGGGAGAACGCCGCATAAAAACCAAACGTGCGCGCGCGTCTCCACTCTGAAGGACCGTATCGGAGAATCACGGCAAGCATTTCGCTGAAGAGCTGCCTCGTAAGAGAACCGAGAAATGGCAGCGTCGTAGCAAGTATTTGTCAACACTCTGATAGTGCATTTACTTCCGGGTGTAGGCCGGCGTTACCTCGCTAAATTCACTTGACATTCGTTTTCCACATCGAAGACTCGTACGATAGAGTCCACTGTAAGATGAGACACTTAGAAAGTATAATTAATTTCTGGACTCCAAGAACGGCGTTCTTCACATAAGTAACACCTGTTTGTAACACCTGTTTGTGTGTTTTAAGGTTGCGTTTTGAGGCTCAGGCAACATCGCAGTGACTATAGTCCGTCTGTGGTCGCCAGTGTGTCGTTAGCTCAGAGGTTATTCGTCATATTGTGGTTTTTCTAACGCGGGACATTCTGAATCGGAATACTCCCCTTTCATTATTAGTTCCGGGACGTGACTATTTTCCTCGGACAAAGACCAGTGCTGCGAACTGGATTCGCGGACATGCCATTCACTACCTAGTTGGACAAACTGTAGACTCTGTACTCGATTTTTGGACAGACCTCAATGACCGTCATTATGTCGTTGTCCGCCACCCAAAATACGGACAATTTTTCTCGAACTTCCGTGGGAGTGCTTTCCACGACCCGCCTCGCAGCTGGAATGTGTTAAGCCAAGAGTGAATAAGGTTTCCAGTTTGAACCAATGAACATTTCTGAACTACTGAACGGAACACACCAATTTCGAGAAGACGTGACTCAACATATTACCAGCGGGGCGCAGAAGGCGTCTGATCAATTACTCAACAAAAATAAACAAAACAAAAGTCAAAATAAAAATAAAATTTAGAAAAAGGAAGATTTTTTTTTTTTTTTTTTTTTTTTTTGTAATGAGAGCCCTAACCTTGAATTCCCATATTTCCCCTGGTATATAGGCAGCTCTTGGGGTAGGTTTAGTCAGGAGCCAACGCCTGAAGTGGACCACATTTTTTTTTTTTTTTTTTTTTTTTTTTTTTTTGTAGGATGAAAAGTGGCGGTGGCACTTAGTTTCTTTTTTTATTGCCATTTTCCTAAGTGGCTTTAAAATAAGAGAGTAAAAAAGGGGTAATCGTCAAAAAAAGTAAAAGAAAAAAAGCAAAATTAAAAAAATGAGGTTCCCTTGTGCGTTGCGGTGGTCGTACTGTATGACATAGCAGTTCCAATCTCGGTGGAAGCCGATGACTACAACCTTTTATTTTCCATTTTAATTAATGGAGTTGCAAACGGCTAGTAAAAATTCTTTATACGAAATCTGAAGAATGTCTTTAAACATCAATCTTCGTCCGATTCGACTTAGTAAATTAAGTTAATATCATGGATGTCTGCTTTGCAAATGCCAAGGTGCTTCACTGTAAAATAGATCCTGAAAAGATTCAAAGCGACTGTCAACGATATAAATTTGAGTTTTGTTCGTCATATAGGTCTAACATGTCAGAAGGTTGTTTATGAAGTGCACATGTTGATTAATATAGTTCCCCTCTTCTAAATTTTTGCAATAGCATTTAACTGTAGACGTTTTCTAACACCGGCGTTAGCAATTCCTTTCCGTTCTCTGAAACCTCCAAAACGACAAATTTTTCTGGTCTAAATCTGATGACCTTAACTATCACTTCCGATCAACATTAAATACTTCATGAACCCATACATGGAACTCCAAATGTGCAGTGTTCAGGCACTGCTACAGAGCATGCATTGCAAGGTATTCACACAGTTTATCGCATAGAGTTGCCATAAGGAATGAAACAAGAACTGTAATACACTTTACACCACAGACGCTCACCCAGGCTTGACGAAAACATCCCAACATTGACCAAAAGTTGCACAAATAATTGAGTTTGAAAGGAAAAGAAACGAGGTATGAAGCATTTATAAATTCATCGAATGTAGTGAGGTGGTTTAATTTCGTCCCAGTCTATAAAATTAATTTCGGGCCATACTCAGTCTCTTGCCGATTAATGTAATATAATACCCGCCTACTAATCAGGGCGTCTGTCTCCGTTGCTTTTGAGCGTGAATGGAAATCGTAGAAATTTTCTGTGGAGCAACATTTAATAATAAAGCGTTTTAAATCATCAAAGGCGATGAGCGGGAGCAGGCGCTTTCGATAAAGAATGGGGGAGTGCAGCGCCGCTGCTGTCGCCACGACCGCTGCCGGTAGCCAGCAAATGGATCCCGGAGCTTTGCCGCATACGGCGTCCAGAGGAGGACAGTCTGCAGGAAATCTGCCGCAAAATCGTTACTAGATAAAATTTTGATATCGGTGTGTCAGAAAGCGAAATAGATTGAATCTGCGCTACCATTACACTCACGTCTTCAGCATTCAGACGGAAGAGGCTATAAAAATATTTTATGCCAGCTGCTCTCGAGCCACTGACATTACGAACAGTAACAAAGCACGCTACCGCTAGACCACAGGCGTAATCAGCCTAGTGTTTCTATATCATGGGACAAGTTTTCCTCCAGGAAGTGCCGCAGTCTGCAGTGTTGCTAGATTGTGCAGATAACCGGACTTAGAGAATTAGCGAGTTGGCCAGTTTTATTGTCCCATGCCGCGATCGGCGCGGACTTAGCCTCTGAAGCGGCCGGCCGCCGGTCGAGTTTTATGTCAAAGAGTGTACATTCAGCAGCATACCTGTATACTGTTTGCAAGATGTGTTACGGTTAGAGTTACTAGTAAAGAAGTGATAAACTAAATCGGCAAGCGAGATGCGATAGTTTTTACTGCGCGAATAGCGAAAATGTAAATGTGAATGTATGCTTTCCCGGCGTATACAGCTGGCGAAGAGTTCTCGGGCTTCCAGCCGGGTGGCGGTGTCTTCAAACAGCGACGTTTCGACGAGTGACATACTCATCATCTTCTGGCGAAGTGCCGAGACTTTGCGGATGCCGGTCCCTTTATTCTTGCGGTGTGCCCCCCACCACCTGGCCGCGGGAGGCTGGGTCCAGAGGAGCCGGCGGGCGAGGTGGAGGGGGAAGCGGGTGCGCCGTTCGTGTCTCCGTCAGAGCATTCTGATTGCGTCTCGTGAGCTGGACGGTTCTTGTTGCGTTCCTGGCGTATTGCGGCTAATGCTGGATTCCAGGCCGCGCTCAGTTGATAGCCTTCGTCCCTGTTCACAAGGTTCTCGTGGACCCGTATTTCTATTGACGAAGGCTATCAACTGAGCGCGGCCTGGAATCCAGCATTAGCCGCAATACGCCAGGAACGCAACAAGAACCGTCCAGCTCACGAGACGCAATCAGAATGCTCTGACGGAGACACGAACGGCGCACCCGCTTCCCCCTCCACCTCGCCCGCCGTCTCCGCTGGACCCAGCCTCCCGCGGCCAGGTGGTGGGGGGCACACCGCAGGTATAAAGGGACCGGCATCCGCAAAGTCTCGGCACTTCGCCAGAAAATGATGAGGATGTCACTCGTCGAAACGTCGCTGTTTGAAGACACCGCCACCCGGCTGGAAGCCCGAGAACTCTTCGCCAGCTGTATACGCCGGGAAAGCATACATTCACATTTACGACACCTCTACGGGGAGGAGATGCTTTGTAGCTTCAAGCTGCTGCAGAAAGAACGCAACAGGGAAGCCAAATTGCTCAGCTCACTGGCTTTCCTCCAACGTTGCCGAGACAAGAACATCTTGCCACGATTTGCGGAATTAAGACATCCTGTGAAAACGAAGAAAACCGAACGTATTTTACGGCGAGCAGGGATGGCGATTGTCAGGGAACGCATTCACTACACACGGCAAGAACTGGACAAGAATGCACGCATCCTGATCGCATGTCACCTGAAAATGGCAGAAGCATTACCGGCACACACTTGGGAGTGGGTTGACTGCAGCTCTCACGCCGACAGTGAGGTGCAGAAACGACATGTTGCCGCAAAACAGATCAACAAATTCGGCAGACTCTCTGGAGCTCAGTCGACCCAGAAGGTGACAAATAGCACCAGAGCTATTGTAAATTTGACAGATAAGGTGCTAGATGCAGCCACAACTTCTGTCCTCACGAAAGGGTTGAACTTTGCACCTGTACCAAGGACCATACCGAAACGGGACATCATCAGCAGCGTAGAGGAAGCAATCCGGGGCCTACCCAAGGAGGAAGCTGAGCAGATCCGAAGGGAGACCTGCAGGATCATCGACAAGTCACGACTCCCTAAAGCTAACATTACTGCGCAGGAGCGAGAGGCTATCGGCGCACTGAGGGATGATGCTGACATCATGGTCCTCCCAGCAGACAAGGGAAATGCGACGGTGCTGATTCGCACAGTCGACTACCAACAGAAAATCTGCTCTCTGCTGCAAGACCCAGCCTACAGGAAGCTCAACAAGGACCCTACATCGACGATGACCAGGAAAACCGTGGCGTTACTGAAGGACTCAGATCTACCAGAGGCAGTGCAGAAACGGCTGTATCCCAGAGCGCCAACGACACCGCGCCTGTATGGGTTGCCCAAGATTCACAAAGATGGGGTGCCTCTACGGCCGATTCTGGACACTATCAACTCGCACAGTTATGGACTGGCCAAATACCTGGCGACACTATTGAAACCACTGGTGGGACACTGCAGTCATCACGTGAAAAACTCCGCGGATTTCGTCAGAATACTGAAGGACATCCGAATACAGAGTGATGACCTACTCGTGAGCTTCGACGTCACCTCCTTGTTCACAAAAGTACCGCTACAAGACGCCTTGGCGCTCCTTAATCGGCACTTCGAGCCTGAAACAGTGAAGCTCTTTGAATATGCACTTACGACCACCTACTTCAAGTGCAATGGAGAGCATTATGAACAAGTGGATGGAGTGGCCATGGGATCTCCCCTTGCTCCAGGGATCGCGAATCTTTATATGGAACACTTTTAGGAGGTGGCACTACAAACTGCTCACCGTAAACCCAGGCACTTCTTCCGCTATGTGGACGACACTTTCGTGATTTGGCAGCATGGCAGGCAGGCACTGGAGGAGTTTATGGACCACCTAAACGGCATACATGAGAATATAACCTTCACGATGGAAGTAGAAGAGAATGGCTGTATTCCATTCCTGGACATACTGATCAGGAAGAAAGCGGATGGCACGCTGGGCCATTCAGTATATAGAAAAAAGACACACACAGACCTGTACCTCCATGCAACCAGCTGCCACCATCCGGCGCAACGCCAGTCAGTACTGACCACCTTGGTGCATAGGGCGCACGTCATTTGTGACAAAGAAAGCCTCTCAGACGAATTACACCACCTAAGAGAGGTATTTCGGAAAAACGGGTACAGTGAAACACAGATTGGCAGGGCCTTCAAGAGGAGACAGGCTGACAAATTTCAGGAAGAGGAAGAGGAAGTTAACAAGAGACTCGCCTTTCTTCCATATTTGGGGCCCACATCAGCCAAAATCGGGAGGCTATTAAGAAAATCTAACATAAATACCGTCTTCCGACCACCGCCGAAGACGAAAGAGCTGCTGGGCTCAGCTAAAGACCCACTCAAACTAAACACACCTGGTATATACAACATTGCCTGCGAATGTGGTGTGCAGTACATTGGTCAAACGCAGCGCTGCATCTCTAAAAGGTGCGAGGAACACATCAGGCATGTTCGACTTGGACAGATAGAGAAATCTGCTATAGCTGAACATAGCATCAAAGAAAACCACACCTTTGACTTTGAAAACACCAGGGTGCTATGCCGAGCCGGGAGCTATTGGGATAGCGTCATTAAAGAATCAATAGAAATACGGGTCCACGAGAACCTTGTGAACAGGGACGAAGGCTATCAACTGAGCGCGGCCTGGAATCCAGCATTAGCCGCAATACGCCAGGAACGCAACAAGAACCGTCCAGCTCACGAGACGCAATCAGAATGCTCTGACGGAGACACGAACGGCGCACCCGCTTCCACCTCGCCCGCCGGCTCCTCTGGACCCAGCCTCCCGCGGCCAGGTGGTGGGGGGCACACCGCAGGTATAAAGGGACCGGCATCCGCAAAGTCTCGGCACTTCGCCAGAAGATGATGAGTATGTCACTCGTCGAAACGTCGCTGTTTGAAGACACCGCCACCCGGCTGGAAGCCCGAGAACTCTTCGCCAGCGAAAATGTAGTGAACGATAAACTTTTTTTCCTTTCATAATTTTCTGGGGGAGAACGGGCGTATCCGTGAGAAACAGTTTCGTAAAGATTTGAAATTATGTATAAAGTTAATTGCAAGTAACTAACAAGTAAATTCTCTCATTCCCCAACACTAAAGGACTATAATCTGGCCGAGCGGTTCTAGGCGCTACAGTCTGGAACCACGCGACCGCTACGGTCGCAGGTTCGAATCCTGCCTCGGGCATGGATGTGTGTGATGGCCTTATGTTAGTTAGGTTTAAGTAGTTCTAAGTTCTAGGGGACTGATGCCCTCAGCAGTTAAGTCTCATAGTGCTCAGAGCCATTTGAACCATTTTTGACTATAATCTGGCGATTTTGGCACAGTTAGTTATGCTGGCTCAAGACATGCACAGTTTCCAATTGTAATACTTGTCTAATTGTGTTAAACCGTCCGAATAAGATCAAACCTCCTTATCAGTAGATTATGACAGCCATTTAAATTTTTAATTTCAGTCAATAATTACACAAAACACGGAAAATCAAATTTTTGTTGCCTGTCGTAGCCATAAGGGGGCAACTTGCAACTGCGATATTTAACCATGTACCCGGATACCAAGATGTTCTTTTTCTCGGCCGGTTTAAGTTTTAAAAAATGTGGAATTTGTTGTAGGAGATCGTCGAATATTTCTGCTTTGGGCCCTATAGTTTGAAAATGGCGTCTGTAATGGATGTGCGTTCCAAGGAGAAACCTGCATTGAGTTTCTTTGCCGGAAAACCAGTGCACCGCAGATATCCATAGGTGCTAGCAAAATTCTACGGAGACATGGCAGTGCACAAATGCACGCTGAGTCTTTGGCCGAGGCGACTGTCATCATCGCAAGAAGGTCACGCAAATCCTTCCGATCTCCCGCCGTGCCAGCCGGCCGCACACAGCTGTCACTCCTGCAATGTTGGAACGTGTGGACACTCTCATTGGTCCACAATCCAGCACCTCGCTGCACAACTGGACGTCTCTGTTGGTAGTGCTGAAACACTCGTCCACCAATTGGGATGCTCAAAGCTGTGTGCCTTCTGGGTTCCACATCGCCTAACAGAAGACCATAAAGAGCAACGAAGGATCATCTGTGCGAAATGCTTTGTCATTACATGGCTGACCGTGACAATTTTCTGTTGAACATCGCTTCAGGCGATGAAATATGGGTTCGCTACCTGGATTTGGAAGCGAAATAGCAATTCATGGGTTGGTGCCACACCACATCTCCTCCGCCGAAAATATTGAGAGCCGCATCCTTAATTGATAAAGTCGTGGCGATGGTCTTCTGGGACCCTGAAGGGCCTATTCTGTTTGATATCCCCCCTCATGGTGCAACGATCAACTCTGAAGTGTATTGTACTACCCTCAGGAAAATGAAGAAACGACTTCAGCGTGACTCCCCGGGAAGCAGTACGTGGATTATGGGGAGGTTACTGATGCAGCAAGACGTTGCCTCCGACGTCGACCAGTAGAGTTGAAACGTCCCGTCGAAAAAATAAAAGAAATAATGATTGAACTTAATGCGTTTAGACGATAACCTTCCCATCTAAAATAAAATAATTTAACTTACTTTCCATCTAATGAAAGAAAGAAAGAGAATTGAACTTTTAGTGCCTTGCAGCTTTCCTGTCTGGACTTGCTTTTGACAACGTGTCTGATCCGATAAGTCTTTAGCGTACACAATTTTGTACGTCATGTGCCTTTATTGGTTAGAATATTAATGTGACTGATCAAAAAAAGCTTATTTCGACGTGAACACATAAGCTTACGTCTTGGCCCCTTAGCACTGGTTGTCTATGCAGTGAGCCTGAAAACAAACTTATATACTTTCCTTACATTTTATTTTACTGGGTAGCGTCTGGATAACGTCATCTGACTGCATGTCTGAATATATTCACTCTGATCTATTGTTGATAATTATTTGGGTCGGCATTCATTTAGGCCTACTGGGATTGCAAATATGTGAGCTAAAACTGTACTTATTATTCATTTGCTTTTTTGATTGAAGTTACTGGTGAAAAATTCAATGTCATTTTTAAATAAAAAAATTGAGAAAACTCAACAATAGTTAAATCTTGTGGTTACTGGGTTCACTGAAAAATAATGCGATATTGACTGAGATAAACTGATCTGTTCTGAAAATGATTGAATATAAATTTTTATCTCTTTATAATGATTCAATTTATTGGGATCGTTTACATAAAACAGATTAAAAATGTAACAACGAACTTACAATATGCAGTTAGCGCTTAAATACCTTTAATGTCTTCCTGACGTCGATTTTTAATAATTCATAAATAATTAACCATTATATAATTATAGTATTCTTCAAGTAATGTATAGTTGGTGGCGAACAGGCACAACGCTCTGTCTCTACACACAACTTCATTGCACAAAGGTTGACTCAAGAGAGTTCTATCTACAATGCTGCGCGCTTCCCGCACGCTCCCTATGTATCAATGCGCGGGCTCTCCCGCCAACAAAGAGCTTGGTGCGGATACTTCACTGTCACCATCGATATGAAAAGAACTTAAATAAATTTTACAAAACATTTTTCTCAACATTTTACTTACACACTATAATTGTTATTTACATATTTCTTAGTTTATAAATATTTTGATTTTCTATTGACATATTTCAGAGTGGTGCCATGCGGGCATACAGGCCCTCACTCTAAGATGGCGTAAGGCGCCGCATTGAACGGAAATTATATTGAAAAATAGGGTTTTGTAGCCAAAAGAGTGAGGAACAATGTGATGTATTGGAATCCTGAATAAATCGAACCTGCTTTCAGAAAAAAAACGTGTTGCGTTTTACTCAACATCTCCCCCCCCCATCCCACCACCCCCCACCCCCCCTAGCCCGTAATATCTTTCCATGCACTACATGTAAGCAAAATATGGAGAAGGCCAATTTAACAAGCACGGTTTCCAGTCTAATAACAGAAACTTAACATGTCATCGTTCCACTGTCTTTATAAATAATAATGATCATGATAATAATAATAATAATAATGATAATAAACGAAGATAAATACTTCAGGTATATGTGGCCACAGGGTTTAGACACAGCATCAAAAGTGGTCTTTTGGAAATAGAATAAAGACAATTTCTACTAATTATTGTTGAGGGTTCAACAGTGTCTGAAGAGTCAAAGTCCTATGATGCCAATAGGTAGAGGCGTCGACGGAGGGACAGTTTGCGGGAGAACGAGGTAATGTAATGCCGACACGTCACCAAAGTGTTCCAGCATATATACCAAAATATGTTTCACCTCATAATTTCATCAAAGTAATGTGCATGTAACAAAATACCCTTAAACAGCAGCGAAGGTACTCTAAACCAGAACTGTGTGAGTTAAGGTCTGAAGGGAGATCCTGAGCTGTGGTAGCTCGACGGGAAATATCTCGTGTAGCTTGACATCTGTCAGAACTGTTGTCGTGTCACCACCAGACACCACACTTGCTAGGTGGTAGCTTTTAAATCGGCCGCGGTCCGTTAGTATACGTCGGACCCGCGTGTCGCCACTATCAGTGATTGCAGACCGAGCGCCGCCACACGGCAGGTCTAGAGAGACTTCCTAGCACTCGCCCCAGTTGTAGAACCGACTTTGCTAGCGATGGTTCACTGACAAAATACGCTCTCATTTGCCGAGACGATAGTTTAGCATAGCCTTCAGCTACGTCATTTGATACGACCTAGCAAAGCGCCATATTCAGTTACTATTGATATTGTGAATCATGTACCGTCAAGAGCGACGTTCATCATTAATGGATTAAAGTTAAGTATTCCACCAGCTACTTCCGTTTTTCTAAATTCTAATTTCCTTGTCCTGTTCCAGACCTCACGCCAGCCTGCGTGAGCTAAAACGCGTGAATTTCGGCCTCCTCTAGTAACACGGTGTTGGCTCTCCTGCCAACCACAACTACTGTCACACATTTTTGTGAGATACTAGCAAATATTTTTTTGAGATACAGCTTGATAACTGCAGGCACTCCACATATTGTCTCCTATAATAACACGACGGGTCCTATTGGCATAATGCCTCTATGAGAATTGTAATTCATCCACCACAACTTTCATAGCCTTTTATAGAATCACCTGAAAGCGACTCCTAGTTGTTCATAGATTTCTCAATACAACGCAGTTGATCCCCTCTGTCTAATTTCGACTTCAAAGAAACAAATGTAATTTACAGCATTTTTACATCTCACGCTATTATTTCTCTTTATCCGTAAGATCATTTATAAACATTACACCAGCTTTCCTATATTCATTTTTTCACGTCTTGTCAATTACCGCTAGTTGTTTGTAATTTTTTTGCCAACTGAACGAGTGTTTTGAGTATATCCCTGTTCGGTTCGGTTCGGTCTATGAGGACTTATCTATCATAGTCACGCAGTATAATGTGTTGGTAAATGACAGAAAAAACAGAAGACAATCCTCGTTACTGAAACACACACACACACACACACACACACACACACACACACACACACACACACACAGAGACAAATACACGCACACACACACAACAACACACACACATAGAGAGAGAGAGAGAGAGAAATAGAGAGAGAGAGCGAAAGAGAAGAGAAAGAGAGAGGGGGGAGAGGGGGGCAGAGAGAGGAAAGAGATGGGGGATGGAGAGGGAGGGAGAGAGAGAGGTGCAAACAAAATTGCGTCGTGAAATACGGTGAATTTTCATTAGCAATGATTTCAGGCTGTTTGGGTGCTGACGAGACTTGGCGACGGGTGCGTTATAGGTTGACTCACGTGTCAGCGCATGTGCTGGCTGCTGTGGCCATGTGCTAAGTACACTCAAGGACAGGACTGATCACGATGTGTCAAAACTCCACGCGTGCTTCTCGTGAGTACCCGAACAGCGCGACATTTTATTTAGTATTGCGATGCGTCATTTTTCGGTCGGCACAACTACCTGAGTTCGGCAGAGTTGTGACAGCGCTGTTTATCCTTCGCTATTTGTTCTTGGAATGAAGGACGTTCACAAGGCCAGAGGCTGTTTGCACAAAAAGAGTCAGTCTACACATCTACAGTCGCAATCCTATAAAATGAATGGGAATGAAAGAAGAGAAGGATGAGAATTTTGCATAAGCGACCGTTATTGCATATTTGTAGTGAAACATTACAATACCATGCAGAATGAATTTAAAGATTTAACTGGTAATCAAAGAGTAAAAAATTACAATGATTGACAGACAACTGTTCTGAACATCAAGAAGCACTCTGTACTAAAGTTTTTTGGCGTGGAGCACGTGCAACAGTTTTCAAAGGAACTGAACGAGACTTCATACATGACTGCAAAGTACGCAGGTTAAGACAGGAGGCATACCTGGAATCATTTTTCGATTTAGAACTCGCTATCGTTGAGTTAATGAAGGAAAAAGGAGTGCAGGAACGAAAATCAGAACATCCAAAATTGATTGCAAACTTCGTATTTTAAGAAGACTTGAGTGCACACTGTCCGCAGTAAGACATTGCAAGGTAACTTCTTTCTGATTTGATGGGGATGCATTTAAAGAGAAGGGACACGTTCTGACAAAGACAGTTCAGTTCGCTATGCTCACTGGAGTTAAGGAATTCATTGTGGCCGTGAAAGAATTACGAAGATAGTTCAGATCAAAACAAAAATTTCTGTCCCGACACTGACAATGTTGAGTGTTTATGGAAAAAGTTCAAGGCAATCGTAAAATGCGTTTTAGACAGGTACGTGCCGAGTAAAACTGTGACGGACGGGAAAAACTCACTGCGGTTCAACAACAAAGTTAGGAAGCTACTGCGAAAGCAAAGAGAGCTTCACAGCAAATTTAAACGCAGCCAAAACCTCTCATACAAACAGAAGCTAAACGATGTCAAAATTAGAGTAGGGAGGGCTATGCGTGAAGCGTTCAGTGAATTCGAAAGTAAAATTCTATGTACCGACTTGACAGAAAATCCTAGGAAGTTTTGGTCTTACGTTACATCAGTAAGTGGATCGAAACAGCATATCCAGGCACTCTTGGATGATAATGGCATTGAAACCGAGGATGACTCGCGTAAAGCTGAAATACCAAACACCTTTTTCCAAAGCTGTTTCACAAAGGAAGACGGCACTGCAGTTCCTTCTCTAAATCCTCGCACGAACGAAAAAATGGCTGACATCGAAATAAGTGCCCAAGGAATAGAAAAGCAACTGAAATCACTCAACAGAGGAAAGTCCACTGGACCTGACGGGATACCAATTCGATTCTATACAGAGTACGCGAAAGAACTTGCCCCCCTTCTAACAGCCGTGTACCGCTAGTCTTTAGAGGAACGGAAGGTTCCAAATGATTGGAAAAGAGCACAGGTAGTTCCAGTTTTCAAGAACGGGCGTCGAGCAGATGCGCAAAACTATAGGCCTATGTCTCTGACATCGATCTGTTGTAGAATTTTAGAACATTTATTTTCCTCTCGTATCATGTCATTTCCGGAAATCCAGAATCCACTCTGTTGGAATCAACATGGATTCCGGAAACAGCGATCGTGTGAGACCCAATTCGCTTTATTTGTTCATGAGACCCAGAAAATATTGGATACAGGCTCCCAGGTAGATGCCATTTTCCTTGACTTCCGGAAGGCGTTCGATACAGTTCCGCACTGTTGCCTGATAAACAAAGTAAGAGCCTACGGAATATCAGACCAGCTGTGTGGCTGGACTGAAGAGTTTTTAGCAAACAGAACACAGCACGTTGTTCTCAATGGAGAGACGTCTACAGACGTCTAAGTAACCTCTGGCGTGCCACAGGGGAGTGTTATGGGATCACTGATTTTCACAATATATATAAATGACCTAGTAGATAGTGTCGGAAGTTCCATGCGGCTTTTCGCGGATGATGTAGTATACAGAGAAGTTGCAGCATTAGAAAATTGTAGCGAAATGCAGGAAGATCTGCAGCGGATGGGCACTTGGTGCAGGGAGTGGCAACTGACCCTTAATATAGACAAATATAATGTATTGCGAATACATAGAAAGAAGGATCCTTTATTATATGATAGCGAAACAAACACTGATAGCAGTTACTTCTGTAAAATATCTGGAAGTATGCATACGGAACGATTTGAAGTGGAATGATCATATAAAATTATTTGTTGGTAGGGCGGGTACCAGGTTGAGATTCATTGGGAGAGTCCCTAGAAAATGTAGTCCATCAACAAAGGAGGTGGCTTGCAAGACACTCGTTCAACCTATACTTGAGTATTGCTCATCAGTGAGGGATCCGTGCGAGGACGGGTTGACAGAGGAGATAGAGAAGATCCCAAGAAGAGCGGCGCGCTTCGTCACAGGGTTATATGGTAAGCGTGATAGCGTTACGGAGATCACGTATGTAAAATTAGAGAAATTCCAGCGCTCACGGAGGCTCTCCGGCAGTCGTTCTTCCCGCGAACCATACGCGACTGGAACAGGAAAGGGAGGTAATGACAGTGGCACGTAAAGTGCCCTCCGCCACACACCGTTGGGTGGCTTCCGGAGTATAAATGTAGATGTAGATGTAGGTATAGATAGTTCCATAAACGTTTTGAGGACACCGACAGTGTTACAAGTGTTTTCAACCTGTTTTCGGGACCGTTTTCCGTCACAGTCGAAAGCGCCCTGTACATGTGCAGCTGTAACTGATCTTAAAGAAAGTAAAATAACTATAACATTAAAACTGTCTAGAGCATCTACGTTTCCACGTCTCCACAGCGAGGTTGCAAAAGTGCTACGACATTTCGATCAACAAATGTGTGTAAAAAAAAGTCATTTTTTGCTTATGAAACTATTTAGGTCACTATCAAGTAGCACCCTGAGTGCGAAAATCGGTGAAATGATATTTGTATGTCCGTAGGCCGACAGTTTGGATCAGAAAAAAATTATAGTATGTTTTAAGCGCGCCAAATATAATTAAATAACACTGTTATGGTCTCTATTGTTGAGAAATGTGAAATATAAAACCAAGTCGTATGCAGCGCGACTTTACTGCCATTCAAATGCGGCGCTTTCGCAGCTTCCCTCTCTTCGCCTCCTCGCGGTCAGACCGCGTATCGTGTTGAGCGTAGTGGCAAAAAAACACGAAGGAACTACCCAACTGGGACGTATATCTGTAGATCTGATGTACATGTACAGACAAACAAGTGATTACAATCTCAGAAAAATTGGAAATTTTGTTCAAGAGGAAGGGCTTCGCAAATTGAGCAAGTCAGTGACACGGTCCAACTCTGACCCTTGTGAAAGCAGTTGTTCGGCTTAGTATTAATTGATAGGGTTGTTGGATATGCTCCTGGGGGTTATCGTGCCGAATTCTGTCTATTGGCATCTTAGATCGTCAAAATCTCTAGCTGCTTCAAGGGCCCTGCCCATCTGCCCATAATGTTCCAAACGTTCTCATTAGGGAGAGATTCGGCAACCTTGCTGGCCAAGGTAGGGTTTGACGAGCACGAAGACAAGTAGTAAAAACTCCCGCCGTGTATGGGCGGGCATTATCTTGCTGAAATACAAGCCTACGATTGCTTGCCGTGAAGGGCAACGAAACGGAGCGTAGAATATCGTCGAGGTACGGCTGTGCTGTAAGGGAGCTGCGGATAACAACCAAAAGGGTTTCTGCTAAGGAAAGGAATGGCACCGTAGACCATAACTCCTGGATGTCGTGCTGTACAGCGGTTGACAGTCAGGTTGGTACCCCATCGCGGTCTGGGACGTCTCCAAACACGTCTTCAGCCTGGAATCTCATTGACTCGAGTAGAATTGTCTGCAGTAAAGAATCAAACTTTCGAATTTATCTCCAAAAGGCCTGGAATCTCATTGACTGGAGTACAACTGTCTTCAGTGATGTCGTCGAGGTTCAATTCGAACCGGGACTCATCACTGAAGACAGTTGTACTCCAGTCAATGAGATTCCAGACCTGTTGGTCGCCCATTATATGACCCGACAACCAGTAGTGATGGTTTGGGGTAGCGTTTTTTTTTTTTCATAGCGGGATCCTTGTGGTTGTCATCCATCGCACTCTTACAACACGTCGGCGATATTCTACGCTCCATTTTGTTGCCCTTCATGGCAAGCCATCCTGGGCTTACATTTCAGGGAAATAATCCCCGCCCGCAAATGGCGAGAATTTCTGCTGCTTCGTGCTTGCCAGACCCTACCTGAACCAGTAAGGTTGCCGGATCTCTCCCGATTAAAAAGTTTTGGAGTGCTATGGTCATGTCCCCTCCTGCCGTTTCGGGATTTTGACGATCTAAGGCACCAATTGGACAGAATTTGGCGCAATATCCCTCAGGAGGCCATTCAACAACTCTGTCAATCAGTACCAAGCCGAATAACTGCTTGCATAAGAACCAGAGGTGGACCAACGCATTGACTTTCTCTATTTGTGAAGCACTTTCTACGGAATAACTCACCCATTTTTCCTGGAATTGTAATAGTTTTGGTTTTTCTGTACACGTACATCACATCTACCGATTTCAGTCCCATTCGTATAATTCCTTCGTGGTACGTCGTTAGTCTTGGAGAGTTAATGTGAATAAGCATGCTGACTGTGACAAAGTGATTTTATGATGTACAGAAGCGACAATTCCTGACAGCGAGTTCTGAGAAAGAGAAATTTCTGCAGTCTGAAAAACGCAGCGGAACCAATCGTTCTTATCAAAGTAAAAACTACTCTGTCCCACTCTCGCAGCGGAACCAATCGTTCTTATCAAAGTAAAAACTACTCTGTCCCACTCTATCATTCAGGCGTGTTCTCTATCTTGTTTTGAGTAACAGGAATCTGACTGTGGAATGGAGTCCTTCCCTATATCAGCGAGCTGGATACATCTCTAACTTAAAAAGGCAGTTCATGACATCTACTGAAATAACGATCTCCCTCATCTCCGAAAGCCCCTAACCAGAGCAGTTTGTCTAAACGTTTGTCTCTCAAAGCTCACTATGTCAGAAAATATCACTTTATATACCCATAATTATAATTTGTGTCTTCTATTGTTTATTATTGTTATTATTATTAGCAGCTTAGCAACACTGACAGTGTTAATATATTGCGTAGGCTTCCGCGGCCAGAGTCAGTCGACATAAAAGTTTTCTGGGTTTGGTACCGCGTCATAATGTAAAACCTACGGCTGCTGGAGATAAACCAGCGTTTCGGCCACGATTGCAGGGGCCTTCTTTTGGGTCTAATGGTCAAGACCCAGAAGAAGGCCGCTGCAGTCGTGGCCGAAACGTTGGCTTTTCTCCAGCAGCCGTAGTTTTTAAATTATGACGCGGTACCAAACCCAGAAAACTTTTATGTCGACTGACAGTGTTAATGCTATTTGCTCTTAGTACTGGTATTCACATTGTGATTACATACATTTGCATTAGTGGGTACAATATTCAAGAACTGTGATAACAAGCCAAACAATAAAGAGTAACTGAAGACGGTGGATTTCTTACATCACATTCTTCAAACTGTCCGCTGCTCGTGGTGAAATGGCGATAGCTACCTCGAGCGCCGAGCGGGAAAGTTGTTAGTTTATCGCCTCAGCGCAGCGTTGCGCGCGCCTGGACACCTTTCCTTCAGTCTTGCTTTTGTCTTCGAGTATGTCTCACAGTGATTTGGTCCATAGCGTTAGTTGCTGTGTGTGTCCGGTGTTAGCATCATATAGTCACTCCTAATGTCGGCCATCGCTTCCAAGAAAAGGTACAGTCAACTTTAGTTTTGACAAATCCACGCCATCGGTGCAGCCTGCATTTTTGGAGATTCATGCCTGGCTCGTTGATGTATTCTTGTAACGCCTGATCAGGTTCATACTGCCTATTGTGATTCTGATAACGATGCCTTTCTCACTACATTTTTGGATCGTCTGCTAGTAGATAGGTTGCTTTTGCAGTATAGTTCTCAGGCTCCCTAGCATCGTGATGATTCCATCAGTATGGTGCTTATTGCTGATGTGGCACTGGATTATACCAATATTCGTGTGTTCAGTCTTCCACTATAAGTCGGCGACAGTTTACTTACGGAGGTTTTGATCTATTGCGGTGATGTGAGGGGTAGTCCATTCAAGACTGGTTGCAATGTTATAGCGGAATCCGTTCAGTAGGGATGGTAGTCAAACGTAAAAGTCCGCAGCTCGTTGTCTAGTGGCTGGCGTTGCTGTTGCGTTGGCGTTGAGTACAAGTATTGAAGTCCTCATTTGAAGAGAATCGAAAACTGGTGTTAGTTGTTCGGGTTTCTACTGCTCAACAGGTTGGTGTCATGTCTTCTCCGGGTGGAGTGGAACAATAGAGGGACGCGCAGCCTACTGCTCCCGAATTTCCACCTTTATCCTCGCAGATCTTGAAATAGTTGTTCCCAAGCCGGCAATGTCTGAAGTCCAACATAAGAGCCGTCGTACGCAGGGTAATGAGAAGTCGAATACATCTACTCCTTACCCACCCTTCGCTGAAGTAACATTGTCGATTAATGTACCTTGTGCTGAGTATTAATTCCTGATAGGATCTATGGGTCGGAAGCAACTTTTGAAGTTTCTAGTGTTTCTATTACTATACCTCCCTCAGTTGAGGTAAACCCTCCAGAACCACCCAAGGGTCGAAAAGTCGTTGAGCCTTCTGATGTTCCAACAATTCCAGTAGCCAATTGAGGCGTGCCTAAAATTTCCTGTTCCATTGCTGTAACCCATGAACGATCAACCGATTGGTGACTAGGAAATCCTATCTGTCGTACCAGATGTTTTGATGTCTGGCTACTCTCTTGTGCGTCGATCTTGATTGCATGGATTCCCTCCTGCTGAGTGGGCCTTTGAGGCCCCCTGTTTGTCACGTACTTTGGTTAATATTCAAGAATAACCTACGTTCCCCGACTACCGATATTGTATTGCCTTGTAGTTGCTGTAAACAACGCGTCAAACCTGAGCGCGTGGTGGCCCCTAAAAACAAAACACATAAAGATTCCATGGGCTGGGGTGCGAGCACTACATACTCTGACTCGTTAGTGGGCTTGGCAATGGATCTTGATACACGTCGAAGACGTAATTAAGTTGATCAGCAGATCGAATTTTGTTTCTTGTTGTTAAAGTATGCAGGCTTATACATTTCTTTCTTTGAGCGTTAATAGGGTGGAACCGGACCTGCAGCTCACGTAATTGCCTCATGTTATCTATGATATACTACTACACTACTATATTCCTACAAGAAGTTCATTTCCTTTTTCTCTACCTTGTTTTTGCACTGTGTTTAGTGAGGCTCCAGATTGTTCCACGTGGACTGAATTGTTTTTTAGGGAGTCCGTCTCCTATGACGTCAATGTATTTCTTGATAACGGTAGAGGAATAGGATGTACTTTTCTTCACCTCACCTTGATTCTCTTTTGTGCGTGTGCGGTACCGGACGCACGTTGAACCATTCCCCATTTAATAAGGGAGAGGTGGTTTACTTGTTACAGAACAGTCCGCGGAGTATTTTGATAGGTGGTGATTTTAACTGTGTTGCGTTGTGTAGATCAGTCTTCCAATTCTAATTTCTGTAGGAAATTGCAAGATTTAGTTCTTTCTCAAGAGTCTGTAAGATGTTTGGATCTGTAAACACCTGATTCTTGTCAAATTTACCTATTTTTCTGCTACTTCTAGCAGTAAGCTTGATAGATTTTATTTATCTGTTTGGATGCGTGATAGGATTTCGGCTGTCGATGTCATCCCCGCCAACTTCACGGGCCTCTGTGCAGAGACTGTTAATTTAAATCACACACGACAGTTGGTCGAATTGATTCGATCGCCTTGGATGCCGAATGTGTGCACTTTGAGGACCTCTCTCTAGATGAGGTGATCCAGGAAGTGTGGGGCCGTAGTACCTGTTTAACTGCGGGATACGCCATCATTTTGGAATGTTGGGTTCAATCGGTAAAGCCGAGGCTCTGACAAACATTGATTCAATTCTGCGCTGATAGAGCGCGGGAATTTCGGAGGACTACTCTGCCTTACGTGACCTTTAAGGAAGCGCTCATCAGGATCCTCTACAGATTGTAGGCGGCAGGCTTTTAAAAGCGCAGTTGTTACGGTTGAAGCAGCGTTAAATGGCAGGGTAAGGATGAGATCCAAACCATTTCTTTGGCAGCGAATGAACTGACTTCTCTCTGTCACCAGACTCGTCGTAGACGTGCGTGTATCATGTCTCCCAAAACCGAGGACGGCAATGTTGCGACGGTGCGGGAGGACATATAGTATGCACTACATCAGTCCTACGTGGGGCTGTATGAGGTACCCGTTCAAGTCGATAAGTCATCCGATTTGTTTGTTCGGGCTGTGGGTCGTTGACTGACACCTGCCCATAAGGCTGCGGCTTAAGATGCGTTTCAACGTGATCTTATTGTCAGATCATCTTCTTGTAATGCAGGTGTGTATCATAAATTGCCTATCTTCTGGATACAGATTCCTGTTAAAGGACGTTCACATGCATTATGGAACTGCGATGGTTATTTAAATGTAAGAAATTGTTGAGATAGAAAATAAGATATAGTTGGACATCCTATTAAGGTTATGACAATCGGTAACATATGCTTACATGGTCACCACAAATACTGGAATGCTTAACCGTACTTACTTAGAAAAAAATTCGAAGAATAACTGCAGTTTCCATTAACACTATTAAATAAAGTTAAAATTATTCCCTTTGCCACTGCCCTAAAATGGAATACGCCTTATCCGCAACAAGCTCTCAAAACGTTCTGAGAACAGATTTTGCGCTTATCACAAAGCTTGGTTATAAATAACATGTAGTCTTTGCACCGGACAAAAAAAATTGTATTCTTATCACACAGTATTGCTACTGATAGCATGTTACAAGATCTTCGCCGAGGAGAGCTTCTATTTTGAGATAATGTTGTGGTACTTTCGGTGTAGCTGTTCCTACTCAATGGATGAAATCAGAAGTTGGAAACAGCATAAAATAACTTTCTTAGCAAACGAGAGGCTTAAGAGCATAGTACGGTTGCCAACGGGATCATAAAATGAAATAAACTGTGAAACATTATACCTCAAAAACGATCATTAGAAGAATTACCACAGGGACCGGCTAACTCAACTGATACCTTGACGACGAAATACAAGGTTCAACATACTAGCATATAAGTGCGAGACGGGCATAAACAATTCTAATATGTAGTGGCCGCATATTGGTGGAACGCGAATGGGTCCGTATCGTCCCTTCCATCTACAATTTAATGGACATAGTGTCCCACAACTATGCAATGGTATTTTACTTTTCTCTCTACAAGTAGGATGAGTCTGGACGCAACAGGATATCAGCCGAAAAGGCAGTTTCAGAGGATCGATTTAGAAACGTTAATTATTTTTTGAGCCAATGGCTGTTCGCTTAGTGCCCACGACAGGTAAATATACTTTGTGGCGTCTCAATGGCGGGATGGGGACTGCACCGATCTGTGACATACTACGGTCGAAATAGGCTGTCATTTGTGCATAACACATGAAGTACCACTTGCTACCACGAGGACACCACCACCATTGATAGGACAGGAAGGCTAAGACGAAATCAAACCGTCTTACAACAAGTTTGCAGCGATGCCTGTTCAACAGGCGCCTTACTAAAAATGTGGTAGTGAGATAGTGCCTCTGTAGAATATCAGCCCTCAAATAATAGACAGCAATATAAATTGGAAATTGAGTCGACCAACATCGACAGGTGGATCAAAACCGCTCGGGCATAGACAGTAAAATAACAGAGACGTGAATGCGTGGATTGCATGAGACATAGTCAACAGAATGCTCCTAACAAGCAAACAAACTCTTTTCTTTGAATATCGGAAAGCCCCAAACATCCACGAAAACTTGCAGGCACAACCACCTCGTACCGTAATCGAAAGAATGTGATGCTTTCCTAGCCATCATCGCGGGAAGGGGCAAGAACTGAGCGATGTAGTGTGCATTGCACAACACGTAGATCGGAACTTTCTGAAGGATGTTAAGGGAACGCCGTTCACGTTCCAAGATTATATCTTGTACCTCCTCCGTAACCGACTTTCAATTAAGTATAGCCATTTGGAGCGGGAAACGATCAATTATGACTGCAAAAGATTTTCGTCTATCGACCACCGTCGCCCACGAAATGGCAGCGTTATCAAAACCTTGTAATTTCATCAACCGGAATTTGCATTAGTTCATGCGGGCATCAGATATGAGGAAAAAGCCATCCAATGTAGCCTTTAGCAGTGGAATCCCAGCGGGAGAACGGAGTAGTACCATCACTTCGGCCACGTCGTATTAAGGAATTGGAAGATGTCTTGACAAACCCAGAAAAGCCTAGGAACCCACCACAGTTTGGCCAAGCCCGACATCACATCCGCCAAAATCGTGTGCATATTGCTGAAACATTAGGTAGAACCGATTTACTAGCACCAGAGAAGGTCAAACATACGCCATGACCCGTGAATGACCATCTCGATGACTGCCGTCCATAGTCGAGGATTCAAAAACTTATCCCGTATAGGCCTTCTACAGGACGCTAAAAACCCGTATTTAATATTTTACCACTAATTTATCTTATTCGTGCAACTCGTTTGTTGAAACTAATTCAACGTTAAGTTTATATGTCGCTGATCAATATCCTGAGGCTTAAATTTGTCTTATAGCACGTTAGGTACGGTACATTACCTTACGTATTTATTGTCAGACAGTTTATTCAGGGTCTCTGCCTGAGTGTTTGTTTTTACTAAACATTCAATGTGTTAACACAGTGAACATTAACATACATCATTCCATCATCAAGCTAACATTTAGCAAAATAGTATTTCTCTGTTTCTTTTGCTTCAGTCAATGGTTTCCTGTAATTCTTAACATTTAAGAAAACCGTAACTATAACTTACATCTTAGTATTCCACATTGAACGAACTGTCATTGACGCGTTTTGTCATGGATCTCCCTTTTCTCATCTTTCTAGATTAACATGCAGCCGTTTACCTCGCTCAGGAGGTGAATTAGACATTATTACTTCGATTTTAATCATGTTTGTATAACAAACTATGTCGGTTGTCGACCACTGACGATTGACGTCTTTGGTCTACACCCACAAAATATGGTATATAGCATTAAACGCAAACGCTAGTTTGCAGTTCAGCTACAAATTGGGTCCCTCAATAGACTCTCCTTTTCCTAGCAACTATTCGTCTGCTGATATCATCACCGTTTCGAAATTAGCGTGGAGACATAGGGATGCTACACAGAAGTTTCTGCAGTCCTGGTGGTCATTTATAATTAGTGCCAGAACACAACACAGATTTTCACCATTCTACTACTACAACAAATGCAACCTGCCACAGAACAAGGGCTAATTCCAAAGACTTGAAGAACAGTCCATTAGGAATTAGTTGAACGACATTACACCTTACATACCTATTGCTCGATGATGATCGTCCTAACATGAAAACTACGACGGTTTAAACACAAACATTTAATATCCCTTTCTATCGATTGGAGAACGTACTCATTCACTGACCCTCGAAGTTTTCGAAGGCACTTAAAATAAACTCTACGACATTTTTGGTTGCTGTAAGACATTCTTCAACAAGAATCCCGCCCGCATCTCGTGGTCGTGCGGTAGCGTTATTGCTTCCCACGCCCGGGTTCCCGGGTTCGATTCTCGGCGGGGTCAGGGATTTTCTCTGCCTCGTGATGGCTGGGTGTTGTGTGATGTCGTTAGGTTAGTTAGGTTTAAGTAGTTCTAAGTTCTAGGGGACTGATGACCATAGATGTTAAGTCCCATAGTGCTCAGAGCCATTTGAACCATTTTTTGAACAAGAATCCCGCAGTGCAATTCAGTCCTCTGTAGCTATACACTAATCAGCCAGAACTTTATGACCACCGACCTACTATCGATATAAACCCATTCAGGCGATAGCAGCGTCACCTGGCGAGGAATGACTGCTAGTCAGACACACGCACGGTACATGTAGTATCAGTGAGCGTGCTGTTATTGCGTAGAATGGGAAGGTGCGCGATCTATCTGAGTCTGACCGAGGGCAGATTGTGACGGCCCGGAGGCTCGGCACGAGCATTTCGGAAACCGCACGACTTCTCGGATGTTCGAGGAGTGCTGAGGCGAGTGTCTTCAACATTTGGCGAAACCAAGGTGAAACCACATCCAGATGTCGCGGGGTTGGGCGGCCACCCTCATTACAGAGACCAGACGTCGTAGGCTTGGCAGACTGGTAAAACAGGACAGGTGTTAACTGTGGCTGACCCAACATCAGAAATTTATGCTCGGTAGAGTACCAGCGCGTCTAAACACACAGTGCATCGCAACGATGGAAATCCACAGCCGACGACCGGTACGTATGCCTATGTTAACGCCACGATATCGGCAACTACGACTGAAATGGGCACGTGATGAACTTCGATCCCTTCTTCATCATGCCTCTTGGATGGCGTGGATCCGTCGTCTTCCAGGGGAAAGATCCTTGTCACCTGTACTACGGTATGGAGACAAGCTCGCTGCGGCTCCATTATGCTCTGGGGAACACTGAGTGTTGTACAAGACACCAAGGCACCATGACGGCCAAGGAGTATCGTACACTGGTCACAGACCACGTACACCCTTTCACGACCATCATGTTTTTCCGATGACAGTGGCATGTTCCATCAAGATAACAAGCTATGTCACAAGGTCGGGAGCGTAATGGAGTGGTTTGAGGAACACGGTGGCGAGTTCGAACTGAACTGCTGCCCACCTCTCCCCCCCCCCCTCTCCCCCCCCCCCCTCCCCTCTGCTCCCCAGCTCTCCAGATCTGAACCGGATCGAACAGATCTAGGATGTGACTGAAAGTGGCGTCGGGAATGACGTGACTTGTATGTGCAGATGTTGTGCGAACTCCCTCCAGCGACCTACCGAGGCCTCATTGCTTCCATGTCACGACACTGTTATCCGTGCCAAAGATGGACATACCGGTTATGATGTAGGTGGACATAATATTCTGGCTGATCCGAGTATTTACATTCAAGAAAGCGTAATTACCACAGTAGATGCAGATGTTACTTTAGTTGCGAAAGCAACTTGTTCGTATCATGTGATTGCCTTTGAAAGAAGGATAAGAGGAGAAGGTACCACATTAAGTGCAATAGAAGAAACGAAAAGAATACACAGCAGAAGAGATGTACGTCCACGAAACCTACGAACCACGTTTTGCTGGTTTGTAAAAGTTTTCAATGTCTCTTTCAAAATGTTCCGAACGTTATTTAGTGTAAAAACTCCTAAAAGCGCTTCATTAACTCTCTTTCGGCATTACGTAATTGCTAACTAATAGAAAGTGTTCTTCATAGCATTGTTGACTGGGAGAAAAAAAAAATGGTTCAAATGGCTCTGAGCACTATGGGTTCAAAATGGTTCAAATGGCTCTGAGCACTATGGGACTCAACTGCTGAGGTCATTAGTCCCCTAGAACTTAGAACTAGTATACCTAACTAACCTAAGGACATCACAAACATCCATGCCCGAGGCAGGATTCGAACCTGCGACCGTAGCAGCAGCGCGCTTCCGGACTGAAGCGCCTAGAACCGCTCGATCACATCAGCCGGCCTCTTTAGATTCATCTTCAACTTATGTTTTTCTATCGTCCTCAGTTTCGTGTAGCATTATGTTGATAATTTTCAGGTTAGTTTCGCCCATGTGTGCAATGTGTGTGGCGCACAGTTGCGCCAGGTATGCAGGGTTGTCGCGAGATGCCCCCAGCAGTGACTGGGGAAAACTGTCAGCACCTTTCAATGAAATGAAGTATTTGGATCAAATGGCTCTAAGCACTATGGGACTTAACATCTGAGGTCATCAGTCCGCTAGACTTAGAACTACTTAAACCTAACTAACCCAAGGACATCACACACATCCATGCCCGAGGCAGGATTCGAACCTGCGACCGTAGCAGCAGAGCGGTTCCGGACTGAAGTGACTAGAACCACTCGGCCACAGCAGCCGGCTGAAATATTTGGAAATGGCGTAAATCGCGTAGGGGGCGTTATCAACCATTACTCAAATGTACAGGAGATGAGGAAAAATGCAATATTTCAATATACACGTATACCTGGTGCAAGAATAGTTGTCCAGTGGACCCGAAGTCCGGTATCGGCACTTATTGGTTCCTCACAGACCGCTTCGCGTCGACGGTTCGTTTTTTTCGTTTTTTCTTTTTTTCGTTGCTGCCATCGTCAGGGACCTACAAGTTTTAGCACCATACTTTCACCGTGCGCCGTGAGCACGCTAATTGTAACACTGTGGCGTAGTACTGTGCTCCTTGCTACTAACGAGTACCGCATCTGAATAGGAACATCTGTATGATAGGTGTTCAGTAATTTACATTACTTCCGTGTGAAATCAATACCGCAACGGCCGACTGGACCAAGACACGCTTGACGTCGAGCAATGCCCTAGTGTGAGTTGACATCGCTGAGCCTGGATTACGTCAGCATCTCCTCATGGCACTTCTTTATTTACAGGTCGCATACGCCTATCTAGTTATTCCCTGCACCTCAGCACTCCCCAGAGTAATCAGACAGCTTCTCTTGCGCCACTTATATATATGACACATGAAGGAACCCAATATTCTTCTGTTGGTTTTTGTAATACTATTACACAACAATGATTAAAGTATACGTCACGTTTCATATTTAGCTAGATGCGACAAGGAGAAAATTGAAATCGGTAGGAATTCGGGACTGAAGCGAGAATTCATTTCCCAGTGAGCGACACGAGATGATGATCCATTTGTTGGGAATACTTTCTTGTTTGTCTTCCTGTGATGATAAATCACGAATGTATGCGCTTTGCACTGATCGGCTGCTGCACTATAAATTTAACACGGTAGCAACACTGATTAGTCGGCGCAAAGAATTCCGACACTGGACCTGCTGGTCGCCTGTTTTGTGCGTTTACAATGCTCACAGTTTTCATAGCCAGCCACAACAATCAGATCGTATTATTCAGTAAAATGTGATGAAAGAGTGAAATTGCACCAGGCATCCTCTGTGTAAATACAGTCGCCGCCGGACTGACTGAACCTGAGCTAAGTGTAAGAGACTTGTGATTTGTTAAAGATCACTGAAAAGACCTGTATTGTTTTTGGCCAGTGGTACGGCTACCACAGTTATTAATTTAAAACCAAAAAATTTCCAAACTTAGTAAAAATCGTAGAAACATAACTCGCCGTACCCCGATCGATATGCATCGCTTTGACCACTTTCTTCAAGGTTTCGGTTGGAACTGAGTTGCGACTTAATTCATGACATTTTGTTTTACGAAAACCACTTTCAACCAACGCGTTCACATGCACCGACTATTTTAGATCTCAGCTTGCAACCATCAAAATTTGACTAAACAAACAGTTTCTTAAGTTAGATTTTAGGTCTCAGCTTGCAGCCATCGAAATTTGACTAAAGAAACGTTGTTTCGTAAGTTGGCCTCGAAGCACTGCCGTGCTTAGTTTTGGTTTAATTGTTTTTTATTAGTGCCTGTCGAAACAAACATTCAGGCAGATAAAATCTCCAAAAACCAGTTATCTGGATTCTGTTGATGTTATGGGCATTTCTAGTGAGATTTTTCTCAATTAAAACATAGGAACAATGGCAGTTTACACTATCATTATGTGGACGGTACTGATGATACATTTTGTTTACTAAAGAAAAGTGAGCAAATACATTGTACTTGTTAGTTTGTTATTGTACGTAGTGTGTGATTGGTTAATTATTTAGTGATTAATAGAATGGCTTTGTGGTGACTATGCAGTTTAATTGCTTGTCTAGGGGAAGATAAGCTTCAGCCTCTTAGTTTTGATGTTGGTAAAATTCAGTTTACTGTCTTGTATTTGCCACTGCTAGCAACTTCAGAGATCTGACAGTTGCGGCGATATAAGAGTACAGTGAAGTCTTATTGTGTTGTGCGAATGTCAATTGAGAAATAAATTAATAGCAAGTAAGTAATACACCTGAATAAGAACGATTTATAAAGTGCATTCACAAAACCCTGTTACTTTGTGTGCAATTCATACTATAGCTGCTGGTCTACTGCGCCTTATGGCAGGATTCTATGAAAAATCAACAAAGCATATGTAGTAACTTTCGATAGATCATCCCCTCTCAGGTTTTCACACTCCGCGACAGCCTGGTGCTTTGAAGAATCGTTAGTCGGAGCATTTTCCCTCGCAAAAGGCCCACACATTTACTTCCCCTCTGAACAATTAGTATTTTCGTGACGTGCAACTCATTTCTACTACGATAATCACAATGGTAGGTTTCTTTAATGTAGTTGCAAAATTTTGAGGAGAGCTCTAAATTGAAACGGATTAGCAATCCTGGTTTCATAAAATTCAGAGCATCTGTCACATCATAGCAACTAAACTTCATTTCTTGGAAATACGCGCTCCACACAGCAATTCGATCTTCTATTCGTCGTATGGAGGGCACAACTGCAAAGAAGTTTTTTGTATATGTCTTTAGAAATAACTGGAAATCTGCTACAGTTATCATAATGATGGTGTTATGTCATACTTTTGTGTCATTGCATCCATTAAAAATTTCAACAAGCCGAATTTCTTACTTAATGTATGAATGGAAACTTTTGTGAAGTAAATCAACAAAATTATTCTCCATGGTCTCGAAACTCTTTCCTTCAATTTCATCAAAAATCAAAGAAGACGCTGGAATTTATCGCCAAACGTGTCCACTTCCCTGTGAAAAATCCATTGTTGGATGTATCATATCTCAGACGATATTGCTTTACTTGTTGCACACAATAATTGTGGATTACTCGAGATGTGTTACACATTTCACTTCCGTTTCATGTACTGGGGCGTATTCAGACGTATACAAAACAAACGCTCAGAGTGAGACAATGGGCTACTGTATGTGAATGTAAGACTTCTTTGAGGAATGATAATGCGAATAAAATACTATAAAGTTGACGTCTGTGTTTGTGAGGAGGAGGAAGGTGTGCTGGAAATTATCGCACGGGCCTGCAAAATCCCGTGGAACCATCTCTTCATGTCGGTCCCATTGCGAGGCCTCAGCGATCACTAGTAACCATTTTTCTCCTATTTATTGCGTTGCACAACAACATTAATTTAATTTCATGTCCTTCACTACAAACGTGAACCGTACTTGAAGGTGATCGGCTCTACAATGAACGTTATACAAATCTATGTTACCGACAGAAGTTTGTACCGTAGCAGTTGATCAGTAACGCGCGCCTGTTGGCAGTGCTCAGCAAGAAACCCCTAATCACCGGTGTTTCTACGTTCTCCCCCACCCCCTCCCCTACCCCTAGCGACTTAGCTACTGTAATTCTGCATTCCGCCACTCCCGTGATGTAGTAGGCCGACTTTTCACGTGCTTACATTACGTGTTGTGGATAAATCTGCTTCTTACGTCTGTTTACATTTGAGTACTTTATGATTAAAGCCTTAAACCATTGTTCCCTTTGTGTACGAAGACTTACTTCCTAACTTTATTCAGATTAATCATGTCATCTGCAAAGCAACGTAGAAGATTTCTGTCTGAAAGCCTTAGACCTAAAAGCTTTAAACTGAATTTAATGAGTTAGTAAGACACTTTATCGCTTACAAATTGGCCTATAAGCCGTACTGCGTATTTTAACGCCTAATCCCTAAGTTTATACTTAAGGTACTATTACGTGTTTCAGACAGAAAAATAGTATAAAATTTTCAAATAATTTTTTATGAAATAATAAATATTATAACAGATTAACTATATGAGGACAACACACAATTCATCCCACACTTCTTAGGAATATGCCATGTAAACCACATAAAACGTTCATAAAAATAACTTTTATACGTTTTGAGAAAATGGGACGTAAAGAAGAATAGATTTTTACGATTAATATTTGAAAAGCACAAGAAGGGAACGTGATTTGTCCGTATTATCAAGTTGTTCAGGAGAGCAATTTTTAAGTTTGAAACCGAATTTAACGGATTCTTATAAACAACATTCATGAATTTGAAAGGACATGTTACATACACTGAAGCGCCAAAGAAACTGGTACAGGCATGCATATTCAAATACAGAGATATATAAACAGGCAGAATACAGCGCTGTGGTCGGCAACGCCTATATACGAAAAGCGTCGGATGCAGTTGTTAGATCGGCTGTTGCTGCTACAGTGGCACGTTATCAAGATTTAAGTGAGTTAGAACGTCGTGTTATAGTCGGTGTTCGAGCGATCGGACCCAGTATTTCCGACATAGCGATGAAGTGGGGATTTTCCCGTAGGACCGTTTCACGAGTGTACCGTGAATATTAGGAATCTGGTAAAACATCAGATCTCCGACATCGCTGCGGCTGGAAAAAGATCCTGCAAGAACGGGACCAACGTCGACTGAAGAGAATCGTCCAACGTGACAGATGTGCAACCCTTCCACAAACTGCTACAGGTTTCAGTGTTGGGCCATCAACAAGTGTCAGCGTGCGAACCATTCAACGAAACATCATCGGTATGGGCTGTCGCAGCCGAAGGCCTGCTCGTGTACTCTTGATGACCGCACGACGCAAAGCTTTACGCCTCGCCTGGACCCGTCCACACCGACACTGGTCTGTTGATAACTGGAAACATGTTGCCTGGTCGGGCGAGTCTCGTTTCAAATTGTACCGAGCGAATGGACGTGTGTAGAGACAACCTCGCGAATCCGTGGACCCGTGGAACCTGCATGACAGCAGGGAACTATTCAAGCTGTTGGACTTTCTGTAGTGGTGTGGGACGTGTGCCGTTGGAGTGATGTGGGACCGCTGCTACGTCTAGATACGACTCTGACAAATGAGTCGTACGTAGACATCGTGTCTGATCACATGCATGCATTCATGTCCATTGTGCATTCCGACGGACTTGGGGAATTCCAGCAGGACAATGCGACACCCAACACCTCCAGAATTGGTATTGAGTTGCTCCAGGAACATTCTTCTGAGTTTCAACACTTCCGCTGGCCACCATACTCCCCAGACATGAACATTATCGAGTATATCTGGGATGCTTTTGCCTTGCAACGTGCTATTCAGAAGTGATCTTCGTCCCCTCGTACTGTTACGGATTTATGGACAGCCCTACAGGATTCATGGTATCAATTCCCTCCAGCACTACATCAGACAGTAGTCGAGTCTATGGCACTTCAAGTTGCCACACTTCTGCGTGCTCGCGGGAGCCCTATTCTATATTAGGCAGGTGTGCAAGTTCCTTTGCCTCTTTAGTGTACATTAAATTTAGTATAAACTGATTCCTTAAAAATTTAAATTGTAATTTTATTGTGATAATATTTTAAGTAATGTCATGCGTTACAAGGGAAAAACGTTCTGTCTGTATGTATCAGAATAGAAGGGACTGTAATTTAATCTGTATTTTTGTTATACATTGTGTCAGGTTATTTTGTAATGTAAACAGTGTTTGAAATAATAAAGCGTAAATTCTTTGTCGCAGATAGGCACAACAAAAAGACTGTCAAACAAAGCTTTCGGCCAAATCAGCATTAGACAACATCCACTCAGACACTCACACAAACGCAACTCAAATACACATTCCCACAGTCTCTGGCTATCAAGTCATATATATATATATATATATATATATATATATATATATATATATATATATATATATATATGTGTGTGTGTGTGTGTGTGTGTGTGTGTGTGTGTGTGTGCCATTGTTTGATTTTGAAACAATAGTGGTGGAAGTGAAGCTGTGGGGAGCGGTCCTCAGTTGTGCTTGGGTAGCTCAGTTGGTAGAGCGCTTGCCCGAGAAAAGCAAAGGCCCCGAGTTCGAGTCTCGGTCCGCCACACAGTTTTAATCTGCAAGGCAGTTTCACAATATAGATACTGCTTGGTAAGCAGTTATCTTTGCTATTTTAACTTTATGTGGCAATAAGAATAAATATAATATCACTTTTTCCCGGCATATACTTCTCAGCCAATTGTAAAAAGTTTGTGTAAAACTCTCTAGCTTCTTGTCTGCAATACACCTTCAAAACATATAGATGGTGATACTTTTCTTTTGATATTTTTTACTTCTCTTTTGATGTTGCTTGAGGACCTGTAATGACATTTATTATTATTATTATTATTAGCATTATTCAAAATTACTCTAAAATAATATTTTACTATATTTTTATATTTACCTCTGCTGCTCTTGAAGTCGCCGTGAAACTCTTAAACTCCTATCACTATTCATTGTGGCAACTACCTCTCTGATGGACATTAGTAGGAAAGGACGTTTTCTCAAATATTTCATCTTCAGAAATGATCCCCAATTTTGTATCATATCTTGACTGACCACCACTACATCAAAAGGCTTAAATTTACATCGAGCTTAAACCATGATCCACATCCAGCCCATTGGAACCTTTCCTACTGCTTACGTGTTAGTCTGTCCCATATTCTAACCACACTCCAGAAAAACAGTCCTCTGATAAGAGAAGTTACTTCCATTGTCTCCAAAAGTTTCAGTTCATTCACAAGATAGTTAAGATACCTTGGTACAGTGTAATTCTTTTCTGCCTTAAAACGATTCACAAGAAGTTCAAGATGTTTGACATTCTTGTGAAATAATTACGTAACACAGTAATTTCGGGAAACAATCTATTGGCCCCTTTTCTTCCAATATCTTCAACCTAAGTGTAGAACAATGAAATTGTGTTTGAAAACTGATGTATGTTGAAAGACTAAACAAAAACAACTGCTTTTTGTAATATACGTCATTTCTAAGCATATATCTTCTTGGTAATCACTGTAGATTGATTTTGTTTAATTTCACTTCTGGCTTCTTAAACGAGCATTTCTCTTTCTAGAATAAAATGTTTCAGCTTTGTGTAGTTTCTGGTCAATGGCGATCTTATTAATTTCTTTCAAGAATCGTTTCTTTATGTCATCATATCAATTTTCAGATAACATTGCATTGAGCACTTTCATCTCTGCAACATACTTATCACAGGATGAGAAAGTATCATTCCTTGGACATCCAAAAGCTGTACTGAACTTGGTGTTGAATACTGTTCTATGCATTTCATACCAAATGTCAAAGATGGGTTATCTTTCATGTAACATTTCATGCAATTTTTTCGCCAAAAGTTTCTCTGAGAGATACAACTTCTTGGAGGCGCCATTGGAGTAATGAATTGATCTATCTTTAAAGGAATGAATGTGGTCGTAAACTGCCATTCGTAGTTCTTCCTGAACTTTCTTTTTATGAACTGTCATTAGTCGTCGCCTTGTTATTCCACGTACTGCCATGTAGACTTTTCTACGTGTAGGAATTTCATGTACAATGCCGTTATTTTTCGCTCTTATTCAGTGGCTGAAGTAAACTCTTTGAGAGCTATGCTTCATCTTCATTATTCCTTGATCGCCTTCTGTGAAGTGGGTGTGTTGTAATGAACCCTGTCAGTTAGAATGATCGCTCATTCCAGTCTACCATACCACAAAATTTTTGTATAAAATTTAATTTTTCTTTAGCACTTATTACTCAAAAAAACTTTAATTACAGTCCCAGTCTTTTCCCAGTTCGTGCGACTGAGTTCATAGTTTCTTTATGACTATATTCATTTGCTCTCACACTTGCCTTTTCTTAAAACTGTTAGAATCTGAAGGTATCTGTCTTTCGCCCTCAGCAGAAGTACTCGTCATTGAAACGCGAGAGACATAAACACATTCTTTCTCTGCATGCCTAATCTAAAATGGATTAAAGACAGTGGACCATTCACATTATCATAGTGGTCGATAACAATATTAAACAACACAAAATCCTGCATCTAATAGCATACGTAACTCATTTTTGAAAAAAACAAAAGAATGACAGAACTCGTTGTATTCGGTACTCCTCATTTATTAACTAATTATTTTTTAGATTTTGAAGTTGAAACCCTAGAACCACGGAAATTTGCACCAATGTTGCTTGAGATGTATATACATGTATAATAAAATATTCACTAAAATTCACTGGGAACGTCGTGAGGTATAACAATTTATGTTCCGAGCTGCAAATGCAAGTTTGTGGATCCTGCCCGATTCACTTAAGGATATACTGCTTAACTTAATGCTGAGAGCTAATTTCTTGCAATTGAATTGTTAAAAGCTATAATGGAGTGTAAGAACCACTATCCAGTGTAGCATACCGAACGAAGGAAGTTTTTCATCCGGTCGACAACTAAGATCATTAGAAACGAAGTTTTGTTCATTGAAAGAGAAGGGAACGTGCGTAGGCGATTCATTAACTCATCCCAACATTTACTTGAAATGATATAGAAAACCACGGAAAACCCAAATTTGGTGGTTGGCCTGGGGAGTGAACCTAGGTCCCTCAAATGCAAGTCGAGCCCTTTTTCCAATAGATCAGCCTTGGTCGGTCACACATACGGTTATGGATGCGGTTCGTTATTGATGTTTTCTTTGCCTTGTAACCTCCCCACAGAATTTTGAAAAGCCAATAATTAAATGTTAATGGGAGTAGAGCCAAGTGTAACCTTCCCACAAAAATGAAAGAAAATAATTAATTAAATGTTAATGGTCATCGTGCTAAGTGTAACCTCCCCGTAAAAATATGAAAATGAAAAGAATTGAATAGAACCAAGTGTAGTCTCCCCACAAACATTTGAAATGACAATATTTTCCTGGCAAACAATTTAAAATGACTATATTTGAATGTTAATCGGAATAGAGCCAAATGTTGTTGAGCTCCCACGAAACATCGTTAAATTGAAATAATAGCAACTGTACCTTCGCTACAAAAATATTGAGAAATAATGGCCCAATGTAAACTCGACACAAAAATTGAGAAATGAAATTTAATCATTAAACCCACAATAATAGAGCAGCATCGCTGACCTTAGGCCCTGTGCAATAATTAATCTGATAAATTGATTCTGAGAGGAAAAGCATAGGAAATATTGTTTCAATTGTAATGATTCTTTTCTTAAAAACGATTGCTTTGAAAACAAAATAATTATTGGGGCATTTCTTGAACAAATTAATTACAATTAACATACATTACATTATCAGATGTGCGCAATGCTGCTTCATTACCTTATTTAACAATATACCTTGTCCCGAACCGTGACCAGAGACCCATGTCGACGCCCGCCGACACCTCACACACTGCTTCTGACTGGCAACTGAGTCCAACACGCAACAGCGTCCATCTCGGAACTGAATTCTCGCGCAGTCAAGCGCAGACTAGCAACGATAAACAACTCTCTGGTCAGAGATTCTGTCATGCCTCGCCATCGCTGCTACTGAATACATACGTGTTTCATAACCCTCCACTGGGGGGGGCAAAAATTTGGCAGCGATGGTGAGTCATTTGGACTTGCCATGAGCAACAAATTTTTTCAGAATTAATTAACTTTACAATTACAGCATATATACAGATATAGAACATGAAGTAAATATGGTGCACATGCACCAAGTACAAAACATATCAGGCAATGACAAAATGTGAGTACAAAACATATTAACAAATGACATAAGTGCACACGCACTGAAAAACTCTTTAGCATTTTCACAACAAATAAACATAATGGCAAGAAATCATGTTGACAAGTGACATAAGTGCACATGCACTGCAGTTCAGATCATATCAGCAAATCAAAATGTACATACAATGAGTAGTAATCATGTTATAAAATAACAAAAGTGCACTCGCACTGTAGTTCGAAAAAAATTGTATATTCCATGAATACAAATGATGTTAGCAAAAAATGATTTTCACTATGTTACAAGAATTAGGATAGGAAAGGGAAGGATTGCATCATGGTTGTAGCACTTTAGGTTGCACGCAGCTGCACTGAAAGTCCGTATCTTTCCACAGAAGTACAACACCAAGTCAGACAATCTGAAGTTCCTTTCCCAGAAGTATTTATCAGCATACCCTACACACTGAAATGTCGTAGTAATATTCCATGTTATCATTTTGGCAGTATATCAGGTACACCAAACAGTGGGACCATAATAACGTCTCCATCGCTCACGGTGGTGGACAGCATGTCGTGTCAACACCACGCTCTTACAAGGCACACCAACGTAGAATTAATGCAAAAACCAAATATAGTGCTCCATGATCAAGAGGATATACAGGACAAATGGACATTACAGTAATTCAGGGTAGTTAGGTCAGAAAGTGAAGGACATTAAGTCACATACTAGTCTTCATTGGGAATTACATTAGTAGTTTGCGGCATTCATAGCCTAGTTATTGAACATTTCTGTACCATGTATGTAGTATTACAGAAAAATGTTCATTAATTGATTTACAGACAACATTGTCATTGGTCATTTCAATACCGTAATCAGTAGCGTTCATTTCCAAGTTACAAAGCATAATCAGTAGCATTCATTTCCTTGTTACAAAGCATAATTAGTAGCATTCATTTCCTAGTTACAAAGCGTTATTAATCATTGGTCATTTCAATACCGTAATCAGTAGCATCCATTTCCTTGTTACAAAGCATAATTAGTAGCATTCATTTCCTAGTTACAAAGCATTATTAATCATTGGTCATTTCAATACAGTAATCATCTCAATACAGTAATCAGTAGCATTCTTTTCCCAGTTACAAAGCATGATCAGTAGCATTCATTATTCAAGTGACATATTATTCATAGCTGATCACCATTACTCAGAACTCTCTTAAACTGGTATCATTATTTGGGACTGGTAATACATTTTTTTGTTAGCAATGCATTGCTTTGGGTAATTATAGGGGAAAGCAAGAGAAAAAAATTTGCCTCTGGGTTGTTGCTGTAAACGAAAATGTGTTACATCATTCGTCATGAGTCCGCTGTTGCAGGATTATGAAACAAGTAGAGTATATGTAATCACATTCATAAATGACATAGATTTAATGAACAACTGCTTATAGTACATTAATTTCGTAAATAATTTCTCATGCAAAAATATACAAAAAATGGATTATTAAGCTGAAAGAAGAAATGCATTTTATGCTGAAAAGTAGCGAACTTCGAATTAACAGGTAGTGAAATGTGTATAAAAATGTGTTCCATAGCTGTCCTTTCCAAAACCTTCCGTCATTATACTATGCTATATAACACCTGCTGTCAAAGCGAACTGCAACAAATACTTAAATAACTACATAGCATGAATACATAACTTCCACATAATCCTCATCTGTAAAGAAAAAACTTCATTATCCATCACTTCATTATCTATATTATCATAGCTCCATTATTATCATCACCTGTAAAGAAAAACTTCATTATCCATAGTAGCATATTCTTCATCATTATTCATCAGCATTCATTATCATCTGCAAAAAACCACTTCATTACTCATTACACAACTATTCCTTATCTCTAGCATATTTCATCACATAAACTAAGATGTGTAGTTCTGTCTGACAGCCTGCATCAATCGCCTTGTATTCTGAAAGAAAAAATTAGTTAAGACTGCTATTCTACGTTGTGTATAGTATATTCTTGTTAATGCTTGTTAATCCTGACCATTTACTCTTCATCACGAGGTTTGCATCTTCTTTCGTTCATTCCGAAGGTGAAATTCCCATTTCTGTTTAATTTATTTCTTTTACGCATCATTTCTTTCTGAAATTGATGAACAGAGATTAATGTCTTGCATTTATATCATATACTCACTAAATAATGACTGGTTTATGATAAAATAATTAAGCATACAGCATACCGTGACTGAAAACGTAATATGAAAAAAAATAGACAGTGTTCAATTGCAAGAATGTACACAGAATATCACTATGCAGCAGCAAAAAATGTAAAACAGTCACGATGTTGAGATATCATAGGGCAAACGTCAACTGGTGTGTGTTATATCTTAATTATTTCATAGTGCATATAAACAAATTATGAAAACAATCGTACATACATAAAAAAATGATGACAAGAAATGTGACCTTCTTTGAGTTCACCTTGTATGTTGTGTAGTTAGTGGAGGCGAGAATTAAAGACTTTAATGGAGAGAGAATTTAATAAAATTAGTATGTCACTAGATAAAATTGCATAATTATTCATAAGATACGTAAGTTTCTCTGGAAAAAATGTGCACAGTCTGATGTGTAACGACAAGAAGAGCTACCTGCTAACCTTACCTTGCCGGGCACTTGCCAAGAAAAATACGATAATCATCAATAATTACTCATGTGAATATAATTGCATAAGTGATCATAGAAATTAGTAAATGGCATCACATAGTATGTTGAATCATAAAGTGTCATCATTCAATAAAGGGTTTAATATTGGAGACATGGTGGTTGCCTTTACTTTTTCTGGTTCTCAGAGTTTCGACGTGTACAACATTGGGGTGAGGAATGCTGCGAATCCGATATGGACCTGCGTATAGAAGTTGAAATTTACTGCACTTACCTTTTATTCTGCTGGATAAATAGTGTGTACGTACTAATATCTTCTGTCCTATGTGAAAGTCACGGCGTATACAAACCTGTTTTTGCTGTCTTCTCCGGCGCTCTGCGGCACGTTTGATGTTGTTCAGCGCAATGTCAATTATTTCATGATGTCGTAGTCGACGAGATGTAGGAAAGTTTACTAATTCTGTAATTTTTTTAGGTGGTTTAACGTTTTTCAGTATAACAGACGGAGAGAGCATAGTGGATTCATTTGGTATGGAATTAATTACATCTTGGAATGAGAATGTGTGTGTGTCCCAATCAATATGTCTTTTGTGGCAGTATATCCTACACAGTTTACCAATTTCTTTCATTAATCGTTCACAAGGGTTCGAAGAAGCATGGTACCTGGATATATATATCGGAGAAATGTTTCTAGTTCGTAACATACGTGTCCATATAGCAGAACGAAATTGCAGAAATTACTTTCAACACATGCCCTACATGAAATAGAAAATGTTTTACAAATGCTTTCGAAACGGTTTTAGCAGTAGCTTTGCGTAACGGAGTGAAGGTAACAAATTTTTAAGTGAGTTCAACAGTGACAAAGATGTAGCAAAAACCTCTATTAGTTCTGGAAATTGGACCAAAAATGTCTACAGCGGCCATATGTCTTAATTTAACAGGTACAATGGGATATAATGGAGGAATATGTGAAGTTGTGTCTGACTTAGCTTTCTGGCAGATTTTACATGACGCTAAAACTCGTCGTATACGTTTTTCCATGTTGGTAAAATAACAGTTCTGTCTCAGTATAAGAAAACATTTTCTAGCTCCGTAATGTGCGTAACTTAAATGAGTATACCATATTAATTTGTTAACCAGTTCATCAGGAATGCATAATAACCAATTATTGCTGTCAGGATGAGAGCGGCGAAACAGAATGTCATTGCGTACAGTGTAATGGTTTCTAATCGTAACATTATTCCTATCTTGCCAAAGGTGTTTAATTTCTTTCCACACGTTGTCTTTATTTTGCTCTTTTGCTATGTCCTGTAATGACGACGAAATAAAATTTTCAAATGCCACTTGTTGAATGTACATAACGCTGAAATTTGCTTTGCAGAAGTTGGTTGCGATATCTTGCTGATTGTTGCTGAGAGAACGAGATAGTGCGTCTGCTACAATATTTTGTGTGCCGGGAATGTGAACTATTGTAAAATTAAATTCCTGTAAATAGAGCTTCCATCTGCTTAATCTGTCGTGAGTGAATTTAGCTGAAAGTAAAAATTGTATAGCTCTATGGTCTGTATAAACAGTGGTGTGTCTTCCATAAAGAAAGTGCCGAAATCTAGTAAAAGCCCACACAACACATAACGTTTCCAGTTCTGTAACAGAATAATTTCGTTCAGCAGGTGACAGAATGCGACTTGCAAATGCGATGTTTTTAATTACTGTTGAGCCATCTTCTTCAATTTCCTGGAAACTATGTACGCTAAAGCGGTGTTAGAACTGTCGGTGGCAATGGAAAAATTTCTGGTAAGGTCTGGGTGCGATAAAAGTGATGCATTCAACAAAGCATGTTTCAGGTTCGTAAAATCAGAATGTGCTTGCTTATCCCAGGACCAAATACTGTTTTTAACTGTCAATTGGCATAATCTAGGTGCGTCTAGAGCAGAGTGATGAATAAATTTACGAAAAAAGTTAATTAACCCCAAAAAACTGCGTAGTTGCTTCTTCGCTGTAGGAACAGTAATGTCACGTAAAGCTTGAAGTTTTTCCGGATCAGGCGCAATGCCTTCTGCTGAAATTAAATGCCAAGAAATTTTATAGAAGTTTTACCAAAGTGCGATTTACTGAGATTAACTGTGAGTCCTTGTGCACGAAAAGTTTGTAACAGTTGTTCTAGAATCAGATTGTGTTCAGTCCAGTTAGCTTCTGCAATAAGAATGTCATCTACGTACGTCGTGATTCTGTCTTTAAGTTCTGTCGGAAGTATTGTGTTCAAACCGCGAATAAAAGCTGCTGAAGAAATAGTTAAGCCGAACGGTAATTTACAAAATTGATAACAGTCACCAAAACAGAGAAAAGCTGTATACTTTCTGCAATCCGGATGAAGCTGAATTTGCCAAAATCCCGATTTCAAATCCAGTGTAGAATAAATAGCCGTACCATGAAATTTCCGTAGTAGTTCTTCTAGTGTCTGTGGTCTATCTGTTTCATTAATAATTATGTCATTGATGTGACGTGAATCAAGTACGAGGCGAAGTGAGCCATCTTTTTTCATAACAATATGTAGCGGGTTTATGTATGGACTACCTGCCGGATCTATAATTCCTTGGTCGAGCATATCTTGCAACTCTTTTTAACTTGTTCTCTGTGGATATATGGAATGGGATAATGCTTTGCTTTAAATGTGTCGTGCTGTTTGACTTGAAATTCACACATAAATTCGGACATAGTGCCAGGAATATTGTCAAAAACTGGAGCTTGCTGAAAAAGAATTTTGTGTAGTTGCGTGCGTTCGTCGTCTGTATTTGCGCTGGTTTGTTTAACTTTATCAGAAATCATATGCATTACGTCGTAGTCAGCTTAGTCTGGAGTGTTATAGTTATGTACGTACGTATCCGTGAACAATGTGGAATTACAGTCTATGTTACATGATGCAGAAATGACCTCTGTACGATTAATTGTCTGTTCTTCCGCAGATAGTGAGTGCTGAAATTCTAAAGCCAATTGTACATTTTCATCCTTCAACATTAAATAGGAATTTTGAAAGTCAATAATGGCATCGTGTTGTACCAGAAAATTCGTACCCAAAAAATGTCTGTCGTCAATAACGGAATAATCCAAAAATTTGAGTGAAATGTGTGACCTGCAATGCAAAATGATAAATGTGTCTGTAATTTAACGTCTACTCCTTTACTCGATACTGCTCCTTTTACTTTCGTTTTGCCTAATGGTAATGTAGGATAGGTATTCTCTTTGTTACACTCGTTAAAAGTTTCTTCATTTATAACTGATATAGGTGATCCGGAATCGATTAATGCTGAAAATTTCGATGAACCAATTTTAATTTCGATGACAGGATGTGAAATGGTTTTTTGAACAACTGGTCTTTCCTGTAAAAGAGTGTCTCTGATGTCGTCGAAAGTAATAACATTTTCGTGAACAACGTTGTGCGTGTCAAAAGTAGTGCTTGTGTTATTGGAAGATGCGACCTGTACAGTATCTAGTCAAATTCTATCTGACGAGTTATTATTTTCTGGGGGATGTTGTGGCATTTCGACTATTTGAACTGTTCTGTTATTTCTTCCAGACGTATTACGTTCTGGATGATACCTACTGTCGGGTTCATTCATGAGAATATGTTCTTGCGGATGATTTTGCTGTTGGTAAGACCGACTGTTATTAAATGTACGTTGAAAATTGTGCTCATTATTTTTACGTCTGTCGTGAAAGTCATGTCTATACGGCGCAGTGCGATAGGAATTGATTTACTGTGTTTTCTGTACGTATTCATTTCCTTGCTGCCATGCGTTACTATTTGTTGGATCTGAGACTATACATGCAGGCGGCGAAACATTAAAGCTTGGCTGACCTTGTGCATTACATTGTTGGTTGGGCATGCTAACCGACTGACTTTCATGCTGTTGTAGTGGAAAACGTCTATTGTTACAAAAATGTGGTTCCTGTTGCTGAAAATGTTGACGATATTGATAATTAGAATTTTGTCTGTTATTAAAGTTCTGTTGGTTATCATTCCTAAAGCGTCTATTGTCTTTACTATTAATATTATGTGACTGATCGTAATTACTGTATGTAAATTGACCTTGGTTATTATATGAAAAATTTTTGTTTACAAAGGAATAATCCGATTGCTGTACTTCCAAAAGCTGTAACAGATCTCTGAATGCCGAAATGTTTTCCTTTTGCTGACCCGTTAAAAGTGACACTCTTAATGACCGTGGTAATTTAGAAATGCAGAATTGTATAAGTGCTGATTCACTGTATGGTTCACTTAGGCACTGGTTTTGTTGCACCATGTGCTCAAAAAATTGCGTCACACTGGGAAAATTTGAGTTCTCATAATTTGGTAAACTAAGTAGTTGATCTGTAAATCCGCGCTGTGTCGTCTTTGACCAATACGCTGACAGAAAACCATTCTGAAACTCTTCTACCGAATAGCATTGCCTCGCGATCGGTCTCATACGAGTTGCCGGTTCGCCTTCCAAAAAACTGCAAATAAATTCAAGTTTACGCGTTACGGGCCAAGTCGGTGGAAAAGCAAAGCTAAATTTTTGTATCCAATCTAGCGGATGAATCTGTGTTCTGTCATTTTTAAACACTTTAAATTTTCTCACTGACAGAAAATGTTTGTAATCAAAATTATCGTCTCTGTATGATGGAACAGGTTCATGATTGTAAGAGAATCTATTTGTCTGTGTCTGTTCATAATGTAAGTCACGTACTCTCTGTAGATTACCTAAATTATACGCGCTGAGTGAGTCTGACAAATGTTCGCAAAGTGGCGTCTGCTGTGATGTGTTATTAACTGAAATATTTTTCATCTCTGTTACTTCTTGCTGTAAACTTGACAACTTTCTACGTAATATGTTATTAGACGAATCAATCTCATTGATTGTCTGTTGTAGATTTCGGAATTCAGGTGTTTGGTTAAACAAAATCGGTGCAGTATCGTCTGATTTGTTGTCATTATTACTTTCAATAACATCAATACGACTGGCCAATTCATCACATTTTTCAGTCAGAATTTTTACCTGATCACCGGTTTTAGTGTCACAAGCATTAATTTGTTTTTGAATTTTACGTGAGGTTTCGTTAAGTTTTTTAACGTCAGCTTTGACGACATCAGAATCCTGTGTTAGTTCTAATTGTTCGAATCTGTCTGTCACTGTCTGAATATCTGCTGTGTGTGTAGCTGTTTTTGATTTAAGATCAGAAATTTTATCGCATAATTCGGCGTTCAACTGTTCGATGGTATTAATTTTGTCCGATACTTTAGCAATATTTTTGTCTACGTATGTTTTTGCCTTCGCAAACATTTTACGTTTATCTTCTTGTCTCTGTGCAGTGATTGTTTCCATGACTTGACGTTTTACTTTATTTTGATCCTGTATATATTTACGGAAACGTGTGTCACTGTTTTGTATGTGGTGATTCAAACGTTCGTCAATCTGAGTGTTCTGTTGGTCGAATTTCGCGTCTGTCTTTGCATCCATTGTGCGCGAAAGTTCTGCTGTCATTACTTTAAACTCGTCGCGTAATTGTGTAGCTTTTTCAGAGCATTGTTTACCGACTGTACTAATTTCGTCTCTGAGTGATTCTGTTGCAGCTGTTTGTATATCCCTTAATTCTTGAGCAACCGATCTAATTTCTTCACTACTTTTTCTTGAACAAGCCTCAATTTCCTCGCGTAACTGTTCCTTAGTATCATGACACTGTGTGGCAACGTCTCTAATTTGTTCACTAAGCTGTCTGGAATTGTTGTCCAATTTTTTATTTAACTGTCTGGAATTGTTGTCTAATGTTTCATTAAAGTATTGTTTGAGATTTTCGTTATCTTCACTCTGTTGTTTCGAATTTTTGTCTAGTTTTTCATTAAGTTGTTTATTCATTTGTAGCAACAATGCCATAATTTGGTGTACCTGCAATTGTCACGCTTTGTGTGACCGTTAGGTCATTCTGTGATTCACAAAAAGGTTTGCTAATTGGATGCGCACTGTTAGTCACTATTTCGGAATTAAATGAATCCGTTGTACTTTCAGTACACTGTCCATTTTCATTAGAAAAATTTGTCTGTACATTACTTGAATTTTCCAAACTGGGTGTGTTAAGCTGGGCAGCGCTCATTACAATAGAGCTCCCCTCGTCATCAATTGTCGTCAAATTAACAGAGGACACAATTAAGTTCGCTTGTTCATCATTAAGATCTACATCATTATTGATGGTTGGAACACATTGATTGTCAGTAAACGCAGGATTGTCATGATTACATTGCGTGTCACAATTACTATCGGTCAAGTTGTTTAATTAGGTTATTTCACTCACTATACCTCGCGATGCACTATTAATAGTCTTTTGCGGCATTTTTACAATAGTCACAATTATTCACAAATGAAATAAGCACAATGTAAAAGGCAACAAACACAAATACAACAGAGCAACGAATTGCCGATGACCTGTAGAAGAAAGTCACAAAATCAGTAAAAGCGTTGCGCCAAATGCTAATTATATTAAGTAAATAAGAGCAGATATCTGACTACTTCTCAAAAGATTCTGAAAGAAATACGATCCTGGACCGGATGTCGCCAAGTGTAACCTCCCCACAAAAATAAAAGAAAATATTTAAATGAGAATTGGACATCGTGCTAAGTATAACCTCCCCGTAAAAATATAAAAATGAAAAGAATTGAATAGAACCAAGTGTAGTCTCCCCACAAATATTTGAAATGACAATATTTTCCTGGCAAATAATTTAAAATGACTATATTTGAATGTTAATCGGAATAGAGCCAAATGTTGTTGAGCTCCCACAAAACATCGTTAAATTGAAATAATAGCAACTGTACCTTCGCTACAAAAATATTGAGAAATAATGGCCCAATGTAAACTCGACACAAAAATTGAGAAATGAAATTTAATCATTAAACCCACAATAATAGGGCAGCATCGCTGACCTTAGGCCCTGTGCAATAATTAATCTGATAAATTGATTCTGGGAGGAAAAGCATAGGAAATATTGTTTCAATTGTAATGATTCTTTTCTTAAAAACGATTGCTTTGAAAACAAAATTATTATTGGGGCATTTCTTGAACAAATTAATTACAATTAACATACATTACATTATCAGATGTGCGCAATGCTGCTTCATTACCTTATTTAACAATATACCTTGTCCCGAACCGTGACCAGAGACCCATGTCGACGCCCGCCGACACCTCACACACTGCTTCTGACTGGCAACTGAGTCCAACACGCAACAGCGTCCATCTCGGAACTGAACTCTCGCGCAGTCAAGCGCAGACTAGCAACGATAAACAACTCTCTGGTCAGAGATTCTGTCATGCCTCGCCATCGCTGCTACTGAATACATACGTGTTTCAGCCTTTCTTAAAATACTCACTAATAATTCATCTAACAATTTATATCAGTCTCTTAAATTTCAAGTAGGAGCGATAGTGGTTTTTTCGTAAATTGTACTAGAATGTTTTGTGACGAAACAAGTGCTCTATCATTGTGAGAGATGCAGAGGCGAGCGAGTGTACTCGGACTTACCCCAGTTCACTGCTACTGGCGCCACGTCATCATAACGTGCCTGTGCTTAACATACGAAATATTGCACCACAACCCAAGGGTGATATAAAAAATTAAAATAACTTCCCCAAACTTTGTCAGTGCATACTTCAGTATATTAATGTTAACATTATGAAGTCTCAGAATGATCAAATGTTTCAAATGGCTCTGAGCACTATGGGACTTAACATCCATGGTCATCAGTCGCCTAGAACTTAGAACTACTTAAACCTAACTAACCTAAGGACATCAAACAACACCCAGTCATCACGAGGCAGAGAAAATCCCTGACCCCGCCAGGAATTGAACCCGGGAACTCAGAATGATCAAACGAATTTGTTTCGCTAAAGCTTTTATTTTAAGAAGAAGTAAGAGACATTAAATAATGAAGCTAAATGTGTAGATGTACATCACAACGAAAAGTTACAAGTCTCAACTTGATCGGGGAAATATTTTGGTCAAAATGGCTCTAAGCACTATGGGACTTACATCTGAGGTCATCATCAGTCCCCTATACTTAGAACTACTTAAATCTAACTAACCTCAGGACATCACACACATCCATGCCCGAGGCAGAATACGAACATGCGACCATAGTAGCAGCGCAATTCCGGAGTGAAGTGCCTAGAACCACTCGGCTACAACGGCCGGCGTATTTTGGTCAAAATCAACGTTTTTACGATGTATTGGAGGCGCTGAATATTAGATGAAAATTCATATGTAGCCTCAGTTTGTTTTAAAACATTGACTAAGTGACTACATTAAGCTACCTCAATTAGTTTTAAAGTTATTCACTAAAAACTAAATTTGGAGCGAAATCATCACAATTCATATTAGATTAACCATCGTTTGTATTTGTTATAGAAAGCTCTAATTATAACACTCAACTACATTGGTGAATTAACACATCTGTACCAAGTTTCAAGACTACTGTCAATAACAATCATTACAAGGAATCTTAAAGAGGCAGTTCAGAGGTCATGTTCCACTGTCGGTTCCGTTCTAAAAGTTCGTGCTGGTAAAGTTTAAATGCAGTCGAGCTAAAAAAACTTTTCCAGTGACTAAAGCTTAACTGGCTGGTTCAAATGGCTCTGAGCACTATGGGACTTAACATCTATGGTCGTCAGTCCCCTAGAACTTAGAACTACTTAAACCTAACTAACCTAAGGACAGCACACAACACCCAGTCATCACGAGGCAGAGAAAATCCCTGACCCCGCCGGGAATCGAACCCGGGAACCCGGGCGTGGGAAGCGAGAACGCTACCGCACGGCCACGAGCTGCGGACAAAGCTTAACTCTAGTTACATAAAAATGAAGAAGATTTTGAACTTTTAAACGTCAGAGATATAAATTAATAAGTGTCCACAAAAGGATCTATTTAGATGCTGCTACCTCAGCCTGGAGCATTCCTTCCGTTCGGTGGTCCGCTGCGCCCATATGCACTATATGATCAGAAGTATCCGGACACCTGGCTGAAAATGACTTACAAGCTCGTGGCGGCCTCCATCGGTAATGCTGCAATTCAATATGGTGTTGGGCCACCCTTAGCCTTAATGACAGCTTCCACTCTCGCGTGCATACGTCCAATCAGGTGCTGGAAGGTTTCTTGGGGAATGGCAGCCCATTCTTCACGAAGTGCTGCGTTGAGGAGAGGTATCGATGTCGGTCGGTGAGGCCTGACACGTGGTTGGCGTTCCAAAACATCCCAAAGGTGTTCTATAGGGTTCAGGTCAGGACTCTGTGCAGGCCAGTCCATTACAAGGATGTTATTGTCGTGTAACCACTCCGCCACAGGCCGTGCATTATGAACATGTGCTCGATCGGATTGAGAGATGCAGTTGCCGTCCCCGAATTGATCTTCAACAGTGGGAAGCAAGAAGGTGCTTAAAACAGCAATGTAGGCCTGTGCTGTTATAGTGCAATGCAAAAAAACAAGGGCTGCAGGCCCTCTCCATGAAAAACACGACCACGACATAACACCACCGGCTCAAAGTTTTACTGTTGGCACTGCACACGCTGGCAGATAACATTCACCGGGCATTCGCCATACCCACACCCTGCCATTGGATCGCCACATTGTGTACCGTGATTAGTCACCCCACAAAACGTTTTTCCACTGTTCTATCGTCCAATGATTACGCTCCTTACACCAGGCGGGGCGTCATGGGCATTTACCGACGTGATGTGTGGCTTATGAGCAGTCGTTGGACCACGAAATCCAAATTATCTCAGCTCCCGCCTAACTGTCATAATACTTGCAGTGGATCCTGATGCAGTTTGTAATTCCTGTGTGTTGGTGTGGATAGGTGTCTGCCTATTACACATCACGACCCTCTTCAACTGTCGGCGGTCTCTGTCAGTCAACACACGAGGACGGCCTGTACGCTTTTGTGCTGTACGTATCCCTACATGTTCCACTTCACTTTCACATCGAGTTGTTTAGGAGTGTGGCAATCTCGCGTACAGACGTATGACACAAGTGGCATCCAATCACCTGACCACTTCGAAGTCCATGACTTCCGCCGGAGCGCCCCCTTATGCTCTCTCACGAGGTCGCAGATGTGGAGTACTTGGCATAGGCGACAGCACAATGCACCTAATATGAGAAACGTATAATTTGGGGGGTGTCCGGGTGCTTTTGATTACATAGTGTTAAATACAGCAATAGAGGCAGTAAGAACGAGATATCAATCTGTCCTCGTCAGTCAAACGGCTGTGTGCTCTGTGCTTCGGATGTCACAGGCGGATAGGTACCAAACGCGTTTTCGGTAAAACGTGCGAGGACTATACAACGTCCTGGATCGCTTAGATTTCATGGAGGTAACTGTTTGTGTGCCACCCGTAATACTGACAAAATCGCATGGCAAGTAGCGAGATTATTTTCCAATTTTCAAGCGAACGATAAACTTTGATGATTAGAAGTCAGGATGATACACAGTTTTACTTGGAAGTTACCGTAGAGGTCACCTCTGAACTGTTAGTAGTGCTGTTTCTCACAGGGGCAATATTATTATTATTAGGAGTATTATTTTACATTGCGCATGTGAACTATTACTGAATGTATCTGTCAGTTAGAAGTCAAAACGTTTATTTATAGTCCTAGTCCCTGATCCCACTGAGTAAATATCAAGCGGGAACTTTTTCTTTCAGTGAGCACAGAAGTAACGTGAACTTGCAGACTGGAAGTTGTGATCGGTATGTTCCCCATTGCTTTCTGGCTGACCGCAAATATAGTTCTCGGGCTCTTGCAAAAGGCGACGATAATTCACCCGTCGCCCCACGATTCCACTTCGTATTGAGCCACTATTTTCTCGTTCTATCAATTTCAGAACACAGATTTATGTAAAGAGTAAAGAGAAAAATTGTTTTTTTTTTCTTTTTAATATTGCAGGCTTCCTGTCTATTGACGAAGATGACAAATTAGAAGTCGACGACACTGAAATGATGTCTGCAGCTTGTATAAGCATACGAGCGCCACCGCCAAGACAACCGTCACCAAGGATACCAAGATCGAGGCCAAGTAATTCTAAAGATGATCCAGGACTTTGGCCTGCAGTTTTCAATTGCGAAGTGGTGCAGTATTTGATAGAAAACCTACCCAAACAAGTTAGAAAGCATTGATATCCGTGTGACACTTCAGATCGAAGGTTTTCAACTTACCATTATGAAATTAATTTAGGACATGGCGAGAAGTATCACAGAGAATGGCTACTCTATTCAGATTCGAAAAATGCTGTTTTCTGCATACGTTGTAATCTTTTCGAAACAAAATACAACAAATTTTGTGAGGGAATCAGTGTCTGGCAGCATTTAATTTTAAACAGACATGACAGAAGTTCAGTGTATTTCAGTAATTATAAAAAATGGATTGAGGTAAGTCTTTAAAAAACAAAAAGCAATGTCGACAACGCGCATCAAAAACGTGTAGATGCTGAAAATTTTATTAAAAGGATTACATAAGTGATTCGGTTTTTGAGTTCACAAAACATGACGCTTCGTGGAATGATCAAAAAATTATATGACTAGAACAATGGCAATTTTTTTTAAATGCATTGGAATTGGTAGGAAAATTCAATCAAGTATTACCAAAAACATAAGACTTGTGTTGAATGATACAAGTCTCACGACTATGCCGACATTTCTCGGAGACAAAATAGAAAATGAAATATTTTCTGTACTTGCAACCCAAATGCAAAACCACATTTTAAAATTATGCCTAACCAACAAATAGTTTCCAGCTATACTTTACTATATTCCTGATTATTCACATATCGAAAAAATAGTGTTATTATTGGAGTCATTAATCTCAACAAACAATTACGACCCTTGGAAATAAGGGAGCACTTCTTAGCTTTTGTCCAACTTTTGATGGTACTGGCGCCGATTTTGACTTCTTTTATTACAGAAGAACTACCAAAACACAATTCTTATGCACATAATGTAAGTGGGCAGATCTACGACAATGATTCACACATGTGTGGTAAAAACTATAGTTTGCAAAAGCGATTGTTGAAGCTAAATCCTACCATTTTAACGTTAAAAACCATTCTCTGGTGTATTATAGACAAGTACATAGATGTGTAAGAACGTTGCATAATTATTCACCAGAGATTTATGATGCTTTATGCGAAATAACCAACATTTATTGTTCTGATCAAAACAAAATGCGATGCACAATGTCCAACAGACAAAATATGTACATTGTCATCTATTTGCTCAATTTGTGTATAGAATGATATATTGAGAGATGTGAACTTTGTAAGTAAAATTTTAGTCTATTAATGTGAATATGCATTAGATGCTTTAACAGATTTTTTAAAAAATTTGGTCAGCTGTCAAACTGATGAAAATTTAGAAACAGCTGCCAATAATGCCAAAGATACTGCCGCCCAATAAAACGTTTGTAGACCCCATAAGGTTCGAAGTTTATAGACCCCATAAGATACCTAAAAATTCCGAAAATTTTTGATTTTGAACATGAAGACCAGGCACCTCATATGGACTAGAAAACCTCTTTCAAGTTTAATGTCAATATTTACACTTTAGACCAGGGTATAATGTCAGTAAAAGAAAGATTTGATTTGTTATTTAGTCACAACAACGTTTTTAGTTTTCTGTTTAAACTCAGCTTATGAATAACTGAAAGACTTTCTAGGAACGCTGGGTTGGTAGATGTAGATGCTAAAGATTTGTTGGAAGAAATTATGTCTTGTCAGTCTCTTTTTAAAGAATTAGACAATAACATGACAAAAATTCTGAAATTTGTATTTCAAACTAATTTAACAGTCATTTACCCAAATCTCACAGTTTCATTACGCATTTTAATAATGATGACTGTCACAGTAGCAAACGCAGAAAGATTCTTTACATAATTAAAATTACTAAAAAATTACTTGCGCTCAACAATGTTCCAGAAAAGATTATCCAACATGGATATAATATCGATAGAAGGGAGCATTTCAGATAACATAAATACAACATTATTAAGGACTTTGCAAAGAGAAAATCTGGAAGAGTTGATATTGTATAACTGTGTTGTGTTCTGATTTTCTAAAAGCTTGACATATTTCAATTTTACCTTTTACTTATTTTAAATTTTAAAACCTAAATACTTGGGTGATAGGCTACAAAGGTAAATACGTGACAAAAACAGCAAGAAGTTTTTTGCTACTCACACATAAGAATACAACTTTTTATTTATTCTATTAAAAAGTTGTTGAAATAAGTAATATTTGTTATGATCTTATAAATATGTAACATTGTGAAACATTATGGCTAACAATCCCAATATACAAAAAATAAAATCCTTCATCCCTTATAATTTGCATTTAAAATATGTTCTTAAGAAAACTTCTATGTATAAAAGGCAGTGTCCTGATTGACTGACTGACTCATCCTCGACCAGCCCAAACCGCTAAGGATAGCAACTTGACATTAGGAGAAGGTGTGAACCTTATACTGTAGACGTTTAACAATCACGTGTAGTTCTGCACTTTACAGTGTTTCAGACTTCATGAGAAAAACTTGACTGCAGTGTGACTGGTTAGTGTCAGACATGAAGATGCCAGTGGTCCATCACATGGCGGAGTGGAGGAGAGATACTTCAAAGTCTAAAGCGATATGGGCACTGTTTATTGGTAGACTTCATGAAAACTACAATCAGTTGTGAAGATCGTTAGTAGTTTATAATTTGTTCAACTACATTAGCTGCCTTACAAGTTAAAGGGAGATCTTGAAACCAAACATCCTGAATTAACGGGAAACCGAAAACAATTTTTGTCAGCAATTAAATGTTTTACCCGCGAGAATTCTGCTGAAACTACGAATATGACTTCTCAGGCCCTTTTAGTCTTTTAACAGATTTAGCATAGGATTGCTAAATGCAAGAAACCACACACGGTTGCAGAAACTCTGGTTTTAATGGTAGTGATTGATGTGTTTACTCAAAAGTTAAAAAGTATTCCAGTGGCTAATTAAACAATGCGTAGAAGAATTTTAGACTTCTGATGATGTACTCGAGCAGTTAATCGATAAATTGCGTAACAACTGCTTTGCACTTCAAGACGACGAAGCGACTGATATTCATAAAATGATAAAGGTACTCATTTGATTACTTACATTCGTTTCGTTAATGAGTTTAACATTGGAGAGTAATTGCTTTTCTGTGAGCTGATACTGAAAACAGCTACAGCTCGAAGACTTTTTGGCATGATCAATACTTTTTTTAAATGTTCAAATGTGTATGAATTCCTAAGGGACCAGACTGCTGAGGTCATCGGTCCCACTACTTTTTTTTAATCAAAACGGAACATCATACAATAAGTGCATTGGAATATACACAGATGGATTTCGCTCAGTGACTGGAATTCGTGGTGGATTGCAAGCGAGAGTCGAAGCAGTAGCTCGTGATGCAGCACGGACTCACTGCATAATACATCGTGATGCTCTGCCCGCTAAAGAACTTAGCCCACTCTTTCATGAAATGCTGCAAACGTTTATAGAAACAGTTAATATTATAGCACACTACGCATCAGCCGCCACGCGCTCGCCCGATGTGCAGTGCTGTGTAATGACGGTGTAGTGTCGTATGTGAATAGGAGGTGAATCGCTATCGAGTAGTTCCGCACCTGGCCACCAGGAGCGATGCGTTGCACGTGCAATTCGTTTCTCCAACCCCACGTTTACTCTTACATTTAAAATTGATTTTCTGTTGTTCTATTCGACAACTCTCTGACGCCGCGCTACGAAGTTATCCAACGTCCTTTCTTATTACAAACTGTAATTCTGTAAGGAAGCTAACGCTTCAATTAAATCCTTGAGCTGTACGTGGAGGGTAGCCTTATGTGTTGAAATTAATGAAACCTGTTTTTCTGTTCATGAATTTATTATTCCTACCGAAAGAACACTGCAAAGGATCAGGAAGCATTTCCCCTGTAAGGTCAGACAATATTACTAAGGAAAACACTAAGAATTCAACACTCTTTAAACTGCTATGTGAGGAGATAGGTGGTGAACACACTTAATTGCTCTTTTTTAGTAGTACTCGATGGCCTTCAAGGGATAAAGAACTAAAAAGAATATTTGAGCTGAAGAATGAGGAATTCTGTGTCTTAAACGAGAAAAGATACTATCTAGCACACTGTTTCAGCGACGGGTATTTTCTATTGAAAATGGCTTACCTGACTTATATTTTCGAGAAACCAAATATTAAGTGTTAAGGACACTTCACTTCAAGGTAATCAGGCAGTTTTACTATCTTGGAATAAAAATGTTCATAAAGCATTCGAGCTGTGACAAAACCGAATGCAAAGTGGAATGCTAGAAATGTTTCCCACTCTAGTGTCACTATTAGAGGACACGGATAATCCGATATTTCCAACGGAGATAAAAGCCTGCCTTCTACATCACCTTGCGACACTAAAAGTTCACTTCGGAAAGTGTTTCAGCGACGATTTTGATACATTCAGTTGTATTAGAAATCCATTCAGAAATTCTCCAGGACTGTCACGTCTAAATATAAAAGAGCGAGTACAGTATACTGATCTCACTTGTGATACTTCGTTGACAGTAAATTTAATGAAGTGTTTTTATTAGAGTTTTAGATACGTGTTGGCAAAGAATTCCCAAAGATGAGCCAGACTGCAAGGAAGATCCTGATTCCTTCTGCAACAACATACTTGTGTGAGAGTGGCTTTTCAACTTTGGTAGTTATGAGGTCGAATTACCGTTCAAAGCTAAATGTAAGCCAAGAAATTCGAGTGGCTCTTTCTCCTATTACACCATGTGTTAAGAAACTTCCGTCTCAAAACCAGGTTCATCCAACACACTGAACTTTGTGATGTAAATTTTTAAGCAGCTTTAGATCCTTGTTCACTGAATTTTAACCATTGTTCATTTCATAGTTCCTGAAGATATGAAAACATAATAAAGATTGACAGTTTGTTCCGTATGTTCCGTGTAATAATTCATGTAGTTTTGGTTGCTGTTGCGTAAAATCCTTCTGAACTGAATTTGGTAAGACAGAGAACAAGGCAAAGGAAATATGGAAAAATTATTTTTGTTGATAAATTAGGCAGGCGGGCCTGATACTCTTTTTCCTCGTGAGGGGGGCCCCAGAGGAAAAACGTTTGATGCCACAGGTCTTTGCTCAACTGAATAAAACCAATTTTATCATGCCATACGCGTTACGCTTAAATTTTTTTTGAAAAGTATCATCAGTGGCCTCCAGTACATTCATTTTTATGGGTTTAGTGTTTTGCTTTGTGTACTAGACACTGTTGTTTCAAGTTAGACAGAATTTTTACATTTTCTGATTTTAAATAACGTAATGATAGTCCAAATTTTATCTTACAAGATTTGTGATTGTTGCTCTACATGTGTGCTTGCATTGCTAGTCTGTACTGCTATTCTTCTGCATCCAGACTTCGAATTTCACTAGCACAGTACTGAGAATATGAACACACCTTATCTTCTGTTCCTTCTTGAATTTTGTTGCAAAATAGTAACTGTTGTTCCAATTGTCGAGTGGGTGTGATATTTGTTCTTTGTATATGTATAAATGTGTGTGTGTGCGTTGCTTTCGTTCGTTGCACGTATTGGCATCTTTTCCTCGCTATGTATGAGCATTGTGTTCTGAGTATAAATGTGTAGTCTGTTGTATTTATTCGTATGTGTTGTTGGTTATAGTGCGATGGAGAACAGAGAATTTAGCCCCGGAGCCGACGCTTAGCCTGCTGCCCGCCAATAGCATTAATGGAACTGCTGAGCTGAATAATCGTATCCAAACATCGCATAGTGATATCCAATGTCAGGAGGCTTTCAGTATGCGTCCTGACATGAATTTAACCTGAAGAGCGAAAGCAACTGATACACCTGTCTAATATAGTGTAGGGCCCCCTCGAGCACGCAGAAGTGTGGCAACACGACGTGGCATGAACTTGATTAATGTGTATTGCAGTGTTGGAGGGAACTGACACCATGAATCCTGCAGGGCTGCCCATAAATCCGTAAGAGTACGAGGGGATGAAGATCACTTCTGAACAGCACGTTGCTAGGCATTTAGGGAGTTTGTTGGCCAGCGGAAGTGTTTAAACTCAGAAGATTGTTCCTGGAGCCACTCAGTACCAATTCTGGAGGGGTAGGGTGTTGCTTTGTCCTGCTGAAATTGCCCGAGTCCGTGGGAATGAACAATGGGCATGAATGGATGCAGGTGATCAGACAAGATGCTTACGTACGTTTAACTTGTCAAAGTCGTGTCTAGAGGTATCAGGGGTCCACACAGACCAACCGCACACGCCCCACACCACTACCAGAGCCTCCAACAGCTTGAACAGTCCCCTGCTGACATGCAGGGTCCATGGATTCATGAAAAAAATGGTTCAAATGGCTCTGAGCACTTTGGGACTTAACGTCTTAGGTCATCAGTCCCCTAGAACTTAGAACGACTTAAACCTAACTAACCTAAGGACATCACACATATCCATGCCCGAGGCAGGATTCGAACCTGCCACCATAGTGTTCGCGCCGTTACAGACTGAAGCGCCTAGAACCGCTGGGCCACAACGGCCGGCTCTCCATCCGCTCAACACAATATGAAACGAGACTCGTCCGACCAGGCAACATGTTCCCAGTCATCAACAGTCCAATGTCGGTGCTGACGAGCCCAGGCGAGGCGTAAAGCTTTGTGTCGTGCAGTCATCAAGGGTACACGAATGGTCCAGCTCCGAAAGCCCATATCAATGATGTTTCGTTGAATGGTTCGCAAGCTGACACTTGTTGATGCTCCAGCATTAAATCTGCGTCAATTTGCGGAAGGGTTGCACTTCCGTCACGTTGATCAATTCTCTTCAGTTGCCATTGGTCCCGTACTTGCAGGAACTTTTTCCAGCAGCAGCGATGTCGGAGATTTGATGTTTTACCGGATTGCTGATATTCACGGTACACACGTGAAATGGTCATACGGAAAATCCCCATTTCATCGCTACCTCGAAAATGCTGTGTCCCATCGCTTGTGGGCCGACGTTCAAATTCACTTTAAGCTTTATAACCTGCCATTGTAGCAGCAGTAACCGATCTAAGAAGTGCGCCAGACACTTGTTGTCTTATGTAGGCGTTGTCGACCACGGTGCCATGTTCTGCCTGTTTACATATCTCTGTATTTGAATACGCATGCCTATGCCAGTTTCTTTTGCGCTCCAGTGTATAATTTGCAAGGTTTCGGTCGAGTACAATCCATAATTGTCTACGAAGCAATAGTTAGACATTTTGCAACAATTCCAGTAATGAGAAATTCGTGAACAGTTTTCTTCGTGCATGAACAGAAGATAAAGGCAATCAGATACATCTCTCATGTGTGGCTTCCCAAGCACGGGGTCTCAGGTTCGATTCCCGGCGGGGTCAGGGATTTTCACCTGCCTCGATATGACTGGGTATTTGTGTTGTCCTCATCATTTCATCATCATTCATGAAATTGGCGAGATTGGGCTGAGAAGAGGTTGGGAATTTGTACGGTCGCTGATAACCGCGCAGTTGATGGCCCCACAAACCAAACATCATCATCATCTCATGTGTGATGTCAAACGGTGTCCTTATACAATTAGCTTTCAATCAGTCTACCTGGTGCACTTCACATTTGTTGGTCAGTGGCGTAATTCGTAGGAAGTTTATACAGCTACATCGTTTGACTTTTGACGATCACCACTACTCTATTGGCGCTCGGGCACCACAGAAAGCTTAATATATGGTTGATGAGACTGAAGTCAATGTCCTACCTATTCTTACCTTGTTTACTGCTGAATATTCTCTGGATCAGAATTCGTTCATCGTAGTGGGTGAACTGACTTCCTTGGCGAACACCCGAAGCTCGCAACATGCTGGAGTTTTCTCTCTGTTGAGGACGGCGCGCTATGCTGTGTTCGCTGGCAGCTCTTTGAGAGTGGATGATCGCTGCATTGCAGGCTGGTGGCGGCGCTGCTGGCGGCGTGGGTGTGCGCGGCTGCCGGCGCCGGCCGCTGCCCGCCGGGCTGCCGCTGCTCGCCGGACGGGCTGTCCGCGTCGTGCACCGACCTGCTGGCGGACCGCCTGCCCCAGGGGCTGGCGCCCACCCTCTCCACGCTCGACGTCTCCCACCACCGGCTGCGCGCCGTCGACGGCCGCACCTTCGCCGACCTGCCGCAGCTGCAGACGCTCGACGTTTCGCGCGGACGCATCACGCAGGTACCTCGCCTTACAACCTCACTGTTCACACTTATTTGTCCATGTCTGACAGAATCGTTACCATTCCCTATCTCATTCCTCCATAAAATAGCCCATTCCATTAAGGGGGGGGGGGGGGGGGGGGTTGGACGTCAAACGGGCCGACTTGGAGCAGGACAGGCACCACAGGACATTTTAATTTCCACTGTCTATACTTTTACAAATAAACTCATGAAACTTTGTCAGCATGACCAGGAAGCATTCGGGATTCACACTCATAGCAGTGGAAGTTCAAACACATAACAAAATAAATTTTTTTACATGTGAAATTTCATGATTTTTTCGCTTACTATTGGCTGCATTTATGGTTATAGGTACATTTTTCAACACAAGTAAGAGAGATTCTTTGATGAATTTTGCACAGCATACAAACCATACTTACAGGTGTATGAAACTCTAGAATTTTCCAAATCTATTAAAAACTGTGGTAGAAATTGAGATAATAACTACAAAATTAAATTTTTTTCTAAACATAAAGTTTAAAACGTAACAGCTCATTCATTTTTTCATAAATTAAATATATTCTAGAGTTTCAGACACCTGTAAGTATGGTTTGTATGCTGTGCAAAATTCATCGAACAGTCTTTCTTACTTATGAAGAAAAGTGTACGTATAGCAACAAATGCAGCCAATAGTAAGTAAAAAAGTGATGAAATTTCACATGTAAAAAAAAATTTTGTTCTGTTTTTGAGCTTCCGCTGCTAGGAGTGTGAATCCCGAATCCTTCCTGGTCATGCTCACAAAGTTTTATGAATTTACTTGTAAAAGTATAGACAGTGGAAATTAAAATGTCCTGTGGTGCCTCTCCTGCTCCAAGTCGGCCCGTTTGATGTCCTACCCCCCCTTTACTTACGAACCAGTGTGTCCTCCACAACCCTCGTGCCGAAACTTACACATTTGCGAAAACTAAGGACTGATCTTTCCTACACAGGAGATGCTTCCCACCGTGTATAAACTCTAGTGATTGATCGATGAGAGGATATGGAACAAAAAAAGTCTAATGAACGTATGACCAGATATCCATAGTTTCCTTGCCAGAGAACGTATATTCATTCATAATTTGTTACAGAGACTGCGGTCTAATTCACGCTGTACCATGCAGCCACAGTTACACTATGCATGGTTTCCTCCTAGAGGACGGTACTGTTCCTCAAACGTCATGTCCTAGCAACCTTTCCTGCCGTAGTAATTGGTAATGTTGTGTCTGAGTCATTTCTCTTGCTGACACACCTCGTAGTGGATGTGATATAGCGTTGTACACAATGGTTCAGTAACCCAATCGAAAGTATGCCGACATGGTGTTTACTTAATGGAAAGGCAAATGACAACAGGCGGAGGTTAGCAAGGTTGTATCAGCAGACCTATCGCCACCGAAGACAACCACAGCATTTAATGTTTGCATCAGTGTTTCGCCGTTTGAGAAAGGGTTGTTTCAGTAAGCAGAAAATCCCAAAGGACATACCCGAAATGTTCGGAGCACAAGACCTGGAGGAAAATGTGGCTAACACTGTGGAAGGCGACCACCGTGCCAGTATGATGCAGTTGGCCAGACAGTGCAGGGTAAGCCGGACGACCGTGTGGAACATTGCCATGACGTCTGTTATTACCCTTATCACTTACACTTTGTGGAGGGCTTACTAGCGACAGACTTTCCACATCGGGAACGGTTATATCATTGGTTTCTTCACCAAACAACCACGATTCTGTGATTTGTGTCATCGATCCTGTTCACACATGAGGCCACCCTTACATGGACTAGTATCTTCAACTTTCATAACAGTCATATGTGGGATATTATACAGAACTCCCACGGTACGGTGACAGCAGACCATTAGTATCGGTGCAACCGGAATGTGCGGACAAGGCCGGCCGCGGTGGTCTCGCGGCTCTAGGCGCTCAGTCCGGAACCGCGGGACTGCTACGGTCGCAGGTTCGAATCCTGCCTCGGGCATGGATGTGTGTGATGTCCTTAGGTTAGTTAGGTTTAAGTAGTTCTAAGTTCTAGGGGACTGATGACCTTAGAAGTTAAGTCCCATAGTGCTCAGAGCCATTTTTTCGTGTGGACAGCGATAATTGACAACGGTATTTTGGGACCAGTCTTCCTTCCACGTCGTCTAACAGGCCGGAACTATCGGCGTTTCTTCCTGGTGACTTTGCCTTCCCTGTTGGAAGAAGTGCCATTGATGACGGGCTATGTGGCTGCAACATGCTGACGCCCCAGACCACTTTGCCGTTAACGTCCAGACACATCTCAGTCGTGTCCTCCTTGATGAATGGACCGGACGAGGGGTCTAGTTGCATGGCCTCCTCGTTCACCAGATCTCAACCCGTGCGATTTGTGGTTATGGCGCCATCTCAAAAAGTATAGTGTAAGCAGAGCCCATTCCAGATGTGGAGACACTGGAGCAGTGTATTAATGCTACCTTTGACACTGTTTGGATACAGCCTGGCTGATGTGAATGTGTGAGAATATACATGCCATGGTGTGTACACGCATGTATTGAGGCACATGGAAAACATTTTCAACATCTGCTGTAACTGTCGCTGCGTGGCACACCGCAATTTCTGTATCAATGTATGATTCATTAGACCTTTTTTGTTCTGTGTCTTCTCATTGATGAATCCCTAGAGTTTTTAGCCGTGGAAAAAATCACGCTCTGTATTTGTTGTGGTCTCCACTCCGAAGACTAGTTTGATGCAGCTCTCCAAGCTACTGTATCCTGTCCAAGCCTCTTTATCTCTGAATAACTACTGCAACTTACATTCATTTGAATCTGCTAACTGTATTCGTATCTAGGTCTCCCTCTACAAATTTCTCCCTCATACACTCCCTTCCATCAACAAAATTACTATTCCTATGCTCCAGGATGCATCCTATCAACCGAGCCTTTCTTTTAGTCCAGTTATGTCATAACTGTATTTTCCCTCAATTACAGGTTGGAAATAATTAAATTTTCACTACCCAAGCCACCTTAGACAGAAAACTATTTATAGTACGGGTACCCATCGTTATAGGAATGATGTTCAGCTAGTGCGCTGCAGAAGTTGTCTTGTTAGTATTGTTAGTGTCATGACTTGCCCTTGCCGTGCGGCGACGAAGGGTTGAAACACAATCATCTATGTGCACTACAGTTGCAGACAGCCAACATGAGTCTGAATAAAGCATGCAGAGCTTTCTTCGTAAAGCTCTTTTATCAAAAATACAGCAATACTGCTGCTGCACCTCGCGAGTATCAGCGCATTAAAGGAACATGGGAAGGTCCTCTTTCGGCACCGGAATTGAAGAACATGATTAGAAAGTTCGAATTAACTGGTGATTTAGGAACTGCCCCTGAAAGGTCGACAGCCAATGGCGCCACAAGTTGTTGAGGAAGTTGCCATGGGTGAGAACGCTGGAGGCAATGTGCGATGTTAAGGTAGTGCTCGGGCTGTGTTACGACAGATGATGGTCCACCGTTGTTTCGGGCAGCAGTACAGCAATCGCTAATGCAATTACAGGCTGTTGTGGATGCAGATGGCCGTCGCATTGAGCAAGTTTGTAACCTGGAACGTAAACATCGTACGTAATTAACAAATGTTTCCTTCCCATGTGGAAATTAAAATGTATTTCTATCAATGCTTTATTCGTTATTTCTTTCCCAAATGTACATAAAAATGTTTCCACAAAATTTCATTGTTCTACGAACACTCGTATTTCAAGGAGGCTCTCTCAAGTAGCGATTCAGTGCCTCCTAATTAATTAATCTATTTATCCATCTAATTCTCAGCAAACTTATAGAGCATAACATTTCAAAAACTTCTATTATCTTCTTCCCCAAACCCATTATCATTAGGCTGCTGTACATAGGGCCAGTAGTGGTAGTCAGTTCTGGCGTTCAGTAGTGGATGCCCCCAATTTTACCAGCCACTGACTTTGTACATGAAGCCAATAATAGCATTCAATTTTTTCTCCTCTGTGGCCGCCAGTGTGTCGTTAGATTTAGTAGAGTATACAGAGTTAAATGTTGCTTGGTGAAAAATACGGAATGTGATAATGATAGTCAGTCTGAGGAGGCTTTTGATGAAGCGGTGGCTGAAATTATTGTAGTTTTAAGTGAGGAGTCTAGAACCATTTTAAACCAACATAGACTGTCGGTAAATGACTGAGTACGTCGTAGAGAAGTCCTTTGTGCAGCAAACACTTCGTTCCATGAACTATTAATGGGGAACCTTTCAGAATATAAGAGGCAACTGCGAATGACTGTTGAACAATTTAATGAGTTTCTGAGCATAACTGAGCCACAGGTATCCAAGAGAGACACTATTATAAGAAATGCAATATTTCCCAAACCAATACTAGAGGTTACGGTGCGGTATTTACCAAGTGGTGAGAGATTTCAGTCTCTAGCATTATTATTTCACTTAGCAGCCACCAAAATTTCAATATTCTTTCCCGAAGTTCTCCAAACAATTATAAGTGGATTAGAACACTACTTAATGGTGAGTTTTGTCGACATTATGATCTTCAGTCCGAAGACTGGTTTTTATGCAGCTCTATCGTGCGTGAGCCTCTTCAACTCTGAACAACTACTGCAGCCTATATTTTCCTAAATCTGCTTATTGTATTCATCTCTTGGCCTGCCACTACGGTTTCCTGCCGCCCCCCCCCCCCCCCCACACACACACACTCCCCCCTGCTCAATGCTAAATTGGTGATCCCTTGATGTCTCAGAATGTGTCCGATCAACCGATCCCTTCTTTTGATCAGATTGTGCCACAAATTTCTTGCCCCCGCAAGTACTTATTCATTAGTTATGTGATCGATCTATCTAATCTTCAGCATTCTTCTGTATCACCACATTTCGGAAGCTTCTATTCTCTTCTTTTCTAAACCGTTGGTCGTCCATGTTTCACTTTCATACATGGCTATACTCCACACAAATACCTCCAGAAAAAACTTCCTGACACTTAAATCTATATTCGATGTTAAAAAAATTCTCTTCTTCAGAAATATTTTTATTGCCATTGCTAGTCTACATTTTATATCCTGTCTACGTCTGCCATCATCAGTTATTTCGCTGCCCAAAGAGCAAAACTCATCTATTACTTTAAGTGTCTCGTTTCCTAATGAGTCCCTTAGCATTGCCTATTTTAATTCGATTACATTCCGTTATCCTTGTTTTGCTTTTGTTGATATTTGTATTATATCCTCCTTTCAGATCACTGTTCATTCCGCTCAACTTATCTTCCAAGGCCTTTGCTGTCTCTGAGAGAATCACAGGCAACGGCAAACCTCAGAGTTTTTATTTCTTCTTTCCTTCCGGATGCCATGAAGGGTACAGGGTGCACCCATCTGCAGGTGGTCGCTCGTGTCGGCACCAATGACGTGTGTCGCTATGGATCGGAGGAAATCCTCTCTGGCTTCCGGCGGCTATCTGATTTGGTGAAGACTGCCAGTCTCGCTAGAGGGATGAAAGCAGAGCTCACCACCTGCAGCATCGCCGACAGGACTGACTGCGGACCTTTGGTACAGAGCGGAGTGGAGGGTCTGAATCAGAAGCTGAGACGGTTCTGCGACCGTGTGGGCTGCAGATTGCTCGACTTGCGCCATAGGGTGGTGGGGTTTCGGGTTCCGCTGGATAGGTCAGGAGTCCACTACACGCAGCAAGCGGCTACACGGGTAGCAGGGGTTGTGTGACGTGGACTGGGCGGTTTTTTAGGTTAGATGGCCTCGGGCAAGTACAGAAAGGGCAACAGCCTCAAAGGGTGCGGGGCAAAGTCAGGACATGCGGGGACCAAGCAGCAATCGGTATTGTAATTGTAAACTGTCGAAGCTGCATTGGTAAAGTACCGGAACTTCAAGTGCTGATAGAAAGCACCGAAGCTGAAATCGTTATAGGTACAGAAAGCTGGCTGAAGCCAGAGATAAATTTTGCCGAAATTTTTACAAAGGCACAGACGGTGTTTAGAAAGGATAGATTGCATGCAACCGGTGGTGGCGTGTTTGTCGCTGTTAGTAGTAGTTTATCCTGTAGTGAAGTAGAAGTGGATAGTTCCGGTGAATTATTATGGGTGGAGGTTACACTCAACAACCAAGCTAGGTTAATAATTGGCTCCTTTTACCGATCTCCCGACTCAGCAGCGTTAGTGGCAGAACAGCTGAGAGAAAATCTGAAATACATTTCACTCAAATCCTTCAGCATGTTATAGTCTTAGGTGGAGATTTCAATTTACCAGATATAGACTGGGACACTCAGATGTTTAGGACGGGTGGTAGGGACAGAGCATCGAGTGACATTATACTGAGTACACTATCCGAAAATTACCTCGAGCAATGAAACAGAGAACCGACTCGTGGAGATAACATCTTGGACCTACTGAAAACAAACAGACCCGAACGTTTCGACTCTGTAAGTGCAGAACAGGGAATCAGTGATCATAAGGCCGTTGCAGCATCCCTAAATATGGAAGTTGATAGGAATATAAAAAAAGGGAGGAAGGTTTATCTGTTTAGCAAGAGTAATAGAAGGCAAATTTCAGACTACCTAACAGATCAAAACGAAAATTTCTGTTCCGACACGGACAATGTTGAGTGTTTATGGAAAAAGTTCAAGGCAATCGTAAAATGCGTTTTAGACAAGTACGTGCCGAATAAAACTGTGAGGGACGGGAAAAACCCACCGTGGTACAACAACAAAGTTAGGAAGCTACAGCGAAAGCAAAGAGACCTTCACTCCAAGTTTAAACGCAGCCAAAACCTCTCACACAAACACAAGCTAAACGATGTCAAAGTTAGCGTAGGGAGGGCTATGCGTGAAGCGTTCAGTGAATTCGATAGTAAAATTCTATGTACCGACTTGACAGAAAATCCTAGGAAGTTCTGGTCTTACGTTAAATCAGTAAGTGGATCGAAACAGCATATCCAGACACTCCGGGATGATGATGCCATTGAAATAGAGGATGACACGCGTAAAGCTGATATACTAAACATCTTTTTCCAAAGCTGTTTCACAGAGGAAGACCGCACTGCAGTTCCTTCTCTAAATCCTCGCACAAACGAAAAAATGGCTGACATCGAAATAAGTGTCCAAGGAATAGAAAAGCAACTGGAATCACTCAACAGAGGAAAGTCCACTGGACCTGACGGGATACCAATTCGATTCTACACAGAGTACGCGAAAGAACTTGCCCCCCCCTTCTAAGACCCGTGTACCGCAAGTCTCTAGAGGAACGGAAGGTTCCAAATGATTGGAAAAGAGCACAGGTAGTCCCAGTCTTCAAGAAGGGTCGTCGAGCAGATGCGCAAAACTATAGAACTATATCTCTGACGTCGATCTGTTGTAGCATTTTAGAACATGTTTTTGGAAACCCAGAATCTACTCTGTAGGAATCAACATGGGTCCCGGAAACAGCGATCGTGTGAGACCCAACTCGCTTTATTTGTTCATGAGACCCAGAAAATATTAGATACAGGATCCCAGGTAGATGCTATTTTCCTTGACTTTCGGAAGGCGTTCGATACAGTTCCGCACTGTCGCCTGATAAACAAAGTAAGAGCCTACGGAATATCAGACCAGCTGTGTGGCTCGATTGAAGAGATTTTAGCAAACAGAACGCAGCATGTTGTCATCAATGGAGAGACGTCTACAGACGTTAAAGTAACCTCTGGCGTGCCACAGGGGAGTGTTATGGGACCATTGCTTTTCACAATATATATAAATGACCTAGTAGATAGTGTCGTAAGTTCCATGCGGCTTTTCGCGGATGAGAAAGAAGTTGCAGCATTAGAAAATTGTAGCGAAATGCAGGAAGATCTGCAGCGGATAGGCACTTGGTGCAGGGAGTGGCAACTGACCCTTAACATAGACAATTATAATGTATTGCGAATACATAGAAAGAAGGCTCCTTTATTGTATGATTATATGATAGCGGAACAAACACTGGTAGCAGATACTTCTGTAAAATATCTGGGAGTATGCGTGCGGAACGATTTGAAGTGGATGATCATATAAAATTAATTGTTGGTAAGGCGGGCACCAGGTTGAGATTCATTGGGAGAGTCCGTAGAGAATGTAGTCCATCAACAAAGGAGGTGGCTTACAAAACACTCGTTCGACCTATACTGGAGTATTGCTCATCAGTGTGGGATCCGTACCAGATCGGGTTGACGGAGGAGATAGAGAAGATCCAAAGAAGAGCGGCGCGTTTCGTCACAGGGTTATTTGGTAACCGTGATAGCGTTACGGAGATGTTTAGCAAACTCAAGTGGCAGACTCCGTAAGAGAGGCGCTCTGCATCGCGGTGTAGCTTGCTCGCCAGGTTTCGAGAGGGTGCGTTTCTGGATGAGGTATCGAATATATTGCTTCCCCCTACTTATACCTCCCGAGGAGATCACGAATGTAAAATTAGAGAGATTCGAGCGCGCACGGAGGCTTTCAGACAGTCGTTCTTCCCGCGAACCATACGCGACTGGAACAGAAAAGGGAGGTACTGACAGTGGCACGTAAAGTGCCCTCCGCCACACACCGTTGGGTGGTTTGCGGAGTATAAATGTAGATGTAGAACTTCAATTGCTACTCCAAATATTTCTCTGGTTTCCTTTACTGCTTGTTCAATGTACATACTGGGAAAAGTCTACAATCCTGCCTCACTCCCTTTTCAGCCACTGCCCCCTTTCATGCCCCTCGACACTTATAACTGCCGTCTGGTTTCTGCACATGTCGTAAATAACCTTTCGTATTCCAATCAACATGTCAAAAACTTTTTCTAAATCTACAAATGCTATAAAAGTAGGTTTATATTTCGTTAACCTATTATCTACGATAATCGTATGGTCAGTATTGCCTCGCGTTTTCTCACATTTCTCCAGAATCCATATTGATCTTCATCGAGGTCTCATTTTGAAACTGATAGTTCAGCAGTTCTCGCACCTTCAGCAAGTGCTTTCTTCGGAAGCGGAATTACTGCAATCTTTTTGAAGTCTGAGGGAATTTCGCCTGTGTCATACATCTTGCACACCAGATGGAAGAGTTTTGTCTTGGCTGGTTCTCCCAGGGCTATCAGAACTTTTGTCGGAATGTCGCCTTCTCTCGACTTAGATCTTTCAGAACCTTGTCAAATTCTTCTCGCCGTATCATATCTCCTCTCTCATTTTCATCCACGTCCACTTCCCCTTCTATAATATTGCTTTAAGTTCTTCTCCCTTGTATAGGCCGTCTATATACAGCTTTCTCTTCGTTGCTTAGGACTGGTTTTCCATCTGAGCTCTTCTCTTTTCTTCAAAGGCCTCTTTAATTTTCCAGTGGGCATTATGTATCTTTCCTTTAGTGATATAAGCTTCTATATCCATACATTTGTCCCCTTGCTATTTCTGATTAGCCATTTTGCACTTCTTGTCAATCTCGTTTCTTAGACGCTGTTATTCCCTTCCACCTGCTTTATGCGCTGCATATTTATATTTTCTCGTTTCATCAATTAAGTTCAATATCTCTTGTGTTATTCAAGGATTTCTATTAGGCCTTGTCATTTTACCTATTTGATGCTCTGCTGCCTTCACTGTTTTATATCTTGAAGCTACCCATTCGTCTTCTATTGTATTTCTTTCCCCTGCTCTAATCAACCGTTGCCTAATGCTCCCTCTGAAGCTCTCAACAACCTCTGATTCTTTCAACTTATCCGGGCCCCAGCTCTTTAATCTCCTACCTTTTTTCCGATTTCTTCAGTTCAATCTACAGTTCATAACCAATAAAATGTGGACAGCGTCCACTTCTGCCCCTGTAAATGTCTTAAATTTAAAATCTGGTTCCTAAATCTCTGTCTAACCATTACATAACCAATCTGAAAGCTTCCGGTGTCTTCAGGTCTCTTCCACGTATAGAACCTTCTTTCATGTTTATTAAACCAAGTGTTGGCGATGATTAAATTATACACTGTAGGTGAGTTTCACTAGTTCATTATTGTGTAATTTGATAAACGTCGAAGTTTAAAGTCTTGTAGATATAATTCCTATTAAACATTTGGGATTTAAATTGAAAAAAGTGAATTAAAAATAAAGTAATTATAGAATCGTTTTAGGTAAATTAAAATTTTCAATAATATAAATAAAACGAAAATTAATTATGTAATTTTTTGCTGATTATTTAATCACTGTTATTTAGAAACAAAAACTGTGTATCCATAACCTACTATTATGAAACCTGAACAAGGCGAATAAAGGATTCGTCAGATTTTCTTTTAGTTTTTATAACTGATTCAGAGTTTTCTGCAAACGAAACATTACTTGCTATAAACGTTAACTCTGTCTTTATTTCTGGAGAAGCTACTGTAGTTGTCTGTATACCATATCATCAATCGCGAATAGGTCCGGGTTCAAACTGGTAAGATCTTCCACTTCATCTACAGGTGCGAAGATGTACCTCCGTACGCTGATGCACAAGTAACTGGTGAAGCCGGCGGCAAGTGTTTTAGCTTTTCTTTGGTGATAACACTCTGGCATTTTTCTTGCAAGTTTGCAGAGCTTCTGGCAGGAAGCGTTCTCAGTCGGCGAGCAATATGTTTGCCATTCAGCTCATGCTTGTCCGTTACTTTTTTTGAAGACGATAATCTATCCATAGCAATTTTTCGTTATTTCTTAAGTGCACTCTCAGCTTTGAAAAGTTTTCAAATACGTCTTTTCTTTGCTATTGGCGTCGCAAACTGGTTCTCTTGCGCTGACATTCCTGTTGCTTTTACTGTGCTCTTAGCAGTAAGAAGGCTGTCATCATCCATGTCTTGAGTACCTTGTTCTTCATTTTCTCGACGTTCAGTAAGGATACTAATGACTTCCTGTTGTCCAACACTGTCTTCTTCAGTGGGGCATTTCTGAAAAACACAAACGCGGCGTTATAGAACTTGTACTACAATTTGCAGATTTAAATAGTATAGCGTTTGGTTTTTAGATAGATTAACAAGGTTCCTCAAACTTTGGATAAGTGCAGACAAATACGAGATAGTTTTGAGATCAAATGGAACTTCACATTGTAAGTAGGCTGTTTAGGTTTTGTGTTGGTAACGCCACGTAGCGCTCTGTATGAAAATTGCTGACTGCACTGTGTGCAGTCTGTGGCTGGTTGGACTCTTTGTTGGAACATTCGCTAGTGTAGTGTTGGGCGGTTGGATGTGAACAGCGCGTAGCGTTGGGCAGTTGGACGTTAGTCGCCGGCAGTGATGGAAGTACTGTTGGGCAGTTGGAGGTGAGCCGCCAGCAGTGGTGGATGTGGGGAGAGAGATGCCAGAGTTTTGAGAGGATACTATGAGCGGACGATCTGGACGTGTGTCCGTCAGAAAAAGCAAATTTGTAAACCTGGATGTCACAAACTGATGTATATATTATGACTTTTGAACACTATTAAGGTAAATACATTGTTTGTTCTCTATCAAAATCTTTCATTTGCTAACTATGCCTATCCGTAGTTAATGCCTTCAGTAGTTAGAATCTTCTATTTAGCTGGCAGTATTGGCGCTCGATGTATTGCAGTAGTTCGACTAACGAAGATTTTTGTGAGGTAAGTAATTCATGAAAGGTATAGGTTATGGTTAGTCAGGGCTATTCTTTTGTAGGGATTATTGAAAGTCACATTGCGTTGCGCTAAAATATTGTGTGTCAGTTTAGTGATGATCAGAATAAGTAAAGAGAAAACTGTCTGAGTACGTTGACTTTTGCACAGCTGTTTGAAAATTAAATTACGTAAGAGTTTTTCCAGCACTGTCATTCTTTACATACAAAGGGGAAGTTTCACCATCCTTTTGTGGTGCATTGGATGGTAAACATATAGCCATTAAACGCCACCTGGAAGTCGTGCAGAAATTTTCAGTTACAGAGGGGGGTTACGGCATAAGGATGTTGGCTTTAGTTGATGCCAATTGTAAATTCATTTATGCAGATGTGGGCACAAATGGAATGGCTAATGATGGGAGAGTGTTTAGGCTATTTACTTTGAAAACAGCCATTGGCAAAAACAGCCTGAATTTCCATCTTGAATACATTGTTGTAGCAGATGGCGCGTTTCCCCTGTATAGAGATTTGATGAAACCATTCTCAAGAAGAAACTTGTCATTAGAAGAACACATATTCAGCTACTGGTTGTCAAGCAAGAGCGCAAAGAGTTATTGACAACGTATTCGTCATATTAGCAACTACATTTAGAGTATTACGAAAAGACATTTAAGTCAATTTATGCGCAGTTGATCTAACTGTGCAAGCTGTATGTTCGATTGGCAACTGGTTACATACAGGATCGCCATGTATGAAAGTGATCGGCCGAAGACACAGAAACAGGAGTGCTGCTACTAGACTTATGGCGCACACCTGGAATCGAGCTATCATCCATAAGTAGTGCTCATTCAGGAAACACTTAAAGCAGGCGTCAGAAAGAAGGAATAAAAGAGCTGCTTCCTTCAACAAAGAAGAACAAGTTCCTTGGCGAATGAAGGCCATCGGAATGTAAATTTGGTGGAGGAAGATGAGTAATTCAAACTTATGATCTTATCTACCTTTCTACAAAGATTTAGCTATTTTACTCTTGTATAATTGGAATTTTAACGATTTCTAGTAAACGGATCAATCTCAAGATATGGAAGCTTGTAAATAATTTTTAGTAAATAATCAATAAAAACAAATTAGTTATCAAATTATTAAAAATTTTCATTTTATCATTATTTTGCTTGCTTTGGGAAATATAATTAAACATTTCCATGTGTTAACAATTCTAAAATTCTGAAAAGCCAATTTTTAGCTGTCTTTATATTTAGTAATTTTTAAGACATGTACTTACAATAGGATACGTTAACTTACGAAATATGATTGAGAGTCTGACACCATAGAAACACATTACACAATAAAACATCTGTTTAGATATGCTAGAGACAGGTATATGTCTAGCATACGTAAACAGATATGCTATTATGTAACGTGTTTGTATGATGTAACAAACATCTGTGAGCAATATGTTTATGGACATGGCCTTTTGGACAAGGTGCTTTATGTTTTTAAATACTTTACGAACCATAAACGTTTATAATATGCTGAATTTTTTCCACTGGACGTATTGTACGTGATGTTCAGCGTAAAATGAACGTCTCTTACAGCAAAAAGATTGAAATGTTTTGAGCTGAAGGATGAACATGTAGAGCAGGTTGCAACATGATTTTTGAGAGGTGATCATTAAAACTGTATGGCTACCCGTGATCTAAGGGTCCCTGGCCTCCACCTCTTCCCTGGCATGTAGAGCATACCGGGAACCCCCGTGGGGTCCATGCTTCGGATTCCAGGTGGGCCACACTAGCAAACTACAAATCACAGCCTGATTAATTTTAAAAAAGGGGTAGCGTCTTTGATTAGGAATCAAAACATCCTCGGTCCAGTGTTCGAATCCCGCCACAGCTTAAACTTTGATTAATAATCAGCATTGGTGGCCAAAGACTTCCGGCATAAGAACTTACCCTCGTTCTGCCAACGGTCTTGTCAAGAAGGGCGGAGGAGCAGACAGAGATTCAGGGCACTTTCTTGTCTTTGGGGGTGGGAAACTGTCCCTTAAGGTGGAAGAATCAGCAGTGATCAACGGCATGAGGATGCAGAAGGGAATGGAACCCACTGCATTAGAGACACGTGATGTGTATCCAGAGGACACGTGGCCTGTAATTGAAGAAGTGTCATGATGATCTCTCCATTGGCAAAAGATTCCGGAATAGTCCTCCATTCGGAACTCCCGGAGGGGACTGCCAAGGGGGAGCTGACCATGAGAAAAAGACTGAATAATCAACGACAGGACAACGTTCTACGAATTGGGGCATGGAATGTCAGAAACTTGAACGTAATAGGGAAACTAGAAAATCATAAAAGGAAAATACAAAGGCTCAATCTAGATATAGTAGGGGTCAGTAAAGTGAAATGGAAAGAAGACAAGGATCTCTGCTGAGATGAGTGTAGTGTAATATCAACAGCAGCAGAAAGTGGTATAATGGGAGTAGGATTCGTTATGAATAGGAAGGCAGGGCAGAGGGTGTGTTACTGTGAACAGCTCAGTGATAGGGTTGTTCTCTTCAGAATCGACAGCAAACCAACACCGACAACGATAGTTCTGGTATATATGCCGACGTCGCAAGCTGAAGATGAAGAGAATGAGAAAGTATATGAGGATATTGAAAGGGTAATACAGTACGTAAAGGGAGACGAAAATCTAATTGTCATGGAAGAGTGGAATATAGTTGTAGGGGAAGGAGTAGAAGAAAAGGTTACAGGAGAATATGGGCTTGGGACAAGGAATGAGAAAGAAAGACTAATTGAGTTCTGTAACAAGTTTCAGCTAGTAATAGCGAGTACTCTGCTCAAGAATCACAAAATGAGGAGGTATACTTGGAAAAGGCCGGGTAATACGGGAAGATTTCAGTCATGGCAAGACAGAGATTCCGAAATCAGATACTGCGTACCCAGGAGCAGATATAGACTCCGATCACAATGCACTAGTGATGAAGAGTAGGCTGAAGTTCAATAAATTAGTCAGGAAGAATCTATACTCAAAGAAGTGGGATGCGAAGATACTAACGAATGACGACATCCGCTTGAAGTTCTCTAAGGCTGTAGGTACAGAAATAAAGAATAGTCCAACATGCAGTACAGATGGGGAGGAACTGACATCTCTGAAAAGGGCCATCACAGAAGTTGGAAAGGGAAACATAGGTACAAAGATGGTAGCTGCGAAGAAACCTCTCTGAGTGAGTCACTCTGAGGATGGCCGGAAGATACGCTGCCGAACTATCAGTGGAGGAAATTTTATTTGCGCAGCTGCATGCCCGAAATTTAATGGACTATTCAATACGCCGGGAGAAGTTGAAAATGCACGACAGAAGAAATACTTAATTTGATCGATGAAAGGAGGAAGTACAAAAATGTTACGGGAAATTCAGGAATACAGAAATAAAAGTTGCTGAGGAATGAACTAAATAGGAAATGCAGCGAAGCTAAGATGAATTGGCTGCATGAAAAATGTGAAGAAATCGAAAAAGAAATTATTGTCGGAAGGACAGACTCAGCATACAGGAAAGTCAAAACAACCTTCGGTGACATTAAAAGCAGTGTGGTAACATTAAGAGTGCAATGGGAATTCCAATACTAAATGCAGAGGAGAGAGCGGATAGGTGGAAAGAATACATTGAAAACCTCTATGAGGGGGAAGATTTGTATGATGTGAAATAATAGGAAAGAGGAGTCGATTTAGAAGAAATAGGGGACCCAGTACTGGAATCAGAATTTAAAAGGGCTTTGGAGGACTTAAGATCAAATAAGGCAGAAGGGATAGATAACATTCCATCAGAATTTCTAAAATCATTGGGGGAAGTGGCAACAAAACGACTATTCACGTTGGTGTGTAGAATGTATGAGTCTGGCGACATACCATCTGACTTTCGGAAAAATATCATCCACACAATTCCGAAGACTGAAAGAGCTGACAAGTACGAGAATTATCGCACAATCAGCTTAACAGCTCATGCATCCAAGTTGCTGATAAGAATAATGTACAGAAGAATGGAAAAGAAAATGGAGAATGTGCTAGATGACGATAAGTTTGGGTTTGGAAAAGGTAAAGGCCCTAGAGAGGCAATTCTGACGTTGCGGTTGATAATGGAAGCAAGACTAAAGACTAAAGAAAAATCAAGACGCTTTCACAGGATTGTCGATCTGGAAAAAGCCTTCGACAATGTAAAATGGTGCAAGTTGTTCGGAATTATTGGAAAAATAGGGGTAAGATATAGGGAGAGACGGGTAATATACAGTAGTTACAAGAGCCAAGAGAGAATAATAAGAGTGGACGACCAAGAACAAAGTGCTCGGATTAAAAAGGGTGTAAGACAGGAATGTAGTCTTCCCCGCTACTGTTCAATCTATACATCGAAGAAGCAGTTTCAGGATTGGAATTAAAATTCAAGGTGAAACGTTATTAATGGTAAGATTCGCCGATGACATTGCTGTCCTGAATGAAAGTGAAGAAGAGTTGCATGATCTGCTGAACGGGATGAAAAATCTAATGAGTACAGAATATGGACTGAGAGTAAATCGAAGAAAGGCGAAAGTAATGAGATACAGCAGAAATGACAGCGAGAAACTTAACTTCAGGATTGATGGTCACGAAGTAGATGAAGTTAAGGAATTCTGCTACCTAGGCAGTAAAAAAAAAAAAAAAAAATTACGGGACGGAGCAAGGACATCAAAAGCGGACAAACAATGGCAAAAAGGGCATCCCTGGCCAAGAGAAGTCTACTAGTATCAAATATAAGCCTTAATTTGAGGAAGAAATTTCTAAGAATGTACGTATTGAGTGCGGCATTGTATGATAGTGAAACATGGGCTGTGGGAAAACCGGAGCAGAAGAGAATCGAAGCATTTGAGATGTGGTGCTACAGGCGAATGTTGAAAATGAATATTAGGTGGACTGAAAAGGTAAGGAATTAGGAGGTTTTAAGCAGAATCTGAGAGGAATGGAATATGTGGAAAACACTGATAAGGAGAAGGGTTAGGATGATAAGACATCTGTTAAGACATGAGGGAATAACTTCCATGGTGCTAGATGGAATTGTATAGAGTAAAAACTGTAGAGGAAGACAGAGATTAGAATACATGCGCAAAATTATTTAGGACTTATGTTGCAAGTACTCCTCTGAGATGAAGAGGTTGGCACAGGAAAAGAATTCGTGGCGGGCAGCATCAAACCAGTCACAAGACTGATAAAAAAAAATATAAAAAAATTGCTGCCGGTCGTCCTCATTATACTGAGTATTAGTTTTGTTGGGAATTTCAGATCCTCACCACCCTACTACACTTTTCCGCGTACTCACCATTCAGCTCCTTGTACAACTGCACTATTCTCAGCAACCCATATTCATAGAGGTTCCCCATCTGGAAAGTGAACCAATTGACAACTGTAGTTTTGAGATCCTCATTGTTCACAAGCCATTGTTGTCATATCAGCGTCTCGTCACCTGTAACAATATCGTAAAAGAAATCATCTTCATATATTCGATATCACTTCAGAGATGCTCATCCGCTTGACATTATTTCCTCTTTGCGATGGTTGAAAAACATTTTCGGTGCCCATCTTGCACGCAGTTTTCATTTCCGTGACGCGTCGACATGAAGAACTTCAGTAGCCACAGGACCCATCGTAAATCTTCGATCAGGTAGCAGATTATATTCCACATGTTGCATGAGATTATTCTGAGGTTATTGCAATCTCTACTGATGTATAAATATCGAGACATCACAATTGTAGCAGTCTTCCCAATAGTTACGATCGTATAAGCCCGTCTATGGCTTTGTTCGACGTCTTCTTGTTGTGGAGATTTGAGATGGACTCCAAGAGTCTAGCAGCTGTACGCTCAATTAGTAGCCCTAGCGTCTTCTAACTAGGTTACTTTACAGATGCACTGCACTTTCTCCCAACAAATTAAATTCTTTTGAGTTCAAGTGTACATGACATTACTAGACCTAGATATTAAAAGGATATGATATACTCCAGAATTTACAACTAATGTTGAAACGAGACACTTTGAGGTTTTTTCTCTTTATTATTGGCGCTAACATCAATATTACTGTATTAAAAGAAATACTGCTCATTTCTGCATTTCCTTATAGTCCTTCAAAGAATATACTTTCTGATACAATTGCAAAACTAAGCAAACCATGTTGACATTACACCGATCCTACGTAATTTTTCATGAATATTAAGAACAATAGTGCTTTTATCAGACTTCCGTGGGCTACACTTGATGTAACACGCTTTTGCAAATAAACATGCGTGGTTATGTAATATATACGACGACGTCCTGAAAAGTAATCCTTCCGAATTTCTTATATGAATACTCTTAATGCTTTTTAATTAAAAAGCGCTATTAACATTTTACACCTTTAATCTTTAACTCTACATATTTATTTCTCAACATAGTCATCCTGGTGACGAACACACTTCTCCCAACGAGAGACCAGTTTGTTGATACCGTGACTGGAGAATGTTTGACTTTGTCGACGGAGCCACAACTTCCCCTCCGCTTGCACCGCTTCATCACTATCAAAGGGAAGTACTCGAAAGTGTTATTTAAGCTTTGGAAACTGATGAAAATCAGATGGCGGCAAGTCGGGACTATAAGGAGGAAGATCAAAGATAGGGAACTCAAGGGGTCAGATTGCTGCAGACGTCACAGCACTCGTATGTGGTTTGGCATTGTCACGCTGAAGGAGAAGCTACTCCATGTGTGGACGAACTCTTCGAATTCGAAACTCGATTACGTTACATACCGGCAGGTTATTCGCTACAGTTCGGAACTCTCCAGCGGCAGAAGGCTGCAAATATGTAGACACGAAGAATAAAAATGGAGACTGTTAATAATGTTTCTGTTATTTAAAGAGCTATAAGACTTTTCACGTGAAAAATTCTGAGGGATTACTTTTCAGCAACGTACCATCCATTAGGAATGTATGCAGGATTCCATCAATTTATCAGCTACGGAAATATTTAAACTTAATATCTCAGTGCGATCCCTAGAATCAGAAAATAGATATACTTGCAGTTTCTGTAAGAAACTAAAATCAGTTTCTGTATAGATTCTGAGGCAGTTTATGAAGAAAAATCAAACTGTTATTTGCTTATGTATGTCTCTTTCGTTTTCATTATGTAGCAAGGCCAACATATACCACAATTGTAGCTGTAAAGTGAGAGTAGTAAAACAGTACACATTAAAAGTGGAGTTACATTGTAATGATTGTATTGTGAATGAACCTACTCCTTTTTTTTTTTTGCTCTGCTGAATTTCTCTTTGCATGAGTATAAACGAAGGTTTGTCATAAATAGTCAAAAATAAACTTGCGTAATTAATTTTTTGCAGGTACACATTAAAACCCTCGCGGCACAGTACCGTAGCACACTGCTAAAGGAGGCAGAACAAGATGGTGCAGCCCATCGTTAAAGATGAGTATCGTGTGGTGATCTGTTTTGTGGATTTCAAGGAGAACAACGCTGCAACAGTCCATGCTGAGTAGGTGTAAGTGTACGACAACAATGCACCATTACATGACACAGCGGTTACGTGGCGGAGACTTCCATTGTGGTCAAACAACTCTGAACGATGAAGAACGAAGTGCTGAATCATTCATCTGTCAAGAACAGAGAATCCCAAGAGAAGTGGAGGCCTCGGTAGTCGAAGCCCAGCTTATCACAAGCGTCTCGGAAGCGTAATGAAAATGGTGTGGTGAAGCAATTTTCAACATCTTGCTGGATATTCAGAAGAAGATGTAAGTCTCCGCCCGCTGGGGGCCGCCACTTCTCACACCCATTCAAAAGGCCCAGCGAACCAAGGTAGAAGCAGAAATGTTGTAGCTGCGTCAGACCAGTCAAGTTGACATCTCCATCGGACTAATCGCCATGGAAGAGTACTGGGGGTGTATCAGTCTGATCCTGAGACAAGGGCTGATTGTGAGAGGCTGTCAGGACGGAGCATCGTGGGAAGCTGTCCAAGGGGGCCCTTCTGCTCCACAAAAAACGCCCCAGCTTATTTCGCATGGAACGTAGTCACACATGCTGCATATTTGGGCTATAAAATTTTTCTTCAGCCCCTTTTTCTCTTCACATGGCTTCCAGTTACTTCTACTTCTTTCCTGGGATGAAGAAACCCTGTCGTGGCAGGCATTTCCAGAATAAAAGTAAGATTATTTTCCTGCACAGACAAAAAAATAGTTCAAATGGCTCTAAGCACTATGGGATTTAACATCTGAGGTCATCAGTCCCCTAGCCTTGGAACTACTTAAACCTAACTAACCTAAGGACATCACACACATCACTGCCCGAGGCAGGATTCGAACCTACGACCGTAGCAGTCACGCGGTTCCGGACTGAAGCGCCTAGAACCGCTCGGTCACAGCGGCCGGCTGCACAGCCGAAATTCGGACTCTGCCAAGTCATCCATCTTTGAGAAATGTGTCGCAATGAGGGGTGAATATGTACAAAAGGGTTAACTTCATCATCCATTCTAATGATAGGAACCCGATTTTTCTGAGGTGATCACTAAAACTTCACAACTAGCCACCGTAGAACAGGAAAGAAAGAATTGGTCGTAGCACACTGTCCAGCAGCTTCCGCGGCAAGTGCATAACGTAAGTTTGAGGAAGACGGGGTTTACACATCCCAACGTCGAATGGCTCGTTAAAGAAAACGCTCCAGTAAGAAAATTTTAGACACCCGACTACAGACAAGATTGGCAACGCATGCGGACACAACCCGATAGTTGCTAGTTTGAATTCCAGAGCTAGTACCAATTTTCATCGTCAACATTTCACCTACAAGAGGAGAGTCAATTTCAGCTCATATGCCATAAATAACCATACGACTTCAGGCTGGGGACACAGGTGAGGTTATACCACCTGTTTCATCCGTTTGAGTGACGCAGAAATATCCAAATATCTATTCATATGCTCCTCGGCACTTATGAATGACACGAGTGTGAAAGATTCTTAGAGGTGAAGACTACGTCCCATTGGTAGCCGTACCCAGACATATGTCAAGTCTGTCTTAAATCTCAATACACGACGAAAGCTGTGCCACAGAACTTACTCGAATAGCGGCAGTAGAATAAAAATACATATATTACATATTTTAATGATCTTGATCGCAATATAATCTAGTAACTAGATACCAGCCCCCGTAGCCAAGGTCACTAACGCATGATTGTGCGACAGCGCAGGACTCGGAGATAAGGCGAGTCCAATGAAATTTTCACTCCAGTATTTGGCCGGCAAGGGGAAGAGAGCTGACGGCGAAAAGTTCCTCGTCAACAGTCTTAGCGCCAGTACCCAGGGTTAAATTTCAAATCTTTTTGCAGTGTCACATGAAGTGAGGGCTTGTGAAACTGTTTATGGTGATCCAGCCATAGGATGCAGCTGTTAGGTCCGGCAGCCTCCTTGTTGTTATTCGAGAGGAAATGGCTCTGAGCACTATGGGACTTAACAACTATGGTCATCAGCCCCCTAGAACGTAGAACTACTTAAAGCTAACTAACCTAAGGACATCACACAACACCCAGTCATCACGGGGCAGAGAATATTCGAGAGGAGTAGGATATGTGCCGGCACTGGGTTTTCACTCTACCCCTTCTTTAATCATTACACCGCACAAACATAACACTATGCTATACACTATCCAGTACACTCGTCTACACTGTCCCAATAGACATGCGACACAACTCTCACGTATCCCCAGGGAAAGGGGCCAATGTGCGCTGAGGAAGAACACGCTTTCCGACAGGCGGCTGAACTCACCCTGTGGGATATGCCAGCCAACAATGTCATACGGCAGTTGCATTTTACTAAATGATACTAACCCAGTCCGTTTAAAACAGCGCAACCTCATTCGTTTCATCCCTAGTAAAATGCTGTTTCACGAAGAAGTTAATTAACTAATGTACGAAGCTAATCAGACTCGGTCCGTTCGATTCTTAATGCCGATCACTGCAAACACTACACACCATCATGTAACACTACATACATTATCAGCTGACGTCAGGATATTGACAACAATATTTTGCTTACTGCAACTTCCATTTGCTACTCCGAAAATGTGAATAAACACACCTCCATGACGAGTGAGGTTTGGAGCTCAGAAAGATGGTAAGATGTTAGTATTATCCACTGAACTAAAGGTTTCCAGAAAAGAAAAGAAAATTATAGTTCGAAAATGTGATGTGACATGAAACAGATATTTCAAACAGCGACATACTTGCAAAAAGCTTTTCATCTCACATTTCACACCCTTAGGAGTGGAATTTCAGACAGTTAATTATTGAACGATGCCTACAGTATAAGGTCCACACCTTCTCCAAACTTCAGTTTCTATCCTTAGCGGTTTAGGCTGGGCGATCAAGAGTCAGTGAATCAGTCTGACCCTCTTTCACCCCATTGGGGTTGAATTTTGGAAGACAGTGGAACACTTGTGTTTTCATCTCTAATCGAGACGCCAAACACCAATTTTCAAAGATTTGGTTTTAAAAATGCTTTCGCAATGAAATATTTTCATAAAACGTTTCACACTCTATTTCACACCCTTAGCGGTTGAGTTTCCAAAAACAGTGACTTTCGTATGTTTCGTTTCAAGCAGAGAAACCAAACACAAATTTTCATAGATTTAGCTTCAAAAGTGCTTGCACAACGAAATATTTTGATAAAAGCTTTCATCTCTCGTTTCACCCCCAGAGTAGTTGACAGATGTATTTTTAATTTCTAATTGAGAAGCCGAATTTAAATGTTCTAGATTTAGCTTTAAAATGCTTTTATAATAAAATATTTTCGCATAAAATTTCATACCATATTTCACCCCCTTAGGTGTTCGATTTCCAAAAACACTGAAACAAGGATTTTTTCATCTGTAACAGAGAAGTCAAATAACAATGTTCATGGATGTAGCTTTAAAAATACCTCAGTAGTTCTTTAATAATGACATATCTTCAAAAAATGATTTCACCCCTACAGGATTATATTTCCAAAAATGCTGAAACACGAGTTTCTTTATTTCTGACCAAGAAAACATATACCAATTATCGTAGTTTTAGCTTCAAAATTTCCTTAATAGCGACATTTAAAAATAGCACCTTCTTCCCTTGTTTCACTCCCTTGCTTGGAATTTCGAAAAATCCCTTTCTAAATGACGCCTATAGTATAAGATCCACACCTACTCTAAATTTCAGGTTTCTACCGCAAGCGGTTTGGACTGGGCTATGATGAGTCAGTCAGTCAGTCAGACAGGACATTACCTTTTAGATACAGAGATTGACCAACTGTAAATACATTTGACGATTCATTTGCTTTCTCTAGAAGAAGTTTTCCAGTTCTGTCTGTGAATACAGTATTGCTGTTAGAATCGAAGATATATTTTCGATGATTGACACTATTTGGGAAGTCATTGATGTATATCACGAACAGCATTGGTCCCAAGATGCTACCCTGAGGAAATCCTATGTTAATGTATTTTGATTTTTGTAAATAAAACAGTCTTAATCACTTAATGGCTTTTAGTAGGTGATCCAAACTACTTCATTCGCGAAATATTCACAATGATAATTGACTGATACACACAATTTATTTTCTTTATTAATATTTTGGTTCTGATAATATTGTACGAGAGGTGTTCCATAAATAATGCAATGCTTTTTGTCGACCAGTTTCGCTGGAAAAAATGGGGAATTTGTTGTGGGGTATCGTAGAATATTCCCGCTTCAAATGTTCAAATGTGTGTGAATTCCTATGGGACCAAACTGCTGAGGTCATCGGTCGCTAGACTTCCATACTATTTAAACTAACTTACGCGAAGGACAGCACACACACCAATGCCCGAGGGAGGACTCGAACCTCCGGCGGGAGTAATTCCCGCTTCAAATCCTACAGTTCCAAGAAGTTCCGACAGGTGGTGTCGCTGTCCATACCCTTCAAAATGTTTGTAACGGAGGTGTGTTCCAAGCAGGGAGCTGTCATCGAGTTTCTTTTGGTGGAAAACCAGGGCATCGCAGATATTAACAGGTGCTTGTAAAATGTGTGCATAGACCTGGTAGTGAACAAATGCACGGTCAGTCGTTGGGCGAGGAATCTGTCACTATCGCAACGAGTTGCGCAAACGCTTCCAATCTGCCGCGTGCTGACCGACCGCACACAGCTGTGTTACCATCGGTAAATTGAAGAACCGTCTTCAACGTGTTCGTCGCCAAAAAAATGCAAACGAACTTCTTGTCGATAACACCGCAAGGCCTCGCACAAGTCAGAATGTGGAGAATAATATGGTGTATTGGCATCATGAATAAAACCAATCTGCATTCTGAAAAAAAAAATTTTGTTGCATTACTTATTGAACGCCGTTCGTACAGTCATGTCTAGTACGTCAATGTCATCCTACTGTACCTGATACTTGTAACATTTGCGTATAGTCACGCTGTTGCCATCCTTTCATGACTCATTACATGTGGTCAGGACTTGCCCTTCATTTGAGAATGAACCCTTCATTTGCCACGCTTGCTTATTATGTAGCGTGACAGACCAGTTAAGTATGACGAGATGATGCAGGTTTCAGATGGCGCATTCCACGGGCTGGCGCGGCTCCACCAACTTGTGCTGTCGGACAACTGGCTGACTTCTGTGCCGGTGGACGCGTTCCCAGCCAGCCTGCTGGAGCTGGACCTGTCGAGCAACCCACTGTCGCTGCCCACGGCTGGGCCCTTCCTGAGGGCGGAGGGCATCACCACGCTCAACCTGTCGCACTGTGCCGTCACCTCCGTGGGCGACGACGTCTTCTCGCAGATGCCGTCGCTCGTCCAGCTCGATCTAAGGGGTAACCCCCTGAACCAGCTGTCGCCGTTGGCCTTCCTTGGGCTGCGCCAGCTCTTCGTGGACGAGGGCTCTTTGGGCGTCCATGCATATGCTGTCAAGCAGGTCGTCCAGGATGTGGTCGAAGTTCCCAGGTAACGCCCTTTCCTGATCTTTGAGTACGATTTTTTTTCCCTGTTCAACTATATGTTATACTCATTATCCTGCGAATCAAAGACTTCTTAAGCCAACAGACCCCAATCCCTCTTCCTCGACGGAGAGCACTCATCATATACAATGGTATCATCAGGAGTTTCCCAGGAACTGTGATAGCACAAACTCTTTTTCCCTGTACACATAAATGACGTGGCAGACAGGTTGAGCAGCATTAAGCGACTGCTTGCTGACGTTGCTGCAGTATATGGGAGAGTGTCGTCGTTGAGTGACAGTAGGAGGATGCAAGATGACTTTTGACAAAATTTGTAGTTGGTGTGATGAATGGCAGGTGGCTCTAACTGTAGAAAAAAAATGGTTGAAATGGCTCTGAGCACTATGCGACTTAACTTCTGAGGTCACCAGTCACCTAGAACTGAGAACTAATTAAACCTAACTAACCTAAGGACATCACACACATCCATGCCCGAGGCAGGATTCGAACCTGCGACCGTAGCGGTCGCTCGGTTCCAAACTGTAGCGCCTAAGCCGCACGGCCACTCCGGCCAGCAACTGCAGAAAAAAATGTAAGTTAATGCAGAGGGATAGAACAAAAATCCCATGATGCTTGAATACAGCATTACTATCGTACTGTTTGACGAAGTCACGCTGATTGAATATGTCGGCGCAACGCTGCAAAGCGATATGAAATTCAACAAGCACGTAAGGGTGGTAGTAGGGAAGGCTAAGAGTCAACTTCGGTTTATTGTGGAAATTTTAAGTAAGTGTGGTTCGTCCGTATAGGAGACCGCATGTGGGACACTCGTACGACCCGTTCTTGATTACTGCTCGAGTGCTTGGAATTCCCAGCAGTTTGGATTAAAGAAAGACATTGAAACAATTCAGAGGCGGGCTGCTAGATTTGGTACTTGTAGGTTTGATCAAAACGCAAGTATTTCGCAAATGCTTGAGAAACTCAAATGGGAATTCCTGCAGAGAAGATGACGCTCTTTACAAGGAGTACTACTCAGAAAATTTGAAGCTGGCTGAAGAACGATTCTAATTCCACCAACATACGTTTCGTGTAAAGACCACGAAGCTAAGGTATGAGATATTAGGGCCCATGCTTAGGCATTGACTGTTGGTGGTACGAGATACCTTCTGCCACGCACCGTACGGTGGCATGCAGAGTACGTACGTAGATGTAGATTACTTTATTTAATATCTTTTTCGTAACAGTGCAAAGGTTTCGTCACAATTTTGGTTCACCATCTCCTAAATAGGAATATTTGATGGACTTTGGGAAAAGTTCCTGCATGTGCCTTACAGCCAAGGAAACCGTCAAAAACCTAGGGTGGATCTGCTGTTACTGCCGCCTGGCTTCTGCAGCTGAAAGACGCCAACTGATCTTCACATACCTTTTGACAATCGCAGTTATCTGAATCGCATGGACTGACTGAGTGGCAGGTCATTCACCATGGACTCAGATACTGAGATGAATATGATGCCCAATGGAACAACAGTATGAATAGCGTAGCCCTAGTGAGTCCTGGGTGTTGGTTCTTTCAAAGAGCATTAAAATTTAACAGTTGGGAAAGGGATTTTCTACTTATTAAAATGAAATATCGGTCCAAATTGACCCGATTTTATTAAAATATTCTCTCTGAGTACATACAGCACATTATTGTGGTACCGAGCGAGGTGGCGCAGTGGTTAGCACACTGGACTCGCATTCGGGAGGACGACGGTTCAATCCCGTCTCCGGCCATCCTGATTTAGGTTTTCCGTGATTTCCCTAAATCGTTTCAGGCAAATGCCGGGATGGTTCCTTTGAAAGGGCACGGCCGATTTCCTTCCCAATCCTTCCCTAACCCGAGCTTGCGCTCCGTCTCTAATGACCTCGATGTCGACGGGACGTTAAACACTAACCACCACCACCACCACCATTATTGTGGTCAAAGAATCACAGTGAAAGGAAAACTGTGTATCATAAATACAGAACAGCTCCAAACTAACGACAGGTATATTGCTGACAAAGTTCTCGAGAATTAGGTGGAGAGGCCGGCCGTGGTGGCCGAGCGGTTCTAGGCGCTACAGTCTGGACCCGCGCGACCGCTACGGTCGCAGGTTCGAATCCTGCCTCGGGCATGGATGTGTGTGATGTCCTTAGGTTAGTTAGGTTTAAGTAGTTCTAAGTTCTAGGGGACTGATGACCTTAGAAGTTAAGTCCCATAGTGCTTAGAGCCATTTGAACCAATTAGGTGGAAAGGAAATGATTGTCATGTCAGAACTCATTTGCGAGGAGACATAGCCACAGATGGGTGCACAGTGATTGCTCTGATCGTACCAGAAAGGCATATGGAAAACTCATGCACTTGTCATAAATTCGTCACTGGTGAGCCCTCGTGTAGTTAACATAAAGTGGCCACTGGTGAGCCCTCGGCTGCTTATCAAAATTTAAAAGAAACTTGCAGACTCTCATTAAGTGAAAACCATATCCTACAAACACCTAAAAACTCGCATTCCTGGATCTCCTGTGCCGCAGGGAAGGGCTCTCATGCCCATACGATAGTCGGAGTGGGGGTGGGGGAGGGGGGGGGGGGCTAAACCTCGGGGCATGGAATACTTTTAATATTGTGGAAGATAAATGGCGACTTTAAGCAGTATTAAACAGATCCAGTTCCAGCCCTGTTAAATTAGTGCGTAATACCAATTTTTCAATCGTTTTCTTGAAGGAAAATTGTCGGACTGCATATTTTCCTTTCCCTGAGAGCTAGGAGAGAGGTAGTGGGGACTTGCTCAAGATATAGGCACCCTTGGTTGCAAGTTCTCACGGTCATTGAGAGTTGCAGAGTCGAACACTCCGTGCAGGATTGTCAGCTGACCAGCAGCAAAAGGCAGATTTCTCGTCCCAATCCAAAGTCTACAATGAAGAGCAGACAAATCTGAAGTGAAGCCGAAATGTAAGTGCTCTAAAATTTGCTACCTCCTCTCTGTTCCCAGCAAAATCCATGTTAAACCAGTTTCGCGAATCGGAAGGCTACGCTAAGCTCAAATGGTTCAAGTGGCTCTGAGCACTACGGGACTTACCATCTGAGGTCATCAGTCCCCTAGAACTTAGAACGACTTAAACCTAACTAACCTGAGGACATCATACACATCCATGCCCGAGGCAGGATTCGAACCTGCGACCGTATCGGTCACGCGGTTCCAGACTGAAGCGCCTAGAACCGCTCGGCCACGGCGGCCGGCCTACGCTAAGCGTTGTCCAGTGAGATTATACAGGGTGGGACAAGCAAAAGTGGCCCGGACGAGTGGATTCGCCTGGTCATGAAGGTATGCATATTACCATACACCACAGTTACTTCCAACAGGATGCAGCAACTGCCCATACAGCTGGCCGAATCTTGGAGCACATTTACACAATTTTCACGCTTGACAGAGTTGTTAGCAGACGTGAGTGTGGTCGCTGTCCTAGCTGGCCACCCAGGTCACTATCTGTCAGTGTGCGATTACTTTGTGTGTACATCGCAACAACGGTCACAGTCTTCAAGAACTGCAGCAGAACATTTCAGAAGGGACTGCAGCGATTCCAGCAGTCAGAAGCTTGCAACCAGGGCCAAAAAGTGCCGCGACGTCAACGGTAGTCACTTTCAACATCTGCTATAGTCACATTAGTACTGTATTTCCTTTCCACTCCTGTGTTTCTTTGCACCCTAGGACTCTATTCTGCGGGGCACTTTCATTTGCCGCAATCTGTATTTGTAAAACTGGTACAGTGCCCTCATAAGAAAAGTTTAATGCAGTACTGCAGCCAATGGACTGCTTTGCACGTGTACAACTGTGAGAACCTGCCAGCCTGACTCGCATTCTTTTCTAGTTTCTTAAGATCAACCAATAAATTACTTTCCCGCTCTGCTGGAGAAAGACTATCCTGGCTCCACATTGAGTGTCCCCTGGCTGACGCAACTGCACATCCACAGAGGAGAGGAAAAAAATTGACATTGCAGAGACGCATAGCTTCCTAAGGGGAAAAATAGGGGTTACATTTTTTGCTATATTTTCGTATATTTCTTGTTTACAATTCAAATTTCTGCTTTCACGCCATTATGGAGTACAATGCCAAAAGCAGGACTATGCAAATAGTAAGAGACATAGTAAAAATTCGAAATTTTTTTTAAAACATTAGATGCCTGCTGATACAAAATTATGAGATATGCTCTTATTTCTTAGGCCATTAACATCATTTTGCTGTGTACTGTGCAGGATGCCAAATGCATAGTTCAACACATTTGCTTAACATCGTATAAATAGCACAAATTTAACGTCTCCTAGGAGTACAGCACATCATCCCAGAAGCGCATCATATCAGAGAAAGTCAGCCAAAACCAGGTAAACACGAGACCAATATACGCCTTTAAGACGTAATTGTGAAAATTATGTCAAAGAATGTAGACTCTAGAGGCCGATAGTGTGGGCCACGACAGCTATTACTGAGACCAGTTAAAGATGCGGCACGTTTCATGAGGTCTACAAAATACTTTGCGAATGTGGCCATTCTCACGTCAGACAACCAGTGTGCACAGTAGAACAATTTAGGAAGGAGCGTAAAGGGTTGTATCGCCCAGGCTACCCCGAAAAATTCGCTTTAGCTGAGCGTGCTCTAGAAAACGGTCACCGTATCAAATGTGGCGAAACCTCTGACGGGTCTCGCATTGACGGCTTCAGGCCAGTGTAATTAAAGAACCCATGGAAATGAAAATCACTGAGAACACCCTTAACAGAGACAGCGGCCTTAAGTTCAGCGCAATGTAGGATCCAGCAATCGGAAGGATGAAGTGGGCGCTTCGAACACAGAGTCAACGTATGCCCAAACATGGCGATACGATGAGCACCAGTGACTTCACAGCCGGCAGCTAGAATCTACAAGGGCGTATCAGCAGCCCAGTAGCAATCATTCCGCTTGACAATGGATAAGGAGTACTTTGTAGAAAGATGGAGGCAGTCGGTGAACATTTTATTCAGCGCTGCAACGTGATAATCTGCATTTTTACGCTGTTCTTGTTCTTACAGTCTTTAGTCCGAAGGATGCTTTCATGCAAAAAAAAAATGGTTCAAATGGCTCTGAGCACTATGGGACTCAACTTCTGAGGTCATTAGTCCCCTAGAACTTAGAACTAGTTAAACCTAACTAACCTAAGGATATCACAAACATCCATGCCCGAGGCAGGATTCGAACCTGCGACCGTAGCAGTCTTGCGGTTCCAGACTGCAGCGCCTTTAACCGCACGGCCACTTCGGCCGGCTGTTTTCATGCAACTCTCGATGTTAGTCTATCCTTTGCAAGCCTCTTCATCTCCGAATAACTACTGAATTTGAATATGCTTACTGTATTCATCTAAATTTTTACAACAATGTTAGCGCCTCCCCCCCCCCCTTACCAAATACACTTTCACACTTCCTTCCAATACCAAACGGACGATTCCATGATGCCTCAGACTATGCCCTGTCAACCGATCCTTCTTTTAGTCCATTGTGCCATAAATATATTTTCTCCCCTCATCGATTCGGTACATTCTTATTAGTTACGCGGTCTACCCATCTAATTTTCAGCATTCTTGTAAATCACCCCACTTTAAAAGCATATATTTCTTCTTGGCTGAACCACTTATCATCCACGTTCTACTTTCGTACAAGGCTGCACTCCATACCTTCAGCAAATATTTCCTAACATTTGAGTCTATACTCCAGTTTAACAGTTTCTTCTTTTGCAGAAATGATTTCCTTGCTCAAACCAGTCTGCATCCTATTACTTCGCCCATCATCAGTCATTTACCTACTACTCAAATAGCAAAACCAATCAACTACGTTTAGTGTCTTATTTCCTCTCTAATTCCCTCAATATAGCGTGACTTAATTCGACTATATTCCATTATCGTTTTTTTTTATGTTCATCTTACATCCTCGCCGGCCGTAGTGGCCGTGCGGTTTCTAGGCGCTGCAGTCCGGAACCATGCTGCTGCTACGGTCGCAAGTCCGAATCCTGCCTCGGGCATGGATGTGTGTGATGTCCTTAGGTTGGTTAGGTTTAAGTAGTTCTAAGTTCTAGGGGACTGATGACCTCAGCTGTTAAGTCCCATAGTGCTTTAAGAGCCATTTGAACCATTTGAATCTTATATCCTCGTTTCAGGACACTGCCCATTTTCCGTTAAACTGCTCTTCCAAGTCCTTTGCTGTCTCAGAATTACAATGTCACCGCCGAACCTCGTTGTTTTTAATTATTTTCCCTGAAGTTCAATTCCATTTCCTTAGTTCTGCCTGGTTTCCGTTACTGCTTGCTCAGTATACTAATTGAACAACAACTGGGAGGGGCTTTAACCCTGTCTCAATCTATTCTCAACTACTTCAGCTCTTTCACGTCCTTCGTCTCTTGTAACTGCAGTATGGTTTCTGTACAAGCTGTATATAACCTTTAGCTTCCTGTCTTTTACTCCTGCTACCTTCAAAATTTCAAAGAGCATATTTGAGTCAAAGCTGTGAGAAAGTTCCTCTAAGTCTACAAATATTATAAACGTAGGTTACACTTTCTTTAACCTATCTGCTAAGATAAGTCGTAGGGCCTTGCTTGTTACTATATGTCTCCGAAAACAAAGCTGATCTTCCCCTACGTCGGCTTCTAAGAGTTTCGTCATTCATCTGTAATTAATCAGAGTCAGTATTTTCCTACTTATTGAACTGATAATTCGATAATGTTCACACCTGCTTCCATTTGAAATATAATTATTACAGTGTGCAGAGGCTATTTTGCCTGTCTCATATTAACTTTGTCATTGCTGGCTACCTCAACAATCTCCCTGAATATGAAGATATGTCGTCTACTCCAGGCATCTTTTTTCTTTAGGTCTTCCAGTGCTCTGTCAAACTGATCTGTCAGTATCTTACAGGGGTTGGACAAAAATACGGAAACACCAAAAACACATCACATTACCGTGCAAAGTACAGTGTAGGGAATCCTCAGGATTTCAAAACAGCTTACAGTGGTCTCAAAATGGATAAATATAGGTCTTGTATAGTTTTCAAGGGAATCCTACACCATTCTTCATGTGAAATAATTGCACGTTCCGGGAAGTATCATGGAGTTGCATAGCTATCACGCATACTTCTCTCCAAAGTGTACCACAAAGACTCAATAATATTGACAGCTGGTGACTATGGTAGCCAGGGCTAGTGCTACAATTCATCGTGGTGCCAATGAAAGCAGTACTGGACAATGCGAGCCGTGTGAAGGGGGGCCCTCGTCTTCTAAGATATTGTCATCATAGGGGAACAAGCACTGTGCCATGGTATGGTCTGATCAGCCAAATGGTCGCGTAATCCTCGGCAATAATGCGAACTTGCAGAGAACTCATGGGTCCCATGAGAACTACGATATGGCTGCCAAAATCATAAACGAATCCCCACCATGTTTCATCTTTGGGACATAAGCTCGGGTAGAGGTTGCAAACAGTGTGAAGCAAGACACATCCGACCAAATTACTTTCTCCATTGCTCCATGGCCAGATTTACTGTCACTGTTGCTGTGCATTGCATCACTGGGGATTGATCCTGAAATTCCAGCTCGCCCTGGAATTCCCCGCTGACAGGGTTCGCGAGTGCGTCACAATCCTCTTCAATGATCGTCCGTCACGATGGCTCAACTCACACTTTAATCCACGTTGCGATTTAGTGATGATATTTTCCCGCTTTCCTTGCATGTGTTATAAACCTTCGATAGATGCCTCTTGAAACGCCAAACACTTCGGCTACCTTTGTTACGGAAGCACTCTCCATATGTGTTCCAACAATTTGCCCACGTTGGAGTTCACTTATCTCCAGTATAATGCACTCACAATTACACAGAACACTGTTTTGTCTACCACTGACACTTGCAACACATTGAGGACTTTGCAGAGGTGCTGGTCGTGCTCAAATACAGCAGCTTAGTTTGCAGGCTTTGCTAGCTTCTACATTTACGTTCAAGCATGTATGAGGGTTATTCGGAAAGTAAGGAACGATCGGTCGTGAAATGGAAATCGCAGTGAAAATCCGATGACGTTTTGCACTGGTGTGTTTGGCAGTGTCTAGTATGCCCGTCGATCGCATTACATCGTTCTTTTTAGTTCTGAGCACAGAAGGAGCACATAAAGATACCTAGAACAGTAGTGTCTCCCGCCAATTATGAGGGCCTGGTGAGAAATTTCGCCTGAAGTCATGCAGCCAGCATTACATAACTGTCGTGCGTTTTCTTCTTCAAGACAATTCTCAGCCGCATTCTGCAGGGGCAATGAAGATGCTCCTGCATGTTTTTCAGTTGGAAATGTTTGATTACCCGCAATACAGCTCGTAATTTTCTCCCTCTGAGTTTCATCTCTGCTCACATGAACCTCTGTCTATGAAGACAACATTTTGGCACAGACAACGAGCTGTAGGCCAGCTTGGAGAATTGTCGGAAACCACTGACGGCTGCCTTCTATAACGAGGGTATTTGAAAGTTGGTACAACGCTACGTCAAACGTGTAAGTCGGATCAGCGACTGTGGAGATACGTAGCTGGAAGTTGTAGCTAACTGTTGCAAATAAAACAGTTTTGATTTTCACTGTGGTTTCCATTTCGCGACATATCGTTCCTTACTTTCCGAATAGCCCTCGTATTTCTCGCTATGTTTCCATATTTTCGTCCAACTCCTGTATCTCACATCTAACCTTCATGTACGTCGTCTTCAATTCTTATACACTGACGGAAAAAATCGCAGTAGCAAGAAGGAATTAAGCGACGTAAATGAAAGTTGGTAGACGTGTTTCTACAACTGAAAGATGATGTCTATTCAAACTTCGCGCCAGTCGTATGCGAGTGGCGTTAGTAGCTTGGCTCTGAGCACTATGGGACTTAACATCTGTGGTCATCAGTCCCCCAGAACTTAGAACTACTTAAACCTAACTAACCTAAGGACATCACACACATCCATGCCCGAGGCAGGATTCGAACCTGCGACCGTAGCGGTCACGCGGTTCCAGACTGAAGCGCCTAGAACCGCACGGCCACACCGGCCGGCGGTGTTAGTAGCGCCACGATGAGGAAGCAAATTAGGTTTCCTTTAAATAAACGCTGTAACGATCACGAGTGTCAGTTGAGATTGGAAGTGATGAGTTGATGTTAATCAAGAATGCCTTTAAGGCGACAAAGACGCAAGTATCAGCACCTCAGTGAGTTTGAACGCGGTCGTGCGTTAGGCTATGAGAAGTTGGATGTTCCGTCGGCGACTGTGCAGAAAGACTTGGCAGGAATTTAGCCACTGTACATGACTGTTGTCAGCAGTGGTCACGGGGATATACGGTAGCAAGGCGATCGGGTTCGGGATGGTCACATGGTACTACCGAGAGGGAATACCATAGTGTTTGGCTTATGACTCTGGCACATCATACTGCATCTGCAGCAGTAACTTGAGCAGCAGTTGGCACGACAGTGACACAACGAAATGTTACACATCTGTTACTTCATAGACAGCTCCTAGCCATACGCGCTGTAGCGTGGATTCCACTGACCCCAAACCACCACCATTTGCGACTTCAGTGGTGTCAATTGAGAGCTCATTGGAGGACAGGGTGGAGATCTATTCTGTTTTCTGATAAAAGATTGTTTTGACTCAGTACCAGTGATGGTCGTTTGTTGGCTAGAAAAATGGTTCAAATGGCTCTGAGCACTATGGGACTTAACTACTGAGGTCATCAGTCCCCTAGAACTTAGAACTACTTAAACCTAACTAACCTAAGGACATCACACACATCCATGCCCGAGGCAGGATTCGAACCTGCGACCGTAGCGGTCACGCGGTTCCAAACTGACGTGCTTAGAACCGCACGGCCACACCGGCCGGCTGTTGGCTAGAAGGAGGCCAGCTGTGGTCCTGCAGCTACCCTGTCTGCGTGCTAGACACACTGCGTCTACATCTAGAATTACAGTCTGGGGTGCGATTTCGTATGTCAGCAGGAGCACTTTCGTTGTCATTGTATGTTGAATAGACCGCCAGAGGCAGAGCACCTCGTGTTCCTGCTGCTAATAAGGCGAGTGCACCAATCGTTTGTTATATATTTTTACAAACTTCCAACAGGAGCGACTTATTTACAAATACATGTGTATTTACTAGATTATTTTTGTAATTTCTTGTGTGTTCGAGTGCTTACTAGGCACAAGCTTTTATTTTAATAACGGCATAGTGAACGGTATGGCCATTGTTATCGACCCTCGTATCATATAGGTTAGTGTAATTCAGTGTCATTTAAACCATAGGTGAGAGAGCACTTCGAATACCTGCTGCTAATTAGCCGAGTACACCATTTGTTATTTACATATTTTTACGAGCTTCGAACAGGAGCGACTGCAGTAATGGATAGGAATTGTGATTGCTGTGTGCAGATGCGAGCTGAGTTAGGGACCCTTCGCTCACACCTCCAGGCTGTGTTGGCTTCTGTCACACAGCTTGAGGCTGCTGCCAAGGGGGGTCGGACGTTGGGATGTGAGGGACGTCGAGCACATCCCACATGTCCCCTGATTAGTCCAATGCTGTGGCTACCCCAGGTACTGCTTGTACTGAGGTTGACCCTTACCTGTGGTCAAGTGAGAGAGCATTCCAAAGCCTGGCAGGCAGTGAAAAACTTTCTGAGAGGCCGATCGTTGAGCCTCCCTGGTTCGTTTGACGAACAGGTTGCGGGCGTTATCTGTGACTGACGATGTCTCTGAGTCTCAGTCGTCCACCCTGTTCCAGAGGAAGCTTCTTGGCCCGCAAGGTCTGGGCATTCACAGAGGGTGGGTTTGCTGGTAGTTGGGAACTCTGACGTTAGGCGCACAATGGGGCCGCTTAGGAACGGAACATGGTTGCCATTGAGGGGAAGGAAGCCAGTGTGCTCTCCATGTGCGTATGGGGGGGGGGGGGAGTCATTCCGGATGCGGAAATGGTGTTTCCAGATGCCATGAAGAGCACAGAGTGCAGCCAATTGCAGGTGGCGGCTTATGTCGGTACCAATGACGTGTATCGCTTTGGATCAGAGGACATTCTGTCTGGTTTCAGGTGGCTAGCGGAAATGGTAAAGACTGCCAGTCTTGCTTGCGAGATTAAGGTGGAGCTCACCATCTGCAGCATCGTCGATAGAACCGACGGTGGTCCCTTGGTGCAGAACCGAGTGGAGAGTCTGAATCAGAGGCTCAGGCGGTTCTGTGGCCGTGTAGGCTGCAGATTCCTTGACTTGCGCCATTGGGTGGTGGGTTTCTGGCTTCCGCTTAATTGGTCAGGAGTCCACTACACACAGGAAGCAACTACACAGGTGGCGGAGGCTGTGTGGAAGGGACTGGGAGGGTTTATGGGTTAGAGACTCCCAAGGAACCACAGAAAGGGCGTTCGTCTAAAAGGGGACAGAATGAGAGTTTCACTCTGCAGCGGAGTGTACGCTGTTCTGAAACTTCCTGGCAGATTAAAACTGTGTGCTCTCCTGCGTACCTAGCAGAACTAGCACTCCTGAAAGAAAGGATATTGCGGAGACATGGCTTAGCTACAGCCTAGGGGTTGTTTCTGCTAGGTTCGCAGGAGAGCTTCTGTAAAGTTCGGAAGGTAGGAGACGAGGTACTGGCAGAAGCAAATCTGTGATGACGGGTCGTGAGTCGTGCTTGGGTAGCTCAGTTGGTAGAGCACTTGCCCGCGAAAGGCAAAGGTCCCGAGTTCGAGTCTCGGTCCGGCACACCGTTTTAATCTGCCAGGAAGTTTCATATCAGCGCACACTCCGCTGCAGAGTGAAAATCTCATTCTGGAAACATCCCCTAGGCTGTGGCTAAGCCATGTCTCCTCCATATCTTTCTTTCAGGAGTGCTAGTTCTGCTAGGTTCGCAGGAGAGCTTCTGTAAAGTTTCGAAGGTAGGATACGAGGTACTGGCAGAGGTGAAGCTGTTCGGACGGGGCCTGTGTCGTGCTTGGATAGCTGAGCTGGTAGAGCACTTGAGCACTTGCCCGCGAAAGGCAAAGGTCCCGAGTTCGAGTCTCGGTCCGGCACACAGTTTTAATCTGCCAGGAATTTTTTTTAAAAGGGGACAGTTAAAACACAGTAAATTAGTTGTAGAAACTATTGGTATTGTAGTTGTAAATTGTCATAACTCTGTAGGGAAAGAACTAGATCTCCAAACCCTAATAGAAAGCACTGGAGCTCAAATAGTTATAGGAACAAACAGCTGATTAAAGCCGGAAATAATTTCAGCTGAATTTTTTTGAAACGATCTAACAGTGTTCAGAATGGATAGATTAAACACAGTTGGTGGTACAGTATTTATTGCTGTCAGAAGTAGTTTGTCTTGTAGTGAAATTGAAGTAGATACTTCCTCCGAAATAGTATGGGTAGAGGTTATACTTGACAATCGGACTAAACTGTTAATTGGATCGTTTACCGATCTCCCGATTCAGAAGATATAGTTGCTGAAGAGTTCAAAGAAAACTTGAGTCTCATTTCAAATAGGTACCCCACTCATAAAATTACAGTCGGTGGTGACTTCAGTCTACCCTCGATATGCTGGAAAAATTATACGTTTGAAGCCGGAGCAGGCATAAAAAGTCATCCGAAATTGTACTGAATGCTTTCTCAGAAAATTATTTTGAACAATTACTTCATGAGCCCACTCGAAGCCGGCTGGTCCCGGCGGAGGTTCGAGTCCTCCCTCGGGCATGTGTGTGTTTGTCCTTAGGATAATTTAGGTTAAGTAGTGTGTAAACTTGGGGACTCATGACCTTAGCAGTTAAGTCCCATAAGATTTCACACACATTTGAACAATCCACTTGAAGCGTAAAAGGTTGCGAAAGCATACTTGACCTCTTAGCAACAAATAATCCTAGACAAACAGTGAGTATCGTGACGAATACAGGGATTACCGACCACAAGGCAGTTGCTGCTAGGCTGAATGCCGTAACACCTATAACCATCAAAAAGAAACGCAAAATATATGTATTTAAAAAAGCTGATAAAAACGCTCCTAACGCGGTTTTAGGAGACAGTCTTCACTCCTTCCGATCTGATCATGTAAGCGTAGAAAAGTTGTGGAATGATTTCAAAGAGATTGTGTCGACAGCAATTGAGAGGTATATACCACATAAATTAATAAGTGATAGTACTGATCCCCCATGGCACACAAAACGGGTCAGATCGCTGTTGCAGAAGCAGCGAAAAAAGCATGTCAAATTTAAAAGAACGCAAAATCCCCAAGACAGGCATAGTTTTACAGAAGTTCGAAATATAGCTCGTACTTCAATGCGAGATTCTTATAATAATTCCCATACCGAAACTCTGTCTCGAAATCTGTCAGAAAACCCATAGAGATTCTGGTCATATATAAAGCACATCAGTGCTTGCGAAACACAACTAGCTCTTTATACTCATGAATTAAAGAGAGTGCTATCGACAGGGGAGGTCAAATTGATTATATATTTTTAGATTTCCAGAAAGCTCTCGACACCGTTCCTCACAAGCGTCTTCTAAACAAACTGCGTGCCTATGGAATATCGACTCAATTGTGCGACTCGATTCGTGATATCCTGTCAGAAAGGTCACAGTTCGTAATAATAGACGGAAAGTCATCGATTAAAACAAAAGCAATGTCCGGCGCTACCCAAGGAAGTGTCATAGGACCTCTTTTGTTCTTGATCCATATTAACGATAAAGGAGAAAATCTTAGTAGCCGTCTTAGTTTGTTTGTAGATGATACTGTCATTTACTGTCTTGGAAAGTCATCAGATGACCAAAACGAATTGCAAATTGATCTAGATAAGATATCTGCATGGTGCGAAAAGCGGCAATTGACCCTGAATAAATAAAAGTGTGCAGTTATTAACACGAGTACTAAAAGAAATCCACTAAATTTCGATTACGCGATAAGTCACACAAATCTGAAGGCTGTAAATTCAACTAAATACTTAGGGATTACAATTACAAATATCCTCAACTGGAGCGATCACGTAGATAATGTTTCTCCTCCGATTGCGAAAACATTCTGTTGGCACCAACCTATGTAGTGAGCAATGATCATCACGATAAAATAAGAGAAATCAGGGCTCGCACAGAAAAATTTAAGTGCTCGCTTTTTCCGCGCGCCGTTCGATAATGGAACGGTAGAGAGACAGCTTGGAGGTGGTTCATTGAACCCACTGCCAGGCACTTCATTATGAATAGCAGAGTAACCACGTAGATGTAAATGTAGATCACATGCATCCTAAGTGCAAATGTGTACCTCAGCCTGGTGATTCGACCTGTTGTGCTACAATTCATGAGCAGCGTTACAGGGGGTGTTCTTCGACAGGATAGCGCTCGCCCACATGCCGCTGTTGTATTCGAGCGTGCTTTATGGAGTGTCGACATGTTGCAGTGGCCTATTCGATCACCAGATCTGTCTGCAATCGATCACATATGGGACATCATCGGATGACAACTCTGGCATCATCCACGGTCAGCATTAACCGTCGCTGTATTGTCCGACGAAGTGCAACAGGCATTCAGCTTTTTTTTTATTTTTCGTCACTCTTCTGACTGCTTTATGGTTTGATGCGGCCCGCCACGAATTACTCTCCCCTTCATCTCAGAGCAGGACTTCTAATCTACGTCCTCAATTATTTACTGGACGTGTTCCACTCTCTATCTTCCTCTACAGTTTTCACCCTCTGCAGCTCCCCCCCTGTCTCTTCTTCTTGTCAGTGTTTTGCTGAAATCCTTTTCCTCGCCGATTCTCCGGAGAACGTCCTCATTCCTTACCTTGTCAGTCTACCTAATTTTAAACATTCTTCTCTACCATCACATCTCAAATGCTTCGATTTTCTTCTTTTCCGGTTTTCCCACAGTCCACAATTCACTGTCATACAATGCTGTGCTCCAAACGTACATTCTCAGAAATTTCTTCCTCAGATTAACATCTATGTTTGAGATTAGTAGATATCTCTTGGCCATGAAAGCCCTTTTTGCCAATGCTAGTCTCCTTTTTATGTCCTCCTCGCTCCGTTCCTCATTGGTTATTTTGCTGCCTAGATAGCAGAATTCCTTAACTTCTTCTACTTCGTGATCATCAATTCCGATGTTAAGTTTCTCGCTGTTCTCATTTCTGCTGCTTATCATTAGTTCCTTTTTCTTCGATTTACTCTCAAACCATATATTGTATTTATTAGAATGCTCATTCCAACCGGCAAATCCTGTAATTCTTCTTTACTTACGCTGAGCATAGCAGAATCATCAGCGAATCGTATCATTGATGCCCTTTCACCTTGAATTTTAATCCCACTCCTGAATCTTTATTTCCGCCATTGCATCTTCAACGTATATATTGAACAGTAGGGACGAAATACTACATCCTTTTTAATCCGAGTATTTCGTTCTTGGTCTTCCACTCATATTGTTTCCTCTTGGTTCTTGTACATTTTCTGTATTACCCGTCTTTCCCTGTAACCTACCCCTACTTCTCTCAGAATTTCAAACGTCTTGCACCATTTGATATTGTCGAACGCGTTTTCCACGTCGATAAATCCTGTGGATGTGTGTCGATTTTTCTCTAGTCTTATTTCTATTACCAACCGCAACGTCATAAGTGCCTCTATGGTGCCTTTACTTTTCCTTTCCTTTATCTTAGTATCGGTTAGTAATGTGCCAGTATTTCACATTTGCAATGGCTTATCTGGCGTTTACATTAACCTATAATCTTTCAGTGTTAACTGTTTACACTACTGGCCATTAAAATTGCTACACCACGAAGATGACGTGCTACAGACGCGATATTTAATCGACAGGAAGATGATGCTCTGACATGCAAATGATTAGCTTTTCACAGCATTCACACAAGGTTGGCGACGGTGACGACACCTACAACGTGCTGACATGAGGAAAGTTTCCAACCGATTTCTCATATACAAACAGCAGTTGACCGGCTTTGCCTGGTGAAACGTTGTTGTGATGCCTAGTGTAAGGAGGTGAAATGCGTACCATCACGTTTCCGACTTTGATAAAGGTCGAATTGTAGCCTATCACAATTGCGGTTTATCGTATCGCGACATTACTGCTCGCGTTGGTCGAGATCCAATGACTGTTAGCAGAATATGGAATCTGTGGGTTCATGAGGGTAATACGGAACGTCGTGCTGGGTCCTAACGGCCTCGTATCACTAGCAGTCGAGATGACAGGCATCTTATCCGCATGGCTGTAACGGATCGTGCAGCCACTTCTCGATCCCTGAGTCAACAGATGGGGACGTTTGCAAGACAACAATCATCTGCACGAACAATTCGACGACGTTTGCAGCAGCATAGGCTATCAGCTCGGAGACCATGACTGCGGTTACCCTTGACGCTGCATCACAGACAGGAGCGCCTGCGATGGTGTACTCAACGACGAACCTTGGTGCACCAATGGCAAAACGTCATTTTTTCGGATTAATTCAGGTTCTGTTTACAGAATCATGATGGTCGCATCCGTGTTTGGCGACATCGCCGTGAACGCACATTGGAAGCGTGTATTCGTCATCGTCATACTAACGTATCACCGGGCGTGATGATATGGGGTGCCATTGGTTACACGTCTCGGTCACGTCTTGTTCACATTGACGGCACTTTGAACGGTGGACGTTACATTTCAGATGTGTTACGACCCGTGGCTCTACCCTTCATTCGATCCCTGCCAAACCCTACATTTCAGCAGGACAATGCACGATCGCATGTTGCAGGTCCTGCACGGGCCTTTCTGAATACAGAAAATGTTCGACTGCTGCCCTGGCCAGCGCATTCTCCAGATCTCTCACCAATTGAAAACGTCTTGTCAATGGTGGCCGAGCAACTGGCTCGTCACAATACGCCGGTCTCTACTCTTGATGAATTGTGGTATCGTGTTGAAGCTGCGAGGGCAGCTGTACCTGTACAAGCCATCCAAGCTCTGTTTGACCCAATGCCCAGGCGTATCAAGGCCGTTACTACGGCCAGAGGTAGTTGTTCTGGGTACTGATTTCTCAGGATGTGTGCACCCAAATAGCGTGAAAATGTAATCTCATGTCAGTTCTAGTATAATATATTTGTCCAATGAATACCCGTTTATCATCTGCATTTCTTATTGGTGTAGGAATTGTAATGGCCAGTAGTGTAAATATGTCACATAGACCAGTGTATTTCCGAAATTTCAAAACTCTACATGAATTTTTTTTGGTGTTGTGATTTTTTTCATGAGTGTGTTATAGTGCACTATTCTTGCTTCAGGATAGGTGCGACCACGCAAGAAGATTTCGCGCCAGAGCAGCAGCTACATCAAGGTGATCCTCTCGGGGAAGATCCTCCCTCTGTGTATGACGATCCGGAAACCGCCGCCTACACCGATAGGGTTTCAAATGGCGCAGTGGGCTGGCAGAAAGACACCCCGGTCTTCAACGATTTCTCGTCTCTGTTCGGACCGGTGCCCCAGGACGCGGCCGACTCTAACCTCTTCAAAGGGGCTCCGTTCCAGGCGACGGGCGAGGTGACCGTGGTGTACGCGGCGGACCTGAAGAACCTGAAGGACACGCTGCTGGTGCTGGCGGCGCTCGCCGTGCTGTGCTTCCTGCTGGCTGCCGTGCAGAGGGCGGTGGACGGCGCGCGCGCTCGAGCCGGCGCCAGGGCAGCTCGCGGCCGGCGGCGCTGCCTGCTCAACGCCTGCTTCAGGGCGGGTCGCGACCGCCAGCGCCCGCCCCAGCAGAGCCCAGACGACGGCGACTTCTTCTGGTGGGACACGGAGACCTCCTGGTCGGAGGCGGGGAAGCCCCGCAGCGGCGACCTGCCGCCCCCGTACCCTTACCCACCCACCTACGAGGACAGTCTCACCGTCACCGTCACTCCCAACTCCAACTGTGACGGGCAGGCAGACAGCGCGACCCACGTCTGGCACCAGCCCGCCAGCGTTCACCAGGCCAGAAGGCAACCTGACGCGGTCAACAACCCACGCGCGTCGCGCTCTGCTGACGCGTAACGTGTCTGTCCTAGTAGTCTTATTTAAAGTAGTTGGCATTCGACAGGCAGCGTGCTGGACTGCTTCCACCATAAATACACCAATCGTGCCTGGTCAAAAGTAACTGCCTGTTATTCATGTGCCCCAGCGGGAATGGAATGGTCAACATCTGAGGATACGACAAGAACGATCATTAGGAGCAAAATCCTTCTTACGTTTCTGAGATAGAAGACATTTAATGCACAGGTTGACCCACAAGCCCTTTAAGGGGTGTAGGACGTAAACGGGCCGACTTGGAGCAGGAGAGGCACCACAGAACGTTTTAATTTCCACTGTCTATACTTTTACAAATAAATTCATAAAACTTTGACAGTATGACCAAGAAGGATTCAGGATTCATACTCATAGCAGTGGAAGCTCAAAAACGTAACAAAAGACATTCTTTTTACATGTGAAATTTCATCATTTTTTTCACTTACTACAGGCTGCATTTGTTGCTATAGGTACACTTTTCTTCCTAAGTAAGAGAGATTCTTCGATGACTTTTGCACAGCATACAAACCATAGTTACAGGTGTATGAAACTCTAGAAGTTATTTAATTTATGAAAAAATGAATGAACTGTTACATTTTAAACTTCATGTTTAGAAAAAACTCAAGTTTTGTAGTTAATTATCTTAATTTTTACCACAGTTTTTAATAGAGTTGGAAAATTCCAGATTTTCATACACCTGTAACTACTGTTTGTATGCTATGAAAAATTCATCGAAGAATCTCTCTTACTTAGGAAGAAAAATGTACCTATAGCAACAAATGCAGCCAGTAATAAGTGGAAAAATGATGAAATTTCACATGTAAAAAAAGGTATTTTGCTACGTTTTTCAACTTCCACAGCGATGAGTGTGAGTCCTCAATCCTTCCTGGTCATGGTGACAACGTTTTATGAATTTATTTGTAAAAGTATAGACAGTACAAATTAAATTGTCCTGTGGTGACTCTCCTGCTCCAAGTCGGCCCGTTTGACGTCCTGCCCCCTTAACATTTGAAAATTCAGTACTGAATAATGTAGGTAGAGAGACACACATTCATGAAATGACATGGGGTGTTATTGAAACCAAAGAAGTGCACAAAGTGACCAACAGATGGCTCTTCGTATGACACAAACGCCATAATTAGCATAAAAATTGATTTTTTACCAAAGGCGATGTTTTTTGTAACAAATACTCAGCATGGTGGTTGTTATTTATCAACAATACCTGTAGATGAGGGACAATGTTGTAAACAGTATTGCACAGCTTGCCAGTACTTATCTTGAGAAATTTACCTCAGTTGTTGTCTTTTAGCATTGCTAATGAGGTCGGACTGTTGCGGCAGACCTGAGACTTCAGACAGCCCCAAGACCAGCAATCACATGGACTGAGGTCTGGGGACCTGGGAGGCCAAGCACGACGCAAGTGCGACTCTGTTACCAGATGATGTGCGCAAGAGATCTTTTACACATGTAGCGATATGCGGTGCAGCGCCACCTTGCATAAAAGTCGTAACGTCCAGCAGGTGTTTATTGGGAAGGCTAGGGACTGTGCGATTCTGAAGCATATCGTCGTACCTCGCACCCGTCTCTCTGACACTTTGAAAAGCAACACCCCGCATTTTCTCGAAGAAAAAGGGCTCGATCACGAATGATGTGGTAAATCCACACCGCATTGCGTCTTTGTCGGCATGTAGGTGGGAGTTCATGACAGTTCTAGGGTTTTCGGTAACTCAAATTCTGCACTTGCGGGTGTTGACAGACCCTCAGAGTGTGAAATGATCTTGTCGGTCCACAACACGTTAGACAACCAATCGCCATCATCCTCCGTTTTACCGATCGAGGTGACGCAGTGGTTAGCACACTGGACTCGCATTCGGGAGGACGACGGTTCAATCCCGCGTCCGCCCATCCAGATTTAGGTTTTCCGTGATTTCCCTAAATCGCTCCAGGCAAATGCCGGGATGGTTCCTCTGAAAGGGCACGGCCGACTTCCTTCCCCATCCTTCCCTAATCCGACGAGACCGATGACCTCGCAGTTTGGCCTCTTCCCACAAACAACCCAACCCAACCCTCCGTTTTTTTAAGTGCCCACATCTCAAATGCTCTCCACGTCACTAATTCGATGGCTACACGTTCATGATGATGCTGGATCTTGTACGGATGGCATTGGAGGGTATGCTTTTGTGTTCTCCAAACAATAGTGCTAGGAATGGTGGTGCGACGTGCGACTTCACGAGTGCTGATTTCACCATCTGGAGATGAACTCGCTAAAGGCTCCATTTCTTCCCGGGCTGTCCCAGCAGCAGTATCACTTGTGTCTGGTCAAACACTATGGAGCCAACCGTCTAAACAAACGTGGCTTTGAACTTCGTGATCACTTTCTTCACAGCGACACTTGTCACAGGACCCTTATCTGTTTGAATACGCTTCTTATGGCGACAGGATCGTAAAGCTGGCGTACCGGATTCTCCATTCTGATAGTAAAGCTTCACTCTTAGTGCCTGTTATCGTAACGTCAACATGTCGCGATCGCTAGAGCAACTAACTTCCTGTCTCGCTACTGCTCGTTTTATACACGTTTCTCACTGACATGTTGCTGTCCAGCGCCATCTGTTAGCCTGTTTTACATTCACTTTTCGTTTCAATAAAAATCCTATGCCAGTTCATTTATCTCTCTCCCTATGTTATTCCGTGACTTAGTGTATTTTCCAAAGTCAACAGACTTCTGGGTCACGTGTGCATTCTTATCGTACACGACACATTATAGCTGTGCCAGTTTTAAAATATGTTACTTTTCCACCAAAGTTGTTGAACTAAATGTTCAGAAGAAAAATGACAACTTCGAAGAATACTTGCTTCACGCAGTGTGGTGAAACTCTGGTAAACAATCTACTATCGGTAAAGTGTGAACTGTATTCTTTGATAACAGCTGGAGCACTGCTGCCATCGCAGAAGCCGTAAGGATACACCATATCTACGTATTCTTCTTTAGCGTAGGTGTGTGGTATTTCAGCTGTCTGATACACTCAGTTCCTCGTACTAATTCACTCACAACACACTATGGACAAATGCGAATTAAGCGGACTACTTTGTGGCACAAGGACATCCCGAGAAAAGAGGTTCAAAGCAACGAGTCAGCTTCAGGAAAAATAAAACGTCAAAGAGGTTGGGTGGGTAAGACACACATATGTGCATCACTAGCCCAAAATCAAATGTACACTGAATGTGTTCTATTTTGAACCCATTCAGAATAGGGTACATGTCAAATAAAGTTTTATGTTTCAAATGAGCGTTCGTGTTATATCCCTAAATACTAACTATTCCACTTTTGTCACCCTACATGCGTATTAAATGTATGTAAAGATGCGCAAAATCCATCATTTTAGGTCGATGTCATCTATGGAAATGTCAGAAATTAGAATGCTGGCCATGCAGTGAACTTCCACAGAGACATTAACTAACAATCAAAATGACATGGAAATTTTTAATGTAGTTACAAAAATGCTCAATTTTGTCAACAGAAGACTTTTATATTTCATGCTGTGAGAATAAACATTTCTGACCATACTATACGTTTCTATAACTCTAGAGTATTGCATAAGAGTATACATATCTATTTATTTATCAGAAACCATGGGAGTCCGCTTCAAACCTCTTACCCGCTTATTCACACAGGAAGACAGCCAACTGCTTCCTACTTTCCATATATAAAATGAAACATTGTTTAGTCTCATCCCTAACCCCATAATGTTCCAGCTTCTGCAAAAATATTGAATTATCAACTAAATAAAATTCTTTCGTTAAATCAAAGAAAGCGCCTACCTACTGTCCTGCTCCTATTTTAATGCTAGTGACTCACATGCAAACAAATAAGTAGCATTTTCTGTCGGAAATCTCTTTCTGAAGCGAAACTGGGAGACTGACAGCAAATTATGTTATTTAGTTTTTCCACTACTCTCCTATACATTACTTTCTCTAAAACGTTTGAAAACATTGGTAGCAAAAAAATTCGCTGGTAGTGAACTATGTTATCTCTCTCGCCCCTTTTATTGAGTGGTTTCACTAACGAGTGTTTCAAACCCTCGATAAACTCAACACAACTGAAAGATACGTTGCATAAGTGATACGGTGAGTAGATAACTAATTTATGGTGCACATATCATAATCTTACTCGAAATCCAATCATAGTCATGGGAACCCTTACTCTTTGCTGATGTAATAATTGATGTAAGTTCATCTTTGTTTATTTTCTGTAGCTGCAAGTGATGTAGTTGTCTCAGAATACCATCTGTCAAGAATTCCACATATTTGCCTGTACCAACAGAACTTCCATTTAACTTACCGACTGATGACAAGAAGTGATTATTAAGTATTTTGAACGACACTGGTGCATTACTAACAGTTTCATTCTCACACAAGACTGGTGTAGTACGTTGAGCACTAACATTCTGGCGTGATACCTCTTTCACAATGGATCAAATAGCTTTAATTTTGATCTTAAATCTTTCTATTCTCTTGTTTCGGCGTTTTTGACGACATTCGTCAGCACTTTGCATTATCTGTAGTTCAGTTCTGTACCGGGTTCTGCCTTTTCCTTTACATTATGATACAGCTCCCGCTTCCACCTACATGATATTCTAAAGCCATTAGTTATTCAGGTACTTGGTTTATTAGTACTGCATCTGTGTCTGAACTTTTTCTGTGCTGGGAAAGAGGTATTAAAGGAAGTGAGAAAGATCTGAACGAAACTGTTACATTTGTCGTTCAAGTCGTCTCTATCGCAGACTTCTTCTCAAGTTAGTCCTTTGCGATCGACTTCAAATGTGGACTTGCGAGTAGACTCATATATCTAAATATGTGTTGAAACGTTCACACAAACCAATTTCGAACATGTTACTGTGTTGAATTGAATGTCATAAGCTGAAATCTTTCACAGCTCCTATTTCACTTCAAACGTACATACGATGCGAAAAAGAGCACGGGAATATCTAAATGGTTCAAATGGCTCTGAGCACTATGGGACTCAACTGCTGTGGTCATAAGTCCCCTAGAACTTAGAACTACTTAAACCTAACTAACCTAAGGACATCACACACATCCATGACCGAGGCAGGATTCTAACCTGCGACCGTAGCGGTCGTGCGGTTCCAGACTGTAGCGCCTTTAACCGCTCGGCCACTCCGGCCGGCACGGGAATATCTATTAGCGAGCTTCCACAATATTTAATACTCCGATTTCGAACTTTAAAATTCGAACAGGTACATCACTGCGTGCATATGCTTATGATTTGTTACCGATATAAAAGAGGTCTACCTAGAATCGAAAACTTGTTGATTAAGTACATCGAAGACGCTATCAGTTTTAAGGGCCACGTTCGTTGTCTAAATACCCACAATTTGTGCTTGTCATACTGCTTCGTCAGACAACCTTCTCTCGAATCATATCTGTAGCTTATCAAGAGTTCGTGTTATGAAACCGAGGAATAAAATTACTGCGCAGAGCTCACAACTAAACGTCACGTAGAAGCCTCGGAGAGACCACGGCGTACTGTACTACAACCGAACAGAAATGACCTTTACTAATATTCATTGCTACGAAATGTAAGAGGGTTGACATAGAGTAATGCTAGACAAGATGATTATGGGAGAGTCAGGGCCTGAGACTAGGGCCTTGTATTCCGACACAAAAATCAATAAGCTGCTGGTATTCATAAAAAACTTAGTATCCACATAAACGTTAAAAAAATGAATGACAACGTGTTCTAGTTTGATTCCATCCTTCTTTACGACGATGAAATGATTCAACAAATGGCTGCCACTCAGTTTCCTTATGCAGCAGCAAGTTTGGAGAGCTGAAGAGAAAACAGCAAATATTCGCACTACGGCTATTCCCATAGAAATACAGTGTACAGGGTGTTACAAAAAGGTAAGGCCAAACTTTCAGGAAACATTCCTCACACACAAAGAAAGAAAATACGTTATGTGGACGTGTCAGGAAACGCTTACTTTCCATGTTAGAGCTCATTTTATTACTTCTCTTCAAATCACATTAATCATGGAATGGAACCACACAGCAACAGAACGTGCCAGCTTGACTTCAAACACTTTGTTACAGGAAATGTTCAAAATGCCCTCCGTTAGCGAGGATACATGCATCCACCCTCCGTCGCATGGAATCCCTGATGCGCTGATGCAGCCCTGGAGAATGGCGTATTGTATCACAGCCGTCACAATACGAGCACGAAGAGCCTCTACATTTGGTACTGGGGTTGCGTAGATAAGAGCTTTCAAATGCCCCCACAAATGAAAGTCAAGAGGGCTGAGGTCAGGAGAGCGTGGAGGCCGTGAAATTGGGCCGGCCGAAGTGGGCGTGCGGTTAAAGGCGCTGCAGTCTGGAACCGAAAGACCGCTACGGTCGCAGGTTCGAATCCTGCCTCGGGCATTGATGTTTGTGATGTCCTTAGGTTAGTTAGGTTTAACTAGTTCTAAGTTCTAGGGGACTAATGACCTCAGCAGTTGAGTCCCATAGTGCTCAGAGCCATTTGAACCGTGAAATTGGTCCGCCTCTACCAATCCATCGGTCACCGAATCTGTTGTTGAGAAGCGTACGAACACTTCGACTGAAATGTGCAGGAGCTCCATCGTGCATGAGCCACATGTTGTGTCGTACTTGTAAAGGCACATGTTCTAGCAGCACAGGTAGAGTATCCCGTATGAAATCATGGCGGTGAATCGAGGAAGTACAGTACATACTGACGAAACTAAAATGAGCTCTAACATGGAAATTAAGCGTTTCCGGACACAAGTCCACATAACATCTTTTCTTTATTTGTGTGTGCGGAATGTTTCCTGAAAGTTTGGCCGTACCTTTTTGTAACACCCTGTATATGTATCCAGGTCAAATCCCTCACGAACACTGGAAAAGAGCTTCAGCACATCTTTTATTTTTATTTATTTATTTATTTTTTTACTTAGGTGTTGTCCCGGGGTATCTCTACTCGTTCCGCCGATGAAGCTCTCTTTCATTGTGTTATTTTAAATTTCATTCTCTTCAAACATTATCATACATTTTTTGTAATTATTCAGTATAAGAGTAGGATATGGTAAAAAATTATTAACTAATAAATATAATCCTTACGAACATGTTAGTACCATATACTCGTACTGTATTTAGTATTTGTGGGCACTTTCAATTCAAGTCTTGAATTTGTATATTACTTTTGCAAAGTCCGTCATGGGACTGGGTCATTGTAGTAAATAACAGTTTGCTTTTAGTTTTGTTTCGCTTTGTCGACGGATTTGTAATTTGGACTATCAAATTATCAAACACTGTAACTTTAGAAAATCTGATTGCGTATCAGACAACGGAGAGTGCATCACTTTACAGTGAATATCAAGCTTTCACAACGACGGTACCAATCACAATATTAGCATGAGAGTGATTACTTCACGATTAGCTGAAGCTCGAAGCATTGGTGATACGTTTTCTCTAAGCATAAAATATTCGTGTCATAAATGCCTGTTTTGTGACTCTTGCCTGCATTGTGAGAGTCTGACTCGAACTTCACATTGATAGCAAACCCTGAACAAAGACACATACCGCAGAGTTTGCCGTAACTGCGAAGTCCATAAATATATTTTGTGCTATGGTGTGCGTGAGCTTGGAAGCGGTTCTGCATGTTTATTTTATTTTTCTCAGCTCTGGACGTAGGTCTGACTGAGTAAATGTTAGTACAAAGCAACTACAATGCCCCTGTGGACAATGGTATATTCCGCGTATTGCTCACGTAGTCGAGGCAAAGGAGCCATCCCTACATCTAGGCCGCATATTTGTACTACAATGCGAGATATTCACTAAAACGGTAGCAGTTCGTAAGGTATTAGGTACTGCAAGACATTAATACCAAGGGGCTTGTATTCCACGCCGAGATACTAGCTCAACAAAATCCTTCCTCCTCTTATTGTCGACTCTATGGAAAATAGTCTATTTAACAACAGAAATTTGTCAGCACAAAAGCTGTTCTACTAGGATTCAGATTACTAGATTCGTGTATTAGAGCCACAAGTAGTATTAGACCCAAAGTTAGACTTTCGCTACCTAAACGAAACCCAAGGCTTGTCTATAGTCATTCTTCAAAGAAAAATGATGGTTGTTCTTATTGGAATAACTGCTGTCACAGGTGTGAGAAATTCATGCTGCCCAAGCAAGTAACGGATATGACAGCTGAGCTTAGGGTCACATAACAAACGCTTCAGTATGCAGAGAAACATCTTAACGGTCAGATCATTATTCTCTCTTATTCCAGTTTAGCGCTTGAATTACTAAGAAGCCTCTTCAGTGGACGAAACCATCATCCAGTGGCACACGACATAATGAACTTGATATTAAATCTCAAAACTCGGAATCAGAGTTTTAACATGTGCGGGTAAAACCTTGTGGAATTGAAACAGTGTACAAACGCGTCAAGGAAAGATGGACCAGCTGCAGAATTTTTTCAACGTTCTCAGACTAATAATCAGACAGAAGGGGAACATGGAATGACGAGATTCACCTATATACAAAGCCACATATTGTACCGAAACAGACATAAAAACATCATTGCTCCAGACGATTCATCAACACTACAGCATGTCTCACGTTTAACGACTGCTATACGTACGAGGAAACACCTACATCACATTGACTTGGTGCCATCCCTTCTGCGAGAAAGAAAAGAATGGCAAACACATCTTTTGCTTGTCTGAACAGACGCTGTACTGCAACTCGAATACCACAAAATCTGGTCAACAGCTGGTGCTCTCTACCGACTTCTATAACATTGCTCCTACGCCTGAAAGACCACAGAGCAAGGTTTCCAAAACAAGGGGTCGCGTACGTTATTGAGCCTCGTTTAATGATCTGGAAAAATGTTTTTCGTGATTTTTAACCTTGTCCCTCACTTTCGACAACAGAGTTAACATTGTTGTGTAGTAGAAGATGAAGAACTGTAACCATTCGCTGTTACCAGCCACTGGTAACAGTGTTTCACATTTTACTGCAAACAGTTACAGTGCTTAGTAAAGATAAATTTTAAATTCGTTTATTGTGGCGTTGTTAACTCTACTGCTTCTACTCTCGTCAACGTTTAAAAGCCGGCATATTTTATGATGAACTCCAGTCAGGTTCCAAAATGGCTCTGAGCACTATGGGACTCAACTGCTGAGGTCATTAGTCCCCTAGAACTTAGAACTAGTTAAACCTAACTAACCTAAGGACATCACACACATCCATGCCCGAGGCAGGATTCGAAACTGCGACCGTAGCGGTCTCGCGGTTCCAGACTGCAGCGCCAGAACCGCGCGGCCACTTCGGCCGAAGTCAGGTTCCAACAATCGCGATTGCGGACTAGTTGTGTTGAAAATGAGAGGAAACGTTGTCGAACGGTTGGTTACAGTTCGTGACCCGTTGCGTTTAGTCAACCTTGTGCAAGTCTCGTCTTCTCTGCGTACCTATGGTGTCATTAAAATTATTTGATAGTTGACACTTCACGCTTTGTGGTAGGTTTCCTCCATTCAGAGCGCTCAGTGTCACATCCAAACCGTTCGCGGTTGCCAAACTGCCACAACAATTAACAGACTTCCAGTTCCCTGTACGGATTTCTTTCTTGATGTGTTTGGATTCCGAATACTGGGTCTGAACCTTTTATTTCGTCTTCCATCACGTGTGATAATTACACACAACGATGTTAACGAAATACAAGCGTTTCATACTCCGTACTAACCAAACACTACTGAATCATTCCACGCAAAACGAGATTCAGCGTCATTTATAGAGTTACCATAATCACAGACGTTGGCTTCGCACGACATTGCCTGAAACATACTTTTCGAACGCTGTCAATTAATTCGTTGTGTCTGAGAAATCAGTCATAAAGATAATACGCGAGTGTTTCCCACGGTAATGGCAAAGCATAGTTGTTAGTGAATACATTGGTCGAAGGTTCGAATTTCGTCAAATGTAGAAAAACGTTTTATTTTTCTAAATTTAGTCGGAAGAGACTGTTTTTTTTTTTTATTATTATTCAGATAATTGGTTTAAACGTAACTTTTTTTTATTTCTAATACTTTGTCGCGCCGTATTCATCATCGTATCGGCTATTATTATTCTTCCTATCATTCTTTTTTCGTTTGGGATTTGCTTGTATCGCCTGTAATCAGTAGCCAAGTGCCAACCAGGACTGCTGATGCGTGGGTAACGCTGCACCCCGTGTAGGCAGCGTGAGAATGGTTTCAGGTGACCAATAACAGCAAGATACTAAAATCTGCTATTACTGCTAGCAACTGAAATCTTTCTGCGGAAGATGGCTATGCAAACAGACGTAATGTGAAATGTTTCTGTCTTGAGTTTGCTCATAGAGGTTAGCCTTAAACGCTGTGAACAAAGTGGTCGTGATTTTAGTTCTGCTGCAGATTGCTGATCGCCGTTTTCTGGGATACATTGCATATGACGATGTTTTGGTTGGGTTAGGAAATGTGACGTTACGCGTATTTATGCGAACTACTCTGTTTCCCAGTATTGACACGAGGTAATATGAATTTATTGCATGGCTGAACGCTATGGGGCTCAGGTCCCAGAGAGCTGTCGTTCGCATGGCCTCTGTGCAGCGAGACAATGCTCAAAGACATAGTGGAGTGTCAGACAAGCTGAAATAGACTGAGGATAGATAAAATATGAGTTACTATTCTTTGTATCACGTGTGTTAGTTTGTGAATCATTACGCTGAAGTCTGAAGTGTTTTGAGTTGAAGTCTGAACTGTTTTGAGTTGAAGTCTGAACTATTTTAAGCTGGTGAATATTTCATGTATTGTGATCACAAAATGGACTCAGTTTCCACATATCTTTGATGATTATTTAGTTTGGAGATTTTGCTACCATTCTCGTAACGCTCTCAACGTTAACTTTACTGCACATGATAAGGATATTTTCTATCTGTATTTTAACTGAATGTTGTAGACCACTTTTCGTTTATTCGAGATGTTCTTCCTTGATAAACGATATTCAACATAATTCTCTGTAATCTAACATCAATTACAGACGTTAGAATAGAAACCTTTTTATTAATTATTCATTTATCTTTTATTTTATATTTCTGTGTACTTTATTAGTTTGCAAATCTAGCCAATGCATAGACGATTTGACAGCAGAATCACAGCTACGGTCACCATTTGGAGCGAATTAGCTGCAGGGAAGGAAGCAGATGTGCGCGGCTCGACCTTATGTTAGTATCGAGCTATTCTTTTTAAACAGAGCCGTGAACAGTCCATGTACCTAAAGGACGACTAACCACGGGTAAAGTCGCAACTGATTTGTTCGTATGGGTTGCTGTTTAGAAGAGTTACTCAGCATCAGTAGGCCTAACGCTTAGGTAGTGTCGCAGACGCGAGTTTAAATTCAGAGCTACTGCTGTTCAGTAATTGGTCAATAGAAATCAGCTGTCGACACAGTATCTCCAACTTCCGGCACGCCTCACGACATCCGTTACCAAGATTGCTCTGCGTTTCACATTAACAACATTTGTGAAAGTGACTCGCTGTGTTTGTGTACCGCCTATAACCGAGCAGCAGTCGGCAGCGGATGTGACAGCACTCCAACGGCAAGGGACAGACCTCAACTATCAAGTAATTTTAATCGGACTATACTCCTACTTACACCCATTTGAACCAGCTTACTGTAGTCAAGTCTTAGTCTCCTTCTACAGACCCCCCTTCATCCTCTACACTTCCCCACATTACCTTAATGATAATTCCTTTATGCCTCTGGATGTGTCCTGTCAACTGATCCTTTCTATTAGTCAGGCTGTGTCATAAATTTCTTTTCTCCCAAAGGGAACTCAGTACCTCCTCATCAGTTATCGGTCTACTCATCTAATCTTCATAATTCTTCTGCAGCATCACCTTTTCAAAGCTTCTGCTGTCTTCTAGTCTGAGATGTACGTCGAAAATGTAAACTTTTATGGCTGGGGATGTCACAATTAATAAAATATTCCGGCCCATAATGCCACGGTCGAATGGATTTCACATTAAAACCCAAGGTTTCGTCCCCACCAGCGGAGGACATTTTCAAGCTTGATCGTAGCTTCTTTGAATGTCGATTCACTCTCTGGCTCGCTACTGACTGTAGCAAAATTCCGTTTATGCGTGTTCTAAACAGCACAGTGGTGTGACGTCATATGCTTTGAGTACCAGAGTGTACCGGTAACTGTCAGTTGCCGTCGTCCACTGTTGCCATCACCCCATGGTGGAAACTAGTACACGTTTTCTTCATCCCCGGGATCCAGATGTCATTCAGTTTCACGCCCACCTATTGAAATTCCTGAGGTGTTTAACAATCTCTGTGGCCTCTCTTATGTAGCCTTTCAGGGCATCCGCTTTGGCCGCCAATTCCTGGGTACTGTCACAATAAATGTGGTGATCTAGATGCAAAGCATGTTCTGCAACTGCTGATCCCCTCCCTTCTACAATCTTCCAGAGAGCCAGAAGACAACCAAGATCATTTTGATGGCAGCGACAAGCGCGTACAATGAAAAGGGTATACAGAGAGGCCATAGAGATTTTTAAACGTCCCAGGACTTTTCCGGAGGAGGGAGAAGGGCGTGAAGCTGAATGACATCTGTGTTGAAGAAGATGTGTACTGGTCTTCTACCATAGGGTGATGGTAGAATTGCGCCATCGATCCCGATATATCAGGACCATCACCGTTATTGGTCTTCTTGTCCCGACATCCCAACAACACCCAATTTTGTTCCAATTTCACAAAATACTGTTACGAGCTTGGCTCAAGTACTGAAGCAACACCAGTTATTAGCGCAACATGTAAATTCAGCCTCAGTTTTATTTATGTCAACGTCTATGTTGACAAGGTCCTCTCACAGATGGCGTTGCATGTTGCATATAATGTATCGACGATGAAGCACGTTCTAGTCTTCTTCAGTAGTACGGGGCTGGGGGCTGGAACCATTTAAGAAGACCCACGCAAAAGAATCGGGCAGTTCGCATTTGAAAGAAAGACTTGCTGAAAAAGGTGAAGTCTTCCGAAACATATAATTACCAACTACTTCTGCTTCAACAAGTTTCATGTAATTGTGCTCTAAATAAAAAGTGATTCCATTAAATAAAGTATTTACTTAATTTCTACACCTCCATCTCAGAGCGATAAGGCAACATTGGATGATACCAACAGCGGACGACGGCATCCGACAACGGCCCGTCGCACCCAGACCCAGGTATTCAAAGCATGTAACGTCACGCCGCTGCACAGGAGTAAGTGTAAACGGAGTTTTGTTTCAGTCAGTAGTGAGCCACGGTGTGAATGGGACACTTCAAAAAGCTACGATCCGTCTTGAAAATGTACGTGGGGACGAAACGTTACGTTTTAACTTGAAATCAATTCGACCGCGGCATTATAGCCCGGATTATTTTAATAACTGTGAATTGTATTTAACATCCACGTATCACATCCATAGGTTTACGCTCCAGACAAATGTCTTCCGAAAGGGGTCTAATCTTACGCTAAGAGTTTAACACAATAAGTCGATTATCACACTAAGGCAGACAAACATTTGTTAAACCTTTGAGGATAATGGGTGCAATTAGTCCATCAGCTGGTTTGCCCATGGTCTGCAGTTTGTTAACTAAATGCACAATATGAGTTATGTAATTCTGAATACTTCCTTCAAATCTGAATAACATGGTGTCCAGGACATCCTAGAGATTCCTCACCTAATTTTATTCTTAACAATGAGCTCATTTTCCAGGATATCCAAAGCTTCCTTCGCATTTGTTATGTTTTCCACATGTTCATAAAGGAATTTATTCACATTCAAAATAATAAGTAGCGTTTATATCCTTTGCGTTCATAGCAGCACTTGCACCCATAATATTTCATCCTCTAGAACAAATTTCATCACAAACTTTCATGTGTTGTAATCACTTTTGCTCTTTAGTTTTTCAAACACTGGGGTTGTAATTTTCATTGAACTTACATTTAAAAGCTTTTTAAAAACTGGTATTACAGGCACTAAATCATATAACTTATACTTTAAAAAAGATTCAAATAATAATGAATTGGATGAAACACTAAACTATAAGAAGCACCACAAACAATAAGGCCGCATAACATAATATGCTAGTTCAGACACTTATATTGCTGCCTGTTCAACATACATAGTTCCCTGCACAAACTGATTTTATAAAAAGCACGATTTGTGACTGAAGGCAATTGTTCTTCATTATTACAAAAGTAATAGAGTCACAGAAGAAGCAAACAAACAATGGATAAAATTAAGCATTGTAACATGTTTTTTCAATGTACTCATTTACTCATTAAATAAGTAGAATGAGATTACAGCAAGTGGAATGAGATTACAGCAAGTGGAATGCATGCTTGAAAAATGTGCAACATCTTGAAAGGATCATTCTAATGTATGACTTATGTAAGGCCCAATTAGTGACCATTTAACATGTCTGAATATCTTTGACAACTATACAATACCTGCTTTTAATAATAGACACTGACATATATTGTAGAAGCAAGTCACCATAGCTACAACCTCATGTCTTACTTGTATGTGTACATTGACTAATTCTTCATCTCTGATTGTTCTCCCTTATCATAGAATTCACAGAACACATTACGTAACTAACAGAAAAAATGAATGTGACACTTCAGTTATATTAAGAGATTCATCTTGTATATTCCTTTTCCTTCCTTTATTTTGTTAGTGAAGTACTGATTCTAGTCATTATTGCAGTAACTGGCAAAGTATAAAAGTGTTGTCAGTAAAAATGTAAGGTGATACAGCATTCACATTGTGATCAAGGGCTTTCCCAGCATATGTGTTGTTTCCAGTACTTTCAGGTGTCCAGGCAGATGCGAACGTTGAAGTCCCACATTATTTCAGTGAATAACCTTTCTACCATCATCAGGCAGTTCTGATCTGGACACCCGAGAGCCCTGGAAACAGTATTCACATTGGTAATGTAATATTTGTGCCAAGCTAGTGTACCAATGGAAAGTACTGAAGTATACAGTTGAAGCTGAAGAAATCTGCCATCCTCATGCCTCCATTGCAGTTACAGGTGTCTCTTGTTAGTATTATAATGGTACGTTAGTTTTTGCCGTTACAATATTTATGATAAACAGATCTCATATGAAATGAGTAGTTAGAATTGTTCAGAGAATAGAAAATGTGTTGCAATCTAACATTCCACCCTTCCTTCCTACCTAAGTAGTTTAATCCACGCATGGCAATTTATGTACAGTATGATTGAAAATGTGTGAAATTCTTGTGAAACAGTTGTCATGATAAGCAGGAAATTCACTTTTTGACAATGATCCGACACAGATTTTCAACTGCCACTGAATATGCTTTTTTATTCATTTTTTTCCATACAAGTTCAGTGTCATTTGATTCATTTGAAACAGAAATCAACTAAGGATAAAACGAACCCAGTAAGTACTCACAAAATACATATGTGTATATTGCATCACTGATGATGACATCAATGGACACAGAGCACTAGCTTGATTGGAGGCGGATGTGGAAGGAAACTGGCTGGGGCCTTTTTTTTTTTCTTTTTCAAAGAACCAATCCTGAAATTTGCTTTAAGTGATTTAGGTAAACTGCAGACAAGATTAATCTGGATATTCAGTCAGAGATTGGAACAACTGTTCTTGTGAATGTACATCTCATGTCTTATCACTGTGCCATCTTGCTCTCTTGAAGGAAATACAACTAGTAAGGAAGTAAGTATAAAATTCACTTCAGATATTTTGTTATAGAAGACCCAGGGTGGCAGGGAAGAAGGTTTTCAGCTAGTCCATGAATTTCACAGTGGAATGTGTAGTAATAAAAATAGAAAAAATAAAATATATAGGAATGAAAATCATCAACAAACTAAAAAGATTAGACTGTAGTACTCTGAGATAGAAATGTTACTATTCATTAAAAGAGTTCGTGGAAGGTGTACTAACACTATTCTTATTCTGTAAACATAACTCTTCATTCCCAGGAAACAAAGTACTAATCTTAGAATATTGGTCCTTCTCATTAGCTGCAGTTTTACACAAGTGAACTATATTACTAATTTTTTTATACACCTCATGTGCCATAAGCAGTAGACTAATAAGTGTATTTTATGATCTGAACGAATCACTGTTCACTATTGGGGCTTAAGTATAATATTTAGAAGAGAACATATGATACTGAGTATGTTAGTGTGAATTGTGAAAGGGCTGATCTATCTTCCAGACCAGACAGGTACTAAAATAAACTGAAACAAATGATGAGGTGGACAGCAATCCTTATCACTGAAAGGGCATATACGAGGGTCACTCCAAAAGAAATGCACACTAATTTTGTAAAAATACAGTTTTCATTCTGCATGTGTGTACGTTTTACAGTGTGTAGATACATCCTTCCCACTTGTTTTCAAACTTTGTTCAACCTGCTCCTGTGAGTGCCACCATCACAGCATGTCCCCAAGATGGCTGCTACACTAGACATTTGCCAGAAGCAACGTGCTGTCATAAAATTCCTGTGTTGTGAAAATGAGACAGTGGGAAATATCCACAAGAGGTTGAAAAAGGTGTATGGAGATGCTGCTGTCGATCACAGTACAGTTAGTTGGTGGGCAAGCAGGTTACGTGATGAAAGCAGGCACGGCAATATTGAGGATTGTCCTCGCAGCGGCAGGCCTCATACTGTACACACTCCGAACGATGTGCAGAGATTTAACAAATTCGTGACTGCTGACAGACGCTACATTGGGATAGGGGAAGGAAGTGTTTGCAGAATACTGAAAGTGTTGGTGTTATAAAAGGTTTGTGCCAGGTGGGTTCCCAGGATGTTGACAGTGACAAAGAAACAAGAAAAACAATATGCAGGAAACTTTTGGAACAGTACAAGAATGGTGGATGAATTTCTTGGAAGAATTGTGACAAATGATGAAACATGGCTTCATCATTTTTCACCAGAGATGAAAAGGCAATCAGTGGAGTGGCATCATGCAAATTCACCCAAGGAAAAAAAATTCAAAACCACACCTTCTGCTGGAAAAGTTATGGCTATGGTGTTTTTCGATTCCGAAGATCTCTTGCTTGTGGTCATCATGCCAAGTGGAACCACCATAAATTCTGATGCATATGTGACGACACTGAAGAAACTTCAAGGTCGACTGAGTCATGTTTGACCATATCGGCAAAAGCAGGATGTTTTGCTGTTGCATGACAATGTGTGGCCACATGTCAGTCAAAAAACCATGGAAGCGATCACAAAACTCAGATGGACAGCACTGAAACAGCCGTCTTACAGTCCTGACCTGGCTCCATGTGACTATCATCTCTTTGGGAAACTGAATGACTCTTCGTGGAACAAGGTTTGAAGATGATGACTCCCTTGTGGGTGCTGCCAAACAGTGGTTCCAACGGGTTGGTCCGGAATTTTACCATGCGCGTATACAGGCGCTGGTTCCAAGATGGTGTAAGGCAGTTGAAAGGGATGGAAATTATATGGAGAAATGATAATATTGTTCCTAAAGGATGTATCTATACACTGTAAAAATTTCAAACATGTAGAATAAAAGATGGATTTAAAAAAAAAATAGTGTGCATTTCTTTTGGAGTGACCCTCATATGTTTATGTTCTTTGTTACTCCAAGAACCAATTTCAAGTTTGGGCATTCAAATGTTGAAAGAGAATGTCATACCTATAGCCAGTGCCATATTAAATGATCTTTTACATTATATTGTACAAAAATTCTGTCAAGAACAAGTAACTTACAATTTTCAGTATGTTAAAGTTACATGATGATAACCACCCAATTGGTTCTACATACTGTTATTAGATTGTAGGGGCTATGAAATATAAAAGCGAAAGCAATATTTGCAGTAGTCAGTGTATGTGAATGGCAATTAGTGTGTCTCTCAGAGGTCTGCAATTTTTTTCTTGTTGCGTGGTATGTATATGTTGAATTATATGTCATAAAAGTCACAAATTCTAAAAATGACTGCCATAAAATCACATCAGGTACAGGTTTTTTACAAAATGAAAACAAATTTTTGACAAAAACACTTATTTATTACAGTGAAGTAAACATATTATATTTTATTATAACTAAGCGAAGAATTATTACTGAATCATACACAATTTTAGATCTTCTCTTTTTTCTTGTGAAGCTCTTTCTTCATCTCTTTGGTGCTTCTCCAAACTCATCCTTAATTCCTTCTCTAGTTCCTCGATTGAGTGTCCAACAGTAAACAGATAACATCTTAACATCCCATCTTCATTGGTAATGTCTCTTGACATCATGGACACAATGGTGAAATCTTTCACCTTGTTCTTCACTGTAAGCCCCCAAGTTCTCAGGAAAATAGTCAGTGTGGCAGTATGAGAAATGAACTTTTAAGCTCATCTTGCATCCTTGAGCATTGTACACTGAAGGTACAATGGTTTTGTTGTCAGGGTTGTTAGTATTCCCCAAAACGTTGTGCACCACATTCTTGAAAGAGTCTCATGCTTCTTTTTGCTTTTCACCCATTGTTTCCAAAAAGAGGGAATCAGATAAAAGATTTCTTGTCAGAGTCACCCAAAACTCCCTCTTTTACTTGACTTCAGATGGTTTTGAGAACTTGGAAAAGAGATGTCTGAAACAACCCCCATCCTTTGCAGTGATTTGACAGATTGCTTTATAAGCCCAAGTTTAATATGAAGAGGTGACAATAAAACTTTTTCTGCTGGAAACATGGTAATATTGATTATGCTTTCTTATTGTGGCCAGTTCGTTTTAGTCCAGTACCGTTGTCAGGCTCTACTACGCATAAGCAAACAAATCAAGAATATTTCATATTACCTCCCTGCTGACCCAAAAACATGGTTAGTAGGTTGAAACCCCGACAAACCATCATGCTCTTGATATTTGATTTTGTCAAGGATCTTAGACAAGTCATTACAGTTTTTGTGCATGTGAACCAAGTAACCTATAGGAAGAGATGCAAATAAATGTCCATTATCCAACAAGACTGCTTTGAGGCTAGCTTACAGGGAATCAATGAATATGTGCCATTCTGATGAATTACATTCTACTTCAGAACACTTCATGAGCCCAAGAACATCATTACAATAAATCAGATATCTCTCTTTGAAGAAAAAACTGAGTAAATTCTCTCTCTCGATGCCTGTACCATGAAAATGAGGTCCTTGATGATAGTAGGTTTTTTTGCCTTTTAGCCTTGATTCCAGCAATTTGGTTTTATCTTCTGGAAAACCCAAGTCTCTTACTAGGTGATTGAGCTCCTTGTGAGAGAAAGTCAAGGTCGCTCATCAACTGGAAAAACTGAACTAGATTTGTCCAGGGAAACTAATGTGTCCCGAGTACTCAGACTAACTCAGAATGTTATCTAAATTAGTAGGTGGCTGTGCAATTGGTATTTGAGAGCCATGTGACACTTGACAAATAGGTGAGTCAAGATTGTGGTAAGACACTTTCTTTTTATTTTTTGTATTACATTCTTTCACGTCTACTGAATAGAAGCAGCAGTTGGCTGCATGATTTTTCTGTTCACACTATGTGATAGGAATGCCAAAATGAAATGAGTTTTTCTTACCCTTAAACCACAAAGATCTCCTTCACACCTTCCGCACACCTTATGTGGAGCCCATGCTTTGTCTCATTTTCCAGGTTTCAATTTGAAATACACAAAACAAACTTTCTTCACAAACTCACTCACATTTCTTTGTTGATCTTTCACTCTTTATTCACCACAAACATAACAACAGCAGTCAGAACAAATTACACAACTTCTGTGAGCAATATTCTAGAAATAAAAAGGTAGGCACAATAGTGTTATAATGCTGGATATAAGCTGAATATGGCATTAGAAGGCCAGTGAGCTACTGAAATTATTTAGCTTGTTGAAATGTGATCTGATCCAGCAGCAGGGTGTCTATCTTTATTCCTGGTATCACAGATAACATGTTGAAACATGTTCAACCTCACCAATAACACTAGTCAACACTCATTTTCTTGCCAAGGATATTTGAGTGGCTTTAGGATGGGTTAGTGGTGCTGAGGACGAATATAGCAACTCTAGTTTTTGAGATAATGCATGATTTATTCAAAAAATTAGAAAAAATTGCTAATACTGAACTCGAGCGCTACAAACTACAATGAAAAAAGAAAATAATCTTTATAAATAGCTTCTATGAAAACCTGATAGGCATTTGTCCACGTATAACACATAATTGAAAAGTTTCTCTATAAGTATATCATTTTCCGTCCATGACGAACCGCTTCCTGCACCCTTTCCTTTTATAGGTCTCTTCAGAACAGTCACGTTGCAGATTCCAGCAATAATCTGCCATCATATGCCTGTCCCATCTCCCTTTATATCTTTCCTCTATTCCTTTCATGTCTTGATGGAACCGCTCTCCTTGTTCCTCACTGAAATCACCTAGATTACGAGGAAATCGATCCAAGTGGCTGTGAAGGAAGTGCAATTTTATGCTCATGTTAGCTCCTAAGTTTTGAAAGTTAGTGAGCATGTTTTTGACCAGTTCCTCGTAATTGGGAGCTTTATGATTGCCCAAAAAACATTTTACAACAGCGACAAAACTGTTCCAGGCCGATGCTTCAGTGACAGTCATGACACTTGTAAAATTGGTATCGTTGATGAGCCTGCGAATTTGAGGACCATCAAATATTCCTGCCTTAAGTTTTTCACTACTGAGTCCAGGGAACGTATTGCAGATGTATGTGAAGCAATTACCATTTCTGTCTAAATCTTTGGTGAATTGCTTCATTAGTCCTAACTTAATATGTAATGGTGGAAGAACAATCTTGTCCCTACTAACCAGAGGTTCATTAATGATGTTTGCTTCACCAACAGCCATATGTTCCCTTGGAGGCCATGTTTTCTGCTTCCAATGTTCGTGCTTTGCCCTACTATCCCACATGCAGATAAAACATGGGTGCTTTGTGTATCCACTTTGTTGTCCAAGCAAGAAGTTCACCATTTTCAAATCAACACAAATCAACCACTGGTGCTGCATATACTGAATTTTCTGCAGAACCATCTTGATGTTAGCATATGCTTCACAAAGTTTTGTTGAGTGGGCAATTGGAATAGATGCGTAACGATTGCCATTGTGTAGGAGAACACATTTTAAACTTCTAGTGGAACTGTCTATGAAGAGACGCCAGTCCTCTGGTCTATATTCCGGCAGCCCCAATTCAAGTAAAAGTCCAGGCATATTGCTGCAATACACTATAACCTCTTCTTGGTTGAAGTATGGAAGAAGGTTTTCTTCTCTCGTCCGGTAAGCTGTTATTTTAACACTTGGATGAAGACAGTTCTTTTCCTTAAGCCTGGATGCTAAGAGTTCTGATGCTTGCTTTGAAAGATTGAGTTCTCGTATCAAGTCACTGAGCTCCTTCTGGTCGAACTGCTGGGGTTGTTTCTCACGTCCTTCGTATTCCAAACCACTACTTGTACATTCCTCGCCGTGCACATCGTCATCTGATGATGTTAGCGTGGGTAATGTTGTGAAGGTTGGTACAGGAACATCGTTGCTGTGCACCACCGGTCTTCTTGCTGACTCCAAATCGGGATATTCCCACTTTCGTTTTTTGAACCTATTAAAACCTTTCACATTAACAATGCAAAAATAGCAATCATCTGTATGGTTCTTCTGCTCTCGCCATACCATAGGCACTCCGAAGTTTAAGCTTTTCCTTTTTTGTTTTGTCCACTGCCGTAAGCACACCACACAGCATTTACAAACTTTATGGGGTGCCCACGCCTTGCTTTATCTCCAAGTTTAATTCCGAAATATGCCAGATACGCTTCCTTCACAAAAGGAGTGATATTCTTCCTGTTCTTTTGAAAAACGTATTCACCACAAATGCAGCAGAACTCATCTGGATGGTTCACGCAAAGACGGCGTGAAGAACTCATGTTTTCCTAAAACAAAATTGCACAAATACTACATATTATGCAGAACTTTCTTGTATTTGCATGTCAATCACATCCAACAAACATCATTAATTGTTTTGTGTGAAATGAATACTCACCTCTTATTTGCTACGACACGATGAAAAGGTTCTATCTCCTTGAAGCTGCACTGCACATGTGTGTGACTTTCGACCATCGCCATTTTTCTTGTTTACACTGAACGCTACCTATCGGCTGTTGCGGGGATTACCTCGGCCAACAAATGAATGTCGAGTACCGCCAAATTCAAATCTGCACAACCCTCAATATCTTCAACACACGCACCGCACAACAGGACTGAACACATGCTGACAGTGTGATGTTTGCATGATGTAATCCTCAACCACACAGATGCACTCCCTGAGCACAATTGTTTAATAAAGATAGTACAATATCACTAATTAAAAAACAGGTAGCAAATACATTACACCATATATGGACCCTGCAGTCGATATTATCCACATGAAACTCTCATTTCCACAAATAACCTATATGTCAAAAACATGAGCCAATTTGGAAAAAGTACAAATATACTCGGAATGAGTATCATAACAATATCCCATTTTCGTTCAAACTTCCCTGGCAACGAAAAAAAAATTTTATTTTGTAGAGCTGTGTAATAATATTACTTACTATAAACTAACAATGATGTGTCCTTCCTCCTAACAAAACCTGCTTTACCCACCTCCACCTACCACCACTCTCTTCAACCATTAAAAGTTTTTTTCATTAATTGCCAAGTCCAGTTTTAATTGACAGAATTAATGTGAAAAGTATTAGCTTTAAGATCATAATAAATAAAATAAACAAATAAAAAAGAGTACTAAATTTTAAGTCAATTAAGAATTTTATGATAAATACAAACAAAAACTTGAGTGTGTCAATAAAATTGATGTGATGGAATTTTTTCGGTACTTTTTTTTCACCAAATTGGAAAACAGAAGATATGTAAAAATCCTATGTAGTTTTTTTTACATGCACTCCTGTACTTCCAAATATAAATCGAGAAATGAAGTGTGATACATGGAAATGGTAGTAAGGCAAGACATGTGGATCTGACACTATGTTGACAGATCTACTAAAATGGATCAATCAGCAGTTGGCAATTCTTTGGGCTAAGCTTGATTAGTGCTGAGTGCCAACAACACGTAGTGGTATCTTTCCTTGAAGCAGAAAATCCACCTGAAGAAAGACATAATATAGATGATTCAGCATATTATCTGTAATGGAGAGGTATCGAGTTAAAATACTCCTCTGAAATCTTCTATATGAAACAGGCACATGAGATCAATGGGTCACCAAGCGTACCACTGTGTACTTGTGAAAAGTGTTTGGTAGAGTACACCATGATCTGTAATTTAGAAACAACAAGCTACTGCAACAGGAGAAAAAGTGATAGCTTGTGGATATGTGTTCCTGCTGCACAGAGGATAAGCATAGAGAAGTAACAACCAAATAATAATACAGAACAATGTGCACTTTTTTACAATTTCCATTTCCAATAGGGTACAGCAAAGCTGAAAAATTTAAGTGATTACCCCCAAATTATTAAATAAATTAGAAGACAGAATTTCTGGTCAGTATTTAAGAACCTGAATTTATTAGGTTTTCAATTGAATTTTCCTTTAAGAAAACCAAATTATCAAATCTTGTGACAGAGACTTCCTTGTGACATTGTCTTTTTATTCTGTACAAGAGCTCTTTGTTGCAGTTTAGGGAGCTTGACACTTAAGCATTATTTTACATATTTTAACAAATATGGATTTTTTCCTGTTTGTTGTTTAGGGTCCTTTGCATTCTTTTGCTGATTTGTTCCATGACCAAGGTGCTTTGGTTCATATGGTCTTATTCAGCCTGAGGATAAAACACAAATTCTTGTCACACATGCTGAAGTGTGTTACTGTTGCTACTTCTGTATATAAATGACTCACCAGTGGTAGTCAGACTAGACTCACCAGTGGTAGTCAGACTAGTATTAGAACTTAAGTTATAACGTCAGAGATTAAACTATCTTCTCTCTAACTCAGAGGATAAGCTGTAGGGCAGTGTGCAAACTACATTACCAATACTAAATGTAATGGCTTATCTTGGAATTATACTTGTAACTGCAGTGTGTCATGATAGCCTTACTATACCAGAGAAATGTGGGATTGAAAATGAGATTAATGAAATGTGGCAAGGCTGTTAGGCTTCTGCAAGTAAAGTTCCAAGGCTGTATTTAACTAAGTTATTGGACCTAGAATTTTCCTTTTTGCATAAACTATATTGCAGAATTCCTGTCTGGTGAACATACTCTAAATCAAAGAAAGTAATTAAAGATATACAGCCATACTCTCCAAACCAAAGTGAAGTGCATGGCAGAGGGTACCGCACTTCCCATTGTATCATATATTAAGGTTTTTCTCCCCATGTGGAAGGTGGAAAGAGTAACTGCTTAAATAGCTCTGTGCACATTGTACTTAGTCTAATCTCGTTTTTCAGGACCATATTAGAGCAACATATAAGGAACTTTAGTATATTTACAGCTCCCTCACATAATACTGGTTCTTGAACCTTTGTAAGTAGCATCAGCACATCTGTGATTCTCTCCTGTGAGTGAAACAAATCTGTGACCATTTAGATTGCCTTTTTTTTACACGTTCAACATTCCTTGTTTGTTATGTTTGGTACTGGTCCAACAAATTTGAGCAATATTCTAGGATGGGTCACTTGAATGTGTTGTAAGCAATCTTGTTTGTACACTGAGTGCATTTTCCCAGTATCTTACCAAAGATCTGAAGTCTATTACCTGCTTTCCATATGCTTGAGCCTAAGTGGTCCTTCCATTATGAAATTTGTTACATACAGGTATATAATTCACAGTCTCAGATTTCTGTATATCTAAAGTAAGACTTCTGTTTTTGTGCCACTTTGGAGTGCTGTTCAGAACAAATGAAAGAACAACTGCACTGTCACCTGATTAGATATCATCTGGGTTGTTAAAGTTCTATGTGGAATCAAGGAGAAACATGAAACTTCCTGGCAGATTAAAACTGTGCGCCCGACCGAGACTCGAACTCGGGACCTTTGCCTTTCACGGGCAAGTGCTCTACCAACTGAGCTACCGAAGCACGACTCACGCTCGGTACTCACAGCTTTACTTCTGCCAGTACCTCGTCTCCTACCTTCCAAACTTTACAGAAGCTCTCCTGCGATCCTAGATTCGCAGGAGAGCTTCTGTAAAGTTTGGAAGGTAGGAGATGAGGTACTGGCAGAAGTAAAGCTGTGAGTACCGAGCGTGAGTCGTGCTTCGGTAGCTCAGTTGGTAGAGCACTTGCCCGCGAAAGGCAAAGGTCCCGAGTTCGAGTCTCGGTCGGGCACACAGTTTTAATCTGCCAGGAAGTTTCATATCAGCGCACACTCCGCTGCAGAGTGAAAATCTCATTCTGGAAACATCCCCCAGGCTGTGGCTAAGCCATGTCTCCGCAATATCCTTTCTTTCAGGAGTGCTAGTTCTGCAAGGTTCGCAGGAGAGCTTCTGTAAAGTTTGGAAGGTAGGAGACGAGGTACTGGCAGAAGTAAAGCTGTGAGTACCGAGCGTGAGTCGTGCTTTGGTAGCTCAGTTGGTAGAGCACTTGCCCGCGAAAGGCAAAGGTCCCGAGTTCGAGTCTCGGTCGGGCACACAGTTTTAATCTGCCAGGAAGTTTCATATCAGCGCACACTCCGCTGCAGAGTGAAAATCTCATTAAGGAGAAACATGTATGATCCATTTACATGCCAAGAATAAAAAGAGCTACGAAATGTTTCAGGAAAGTGCCAAGTAAATTACTAATACTGCAGTAGCGTCAATATCAAGTTTAAGGACTTAAGGTAGTCATCATGAGAGACATCAGTGTGCAGGACAAAAAATAACGGGTTAGCAAGTATCTACACTTGTCTTAAAGACATGTGTTCAGTGGTTAGTACTGAAGGCATGATATTGGTAATTTAATGTAGAGAAGTGTCTGAGGTTAGAGGAGTTTCATGAAATAGATACACCACCATGTAGGATCTCCTTCACAAGTTAGAAGGTGAGGATATTAATTAGCTACATCTTGCATATTTCATTTGTATAAATGGTCTAATGAAGTGGAATGAGTCATTTTATAATTTAGTATGATGCATCATTCCTTTTTATTTAATTATGATTCCATATAGAGTATTACCTGCTGCCAATTCATAGCTACATAGGTCTATATATAGCGACGAAAAATACTTTAACAGCACATGCATTTTTGTTTACATTATATATGGTACGCCGTTCAAAGATAATGGGAAACTGGCTGTCTCAGGGCCTGCAGATTAAGGAGTATTATACTGGATAGCTCTTCAAATGTTTACCATAACACTGAATCTGTAAACACACAAGCTAGCAGTAGAGATGTTGTAAATTTGATCCTAATGTTCTGTCAAAAAGTATTGATTGTGGACACCTAAGGTTGTTTATGTTAATCACTGGATTACTTACCACAGTCAAGTTTCCAACAAGGATTGAAAGGAAAAGTGCAATATTGGCAGAATGCTTATCTGTATATCATACCGTTAGTGATTTAGATATGAAACTGATTAAAAATGTGTCACTTGAACATGATTGCCATACAGTGACAGTAAAACACGCCAATCAACCTCATAAAAGAAAAGTATTATGTAACAGATTTATGACAAATGGCTCATTAACAATGTTTAAACAAATATGGTACATGAGGGGATGGTAGGTGGGGAGGAGGGATTGTGAGAACATGCAGCATATATTGTATTCATTCACACTCATAATTCTTTACAACTTCTACTCCAATGTCTTCACAACAGATGAGAGAGGAATTGAGCAAAAGCAAGGGGGAAACCTTGGATAACACCAGAGATTAAACTATCTTCTCTCTATCTAACTGGATAAGCTATAGTGCAGAGTGAAAACTACATTACCAGAAATATAATAAAATCCAGAAGTCTGTTTGCAAAAACTGAAAACAAATGTGGGAAAAAAGACTACTTACTTCATATATTACTACTCCCTGTTGTCTTATTGAATTAACTTCTTTGGTAATGCACCTAAAGCAAATAAGAAGTTTATTTAGCAGAAGTGAGTAGTAAGAATGCTATGTAAAACAGATAACTGTACATCTTGCAAAAACTTTTTTAAAATTCCCAATACACCTACTCATCAATGCCTTGTGCTGCTGACAACAAAAATAATTTTAAGCTGAACAGAGATCTACACTTTATTTTTGAAGGCATTACTGAAGATATCAGCAATCCAAATACAAACTTAGAAAGTAATTATAACAGGCTAGATCACAAGGCACATTTAGTGGAAGATGACTGGCTATGATCATGACATGATCATCTTCAGACTTACACCCATTCTGATGGACAATGACTATGTACGGGGCAGGAACTGTTGAATGATGATAGACAACTGCTCCAGGTGAATATTGTCATTCAGTGGTTCCTGCTCCATACACAGCTACACACCCATTGTCCATCAAAATGGCTGTAGAGTTGAAGATAATCATGTGATAATCGAAACCAGTCACTTTTCAATAAATGTGCTTTGTGATCTAGACTGTTATAATTATTTTCAAAGAGATCTACACAATTACAATATGCAACATGAAAATAATTTTCATGTAGACCTTTCCTCTTTGTTTTGTATTTGGAGTGGAGTTATGTACTCTGATTTTAAGATATGAAGAAACATGTAGATTCAAGAAATGAATAGTTCATGACAATTAGCAGTGTTCACTGCAAAATTACATAACATGGGGTTATGCGCTGTAAACAGGACTCAGTATTTACAGACACAGGTAATAATGTTCTTTGAAAAATACCAGTGTAATCAAGTACATATTAAGTTAACAGTGGAATGTAAAAAGCAGCTACATAATATATTTGAAGAAGTTGCAACTTTTTGCAAAGCAGCAGATTTCTTTATAATTTATTTGTTTGTTGTTAATGAACATAAACATGAGTATCATTAGACAGCATACTGCTAGCTTATTGTTAATATAGAGTAAAGATTAGGATTGTATGAGTTTCTAGCCTTTTGTTAATGTGTACCTCGGCTTGTTACAAATCCCTAAGGATTCTTTATGTTCATGGGACCTATGCAGTGAATGTCATGTAATCCCACTGGACATATCATTGGGTCAAGCAATATGGCTATGTATACTTTCAGTGAGGTCATTAGGCATGGTGTGGCTAGCACCAGGCCACATGGCCGATTTAACAACTGGTGTGGACCATCTTGATCTCACTTTTCTCAGGTAATTGATGTGTACTACATACTTTCCAGGGGACTTATTAACAAAGACACTGTAATACTTCGCTATTTTCTTAGGACTGATTTAATCTCTGTTAATATTTCTTTTGCACATGGACACTTCTATTCTCCTAATGCAGTGTCTATATTGTGTGTGACAGAATGTTGTACTTGCTGTGAGTGTGCCTACAGCATGTGTGCATGTTGACAGTTGGTGTTATAGTGCTGCCAAGCCTGACAAAGTTACAGTGTTATCCAGCACTAATGTTTGAGGTAGTCAGTAAATCTCTAAAGTACTTAAGTTGCCAAGGAGATTCCATCTCTGGAAGTCTTTGTTTTCTGTTTGGTTCAAGAAGAGTCAGGGTCTATTATTTTCTGTGATTTATCTGGACTTGTTGGTTTTCAGTAAAACCTGTGTTGTTGCAGAAGCAGACTTACAACAGAATAAATGTAGTCTGATGCTGTTCTTAAGAAACTAAACTTCTTGAACACTTGGCTACAAAACAGTAATGGGTGAGCAGTGTATACTATTCATATGGAAAGCTTTTGCACAGTGAAATATTTTTTCTTAAAGATGAGTTTCCCCATGTATTAACTCCGTCCAACAATACTGAATGAAACTGAGTGAAATACATATGTTTCTCTGTGGGAATGCAATGAGATGCTCTTAAAAGTGTGTCTTATGATGCTGACATAAAGAAGAAGGTATTGGTTTTTTTCATGTGTCTCTATGCAATCTTTTTGAGGCTATGAAGTTAAAGTATATCATGTACTGTATCAGTAAATTTGATTAGTAACAATGTAATGAATAATGAAAATAGATAACTGAAAACCTTGTAAAGGCTTGCAATTTCTCAGTATATTTCATCTGTAGTAGTGTTTGCAGTTTATGTTAAGAGACAGTTTCGATTCAAAAGCTCAAAAACTTTCACAACCAAAATACTACACACAAATGTGAATTCTATGTATACTTCGGTCTGTGTTTATTTTTTAGAATTTGGAAGAAATCAGATTGGCACAGTGATATCTTTAATTCGTGTTCAGATCTTTGGCAGACTGATGATAAGCCACACAGCTCAAGGTGGGGCAAGAACTGAATGTCAATTGTAGTATCATTTCACGAACACGGAGAGTGTCGTAGGGCTACAGGGATGACATCATACTACAGTGTGTGTAGTTTTGTCATACCGTATATGGATTTTGGTTACATCTTGTTGGCAGTAGTGTCTGACCTGAAAGATCTGGTTTGTTTTACATTTACTTGCAGTAATAAGCAACAGGAATATGCAACAAGCTGCCAACTTCTGAGGTTTAAAGCCAGGTGGACATGCCAGGATCCCATAGGCCAAAGAACTAGGTACAGCTATAATATTGTTACCACAGACCATTATTAACATCCAGAGGGCACTTGTCCAACAATAAGAGACATTGTTGTAAGTCATGCTGGAAGAACTGATCCACAGTGTGTGAAATAACTGTGCATTCTGTGTTGCTATTATTGACATTTTGTTTGATGTCAGTGGAGGACTGCCACAGAAGGTACACTCCACCCACAGTTCAGGACCAGATTTTCAGTATTCCTTAAATATCTGTAAATATGTAATGTGTGATAATGTTGATAGGGCAAACATTATTGTCATGGCTAATGATGATTTGTGAATAGTGAAGATACCTTTATTAATGGACATGATTATAAGGAAATTAGTTGGAAAGCCACTATTTTTTTAAATAAAGGCTGATGTTTCTTGATACTTGGTAAGGTACTATTAATTTATTTACATGACTAAACTGATGAAAATCAAAGACTGTATTTATGGAAAAATTTCTGCGTACAGTGTACATTGTTAAAAGTAGTATTGCAAACAGTTTTTTCACTCTTTGAATCTAAATAATCAGACAATTTCGAGAACAAGTGGTTGAAAGTGAGTTAAACTTCCTTTGAATCATCTAGGACTTCAAATTTCTTGCTTTATATCTATTGGCAGCTGGTAAAGACCAAAATGTAGAGGGCCACTTTGAACACCTGAGAGGATTCCAAAGTCTTCAATGAAATAATTGCTATATTACTTAAATTACTATATATCTGAAGCATATCTTATTTGGAAACAAAATTAATTATATTTAGAAGTAAGGATGCGAATCCTCTGAAGGATGTTAAATTACCTACTTTATACAAGATTATTTTACTTGCATGGGATGCATAAATTATGTATTAGCCAGAAAATAATCCCATGTAACAATGTGAAGTGGACTCCTGCAGATAAGTAGCATCTCTGTGTGCTCTTTGCAGCATGTTAAGTTATAATAGTAATTGTAAAAAGAATACCTTTTAAGTAGGGCCTACACAGATAAATATTATTCTCTAATAGATAACAATGAAGGTATGTAAATATTATGAAGTTTGTAGTAGATAGCAGCTGGCACAGCTGAGAAACTAACATATCTTTTCTCTCCCGGAAGTACCATCTTTCCAATTTATTTTATTTTATTCATTTTCACCTGATTTAGTTTTCTGTCATACACATTTATTACAAAACTAGTTTCTGACAATTACTTTATTACTTACTTACACAGTCATTTAGTTTTCTTGTTACTTGGATCATTTTGCATGATAGATTGTAATGACGTGGCCCAAGCCATTTACATTCACATCACAAATAAATATGTACATGTGGTTTCATTCTGAACCTTTCTAATTTTTTTTCAATAAGAAATCATATATACAGATTTGAGTTAATAAGTCCTACCAACCATCTTTTACACATTACAGCAATAGAAATTCTTCTATAGAATAGAAGAGTAGTCAAGGAGAAACTTTCCTGTTTTTTTTTCAAATTTTACTTTGCTGTCTGCTAGACATTGTATATAACTGGGCAAGTGATCAATATTATGAAAAGAACAGTTGATACTCTCCACATAATGGAGATGCTGAGTCACAGGTAGGCACAACAAAAAGACTGTCCGAAAGCAAGCTATCGGCCAACAAGGCCTTTGACAAAATCAGACAACATATACACATGCACTCATGCAAACACAACTCACACACATACACTTGATCACAGTCTCTGGCACCCTGAATTTTCCATTGTTTGGGTAAATGATTGAAAATTTTTGTTGCAGCATTGCGCACCGCTCTTGTGATAAAGACAACCTTATGAGGAATAATGAATGTCATTTTTCCTTCAGGTGCTGTAATTATGTACATCATTGTTCCATTTGAAATGTAGGGGATTATTTACAACAAACTTCATGAGGGCACAAATATACTGTGAAGCAGTAGTCAGAAAGCCCAACTCCTTAAACATATATTTACACGATGATCGTGGGTGAGCACCAGATATTGTTCTTACAGCACATTTTTTGCAGTGAAGACTTTCTTTCTTAAAGATGAGTTACCCCACAACATTACTCCAGATGGCATTATTGAATGAAAATAATATTATTAATGTACACACATTCCACATTTCAAAAGTTTCTCTTATGTGGAGATGTCTAAAAACTTAGTGTATGAACATGAATTAAATATGGAATAGAGAACTCTGCTGATTTATTCAACTTATCTTTAAAGAACACTTTACTATCCATCAATCATTTATTTTATTAGGCAGAAAATCTGAATTTCTTTGTCATGTCGTAACTTACTCCTTTTTTCACTTGAGGTCAACGTTACCATTAGATGAGTTCTTCAAAAGAAGAGTTAAGCTAAAGGGTCACTGCACAGAATTGGAAAGGCCACTATTGTGAATGGATTCCAGTTGAGTTGTTGGTAATACTTCATTTCTTAGTAACTGTATGTATGTGATTAAACAGAATTTAGTCAAAATAATTACTGGCATGTAGGTATACTTCTAAAAGCAAATGACAGCATCAAACATCTTAAATGTTACCAGTAAGTTAAAGATGCTATTTAAAACTACATAGGTTAGTCAAAACGTTATTACCTCTGCCCAACACAAGATTGAATTACACCTGGTGATGTTGTAGGTGAGATTATATAAATGAGATTATATAAATGAAACAAAGACAAAGGAGGAAGCATACTAGCAACAATGTAGGCTTCAAATGGTAAACCCCATTGACATAAGCAACTTTGACAAAGTGTAAATTTTTCTGGACTGGGGGAACAAGTACCTTGGAAAAGTTTGCTGCACCTGTGAGCATCTGTGGAAAGTGGTTGGAGGATGGTATAACCGTAATCAGGCAATAGAACATTGGACATCAATGCCTCATTACAGAATCTCGGGAGTCCAAGGCATGCCCACAAAGTACAGCAGGATAGGCAGTGATATGAGATGATAAAGTACAATTCTAGTGCTGGAACACTTGTTTTGTAGCACATCATTTTACACATAAGTTGAAAATTGGGCTCTGCAGGACATGACATTTGTTTTTTACCATGTTCACCCAATACCATAATCAATTATGATTTCAGAGAGAACAGGTTCAGCAAAACTGGAACATGCATCAATGAAATGTGCCACTTGCTCATGTTACACTAGTTCTATGGTTGTGTCTGGGTACTACATCATCCAGGTGAATGTCCACTTGAGACGTGCACTGTGTAATGATAGGGCCAGTATTATGCATGAGAACACTATGACACCATGACAGCAGTGGACTTATGTGAACATGATTGTGGATCATCTGGATTCTTTCATATTTAAAGTTTTCCCCAATGGCTATGGCAACTTCTAGCATTATAACTTTGCGCAACAAGGCCAGGATTGTGCTACACTGCTTGAAGGTGAATGACAGTTAATTCATATTGATGTCTTGATGAACTCATATTGATGTCAGTGAGGTCTTTTAATACTCTCTCAATGCATCGATGAATACCTAAATGAGCACTACTACTCCCAGTCAACCAGTATGGCTTCTGCCCTCGTTTCTCCTCTGATGATCAACTGCTGAATATTACCAACTTCCTATCCCAGTAACTTGATAACCCTAAATCTATATTTGTATCCCTTGATTCTCATGGTTTTCTTATCAAACTACAAAGATATGCAATCCCAATAAACTATGGCAGTCTCATTGAATTTTTTTTTCCACCTTCTCTCCCTACAACGCCATAAACAGCCCCAAATTCTCTTATCTTCCACTTCACTATAGATGTGTCCAAAGTGTCTAGCCTTCACTTCTGTATATCCTCAGGACTGCTGATATGCCTCAGTTCTCTACTCCAGTTCACATCGTGCCTCGATAACACTGCCTTGTAGCTCTACATCCAACTCTTTAGACATCCCAGCAACGCCTTCAATTACATGTCAAACATAGTACCTCCTGGTGCAAAGCAGTAGCTAATCTCAAACATTCTTTCCAAGGCCCAGGCAATAATTGGAAGACAACTCATCCACTCAATCTGTCTCCATGTCTCCATTTATGATTTTTCTGTCCAGTTAATACATCTCAGACTGGAAACATCTCAGACTAATTAATTAGAGGAAAACAATAAAAAGTCAGAGAGGAGAGTAAATACCAGCAAAAACTTTAATTATAATTGAATAACACTCAAAAGAAACCTGTGGCAAAGTTTAGGAAAATGTAAGTGTAGCTTTCAAAATTTGTATACATGAATACACCCTGAAGCTGTAGAAAGACTAAACAATCATTTATATTCTTTCTATGGTAAATACTAATCCTCATATCATTGTTTGTATTGTTTGGTACTCATGTCTGTCTTGCCTGGAAGACTAAACAACACTCAATATCATAGCCAAAATAATATGGTTTCCCACATAACAATGTTATCTGTTGACTTCAATGTCTGTCTCCATCCTGCTCCAAAGTATTTTCTAGTTTTTCTGACTGTACATTTAGCCCACTTGATGAAGACCAGAATAGATGAAATAGACAAAAAGTTCATGTAGTTGTAAATTTTTGTACAGTGGATGGAGTGACTGCCATAAACAACAGAGTAAAAATCCTGACCAGTGGGATGTGAGAATTGGGGTGGGAAGCCACTAAAGGTCACATTACGTTTTTCTTAAATAACTTAAAGACTGTAGCCTCTAGCAGAAAATATTTCCCAGTAGAAAATTAAACTACATTAAATTTCCAATTGAGATGGTTCTATTCATTTGTCTTGTATTATAAATATTGCATAATTCAAATGTTGCATTATTCCATCCTGGATTTTACATTGCTTTATTACTCAAAATAGTGTTTTAATGGTATAATAATGTTTATTATTTAATGAAGTGGGATGTGAATAACTATTTAATGTGCATACCACATCTAAGTTCAGTAGAGCCATATTAATGTATGCATTGTGTTCTTCAGATAAGAGAGGTGGAGAGTAGAAGTGTGGGGGAGATAGGTCGAGATTATTGTCATGCACGTCCTCCTTCATAGGTCTGCAAACAGTAGTGAGGTGAGTCCTCATTCTGTCTACTTCACTCTATCATATGAAGCAATTGCAAGTGTTTCACAAAGTTGCACCAACTCTCTGCAGTGCATCTTATGAATCACTGGCAACACAGTGTGAGGATATGCCCAGGTAGTGTTTATTTTTGCAATGTGTGTTAACACTATGTGGAATACTGATGTGCATTTCTAATAATACTAACATAAGAAATACATATGGACATAATATAAGTACATTTCTGTACACTATTCTTTACTGCTAGAGGTGAAATTGATCCTAAGTTACCCTGTATGGCAGTTGTAGTGCTCTTCCAGAAAAGGCAACTTCATCCAAACTGGTGCTCACTTTCAGTTTACAGACGTACTATATCTATCCCACCAGCATTTCCTTTCCAGTTCTCTTACATGAGTAAACAAAACACTTCAATGAGCTTACATTTATATAGTGCAGTTATTTTCAGTTTATTGAGTGAGTAGTTACTTGCAATTGTTGAGTTTTTATATAACATACATTCCTATAAAATATGGCTGGGACTTGTTAATTTGAAAGTGTGATGTTGTCATTGAGCTATATAGTGCCAGTGGGAAAGGGAGTGGGTTGGTAAGTGTGTCTATCATTGAAAGGTTATTTGAAGCTATGTAACCATGTTGAGATCACTTGTTGGTGAATTGTTGAGTGACAAGAAAGCATTTCTCTTGCCATTAATTGTGTTACTGGTGGACTGCATGAATCTTTTCCATTCAGGAACTAGTGGCACTTGTAGAGTGGGCTGCACTGAGTGGAGCCACTTAGCTTACATTAACAGCATATCTTGTGACATTGGTTTGAATATGTCTGATGGAAAGGGACTGGCCAAGTTTAAGTCTAGAACAGCAACGTGAAGTAATGCATTGCTTAACTTACGCTGAATTATCTGAGATTCCATAACACCTACATCACATAATTTTGCTGCAGATAGTCTATTCAAGCCTCTGTGCCTCAGCAGATATTGTGAGAGCTGAGGCTGGAGTGGTACTTTGAACGTCCCCTGCCCCCCCTCCCCCCCCCCCCCCCCCCATCTAGAGGAGACAATGAACTCAACACTGTTCAGTATATAATGACAGTATATTGCACTTGAGTGTGGTAGACAATGTAGTGGACAGCTCCAGCTGCTGTGCTTTCCTTCATAATAGCTCACTTAAAAATTGCATATCAGTACACACTTATCAGTCTGTAAATAACTCCACTATATAAAAACAAGCTCAATGAAGTTATGTTGTCTACTCAAGTGAAAGAACCAGACAGAGAGTGTGGGGAGATATAGCCTGTCTGAACACTGAAAAGTGAGCAGCACTCATGGTGGGAGGAAGTTACCTTTCGTTGAAGAACAATGCAGCTAACATAGGGGATAACTAAATATCAATATTCCCTCTATCAGAGTAGGACAGTGTACAGCAGTTTAGACATATTCCGTCCATATGTGTTTCTTGTATTGGTATTATTAGTAACTCTGTCTTCCATGTAGTGCTAATGAACTTTGTGGAAAATAAACACCACCCAGGCATGTCTGCACACTGTGTCACCAGTGATTCATAAAGTGAAAAGGTTTGATATAGCCCTCTGTAGTTGCTTCTTTGATGGCGTAAGGCAGATAGAGTGGGAGTTGACAGGCCCGAGTAGGAGAGTAGTGGATGATCACAATCTGGTAACCCACATTCCCTCATGCTTCCATGTTACACCTCCCTTACCTCCACCCTGTTACACACAACACATTTTATCCTCGATTTTGACTCTAATTCAGTGAGATGTGACATACACATTTTATATTAATTCTTAGACCACTTCCTTTAACAAGAAAAATCAATTTTATACCATTAAAACACTATTTTTTTAAAAAACTGCAATTTTTCCATCTCCTGCAATACAAAAATTATTAGTTCCAGAGAAAAAATGAATAGAACCTTTTTGTAATGAATTTACTGTCTTTTAGTTTTGCAGTAGTAAACATTCTTTTAAATTATTCAAGGGAAACCTTAGAAAGTGATTTTAAATGGCCCCCATCCCTATTCTCACACTACACTGCTCAGGATATATAAAAATTTGCCACTATACGAATTTTCCCTTAATTTTCTTTCACTGACTGCACTAATTTTAATGGTAATGATTAGGGGTTAAGTGGGAAGCCAGCAGAACTGCCCTGCCCTCCTCAGTCCTGAGTGAATTTCCTTCTTAATACCTGAGTAGACATATTTTCTTCAGATGTTTCTTGTTTCTGGTAAAAAGAAGGAACTTGTTTCAAACACTACTACTTCAACATCTTCTATTTCTGTGTTTATCTAAGTTATCTTTTCAAAAATTTATTTCCATCCATATCTGAGCACAGTTCCAGTTCAAGCATGTCCTTCAACTTAAGACTCAGTTTCAAGATAAGTGCTCAAGGTGATTTTACTTTATTGTCTGTGCGTATCACAAGCATAATGATTACACTTCAAAAATAACTAATTATGTCTTTGGCTACTATGTCCATGAATAACCAAGTACTGGTGAACACGTCAGAAGAACAGGAGAGAAACGATAATGATGGAAGTTGGGGAAACTGCCTGCGGATGGGACTCAAACAAATGCTGGAGTCAGGAACAGAGCTGACGGAACTACTGACCCCATTCTACAAAAAACTGTCAACAAACAGGTACGAGCCACAATCCAAATTAAAACCAAATAGGAAAACCAATACCAAAGCAAAGTCATCAAAATAGTCAGTAGTATGGTGGAGTAGTAATGAATGCTATCGCATGAAGTGCATAACTTACTGCGCGCTTGAGGTGTGGTAGTATTTATGTCAGCTGCAAGGACACTATTGGTGGTGACACTGCCCTCCATCAAGGTCATTTTGCTCTGGTAGGCATTCAGCTTCTGCACAGCCTGATACCAGATCCCACCTCTCTGCATACAGGCGGAAATGGTTTGGATGGTGCCATGGGACGTGAGAAAAAGGTACAGGTGAAGGTGCAGTCTCATCGACTGCAGGCAGTGAGGAGGAAGTGCAGTCAGCAGTGTCCATCAAAACAGTGCTGGAGATGGGCTTGCTTGGGGAACCACTGATTCACAGGGAGCCAGAGGGGAGGGCCGAGGCAACAACAGGACATCTGCGGTAGTCACCTGGTGTTCTGGCCATTGTGTCACATTAGCACCAGAAGGCAGTAGAAGAGATGGCTGCAGAGGGGATATCTGAGGTTGAAGCTCATTGTGGTGATGGCACTCGAGTCCCTTCTGCATTTGGACCGATATCACTTGCTTCCCCTTGGGTGGACGTGACAATTGCTGAAGTCCAAGCCTCTACACTCTCATAGGAGCATCCCCACAGCACCGTTACAGGGTTGTAATGCCAGGAGGGGCATGATTGAAGTTCCAATGGTGATGGTGTCAGCAGATGAAGCAAGGTCTGAGACTGCTGACCATGGAGGAGCTCTGCGGGGCTATGACTGTTAATCTATATGGTGTGATAAGTGTTCAAAAATAAAGGTCTGCCAAAGTGGTAGAGGATATGGAAGCCTTCCTCATTTGTTGCTTAAAAGTTCAGACAAGATGTTCAGTTTCACCATTGGAAGAAGGGTGGAATGGAGGGCTACAGATGTGTTTAATGCCACTGGCAGCACTGAAATCATTGAAGGCAGAGGCCGTGAATTGTGGGCCATTGTCAGAGACCAATCTGTGAACCAACCCTTTGATGGCCATAACTTGGGGTAAGGTGATAAGGGTGGCCTCAGATGCTTTGGATGCCATGGGTATGACAGAGGGATACTTCGAATAAGCAGCCACAATGAGCAATCACATAAAACCCAAGAATAGGCTCACAAACTCGAGACAGATGCAGTCCCAAGGGAGGTGAAGAGTAGACTAGGGTGCAAAGAACTAAATGGGACCTGCATGGTGCTGGGCGCATGCTGCACAACCACGGACAATATTTTTGATATCACCATTGATCCCAGGCCAGTACACATGGTGGTGTGCCAACGTCTTCAGGCATGACATTCTCTAATGAGTCTGGTTGATCACACTCAACACCCAATGACGCAGTTCTGCTGGAATAACCACTCTCATTATCCAAAAGGATGAACTCCTCCACAACTGAGAGTCAGTGAGAAACCTGTTTCCAAGGGCAGACCACTGACGTCAGCCGATGAGTGAGATAATGGGGCTAGGCATGGACTACATATTGAAGGACCTGTTGCAGGGAGGGGTCCCGGCACATTGCAGCAGCAACACACATGGCCATAAGGGGCAAACTGTCTGACATATCATTCAGAATCAGTGTGGAAGCAGAGGATCTCTTGTTGGCCGAAATCAGGCTCTGGGCCAGCCAGCAGTTGGGACAATGTGTCAGCATCAGAATGCTGGGTTGTTAGCTTGTGTGGATGATATAACTGTATACATTGAGGAACAACGCCCAGCACTGGAAGCATTGTGCTGTTTGTTCCAGAAGATTGGAACATGACCTGAGTAATGCCACCATCAGCTTGTGATCTGCAATTAGAGAGAACTGTGTCCAAGAAAGGTATATAGGAAATTTCTTAACTGCAAACACTATTTCCAAGGCCTCTTTTTTGATCTGGGAATAGTTGCCCCATGCCAGGGTCAGGGTCTTGGATGCACATGCTATAGGCTGTTCAGAACCATCCCCATACCTGTGTACCAAGACCAGTCCGATGCCATAGGTTGATGCATCGGCTGTCACAACCAAAGGGTGACTCAGAGAAAAGGGTGTGAGGCAGGGTTCAGATGTAAGAATGGTTTTCAATTTGGCAAAATCCTGGTCGCCGGCAGGGTCCAGGTATAAGGGACCCATTTTTAGTCAGCTGATTGAGAGGTTGTGCAATGTGAGTGACCTGAGGTAGGAATTTAGCATAATAATTCAGCTGGCTCAAAAACACTCATAATTCAGGTGAGTTCATCAGGTGAGGTAAAGAGGTGATGGCAGCAACATTCTGGTTAATAGGCCAGATTCCCTCTTTAGAGAGGCAATGCCCCAAGTACTCAACTGCTTGCTGAAGAAAAAAAAAATCTGCAGTTCTTCAAACAACAATGAATGCAGACCCACATCCTGCAGAGTCATGAAGAGGGTGCGGAGGTTTTCCAAACGCTGTTAGCAGGAGGATCCTATGACAATAAGGTCATTGAAGTAAATAACAGAAGTCAGAACATGCTGTTTCAACTGCTCTAGCAATTCTGGAATTTTGCAGGGGCCGATGAAATGCCAAAGTGGAGTCACTTGTACTCATAAAACCCAAATGACCTGTTAAGAATGAGAATGTTCTGAGATGCCACATCTAATGGAAGCTGGAGGTCGATCTTGAAAAAATATCCCCCCCCCCCCCCCCCCCCACCTAGCTAATTTGGTGAGGAGATTTTCTTGCTGGGGAATAGGACAGGTTTCTACCTGTGATTGAGCATTCATGGTCACCTTGAAATCCCCACACAAGTGAAGACATCCATTCGGCTTCCAGATGATTTCTAGGGATGTGGTCCATGCATTAGATTTGACAGGCTTGACAGCCGCAGCTGCCTGCAGACAATCGAGTTCCAGCTTCACAGCAGCGTGTAAGCCACCAGAATCATTGTGGTGCAGTAAAAACAAAGCATGACACCTGGCTGAAGGGTGCTGTGCTCTTGAAAATCTGAAGAACACCCCACATCCCATTGAAAGAGAGGCAAAAACACTGTGCAGAAGTCGTCCAATTCCTGGAAAGGGAGCACAGTGGAAACCATCTAGACATCATCTGAGATAGAAAACCCAAATGCCATGAAGGTGTCGAGGCCAAAAATGTTGGTAGCAAATAGATAGTTGACGACAAAGAACGTCAAAAACTGAGTAACATATCTGTAAATCAACACATTCGAGAACTGTCCACAATGAGGAATTACACCATTTCCATAGACCACCAAATTGTGTGAGAGCAGGGACAAGGTTCAGGTGAAGCAAGTCAGACATGATATGTCTGATTGATAAAGGAGATGGCGGTCCCTATGTTTACCTGAAAATGGATGTTCTGGTGATACATGCAAATCGTCAGAAACAGTTTTTGCATGAAGGGGTTGCCCTTGGGGGACTAATTTCTGCAGCACATGTACCATGTCCTGTGTTCCACTTCCAGTCAGCCACTTCTGCTTCTTATCTTCCTTTCTTGATAGTCCCATCTCCCTATTGACATCTTGATAGTCACCAGCCTGTCACTTTACTTTGCCTAGTGCTGCCCTCCAGTGCTAAAAATGAATGTCTTATTTCAGGTCCAAACACAAAACACTAAGGAACAAGAATTATTACTTAAGAGATGAGTCCATCCCATACATTTGCTTCTTATAATAATATCAATGTTGTATACCCTGGAGATACTAAAAGGTATCAGATAGTTTATATAATGGTAAGACAGAGATTTGGGAACCAGGTTTTAAATTGTAAGACAATTCCAGGGGCAGATGGGGACTTTGACCACAATCTATTGGTTATGAACTGTAGATTAAAACTGAAGAAACTGCAAAAATGTGGGGATTTAAGGAGATGGGACCTGGATAAGCTGAAAGAACCAGAGATTGTACAGAGTTTCAGGGAGAGCGTAAGGGAACAGTTGACAGTAATGAGGGAAAGAAATACAGTAGAAGAAGAATGGGTAACTTTGAGGGATGAAATAGTGAAGGCAGCAGAGGATCAAATAGGTAAAAAGACAAGGGCTAGTAGAAACCCTCGGATAACAGAAGAAATATTGAATTTAATTGATGAAAGGAGAAAATATAAAAATGCAGTAAATGAAGTAGGCTAAAAGGAATACAAACGTCTCAAAAATGAGATCGACAGGAAGTGCAAAATGGCTAAGCAGGCATCGCTAGAGGACAAATGTAAGGATGTAGAGGTTTATCTCACTAGGGGTAAGATAGATACTGCTTACAGGAAAATTAAAGAGACCTTTGGAGAAAGGAGAACCACTTGTATGAATATCAAGAGCTTTGATGGAATCCCAGTTCTAAGCAAAGAAAGGAAAGCAGAAAGTTGGAAGGAGTATATAGAGGGTCTATACAAGGGCGATGTACTTGAGGACAATATTATGGAAATGGAAGAGGATGTAGATGAAGATGAAATGGGAGATATGATACTGCGTAAAGAGTTTGACAGAGCTCTGAAAGACCTGAGTCGAAACAAGGCCCCAGGAGTAGACAACATTCCATTAGAACTACTGACAGCCTGGGGGGAGAGCCAGTCCTGACAAAACTCTACCATCTAGTGAGGAAGATGTATGAGACAGGTGAAATACCCTCAGACTTCAAGAAGAATATAATAATTCCAATCCCAAAGAAAGCAGATGTTGACAGATGTGAAAATTACCGAACTATCAGTTTAATAAGTCACAGCTGCAAAATACTAATGCGAATTCTTTACAGATGAATGGAAAACCTGATAGAAGCCGACCTCGGGGAGGATCAGTTTGGATTCCGTAGAAATGTTGGAACACGTGAGGCAATACTGACCCTATGACTTATCTTAGAAGAAAGATTAAGGAAAGACAAACCTACATTTCTAGCATTTGTAGACTTAGAGAAAGCTTTTGACAATGCTGGTTGGAATACTCTCTTTCAAATTCTGAAGAAGGCAGGGGTAAAATACAGGGAGCGAAAGGCTATTTACAATTTGTACAGAAAGCAGATGGCAGTGATAAGAGTCGAGGGGTATGAAAGGGAAGCAGTGGTTGGGAAGGGAGTGAGACAGGGTTGTAGCCTATCCCTGATGTTATTCAATCTGTATATTGAGCAAGCAATAAAGGAAACAAAAGAAAAGTTCGGAGTAGGTATTAAAGTCCAAGGAGAAGAAATAAAAACTTAGAGGTTCGCCAATGACATTGTAATTCTGTCAGAGACAGCAAAGGACTTGGAAGAGCAGTTGAACGGAATGGACAGTGTCTTTAAAGGAGGGTACAAGATGAACATCAACAAAAGCAAAACGAGGATAATGGAATGTAGTCGAATAAAGTCAGGTGATGCTGAGAGAATAAGATTAGGAAATGAGACACTTAAAGTAGTAAAGGAGTTTTGGTATTTGGGGAGCAAAATAACTGATGATGGTCAGAGTAGAGATGATATAAAATGTAGACTGGCAATGGCAAGGAATGCGTTTCTGAAGAAGAAAAATTTGCTAACATCGAGTATAGATTTAAATGTCAGGAAGTCGTTTCTGAAAGTATTTGTATGGAGTGCAGCCATGTATGGAAGTGAAATGTGGACGATAAATAGTTTGGACAAGAAGAGAATAGAAGCTTTCGAAATGTGGTGCTACAGAAGAATGCTGAAGATTAGATGGGTAGATCACATAACTAATGAGGAGGCATTGAATAGAATTGGGGAGAAGAGGAGCTTGTGGCACAACCTGACTATAAGAAGGGATCAGTTGGTAGGACATGTTCTGAGACATCAAGGGATCACCAATTTAGTATTGGAGGGCAGCGTGGAGGGTAAAAATCGTAGAGGGAGACCAAGAGATGAATACACTAAGCAGATTCAGAAGGATGTAGGCTGCAGTAGGTACTGGGAGATGAAGAAGCTCGCACAGGATAGAGTAGCATGGAGAGCTGCATCAAACCAGTCTCAGGACTGAAGACCACAACAACGACAATAATATCAATAATATGATAAGGAAAGTTGCCACTTACCATACTGCGAAGATGCTGAGTTGCAGATAGGCACAACAAAAAGAATGTCGCAAATAAAGCTTCAGGCCTGTAAGGTGTTCATCAAAAATAGACGACAGACAGACAGAGACACACACACACACACACACACACACACACACACACACACACACATATACTGCAATCTCAGGCAACGGTAGCTACAGTTTGTATTAGTGCTATTCATTGCAATAACAACTGAATCCTCCATAAATTATTGACTTCTATTTAGACAGACAATTAAAGATTAATTAAAGCTGGTATTAGTAGGAAGGATCCAGATGGCACAGGATGTGAAGCAAGCATTGAAGTGAAGCACAATATGTTGAGCAGGATGTTTGGCAACTGCAGGCTCCAGCTGCCTTTTAGCCACAGTTTGATGGTGGCCATTCATGTGGACAGACAGCCTGCTAGTATGTTAACAGAGGGGCTAACTCAGCCATAAATTGGATATAGATACTGATAGGGATCCTGTTGGGCCCTGGGGCTCTGCCTGCTTTTTATAGTTACAGCTGTTTTTCAATGTCACTGACACTAACATCTGTCTCACTCATCTTTTAGAGGTATGAGAATTAAGAGCTTCAGCAATGATGCAGTATACTCAGATGGTGAAGTTGTTACCCCACTATTGTTGCCGAGGATAGCAGATAGATACCCTACTTACATTACTTCATTATGGCATAGGCTTGGTAATTGGGCACAAAAGGTTTCTTCTTAGCACATTTTACATTGTATTATATCTGAGCAAATAAGTGTAATCTTGCAACAGAGGGTCATATTTTCCTTCAATTCTTTCATATTTCACTGATACAAATTTTATGATTGGAGTCCCCAAAGGGATCAGTTTCTTACAGTACATATCAGTCACCCTAACAACTGACTAGGTATATTAGTAGAATAAAAAACAAAATTCAGTGTGATTTCCTCTTTGTCCAGGATTTGAATGAGCTGCAACCTACTGCATATCAACTTATCCATCCTAATTTATCTCACTTCCCCTTCAGAAGTAAGCTGTTGTTCTGAAATCTATGCTCTCCATTTTCCACTTTGTTAGTTGTTCTGGAAGTTGTCTCTCCTGAAGGTAAGCACTACTGTGTCTTCTGTTTCTTCCCAGTTTTAACTGTTATGTATTAATAATCAAATCTGAATTGACTGCGTGTGCCATTCAGTTCCACTGCATATTGTATAAAAGGAATGTTCAGTGTTCTCAAAATTACTTAACCTGGCAGTAAAAGTTTGCTACAGGCAGATTACAGCATGTATATATGCAAAACTATTGTACTTGGGTAATGGTATCAATATTGTAGCCTATCTCAACTATACTTTGGCTATTTAATTGGCTCTACAAACTTAGTTCCTTAAATTTGTAACAGATCTTACCTGAAAAAAGGGGGGAGGGGGCGGGAGGGATAAAAATCAAAACACTTTTGGGGCTTCACCTTCTGAGTGAAAACTCATTGTAAACAAACTGTGTTTAATTACCTTTGTCAGACATTATTTGAGTTTGGTGATATCTTTGGAGTGCCACGTGAGACTTCAGTTTGCTCTTTGCTGTCTGATAGTGTGAATGTCTTTGTATGCATACTCTACAATTCTATGAATAAATATTCTTGATATCTTAACTGTATCAAATGTGTGTCATTCCTGCAACCTACCTACCTGGAATTCACATACATAACAATTCCTCTGTGGGACTAAGCAATTAAATTGGTAAGTGAATCATTTAAAGATCAAAAGTCTGGGTGATCTCTAATTATCATAATAAATTTTAGAGTTTGAGATAATTCTCTTTTATTGTTCTATCTCAGTGGCACATTTTTTAACTAGATTACACATTTTGATCATTCAAGATCAGGTTTGATCTAAGTAGATGTGTCAGTGCTCTGATATGTGATTCTGAGAGGATAAGATGGGTTGCTGAGAAAACTTCTTAGATCTGACAACGATCCTGTTAATTGAAACATGTAATCTAATTTAAATTTGCAGTTGTGGTGGTACAATAAATGAGAATTATCTTAAATATCATTACAGTTGCTGAATCTCACAAGATGAATATGTCAGCTGTGGTGAAATTTTATAGTGCGTAAACAGTCACTCAGTTGGCTCTTGTTAGTTACTTTTGTCCTATTTCTTATCTTAAAGTCAGTTTCCAACTTGCAAAAACTTGTAACATCTTTGTCCTTAGGTGTTAAGATGGAAAATAATCACATAGGAGAAAATACACCAACAACCAGTTATCTAAAGAACATAGTAAATAAACACATTGATGAAGCTGAAGATGTTTTACCGAGTTGATAGGAAACATATGTTAGAGTAAGGAAAATTCATGAGCTTCAAGCAAAACATAATTACTGCTTGTCAAGAGAATGATACACCAGACAAAGGAAAAATTGGAAGAAAACTTGTTTGGACAAAGCTGAAATGTTAAAGTTATTTCCCTTTCAATTTCCTAGTATCATTTATCTGCACCTTACATGCAGTTTTGAAACAAGTAAAAGTGCATGAGACATACAGCTTGCTTTGCTACTCATCACTTTTTCAGGTCAAAATAAAATAGAAATTCAGTTTAAAATTCAATAATTATCTTTTTTTTCTGGAATGACAGCAGATATGCTGATGGTAGGGTAATGCAATTGTCAACTGTTTGAACAATGAAGTGACTGACTACATCAGTGCTGAAGAGTGCCTATCTCTTCTCCTTCTTCCACTAAGTACAGTTGCTCATACACTTGACTGTGGGGGAGAGTTGCAGAAGAACATAACAACTGAAAACCTTTTGGTTTCTCGGTATTACTTTGCATACATACAGCTTTGTTTGAACTGACAATCATGTCAGACATGACTCAAAAACTCTTACATTTATTGCAATGGCACACACTGGGCCATTAAGGCAACACAACTTCAGGGGATAAATGTTTCCAAATAACAAAATAAAAATGAACAGCTACACAGATTCTCATTTTCATTACCTTCTTTCTTCTGTGAAGCAATTACTTGTTCATCTTCCATGGATGCAATTTCATTCCTTAGGAATCTTTCAGTTTACAACTGCCATAGGTGGCTACACAGACTAATTTTTTACTGTTGTAAAGATAGTAGGTATGCATGCCATATTATTGTATGTTCTCATCTTCTGTTGTTACAGAACAACCTCAGTTACTTACAATTTGATAAGGAGAATGCATTTGAGGAAAGCGTAAAATCACAAAAAGTCAATATCGCTGGCCAGTTGACCTATTTCTCACTAGAAGACAAAACTCCAGTTTTATCAATAGCCACATTAAAAATAGAGAAAACTATTCCTAACATTCAGAATTATCAGTTTCTTCAGCAAAGGGAGATAAGAGATGGATCTCAGAAGACTTGGAAGGATTGGAAAGTCCTCTGAATTAGATAGAAGTTTCTCTTTGTTGCATGTTACTTTGATTCCACATGATATCGATTCCTATTTCCTGATTCAGATTCAGGGGGAAATGACAAATGTGTATGTTTCAAACTGAATTAAATAAATATTATGAATGCATAACTTCTTTAGTGCTGGTGTATTTCATTGTTAACATTTGACCATCATAGTGAGATACAACAATTTACTATTATATTTACATATGACTCATTGTATTTATTTGGGTCTATGAGGGTTGCAGTATAACCTTAAATTATTTTTGAGAACTTTACTGTGTGAAATAAAACAAAATTTGGCATCAACAACCCCTGCTGTCTTTGATCAGGTAGATTGAGAATCAATTCTATGCTGACCGAATGTTAGTGATTAAGTCTTGTTCTACAATCACCTCTGAACAGGTAGCAATGCACTACCAACTACAAAGTAATATATCTATATAGGCAATGACCAACAAATATCACACATTTTAAACACTGAACTTATTAAGTAATAATCACAAAACTGACTTGTAAAAACTTGAGATTTTCTTTTGGTATTACAAAATAAAAATGATTCTCAAAATTTCTCTACGTCTTTCAACAATTTTCCAAAATTGAAACAAATTAGCACTGTATAAGTAAACAGGCAAGTAATTTTAAAACACATAAAAAATATTTTTCATTCATTTTATATCAAAATATTTCTTAGAGAAATACCAGCAACATTATACTAATGGAAGCACCAGCTTCCAGAGCTACCTGGTCCTCAGCTTCACCTTGATTCCATTCATGGGCCGAAGGATGAGCTCTGCAGTGACTTTAATATTTTCACGTCTCTCTACAGACTCAATGACATAGTTCCTTAATAGTGAAGAGAGGACAGTCTTCTCTTCCAGCAGTGCGAATTTTTGCCCTAAAAGGAAGAAAAATACTTAATTATAATCCATTTCTGGAGTACAACTCCCAATATCCATAAGGAAAAATTATCAGTCAATCATCTGGAAACCATAGTTGTAATCTATACTGGATGATAACAAAAGGTGGCCTGAATTGTGTTCGGTAACAAAAAAAATATTTTTTCTACCTTAATGTTCTGTAAAATGATCCAGCTGTCTCTGATTAACACACATTAATGAGTTAATAAATCAAACACCAATTCCCACATCATTCCCTGTATTTGAAATAGCATTTATTTGTATACAGTATTTTTCAGAATTGTTGAGGAAGAGTGCATGACAGCAGCACCCCCCACCCCACGCCCTCTCCTCCCACACCCATCCAAACATCTACACAGAAAAACTACACGTCTATGACGAAAGTTTTAGGGATTGGTTTTGAGCTAAAATTTTTGTCAAAGCAGTTTTAAATGCAATAGCCACAACAACTCAGTCAATATTAAATATTATGAATGATCGTAATGTACTTGGCTGTGGTCTTCTGTCTGTGTAAGGTTCACATTTATAATTTTGAATTTAATTTGGAAACTAAATTACTAAACATGTTAAATGAAAGTTAGCATATGGAGAGGATTTTCTGGTTGTCTACATAGTTAGAGGTTCACATTTGTTAACTACACAATATTTAATGAAATGTGAAAGAATGGAAACTACAGGTTGGAATACCAACAATATAAGGAAAAGGATAGATCTCTGCTCACTGTAATGAAGACATGTTGAGATACAGGCAGACACAACAAAAAGACTGTCCCACATTTGGCTTTCAGCTACAGCAACTGAGGGCTGATTGTAAGCAGTCACGTTTATGAAAGCAACAGTCTAGAGTGAGTGGGGAAGGGGAAGGCATTGCAGTGTATGGGTGGGGGAGAGAGACAGCTGTCTGGTGAAGCATGCAGGGACTAGATCAGGGCCGGCCAGAAATTCTGCACGCGTGCGGTGCTCCTGCACATGTGCAACTTCTGGGTCACAGCGTGCACGCCGCAGCCGTCAGTGTTCATGTAGTGCATGTTTCTGTGCACAGATGTCGCTTTATCCACTTGCTGAGATACTCTGTATGGCGCATTCTAGTGCTCTTTCCACAGCTTGCAAGCCAACCATGGGAAGGTATTTCGTGTACTGAAGATTTAAAATACTGTCACAGTCTACTCATTGAGACGTCTACTTTTATGTTAACAGTTTAACCCAGTAAGACAAGTAATACAGTTAACAACCGTGAGTTTTTATTAAGGCAGCTTGACTGACGGCACGTAAATACACCTAATGTTTTTGATCTAGTATTTAAGAAAGAGAGCACTTACCGACTTCCAACGAACCTTAGTCACGATTTCAAATAACACTAAACCAATGCAACTAATTCTCGGTGCCCTCAGTTACATCCACATAATTTCTGTCTCGATGACCTCTCGATGATCACCTGTACCATTATTGCTATATTTTTCATTAGTTCCATCTGAAATCTGCGTAATAACCGACAATTAGATGAATGTTATGTTTTATCGACTTCAATTGAGCGTAGCCGTTCACACATTAAAAAAAAAAAAAACCTAAATGTAAGTCTACAACAATCGGTTTAATGACCAATTTTCCTGATGATAATGTAACATGGAGCAGAATGAGGCAATAATGCACAGTTAGTGAACAATAATTTTAATTATGAAAGGAATAAATCCAAACACGTTTATCACTGGTCATGCGAAATGATATAGTTAATATAGGATACAAAAGCACGGCTCATTGACAAACGCAAGCACTTGCGGGAGATTTTCATCACTGATGCTTGATCGAAATGACCGAGAACATAGATTTGCCGTCCTTTGCTTTTTCACAGTATCTGCCATTTCTCAGTACTTCTCTGTGAAGGTTACGGTCACCAGGGGTAAACGAGACCGGATATGTTGCGCTCTTGCTTGTACCGCATAAACAGGGAAGAGGAGCCGCCGCCGTTCATTTAGGACACATGTCTAATAACAGATGTCGCTGTCGCTCGCTGTCGCACACGTGCGCACATGTGCAGCAATTCCGCACGTCTGCACACTGTGCAGCGTTTGGCCAGCCCTGGACTAGATGGAGAAGACTGCCAGGCACATCATCAGGAGGCTGTTGGGCAGGGAGCTAGGGGGGGGGCGGGGGGCGGTGGGTAGGTAACTTATTGTCAACACATTAGGAAGTGGATGGGGGAGGTAACCTACTGTCATGACAATGGGGTGGGTGGGTAGGTAAGCTACAGTAGGTAACCTACAGTCACCACACCTCCATCCATCAGTTTCCACCCCATCTGTCATATCACTTCCTCTCTATTCACATCCCCTCACTCTCACTGTGTGTTGTGCTCTGCCAATGCACTCGCCCATCTTTCTTCTTCTCCGCTAACCTCCCCCCCCCCCCCCCCCCTACCACCATCTTGCCCCAGCCTACCGAAACTACACCTGGCAGTCTTGTCGTGCCTCCATATAGTACCTGCACACTTTACCTTACAGCACTCTTTATCTCCTCCCACCTGTACCTTGCTGTCCCTCCCACTTTCCCATTTCCTTGCCGGGGGATGTGGCCGAGCGGTTCTAGGTGCTTCAGTCTGGAACCGCGTGACCGCTACCATCGCAGGTTAGAATCCTGCCTCAGGCATGGATGTGTGTGATGTCCTTAGGTTAGTTAGGTTTAAGTAGTTCTAGGGGACTGATGACCTCAGCAGTTAAGTCCCATAGTGCTCAGAGCCATTTGAACCATTTATCCCATCCCCTCCAGATTGTGTGTGTGTGTGTGTGTGTGTGTGTGTGTGTGTGTGTGTGTGTGTGTGTGTGTGTGAGGTGGACTTGCTTATGTGAATGATTATGTGTGTGTGTGTGTGTGTGTGTGTATTTTCTTTTCTGAAGAATGTTTTAGCTGAAAGCTAAATGTATAGCAGTTTTTTGTTGTGCCTGTCTGCAACTCAAAATGCCATCTTTTTTATATTGTTAACACAAAGTCAATTTGGTGTACAAACATTGTACAGTTAATTAAATGTAGGAAGTGAGAAAGGACACACTGAAGCTGAAGTTCAACAAAAGTGTAACAGCCAGGACAAAATCAACATTGAGAACGTATGAACTGATGTTCAGCAAACAAAATTTAGACCTAGAAAAGCACTTAATGTCAACAGAAAAAGTACAATGTCAACAGATCTAAAAAAAAAGTAAGTTACCTTAACTGGGAAACCACTGAGCCAAAGGAAAATCTCAAACTGTTCAGATACAAAAATACTTGGGCAACCAGTTCAATGAAGAAATCCACCATATAAGCAAAGTATTGTTTTTATCAGATACACATGGTAGAAACTGTGTGAAAATGCTTAATCATGTATTACCAAGCACCCATGTTCACATAATTTTTAAAGCCTAATACTTTATTCAGAGACATTACTCATAACACACAAAATAAATCACTCTGTTTAGGAAAAAATGATTATGTCATTATCCTTCATGGAGCAAATGACATAAATGAGAGAAAAGATGAATTTGAGCAGACCACTGAATGAAATTATTCCAAAAACTATGCAGAATCAGTTAATATTCAGCAAAATACCATATAGATTTGATAACCCTGGAGAAACCCACAGTATATTTTAGATGAACAAATATTTAATGAAAAGAGCTACAGTGACAAACCACATAAAAGTAATCAATGTAAACAGGTTTCTTCAACAAAAATTTTTGACACATGGATTTCACATGAGAAAGTTAGGGAAAACTAAGCTCTGTGCAAATTTATTGAAAGTGCTAACAAACAGTAGGCCCACTATCAAATGCCTCACCCCTGTCAATCAACATATTCCGTCTCTATGTGGCTATAAGTGGAACCACAATCTGGACTAGATGGGAGCCTTAACAGTTGTTGCAAAACCAACAAAAGTTGCAGAAGTGGAAATACAGGCTGCACCACTACCACATGCAGAAAAGAAGAAAGCAGCCACAGCAAATAGAATCTACATCATCTCCTGCTGATGAGATACCAAGTCCTTTAAAGCACTGTGGTCACATAAATGCTGTAGAAAGTCTTGTACAGCACACAGATATCTGTGTTCAAGCAGACCCAAAAAAATGCCACAGAGAATTGAGATTTTTTATGGGATGCTACAATAAATCCCAATTGCAAACTAACTTAGCATCCACTGCCACACAAACAATTCTGTGTTCCTACAAATTGCCCCACAACACACTAACTCTTCCTCCTTGTGATAACTCCTCTATTTTGTCTTTACACTTAAAATATTGGGTCCCTAAATTATAAGACTGGTGAACTTGGTATTCTTTTGAAAGACAATAGCAAAATTATATTATGCTTAAATGAACATTGGCTAAAAGAAGAAGACATAAGACTGCATGTTCCACCAGGTTTTCATCTAATTCCAAATTACGGAATGACCAATGAAGGTTATTGGGGATCCTCCATGTATATATAAGTAATGATCTAGACCTGAAATGTACTGTTCTGGACTTCAACAACTTATCTATTAAAAGTGTTTTTGAAGCAGCTTTATACTTCTGCCAACAGTAAGGCTTTTAACTGTTTCTGTATATCAGTGCCCTGCAAGTGATGCAGAGAAATTTACTGAATGCTTAGAAACCTTATCCTGCATGTACAGAAATGCATACAATAAAACACGCTAATTTTTGGAGACTTAAATATTGATAATGGAAAAATAACACAGCTTAAAAATATTAATTCAGCAAATGTGTTGAGATGATATAACCTTCTCTTTACAAGTCAAAGTCCCACAGGGCTCAATTCTGCCTGTATAACTTTATAACAAATGTACACAAAAGTGTATTTGAACTAGGATGTTTAATGTTGATCAGCTATCAGATCATAAAGGTAATTAATTACTGATAAATTGAAGGTAGAACAAATTCTGTACTGGGGTGTTAGATTATTAATTGATAAGAATATTAACACATATAGGGAGGAAATAAAACTTGTATTATATGGGAATACTGTATTACTTTCTTCCAGTAATATTGAGGAACGCTTCAAGAAGTTCATGAACATTATCTCTAAAAGTTTTAATATCAATTGCCAAAAGATCAAGATACAATATAGTAATAAAGTCAGAAGACCCAGGCATCAGACACAAAATAAATGGTTTATACCTGACTAACAAAAGCTGAGGCTCTTGGTAATTTTTTGCTATGAAAAAGTAAAAAGTGGTATTGTGGATGAAGCCACTTAGAGCAACCTCAAAGGACATTACAGGTTACAAATCAGAATAGCTAAATGTAGGGGAAATGAACAGTACATTGAAAACTCAAATAATGAACTCCGTATTGACGGGAAGTTAAAACCTAGTCTTCCTTCCTTCTTTTTTCTTTCTCTTATATTTATGAATGGCATCGTGCAAAAGCCAAATGCTGTCGCGGTTTATAGCAAGAATAAGGCAAGCGTGAGTAGGTGGATAGGAACGATTCCCAACTGTAAGGCTACCAAATAGCCAGGAGCAGGTCGAAAAAGTTTAATTAGAAGATATTTCGTCGTTTAAAGAAGGTTGTGTACTTTAACACGCAAGCTCTGTACAAAAAATATGCCGACGTATTCATGATTAGTCTCGGGGGAACAGTTCGTAGTAACCCCTGTACAACAAGGATAATCAATTGCTCGCGCACCTCTATCGCTAAAAAGCGACTTGTCTTAATCTAAGGAATTTTCTAGAATTTTTGTCAAGCATAACGACTTAAAGATCAAAAAGAGCTGTGGAGTATGCACGAGAAGAGGCCTTCGAAAAGAGGGATCTAACTGGGGTGCAGAGTGTGTAGTTCCTCTCTGTGCAGCAACGTGTTTCAAAATGCGTCACACAGAAAACGACCTGTAATGTAATCTCTTGTGCAATACGTTCTGTTTTCTAGAACCAACAAAGATGATGATGGTGATGTTTGGTTTGTGGGACGCTCAACTGCGCGGTTATCAGTGCGCGTGTAAATTCCCAATCTTTGCTCAGTCCAATCTCAGCACTTTCATGAATGATGATGAAATGATGAGGACAACAGAAACACCCAGTCATCTCGAGGCAGGTATAAACAAGGAAATTATTTTAATGGCTGAGCGAGCTACTTAGGGCAACTACACCAAATAGCGCTAGGGGAAATTACCACTGAGGAGATGTGCTGTGTTTATGGTGTGATACTTCCCATGTTCGTTAGTACGTGTCGACGACGGGTGTCCTATGCTGACTCCAAAAAATATGCCTACGGATGATTTTATGGATCACAGGTTTTTGACCTGTAAGGATATCAGCACGCCTCACCAATGCAGTTGCGCGGTCCTCCGCTGAAGGGCACGTAGGCGAAGGGGTGCCTGCCCTGCACCCTCTCCGGCAGGAAGTTGTCCGGGTCGAAGCGCTCCGGGTCCGGCCAGTATTTAGGGTCGCGGTGACTCTCGTAGACATGCAGGACCAGCATCACGCCCTCTGGCAGCTTGTAGCCACCTGCGATGCAACAAGGGACCTCTTTGTAACCACTCATTTACACATTGACTCTTGAGTGAAGCAGCAGCCCACGGCCAGATTTGCCTCTTTTATTTTGTTATGGTACAACCGAGACAGACACAAGGAAAAAACGCTCCATGTCCAGAAATGTGTATTTCTCCGCCACCTATTTACAGATTTGTGTGCTTTTAACAATCTTTAAGTGATTAACGCTGCATGTTCACATTTTAACGTAAACGCGAGGAAAGCAATTCCAATTGCCAAATACTGATACATTAATAACCGATGTAACTACATGAATGTTGAATGCTGGCATGGAAACGTGCATGCATTGTGTCGTACTGGTGTCGGATATCACTTAGTGGGATGGAGTTCCATGCCTGTTACACTTAGTCGGTCAATACAGGAATGGGTAATGCTGTTTGTGCATGACGCTAAAGTTGCCGCCAGATGAGGTCCCATATGTGCTCGATTGAAGACAGATCTGCAGTATGTGGGCGAGCGTTATCCTGTTGGAAAAAACTCCCTGGAATACTGTTTGTGAATGGCTGCACAACACATCGAATTAAAGATTCAAGTGCAAATTTGCAGTTAGTTTGGGTGGAATAATAGTGAGAGTGATCCCACTGTGTAGGGAAGCAGCCTACTCACGCCGTAATAAATGCACATCAGTCTTTCCATTGTGTGCCAGCCAGTCCGCTGTAACTAGCTCTGACGTCATAAATGTTGCGCAATACTTTAAAAATCAAGTAAATAACCTAAAATGTTTCTAGCATGTCAGGAGTAATATTAAATTAATATGTGTTGAATATCAGTTCAATAACTTTAACCATTTTCGAAATTTGGACGTTTTTCTGTAAAAATCATTGGCGCAACAGAAAAGAGCTAGAGATTTAAAAATTTATACTTAGATTCCTTTTCAATAATAATTTAATAGAAACAGTACTTTGGATCTCACAAATTAAGATTTTAGTTGAAATTCATAATTTTCTGGTTTTTGTCTTAAAACTTAAGGAAGCAAGATAGATTAAGTAGGCTGATAAATAAGGCTAGGGTGTTTATATTTAAGTAGAATGGAGATCCGCTATAATCATAAAGATGTGAGAAGTTTCATTTAAATAACTATAAAACTATAGCGATAGCGTATCTCAAAAGGGCAAGTGCAGAGCTCGTCTACTGCGTGCAGTGTAATTAAATTAATTCTCTCTCCCAAAATATTTAACTTAGCCACGTCAAACTTTTATTATGATTACTTACCTGTGTGCTGAATGCACATTTAAATTAAGAGCTTCATCGCCCATCAGCAAAAGAAGCTATGATTTATTCGGTAACTTAACGTGGTGCATTACTAGCCCAGCGGCTAGTCGGGAGAGCCGATTTGATCAGGCGTTCCCTTAGCCGTCCGCACCGCGGCTTTATATATAAGAACGCTGCGCGAGGAAGAAAGGCCCCAGTTCTCTCCAGACGCTGAATAACACGCAATCTGTGTCGGGAGTCGCGTCGCGTCGGTATCATTGCTACAAACAGCCTCGGATGCCGTATTAAGTTACTCGAGATACGCGTAACCATAAAATCATTTCCAGTGAAGTGTTAATTCTGGGTTGACTTTAATTATCGATATTCAGTTTGCGTATTGTCGTATTTTCACGTGCCGCCGCGGGACAAACATTCTACCATTAGTTAGCGTGGCGTTTGATGAACCTTATCATCAAATTATGGCGAGCATTCATTTAAATGTTTAATTTGGACAGTTATAGTAGCATCAGCGCATTAGACTCTGAACTGCTCTGTTAGTTAGATTGTGTGGATTCTTTTGTTTTCATCTGTGACTTTCAGAATACAGGACGTTTTTTCACGACTGTTTTTGATTATAAATCCCAGACAGTCTCCTAATTCCTCAGAGCTATAAGCTGTAACTACAAGTGTATTCTCAGATGAAGTGGGGACTAGGAATTCTAATTACAGGCTTCACGTTTTGCTAATCACTTTCTGGTTGCCAATATTGTAGTTAGAGAGCCAGTGTTGAGAACGGCGAAAGACAGCATAAATAACATTCTAAATAATAGGAACTGGTTTTACATTCTACAAACCAAACATTTATATAAACAACATAAAATTGATAAAGATAGCCACCCGCCGCCCCACAACTGTCCTAGGAAATTGCACTCCAGAGCATAACTGCAGCTGTATGTTTAGTGTGTCTAGGTCGCAGACAAACTGGTTGTAGGCGTCCACCTGGTCTCCTCCTAACCAACGCACAGCCATCACTGGAACCGAAGCAGAACCAGCTTTCATCACAAAACACAAGGAGCTCTCGCTTGATACCATGTTAAGTAGCAAATCGCTTTGCTTTTGGATCAGTGGAATGCACGCTACGTGTCGTCTGGGTCGGAGCTGTCCTTGAAGTAACCGATTTCTAACAGTTCGTTGTGTCACTGTGGTGCCAACTGCTGCTCGAATTCCTGCTGCAGACGCAATACGATGCACCACAGCCATACGCAGAACACGATGGTCTTCCCTCTCGGTAGTGCCACATGGTCGTCCGTAGCCCGGTATTCCTGCGACCGTATCTTCCCGTGACCATCGCTGCCAGCAGTCATGTATAGTGGTTATATTCCTGCCAAGTCCTTCTACAATATTGCGGAACAACCGCCTTATTGTAGAGGTATCACACGACCTCGTTCTAATTCAGTGAGCTGTTGATAATGGCGTCGTCCCAACTGACATCAGCTCACTACGTCGAATCTCAAAGGTATTGACGCTGGCGACCGTTGCAGCGCGTATCTGAAGCAAACTTGATATGCATTCTCGTGGTGGTGCTGATAGTGCCACTCTTATGTGACTGGCGCGAAATTTGAAATGATGTCGTCTTTCAATAGGCCAGATACATCGAGTGTTGAACGTGCCGGACTGTGATTTGCAGTCTTACATTCAGTTTGATTTTGAAGGTTTTTAAAAATAAATGAGTTACATATTCCTATATATTTCAAGGTCTTATTTAAAATTTATTTCTACTGCAATGCAAGATACGGGAGTAATTTTAGGGTGTCGCTACAAATAATGGGCTTACATACATTGTTTCAATGAAGATTTTAATGTCTTTCCATTTTCCCAAATTGGATCATCCATTATTCTATACTATAGTGAGAAACTTGACAATGGGGTGAAGGATGTTATAAACATACCGAGGGAAAAAAAGAAATTTCATGATCTGATATGGTGGGAAGCTACTTTGTTGCGTAGTAAAATGGTAAGAAGCTTCCAGCAACAATTTACGAGTACAGGTCGACGGTTCCTATCAAATTACGCAGATTTTTTTTCATTAAGGAAGCACTAACCCGTCAAGACAAGGTATTTATTTCGAAAGATCTTACAATGAAAATGTATGATATGGACACAGCCCAGCTTTCTTCAAAATTCCAGTCGCTTTACAATAGAGTCAGAATGGAGTCATAACTTCGTTCACACAAAGAACCCACTGGAAGCAAAATTTCTTGATAACTGTAATTTTCTAGTGTAAATAGTATCTAACAAATAGATGAAAACAAAGTATTGATCTTCCGCTCACTGTTTATATTATTTCCAATAAAAAAAAAGAAAAATACAAAAGTCCGTTCTTCTCGATGTCAGAATATGGACATGATCCATATTTTTACTGTCAGTGGTTCACATGTCCTGTGCATCCCAGTATGTGCATCACAGTAAGGACAGCGTTCAGTAATCTATAGTAAGTACAAGTGAGCAGAAATGAATATGAATGACACCATGTGCCACATCACTTAGAGTCTACCACTCAAGATCGATGTGATACGTTTTGAAGGTATTTGTCCACGTATTTGAAACAGACAGCTGATAATGACACAGTCACATTTATAATACGTCAACAATCATTACTGGTTTTAGCTTTACATTATTACGACACAGCTTTGTTCTCAAAATTCCGACAGTATCGCAGAAAACGCAAGCACTTTTAGTTTTACTTTACATTAATTACAAACAGAAGTGGCAACATTTTGTGGATTTTAATTTTGTAATGCAGATTTTTTCTTTATCTTTCCTGTTATAAAATCTGACACTGCCCTAAACGGGTAATGGTATTTATCGCATGGGGAATGTAATTGTGTCTAAAATGAAAAAAAGTGTAGAAAGATAATTAAAAGTACCTAACTACAGCTAGTAATACGATGCGAGGTATTCATAAATCTGTAGAATGAATTTTTATTTCTTACTAAAAAACTTTAGTCCAAAATTAGTAATAACTTTCTCATATATACGGGACGCTGTTGTGAACCCATAGCCTCCATCCATCACTATTTGAACAGGCTATTGCCAAGTGCGAATGTAAGATAAGGGATAGCTGCCAGTTAAATGTCCTGAACCACATTTCATGAAATTGTGAACACACACAACTGCGCACTGTTCAATGCCATTGTACGAAGTGATAACTCATCGGAAGTTACATATCCTGTCCGTTAAGAGTATATAGAAGAAATCCAAAATGTAGACATTGTCTGCGGCAATATTGCTGACTATTGGACGTAGAGGAACCCCTTCCTTGTGCACCTTAGCCAAGCCATAGAATCTGGGTGGGACTGGTGCTTTAGCCCTTAGCTGCCTAACGGTCTTTTCTGGAAGGCCGGTTTCCTTTAGAAGAGCCCTGGTCTTCTTATCCACCCTTTCTGTGGCTTCCCTTTCTATTGGTCTGTATACCGGGTCATCTAGACGAGAATCTCATCTACCTGGACACCGGTTTCCAGCTGAGCTAGGCTTGGAACCCAGCACTCGATCTTCTGAAGACGCAATGTGGGCAACATCCAGATCCCAAGGGACACAAGTATAAAGATGGAATTAGCGAAAACAGCCCAGTACATGTAACAAAGGACGTACACAAAATGATACCTCAGACAACAGACACAATATCTGAGGACGTTCTTCCGAGTCTCGAGCGACAATTTGAACACAATCGGCCTGAAAATAAAACTGCAGCTGCTCCTGGCGGGCAAGAACTTCGGAGGGAACGCCTAACCGGGCATACAACGGTAACAGAACGTCCTAATTCACAAAAGGACTCAAATGGCGGCAATCGGAGTATAAAACGTCTAGTAGAGCTTGAACGCCATTCAGAACTTAATTGAGGTATATTGATAACGTATAATAACCACAAAGTGCGCGCACAGCGTTCGGAACAGCCGCGACTAGAAGAAAACGCTACAGCCGTTGCTATTGGTCGTTGCACACCACGGAAAGTGCGCCAGACGCTACGCGGACCGCAGAGGAAACGCCTAGCACAACGTAGGCATAAATACCGGACTCGTTCCACACCGGAATCAGTTGAAAAATATTCAAATGTGTGTGAAATCTTATGGGACTTAACTGCTAAGGTCATCAGTCCCTAAGCACAGTCCATTACTGCAGCGCCTTAGACCGCTCGGCTAATCCCTCGCGGCTGGAATCAGTATCGGACAGCACCTGAAGAAGACTGCGAGTCACGCAATTGAAATATCGTGCAGCAAAGACGCGAATAACCGGCAGAAACCTGATTAATCAACATGACAACGCCTCGCCGGGAAAGCCTGAAGAATTATGTTGACACTTGTTTATAAGTGTATAATGTTTAACAGGTATTACGCTCTAGACTATTCACGGAAGCTGTCTGGCCTAATGAGGGAAACCAGTCGCCTTGACTGGGCCGATGTCACGAGTTTCTGTTTTACAAAAATGTTATTAACCATGAAATTTATGACTTCTCTTCTACTGTAGTGAAGTACAGTGAACTCATTACAACCCCACAACCACACCGTCATGTTAGACACGTCCATGAAATTTGCTACGCCCCTCCATTATCACGTAAATGATTTACATGTGATATGTCTTTGCACGACAAGGTGCTGAGAATGGAAAATGCAAGGCTTTCAGGTTACCAATGGATGACACTGCTGAAGTCCAGCGGAATATCAGCGCAACGATCCAAAGGGAAATCATAAAGCTTCCCATCTGGAGCACTCGCCGAAACAGTCCACATTCACACCTATTCTGTCATTTCAATTTTTCCGTTATACTTAAGGGGTAGTGGCATACCTGTAGATTCAAATGACACCAGATTACTACAGCATGAATTTTTGATACAAGCCGTCCACTCTGTCAGGTATATAGCGAACAAGAGTTCCAAACCCTGTCAGCAGATGCGATGCTGGCCGTTAAATTGCAACATCTTCGACCTATTACTAATTGTCCGTATATGGTATAATAATAAGAATATTTGATTAAACCACCCGTATAGCTGTGCGTGTTAAAGCGCCACTTTTGAGATGGGGAAGTGCGCCCAGGGATCAACGACTAGGGCCCGTGCGCCAGCCAGCCTGGATGAGGCTTTAGGCAGTTTTTCACATCCAAGTACGTGAGTTCTGAGCTGGTACCCAAGTCCCGCATCAGTTACAACGTTCGCAAACATTTAGTAACCTCTCGCTCTTTTTCGCAAGAATAACAGTATATGCAAACAGATGGGATACACATATTCCTCCCTGAGGGATAGTGGTGTGATCACAGAAAGTGAATTTAGCCACCCCGTAACTTAATCATCCGTTAATAACCATGGCGATCCTGTGTCGTTGTGGGGCAAAGGCAAAGAATACTTGATTAAATCTGTAGCGCTTACCGGCGCAAAATTTGTGACTCAGAGATGGCACTTATGGCATCAAGAATGACTCTAATCCCGCTGGATATCGAGACGAAATGAGCTTGGGTGACGATATTTTTACGTCATTTTATGGTGCTTCAGTTCTATGCCAAATCTTCAAATGGTTCAAATGGCTCTGAGCACTATGGGACTCAACATCTTAGGTCGTAAGTCCCCTAGAACTTAGAACTACTTAAACCTAACTAACCTAAGGAAATCACACACACCCATGCCCGAGGCAGGATTCGAACCTGCGACCGTAGCAGTCCCGCGGTTCCGGACTGCAGCGCCAGAACCGCACGGCCACCGCGGCCGGCTATGCCAAAGCCGAACGCGCGTAATGGCCAGAGGATGGTGGCGCGACAGTCTCTCACCAGCCTGGCACATGTTTCCAGTGGGTGAGTTATTTGGAGAACGTGATGGTCAGGGAAACAGGTGGGCACCCGCTATGATAACCTTTTATTCTCTTGTTGAAAGATAGCGGTACAGAGACGACAGTGCCCTGCCTTCTAAGACAGAGCACAGATGCCGGTCGCAAACATATCAGAAATGTTAATTTGTCTTGTCCAAACTACTCGCTATACGGACTAGATGTGATCATGTTGTGCATCCAGTGGCATTCCATATCATCATACCGTGTGATGTCTCATATGCTGATATAGAATGTAATATGGCAACGTGCGTAATCTTCAGAGTCTACACTCTTAAGGACATTCATCGTGTGGCTGTAGGCAGTAACAGATCTTTTCAGAAAAGACGACGTGGTTTCAGTGTTGTCGTTAGGCGCGCAAATGCAGACTCTCTGCTGCCGCGACAACGGAAGCTGCAACAGATGGTCGCTCGGCTAACAGTCTGTGGTGCTTCAGCGATCGTAGCACGTTCTATGTGGATACTCGCCTTGATCCAAAAATTTCCTGAGTCAAAATACGTGACAATATCATCCTGCACAGTCGAGCTGTCCTCTCGGGCGCTAGACACGTGGGGCCGCTGTGATCCTGCATGACACTGAGTACCGCTCTGCTGAGCCCATAGATACTATATCTGCTTGACAGTCTTTGGATCGCGACCAACGTGAGCAACATTATCGCCGAACGAATGGTAAACTTTTGTCTCGATAAGCCGTGGTCTTGAAGCTCTCGAATTCCGATTCTTGGTGGTAGACGTTTATCTTTCTTACATGACGCATAATACGATCTTCTTATAAATAACCAACATTGACATTAGATTTCTGACCTAAAAAGATGCTACGTAATCATTCCTCGCATGCATAATGTAGACAGCATCACTCCTACCTATTTTGAGATGTCGCTCTGGAAAGCTAATGGTTTGCCTATTCAAGCAACTTACGAGCCGCTTTCGTGTTGTTACATTTTAATAATCCGTAGTGTGTAAGAGGTGACAACGCGTCGAGCGCAAAGAGTATCAATGAAAAAAAATCTCTTGTTTTTTATTTATATATTTTGCATGATTCCGACCCAAGAGCCCTTACATCCAACTAGATAAATGTTTCTCATAAGTAGCAGAACATCACAATAAAGGGGCAAGCATCTATCATGGAGGCAACAAAAACCCCACAACATGGTAAGGTACAAAGAAGTTTATACTCAAGGCGAACAAAAATAATGCAAAATCGCGGGAAATGGAGGCTTTAAATGCATATGCTAGCCAAGCCAGCCTGTGACTCTGTTGTATTTGATCACGAACATTGCCTGTGCAGTGTACTCAGTACGTTGCAAGTGTTGCTCGTCGTAAGAATAGAGTTCTGTGTAGTTGCGAGTGTATTATATCGGCCGGCCGGTGTGGCCGTGCGGTTAAAGGCGCTTCAGTCTGGAACCGCGTGACCGCTACGGTCGCAGGTTCGAATCCTGCCTCGGGCATGGATGTGTGTGATGTCCTTAGGTTTAATTAGTTCTAAATTCTAGGCGACTGATGACCTCAGAAGTTAAGTCGCATAGTGCTCAGAGCCATTTGAACCATTTTTGTATTATATCGGAGCTAGTGAAGTCGAACGTGGGCAAACTATTGATCTATATATGGTGGGTGCTTCCGTAACCAGGATAGTCGAAATGTTTGGTGTTTCAAGAAAAACCATAGCGAAGATTTATACCGTATACAGGGAAATGTGAAAAACGTCGTCATTTTACGCAACTGACCATTAAAACTGCTACACCAAGAACAAAATGCAGATGATAAACGGGTATTCACTGGACAAATATATTATACTAGAACTGACATGTGATTACATTTTCACGTAATTTGGGTGCATAGATCCTGAGAAATCATTGCCCAGAACAATCACCTCTGGCCGTAATAACGGCCTTGATACGCCTGGACATTGAGTCAAACAGAGCTTGGATGGCATGTACAGGTAAAGCTGCCCATGCAGCTTCAAATCGATACCACAGTTAACCAAGAGTAGTGACTGGCGCATTACGACGAGCCAGTTGCTCGGCCACCATTAACCAGACGATTTCAGTTGGTGAGAGATCTGGAGAATGTGCTGGCCAGGGCAGCAGTGGAATATTTTCTGTATCCAGAAAGGCCCGTACAGGACCTGCAACATGCGGTCGTGCATTATCCTGCTGAAATGTAGGGTTTCGGAGGAATCGAATGAAGGGTAAAGCCACGGGTCGTAACACATCTGAAATTTAACGTCCACTGTTCAAAGTGCCGTGAATGCGAAGAAGAGGTGACCGAGACGTGTAACCAATGGCACCCCATACCATCACGCCTGGTGATACGCCAGTATGGCGATGACGAATACACGCTTCGAATGTGCGTTCACCGCGATGTCGCCAAACACGGATGCGACCACCATGAAGCTGTAAACATAACCTGGATTCATCCGAAAAAACGACGTTTTGCCATTCTTGCACCCAGATTCGTCCTTGAGTACACCATCACAGGCACTCCTGTCTGTGATGCAACGTCAAAGGTACCGGCAGCCATGGTCTCCGAGCTGACAGTCCAAGCTGCTGCAAACGCCGTCGAACTGTTCGTGCAGATTTTTGTTGTCTTGCAAACGCCCCCATCTGTTGACTCAGGGATCGAGACGTGGCTGCACGATCCGTTACATCCATGCGGATAGGATGTCTGTCATCTTGTCTGCTAGTGATACGAGGCCGTTGGGATCCAGCACGGCGCTCCTCAACCCACCAATTCTATATTCTGCTAACATGCAATAGATCTCGACCAACGCGAGCAGCAATGTCGCGATTCGATAAACCGCAATCGCGATAGGCTACAATCCGACCTTTATCAGAGTCGGAAACGTGATGGTACACATTTCTCCTCATTACACGAGGTATCGCAACAACGTTTCACCAGGCAACGCCAGTCAACTGCTGCTTGTGTATGAGAAATCGGTTATAAACTTTCCTCATGTCAGCACGTTGTAGGTGCCGCCACCGGCGCCAACATTGTGTGAATGCTCTAAAAAGCTAATCATTTGCATATCACAGCATCTTCTTCCTGTCGGTTAAATTTCGCGCCTGTAGCATGTCATCTTCGTGGTGTAGCAATTTTAATGGCCATTAGTGTAGTTACAAAGTAGATGGCAGTGTCTGAGGAGTGATGGTGACGGACGGTCTCTGAAGTTGATAGTGACACAAAATAAGAGAACGAGAATTATAAATTCTCTGCAGAACGGAATATCCCACTCGCGAAGGCTCTGGGCACCAAAACAACACGAAGGAAGCCCCACAAGCAGGACATTGCTAGGCGAACTGGAATTCCGAAAACATTCATCAACGATGCAAATACCCTTAACGGGGGAATGGTGCCGAAGCCGTAAAACCTAGATCGTGGAGCGATGGAAGAAAGTAATTTGCTAGGATGAGTCTTGTATCACACCTACTTCTCGCTGGGTTTACATCGCATTAGTGAAACATGGAGGGGCAATGGACATGATTTGGGTAGTCATATAATGTGTTCCATGGGCCCCGTGTATACTCTGCAATCGCATTAATGCGAAGGATTATGTGACCATTTGGCTTATCAAGTTCATCCCGTGGCACATTGTTTGTTCCCCAATGGTGATGCTGTGTGCCAAGTCGAGAGGACCCTTGATCACATAGCCTATGTCGTCCAGAGTTAGTTTTGTGAACACTAGGATGAATTGTTGCATCTCCCTTGGCCCACAGGGTCACCATACCTCAATATTATTGAGCCACTGTCGTATACTTTGGAGAGGAGGGTGCGTGGCCGCTGTTCGCCTCCAGCATCGTTTCTTAGACTGGACACTATTTTGTAAGGAGAATTGTTATAAGATTCTCTTGAAAACCGCACAAGACCTGTATTTATCATTCCGAGGCGAATGGAAGCAGTTCTGAATGCCAACACGTTTCCTGCACAGTGTTAGGCATGGCAGTGTGTTGAGTTTTTGACACTTCCATATTTTTGTCCATTTCCTGTAGCACACATACTCGTTATTGTTAAACTCTATGGTGGCCCAGTCACGGTGTTGGTTTTGTGAACTCTACTCTCTGAGGACGGGATTTTCAGACCATTTTAGAAAACCCAATGCTTTCCATATCACACATAGCTTTCCCCAGAGAGGACGCTCTCTTTAAAATTGCAATGCACCGATAATTATACGGAATTGTGACTCGATAGCGCTACCGATGGATTCAGTGTGTGAAACCCCCGAATCAGGCGACTTCCGGTCTTTTAACAACCATAAAAATCGATGCGAAGTTGCGAAAAGTGGGCCAGAGAATTTCCAGGCCAGAGTCGGGCGTATTATCATTCTAAGAACACTGACCCGAGAGTGACACTGCACCAATAAGAGAACGCTAACATTAAGGGTCCCGTTTTCGTGATAAACGTGTCAACGAACCATGGGAGTATCAGTCGCAGTATTTAAGACAGTGTTGCGTAAGTCTGTGGCTTTCAGCGGCGATAACGCCGCCTGCTTGCAGAAGCCACTGTTCAGCTCATCCGCTACTGAACATAATATTTACTTGGCTGACGTAATGTTACATAGCAGTTTTGTCTGTTGTAGGCTACCCCGTAGATCTCCTAAAGGCGTCACCTAACCAAGGCTATCGTGCAAACTTATGCAGAGTATGCTTATTGTCTGTTACGGAAATTAACGCGCTAAAACCACGTAACAAGTAAGTAGCTTCCTAAATGACAAGAACTGTGCTAAATATTGCAAGTGACAACTATTACGGTTTTTAGACTGTAACCCGTGCAAACGAAAAGAGTGTAAAGATCTAGCACAGGAATTGTGTCTACGCTTGGATCTATCTCTACACGGAGTAAGTGTTGTCATAAGATATAAAGACAATCACTTCGCGATATTATGCTAGCTGACAACCCGTAACAATTTTATCGAAATAAATTTTGCGCTCGTTCCACGCTGTTTTTCAGAGAGAGAGGACTTCCTTTATGGAGCAATCCGCCTCATTCATTCAGCGATCTCAATGAAGTTAGCGAGGAAAAAAAAAGTTCAGATGTGTGTGAAATCTTATGGGACTTAACTGCTAAGGTCATCAGTCCCTAAGCTTACACACTACTTAACCTAAATTATCCTAAGGACAAACACACACACGCATGCCCGAGGGAGGACTCGAACCTCCGCCGGGATCAGCCGCACAATCCATGACTGCAGCGCCTGAGACCACTCGGCTAATCCCGCGCGGCCGAGAAACAAACAGAGTGTTAGGAACGTCATCATCCATAAGTGTCTTAATCTGATGTGTTATCGGCTCATAGGGGAAGGGAGGCGATGAATGAATTTTCATTTTGCAGGGAAATGTGCGCCGATATGAAATTTCCTGGCGCATTAATTCTATCTGTCGGACTGCGACACGAATCGGGGACCACTGCCTTTCTCGGCCAAGTGCTTTACCAGCTGAGGTCCTTGCTTCGAGTTCCGGTCCGGCACACAGCTTTATTCTGTCAGGATGCTTCATATGAACGCACGCTAAGCTGTAGACTGCAAATTCGTTCTGGAGACAATCCTCCAGGTTCTGGCTAAGCCGTGTCTCTGGAGTATCCTTTATTCTAGGAGCGCTTGTCAAGCAACTTTCGTAGGAGAACATCGGTGAAGTTTGGAAGGTATGAGGTAAGGTACTCGCGGAAGTAAAGTGATGAGGACGGGACTTAAACCCGTGCTCGGGTAGTTCAGTTGGTAGAGCAGTTGGCAGCGACAAGTAAACGTCCTGATTACGGGTCTCGGTCTGCCACACAGTTTTAATCTGCCATAAAGTTTCATGAGTGATCGCTTTGGCACTGTCGTGATCAAAGACGTAAGCGACTTTGAGATGGCTATGGCTCGGCGATTGGGAAAGAGCATCTCCAAAACAGCTAAGCTGGTGTGCTCTCCAACCGCTACTGTCGTAATCAAGTATGGTAGAGCACTTGCCCGCGAAAGGCAAAGGTCCCGAGTTGAAGTCTCGGACCGCCATTCAGTTTTAATCTGTCAGGAAGTTCCACGTATGGAAAGTGGTTGACGGTCGTGAAATAACGAATAGGGGACAAGGTGTTGGACATCTACGCCTCATCACAAAAACGTTGAGGTCGGAGGCGTTCTCGCTCTGTAAGCAGCATGTCTGACAGCAGAGTACAAGGCTGGTGCAAGCACAAGTGTTCCGAATGGTACATTTCAGCGTACGTGGATCTCCACAGCAGACGGCCTCTACGTATTCGTATGCTGACCAAATTGCATCGTCAGTTACGACTGCAGGTGCACGAGATCGTCGAGATTGAAATGTGGATCAACGGAAACGTGTCGCTTGATTGGATGAATCACGTTTCTTGCTACAACAAGTAGTTGCTTGTGCCGGATATGCTGCCATCCAGTTGAATGGCTGCTAGGAACATTCACTGCCCCACGGACACAGGGCGGTGGGGGTCGGTATTGTGCTATGGGGGACATTCACGTGGACTTCCATGGTTCATGGGGTAGTAATCGCAAACACAGCTATGCTGTGGACTACGTGAACATTATTGTGGGGCACCTGCATTCCTTCATGCTTGATATCATCACCGATGGCGATAATATCTTCCAGCAGGATATACCGAGCGAAGCGGCGCAGAGATCAGCACAATGGGCTCTCATTCGGAAAGACGACGGTTCAAATTCCCGCCGGACACCCAGGTTTAGTTTTTCCGTGATTCCTTTAAATGCCTGTATGATTCCTTTGGAAAGAGCACTGCCGATTTCCTTCCCTATCATTCCCGATCTGAGCTTGTGCTCCGTCTCTAACGGCCTCGTTACCGACGGGACGTTAAACTCCACGATTTCTTCTTTCCTTTTCCAGCAGGGTAATTCCCCGTGTCACAAGGCCAGAAATGTGGCAGTGTGTTTTCATTAGCATGATACTGAGCTCATGTCGATGCCATTGCTACCGAATTCTCGTGATCCGAACTTTACGGAACCACCAGGGACGCTATCAGGTGCCAGCTCTGCTCCCACAAACCACATCTTGTGTCCCGCAGCCTTAAAAACCTGTCACGTAGTTGTCGAATCCATGACACTCATAACCGCTACTGTATTCCGTTCCAGTGGTAAATCAACATGCTATTAAATAGCTGGTCATAGAGTTTATATTTAACAGTTAAACAATATTGAACTAGAATCAAAGATTCATATTTCACGAAAAGGAGATTTTAGAACTTTTGCAAAATATCAAAGGGTGACAAAATTTGGACTAATCTGTTTTTGATGTAGCTGAGCAATAGTCATACAAGAACTTTTAGATGAACACACCGCCATTTGACTGTATTGTTTCTTTAATTACGACCCCGGTTTCGGCCTTTCATGCCATTTTCAAGTGCCTGTGTTTGTGTCATTAACATATATTGGTTGATGTTCTGCCAAATATTTTAATTACATAAACTCAATCACTTGAAAATGGCATAGAAAGCCGAAACCTGGGTCGTAATTAAATAAACAACAAGACAGTCAAACGGCGATGGGTTCATTTAAAAATTTGGACTTCTGCCGAAGTCTACGACAAGGATTACTCACAGAGGTGCTCTTTCTACATTCAAATATTCAACGTCGTTACGAAGAAAGACTTACCACTTTCTGATTCCTTTGAATTGATACGACCGATAAAAGGGACGCTGGGGTACAGACGGAGCGTCTCCTTGATTACCATCTCCAGGTACTTCATGTTCTGTAAGTCTTGAAATGTGGGAAGCCTATCGGACCCTTGAAATATTTCGTTTAGTTCTTCGAAAGCTTTTTGCTGGTGAAAAAGAAGGAGAAAGTTAGTTGGAATTCGCACCTTTCCAAATTTAAGACCTACTAACATATGGAAAAAGTCTTTAGAACTAGTAATTTTTTTACCTGAACATCTGGGTGATGTCCAAGCAAGAAGACGGCCCAAGACATCGCAGCGGCAGTTGTGTCGTGACCCTTGAAACATTTTCGTGGGTAATGAGTTACCATACTAATTATAATACAGCAAATGTACGCTACTCTCAGCAATGTCACACGAGAGCATTAAAAGCGAATTTCTTTGTTTCAGGTAATCCAAACAGTTACAAATATAGTGTACCTTGTGAACTTCCCGTAGATAATCGTGTGTTCAGTGAAAAACATGCGGCTATTGTGAATGTGTTTTATCGATGTAATTATTTTATAAATGAAAAGTTACGATGTACCTTGACTACGGATAAGTTTCTGTGTCCACGTAGATTGCCTGAAACCGAAAGCTTGTGTAGAATTCATTCCCTAGTGAAAGATGGCAATTGTTGTTGTTGTGGTCTTCAGTCCTGAGACTGGTTTGATGCAGCTCTCCATGCTACTCTATCCTGTGCAAGCTTTTTCATCTCCCAGTACTTACTGCAACCCACATCCTTCTGAATCTGCTTAGTGTATTCATCTCTTGGTCTCCCCCTACGATTTTTACCCTCCACGCTGCCTTCCAATACTAAATTGGTGATCCCTTGATGCCTCAGAACATGTCCTACCAACCGATCCCTTCTTCTGGTCAAGTTGTGCCACAAACTTCTCTTCTCCCCAATCCTATTCAATACTTCCTCATTAGTTATGTGATCTACCCATCTAATCTTCAGCATTCTTCTGTAGCACCACATTTCGAAAGCTTCTATTCTCTTCTTGTCCAAACTATTTATCGTCCATGTTTCACTTCCATACATGGCAACACTCCATACGAATACTTTCAGAAATGACTTCCTGACACCTAAATCAATACTGGATGTTAACAAATTTCTCTTCTTCAGAAACGCTTTCCTTGCCATTGCCAGCCTACATTTTATATCCTCTCTACTTCGACCATCATCAGTTATTTTGCTCCCCAAATAGCAAAACTCCTTTACTACTTTAAGTGCCTCATTTCCTAATCTAATTCCCTCAGCATCACCCGACTTAATTAGACTACATTCCATTATCCTTGTTTTGCTTTTGTTGATATTCATCTTATATCCTCCTTTCAAGACACTGTCCATTCCATTCAACTGCTCTTCCAAGTCCTTTGCTGTCTCTGACAGAATTACAATGTCATCGGCGAACCTCAAAGTTTTTATTTCTTCTCCATGAATTTTAATACCTACTCCGAATGTTTCTTTTGTTTCCTTTACTGCTTGCTCAATATACAGATTGAACAACATCGGGGACAGGCTACAACCCTGTCTTACTCCCTTCCCAACCACTGCTTCCCTTTCATGTCCCTCGACTCTTGTAACTGCCATCTGGTTTCTGTACAAATTGTAAATAGCCTTTCGCTCCCTATATTTTACCCCTGCCACCTTTAGAATTTGAAAGAGAGTATTCCAGTCAACATTGTCAAAAGCTTTCTCTAAGTCTACAAATGCTAGAAACGTAGGTTTGCCTTTCCTTAATCTTTCTTCTAAGATAAGTCGTAAGGTCAGTATTGCCTCACGTGTTCCAGTGTTTCTACGGAATCCAAACTGATCTTCCCCGAGGTTGGCGTCTACTAGTTTTTCCATTCGTCTGTAAAGAATTCGCGTTAGTATTTTGCAGCTGTGACTTATTAAGCTGATAGTTCGGTAATTTTCACATCTGTCAACACCTGCTTTCTTTGGGATTGGAATTATTATATTCTTCTTGAAGTCTGAGGGTATTTCGCCTGTTTCATACATCTTGCTCACCAAATGGTAGAGTTTCGTCAGGACTGGCTCTCCCACGGCCGTCAGTAGTTCCAATGGAATATTGTCTACTCCGGGGGCCTTGTTTCGACTCAGGTCTTTCAGTGCTCTGTCGAACTCTTCACGCAGTATCGTATCTCCCATTTCATCTTCATCTACATCCTCTTCCATTTCCATAATATTGTCCTCAAGTACATCGCCCTTGTATAGACCCTCTATATACTCCTTCCACCTTTCTGCTTTCCCTTCTTTGCTTAGAACTGGGTTTCCATCTGAGCTCTTGATATTCATACAAGTGGTTCTCTTATCTCCAAAGGTCTCTTTAATTTTCCTGTAGGCGGTATCTATCTTACCCCTAGTGAGATAGGCCTCTACATCCTTACATTTGTCCTCTAGCCATCCCTGCTTAGCCATTTTGCACTTCCTGTCGATCTCATTTTTGAGACGTTTGTATTCCTTTTTGCCTGCTTCATTTACTGCATTTTTATATTTTCTCCTTTCATCAATTAAACTCAATATTTCTTCTGTTACCCAAGGATTTCTACTAGCCCTCGTCTTTTTACCTACTTGATCCTCTGCTGCCTTCACTACTTCATCCCTCAAAGCTACCCATTCTTCTTCTACTGTATTTATTTCCCCCATTCCTGTCAATTGCTCCCTTATGCTCTCCCTGAATCTCTGTACAACCTCTGGTTCTTTTAGTTTATCCAGGTCCCATCTCCTTAAATTCCCGCCTTTTTGCAGTTTCTTCAGTTTTAATCTACAGGTCATAACCAATAGATTGTGGTCAGAGTCCACATCTGCCCCTGGAAATGTCTTACAATTTAAAACCTGGTTCCTAAATCTCTGTCTTACCATTATATAATCTATCTGATACCTTTTAGTATCTCCAGGGTTCTTCCATGTATACAACCTTCTATCATGATTCTTAAACCAAGTGTTAGTTATGATTATGTTGTGCTCTGTGCAAAATTCTACCAGGCGGCTTCCTCTTTCATTTCTGTCTCCCAATCCATATTCACCTACTATGTTTCCTTCTCTCCCTTTTCCTACACTCGAATTCCAGTCACCCATGACTATTAAATTTTCGTCTCCCTTCACAATTTGAATAATTTCTTTTATTTCATCATACATTTCTTCAATTTCTTCGTCATCTGCAGAGCTAGTTGGCATATAAACTTGTACTACTGTAGTAGGTGTGGGCTTCGTATCTATCTTGGCCACAATAATGCGTTCACTATGCTGTTTGTAGTAGCTTACCCGCATTCCTATTTTCCTATTCATTATTAAACCTACTCCTGCATTACCCCTATTTGATTTTGTGTTTATAACCCTGTAGTCACCTGACCAGAAGTCTTGTTCCTCCTGCCACCGAACTTCACTAATTCCCACTAAATCTAACTTCAACCTATCCATTTCCCTTTTTAAATTTTCTAACCTACCTGCCCGATTAAGGGATCTGACATTCCACGCTCCGATCCGTAGAACGCCAGTTTTCTTTCTCCTGATAACGACATCCTCTTGAGTAGTCCCCGCCCGGAGATCCGAATGGGGGACTATTTTACCTCCGGAATATTTTACCCAAGAGGACGCCATCATCATGTAATCATACAGTAAAGCTGCATGCCCTCGGGAAAAATTACGGCTGTAGTTTCCCCTTGCTTTCAGCCGTTCGCAGTACCAGCACAGCAAGGCCGTTTTGGTTATTGTTACAAGGCCAGATCAGTCAATCATCCAGACTGTTGCCCTTGCAACTACTGAAAAGGCTGCTGCCCCTCTTCAGGAACCACACGTTTGTCTGGCCTCTCAACAGATACCCCTCCGTTGTGGTTGCACCTACGGTACGGCTATCTGTATCGCTGAGGCACGCAAGCCTCCCCACCAACGGCAAGGTCCATGGTTCATGGGGGGGAAGATGGCAATATTCGTTAAATATTTAGCAACTGAGGTAGCATATTTTGTCTGCACAAAAGATGTGAGAGACTAGAAAAAAGGCGTTACAGCATATATAATAAGTTAACTGTTGGATTACACAAATAAGAAGTTACCATGTCGCCTCACAACGAAGTCCATTGCCAAAGATGTCAATATCTGTTGAATATGTATTAATTGAGGTAGTGTATTTTGTCTGCCTCGTACATCTTGCTCACCAGATGGAAAAGTTTTGTCATGGCTGGCTCTCCCAAGGCTATCAGTAAAACGTAAAACGTGAACTCCACCCACAAGCTCTGGCGAAACCAGCGTCACCGACCGACCGCCGTATTATCCTCAGAACACAGGCGTCACCGGATGCGGAGATGGAGGGGCATGTGGTCAGCACGCCGCTCTCCCGGCCGTATGTCAGTTTGCGCTACCGGAGTCGCTACTTCTCAATCGAGTAGCTACTCAGTTTGCCTCACAAGGGCTGAGTGCACACCGCTTGCCAACAGCGCTCGGCAGACCGGATGGTCACCCAGCCAAGTGCCAACCCAGCCCGACAACGTTTAACTTCAGTGATCTGACGGGAACCTGTGTTACCACTTCGCATGGCCGTTGGCAAGGCTATCAGTAGTTCTAATGGGATTTTATCTACTACTGGGGCCTTGTTTCGACTTAAGTCTTTCAGTGAGTGCTCTGTCAAAATCTTCACGCAGTAGCATATCTCTACCACCTCATCTTTATCTACGTCCTCTTCCATTTCCATAATATTGGCCTTATGTACATCGCCCTTGTATAGATCATCTATACACCCCCTCCACCTTTCTGCATTTCCTTCTTTGCTTAGGACTGGTTTGCCATCTGAGCTCTTGATATTCATACAGGTGGTTCTTTTTTCTCCAAAGGTCTCTTTGATTTTCCTGTAAGCAGGTGAACAAGATATATGAGACAGGCGAAATACCCTCAGACTCCAAGAAGAATATAGTAATCCCAATGACAAAGAAAGCATGTGCTCACAGGTGTGAGATTACCGAACTATTAGCTAAATAAGTCACGGTGGCAAAATACTGGTACGAATTCTATACAAACAAATTCTATACCGACGAATGGAAAGCTGGTAGAAGCTGACCTCGGGGTATATCAGTTTGGATTCCGAGGCAACACTGATCCTACGACTTACCTTAGGAGAGCGGTTAAGGAAATACAAACCTACGTTTATAACATTTGTAGACATAGAGAAAAGTTTTGCCCCGGTGATTGGAATACTGTCTTTCAAATTTTAAAGGTAACGGGGATAAAATACAGGGAGAGAAAGGCTATTTACAATTTGTACAGAAACCAGTGAACCAAGTTTGTAGCCTATCACCGATGTTATGCAGTCTGTATACAGTAAGCAGTAAAGGAAACAAAAGAAAAATTTGGGGCAGGAGTTAAAATCCATGGAGAAGAAATAAAATCTTTGAGGTATGTCGATGACGTTCTAATTCTGTCAGAGACAGCAAAGGACCTGGAAGAGCAGTTGAACGGCATGGGTAGGTGTCTTGATGGAGAATGTAAGACGAAAATCAACAGAAGCAAAACGAGGGTAATGGAATGTAGTCGAATTAAATCAGGTGATGCTGAGGGAATCAGCTCGAGAAATGAGACACTTAAAGTAGTAGATGAGTTTTGCTATTTGGGCAGCAAAATAGCTGATGAGGTCGAATTTGAGAGGATATAAAATCTAGACTGGCGATGACAAGAACAGCTTTTCTGAAGAAGAGAAATTGTTAACATCGAGTATAGATTTAAGTGTCACACTTTCTGTCCTCAGGCCACAAGTGGCCTACCGGGACCATCCGACCGCCTTGTCATCCTCAGTGGAGGATGCGGATAGGAGGGGTGTAGGGTCAGCACACCGCCCTCCCGGTCGTTATGACGGTATTCTTGACCGAAGCCGCTACTATTCGGTCGAGTAGCTCCTCAATTGGCATCACGAGGCTGAGTGCACCCCGAAAAATGGCAACAGCGCATGGCGGCCTGGATGGTCACCCATCCAAGTGCCGACCACTCCCGACAGCGCTTAACCTCGGTGAACTCACGGGAACCGGTGTATCCACTGCGGCAAGGCAGTTGCCATAGATTTAAGGGTCAGGAAGTCTTTTCTGAAAGTATTTTTATGGAGTGTAGTCATGTATGGAAGTGAAACATGGACGATAAACAGTGTAAACAAGAAGAGAATAGTAGCTTTCGAAATGTGGTGCTACAGAAGAAAGGTGATGATTAGATGGGTAGATCACGTAACTAATGAGGAGTTACTGAGTAGAATTGGAAAGAAAAGGAATTTGTGGCACAACTTGACTAGAAGTAGGTAGGTCACGTTCTGAGGCATTAAGGGATCAGCAGTTTAGTATCGGAGGGAAGCGTGGACGGTAAACATCGTAGAGGGAGACCAAGAGATGAATACAGTAAGCAGATTCAGAAGAATGTGGGTTGCAGTAGTTACTCGGAGATAAAGAGACTTGTACAGTATAGAGTAGCGTGGAGAGCTGCATCAAACCAGTCTTTGGACTGAAGACAATAATAGCAAGAACATTTTGTGGTGTCACCGCAAGGCACCACATTTGCTAGGTTGTAGGCTTCTAATCGGCCGCGGTCCGTCAGTAGCCGTAGGACCCGAGAGTCGCCACTGTCTATGCTAGCAGACCGAGCGCCGCCACTCGGCTAGTCTTACGAGACAAGCTAGCGCACTGGACAGTTCTACAGCCGACTTTAATATGAATGGTTCACTTGTTATAGCTTCAGAGATCTCATTTGCAGAGGAGCTAGTTAGCATAGCCTAGCCTAGCCTACCCAGGCGCCACATACGGTTTATGCAAGGACAATTGAGCTATATGTGTGAAGCAATTAGAATTGTCTGTCTATAACTGCACTTGTAAATATTATTGTACAAAGTGAAGATCGACGTTCACCGCTAATGCTGAATTAAAGCTAAATATTTAATTGTATTCCTGTCTACTAACTTTCGAATCACCTAAGACGTTCCAAATACATCCCGTCAAGTATGGATAAAACTTTATGGAACCAGGTAATTAACTCCGCACGACTGCCTCATCATGGTCGAGACCTCTATAACGCGTCTCTGTCTTCCAATATCAGGGCGTTATTGCGTTTGGTCGGCCAAAAGAATACAATGCACATGTGATTGATGATTTTTCTAAAATATAATGCAAAACTATAAAACGAGTGCGTCAACAGTGAAGGAAGGCACAGTTTTACATGAAACCAGCACGGCAAATGATTTAAAAAAAAAAAAAAAAAAACGCCTTTAGAGACAGATGTCAGTAAAGGATGTCGCATATAATAAGCAGCAATCGACTAGCAATTTGACTGGCAGTACTGTAGCCTCAATGTCAATGAAAGACTGCACCAGTGATTTAAACACTTTCGCCAAGGAGACTCGCTCCACGTACTTAACATTTTGGAAGTCCCGACTACTAACACTTGCTTGTGAGCAAATACTACGACGACTTGGAGGATGGTATGTGACAGGTCGTTCTTCTTGTGCAGTTTTCGCTAATTCAGTATCTCCGCCAACAGACAATCAACATGGACATAGATGAGCTGGCATGGGTCTCGCGGCACAGCAGAGCAGCGCGACAAACTTGTCACCGCCCGGCCCAGGTATTTAATGGGCGATGGCGATAGGCCGGGCACGTCAGTTCTTACTCTAGCGTCGACCAACTCGGACCTGATCTTTTCATTGCACCGGACTCGTGGTTCGCGTGCTAAATGTGCAGTCTTTCGAGCTCGTCGCGTATTGTGCCTTTTTCCGTACCGCTCTTCGCGTGTTGTTGGGGTTGTCTGCTCCCCTGTAGATTGCCCCGCACTAAGAGTTTGTTTTCCTCTTCCGGGATCCTACTCGCCGGTTTTCGTAACTGAACCATCGCCGGCTTGAGTGTGCCAACAGTACCGTTTCACGGCGTTGGCACCCCCGAGCAGATGCAGAAGTTGAAGAAGCAAGAACAAGGAGAGTCAGTCACGGTATTATGCAGATAGAGGAGACCAGCAGACTGGCTCACTTTCATCCCTTTACTTTTTTCCAGCTTGTATTTTAAATGAGATTTTCACTCTGCAGCGGAGTGTGCGCTGATATGAAACTTCCTGGCAGATTAAAACTGTGTGCCGGACCGAGACTCGAACTCGGGACCTTTGCCTATCGCGGGCAAGTGCTCTACCACTTGCCCGCGAAAGGCAAACGTCCCGAGGTCGAGTGTCGGTCCTGCACACAGTTTTAATCTGCCAGGAAGTTTGTATTTTAAATGTTTACACTGATATTTTTATGTGGAAACAGTGGTACGTTACTTCAGGACCTTCAAGCTATGTAATTAAGGCTTCTCACAGTTTGTCTGATTATAAAAAAAAATATTACTAACTGTGCCATCGTACCTGCGTTTACCACACTGGTTATTTAATCGATTTTAACACTGACAGTTTATTTTAATACATATTGCTGCAGCTTTATGACAAAAGCTACATTCATAAATTGTGTTACCATTGATATAATAACTATGAGAAAAATGAAGTGCCCAAACTTTTATCGGTCTTCATCTGAATGTTCGATAGGATCTTCACAGTTCAGACATTCAAAGAAATGTCCTTTCACGTCACTGTCACATAACAGATGCACCCACCGATTCGAAGTTGTGCCCTGAATCTATTCATCACTGTTTAAAGTAGCTAAGACAAGGCATAATCATTCTCACCTTTCTCATCTTGGAGAACATTCTTAGCAAGCTATGTTCCCCAACTCCCATGCTCTTTCACTTCTGTCACTGTCAATCTCACATCTGCTCCAGGGACATCGCCTCTTTCAGTTTTCTTTTTATACTTTCCAACCACCCTAACAAAAAAAAAAAAAAAAAAAAAAAAAAAAAAAAAAAAAAACACACACACACGACAGGACAGCGTTGAGTAAATCTTGACTACATTCGAAGACACTCATAGATCCGATACTTGAAAATATATGTCCTGAAATGTTCCATAAATAATTCAATCATTTTAGTTGAATACTTGAACACAGGTTATGGTTTTTTGATGAAAGAATCACGCATCACAATTTGTCTACTTAAAAATTGCACTGGATGTGATCTTGACTTCGACAACGTTGGACCTATTAAACTTAATAAGACAGCAAAGGACTTGGAAGAGCAGTTGAACGGAATGGACAGTGTCTTGAAAGGAGGATATAAGACGAACATCAACAAAAGCAAAACGAGGATAATGGAATGTAGTCAAATTAAATCGGGTGATGCTGAGGGAATTAGATTAGGAAATGAGACACTTAAAGTAGTAAAGGAGTTTTGCTATTTAGGGAGTAAAATAACTGATGATGGTCGAAGTAGAGAGGATATAAAATGTAGACTGGCAATGGCAAGGAAATCGTTTCTGAAGAAGAGAAATTTGTTAACATCGAGTATAGATTTAAGCGTCAGGAAGTCGTTTCTGAAAGTATTTGTATGGAGTGTAGCCATGTATGGAAGTGAAACATGGACGATAACTAGTTTGGACAAGAAGAGAATAGAAGCTTTCGAAATGTGGTGCTACAGAAGAATGCTGAAGATAAGGTGGGTAGATCACGTAACTAATAAGAAGGTATTGAATAGGATTGGGGGGAAGAGAAGTTTGTGGCACAACTTGACTAGAAAAAGGGATCGGTTGGTAGGACATGTTTTGAGGCATCAAGGGATCACAAATTTAGCATTGGAGGGCAGTGTGGAGGGTAAAAATCGTAGAGGGAGACCAAGAGGTGAATACACTAAGCAGATTCAGAAGGATGTAGGTTGCAGTAGGTACTGGGAGATGAAGAAGCTTGCACAGGATAGAGTAGCATGGAGAGCTGCATCAAACCAGTCTCAGGACTGAAGACGACAACAACAACAAGAGTACTTAGTGACAAAGAAACAGGTTGCAGGTTGGCCACGTGGACCAAAGTGCCTCCATTTAAGTGGGTCATGTGCCATATCGCCACATTGGAATTATGTTAGTTCGTTTAGGAAAGTCTATTACACCTTACTCGCCTGATACAGTGTCAAAATAATACTTTATGTATGGGCGTTAGACGTTGTACTTACCTGTTCAGTAAAAACGTTGCTTGGAGTACGCAAAAAACCAAGAAAGCAAACTTTACTGTTACTGACAGCAAAACATAAAATGCGTTTCCTACGTTACCCACTAATCTAATTGCATTGTTGGGTTCGGGGAAAGACAGCCACGACTTCTAAGGGTGGCGTATTCTAAGGGTAGTTTAACGAAGTAATACCAACTGGCCATCGTGCCCCCATCGCCAATGTGCCTCGGTCTCCTCTACTCTTTGCGGCGCGTAATACTGGTACTTGTGGAACATAAAAATAGAAATGGGTTTTTAGACAAAGAAAGCACGTTCGCCCAGCTTAGTCAATGTCCCGATTCAACAGTGGACTGATTGAAATTGCGTCTTAGCAGCGGTGACGTCCCATTAAATGAAGTCTCTGCTATGAACTGAGTGTTTAACGACTTGCGAGACAAGTACAAAGTGTAAGATGTTATTCCACTGTCCAAAAGTGCTCGACGGTATTGCCTAGATCTCTAAATACAGAATGACAGATAGGAAGTTACAGAAGCTAGAGAAGCAAATGCGGCAAGAGAAATTTGAAGAGGGCGGGATAGGTGAAAATGAAGGGAATAGAAATCACGTATGTCTGAAAGCAGGTAAGCCCTAGACTACAAAATCTGTCGTCAAACACATGAAAGTATGGTTAGCAATAAATTTTTAGATGTGTGTGAAATATTATGGGACTTAACTGCTAAGTTCATCAGTCCCTAAGCTTACACACTACTTAACCTAAATTATCCTAAGGATCAACACACACCCATGCCCGAGGGAGGCTTCGGACCTCCTCCGGGACCACCCGCACAGTCCTTGACCGCAGCGCCCGAGACCGCTCGGCTAATCCCGCGCGGCCATGGTTAACACATCGCATCATTAATGAGAGTTCTACTTTGTAATGTCTCACAATTCATTTTATCGAGATGTGAAGTACTTTAGAAAGTTATCCAGCGATTACAATCTTACGTTTTTGCAACCTTGTAGTCGAAGGGTGAGACCATTAAGGCGTGATCTTCACTGACAATTGAAAATTGAGTGTCTGGTACCGGTGTCTATCCTGCGCAAGAAGAGTTCTTACAAGTGCAGCGTAAGAAAATGTCTTACGGGTTGGCTGAAGTTCAGGTGGCCACTAATTATTTTCTGGTGCTCAAAACCAACTTTACATTTGCTATTGCCATTACATATCTTCTCTCAGATTAATTACTGCAGTCATTTCCATAGTTTTTCATCACGTTTTTGAGTGAGGTTCATTCACAGCGGTCTGCCGAGCGCTGTTGGTAAGCGGGGTGCACTCAGCCCTTGTGAGGCAAACTGAGGAGCTACTTGATTGAGAAGTAGCGGCTCCGGTCTCGGCAACTGACATACGGCCGGGAGAGCGGTGTGCGGACCACATGCCCCTCCATATCCGCATCCAGTGACGCATGTGGGCTGAGGAAGACACGGCAGCCGGTCGGTACCGTTGGGCCTTCATTGCCTGTTCAGGAGGAGTTTTTCCTTCACAGCCCATGTGGCTGGCCTCCAGCACTTACTCAGAATTAATATTACCTTGCTCATATATTTCATAAATGCTTTGACTTGCATTGTTTTACACGTTTCCATATATCAGTGGTTTGTAAATTACCAAGCTGAGAAGTTGGTTGATGTTTTTTGCCATGTTCCTCTGTGTGAGTGTACATGCTGCTATTGAGGTCGCTTCTCGGTGGCGTATTTCGTAACTACTTCGGAATTTGTTACTTCGAAATCTGTGGTGCATTCGTAACTTCCTGGAGAGGATATCCATGGTAAAGTACCGACTGGTGGGCAATGAGCCCCAGTTTCTTTGTCTTGTCAGGTACTGAGTAATTAGTCCAAATCCCGTGCGGCTTTTACGAGATGAGAACGCTCTCATATGGTATCAGAAGTTATGATTATTTTACTCAGTTATGATTTTTCTTATTAATCGCGATTTACGTGATGATTGTGCGTAGAATGTGTCAGAGTCTAAAAGACTTGCCTTACAGTATTGTCTGTACATTATATATTGTGTAATTCCCGCTGTTAACTGCATTTCTTTAATGGAGGCTACAACCTAATTGAAAAATAGGCTTCCTCAATGTGGTTAGAGATTTCCCTTGGTGCTGAATGCTTTGTTCTGGGGCGAACAAGATGTGACATGTTCTGAACGCTTGTGCCTTTGGTTTAAAATATTTCGAGTATAAATTTTGTAGCGCGCGTATTACACACTCATACTTTCCTTGTATTGTATTTTATTAACCTGTAACTGTTCAACACATGCTACCTATATCCGGAGCTAAGAATCCATTTTCTATTAATTCAGACCTTCTCTCGGAATATTAAGCTATCATGTCCAGAGAACTAGTACCAGATACTTTGCACTAGAAGATGCAAAAAAATTCGTAAGTGATCAGGAGCAAGTTATTCTTTCGCACGATTACCGGCTACAAAGCATAACACAACATCACTTTTTTTCAGAGGTTTGTTCCAGTATGTAGCGCACTGCAATCAAGATCACAGGTAAATGAGAGTTCCCCGTTAACTCGGCAGGACTGCTAGAGGAATGATTGGCTTGATACAGACCGACAGAGCAGATGGTGGAGTGTCATTAACGTAGTCAGATATGTTATCCGTGTGTATATTTTTAAAAAATAATTCCGTTACATTTAGATATTCATTATAGTCAAATGCATATTCATTATAAGTCAGTTGTGTTTGTGTGTTCATTATCAGTCCGTTGCATTTTTACACTAATCTTTAGTCTGATGTGTGTACAGGACAGTCTTAAGCAGTTGCATCATCGGTCCTTTAACCTTTAATATCGCGTAAATAACAAAATTAATCTTTTTCTATAGTATTTCCTTCAATCTTGATGTCAGTGGCTCATTTTACATTTACTTACTATATTAGTTTTTTTCACTTCTATTTTTAAGTTCATTTTTTTCGTAGCAGTTCTAAATTTAGACAAGCTATACTGCACATTCTTCCATTATCAACTATTACGGCAGCCTCATTCACAGTGAATAGGAGTTCCGCTGACATTTTTGTTTCAAGTTCTTCACAGCTTTCCCAAAGAAAATTTTAGATAAATGTGGTGATAGTGCACTACACTAAATAATCAAAGTCAGATGTCATGTACAGTTCCTTCAACATAATTATTTAAGCTGTAACATATAACTAATTTGCAGCATAAAATTCATGTCAGACAAGTGTATCCCGCTGGTAGAGCATAGTCTATAATGCGTTTATCGTTACGACGTGAGTTATGTGGCTCTCTATAGCCGAAGTAGACAAATCGCCATCACCCTATGGCACTCGATGCAGAACTATGTTCTCCTGACCCAACTGCAAAAGGTATTCTCATTGTCGAAATTTGGAGAGTAAATCAATGCGAGATTTCCAATTTTTTCACCACATCACTGGTTAAAAATCTGTTCTTTTCACAGTGTCGTTTAGTGTTCTACATCTACGTCAACATCTACATGGATACTCTGCAAATCGCACGTAAGTGCGTGGCAGACGGTTCACCGAACGACGTTCATAATAATTCTCTATTATTCCACTCCTGAACAGCGCACGGACAAAACGAACACCGATATCTTCTTGTGCGAGCTCAGATTTCCCGTATTTTTACTAAGATAATCGTTTCTCCCTACGTAGGTCGGTCTCAACAAAATATTTCCGCATTCGGAGGAGACAGTTGGTCACTGAAATTTCGTGTAGGGGCACCACCGCAACGAGAAACGCCTTTGTTTTAATGATGTCCACCGCAAATCCTGTATCATGTCCGTGACACTCTCTTCCCTATTTCTCGATAACACAAAACGTGCTGCACTTTTTTGAATTTTCTCGGTGTTCTCCGTTAATCGTATCTGGTAAGGATCCCACATCGCGCAGCAGTGGTCCAAAGCAGGGCGGACAAGCTTAGTATAGGCAGTCTCTATAGAAGATCTGTTGCATCTTCTGAGTGTTCTTCCAATAGATCGCACTCTTTGATTCGCCTTTCCCATCAACATTTTCTGTGCGTTCTTTCCAATGTAAGTTCTTCGTAATTGTAATTACTAGATATTTAGTCGAATTTACGGCCTTTAGATTGGATTAATTTATTGTGTAAACGAAGTTTAACGGATTCCTTTTAGCAGTCATGTGGATGATCTCATACTTTTCATTACTTAGGGTCATTTGCCAATTTTCAGACCATACAGATCTCTTTTCTAAATAGTTTCGCAATTTTTTTTATCTTCTGATGACTTTACTAGACGATAAACGACAGTATCATCTGCATACCACCTAGGACGGCTGCTCACATTGTCTCCCAAATCGTTTATGTAAATAAGGAACAGCAGAGGGGCTATAACACTACCTTGGGGAAAGCTAGAAATTATTTCTGTTTTACTCGATGACTTTCCGTCAGTTACTACCAACTGTGACCTCTGACAGGAAATCGCAAATGCAGTCGCATAACTAAGACGATATTCCATTCCATTGATTACAATCCGCTTGTGACGTACAGTGTCAAAAGTCTTCTGGAAATCTAGAAATACGGAATCAATTTGAAATTCCTTAGTCAATAGCACTCAACACTTCGTTTGTGTAAAGTGCTAGATGTTTCTCACAAGAACGATGTTTTCTAAATCCATGTTGACCGTGTGTCAACAGACCATTCTCTTCGAGGTAATTCATAATGTTCGAACGCAACAAGTGTTCCAAAACCCTGCAGCATATCGACGTCAATGAAATGGATCTTTAATTTAGTGGATTACTCCTACTGCCTTTTGTGAATACAGCTGTGACCTGTGCAACTTTCCAGTCTTTTGACACGGACCTATCGTCAAGCGAGCCGTTGTATGTGCTTCTTAAGTAAGTATGAAGCTATTGCATCAGCATTCTCTGAAAGGAATGTAACTGGTTATACGGTCTGGACTGAACGACTTGCTTTTTCAAGTGATATAAGTTGCTTCATTACTCTGAGGATATCTGCTACTGAGTTACTTACTTTGGCATCTGTTACTGATTCGAATTCTCGGATATCTTTCTACTTTCTGCCAGGTTTCGGGACAAAGTTTCATTGTGGAAATTATTATTTCGTATGCGTACTACAAACAATTTACAATAAATTCACACATTATAGAATAATTTGTCCTCTATAAAATTTACAGTACTACAATGCTAATTTATAAAATGAAATACATGGAACATTATATACAGTATAATAAAATATTATGCAGTCTTCGCTTCATATCTCATTCTTCCAGAAGTCCACATATGCCCTCGCTATTTCGCTGCACGCCATCAGGTCTTGGGCCGTGCACGCTCTTTGTTGGTTTACTAGCGGACACTGAAGCAGGTGGTTCATGGTCTGGATGTTCCCACACGGACACAAAGCACTCTCACTAATTCCCCATTTGTGCAGATTTTTGTTACATCTGCCCATTCCTGAACGCAGCCTGTTCAGGGTATTCCAACTCTCCCACTCAAGTTCCGCACCTGATGGCAGCACTTCCTCAGAATTGTGGGCAGATTCTTGTTGTTCCTGCCACCGTCTTTTTCTAGAAGTTTTTGATGGATCTGTGAGTGGTTCGGTTGAGTGGAGAAAACTACTTCTGGACTTAAGGCGTTATGGTACCATTTGGTGCCCATGTAGCGGACGACGTTGATCCTGAACCTGTTTTGTTCGTTCAGTTCTACTCTGTATAGAACGTCGGGACATAAGGCTCAGCAATTCCTGATAAGGAGTATAGGTGTTCTCTCTTGTTGGCTGAAGATATCCAGTAATATGTCTAAACGTCTGGTTCAGGACAGTGTGCAGTTTGTTCGTGTGGCATGACCGCTCCCAGACAGGTTAAAAAAAATGGTTCAAATGGCTCTGAGCACTATGGGACTTAACATCTGTGGTCATCAGTCCCCTAGAACTTAGAACTACTTAAACCTAACTAACCTAAGGACATCACACACATCCATGCCCGAGGCAGGATTCGAACCTGCGACCGTAGCAGTCGCGCGGTTCCGGACAGAAGCGCCTAGAACCGCTAGGCCACCGCGGCCGGCCGCTTCCAGACAGGATTTGCAAAGTCAGCAACAGAGTAACAGAGTGCCATTGCGGTGGTGCGTAACACTTTTGGATTAGCTCCCCATTTTGATGTTGTTAGCTTACCAAGTAAGTTATTCCGTGATTGGAGTTTTGCCGTGCACTTTTCAATGTGCCGCGTGAATGACAATGCCCTGTCAATAGTAGCTCCCAAGTGCACTGGAAAAGGGCAGTGTGTTAATCTTGTGTCATTCCACCAAAAATTCAGTTCTCGCTTCGCCTCTCTGTTGTTAAGATGGTATAGGCAAGTCTGAGTCTTACTTGGATTGGGTTTCAGCTGATTTTTATTGTAATAGTTGGTGAGATTTTTCAGGTTCTCAGCTAGTATCTCCTCAATATCCTTGTAGTTTGATGCCAGAACTGCTATTGCCCTATCATCAGCATAAATGAAAGATCTTGACGGTGACTAATAGGCTGATCATTTGCATAAATATTAAATAACATGGTGACAAGAACACTGCCCTGGGGAAGCCCATTTTTTTTATAGTCACCATCTGCTCTTGTTACCCTGTAACTCAACAAAATGTCCTCTGTTAAACAGAACTGGTTTGGGTACAGCAGTGAGTTGAGGGCTTTTTGTTGTTTTTTGCAATTTCGCAATGAGATTTTTGAGTTTAATGGTATCATATGCTGCCGTCAAATCTATAAACACCATCCCTGTAGCTAGTCTTTTCTCAAACCCATCTTCAATATACTAGGTTAGGCTGAGAGCTTGACTGGTACAAGATTTACCAGGCCGCAATCCTGCTTGCTCTTTTATTAGGACGCCCTCAGTCAGCTCTTTGGATCTGTTTAGTATCAGTCTTTCAAACAGTTTGTAAGTTGTACACAACAAAGAGATCGGCCGATAACTCTTAGGATCTTCTGGGTCCTTAGCAGGCTTAAGAAACTATTATAAGCATCTCGCATTGAAGTAGGATAGTAAGAAATTGCTGAAAGTATTTCATTTTTCGGGCTACCTCTCTTTTTTTTTTTTTTTTTTTTTTTTTTTTTGGTATATCGACAATGCTGGCGATGTTACCTTAGCAAGAGAGCGACGGTAATTAGCGTCTTCCTCAACACTTACGGGCGGTGTAGGACTTTTAGTCTTTTTAGGATATACACCGAGTAAGATATGAGCTGCAGTACCTTGGTAAGTTTATTTAGGTTGATTAGAATATCATAAACGAGGTAATTTAATCAGTGGAATGTAACTGCAGTATAACAATATGACCAACAATCAATGTGAAATTAGTGAGAAGCCAACGACGGTGGTATTAAAATTGCAGACGACAGTTTTTTTCTGCTTACCTCGAACATGAAAGTGTCAACTTCCTCTTGGATATCAGCGTCGTCAAGATTTTCCCCATTCATGGACATATCCAGTAGTAAATCCAAGAAAGCGACGCGATTCTTCACACCTGCAGCAAACAAATTCAGAATTTTTTCCACGAATACATATTTTTCTTATAGGGTGAGGGCCCCTCTGTAATTACGAAATTCAGTTACCTGTGTCGTCTTGACTTAGTGCATGTACGTTGAGTGCACTGCGTTGTCTCTGTTTCCTCCTCTCAGTTATTACCTGCAGCATTTAATTGGAAGTGTAATTTGAATCTTTATCAGATTAGATTCCTATTTATTGTTGTATAACTAGTTATAATAGAGATAATGTTGTTGTACCGCATGAATCTAACATTGTAATGATTTTACCAAACATATCTGCCGACCTTCGCATCTTGCAGCTTACTAATTTGGGTGACACAGAGAGCCGACATTTTACAGCATCTTACCGCATCCTGCAATGCAGGTGATTTTACAGGGTGGCAATTATTGACCTATATGAAATAAATTCGTTGTAACTTCTGAACGGTTTGCTTTAGGACGTTTAAATTGCACTGTTGGCCGCGGGGCATAGTGGGAATTAGTATGCGCTGCATGGTTTGGGTTAGCGACGAAGCCCACTTTCATTTGGACGGGTTGGTCAAATAGCAAAATTGGCGCATTTGGGGGATTGAGAATTCACATTTTGCCATCGAGAAGTCTCTTCACCCTGAATGTGTGACAGTGTGGTGTGCAATGTCTAGTCACGGAAAAATCGGTGCGTTATTCCTTGATGGCACGGTGACTGCCGAAAGGTATGTGAAGGTTTTGGAAGATGATTTCATCCCCATTATACAAAGCGACCCTGACTTCTATAAGATGTGGCTCATGCAAGACGGAGCTCGACCCCATCGAAGCAGGAGAGTGTTTGATGTCCTGTGTTGATGGGCATATAGTCCTAACTGCAATTCCAACCTTGACATAGATTCCCCAGCTTAAAAAATCTAATTTACCGAATCCAGAAAGGAAATATAGATTCCTGCCTTTTATATGAGTTATTTTAGAAGACAAAAGAGATTGGAGCATACACACATTTTAATTTCACTCAAGTATCGTTACTGGTTGTGAAAATACAGAACAACAGAATGGGATAGGCTACTTTTCCTCTAAGTATTCTCTAATCAGGTGAAATAAAGTATGTTATTATCACCTTCATACCTGTTACATCCTGCACCACAGCACTAAATTATTAAACTCATTTTTGGTCCGTAACAGACAGGTAAGAGCATGTTACACCTCTGCCACAGGATACCTCCCAACTTTCAAACTCTCTCAAAATACCTCATCACAACTAAAAAACGAGTGATTATTCGCGAATCATATCCGTGGTACCCTCGCCCTCGCTTTTACCCGCCTGGCGGTACGTCATTGATATCAAATTGATTGACTAATTAATTAAATTGAACATGCGAGTCCTTTTGCGTGGTGAGTAATGTTTTTACCGCAGTCAGATTATACTCGCTAGGTAACCCTTACAGTCGCTTCAGTAATCTCTTTGGGAGCTTCCCACACGCTAGGTAGTCTATTTCTCCAATGCTAAAACGAGTGGTTACCTCCGTCAAATAGCTGAAGATATCCATCAGTAAACTCATTCTGTCTATCAGCTGCCTCATCACGCTGGTGGAAGCAAGTCACTTATCATTCCGATATACTGTTCCGAAACTAATCCTGCTGAGACCTGTCTGCCTACGGGAGCTGTAGGATGCTTGACTTTCTTCTCCACCCCCGCGATGCCCCCGGCCCCATCCCCGCCGCCGCCACTGACCTGCAGGCTCACAGCAAACACCGTCGCCACCTCCAAACGTGTTTGAGTCTGCAGACCTAGGTTTCCCTCAGAATATAGCCCTGTAGAATCTTGTCTATTGACCTGTCAAATTAGTGACTGGATGTCTCGAAAACTCAAATGGAAATCCCGTAAAGGAAGGTGATTTTCTTATCGAGGAACACTACTCAGAAAATTTAGAGAACCGATGTCTGAATCTGACTGCAGAAGGACTTTATTGGCGCCAATATACATTCCGCGTAAGGATCACGAAGATAAGATATGAGAAATCAGCACTCATACTGAGGAATAGAGGATGTCTTTTTTTTCCTTCGTTCTATTTGCGAGTGGAACAGGAATGGAAATGATGCAAAACTCACGGAAGAATGTTGTTCCTTATTTATCGACGAAGCAAGACTTGGAATTTCTGCTGGTAATGGTTTCTCGGTAAAATCTCCGTAGTAGACCCAGTTTCCTCATTGCAGTCATTTCGCGGGATGTCCGCGAGTAGTTGTAATATGTTTGGACACAACACTTAAAAGAAGCGGTAGAGGGCTCACTTCTCAACTCCCTTTCGTCAGTGTATCACTTATCTTCCATGACCTCCCGAATCTTCTACTGTTCAATATACAGGGTGGTCCACTGATCGTGACCGGCCCAAATACCTCACAAAATAAGCGTAAAACGAAAAAAAAACTACTAAGAACGAAACTTGTGTAGCTTGAAGGGGGAAACCAGATGGCGCTATGGTTGGCCCGCTAGATGGCGCTGCCATAGGTCAAACGGATATCAACTGCGTTTTTTTAAATAGGAACCCCCATTTTTTATTACATATTCGTGTAGTCACTAAAGAAATATGAATGTTTTAGCTGGACCACTTTTTTCACTTTGTGATAGATGGCGCTGTAATAGTCACAAACATATGGCTCACAATTTGAGACGAACAGTTGGTAACAGGTAGGTTTTTTAAATTAAAATACAGAACGTAGGTACGTTTGAACATTTTATTTCGGTTGTTCCAATGTGATAAATGTACCCTTGTGAACTTATAATTTCTGAGAACACATGCTGTGTACCTGTAAATACCACATTAATGCAATAAATGCTCAAAATGATGTCCGTCAACCTCAATACATCTTGCAATACGTTTGACGACATTCCTCTCAACAGCGAGTATTTCGCCTTCCATAATGTTCGCACATGCATTGACAATGCGCTGATGCATGTTGTCAGGCATTGTCGGTGGATCACGATAGCAAATATCCTTCAACTTTCCCCACAGAAAGAAATCCGGGGACGTCAGATCCGGTGAACGTGTGGGCCATGATATGGTACTTCGACGACCAATCCATCTGTCATGAAATATGCTATTCAATTCCGCTTCAACTACACGCGAGCTATGTGCCGGATATCCATCATGTTGGAAGTACATCGCCATTCTGTCATGTAGTGAAACATCTTGTAGTAACGTCGGTAGAGCATTATGTAGGAAATCAGCGTACATTGCACTATTTAGATTGCCATCGATAAAATGGGGGCCAATTATCCTTCCTCCAATAATGCCGCACCATACATTAACCCACCAAGATTGCTGATGTTCCACTTGTCGCAGCCATTGTGGATTTTCCGCTTCCCAATAGTGCATATTATGCCGGTTTACGTTACCGCTGTTGGTGAATGATGCTTCGTCGCTTAATACACTCCTGGAAATGGAAAAAAGAACACATTGACACCGGTGTGTCAGACCCACCACACTTGCTCCAGACACTGCGAGAGGGCTGTACAAGCAATGATCACACGCACGGCACAGCGGACACACCAGGAACCGCGGTGTTGGCCGTCGAATGGCGCTACCTGCGCAGCATTTGTGCACCGCCGCCGTCTGTGTCAGCCAGTTTGCCGTGGCATACGGAGCTCCATCGCAGTCTTTAACACTGGTAGCATGCCGCGACAGCGTGGACGTGAACCGTATGTGCAGTTGACGGACTTTGAGCGAGGGCGTATAGTGGGCATGCGGGAGGCCGGGTGGACGTACCGCCGAATTGCTCAACACGTGGGGCGTGAGGTCTCCACAGTACATCGATGTTGTCGCCAGTGGTCGGCGGAAGGTGCACGTGCCAGTCGACCTGGGACCGGACCGCAGCGACGCACGGATGCACGCCAAGACCGTAGGATCCTACGCAGTGCCGTAGGGGACCGCACCGCCACTTCCCAGCAAATTAGGGACACTGTTGCTCCTGGGCTATCGGCGAGGACCATTCGCAACCGTCTCCATGAAGCTGGGCTACGGTCCCGCACACCGTTAGGCCGTCTTCCGCTCACGCCCCAGCATCGTGCAGCCCGTCTCCAGTGGTGTCGCGACAGGCGTGAATGGAGGGACGAATGGAGACGTGTCGTCTTCAGCGATGAGAGTCGCTTCTGCCTTGGTGCCAATGATGGTCGTATGCGTGTTTGGCGCCGTGCAGGTGAGCGCCACAATCAGGACTCCATACGACCGAGGCACACAGGGCCAACACCCGGCATCATGGTGTGGGGAGCGATCTCCTACACTGGCCGTACACCACTGGTGATCGTCGAGGGGACACTGAATAGTGCACGGTACATCCAAACCGTCATCGAACCCATCGTTCTACCATTCCTAGACCGGCAAGGGAACTTGCTGTTCCAACAGGACAATGCACGTCGGCATGTATCCCGTGCCACCCAACGTGCTCTAGAAGGTGTAAGTCAACTACACTGGCCAGCAAGATCTCCGGATCTGTCCCCCATTGAGCATGTTTGGGACTGGATGAAGCGTCGTCTCACGCGGTCTGCACGTCCAGCACGAACGCTGGTCCAACTGAGGCGCCAGGTGGAAATGGCATGGCAAGCCGTTCCACAGGACTACATTCAGCATCTCTACGATCGTCTCCATGGGAGAATAGCAGCCTGCATTGCTGCGAAAGGTGGATATACACTGTACTAGTGCCGACATTGTGCATGCTCTGTTGCCTGCGTCTATGTGCCTGTGGTTCTGTCAGTGTGATCATGTGATGTATCTGACCCCAGGAATGTGTCAAAAAAGTTTCCCCTTCCTGGGACAATGAATTCACGGTGTTCTTATTTCAATTTCCAGGAGTGTAGAACGCGTGCAAAAAATCTGTCATCGTCTCGTAATTTTTCTTGTGCCCAGTGCCAGAACTGTACACGACGTTCAAAGTTGTCGCCATGCAATTCCTGGTGCATAGAAATATGGTACGGGTGCAATCGATGTTGAAGTAGCATTCTCAATACCGACGATTTTGAGATTCCCGATTTTCGCGCAGTTTGTCTGCTACTGATGTGTGGATTAGCCGCGACAGCAGCTAAAACACCTATTTGGGCATCTTCATTTGTTTCAGCTCGTGGTTGACTTTTCACATGTGGCTGAACACTTCCTGTTTCCTTAAATAAAGTAACTGTCCAGCGAATGGTTCGGACACTTGGATCATGTCGTCCAGGACACCGAGCAGCATACATAGCACACGCGCCTGGGGCATTTTGATCACAATAGCCATACATCAACACGATGTCGACCTTTTCCGCAGTTGGTAAACAGTCCATTTTAACACGGGTAATGTATCACGAAGAAAATACCGTCCACACTCTCGGAATGTTACGTGATACCACGTACTTATACGTTTGTGACTATTACAGTACCATCTATCACAAAGCGAAAAAAGTGGTCCAACTAAAACATTCATGTTTCTTTACGTACTACACGTACATGTAATAAAAAATGAGGGTTCCTATTTAAAAAGCGCAGTTGATATCCGTTTGACCTATGGCAGCGCCATCCAGCGGGCCAACCATAGCGCCATCTGTTTTCCCCCTTCAAGCTAGACGAGTTTCGTTCTCAGTAGTTTTTTCGTTTGATGCTTATTTCGTGAGATATTTGGCCCGGTCACTATCAATGGACCACCCTGTATAGCACTCGATGGGGAAGAGATGTTGCCCGCCAAGTCACTGACTCATGCTAATCCACTTGAAACTGCACCACGTTCCGGAAGCACTATTCCAGGAGTTAGAAGGCTGTCTAATCCTTCGCTCGTCACTGAGTATGTAGAGAACTATCACAACGAAAAAATAGCACACTAATGTACAGGACGAGAGACACAAAATGCAGAGTATATGTGGACTGCACAGAGAAATTCAGAACCATAACATGTGCAATTCATCGATTAAGAACGATTGTCTATAAACGTACCCTTGTACGTGTCTCAATCTCCTTTACAGTATTCCTATAATTACTATGCTAGAAATTCGGCAGTGTAATGGTATTTGAACCTTCGTGGATAGTATAGCGTTTCGTGGGAAATAATGACCTTTTTCTTTTCAAATGGAGCACAACTCCATAATACGAATCTAACAGTATAGCAGAGCTTCCAGTACCCTACCCTTTGAGTGATTGACATCGGTGCAGCAGCCTCCCAATTCCAGGCATAATTCATAGATATTTTAAGAGTAGAGGGAGATAAGGGACTTAATCACAGGACTCCTCGTTCTTTTACCCTCACGTTCGGTTCGGTAGTGGACCGACCATGAGACCGTATTCTTTCTAGAGAAGATTATGTTCACATGCGTAATACGCATATGCGTGGGGCTAGTTATTTATTTAGAAGCAAACCAAGTACTTACATGAATATCCAACTACCGTACACCAAGAGCCAATTGACCAGTACGTACAGGCCAGACCAAATTAATGTCTATGTTTCCTCCAGCAACAGCAGTCATCTTATGAACTTCTCGTCCCGTCAGTGACGTGACTGTTCTACTTCTGTAGTATTGGCAGCTGTCCTACGTTATCAATGCGTCATGCAGTAAGTATATATCACTGTCGCAAGTAAATGTGATGAATAGTGAGAGCAGTCGAGACGCCGCATAGACCTCTTACGCAAATTAAAATAACAAATAAATGGGTGTGAGCTATGTTACAGCACATGAATTAGAATGAAAACTTCCAAAACGGTACGAAAGAGTCATAACATGTGGTATCTGTGTAGATCAAATACAAGGTACGTACGGCTGGACGTCCCTTCCTTACACGTCGCTGCTGCAATGGGACGTTATACCACGACACAGACACACATTTGAATACAGCTAACCGACACATCAATGACCGGACGTAAGGTTCTTAAATTTGTGGAGAGAGAAAAACAAAATGGGGCACGAGGGGGATTTGAAAATGGATGTCCTCTTTCGCAGTCCTATGTCGTGACCGCATAACCACGAGGCCTTGCCTCTTCAGACTCGCTCGATGTTGCACATCTTGAGCTTAGAGCGTTCACTGCTTCTGTTTTGCTCTTTTTCCACAGTTCAGTACACCTTCTTCCTGTTTTCACGCCTGATCTGTGTTCAGTTTTTGACAGGCAATCCACTGGGCCATCTGACCACTGAATCTGAGGGGGGTGCGAGGGGGAGTTTCCCTTGTTATTACCACTTCCTCTTACATCCCGCTGCGAATTGTAGTGCAACAGTCTCTTGGCGACGGAATCTGCGGTCACTCGCCTCCTACAGCGTCAAATCTTAGTGGGCGGGTCACACCCCACTTGAAAAGCCATGTAGATTTGAACTTCACATATTCTTCTGCTTTAGCTCACCGACTTGGCAGTTCATAGTGTTTGAATTGCTTCGCATAGGATTCCAGCAAATTAATCCTAACCAGATATATAAATTCTACTTCAGCCCACTCCAGATGCTTACTACTGGAAACTTTACGGTAGTTAACACTTCCGATGACAGTGTACGAGATTTCTCGTCCTATTAATGTGCAATAGATTTAGTTGCGTTTGGGTCAACTGTCACCTCCACCACAGGTTTCCCACCTGTTTGCGGACAACTCCATCATCTAGGAACATTCCACATCCAATAAAAATACAATGCGGATGGAATGGGACGGAAAAAAATCTCTGGGAAAGACGACGTATTTCTCCCGGAAACATACGATAGATTGGGGTATGTATGGAGGCATCTAGGAAATTTTTGGTGTGATCTGCGTGTGAGATTGGGATGGATGTGTAATTGATAATGCAGGTGCGATGTACACTCCACCATGCTCTGCACAGTCGTTTGCAGTGTCTTTGTATTAAATGTGGCATGTTCGTTGGTGATGGAGTTGTACGCAAGCAGGCGGGAAACCTGTGGTGGAGGTGGTAGTTGACCCAAACGCAACTAAATATATTGCACTTTAATGAGACTAGAAATCCCGTACACTGTCATCGGAAACGTTAACTGCCGTGTAAGATGCAGCAGTAAGCATCTGGAACGAGTTGAAGTAGAGTGCATATGTCTAGTTCGGAATAATTTGCTGTAGTGTTAAGAGAAGCAATTCAAACACTATTAATTGACAAGCCGGTGAGCATAAGCAGAAAAATATGTCAAGCTCAAATCTACATGAATTTTTAAAGGGAGTGTGATCCACTCACTAAGATTTGACGGTGCTCGAGGCAAGTGACAGCAAGTCCCGTCGGTACGTCATCACGAGACTGTCGCGCTACAAATCGGGTCGAGATGTAAGAGATAGGGGTACTAAGATGACTGCTGTCGCTGGAGGAAACATTGACACTGATTTGGTCCGGCTTGTATGCGTTCTACCCATGTGAATAAGCTCTGCTCCAGAGGGAAAGCAGTTTTAGGGACGGTACACTATCGAGCAGCACGTGGGAGTAAAGAATGAGCAGTTCTTTCATTAAATCACGAATCTAACCGTGCTATTGAAATAGCTCTGAATTCTGCATGGAGGTGTGAAGCTGCTGCACCAATGTTAAACATTCAAGGAGGTAGTGTATTGGAACTTCAGTTATACTTTTAGATTCGCGTTGTGGAGTTTTGCTCAATTTGACAAGAACAGTGATGTATTTCTCACGAAACGCTATTCCGTCAACGAAGACTCTCATACCATTACACTGTCGTATTTCTAGCGTAGTAATCAAAGGAGATTAGGACACGTAGAAGGATAATTTTATAGACAGTGGGTCGATATCGATGAATTGTAGGTGTTGAGATTCTGAATTTCTCAGTCCGCGTATACTCTACATTGTTATGACTTCCCTTCTGTAGCTTAGTGTGCTATTTTCCTCGTTGTGCTAGCTCTCTACCTGTTCAGTGACGGTTGGAGGACTAGACAGCCTTCTAGCTGAGGAAACATCCCATTGGAACGTGATGGGATTTCGAGAGAATTAGCATGGGCCTGTGGCTTGGCAGGGGACACCTCTTAATCGTCGAAGTCAGGTGGAGTCAAATGCTAGGTATCGAAGACTGGAAGACTCGCGAGAAAATGGCAGGTAAGCGATACTCTGACGATATGGGAGTTGAGAGGGTAGCTCTATAGCCCTTCTTATGTGTTGTGGCCAAACATGTTACAACCTCTCGCACACGTTTCGCGAAGTGACTACAATGACAAAATGGGTCTAATACGAAGATTTTTACCGAGCGACGTTTAGCAACAGATGTTCCCTCCTTTGTTTTCCGCTAGAATGCGCAGCTATAAACGAGTGGAGTGACATCTTAATAGGTGGACTAAACTTACATCTACATTAGTATGTTTACTTTGCAAGCCATCAAGTGGTTTGTTTCGGATGGCATCTTGTACCACTATGCCATTTTCTTTCGTATTCCGCTCGCGAATAGAGTGAGGAAGCAACAGCCTGACTGTATGCCTCGGTATTAGAACAAAATTATCGTATCTTATCCTCATGGCTTTTACGCGAAAGGTATGTTGGCGTCAGTAAAATCCTTCTCCAGTCATCTTCAAATGCCGTTTCTCTAAATTATCTCAATAGTGTTTCTCGAGAAGGTCCAATCGTGTGATTGGATTGAAGAGTTCCTAGATAACAGAAAGCAGCATGTCATTCTCAATGGAGAGAAGTCTTCCGAAGTAAGAGTGATTTCATGTGTGCCGCAGGGGAGTGTCGTACGACCGTTACTATTTACAATATACATAAATTACCTTGTGGATGACATCGGAAGTTCACTGAGGCTTTTTGCGGATGATGCTGTGGTATATCGAGAGGTTGTAAGAATGGAAAATTGTACTGAAATGCAGGAGGATATGCAGCGAATTGACGCATGGTGCAGGGAATGGCGACTGAATCTCAATGTAGACGAGTGTAATGTGCTGCGAATTCATAAAAAGCAAGATCCCTTATCATTTAGCTATAATATAGCAAGTCAGCAACTGGAAGCAGTTAATTCCATAAATTATCTGGGAGTACGCATTAGGAGTGATTTAAAATGGAATGATCATACAAAGTTGATCGTCGGTAAAGAAGATGCCAGACTGAGATTCATTGGAAGAATCCTAAGGAAATGCAATCCAAAACAAAGGAAGTAGGTTACAGTACGCTTGTTCGCCCACTGCAGTGTGTGATCCGTACCAGATAGGGTTGATAGAAGAGATAGAGAAGATCCAACGGAGAGTAGCGCGCTTCGTTACAGGATCATGTAGTAATCGCGAAAGCGTTACAGAGATGATAGATAAACTCCAGTGGAAGACTGCAGGAGAGACGCTCAGTAGCTCGGTACGGGCTTTTATTGAAGTTTCGAGAACATACCTTCACCGAAGAGTCAAGCAGTATATTGCTCCCTCCTACGTATATCTCGCGAAGAGACCATGACGATAAAATCAGAGAGATTAGAGCCCACACAGAGACATACCGACAATCCTTCTTTCCACGAACAATACGAGACTGGAATAGAAGGGAGAACCGATAGAGGTACTCAAGGTACCCTCCGCCACACGCCGTCAGGTGGCTTGCGGAGTATGGATGTAGATGTAGATCGCCTTTCCTCCAGGGATTCCCATTTCAGTTCACGAGACATCCAGCCACTAATTTGGAGGGAGCCAATATGTATGCTTCTACAGGGCTGTATTCTGAGGAAAATCTAGGTCTGCCGGCTCTTACATGCATGCCGGTGGCGGCGGTGGTTGCTGTTCGCCTGCGGCGCGGTGGCGGCGGCGGGGGCAGGTTTCGGCGGTGTCGCGGGGGTGGAGAAGAGAGTGGCTTCAAATGGCTCTGAGCACTATGGGACTTAACTACTGTGGTCATCAGTCTCCCAGAACTTAGAACTACTTAAACCAAACTAACCTAAGGGCATCACACACATCCATGGCCGAGGCAGGATTCGAACCTGCGACCGTAGCAGTCGCGCGGTTCCGGACTGCGCGCCTAGAACCGCTAGACCACCGCGGCCGGCGGAGAAGAGAGTGAAGCATCCTACAGCGCCCAGGTTTCAGCACTATTAGTTGGGGAGCAGTATTGTGACTTACTTCAACTAGCCAATCGGCAGACAGACTGAGTTAAGTGTTGGATATCTACAGCTACTTGATGAGGTTACCACCCACTTTTGTATCGGAGGAAGTGGCCAACTAGCCTGTGGGAAGCCCTCAGATACGGCACAGAAGCGACTGTAAGCGTTATGTGGCCAGTGGCATCCGACTGTGGGAAGATAATTACACGTCATGAAAAGGGACTCTCATAATCAATTTAATTAATTAGTCCATCTGTTTCACATCAACGACGTGCCGCCACGTGGGTGGAAGCGAGGGCGAGAATACCATGGATATGGTTCGCGTGTCGGAGCGGTAATCCGTCTTTAAGATGAGATTTTAATGAAATTTCAATCTGCTACCTGCACAGGGAGAGATATCTATTGTAATAAAGTCAGCCGTATTACCAAATTTGTAATGTGATGTGTAGTATTAACCTGATATTTGCAACTCCTCTGGGCTGCTGCCTCAACAGGCTGTAGGTGATGAGGCATTTGGCTACTTAAAGAGAGTTCGAAAGTGAGGAAGCATCCTGTGATACGATGCTCTGAAGACTGTCATGAGTCAATAATGAGTTGAATATTCTAGTGCTGCGGTGCAGGATGTAACAGATATTATGCTGATAGAAGCAGATTCTTTTTTAACCTGATGAGGGAATACTTAGAGGAAATACACGGTATGCTATACTGTTGTACTGGATTTTAGCAACAAGTAACAATACGTCATTGATATGAAAACGCATGTGTGGTCCGATTTCTTCTATCTTCGAAAATAACTCGTATAAAAGGGAGGAACCTACCTTTCGTATGAGAGATTTAAGGTTAATCGACAAAAACATCGCCGGCCGCGGTGGCCGAGCGGTTCTAGGCGCTTCAGTCTGGAACCGCGCGACTGCTACGGTCGCAGGTTCGAATCCTGCTTCGGTCATGGATCTGTGTGATGTCCTTAGGTTAGTTAGGTTTAAGTAGTTCTAAGTTCTAGGGAACTGATGACATCAGATGTTAAGTCCCATAGTGCTCAGAGCCACTTGAACCATTTGAACAACAACATCCCCGTTTTGGATTGGGTAAAGTGGATTTTTCAAACTGGGAAGTCTATGTCAGAGGGGGAATTGCAGGTAGACCTATGCATCTAGGGCACACCTGCTTGTCTTACGGTGTGCTGCGGACAGTGGCAGGAGTAGGCACGATGTTTCAGCCGACCGGAGGCCGCGGCTTAGCCTCGAGTGACCAGCGGGTACAAAGAGTGCTCCGACCTGTCGGCTCTTGCATATAGCCAGGGGGATACGTCCCAGGGACGGCGCTCACTGCGCCTGCCGGATGACTGAATGCTCAAGTAACAAATATGCTGGTCGAGCGGCGACAGAAGCGGATGTTTGCGTTGTGTGAGAAGGTTCAATATCGCGATTGTTTGCAATGGAAGATTATTCCCCAGATGTAAATTGACTAGCTCACTGCTTGGAAGTCATAGTGACAGTCTTTCCAGCCTTTGTGCACCCGGTACAACCCTCGTGTAGGTACCCAGAGATCTGCGAAGGACTGCCAGCGTGGCTGATGCCAGTCCTCAAATGGTTCAAATGGCTCTAAGCACTGTGAGACTCAACTTCTGAGGTCATCAGTCCCCTAGAACTTAGAATTACTTAAACCTAACTAACCTAAGGACATCACACACATCCATCCCCGAGGCAGGATTCGAACCTGCGACCGTAGCAGCCGCGTGGTTCCGGACTGAAGCGTCTAGAACCGCTCGGCCACAGCTGCCGACCAGTCCTCTCCGTGCCTGCGCGGACTCGGCTCCCCGGCAGTTGGCAGACGGCGCGTACTGTACGCCCGCGATTTTGTACATTCATAAGGTTTTTTCGGCAGGTATCTTTAGTGTACTGTGGAACGTTGTGGTGGAGGAAGGTGACTGTGCTCTCAAATTCGTTACGTAAAAGACCTCGGATATGTTACGATCTATTTGTGGCGCAAATTTATTTACTTGATTTGCAAAGTGTTTATGTGTGATACTCAGACTTGAAAATATGTTTTTTATGGAAAATAATAATCGTAAGGTGGTGATGAATGACCTATTTGTCTCATGTAAATTGTTAAACAATCACTTTGATAGGATAGTGCAAATGAACTATTTCCTGACATTTTTGATAGAGCAGTTGTGACAGCTCTCCGTTTGTCCCCAGCATTAGCCAACGGGGACACAGTTTTCTGAGGAGGGGTGGAAACCTCGGGCTGTGTGTTTGATTCATGCATGTGTTCGCACTAACTGGAAGTAACCACTTGAGATAGACAGAGACAGATTTCGAGTCTGAAATTTCCCGATCAAAGGAATGCTGTCACGTCATGGTTTGTTTGGGGGCTGCAAGAACAAATGGCGGTCTCTCATGGAGGCAGGCACGTCACCCTGGTCTACAGGTTTCAGGACCAGGTGTTACAAGAGGAAGCAGCCACTTGAGAGAGAGCGGAGATAGTTTTCTGGGTATCGAATATCACAGGACCCCGGCTTCTGGTCTGCAGTCGGTGGTATTTAGTATTGTGATTTGCAATTCGGACAATGGGTGGTTTTCTACCTTCGCAGCATGCAGATGTGTGCGCTCTGTGCTCTGCCCATAGCCCAGTGGCGCCTGGTCGACAGACACGCGCAGGTGATCTAAAATGGCGGCTAAGATACCGTACTTCATTCATGGGCAGTGGGGGCAGGGGGGTGCAGACGTGAGCTTTTCCCTAGTGAGGGAGCTCTGTCTCTTGTAAACTGATTAAATAAGGAATATGCAAACTGAATTGATCTGTAGATTATTATGTCAGTTGACATTGATTTGAATTTAATGCCATGAGATCCTTTCTTTCCAGCACAGACTGGGTCTTCTTCCCTCGATTTTCCAGGTGGAATGGAAAAGAAAATTGAGAATGCGCTAGATGACGATCAGTTTGGCTTTAGGAAAAGTAAAGGCATGGAAGAGACAATTCTGACGTTGCAGTTAATAATGAAAGCAATATTAAAGAAAATTCAAGACACGTTCATAGGATTTGTCGACCTGGAAAAAGTGTTAGACGACGTAAAATGGTGCAAGACGTTCGAAATTCTGAGAAAAATAGGGATAAGCTATACCGAGAGACAGGTCATTTACAATATGTACAACAAACTAGAGGGAATAATAAGAGTAGTCTTTCGCCTTACTGTTCAATCTGTACATCGAGGAAGCAATGATGAAAATTAAAAAAAAAAGGTTCAGCAGTGGAATTAAAATTCAAAGTGAAAGGATATCAGTGATACGATTCGCTGATGACATTGCTATCCTGAGTGAAAGTGAAGAAGAATTACATGATCTGCTTAATGGAATGAACAGTCTAATGAGTATAGAGTATGGATTGAGAGTAAAGCAAAGAAAGACGTTGGTAATGAGATGTAGTAGAGATGAGAAACTTAATATCAGTATCGATGGTCACGAAGTAGATGAAGTTAAGGGAGTCTGCTACCTGGACAGTAAAATAACGAGTGATGGACAGAGCAAAGTGAACATCAAAAGCAGAATAGCAATGGCAAAAAGGGCATTCCTTCTCAAGAGAAGTCTACTAATATCAAATATCGGCCTTAATTTGAGGAAGAAATATTTGAGAATGTACGTCTGGAGTACAGCATTGTATGGGAGTGAAACATAGACTGTGGGAAAATCAGAACAGAAGAAAATCGAAGCATTTGAGAGGTGGTGCTACAGATGAATGTACAAAATTAGGTGGACTGATAAGGTAAGGAATGAGGAGGTTCTGTGGAGAATCGGAGAGGAAAGGAATATGTGGAAAACAGTGATGAGGAGAAGGGACAGGATAATAGGACATCTGTTAACACATGAGGGAATGACTTCCTTGGTACTAGAGGAAGCTGTAGAAGGCAAAAACTGTAGAGGAAGACAGAGATTGTAATACATCCAGCAAATAATAGAGGACGTAGGTTGCAAGAGCTACTCTGAGATGAAGAGGTTAGCACAGGAGAGGAATTCATGGCGGTCCGCGTCAAACCAGTCAGAAGACTGATGACCCCAAAAAAAAAAATGTGGTTGAAGGAAGGGGAGGGCTGTGGAGTTTCCCAGGTCTGGGAAAAGAGGCTCAGAGCTGGGGAGAGGGTGCATGAAAGCGTCCCTTTTTCAGAGGGGTGTGGGAGAAGGAGGGAGAAGGCTTGGAGGGTTTTTCAGGAGGACAGATTATCTACAGAGGGCTATAAATCAACCCTCAGGGTGTCATAAACCACTTAGCAGCACAGTAAGTTAAGTGAGAAAGGAGGAGGGTGGTTTAATTGATCAATTTAATTAACTAGTGTGTCAATTTGATATCAAAATGCGCCAAAATCCTCTTTGAGTGAATTCTCGATATTTATATGTCCATCCTTTTGATTGGAGGTTTGAGGGACTTCGGCTATTCGCTTATGTAACAAAATGGAACACCTACAGCTGTCCGTATGACGTTGTTTGTCACATGGCTACAAGTTTCAGTGCTTCAGTGCACAATCTTCAGGCCTTAACTGCCGTTGAAGGGCTTAACTCCAATTATATACACAATGGCACACCTCTGGTCAACATCTATTAACTGGTATTCGTTATTACAGGTAGTCTACGAAGGCCATTTCATAGATATCGGCTACTGATGAGTCGTGTATACGATTGGAGTTAACCTCCTCAGTGGCAGTCTCAGAGAAAGTAAATTACATTTTTACAAAATTACCATGGGCCTCATGGTAGTAAAGCTGCATTGTAACTCTCCGAGATGTGAACATATAGCTGTTCCACAACACGCTACCGTAGTCTATTCAGAGTGGCTTGGACATACTGTATCCAGTCAGCTGCACAGTTTTTCCGGGCGGCATGTGTAATTTCCCTTAATGACTAGTCACCAACTCCTAATTTCCTTCAATCATCCTCTAAAATTGGTATTTTCCGAAAAGCAGATAAACTGAAAATAATCTCATCTTTACAAATATTAAGGAAACAATTGAAGATTATGCTTCTAGAAACCTTAAACCTTACATTATACATAACTTACACGATTACATAATGTGATTTACACCTGCATTCATTAAGTGAATCTGTGATCTGGAAAAGGGCTCATGTCCTAGCAAGTTAATTTTTCAAGACAACAGGTTTAAGCATGGTATCTTAGAGTTGTCATGTAGCAATTGGGTCGAGGGTGAGACAATATAAGCCATTACCACATACTTTAGCCATCGACCGTTGTCAGTAATCGAGTCTGAATGTGCTGGAGATGACACCTTTTCGAACCCGACGATGTTGATGATGGTAACTAGCATCCTGTTTGCAGTGGATGGATTGTGTTATGCAAGTTTGTGGTATCCACATTCATTGCAGCAATAAAAGAGTGTTATGAGCGTACAAGTTTAGTCATAATGTTCCCAAAGTACGACCACAACCAAAATACAGCAAAACAGTTAATGGTTGGTGTGCTTCTTCTTTATCTTGTTCATCCTTGGTAGATACTGTAATAAAAGGGTTCCTGCTCGTCAGGTATGTTCTGTAGAATTTTCTTGAGATTATCTAGTGTCGTGTTTTTTGTTGCGAAAGGTCCACTATGGACTTCTTTATGTGAACTTGGCCCCTCCTCCAACTCAATATCCTTCTAACAAATACTTCTGTTGGTGGGACAATGACTCCATATTGTATCAAATGATGCACACAGACATAAAGATCAGTTATCTCCTGTAAATAATATGAAAAAAGTGTGCATGACCCTTTTTACAACGCATCGATTCAATTATAAGCAAAGTGCAAGATTGATTCGTCACAGCTTCATTCACTCTGACAGTACAACAAATGAAAAAATGAAGAGCAATTATTATTTTAGAACTGATACATCACATAAGCAAAATGTTTGTTAATTATCCATCTATCAACAAAGTGTTTATTGTAGAGTATCTTTTGACGGGAAGTCGCTCTTAATGGGCAGTTACAAAATGTAGTTCTAGATAAATGTGAATAACTCTGAAACTGTTTAAGATTTATATCTTAAACAAGTACAGAGGCTGACTATTGTTATTGCGTGAGGAAATACAAAATTCCATAGCGATCAGAATACGGAAAGTGCCTTTACAAATACACAGGTCGATGTGTGATCTGCAGAGCATTACTGCGCTTGGCTTGGCCTGCAACGCTCGAGCGTGAACCCAAAGTGTACGGCACGTGGCCTCTTGAGAAGAACCTTACAGCTTCCTACATCACACACATCCATGCCCCAGGCAGGATTCGAACCCGCGACCGTAGCAGCAGCGCGGTTCCGGACTGAAGTGCCTAGAACCGCTCGTCCACAGCGGCCGTCTACAGCTTGATAATCGACGGTGCATTTCGCTACACCCCAAAGGTTTTCCTCCTCCATCCCCAATCGCCCCATTCACTGCGGTGTCTGAGAATTGTCTTAAACTCATGTGTTAACCTTAAGTGACGGTAATAAGTGTGTAACGCTGTGTCGTTTTGTCTTGTATGACGATGAGAGAAGGAAGAGGGTACAAACTGGTCGAGATACATTTTATTAACACCGAGAAGCTTATGTCCACGAATCAGCGCAGTTTTAGGAAGCATCGCTAGTGTCATACTCACCTTGCCCTTTTCTCATATGATATACTGTGAACTATGGATGAAGGGCAACAGGGAGATTCCGTATTTCTAGGTTTACAGAGAGCATTTGACGCGGTGACCAATGCAGATTCTTAACGAAGGTATGAACATATGAAACAGATTGCCAAATACGTGAGTTGTTCGATGATTGCTTAAGTAATAGACCCCATTTATTGTCCTCGATGGCGACTGTTCATCGGAGCCGAAGGTATAGTCAGAAGTGCGCGAGGGAAGAGTGATAAGACCGTTATTATTTTCTATACACGTAAATGATACGGTGGAGAGGGTGGGCAGCAATCTGCGGTTGTTTGCTGATGATGATCTGGTGTAGCGGAAGGTGTCAAAGTTTCCTGAGTGGACGAGGACCCAAAATGAGGTAGACCATACTTTTAGATCGTATAATGAATGTCAGCTGGCTCTAAATGTAGAAAAATGTAAGTTAAAGCGGATAAGTAGAAAAACCAACCCCCTAATATTAGGATACAGCATTAGCGGTATCCTCCTTAACACAATCGTGTCCTTTAAATATCTTGGCGTAACGCTGCAAAGTGATTTGAAATGGAATGAGCGTGCGGCGACTGTGGTACGGAAGGCGAATGATCGACTTCGGTTTTTTGGGAGAAGTTTTAGGAAAGAGTGGTTAAATCAGTAAAGGAGACCGCGTATAGAATACTAATGCGTCTATTCTTGAGTGCTGCTCGTGTGTTTGGAATCCTTATCAGGTCGGATTAAAGGAAGACATAGAAGCAATTGAGAGGTGGACTCCTAGATTTGTTACCGGTGGATTCGAGCAACGCGCAAGTGTTACGGAGATGCTTCAGGAACTCAAATGGGAATCCGTGGAGGAAAGGCGCCATTCTTTTCGAGGAACACCACTGAGAAAATTTAGAGAACCGGCATCTGAAGCTGACTGCAGAACGATTTTATTGCCGTCAACAGACATTACGCGTAAGGACCAAGAAGACATTAGGGCTGACTCTATTTCCGAGTGGAACAGGAAAGGAAATGACTAATAGTACTACAAGCTACCCTCCACCACGCACCATACGGTTGCTTGCGGAGTATGTGTGTAAATGTTGCGCATAGCCCACTGCTCTCGAGGGGGCGGCAGAGCTTAGGTATCGTATCTGCCAGACTCCTCACTACCAAGTGTCATATGCCCTCTCCCAATGGCCGGCCAGAGTGGCTGAGCGGTTCTAGGCGCTACAGTCTGGAACCGCGCGACCGCTACGGTCTCAGGTTCGAATCCTGCCTCGGGCATGGATGTATGTGATGTCCTTGGGTTAGTTAGGTTTAAGTAGTTCTAAGTTCTAGGGGACTGAAGACCTCAGAAGTTAAGTCTCTTAGTGCTCAGAGCCTCTCCCACTGAGACACTGCAGTACGGTTTGGAATGTGCTCCAGATCTTCAGTGATCAGAAACTTTATGTCTCCACCTCTCCCTTCCTTACCGGCTAAGTACTGGTGGTGAAAATATCTCCCACCCCCAGGACTCAAGTTGGTTACCCCCAAGGTGAGCGCTACCGTACTGGTGTAGTTATTATCCTCAGATAAGGAAACGGTTGCTTTAAATTTGTATACTCTTCATAATTTGCTTTGTTTTAAGCAGAATGACTATCATTTTTATCTATCATGTGTACAGGGCGACACTTTTTACTGTGCGTCCCTCCCTCCCCCCCCCCCCCCCTCCACCCTTCCCTCTTTATAAATTGTGAAATCGTTTTCTGTGTACATTGGCTGACAGACCTTGTATACTGCACATGAAACTCAACTGTTGCTCAACAATTGCGTTGCATACCAGTTCTAATGTTTATCATGTCCATGCTTTTAATTAATGTGAGATCAAAATTAGAATATATTTTGATTTTTTTGACATGTATGAAGATTTTCAGTTAAGGACCAATCCGCTGATCACTGTAGAAGTCTGATTGCATTAAAAACACTGTACCCAATACGGATGTCACTCAGTTTAATTCTACATGAATTTATGGGAAATTTGTCCACAATGTGCAAAAAGTTCGATAATATTTGCAGATACACAAGTTTTAGTTTGATTTATCTATTTTGTATGTGCAAATTGCTATTTCAGGTGCAATATTTTAATTTTGCTAGTTCATATGTAGCTGTAAATCACAGATGCACGGCTTGTAAATAGTCAGTGTTCAGGACTGTGACTGCTCTTTTAGGGTGCCTCATTTACAATTTTTTTGACTACAGTAACAACGAAATTCCACTTAGGGAATCTAAGAACTCATGCATAGTTCTATGTGTACCACGTCTTATATGACATGTCTGTACTACTGTAAGCTAAGACAGATCAAACCATGTTGAACTTTCTACGAAAAAAAAGAAAAAATTCTACCCATTGTGTGTCGCAAGCTGTTGACAGAAACCGTGCGATGTTAAGAGTTTTTCAAATTAACCGTTAAATCCAATAAAGTTGACAGTGATATCCACACGCGGACATGCCCCTCCCCTCACACTCACACACACACAAACACACTTACACACACACACAAACACAAACACACACACACACACATTTGAGGAAAAAAAACTCTTTCGTTTACAGTAGTGTCTTAGCACTGTTGAGATACGTGATACAAGTTTACATGCTCCTACCTGCTTAGAAAACTGATGCACCGTGTCGAGGCACTTGTAGTACTGTCTACCCGATGGCGTCATGCGGAATATGAAGTCGGGGTATAGCCAGGGATTCAACATTCTTTTCATCGTCAGCTCCGTCACTCTGTGTGAAGAAACTACTTTAGTTACAGATGTGATATGCAAGAAAACTTATCTTTTTTCTGCATGTAGCAGAAGACACATCTTTTCGTGTTATTATTTTCAATCCGAAGACTGATTTGATGCAGATTAGATACTCTATCCCATCCAGTAAAGACCTTTTGAGTTCTATATACGAGGGTCATTCAATAATTAAAGAGACAAATTGGTCTGGAGAAAAAAGTGTTTACTTTTACAAAACAATACTTTTTCTATTTTTCAACATAATCCCCTTGCACCTTTATGCACTTGTTCCAACGGCCTACAAGCTTTTTTTATTCTGGCTGCAAAGACCTCTTTAGCTTGATGTTTGAACCAATTTCCTTCAAACTTTTTCACGTCCCCGTTGTCCTGGAACCTCTTGCCACGTAATGCCTCCTTCAGTACTAAATCAGGACTGTAAGATTGATGAGGCAGTACTTCCCAGACCATTATGCCAACGGTGTCACGGGTTAGTTGAGCGATATGAGGACGTGCGGCGTTGTCTTACTGGAGAATCACTCCTCTCCTCTGAACTCCAAGACGTCTCTCTCTCGTGGCTGGCTTCACCTTGTTTAAAAGAAAAAAAGGTTCAAATGGCTCTGAGCACTATGGGACTTAACATCTGAGGTCATCAGTCCCCTAGAACTTAGAACTACTTAAACCTAACTAACCTAAGGACATCACACACATCCATGCCCGAGGCAGGATTCGAACCTGCGACCGTAGAGGCCGCGCGGTTCCAGACTGGAGTGCCTAGAACCGCTCGGCCACACGGGCCGGCTTTAAAAGAAAATCCGAGCAGTATTGGCTGTTCATTGTACGCTGCTCTTCGAGATAATAACAAAAAAGTGGATCTTCAGCATCCAAAAACACCGTCAACATGACTTTTCCTGTTGATGCTTGGGTTTTGAATTTTTTCTTGACATGTGAGTTGGTATGCTTCCACTCCATGCTTTGTCTTTTTGATTCTGGCTCATAATAGTGAACCCAAGTTTCATTACAAGTTAAAATTTTGTTGAGAAAGTGCTCACCTTCTCTTTCATAATTTTCCTTTAGCTCAGTGCACACTCTCAACCTTGTTTCCTTGTGTAGCTGCGTCAACTCCTTTGGCACCCATCTTGCACATTTTTTGCGCTTCTTCAACTTGTTACAGATAATGTTATGAACTGTACCAGTACTAACTTAAACCTTATAAACTATCATCTGCACAGTCACACGGCGGTAGGAACGAATAATGTCATCGATTCGACTTTCAAGTGATGGAGTTGAAACTGCAACTGGTTCGTCAATCACTGAGTCGCGACCATTTTTCAACTACTCTACCCACTTGTAAAAGTTTTCACGATTCATACAACCTTCACTATAAAGCTTAGACATTCTACAGTATATATTCACTGGCTTCTCGCCTTCAGCAAATAAAAAACGAATAACAGAACGTTGTTCGACTAATGTGGACGTTTCAAGTGGACACGTCATCTTGAAATATATTTTTGAGGTTATAAACTAAACCATGTTGATACACCAGCTCATCAGGGCTCATCCCAGTAATCCCAACTTAAAGCCATAAAAGTAAAAACCTTTCCCTGCTAACAGATTTTTCCCCAGACCAATTTATCTGTTTAATAATTGAATGACACTCGTTTATACTGCTTACTGTGGTCAAGCTTTAATCTTACTCTAACATTCTTACTCTCTCTCCGTCACTCCGCCCACCAACCACCCCCACATATGCTTCCTATCATTACCAAGGTTACGATTCCTCCTCACCTCTGGATGTTACCTATCAACTGGTCTCTTCTTTGAGTCGAGTTGTGACATAAATTTATTTTGCCATAAACGACTTCCTAAGACTTAAATTTCGATTCGGCATCAACAAATTTCTGTTTTTCAGTTTTTTTGCTGTATCCATCTTGTATTACGTCTACTTCGACTATCGTGAGTTGTTTTGCTGTCCAAGTAATAAAACTCGTACACTACAATAATGGAGGTCAGTATGAAGGCATTGGTGTTTGTAAGAAAATTAACATCGTCGGCTTGAGTAGTTGTGCACAGTGTGCATGCAGTAGTATAAGATCCAGTATACCGGTAAATTCAGTCACCAGGTATCGCATTTGATGTTATTAGTACAGTATATAACAAGACATCAATGATTCAGGTGGTAGAGGGTGGAACTTGGTATAAAGGCACTCGGCTCTGTGTGGTGTCTGTGTATGCGTAAGTGCCTTTACTGCAGATGGGAGATAGACAACATTAGCGATAGTGCGTGTTGTACCCATAAACCACGATTGTGAAAATGCCACGGGGAAAACAGTTCTCATGCGATTGAAAAGAAAAAATAGGTCTGTGCAAGGAAATGACATATTCTAATCGTCAAATATCCAACTAGTTGAACCGTTCAACTGATCGATAATTTCATCAGATAGGGTGCAAGATGTAGACAGAAAGGAAAATGTGGGAAAAGTAGAAAATTATCTGAGGGATCGAAACGGTTACTTTTGTGCAAAGTAAGGGCCACAAACCGTTATCCTTGTCAACTCGTCTCTGATTTACAGTTGCCAGTAACGGCCAAACGTGTGCGACAAATTTTGTCAAATCACAAACATCTAGCATTGAAGAAACGACCTGCTTTAACACCCAAGCATGAACTGGATATATTAGAATTTGTTGAAAAACACACGCCATGGACTTCAGAGTGGAAAGAAAGCATCTTCAGTGATGGGAAGAAATTTCATTAAGACGGGCCGGATGGATTTCAAAATTATTGGGATGATCGGAGAAGAGAGCAACAGGTAAGAATGAGGAGAAATGTTGGTGGTGGAAGAGTTATGAGTTTGGCTGCCTTCTGTACTAAATGTAAACCACACACTGCTTGGCTGGATACTAGAATGAACTTTAACGTGTACACTAAGATGCTACAGACAAAACTGATTAGAATGCACGAGGACCTGGGGGATGAAAACCTAAGGTTTCAACAAGATATTTCGTCTGTACACGTTTCTGTTACAACGAAAAAGTGGTTTGAAGATAAAGATACTGATGTATTACCCTTGTGTGCCCGTAACCCGGATTTTAACCCCTTGGAAAACCTTTTTGGAGTACCTAGAGGACCTGAGGGATGAAAACCTAAGGTTTCAACAAGATTATTCATCTGTACACGTTTCTGTCACAACGAAAAAGTGGTTTGAAGATAAAGATACTGATGTATTACCCTTGTGTGCCCATAACACGGATTTGAACCCCTTGGAAAACCTTTTTGGAGTACCTAGAGGACCTGGGGGATGAAAACCTAAGGTTTCAACAAGATGATTCATCTGTACACGTTTCTGTCACAACGAAAAAGTGGTTTGAAGATAAAGATACTGATGTATTACCCTTGTGTGCCCGTAAACCGGATTTGAACCCCTTGGAAAACCTTTCTGGAGTACCTGCAAGGCGTGTTTACCGCAGTGGAAGGCAATTTGAAGCCGTATGTGAGCTGAAAAAAAAAATGATACGACAATGTCACTCCAAGAACTAGAAACCGTAACAGTGTAAATGCTGAAGAGAATTTTTGAATTAATTACGGAGAACCGAGATGGGACAAGGACTAACAATGCAATAACACAACAGGACAGCGAGGGCCTTTATATCAATTTCCATCAAGGAAATGCTAACGACACATTTTGTTATTCGTGTTAAGAAAGAAACTGTGTAATTCTGCCATCATGCTTTAGTCTTATATATATGTCCTACTTTCATAATAAAGTCGATAGATGTGTGCTTCGAACACTGTACTATTACTTTCGTAGGAACCCTGCCTTTCTACTGATTCCTTCTACTGTACTCTAGTTGCATTTATTGCTCTGTTTCTCTCTCCAGTGCCTGATTGAATTCGACTTCATTCTACAACCTCTGCTTACTTTTTTTGTCATTAATTTCATAACACTCTTTATTCTGTTCTACTGGCCGTCGAAGTCCTTTGACGTCTCTGACAGAACTACAAGTTCACCACAAAATTTAAAGGTTGCTATTTTTTCACTCAGTACCTTAATTCTCTTTCCAAATTTGTACTTGGTTTTCTTTTACTGCTTGTTCAATGTACATGTTAAATAGTTTCTAGAATAAATAGATTACAATCCTGACTGACTCGTTTGTCAACTACTAATTCTCTTTCATGTTCTTCAATTTTCAGTGCATTGTGCTGCAAACTTTCGCTGAATGAAGTTCACGTTTTCTGTTGTACCTAAAAACAATTTCTAAGTACAGTGTATTATTAAATATATGTACCGAATCAATATAGGATTAAGAAGCCAAATGGTTGCACATAAACCGTAGTTACATTGACCTAGGTATCGACACGTATTAGAGGTGTCTTCATCAAAATGTAATGTTGCTAAATCCTATAGAGTAATACATAGAAATGTACGACTTTATAGGATTTAGCAACATTTCATTCCGATGAAGACACGCCAGTAGGTGTCGAAACCTAGGTCAATGTACCTACCATTTATGTGCAACCGGTTGGCTCTATAATCCTATGTTGAAACTAGTGTACGGCTGCTGAGTAACAGACATGTTAAAAACAGTAATGCATAGAGAATATCCACTGCTTTCATATATTTGCCCCCACGACTGAAAATTCGTAAGACATTCGGCTCTATATACGTGCTGTAGAAGTGGTTTCTCACTGTCAAAACGACACCATTGTTGTGTTTTTGTAGGTGTGGTGGGCTATCGACTGTGATGTCGTTAAAAATGATGAGCAGTGTCTTTTCCCTAATAACATAGTATAAGAGTAACAGCATTAGCAGTAACAGTTACGGAGACATACTCACGAGCAGGTTGCCGAAACGTACTCGGATCCAGCATCCTCTTGGGCGTTGACGCATGTGCCCATTGCAGTCTCTGCCAAACAAAAGAGTACAAATTTTTTAAATCGAAACAACGTGATATTTGATTATGATCGAGATATAACTCAGTTACATCGGACTCCATTAAACAGTAATTCATAAAAAGATTGGTCCAAGCCCAAGGGGCGAAGTTGTTCTCGGTAAACTGAGACACTAAAATAAACGGAAATCTTGATAATGAATTCCGTTTATTGTCGTTAAATCTATAACATTTTTGTTATGGCATTATGCAGTACGAGGGCAACGCCCTTGCCGCAGTGGATACACCGGTTCACAAGAGATCACCGAAGTTAAGCGCTGTCGGGCGTGATCGGCACTTGGATGGATGACCATCCAGGCCGCCATACGCTGTTGCCATTTTTCGGGGTGCACTCAGCCTAGTGATGCCAATTGAAGGGCTACTCGACCGAATACTAGCGGCTTCGGTCAAGAATACCATCATAACGACCGGGAGAGGGGTGTGCAGACTCCACGCCCCTCCTATCCGCAGCCTCCATTGAGGATGAGACGGCGGTCGGATGGTCCCGATGGGCCACTTGTGGCCTGTAGACGGAGTGGTTTTATTATACAGTACGAAGCCACAAGGTGCATCACCAGGGCTTTCTGTTGTTATGTAAAGACCTCCATTGCGTTATCTACACGCCAGAAATGCTTACCTGTGTATTTTGTTGACTTTCGTTTTTGACATCCCATTAGAGCAACTCCTGCATGTTCAACATACTCAGTTTTCAAAGAAGACACGACAAGTTAAAAAAGAAGACCATGCCATTTTGTTGTTATTACATCAGGTTATTACATCCTGGTAAATCACTGATCGGGGATTCAATTTTTATTGAGATTCTATCATATTCAGGATGCGTAATACATAACCTGTGGTATTGATAGTTCCGATGCCATAGCGTAGGTGCACGTTCGTAGGTTGGCTCTACGAGAGCGGACGAACTACGCCGACCACACCTACGTGCTAATCTCAGCCAAAGTTAAGCAACCATGCATTAACTTGTTTTTGCCTATAGTAAATATCATTAATTTTACACGCAGTACCGAAGTGCTTTACCTCTCCTGCTCCTACTCGCTTCCTTCATTCGGCCTATTTTGCAGAACACAAGAGCAGGTCCATACGCCGCCTTCCAGGCAGAATACAAAATAACGAAGAGAACGACTCAGTTGATTGCAATATTGTGTATCAATGGTGACGGGGCAATGACATTTACATAGAGATCCTCCACGTAGGCTATTGACTGTCAATCAATGAAATGAATCAATGAAATTTAAAGACTCAACTGATCCACGAAAAACGACAGATACACCACCACGTTGCAACCAATGAAACATAATGGCAAGTCAAAAGTATCTGTCTGGCGCAGTAAGTCGCGTTGAAGGTCACTTGTTTGTATATGAGGAAGAAAGGTATGAAAGAAGAAAGCAAGTGTTGATGTTCATCCTTCTCTAGAATTGAGTTAAAAGACTACAGATTAGATTGGTGGTAAGATGCATAAATGAAACACGTAATTATCTGTTGTGTAATGATCTGTATCACCAGGGCTCTACGGAGGTTATGGCGCACCAGTGTTGCAAATGGGTGATTTATTCAACTTAAAAACACAACAAGTTTCGGGAAACATGACACCAATAACTAGTTATATACACAACTAAACCCTAAATAATTATTCTTATTTTACATACCAACATACACGTAACAGATGTCTGACCACGTCGTACATGAAGTATTACGTACCTTAAATGTATTGTGACATTTCGCATATTCAAAAAATATGTAAGGTGCAAAAATGCATTATCGAACATATGAAAGACTCTACCTTTGGCATGTAACATGGTATAGCGATCGTCATTATTGGTGGCGCTTAACACATGCACAGAACTCTGTTCACTGGCTAACGAAAGTCCATCGAAATTATCATACCAAAGACTGTAACGTCATGTTACGTACACGCATGAAGGTATCCATGCGTATACATCAATGGCAACGAACGATATTGCTGTCAACTCAAAGACTTTGATCGTCAGTATATGTATGTTACAACAATACCTAAAACATTCTTTCTCCCGCGCTACAATGCTTTGCGTCTGTTCATGTTTCTGGGTCTGCTGACGACGGTCAACATTTTCGGCACGTTTGATGATAGCAGTTTGATATATTGAGATGACTACCCCTTGTACAGGTGAAATATAGATCAGAGGTCAGCTAGCACACGGCGCACCAGATCGCAAAAACAAATAAATGAAACGCGCGATACTAGTTCCTTATGTTGAATTATGTGCGTAGAAACTTAATAGCTGTGAATGGCAACTCCAGAGATACCATCTCCACTTTTCGACTTTGTCATACTTTCCACCAGACGTCAATAGGCGAACTGCAACAATCTGTATCCGCCATTGTAAGCAGAAACGAAAACCCAACAGTAAACAGAGCACAGTTATTTCTCAAAACTGTCCACGGGATATTGTTCTCGAAAACACGGCCTGCCCACCCTAAATCCAAAAATTTAATGGTTCTCAAAAAACGCCCGACAAAGCACGCTTTTGTCTAATTATTTCCACCTAAGTCGCGCCGCTTCCAACCATAATACTATGCTCACACAATAAAAGAAAAAAGTTTCATTCACGATTGCGAAAAAGTGCAATCTTGCTAGTCGTATACAGGCATAATTCTTTATAAACTGGGTAACAAGTACCAGAGCAGGACCGTGGACTCTTTCAGGTACCTACGCTACATTATATCATATTCATGAGCTTGACGACACTGGAACGCTACGTCGTTTATTACCATGATCAACACTGTCAGTGTAGAGTTACAGTGTTTCATATTAGGAATCCTTTTATGCAACGTAAATATTTTATGGTAAGATCTGTGTGAATCTAATCAGCAAACACAGATACATAAATTAATAAAAGTTAATAGCTTTATAGAGAATAGAGTATTCTTACCGCAAATAATATCGAGTGAGCAAAGCGCTATGGACGGGTAGATGTCAAATTCAGGTCCGTCCGCGTTCTTTCTCAGTTTTTCTAGTAACACCTTCGACTTTTCTGCGAAAACACCCACAAAGTTATCCAGAATTTTGAAGTGAAACGCAGGAGTCAGCATTTTCCTCCGCCTCTGCCATTTATTCCCTAGAGAAGAAAATTTGGTCACAAAAAGTTCAGATGACTGAGGTGAGCTCTCACATGTTGAAGAGAGTTTCGCTTACCAGCGCTGGTTAGGAGACCTTCTCCCAGCCACGGTCTCAGGAATGTGTAGTGCACAGATTTTGTGATGAGATCGCAGCTGCTGAGAACTTTCTGCGGGAGCGAAGGAAAAAAGTGATGACGTAGGCGCTGACGGAACAGAGCCTTGTGCAAAGTCAGAAAGCAGGTAAGCCTACCTCAATATTCTCTGCCTTTATGATGTGGACCTCCGGCAAATTTCCATACCACATGCGGAAGACTGCCCCGTGGCTCTTCGTTATCTTCCGTAACAGTGCCAGCAAACCTGGAACAGGAAGTTCCAACCAATAAAATGACCCACTGCTGCCAGATTTAGACGATGTTCCTGTATCTAGTTATCGGTATTAAAAGGGTGAACAAGCTGAAATAAATGCCGTACATCTTTATTAATAAATTACTTTGTCTTAATCTGAGTCCCTTGTTTCTTGAAATAAGTATGTCTAATAATAAATTCTTAATCGGAGTAATCTATGAGCTACAATACAGAGACGGAGTTTTGTACTTTCATGACTTAAGGTTATTATCACTGGGATGGGCTGAGAACAGCTGTGTAGATATAAAAATTATTTTGTTTATAACCTCAATATTAAATTTAACGATGGCGTGTCCGCTGGCCGCGGTGGTCTAGCGGTTCTAGGCGCGCAATCCGGAACCGCGCGACTACTACGGTCGCAGGTTCGAATCCTGCCTCGGGTATGGATGTGTGTGATGTCCTTAGGTTAGTTAGGTTTAAGTAGTTCTAAGTTCTGGGGGACTGATGACCTCAGATGTTAAGTCCCATAGTGCTCAGAGCCATTTGAACCATTTTGATGGCGTGTCCACTTGAAGTCTCCACGTTAGGTCAACAATGTTCAGTGACCGGTTTTCCCTTTCTGAAGGTGAGAAACCACCCAAAATCTTTTCTCGAATGATTGTACTATATGGTGAAAGTTGTATGAACTGTGGAAATTTGGATAAGCAAGTAGAACATTTCAAACACGGTCGAATCTCAGTAACAGACGTGCAACGTCCTGGTTGCCGGCCAGCTGAAATGTCAGCTCCTTCGCTTGAAACTCGCATTGACGATACTATTCGCGAGGGCCGACGTGTTACAATTGAACATACAGCAAAAATGGTTGCAGTAAATGTTGGGACAGCACGAAACATTACCAGTAACAAGCACAAGTAGAGCAACGTGCGTCTCAAAAGTGTTAACGCAACAACAAAAGGAGACAAGACTCAAAGTGTGTACACACTGGAAAGAACGTTATGAAATGAAAGGGGAGGTGATCATTTTCAGAGTAAGATTTCAACGTGTGATGAATCTTGGCTTCACTAAAGGAGGCATTAGGTGGAAAAAATTTCAGCATAACGAGGAGGTCAAAGAATTTGCCTGAAAATGGTTCATACAAAAAAGACGAAGGCATCTTTGTATCAGGTCCATCGTTGGTACAAGTGTATTAATATTGGTGAGGAGTATGTTGAGGAATAGTAAGAGTCTCGTTACGTAAAAATACAAAGTCTTTTCTACATTATGTGTCTCTTTAATTATTTGTCCCTCGTATAAACCAACCAGCGTGGTATCATCATTCCAACCAGCTTGGTCAATGCATGCGCATTTCGTTATGAGCGACACAAACATAGGACTGCAGCTAAAATCTCGCTCTGCGGAGAACTGAACGAGATTTTCACTCTAACGATACAAGTATTATACCTTTGAATACAACCCATCACATATCATATAGGAACACTATAACAGATATAATAGCAATGAAGAGGGAAGATCCAGCTATGCTCTCCAGGCAGACTTGTGCTGTAGGACTTCCTGCCTAAGACGCGATACAGTTAACCTGTCCTCGCAGAAGGTAAGAGAGAAAGTCTCTTCTAATAAGGTCATCACGCCGTCCAACAAAAGGACAGTTTACATACTCCACGACAAGTTATATGACTCGACATTGGAAGTTAAAGTCTGGGAATTCAGTTGTAGTCTTACTGCAGTTTTTGACAATACTGCCCATCACCTTTCAGTTAAACAGAGCTCCTGTTCCATGCCTGACTACGGAGCTACACCAGGTCACGGATGAACCAGATTCTGCACTCAAAAGGTTCAAGCGAAACCCAAGGGTTTAACTTCCTGAAGTATACAGGAAATTGCGAAAGAAAGTGAGACGAAGCCCACACAATCCCCAAATCAGTACAGTTTTATGCAGACAGCCGAATCCTACAGCACTGCGGAAAATACTCTGCTGCTTTGGCAAAGGAAAAACAAAATCTGACAATGTTTTTAAAGCCTCTGAATACGAATTAAACAAATTGTTATCATTAGCACTCAATCTTCACGCTGCAATAAACTATCTGCTGCATATGCGTTTTTTTTTAAAAAAAAAAAACATGTTTTTGCATACACAGTATGGGAAGCAATCGTGAGGGTTTCTCTTGAGACAGTAGGTAATGATGGAGTGAGTATAGATGGATTAAAAACAGTTTTATAGATATCTACAATTTCGTTCTAGTTAGTGATAAAAACCCCCCTAAGTGCAAACAAAATTTAATTCGACCAATACCCAAGAACAATATCGCAAAATCGCCAGCCGACCATTGGTCGATCAGCATTTTACACACAATATACATCTTGCGAAATGATCACGACGAGAAAATTAGAGAAATTATAGCAAATACAGAGGGTTACCGACGATCGTTCTTCCCATGCGCCATTCACAAGTGGAACACGGAAGGTGAGATCAGTTAGTGGAAGCACCCATAGTTAGATGTGGAGCATGATGTAGATGCAGGTGCAAAGGCTTGTTCAGGGAAAGATGACATACTACATTAAAACGTATAACATACACGGTAAATATCAATTAGGCTTCCAAAAACAACATAGCACAACAAATGCATTGATTAAAGTGATTGACGGCTTCCAGTGTGTTACGGGCAGGAGTGAAGATATCATTGTTACACCACTTAACTTCAGCTAATTTTTTTAATACTGTTGAGTTCGAAATGTTCGTTATGGAAATTAAACAGCTGAATTACTCAAACAGTGCAGTACTGTTGTTAAACGGCTATCTCCAAAGCAGATATCAGTGAGATATCTATGGACCAGAGAAATCCTCCCGGGGACATGTGCATTGAGAATCTGCAAATGGTACCGTCCTTGGTCCACTGGTTTTTCTCGTTGTATTTCATTGTTGTTTAATCTCTTCTACAGACTTGTAACGACCTCCTAGACTCCAACGGTATCCAGTTGCGTGTAAGTAGCATCTCTAAGAACACTGTTGCTAACGTATCATGTAAGAATAACTACACTCCTGGAAATTGAAATAAGAACACCGTGAATTCATTGTCCCAGGAAGGGGAAACTTTATTGACACATTCCTGGGGTCAGATACATCACATGATCACACTGACAGAACCACAGGCACATAGACACAGGCAACAGAGCATGCACAATGTCGGCACTAGTACAGTGTATATCCACCTTTCGCAGCAATGCAGGCTGCTGTTCTCCCATGGAGACGATCGTAGAGATGCTGGATGTAGTCCTGTGGAACGGCTTGCCATGCCATTTCCACCTGGCGCCTCAGTTGGACCAGCGTTCGTGCTGGACGTGCAGACCGCGTGAGACGACGCTTCATCCAGTCCCAAACATGCTCAATGGGGGACAGATCCGGAGATCTTGCTGGCCAGGGTAGTTGACTTACACCTTCTAGAGCACGTTGGGTGGCACGGGATACATGCGGACGTGCATTGTCCTGTTGGAACAGCAAGTTCCCTTGCCGGTCTAGGAATGGTAGAACGATGGGTTCGATGACGGTTTGGATGTACCGTGCACTATTCAGTGTCCCCTCGACGATCACCAGTGGTGTACGGCCAGTGTAGGAGATCGCTCCCCACACCATGATGCCGGGTGTTGGCCCTGTGTGCCTCGGTCGTATGGAGTCCTGATTGTGGCGCTCACCTGCACGGCGCCAAACACGCATACGACCATCATTGGCACCAAGGCAGAAGCGACTCTCATCGCTGAAGACGACACGTCTCCATTCGTCCCTCCATTCACGCCTGTCGCGACACCACTGGAGGCGGGCTGCACGATGTTGGGGCGTGAGCGGAAGACGGCCTAACGGTGTGCGGGACCGTAGCCCAGCTTCATGGAGACGGTTGCGAATGGTCCTCGCCGATACCCCAGGAGCAACAGTGTCCCTAATTTGCTGGGAAGTGGCGGTGCCGTCCCCTACGGCACTGCGTAGGATCCTACGGTCTTGGCGTGCATCCGTGCGTCGCTGCGGTCCGGTCCCAGGTCGACGGGCACGTGCACCTTCCGCCGACCACTGGCGACAACATCGATGTACTGTGGAGACCTCACACCCCACGTGTTGAGGAATTCGGCTGTACGTCCACCCGGCCTCCCGCATGCCCACTATACGCCCTCGCTCAAAGTCCGTCAACTGCACATACGGTTCACGTTCACGCTGTCGCGGCATGCTACCAGTGTTAAAGACTGCGATGGAGCTCCGTATGCCACGGCAAACTGGCTGACACTGACGGCGGCGGTGCACAAATGCTGCGCAGCTAGCGCCATTCGACGGCCAACACCGCGGTTCCTGGTGTGTCCGCTGTGCCGTGCGTGTGATCATTGCTTGTACAGCCCTCTCGCAGTGTCCGGAGCAAGTATGGTGGATCTGACACACCGGTGTCAATGTGTTCTTTTTTCCATTTCCAGGAGTGTACCTCTGGTCAGTATCATGATGGACACAAAACCTGGGCCCTAAAATAAATTTTAAGAAGTCACAAGTTACGATTGCATCACACCGAGAGCTACCCAGCAAACATCTTCGTGAAACAGTACCATCTATACTTTCGTCTGTGTCCAATTACTCTATTAAAAAGCATCGAAAGATCTTGGCAATAAACAAACTGCCACAAGACGAAGACCATCTGGCTCTTCCTACAAGTAGCAGAAAAATTAAGAAAAGTATTTGATCTAGTCGTGACACCAGCCGAATCCTTACTACTGCAGTGGTATCCAACATGGCACGAACAGTCAAAACATCAGGTGACTAGAGGTCGCCATGAAAGCTTGTGTACGATATGTGTGTGATGGATGTGTGTTTGATTACGTACATTCTCAGTTAGGTTGGTTGCGACCTGGAAGTAACGCGAGATTCACACACTTTGTTTACTGCTTTGGTTTCTTAGTCACTGTGCAAAGTCAATAACCGCTTCTTGGATCTCGATAGAGATAACGATACCCGGTACCTATAATGGGCAGTCAAATGAAAACAGAACATCTGCCACAATGGGGCCATGGAATAGTTCCATTAACAAGTAATGACCAATGGGAGACGAGCCGATCAATCGCTACTTCGTAGAACGCGAAGGATCCACAATCGCACACACTCTTGCACTTCCTCGTTCACGTGAAACTGACGTCCATGCATGTATTTCTTCATGTCTTTAAAGATGTGGAAATCGCATGGTGAAAGAGCCAAACTGTATTGGAGATGCTGTAGTGTTTCCCAACCAAATCGATGAATCGTAGCCTTCGCCTGATTGGCAGTGTATGGTCTGGTGAGCATGATTGTGTAACAGAATAATACCGCTCGACAATATACCAACAGCTCTATGGCAAACAATGAAGCCAACAGTCTAAGCACGTCTTTCTTCATGTCGCAAAATATGTGAAAATCACATGGTGAATGATCTGGGCTGTACAGAGAATGTTGTAGTGTTTACAAACTAAATCACTGAAGCGTAGCCTTCGTTCAGTTGGCAGTATGGGAAGGTGCGTCATGGTGCAACAGGATGATTCCTCGACAACATTCTGACCACACGAGCGGCAATGGCAAAGCCAACATTGGGAACATCCCATATCTACCCCGCCAAAGAAATTCTAAGCTGAGTGAAATTTCCACTCTGCAGCGGAGTGTGCACTGATATGAAACTTCTTGGCAGATTAAAACTATGTGCCGGACCGAGAATCGAACTCGGGACCTTTGCATTTCGCGGACATGTGCTCTACCATCTGTGCCACCCAAGCACAACTCATGACCCCTCCTCACAGCTTTAAGTCTCTCCTGGCAGAGCACTTGCCCGCAAAAGGCAAAGGTCCCGAGTTCGACTCTCGGTCCGGCACACAGTTTTAATCTGCCAGGAAGTTTCAAATTCTAAGCAGTTCACACTAATTCTGGGAAAGTAACGATGACCTTCTTCTACTACTCTAGGGGGTCCCTGCTCGTCGAGTTCCTCAAATGTGGGACCTCAGTCAATGTTCAGCGCTATGAAGACATTTTGTTGAAACTGCAATGCGCCATAAAAAACACCCAGAAATGCCGTCAGACGGAATCACCCTGTTGCATTATAATGCCCACCCCACACTACCAATCAGACGTGAAGGCTGCGCTTCAGCGATTTGTTTTGAAACACTGCAGCATCCTTCTTACAGCTTGGAGCTTTCATCATGTGAATTTCACATCCTTGGCTATCTGTAGACAGACATATGGGGACGTCGGTTTCAGTCGGAAGAGGAAGTGCCAGAGTCGGTGCAATTCTGGATCGGTCAGTGGCCGACCGCGTCCTCCGAAGTATGAATTGATCATCTCGTCTCCCAGTGGGTTCAAATGGTTCAAATGGCTCTGAGCCCTATGGGACTTAACTTCTAAGGTCATCAGTCCCATAGAACTTAGAACTACTTAAACCTAACTAACCTAAGGACATCACACACATCCATGCTCGAGGCAGTGGTCGCGCGGTTCCAGACTGTAGCTCCTAGAACCGCTCGGCCACTTCGGCCGGCTCTCCCAGTGCGGTAAGTGTCTTAATGCATGTGGTGATCACTTTTGAATGGGAATATTCCATGATTCCGTTGTGGCAGGTGTACGGTATACATTTCTCTGCCCTTTACAGACAGAAAATTCACAAAGAAAACTGGACTACCAAATTATACACATCTAGCGGTTCACCTCGGCTTCGCACGGGCAGCACTATCTACCAATAGACGATTTGTCTGGCGTATCGGTAATAAGTTCTATACACAAACCTTCCTTGTGAATCGGTCTATCTAAGAGGTATGTTCAGTAAGTAATGCATCTTTTTCTGGAAGCAGAATGGTTTTATTCAGTGTTTCAATATGCCATATTGTTCCCCTCTCTTTTGGCTACAAAACCCCATTTTGCAACATAATTTCCTTTCGATGTAACGGCATTACGCTACCTTACTGTGAGGGCCTGTATGCCCGCATGGTACTACCCTACTGGTCAACGTCGGAGCCAACCTCTTGCTGTATCAATAATATCCCCATCATCTACGTACTGCTTCATGTAGGATGCATCTTTCATTGGCTCAAACAAATTGAGATCGTAATGTGCAAGATCCGAGCTGTAGGATGGGTGAGGCAGAAAAGTCAAATGAACTTTGTGAGCTCTTATCGGATGGGCAAACTCACGTGAGACATTGCGTTGTCATAGTGAAAGAGAAGTTCGATTGCATTTTTGTGGCAACGAATATGCTGAAGTCGTTTCTTCAATTTCCTGAGGGTAGCACTATACACTTCAGAATTGATCGTTGCGTCAAGAAGGAGGACACCAAACAGAGCAACCCCTTCAGAGTTCAAGAAGACTTTATCCATGACTTTACCAGTTGAAGGCGCGACTTTGAACTTTTTCTTCACAAAAGACGTGGTGTGGCGCCACTCCATGGATTGCTGTTTTGTTTCCTGTTACAAGTGATGAACTCATGTTTCATCGCCTCTGACGATGATCGACAAAAAATTGTATGACCAGCCTCCTAACGCGCAAGCAGTTCAGCACAGATGATCCTTCGTTCCTCTTTATGGTCTTCCGTTAGGCAGCGAGGAACCGAGCAGGCATACACCTTTGAGTACCCCAACGGGTGGACAAGTATGTCAGTGGTACCAAAAGCGACGTCCAGCTAATCATCGAGGTATATGATTGCGATCCGTCGATCACCTCGCATGATAGTGTCCGCACGTTCAACCATTGTAGGAATCTCAGCTGTGTACGGGAGATCGGACAGGTCTGAGCGACCCTGTTGCGATGACGACCGACGCCTCGCCCAACGACTCACTGTGCCTTGTTCACTTCTAGGTCTCCCATCTGCGATGGTCTGGTTTTCTGCCAAAAGAAACTCAATGACAGCTCTCTGTTTGGAACGCACCTCCATTACAGACGCCATTTTGAAGACTATATATAGCACCGCCACCTATTGGATCTTCATGAAACTATATGGGCTGAACCGGGAATATTCCACAATACCCCCCAACAAATTCCCCGAAAGTGACCGAGACAAAATGTGTTCGTTACTTACTGAACTCCCCTCGTCTTACACTACTGGCCATTAAAATTCCTACACCACGATGATGACGTGCTACAGGCGCGAAGTTTAACCTACAGGAAGAAAATGCTGTGAGTTGCATATGATTAGTTTTTCAGAGCATTCACACAAGGTTGGCGCCCGTGGCGACACATACAACGTGCTGACATGAGGAAAGTTTCCAACCGATTACTCATACACAAACAGCAGTTGACAGGCGTTGCCTGGTGAAACGTTGATGTGATGCCTCGTGTAAGGAGGAGAAATGCGTACCATCACGTTTCCGACTTTGATAAAGCTCGGATTGTAGCCTATCGCGACTGCGATTTATCGTAACGTGACATTGGTGCTCGCGTTGGTCGAGATCCAATGACTGTTAGCACAATATGGAATCGGTGGGTTCAGGAGGGTAATACGGAACGACGTGTTGGATCCCAACGGCCTCGTATCACTAGCAGTCGAGATGACAGGCATCTTATCCGCATAGCTGTAACGGATCGTGCAGCAACGTCTCGATCCCTGAGTCAACATATGGAGACGTTTGCAAGACAACAACCATCAGCAGGAACAGTTCGACGACGTTTGCAACAACATGGACTATCAGCTAGGAGACCATGACTGCGGTTACCCTTGACGCAGCATCACAGACAGGAGCGCCAGCGAACCTGGGTGCACGAATGGCAAAACGTCATTTTTTCAGATGAATCCAGGTTCTGTTTACAGCATCATGATGGTTGCATCCGTGTATGACGACATCGCGGTGAACGCACATTGGGAGCGTGTATTCGTCATCGCCATACTGGCGTATCACCCGGCGTGATGGTATGGGGTGCCATTGGTTACACGTCTCGGTCACCCCTTGTTCGCATTGACGGCATTTTGAACTGTGGAGTTACATTTTAGATGTGTTACGATCCGTGGCTCTACCCTTCATTCGATCCCTGCGAAAACCTACATTTCAGCAGGATGATGCACGACCGCATGTTGCAGGTCCTGTACGGGCCTTACTGGATACAGAAAATGTTCGACTGCTGCCCTGGCCAGCACATTCTCCAGATCTCTCACCAATTGAAAACGTCTGGTCAATGGTGGCCGAGCAACTGGCTCGTCACAATACGCCAATCACTACTCTTGATGAACAGTGGTATCGTGTTGGAGTTGCAAAGGCAGCTGTACCTGTACACGCCATCCAAGCTCTGTTTGACTCAATGCCCAGGAGTATCAAGACCGTTATTAGGGCCAGAGGTGGTTGTTCTGGGTACTGATTTCTCAGGATCTATGCACCCAAACTGTGTGAAAATATAATCGCATGTCAGTTCTAGTATAATATATTTGTCCAATGAATAGCCGTTTATCATCTGCATTTCTTCTTGGTGTACTAATTTTAATGGCCAATAGTGTAATAACGAGGTGGATATGAATGGAATTGTGGCAGGATGCTGCCATAGAACTCCTAGCCATGCATAGAAAGCTGGACATCACATGGTGTGAGGTAGGCGTGGCTACAGAGCCGCAACGGAAGGCAGTTGAAGGAATGGAAAAAGCCACTGAGTGTAAATCAGTGAACAGTGAGAGTGAACTGCGGTGGAGTTCTTCATCATAAGATGGTCTGGAGCTTTTAGAGGACTTCACACAGGGAAGCATCTTCGGGAAACTGGATGAATGGCTAGGAGCGACGAGTGTAGGCCAGGGGTTTGGTACTGCTCACAGGATTGTTTCACAAGCCTAGGGAGCGTTCCGAGCAACAGGTGCTGCAGCCTGGATAAGAGGAGGCGATCGACCACCGTCAACTATGGCAGCAGATGACCACTGTGCAACGGACAAGAAGGGACCAACGTCATACAGCGGGTGTAAGTGCAACCACTGGACTACAGGCCGCACAACCTCACGCTCCACAATGGCACGCCAACTGAATGGGGGTGATCTATGTGCCCGACGAGCAGTAAATTGCGTTCCGTTGACAACCACACATCGGCGGCACCGTGCTAAGAGCATAGGGACCCAACTAACGAAGAATGGGATCACATGCTCTTCTCGGATGAGAACAGATTCTATCTGTGGACTGATTCTGGACGTACCCTCACAATGACAGACGTGGGAACACGTCACACAACTAGAAACATTATCGAATGTTATTGTTTTGTTGGTCTAGGTGTAATCGTGTGTGGAAGCTTGATGTTGCAAGGGCGTACCGACTTTCAGACCTTCGAACAGGGAACATTTGCCGATCAGCGTGATTGTTTCACTGTTCACCTTCCTCATGTGCGTGTTCTCATCATTTTTATGGATGACAATGAGCGACTGCATCTAACATTGCATGCGGAGGAGCTCTTAGAACGAGAGAATATTCAACGAACGGATTGGCCTGCCACTTCCCCCAACTTAAATCCAATCGAACACGTGCAGGATGCGTTAGGGAGACGTATTGAAACACGTCAGCATGCAACAACGACCATCGAGCCGTCTGAGGTGATATCACACCTTACTAAGAACCACATCACGACTTTTCAACGTCGAAGGGTCCATCATAAATCGCCGCTACTTCATTGTAATTAGTGTCTTGGAATAAAAGTGTCAGTCCTGTTCGTCTCATTTCGTATTTCTTTCAGTTCCCTTTTGTACTGCAGTGTAGCAGTTCTTTATATGAGTGGTCCAAGTTTCATAGACTTGGCAGTGAGGTGTCATGTGAAAGTTACTTTCATACTTAAGTTTCGCATATCAGTGTAGGGATAATTACTGAAGGAATTTCATTGACTATTCCGTAAAATAAGAAATTGAAACCTAAAGATGTTTCGGTCCAATAGTAGAATCTAAGACAAATAGCAATTAGATACTTTGCATTCAGAACATGTAAGGATCCACGCACGTGGGAAAACTTTCTCACCTACAAGAGAATCGATGCAGAAACAAAACTCTTCCTGAAACAGACGAAAAGATCATGCTGGAAAACCTTCTATGGGAAGCTGTCAAAAATACAGAGGACTGTCATAAACATTTACATAAGAATATCAGCAACTGCGTTTGAAGATTCTCTGCCTCGTGATGACTGGGTGTTGTGTGATGTCCTTAGGTTAGTTAGGTTTAAGTAGTTCTAAGTTCTAGGGGACTGATGACCACAGCAATCAAGCCCCATAGTGCTCAGAGCCAGAGCCATCTATTGTCCCTGCTAACGAACTACGAGAGATGTTAAATATTGCTTCTTCACAAGTAACTTACATGAAAGACCGTGAGGCAAAGCTTTGTGTTGGGCAGGGATTCGAACCCAGAACCTAATCAGATTGATATCGAAACACAACCAACCGTGACACATCGGATTTTCTCGGCAGTAGCTAGATGTTTTAAATATTAATTTTTTCCTTTCCAGGACTCCAACCCAGCACCCATCGCTGTTATATTCTAGAGAAAACGAACGTTAAATATGGGTTTGTTGCACAAGCAGCGACATGTGAGCGTGCTTGAACTAGAAATAATATGTCGAAGAGTTCAGTGGTCACTTGGAATAGAGCCCCGCACATATCGTTGTTGACTACACACGAAGAGACGTCAGCTACCGAATTTTTCTCCACCAACAGCTCGGAATAACATCTTGAACTTACAGTGATCTCGCAAATAGTTCTGTGTCCCACTGGGAGTCAAAAACGTCAGATATCGTTAGTGTTGACAATGAATGAAAAAACATTAAAAATCAAAATTATTATCCACCAGCAGATAGGTGTTCTCATGCTAGAGCTTGATAATACATAATGAAATCTTTAGTGGCGGGCCAGGATTCGAACCCATTCACGCGTAATATGTGGAGATGTTGAGGAATCTGCAGTTCTGAACAAACAACAAATTGTAGCCAAGTTGTATTGTCACGAAGGAATCAAATTTCGCGTTAAGGGCGGTCTGAGTTGCATTCTCAGTTTAGAACTAATTTTATTGACATACAGAAGCTCAGATAAAAGATGGAATAAGTGTCCTGTGACCCTACATAGGTTTTGTTTCGTCACTAGAAATAAATAACTAGTATAAGAAAGGTTACTGGTGATAGAGTTTCTACATGTCGCCACTCCAGACTTTATTGTGGTTCAACCTAACGTCTACTTGGCAGAGAAGGAATATCATCTTTAATGTGAATTTCAGACCACACTGCCATTATATCTTCTTCACTTGGTGTAGTCAGAAGAGAATGGAATCTTTCTCTCCCTATCTAAAATCATTGACAGAAGTGGGAATCGAACCCAGACCAAAGGTATAAGAAATTACAAAATTCTAATTTCGCGCCAAACTCACTGATGAACAAAAGAACACTAACTGGGCTGGGACACACAACAACCACAATTACAGTGTGTTTTGGTGAAGTGCAAAGTGCTTTTACGACCTTATCCGTGAAAATATGTGTTATATTCACGTGTGCTTCACTGCACCCCACCATGACGCTAGGAATAAAAGGGCTTACCACACTAAACACTAAAACGTAAGTAAAAACGAATATAGGTGCGAAATATGGCGACAACCTGAATTTCATTTGGAGCATAATGTGATAGGTTAATTACTAACAAAATTTCTCATCAATATCGTTTGGTTGCAGATGACAAGCTACCTGTAACAAATAATACACAAGTGGTCCTGAAAAACCATGCAAACCTGATGTAAAGGTATTAATAAAAAGAAACGAATTGTTAGTTTGAACTAAATATCCACATGATTTTGTAATCATTTAGTAAAAATGTTCACGTTAAAGATTAAATAAAACAGGAACCCACTAGTGATGCCACAGAGGTGCTGAAACATGTTTGGGAACTTGGAGAAAACTGTGTTTTTCGTAACTGGTGGACCTTACATCCAACAATTTTAACTGCAAACAAGGTAAACACAAGGAGCTGCAAATCCAAATAATGTTGTTAAGTTTGTTTACAGTGTGCTTGTGTGTTCATTGAGTGCAATAATATTTGCTAGTCAGTTAGTGTATGATAGTTGAAGCAGTAGGTCGTGAGTGAACCACGGGATTCACAAAAACAGAAAACGCCCGATATGCCCATGGTGTACAGTGAGTGTAGGAAGAATGCAGTTCATTCTTGTACGGTGTATGCGGCAAGATATCCCAATAGACGTCAGTCATCTTGGCAATTATTTATCAATCTCTTCAACCAGTTTCGTGAAAGTGGTAGTGTAACACCTAGACAACTTAACGGCAAGAATCAAGTGACGACAAAAGAGGGAGAAACTAATGTTCTTCCTGCTACTGGTATTGATCCGCACGTTATCTCCAACGCTGTCGGCTCCCGGTAGCTGATTGGTCAGCGAGACGGAATGTCAATCCTAAGGACCCGGGTTCGATTCCCGTCTGGGTTGGAGATTTTCTCCGCTCAGGGAATGGGTGTTGTGTTGTCCTAATCATCATCATTTCATCCCCATCGACGCACAAGTCACCGAAGTGGCGTCAAATCGAAAGACTTTCACCCGGCGAACGATCTACCCGTCGGGAGGCCCAAGTCCCATGCTGGCGTACGAGGAAGTGAGGACAGGCAATTGTCCTACGGATTCTCCATCGACATCCAAGAAGATATGAGAATCGTGATAACTACTGTAGATGGGCATTAAGAATGGGTATCATGTAGCTTGTTTAGTTATAAAGCCACATTTACAACTCATGGCCAGGTAAGCCGCCGAAACGTGCACTGTTGGTCTGTTGACAATCCCCATGGGCTTCTTCAGGTGGAATGCCAGCGTTCATTGAGTGTAAACGTGTTCGTGGAATATTCGTAGATGGAACACTGAAGACCATCTTCCATTGACGATAGAAGACGTTCCTCTTCAGACTAGGAGAAACGTTGTGGTACCAATATGATGGCAGTCCAGCCCGTTGTGCACGAAGTACCACAGCATGTCCTTACGAGTTTTTTACAAATCACTGGATTGGATGCAGAGGACTTGTACCTTGGCCGGATCGTTCCCTGGATTTGACGCATATAGACTTTTTTCTGTGGGGAAAGCTGAAAGACGCTGTCTGAAAAGACATGCCATCTACATCCGATGATTTGCAACGACGTATTTCTGCGGACATCTCGGCTGCAATACTAGCACGTGTGCAACAGTCGTTCCATACCAGACTGGAAGCGTGTGGCGCCGCTGCTAGTGGTCATCTTGAAGATAACCTGTGATGGTCAGTTGTCTCGTTACTGGTCAGAATCCACGCACCCAGTGTGTGTACGAGTGTTGTTATTTACTATGTGCTACCACAGGTATTGTACAAGTGTCGGTGTGGGAACTTTTCAAAATACGATAACTCTTAAACGACTCGCACTTGAATTCTTCAACTAACACCACTGATATTCTGATTTACTCTACTTTTAAAATGTTAACGTCAGTAGGCATTGTTCCATTTAAAAAAAGTGCATGATTGCACGGCAAGCACACAAAAGTGTTATTACAACCTATCTGTTTGTTAACAACGCGAGCCTCAGACTGTCAACCCATTCTGTGAAAATCGCATATCAATAGCGGTTTACATCTCCTTAACATTTCCTGTGCAATTTTTAGGTTCAAAAATGGTTCAAATGGCTCTGAGCACGATGGGACTTAACTTATAAGGTCATCAGTCCCCTAGAACTTAGAACTATTTGAACCTATCTAACGTAAGGACATCACACACATCCATGCCCGGTGCAGCCGAACCTGAGACCTTAGCGGTCACGCGGTTCCAGACTGTAGCGCCTAGAACCACTCGGCCACTCCGGCCGGCAAGTTTTAGGTGATTCACCCTGTGTATTCAGTGGGATACAGCAATTGTGAATCTTTCCTGTCCAATAGTGGAGTGGTGGCATAGTCCCAATACTGAATCCGGAAAAAGACACTTTGAATTGAAACTCGTACAGGCTGATAGTCTGATCGTCTAGTGTGGCGAAAACGTTTGAAAGGCTTCCCAAAACACGTGTTGAATGGTGTATAGATCACAGCGCTTTCCACCTAAAAACAAAATTTGGATTCTAACCATAGACATACAGCAGATTTTTGCAGCGATATTCTATCTACCAGCTTTCTTTGAGGAAATTTGTATGGATATTGCATTTCTTTTAAAGAAGCTATAAAAATTTACGTTTATCAGTGGTCCGAGGCATCTACAAACTGTTGATCAGGATGAGAATATACTGTACATTTACATGCACACACTCCTCTGACCACATTAAGTAACACAAGGCCTGCCGTAAGGGATGATGTTAAGTTCTATCCGTCCTAATATTATCACATGCAATGTTCGTGTTCGACTTCGAACGATTAATAAAGGGGCAGTAAATGGCTTACAATTTGTAGATGATGGTAATGGTGTCTGTGTTCCATCATTTAAGAATGAACGTTGCAGTAGAGTCGTTTTCAGAATGGATTCATAGCAATAGCGTGAGGTTATCAGTTGACGTAACGGTCCTCATTATTTTCACATGTTATGCATATTATTGACGCAGCAGCATCTGTACGACTTGGACTGTTTCAAATACTAGTTCAGTTTTGGGCTAAATTTGTGCTGGCTATTGTAGGCGTGACATGTAGAACGCATTATTAATAAATCAGGAATATCTCCTTTATGTTTGGGAACTTGTCTATTAGTTCTGTTGACTTCATACAGATATCTGATTGGTTCGAATTTCGATTATAGCGGTATGGCAGCACATTTTATTAGTTTGGGTTGCCTACATCAGGGGCAAGCATAAATTTTGGGGCAAATTTACTGTTCTGCTCCATGTCGGCTCTTAATCTATGGTTCTCTTTGATCAACAAGACCGTGATCTATTACTATACGCCACTTTATATCAAACTGATATCGAATTAATGAATTAATCACCCCACCCCTTGATGATATTAAGGGGTTTTCCGCCTCCCACCCTCACCCCGTCGATTTCTATGCCAATTTTTGAAATTCGTCTGCTTTTAATGGGGTTCCTGTGAGACTTATCTTTGTTGCCGAACCCTCTGGGAAAATCGAGAAACCCAGGGCCACTTTTGATATGCAATTAGTTGACTAATTAATGAAATAGATCGGAAAAACTGCCAGCAAAGGGCCTGTTGTGTTACTTTAGGTATTCACGGGCTACTTCAGGTTGTCTCAAATGCCCACCTTCCACTCTGTTAAAGTGACTGATTAATTGATTAAATCAATTTGCCTTGGTGGATACTGAAAATTTTGTTTGATTGGTGGGAAACCGACTGCAGCGTGTGGAGTATTGATTAAACAATTTATGGGATACAAGACAGTGTGTGGAACTACAGAGCTCCTGTTTTAATTTAGAAACGCGTAATTACATTGTCACAGACTGCACTAAATATATCTGGCGATCGTGTAACACCGTCCGCCGGGCCGAACCAAGTCCCAGTGTCCAACAGACCATGCTACACCTGCTCGGGGCCTCGCAACTGCTGTTAGCTACCCAGGTGCTGCATAGCCAGGTGCCTCGTGCGGCACACAGGTCGGACATCATACTAATCCACCAATAAAGTGTCAGGTGGCAGCAACACTTTGATATTGGTACCTGAGAAATTTCGGACAGAACATATGATCTACCCCCCCTCCCTCCCCCCCTCCATGTCTCTCTCTCCCTCTTCCCCCCTCTCTTAAGTGGATGCCTCCTTCTTGTGTGAACCGTTGAACCATCAGATGCAAACACACACAGACCACAATGTCCTCCCACCCCTCTTCTCATTCATCCCTCTCCCCTGCTACTCTCGACTCTCATACAGATCTGGCATTGGTAGTTAGTAAATCTATTCTCATACCTCCACTGCTATAGAAACATCTAGCACATGGAACAAAGACATCTGAGAAGAAGTACGTAGCATCTGTCGCATCCCACACTAACCCCACTAGGCCTGAACAAAGTATTGGATACCTGGCGAAACCCACCCCTAGCTGTGGGTGACTTGGAAATATTCTCTCTATCAGATTGATTGGCTAATTAATCAAATTGATACCCTTTGTTTGCAGCCAGTGTTTTCCTTGCATCGCATTGTTGGATAAAATGACTGGTGTAATTGATAGAATTCGATCCTGCAACCGCCTGGTTTCCAAACCGTACTGTTTTTTCCCTTGCCTCCTACTGGTGGATACTGGCACAGTTATGTTATTTGGTAGGAAGTCCGTTTTGCTGGAGGTAGCTAAAAATTTCAGTTTTCAGCTCCGTTGCGCGCTATTTCCTTAAACAATTTGTGGGAGGGACTGGAAAGATGTGTGTTTGCAATTCAACTACCGGAAACAATAAATTGGTCAATTGGGAATTTGACATTGTGATTGGATTTTTAAATCACTATAGATTTCGTTATTGGTTTTCTCTGCTATATTCAGAAGGAGGAGAAGGAAGTGCCTACTGTGTAAAAGGATATAAACAACAGCAAATACCATTGTAGAGCAGGCTCCACTGCAATGTACTGAGAAGTATTACGCACAACACACCTACATCATGATCCAGTCCCTAGCAGTAGTGTCATGACTAGACATTGGAGATACATGAAACACTTGCACATCCCACGTGATCATATCTCCATGTTCACGTGCAGCCTGCCAATCCCCTCATACACAGCCCCCCCCCCCCCCCCCCCCGCCCCAAGGTCACTCAGTGGTCGGAGGAAACAGCCGCTGTGACTGCAGCTGCAGTCGTGAACACATGTGTATGCCAGAGTGCGCCACCCCCCGCCATGGAGGGCATCTGGGGATGATTGGAGTGGTAGGAACTCAGATGTAATCAATACATCCAGTGCCAACACTTGGCAGTATTCGGCACTGAATCGGTCAATGTTCTGTGGAGAATACAAACAACATACACGATCGCAAATACAGCACAGTGCATACTGAATGTTAGTTCGTTATTCAGCTAGCCAGAGGTCGCCGCCCCTGGGACTTGTCTCTGAAAATCCGGCCTAGAACCGACTGGTCGGCCAGCCAGAACTATTCTTTATACCTGCCGCTCCTGAGAACCTTAAGCCAGAACTGCCCATTCGTTCCAACCATAGGCAACGTCCGCCATGGCCCCACTCACCAAACGATGTCGTCATAGGAAAAAAGCCACATATTTGTCACTGTAAATACAATAAAATGTTCTGATGCCTGTAGCTCTGGAAATATCAATATCCATATCCCTCTTTCCACATAAAATCCTTCAACCCTCATTACAGCTATCAGTGTGTTGCAATCGCAATCTCCTACATCCAAGCCATGCCTTCCATACAACCGGACATAGTCATTTTCTTAGCACATGTCGGAACAATGACCACAGTAGCTTCACACCCCACCACAAACTTCATAAGCCTGCCGATCATAGCAAATATATCACACATCCTCTACTAAGTATAAGACCTCGCACATAACTGAATGCAGCTGGCACCAAACAATATTGAGCGAAAATTCGCGACAGAGGGACATGTCTTATTTGTTTTTCTTGCAAGTGGTGCCATTGTGTCTTAGGAAGACAGACGTAATCGTCTTATAAGCGACCATATGTTAAAAACATGATCGCAACGACCATGTTACTGTCACCCTGTATTAAAAGCTGTCTTGTTGCGTTGGTCGAGATCCAATGACTGTTAGCAGAAAATGGAATCTGTGGGTTCAGGAGGGTAATATGGAACGCCGTGCTGGATCCCAACGGCCTCGTATCACAAGCAGTCGTTATGACAGGCATCTTATCTTCATGACTGTAGCGGATAGTGCAGCCACGTCTCGATCCCTGAGTCAACAGATGGGGACGTTTGCAAGGCAACAACCATCTGCACGAACAGTTCGACGACGTTTGCAGCAGCATGGACTATCAGCTCGGATACCATGGCTGCTGCTACCCTTGACGCTGCATCAGAGACAGGAGCGCCGGCTATAGTGTACTCAACGACGAACCTGGGTGCACGAATGGCAAAATGTCATTTTTTCGCATGAATCCAGGTTCTGTTTACAGCATCATGATGGTCGCATCCGTGTTTGGCGACATCGCTGTGAACGCACATTGGAAGCGTGTATTCGTCATCGCCATTTTGGCGTATCACCCGGCGTAATGGTATGTGGTGCCATTGGTTACACGTCTCGGTCACCTCTTGTTCGCATTGACGGCACTTTGAACAGTGGACGTTACATTTCAGGTGTGTTACGACCCGTGGCTCTACCCTTCATTCGATCCATGCGAAACACTACATTTCAGCAGGATAATGCACGACCGCATGTTACAGGTCCTGTACGGCCCTTTTTGGATACAGAAAATGTTCGACTGCTGCCCTGGCCAGCACATTCTCCAGATCTCTCACCAATTGAGAACGTATGGTGAATGGTGGCCGAGCAACTGGCTCGTCACAATACTCCAGCCACTACTCTTGATGAACTGTGGTATCGTGTTGAAGCTGCATGGGCAGCTGTACCTGTACACGCCATCCAAGCTCTCTTTGTTTGACTCAATGGCCCTGGGTATCAAGACCGTTATTACTGCCAGAGGTGGTTGTTCTGGGTACTGATTTCTCAGGATCAATGCACCCAAATTGCGTGAAAATGTAATTACATGTCAGTTCTAGTATAATGTATTTGTCCAATTGATACCCGTTTATCATCTGCATTTGTTCTTGGTGTAGCAATTTTAATGGCCAGTAGTATACTCCTCCTTTTGCATACTGCGTGGGGAAAGACTCCTTGTTTATTGTTAGAAAATTAAGTTGCTTCACTGCTTTCTCTCTTCCATGCACCGAACAACGCAGCAGACTGCCTAGTACAGTAGATTCGCCCCCTAAGGGGCAAGTCCCACCGATAATGTCTTGAATTCGGTTGCACTAAGTGACCAAATAGCTAAAACGTGAATGGAATAGACCTGAGCCTAGCTCCTCCACCAATCCTGTGGCTTAAGGAAATGGACGAGTAAACAGTGGAACGGGAGTAACTTCTTTTTATTTGTTATGCCTGTTCTGCAAATTGTCACTCTTCAACTCTATACTGAATTAAATTTCTAGATTAATATGAAATAACTGAAGTAACTAAAACAGGTGATTACGTTTATGAGAGGGTCGTAGTATTATAATGTGATGTACATTCTCTCCATTATGAGGATTTATGAGGAAGATAACGTTACGGCTCCTAGTAATTGTCGGTACGCATTTTGGAATTGGAGAGTATTGGAGATACTGTTACATGGAAAGGATGTGGTTGGTTTTTGTTGGAATGAACTGACAGGTGGGATGTACCCTGTCAGTGCAAAAAGTTCCGAGACTGGATTAACAAAAACAGAGAAACGTTAAGATAGTGCTTTTAATGCTTCCAGTTTTCGCCATAGTCTCCCTTAACCACTTGAGTACAACACGCAAAAGGTTCACACAACCAAGCGAAACTGTCGCAAAAGTCCTTCTTTGGGATGTATTCTACTTGTGCATCACCTCAGCTTGAACGTCCGTTACGTAGTGAAAGTGGGGTCCCTTCATGTGAATTTCTCCACATTTCTGTTTTGTAGATGGTTCGTATTGATAATACCAAGTCTCTTCAACCATGACGATTTTTCCAAGAAAAGAATTGCTCGGGTTTTGCGTCACTCACTTCGCGGTAGGTGTCTACGCCTCGATGTTTTTTGTTTGGGAGTCAAGGTGTGCGGGACACCACACAGACTTTTCTCTCCTTCAAAACATCCTTGTAAATGTCTTGACAACTTGACTTACGGATGATTTGTGAAACAACAGTGTTCACGCAGTAGGCCTGTAGGTCCGTTACGAAACGTTGCCTACTCATAAGTGGCTTGTTGAATGGTGATCCGTTGTTCAGAGTTGTTAGTTCAACCTGCCCCATAGTTAGTGCGCTGACGTCGCGTATACTACATCAGGAATAAAATCAGTCTCAGAACGTTTTGAATGGACGGTGTAGGTATTACGGGATGAGTGGGGCACCAACTGTGCAGCAGAAGTGGTGGGCAGAAGCCGTCGTTTGGCTGAGTATGGTAGCTTGTATTTGTAACGAAGGGTAGAATTCTGGAATGAGTTCTAGAGAGGGAAAGGCGATTCAAATTACGGAATTAGGGACGGAGAGACTTACTGACAGAGGCACGACAGCAAGACAGAGTTCTCAAGGGAGGGGACTAATAGGGTGTTGGAATCCAAGTACATGGGAGATATAGGAGAGGTGAAGGTGTTCTGCATGTGAAGGAATGCGGACCCGTCATCTAGGGATAGCATCTTTCAATAGGTATCAAAACGTGCTGGTTACCAGATTTGAACCCACCCACTGCTTAAATTTTGAATGAAAAGCACAACCAACGACGGTCGATTACTTCCGATATAAGAGGCCGCCCTCACTAGGCCAACAGCAATTTCAAAGACAGTGGAGGAATGGACTGGTACCCTCTGACTCTTGGGGAGGGAAACTGCCCTTAAAAGTCGGAAGAATCAGTAATGATAAATGTAAATGGGGATGCAGAAGGCAATAGACACATAATGTGTATCCACAAATCATGTGGCCTGCAACTGAAAATATGTCATGATGATCTCTCCACTCGCCAAATACTCCAGATTAGTCCCCCATTTGGGTCCCTGGGACGGGAGATATAGTAGGGGTCAGTGAAGTGAAATGGGAATAAAACAAGGATTTCTGGTCAGATGAGTATAGGGTAATATCAACAGCAGCAGAAAATGGTGTATCGGAAATAGGAACCGTTATGAAGATAAATGTAGCCACATAGTGAGTTACTCTGAATTCTTCAGTGATAAAGCTGCTTTCATCTGATTCGACAGCAAACCAATGCCTACAGCGATAGTTCAGGTATACAGGGCAACGTCGCAAACAGAAAATGAAGAGACAGAGAAAGTATATGAGGGTATTGAAAGGATAATTAAGTATATAAAAGGAGATGAAAATCTAATAGTCATGGGGGACTGGAGAGCCGTTGTATGGGAAGAATTAAAAGAAAAGGCTACGAGAGAATAAGAACTTGGAAGTAAGACTAAGAGAGCAGAAAGGCTAACTGAATTTCGCAACACATTTCAGATTGTAATAGGGAATAAGCATTTTGAGGACCACAAGAGGAGGAAGTAGTCTTGGAAAACACCAGCAGAACGGGAAGATTCCAGCTGGACTACATCAATATCCGATAGACTCCGAAATCACATAGTGTGTTGTTAGACGGACTCAGGTGCACATATAGACTGAAGCACTATTCAGTAATGATGAAGAGAAGACGGAAGTTGAAGAAAATCATTCGGAAGAATCATTGTGGAAGGGAAATCGAATTACTGCGAATAATGAGACGTCTTTCAAGTTCTCTAAGAATGTGGATATTCCGATGAGGCATACCAGATCACGCACTTCAGTTGAGGTGGAATGAACATCTCTCAAAAGGGAACCACAAATGTTTGACAGACAAACACAAGTGAAAGGAAGGTAACTGTGAAGAAACCTTGGATAACAAGAGAAATATTTCACTTGATCGGCGAGAAGAGGAAGTACAAAAATATTCTTGGAGAGACAGGGATACAGAAATATAAATCATTTAGGAATGAAATAAATCGGGAGTGCGGGGCAATCAAGTGGAAATGGTTGCAGGAAAAATGTGAAGAAATCGAAAAAGAAATGGTCATCGGGAGGACTGAGTCAGTATACTCACACAAAAAAACTGAAACAACTTTCAGTGAAATTGACAATAAGGATAGTAACGTTAAGAGTGCAATGGCAGTTACGCAGTTACACGCAGAGGAGAAAACGGACAGATGGAAAGAATACGTTGAGTCACCTTGGATGGGTCATGTGTGCATTACACCTCGGGAACGCCAAGTCGGGTGACAAAGTATGTGTAAAAAGCAACGAAATTACAAGACTTCCAGTAAAAAAACGTAGCATCAGATGAATCAATTATTTAAAGAGATTGGTTAACAAATTTGGTTAGTGAGAATCACTAGATGACAGTTTTTAACTGCCGGAATATTCGCAACAAGTCCCAAATCTCACATCTCTCGTAAAAAGCACTCACCCCACAGCATTTTAGAAACTGTGAGTCGGTTGATATCTAAGTAGAGCGAAGAGAAATGTGGAATGTATATCGGTAATACTGGTTAGACATTGCAAGAGGAGCAGTTTTTTATAGCGAAAAGCAGGAATGAATCCGACAGCGAACTTATATGGACAACAGTCGGTGGACTTAGGTGAGTAATCAGTCACAGAGCTATTTGAAAACAGCCTAAACTCGGGAGGAAGATAATACCTTGCCAGTACCCTCGAGACTTTAACCTGTCCCGTATTGACTGGGAAAGCTACGATTACGTTATCTTAAGTAAGGGCAAACACTCCTGTGAAGTAATACTGAAAACTTTGACAACTGCCTCAAACCAGGTCGACAATCTAGACGGAAAAATATCTTTTACACCTCCTGGCAACAAAAATTCCCGATCTTATCAAGAGTGTCACCAATACAGAGAGGTTAATGACCATTGCGCTGTTACGAGGACAGGGGTCACCTAAGGCACGCAGGGCATCAAGGAAGCTACGTCGAACTGATAGACGATCAGTATCGGCTTACAAAATGGACGAACTGAGAACATTTAGTGCAGTACCAGCAAACGCAGGCTAGCTGTGGCTAAAGCTGCAAGACCTTATAAACTTCGGCCTAGATAAATATGTAACAACTGAAGTAATAAAACACGGCAAAGACCAACACTGGTACAACGGTACCATTCGGAGAATATTGCACTAACGGCACTCTCGCTACAAAAGAGAATCAGGGAAACAGGCAGAGGAAACTTAATATCAAACCAAAGCAGCCGTAACAAGCGCCAAAGCTACGGTCAACAGCAATTTTCACAGTCAGATGCTGGTGAAAGATCCGTCAGAAATACGTACGAAGTTCCATTCACAGTTAAAGACAAGAACGAGTCCAAAGCCGTTATTCAGTCTCTCGTGGATCCGTCTAGTGAACAAACTGATGTACCAGACAAAAACCAGAAATATTTCCTAACGAATTACGAATTGTTTATACGCAAGAGAATACTGTTCTACTGATATCTGAACGACGTAGAGACTCACTAATGAGGAATATTGGTTCTAGCACCACCAGTAATTTAGATGACTAAAAGCGAAAAAGGCCACTTGCTCTGGCGGAATTCCATGTACATTTTACGTTGGATAAGCTATGGCCTATGGGAAGCGTCTTTGCGTAATAATCAAAACGTCGTGCCTCAAGGGTACAAGCCCAGCCACTCGTTAAACTTTGATTAAAAAAATCACCATCGATAGCGATCGAAGACTTCCGGTATCAGGAGTCACCCACGTTCTGCCAACGGCCTTGTGAAAGAGGGCCGAGGAGCGGACAGAGTTTCAGGTTAGCCCCTCTGCCCGTGGGGTAGCGGTGTGAGGATGCAGGTCTTTAAAGGTTGCACTGTATTAGAGACACTTTACGTAAGTCCACAGGAAATGTGGCTTGTAATTGCAAAAGTGTCATGATAATCTCTGCACTGACAAAATATTCCGAATTAATCCCCCATTCGGATCCACGGCAGGAGACTGTCAATGTAGAGGTATCCAGAGTAAAAGATTGAATAACCAATGAAATGGTAACAATCTACAGATCGGAGGGATGAATGTCAGAGGTTTGAACGTAGTAGGGAAGCTAGAAAATAAGGGAAAGGAAATGCAAAGACACAGCCTACGTAGATACAGCATGGGTTACCGAAATAACATGAAAACAAATAAGGATACCTGATAAGAGAAATCTGGTCACATCAGCAGCAGCGGTAGGATTCGCCATAGTTAGGAAGGTAGGGCAGAGGGTAACTTACTACGAAAATGTGTTCTTTTGTTCTTTGGGGCCCGCAGTGCAAAATATGTCTTTTAATGGTATGATTATTACGAAAATCAGCCAGGTATACTGCTCTTTAAATTCTTTTTATAAATTATTCACGATGAGCCCATCAGGTGCACTGTAAATACGTAAGTAAGCGATGATCTTAATGTAGTGATCTGTAACTATGATCAGAAAAGTTATAATACATCGTTACGCGTTTTTACCATACATGAAATATCGTTGCTGCATATCCTTTATTTTTTTAGAATTATTGGTTTCTGCTTAGGTGTACTCGTACATTGGAGATGTTTATCTGATATTAGTTGGTTTTTATGTACGCTATTTCTCTCTTGACAGCTTGGATGACAGTGGATCAGTGATATTGCATGTTTACATAGCTACCATTATAAAAAGTGATGTGTGGTAATTCGGTTGCTTTTTATTATTTTTGTTGGTTTGGTTCTAATTATGTTATTGTCAGGAATTTGTTTTGGTTTTATTTGAGATTTTTATTTTATATTACTACGAACGCTTCAGCGATAGATTATTCTTATCACTATCAACAGAAAACCAACGTCAACAACGATAGCTCAGGCATACATGACTGCGTTATAAGCGGAAGATAGAGGTATAATGCACAAAGTTAATCCAGTATTTAAAGGGAAATGCGTATCTAATAATCACGGATGATGAGAACGTTTTAGTATAGGAAGGAACAGAAGATAGATTTACTGGAGAAGCCAGCCTTATTAGTAAGTGATCTGAAGTTCTCTAAGGATGTAGAATAGGTTATTCTCCTGTGTTAAAAATATGTTTAAGACTGTTATTATTCTGATTGATTATAGTATTCAAATAGCATTTGCAGTTAATATTCCCACAAAATATCTGTTTGTTACAAGTAATTAAAGCTTAAAAATCATTAGATATCGAGATTTGTTATTCGCTGATGCTCCAGTGACGTCACAGACTAGGAATAAGACGAAGCTTTACATGTGTTAGAGGAATGTTAGCCGAAGTTCCGAGGTTTTTAAGTACTTTTTCTGCACACAATTTTTACGTAACCATTACAATTTTTACACATCAATAGAAACAATGTGAACGTTGATAGTGGAAACCTAGCGAAAGTTGATGAGTTTATGCTCCACCCATTTCGAGCGGCGATATGTGCAAACGGCGGACATTCCTTTCTATACACTTTGCAGCATCATTAAACTCTCTCAGAACTGAGGAATTATAGAACTTTTGCAAATGGGTCACTATATTATAACTAGATGTCGACTGTCTGTCCACACAGTTACGACCAGAAGCCTAATAAAATTATTCTTGACAAACCTTAGTGTTCAATTTCTATATAGAAGACAGTCAGCAGGGATACCGAGGTGACAGGCCGATCAGTGGCGCAATGGATAGCGCTTCTGAATATTGGATAATGAAGTCAAATGTTCGAATCCTGGAAAGATCATACATTTTTAAAAGTTTTACACGAAATACGAAAATAGCGTTAGCAAGAACATATTGTAGTAGTTGTTTCGATGGTGGGATGTGTTATATACAGCTTCACATTAATCTTAGTCTGAGAAATGGACAAAGAGGATAAATGCATTTACTTTGCGAAAAAACAAAATCATTTTTTGGAAAGCATCACTAGTATTGGAGATATCACCATAAGCACACAGTACAATGAGGTCTATGAGGATAAGGTTTTCTATGCGGAGAGATATAAAACTTGTACAACATGCAGGTAACACAGTCGTAATGTCTGTAATGTTTAGCAGTGTAGCCGGCCGGATTGGCCGAGCGGTTCTAGGCACGTCAGTCTGGAACCGCGCGACCACTACGGTCACAGGTTCGAATCCTGCTTCGGGCATGGATGTGTGTGATGTCCTTAGGTTAGTTAGGTTTAAGAAGTTCTAAGTTCTAGGGGACTGATGACCTCAGAAGTTAAGTCCCATAGTGCTCAGAGCCATTTGAACCATTTTTTTTTAGCAGTGTAAACTAACGCCAGTGTCCGGAGGAGATTTCCTTCGTTGTTATGTAAGCTCATAAAACTTCCTTATTTGAACAATAGGGATCCTAGTTGGAAAGGACGAAGATAAAAAAAACATTGTTTCTAACAAACTAAAATGTGTGTGGTCACGTTAATTACAAAATATGTTTTCGAATGTGACTTATGTGAACAGCAATTGCAAATGAGAGGACATGTAAACAGCAAGGAATACACAATAATATTCTGTTTCTGATCGGTGCGGTGAAATTTTGTAATTGTGATTTGATTTTCATATGAGAGGCCTGTTGATCGCTTTACGAATAAGTTAAAATATTCCTTCGGGTTGGATTCGAACCAGCTGTCTATGGAAATCACCTTGTAAAATTCAGCGGTCTACCACTCCAAAACCTGAACTATCGAAGAACTTATGTGAAGAAGGGTAAAACGACAATTTTCTCGAAGAGATTAATTTCATCAAATGACGGTATCCTTTCTTGTAACAGTGTGAAAGCAGATCTCGGAAGTAAATTAAGGTTAACTTCAACAGTGAAACACGCTTTTAATTAGGTTAGTGATCTTGTTCGTCGACGTGGTGGCAATTTTCCGGTACAGTACAACCACATTTTACGCATCTTCTCATTCTCGCGATCTCTCAAAAAAATGTTAAGGATCTTTTATGGATGTATTCGCTCAGTGTGGTACTATACACCATTTCCGAAAAGTAAATTCCAAAACAAGACATCACTCTGAATTAGCTTTATGACCGTAGGAGCAGCGAGTTAGCCAGTGACGTCACAGACGTTTTAGGAGGCTTTCAAGTTACTTGACTTTCATTTACGTTTTTATAAAAGAATATTGAAATTGAAGAGGGAAAAAGTATGTTAGGTGCATAAATGGCCTCATTAATCATTACCACAACAGGAAGTTCAGTTGCAGAGAAATGACAATCCATAAAAAGGGTATCTCAGGAGTTGGACAGAAGAACGTCGTTGTATGGAAAGTAGCAGCGAAGAACCCTTAGGAACAGAAGAAATGCATCAATTCGTCTACGAAAGTAGAAAGCACAAAAATGTTCAGGAGAAGGCAAGGACACTTATGAATGAAATAAATAGGAGGTTTACAGAAGCCAAGCTGAAATAATTGCAGGAAAAATCTGATAGAAATGGTCATCGGGAGGACTGATTCAGCATGTAGAAAAGTCAAAAGAACCTTCGTTAAAATTAAATCAAGGACGTCATCATTAATAGTGTAATGAGCATTCCACTGTGAAACGCAGAGGAGAGCGCGGGTAGGTGGAAAGAGTACATCGGATGCCTCCTTGAGGGAAATAAGGAGTCTGATGCCGTGATAGAAGAGGAAAGGCGAGTCGGTGTGGGAACAGGGAATCCAATGTTAGAGTGAAAGTTTAGCACATCTTTGAAACCCTTTCGATGAAATAAGACAGAGGGCATAGACAATGTTTTATAGATATTTCTAAAGTCATAGGGGAAGTGGCAAACAAACGACTGTTGAGGTTGTTGTGCAGAATCTGTAAGACCGGAGACATGGCATCAACCCGTCGGTACAATGTCATCCACACAGTCCCGAAGGTAGCAAGGACAGACAAATTCTAGATCTGTTGCATAATCAGCTTAACGTCCCATGCGTCCAAGTTATTGACAAGAATAACATACAGAAGGATGCAAAAGAAAAATCAGGAGTTCTTAGATGACGACTTCTTTGGCTTTCAGAAAAGTAAAGACACCAGAGAGGAATTTCTGTCGTTGCGATGAGCAACAGAAGCAATATTTAATGAAAACTAAAAAGCAATGACGGAAATAAAATGAAGAGTCAAGAGTGGAACTGAAATTCAGGGTGAAAGGCTGTGAGTAATAAGATTCGCCGATGACAGTTCAATCCTCGGTGAAAGCGAGTAGGTACCGCAGAAACTGTTGAATTTAATGACAATGAATCGAAGGAAGACGAAAGCCATGAGGAGTAGCAGAAGTGAGAGAAGCGATGAGCTTAAAATCAAAATAGGTGACTACGAAGGAGACGAAGTTAGGGAATTCTGCTACTCTGGAAACAAAATGACACATGCCAGACGAAGCAAGGAGAACATAAAAAGTAGGTTACACGATCAAAGAGGCCATTCTTGGCCAAAATAAGTCTACTAGAATGAAATCTGAGGATGACCCTTGTGAGATTCTTAAGGGTGAAGCTATGCATTGTACGGAAGTGAATCATGGGCGTTGAGAAAAATGTTGTTGTTGTTGTTGTTGTGGTCTTCAGCTTGAGACTGGTTTGATGCAGCTCTCCACGCTACTCTATCCTGTGCAAGCTTCTTCATCTCTCAGTACCTACTGCAGCCTACATCGTTCTGAATCTGCTTAGTGTAAAAAATGGTTCAAATGGCTCTGAGCACTATGGGACTGAACGTCTGTGGTCATCAGTCCCCTAGAACTTAGAACTACTTAAACCTAACTAACCTAAGGACATAACACACATCCATGCCCGAGGCAGGATTCGAACCTGCGACCGTAGCAGTCGCGCGGTTCCGGACTGAGCGCCTAGAACCGCTAGACCACCGCGGCCGGCTCTGCTTAGTGTACTCATGTCTTGGTCTCCCTCTACGATTTTTACCCACCACGCTGCCCTCCAGTACTTAATTGGTGATCCCTCGATTCCTCAGAATATGTCCTACCAACCGATCCCTTCTTCTAGTCAAGTTGTGCCACAAACTCCTCTTCTCCCCAATTCTATTCAGTACCTCCTCATTAGTTATGTGATCTACCCATCTAATCTTCACCATTCTTCTCTAGCACCACATTTCGAAAGCTTCTATTCTCTTCTTGTCTAAGCTATTTATCGTCCACGTTTCAGTTCCATACGAATACCTTCAGAAACGTCTTCCTAACACTTACATCAATACTCGATGTTAACAAATTTCTCTTCTTCAGAAACGCTTTCCTTGCCGTTGCCAGTCTACATTTTATATCCTCTCTACTTCGACCACCATCAGTTATTTTGCTCCCCAAATAGCAAAACTCCTTTACTACTTTAAGTGTCTCATGCGCTAATCTAATTCCCTCAGCATCAACCGACTTAATTCGACTACATTCCATTATCCTTGTTTTGCTTTTGTTGATGATCATCTTATACCCTCCTTTCAAGACACTGTCCATTCCGATCAAAAAAAAAAATTATATATATATATATATATATATATATATATATATATATATATATATATATATATATAAGAATCGAAGCTTTTGAGATGTGGTGTTACATAGAAGGATATTGAAATTTATGTGGGTTGATAAGATAAGGAATAAGGAGTTCTCCGCAGAGTCCACGAGGTAGTAACGTATGGAAAACATTGACAAGAAGACGATTGATAGGACACTTCTTAAACATATAACCTCCATAGTACTAGAGGGAGCTGCACAGGATAAAAGCTGTAAAGAAAAATAGAGATTGGAGTACATCCAACAAGTTACTGAGGACGTCGGGCGCAAGTGGTACTCTGAGATGAAGGCAATTAAGGACAGGAATTCGCAGTGGCCACATCAGACCGGTCAGGAGACTGATGATCACAAAAAGTCTCAAGTAGTTTTGCAGTTATAAGGTCACCAGCGTCTGGTGGATGGCGCAAACGCCAGTGCTGCGGGTGACTGACCTTCGCGCTTAGTGACGACGAAGAGCCAGGCGGTCCCTACGATGGGCAGGGCAGGAGGACCCGGAAGGCAGCCCACGCTCCTCCAGAGCCGCCAGTTGCGTGACACATGCTGTACCAGTGCCACCAGCAGCGCCACGGCTACTCCGGCAACCAGCAGATCCTGCGCATCCATCGCGAGCAGCGTCCAGACAGACAATGGCGCGGCTCTCACGCAGCCTACATATCTTCCCCCCCCCCCCCCCCCTCTTCCTTATCACAGGTCCGCCTAGCGCGAACACCGACAACCGCGGCGGGACCAGTGCGCGGTTATTGTCCTATACAGGGTGATACCGTGATGATGTTTTCAAGAGTTGTGGAGAAGGTTAAAAGCATCAATAAAAGGTCAGGTAGCCTGGTCCGGAAAGGACTGACGAGCAGAACACGGCAAGTACCATAACCCCATTTCCCAGAAACTTCGCTCGGCTTGTCCGTAGATATTTGACCGTTTCTGAAAGAACGATGGTCAAAATTTTCGACGTTCTTCAAATGTCTTTTAGTACGAAATAAGGTCAGTCGAAATGGTGACACAGTGGTTAGCGTCATGACCTCTCACTCTACATCTACATCTATATCTACATTCATACTCCGCAAGCCACCTGACGGTGTGTGGCGGAGGGTACCCTCAGTACCTCTATCGGTTCTCCCTTCTATTGTAGTCTCGTATTGTTCGTGGAAAGAAGGATTGTCGGTATGCTTCTGTGTGGGCTCTAATCTCTCTGATTTTATCCTCATGGTCTCTTCGCGAGATATACGTATTAGGGAGCAATATACTGCTTGACTCTTCGGTGAAGGTATGTTCTCGAAACTTTAACCAAAGCCCGTACCGAACTACTGAGCGTCTCTCCTGCAGAGTCTTCCACTGGAGTTTATCTATCATCTCCGTAACGCTTTCGCGATTACTAAATGATCCTGTAACGAAGCGCGCTGCTCTCCGTTGGATCTTCTCTGTCTCTTCTATCAACCCTATCTGGTACGGATCCCACACTGCTGAGCAGTATTCAAGCAGTGGGCGAACAAGCGTACTGTTACCTACTTCCTTTGTTTTCGGATTGTATTTCCTTAGGATTCTTCCAATGAATCTCAGTCTGGCATCTGCTTTACCGACGATCAACTTTATATGATCATTCCATTTTAAATCACTCCTAATGCGTACTCCCAGATAATTTATGGAATTAACTGCTTCCAATTGCTGACCTGCTATTTTGTAGCTAAATGATAAGGGATCTATATTTCTATGTATTCGCAGCACATTACACTTGTCTACATAGAGATTCAATTGCCATTCCCTGCACCATGTGTCAATTCGCTGCAGATCCTCCTGCATTTCAGTACAATTTTCCATTGTTACAACCTCTCGATACTCCACAGCATCATCTGTAAAAAGCCTCAGTGAACTTCCGATGTCATCCTCAAGGTCATTTATGTATATTGTGAATAGCAACTGTCTTATGACACTCCCCTGCGGCACACCTGAAATCACTCTTACTTCGGAAGACTTTTCTCCATTAAGAATGACATGCTGCCGCAGCTATTCGGTCGAGTAGCTCCTCAATTGGCATCACGAGGCTGAGTGCACCCCGAAAAATTGCAACAGCACTTGGCGGCTCGGATGGTCACCCATCCAAGTAACGGCCACGCCCGACAGCGCTTTACTTCGGAGATCTGACAGGAACCGGTGTATCCACCGCGGCAAGGCCATTGCCCCACGGTAATTAAGGCCATAATTATATGCCTTGTCTTTTCCGAATGTACTTCTGACCAAAAAGCGATACTCGTAGCTGGAGCCCGAACCTTCTTTAATCGTGCTTTTTGCGTTCTTGTGGAGATATTCCCGTAGCGACTTTTATCACCTAATAAATATTTCTTTGTATATAACCGAGAAGTAAAATATCAATTTTCATAAATAAATGTTCAAAAATTTTTTGATGGAATGAAATATTTTCTTAAAAATTCTCATACCCTATTGTACACCGTCATGCATTGATTTTTCAGAAGCACTGAGACACGTATTTCTTTTACTTCCAAACCAGAAGTGAAATACCAGTTGCCAGTAGCCTTTAAATCCTTTTTTGCTTTTTTAGTAATGACTTTTTTTCAAAAAATACTTTTTCCAGTTATTATACTCCTTGGTGGTTCCATTTTCCAAAAATGGTGAAACACGTATTTTTTATTTTCTGACTGAGAAAGTAACAGTGGGAGGGGATGGGTAGTGAATCAGTCTGACCCTATTTCATCCCCTTAGGGTTGAATTACGAGAAACAGTGATATTTGTATGTTCTATTTTTAACAGATAAGCCAAATACAAATGTTCATAGATTTAACTTCAAAAATTCTTCACAAAGAAATATTTCCATAAAAAGTTTCATCCCCCATCTGACCCCCTGGGGCTTTAATGATAAACGTAGTTTTTACTGAGTAGCCAAATTTAAATTTTCATAGATTTAGCTTTAAAAATGCTTTTATAGTAATATATGTTCATAAAAAATATCATCCTCTATTTCACGCCCTTAGGGGTTCAGTTTTCAAAAACACTGAAATACGTATTTTTTATTTGTAACTGAAAAGTAAAATACCATTGTTTCTAAATGTAGCTGTAAAAATACTTCAGTAATTCTTTAATAACGATGTATGTTTTCTTAAAAAAATTCACACGCTCTTTCACTTCCGTGTGGTTATATTACCAAAAACGCTGAGACAAGTATTTTTAAACGAGGAAAAAAGTTCACTAAACATGGGCTCTAAAGTTCATATCTTAAGACCAATTAGCACTTGTTCATCTTTGCTGCTGTGAAACAATTCTACTGAACGAGTGCCTATAGGCATGAAAGTATGCATTCTAGAGCCCACATTTACTGGACTTTTTTTTCTTGTTTTGGTCCACACCACCTCCTCCAAAAATATGGAAGCCAAAGAACTTGCAGTAGAAAGGATATGTTTCACAGTATATGTTTTAGAGCCCATGTTTAGGCCTCTCAGACTATTTTTCTTGTTTTGGTCCATACTGTCACCTCTGAAAGTTGCTTACTCTACAGTCTTAGCAAAGGCAGTACCAGTACATATATTCCACTAAAAAAAAGATGTCGGAACGATTTTCGCTTATTACTTTCAACATGTTCGTTTCAAGCCAGGATGACTTACCTGGAATTCATACATTTACCTTTCTTCACCATACCAGAAATATCATCACGAAATCACCCTCTATAGTCTGGTGCATTTGACAGCGTTGGGTTACCCGTTAAACATTAAAATTACAACTCTATTAAGGCAGAACGCCAAAACGGCAAATTCACGTTAAGATAGCAATAACGATATCTACGCCCTGTATACAAGGAAATGTTACCCAGTGCTTTTCCCATAAGAAATCACATCTGAATATTATGTGCCTCGTAGAAGAAGGAGAAACGTTTTACAGTACCTGTCAGATGGGGTAGCGGCATGATCGGCTCCTATGGAGGCTGTAGTTTCATTGTTCTGCACTACTGCTGCTCTTGTTACTGGGGAGAGTATGATTGTCATATTAATGTGGAATCTATGGTTTCAGGAGGGCGATACTGAACGCCATTTAGCTTCTCAAGGACCCCATACTTCTAGCACTTGAGAGAACAAACTTTTTGTTCGTCGTGGTATTGTAGTGCCCGTGTTTTTCCGAATTATGATGCAATGGTCCTTTGGACACGCATGCGTGACTGAAGGGACAGGCACTGCGGCAACTACAGCCACTATGTAGTACATGAGATATATTCGCAGTTAAGAATATGGGCTACCATCAGCAATATAATGGAATGATGACCATTTAAACTTGTGTTAGACCGTGACAAGAACCAAGATTTTCCGTTTAGCGTGCTCCGTTGTCTTACCATTAGTATATCCGAGCACGACTCACGTCCAGATCCAAGCTTCCACGTGTTCAACCGTGTGTCTGCAACCTGCACTCGTACATCCATTATGTGTACTCCTGTACAGGATCTGGCTGTGAGCAGTGCTCGTATAGCCTAATGATAAGGCCTCCGCTCGCGATAAGCGGGAAATCCGGCACAAATTTTCATTGTCATTCCATTACACAGCTGATGGTTACATAAAAAAAAAAAATGTTGAAATGTGAGTGAAATCTTATGGGACTTAACTGCTAAGGTCATCAGTCCCTAAGCTTACACGCTACTTAACCTAAATGATCCTAAGGACAAACACACACACCCATGCCCGAGGGAGGACTCGAACCTGGGCCGGGACCAGCCGCACAGTCCATGACTGCAGCGCCTCAGACCGCTCGGCTAATCCCACGCGGCTGATGGTTATCCATATTCGCAACTGCGAATACGTTTCGTGGCTTTATTGTTTGTTCGGCCGTACAGCATTGTAGTGCAGCTACGTTATGAGTTTTGAGTCAGGAAATAAGTTTGTTATCACCGGCACCAATATACACATGGCTCGCATTCGGGAGGACGACGGTTCAATCCCGTCTCCGGCCATCCTGATTTAGGTTTTCCGTGATTTCCCTAAATCGTTTCAGGCAAATGCCGGGATGGTTCCTTTGAAAGGGCACGGCCGATTTCCTTCCCCAGCCTTCCCTAACCCGAGCTTGCGCTCCGTCTCTAATGACCTCGTTGTCGACGGGACGTTAAACACCACTAACCTAACCTAACCTATACACATGGACGCGATGGCGACGTCGGGAGCACTACCAATGTTTCACCTTCCCTTTAAGTGCCCAATAATAACGATGAATAAGTAAATGGCACCAGTACACGTTCCTAGACTAGATCCCATTCTGCTAGCAGCAAAACCGTGGACATGACCACGTAAGGAGTTTCTGTGGAGGGCGAAGGTGGCCTCATTGCATTCGTCATCATCATACGGGACCAGCACCTGCCATGATCACATAGGGTCCCATTGAGTATGCAACACTGTCACCTCTGGTTCGCATAGCCGATAATTTGAACATCAAGCGTTACATTTCAAGGAGGGGCCGGCGTCTGTTCCCTATTTTCAGGATCTTGGTGAGGTTATTTTACGAGAGCGTAAAGCAAGACCTCTTTTGCGGGTTCTGTTCAAAATGGCTCTGACCACTATGGGACCTAACTTCTGAGCTCATCAGTCCCCTAGAACTTAGAACTACTTAAACCTAACTAACCTAAGGACATCATACACATCCATGCCCGAGGCAGGATCCGAACCTGCGACCATAGCGGTCGTGCGGTTCCAGACTGTAGCGAGTAGAACCGCTCGGCCACTCCGGCCGGCGCGGGTTCTGTCCTGACCAATCTTGATACACAAGTGTCTGAGTTTTCTATTCATATCATTTAACGACATCTGCTATATCTCTTAGCTTTTTCATCTGGAACTTACATCTACATCTACGTGATTACTCTGCAATTCACATTTAAGTGCTTGGCAGAGGGTTCATCGAACCACAATCATACTATCTCTCTACCATTGCACTCCCGAACAGTGCGCGGGAAAAACGAACACCTAAACCTTTCTGTTCGAGCTCTGATTTCTCTTATTTTATTTTGATCATCATTCCTACCTATGTAGGTTGGTCTCAACAAAATATTTTCGCATTCGGAAGAGAAAGTTGGTGACTGAAATTTCGTAAATAGATCTCGCCGCGACGAAACACGTCTTTGCTTTAATGACTTCCATCCCAACTCGCATATCATATCTGCCACACTCTCTCCCCTATTACGTGATAATACAAAACGAGCTGCCCTTTTTTGCACCCTTTCGATGTCCTCCGTCAATCCCAACTGCTAAGGATCCCACACCGCGCAGCAATATTCTAACACAGGACGAACGAGTGTAGTGTAAGCTGTCTCTTTAGTGGATTTGTTGCATCTTCTAAGTGTCCTGCCAATGAAACGCAACCTTTGGCTCGCCTTCCCCACAATATTATCTATGTGGTCTTTCCAACTGAAGTTGTTCGTAATTTTAACACCCAGGTACTTAGTTGAATTGACAGCGTTGAGAATTGTACTATTTATCGAGTAATCGAATTCCAACGGATTTCTTTTGGAACTCATGTGGATCACCTCACACTTTTCGTTGTTTAGCGTCAACTGCCACCTGCCACACCATACAGCAATCTTTTCTAAATCGCTTTGCAACTGATACTCGTCTTCGGATGACCTTACTAGACGGTAAATTACTAGACAGTAAATCTGCGAACATCCTAAGAGAACTGCTCAGATTATCACCCAGGTCATTTATATAGATCAGGAACAGCAGAGGTCCCAGGACGCTTCCCTGAGGAACACCTGATATCGCTTCAGTTTTAGTCGATGACTTGCCGTCTATTACTACGAACTGCGACCTTCCTGACAGGAAATCACGAATCCAGTGGCACAAATGAGGCGATACCCCATAGGCCCGCAGCTTGATTAGAAGTCGCTTGTGAGGAACGGTGTCAAAAGCTTTCCGGAAATCTAGAAATACGGAATCAACTTGAGATCCCCTGTCGATAGTGGCCATTACTTCGTGCGAATAAAGAGCTAGCTGCGTTGCACAAGAACGATGTTTTCTGAAACCATGCTGATTAAGTATCAATAGATCGTTCCCTTCGAGGTGATTCATAATGTTTGAATACAGTATATGCTCCAAAACCCTACTGCAAACCGACGTCAATGATATAGGTCTGTAGTTCGATGGATTACTCCTACTACCCTTCTTAAACACTCGTGCGACCTGCGCAATTTTCCAATCTGTTCAAAATGGTTCAAATGGCTCTGAGCACTATGGGACTCAACTGCTGTGGTCATAAGTCTCCAATCTGTAGGTACAGATCTATCGGTGAGCGAGCGGTTGTATATGAGGTATTGTATCAGCATAATCTGAAAGGAACCTAATCGGTATACAATCTGGACCTGAAGACTTGCCCGTACCAAACGATTTGAGTTGCTTCGCAACCCCTAAGGTATCTACTTCTAAGAAACTCATGCTAGCAGCTGTTCGTGTTTCAGATTCTGGAATATTCCATTCGTCTTCCCTGGTGAAGGAATTTCGGAAAACTGCGTTCAATAACTCCGCTTTAACGGCACTGAGAAAAGGATGTAACTCTAATGTGTTTTAGGAGGAAAGAACAATTTTCTTCACGTACATCATTGTGGTATCATCCAGAGATGACAGTCGCAACATATCGATACCAGAGACGTTCGCGAGGTCTCGCTGCGGTTCACAAAGCCGTAGGGGAGGGGTTCTTCAACACCACAACTCCCCTCTCTGCACAACAGCATTCTCGCACCAGAGGTCAATGTAGAGCCGATCACAGAAGCACTTTGCCCTAGTTCGCGAGCTCATCTGAGAGAGTCAACATCATAATGTAGGAGCAAGAGTTGTTAAAGCTCATGATGAACTCATACTCTAGTGAATGTTGACGCTGTATCTCAAGAGAACAGTTTGTTAATTAGTGCATGAAGTGATGCTTTGATAGTCAATAACAACTGTAAATTAACCAGTGCTCCTGTAGGAAAGAAGTGTGTCGAAGTTAAGTAAGTCTTTTATTCATTAATGTAATAAAGTGAAGTAATATCTCATGAGTTACGGTTTCTATGTGTCACCTCACCGAACAATCAAACAACGCACAGTTCTGGCCGGACGATTGCAGGTTCGGGGTCATAAAAATCAGCAACTGAAAGTGTAGTGCAAAAAGCAACAATAAAACAGTAATGATAACTAGAAACATCTTGCAGCCATCACGTAATCTCAAAGATAGTGAGACTTCATATTATGAATAATATTACACTAGACACTTCATTAACTTCCATACAAGTATATAAAACTTTGCAACAATAGCTTAGTAACAACTGTATGGCTTTAAAATCTTTCCTTAAAAATCATGAAGCTTTCACTCATAAATTAACTGGTATTCCGTCAGGACAAATTTCTAACCACCCTTTGCTGTGCTATACACACGTAGTCCAAATTTATTTTATTCACTGTTGGCTACCCTGCAAACAACTGATCAGTAAACTTTCATGTGAATAACAAATGCGCCGAGTGGTTCTAGGCGCTACAGTCCGGAACCGAGGGACCCCTACGGTCGCAGGTTCGAATCCTGCCTCGGGCATCGATGTGTGTGATGTCCTTAGGTTAGTTAGGTTTAAGTAGTTCTAAGTTCTAGGGAACTGATGACCTCAGAAGTTAAGTCCCATAGTGCTCAGAGCCAATAACAAATGTTTATTCCCAAGCAAGGTTTTTACAAAGTGTCCTGATTTCCTTGCAACTACAAAGAGAATTCCAGTAGGTCAGCATAAAAGATACAGAACTGGTGTCGCTATACATTTCCAGACGCGCTCACAACCAATAATCACTTCCTATTATCTCTTAGGTGTGGCGACTATGTTGGTTCTGTACTGACAAGCACACACTGACAACCGCAAGCCTCTTCCTCTTATCCTGTTAAGTACGGCAATTATGTTGCCTCTCCACAGATCTCACATGTGGCTCCACGACTCAGTGCTTGATCCACCTCGTCTACAGGAAGAGACATGTTCTGGAGTGAGTGTGAGTGCTGTTGGAGCTTATGGGATCTCAACGGAGAGCCATGTTCTGCAGCCACAACTGCAGTGCCTCCCCTCCTACAAGTAAGTGGGTGCTTTAACGATTCCATGAGACGTTCCACGAGATTGCCCATAAGTTGTTTGAACTTGTGGGAGACTTACTGCTTGAAATAAGACGAGACGGTTCAAATATGTAAACACGAATGCAGTAAGCAGTTCTAAGTTCCTGTGCGTGTTGAAAAAACTAGACATCATCAATAGCTGGTTGTACAATGCTCCAAGAAATATTAAATCATTTCGTGGTCTCTCAAATTTCCTAAACAACTTGCTGCATATGCCGTGAAGTGAATTCATTTAACAATACCGCTTGCATCATTGTAACCTCCTGCGTTGCGGGATGTGCCCGTATAATACAATAAATAAAAATATTCGTTGTAAGAACTTAAAAAAAGTGTATGATATTTGACGTCGTTTATGTCCAGGGAGTGGCCACATACCCTATTAATGTTTTAATATTTCCCGAAAATTGATTAAACTTGAGCTTGCTAAAAACAGACATCCTCAACAATATGTGGCTACCTTTTACTAAATACACTGAAGCGCCAAAAAGACTGGTATAGGCATGCGTATTCAAATACAGAGATATGTAAACAGGCAGAATACGGCGCCGAGGACGGCAACGCCTATATAAGACAAGCGTCTGGCGCAGTTGTTAGATCGGTTGCTGCTGCTACAGTGGCAGCTTATCAAGATTTAAGTGAGTCTGAACGTGGTGTTATAGTCGGCGCACGAGCGATGTGACACAGCATCTCCGAGGTAGTGATGAAGCGAGGATTTTCCCGTAAGACCATTTCACGAATGTTCCGTGAATATCAAGAATCTGATAAAACATCAAATCCCCAACATCGCTGCGGCCGGAGAAAGATACTGCAAAAACGAGACAAACAACGAGTAAAGAGAATCGTTCAACGTGACAAAAGTGCAACCCTTCCGCAGATTGCTGCAAATTTCAATTCTGAGCCATCAGAAAGTGTCAGCGTGCGAATCATTCAACGAAACATCATCGATATGGGCTTTCTGAGCCGGAGACCTACTCTTTACGCCTCGCCTCGGCCCGTCAACACCGATATTGGTCTGTTGATGACTGGAAACATATTGCCTAGTCGGACGAGTCTAGTTTCAAATTCTATCGAGCGGATGGACGTGTACAGGCATGGAGACAATCTCATGAATCCATGGACCCTGCATGTCAGTAGAGGGCTTTTTCAAGCTGGTAGAGGCTCTGTAATGGTATGGGGCGTGTGCAATTGATGTAATAGGGGACCCCTGATACGTCTAGATACAGCTGCGGCAGGCGACATTTACGCAAGCATCCTGTCTGGTTACCTGCATCCATTCGTGTCCATTGTGCATTCCGACGGACAGGCAATTCCAGCAGGGCAATGCGGCGCCCCACTCTTCTGAGTTTAAACACTTGCGCTGGCCACCATAATCCCCAGACGTGAACATTATTGAGAATATCTGTGATGCCTTGCAGCGTGCTGGTTTATGGACAGACCTGCAGGATTCATGGTGTTAAATCTTTCCAGCAATACTTCAGACATTAGTCGAGTCCATGCCATGTCATGTTGTGGCACTTCTGCGTGCTCGCGGGGGTCCTACACGATATTAGGCAGGTGTATCAATTTCTTTGGCTCTTCAGTGTAAATGGTTTACTTCACACTTTCTTATATGCTGTAAATGCAACGACATATTGACATGCTATCTCTTTCTTCCACAACGTATCGGTATTTTGTAACAGTAATTTAAAGTTCTGTTACCTTGTATTGTCCCATAAAAATGAAGAAACACAGAAAGAGTGCCTAGAACTGTCACACAAATAATTTTGAATGCTTTTAGAAGCGACTGAAGTGCCGCACGTCCACACAGATCTTACTTCTATGAGAGCATACAACTCACTGATATTGCCCAATATGCACTTTGTTCTTATATAGCCATTAATCTTTCGTTGGAAAAATGAAATATGCATTTATTGTAACTATTTCTACTGAATATATGAAGCTTGGACCTTGCCATTGGTGGGATGGTGTGGTGGTGGTGAGGGGTGAGGGGTGCGGGTGCGGGTGCGGGTTTTCATGCCTCAGCGATACAAATATACAAATAGCGCTACCGTAAGTGCAACCACAAGGGATGGGTATCTGATGAGTGGCCAAACAAACAGGGGGTTCCTGAAGAAGGTCAGCACCTTTTCTGTAGCTGTAGGGCCAACAGTCTGGATGATGACTAATCTTGCCCTGTAACATCAACCAAAACGGTCTGTCGCTCTGCTGGTACTGCAACAAGTGAAAGTAAGGGGAAACTACAGCCGTAATTTTTCCCGAGGGCATGCAGCTCTACTGTATGGTTAAATGATACTATCTTCTTGTGTAAAATATTCAGGAGGTAAAAAAGTCGCCCATTCGGATCCCCAGTCGGGGACTACTCAGGAGAACGTCGTTCTCAGGAGATACACAACTGGCGTTCTACGGATCGGAGCCTGGATTGTCCCCTTAATGGGGCAGGTAGGTTAGAAAATTTAAAAAGGGAAACGGACTGGTTGAAGTTACATATAGTGAGAACTAGTGAAGCTTGGTGGAAGGAGGAGCAGGATTCCCGGTCAGCTGAATTCAGGATTACATATATAAAATCGAACGGCTACTGCGGGAGTAGGTCTAATAATGAATAAAAAATAGGAACGCTGATAAGCTACGATGAACAGCAGAGTGAACGCATTATTGTAGCCAAGATAGACACGAAGCCCACAACTATCAAAGTAGTACAAGTCTCTATGCCAACTAGTTAAACAGATGAGCAAGAGATTGAAGAAATATGTTATGAGGTAAAAGAATTATTCAGATAGTTAAGGGAGACGAACATTTAATAGTCATGGGAGACTGGAATTCGATAACAGGAAAAGGAAGAGAAGAAAAAGTACTAGGTGAACGTGGACTGGAGGGAACGAATGAAAGAGAAAGCCGCCTGGTAGAATTTTGCACAGAACATAATTTGATTCATAGCTAACACTTGGTTTAAGAATTATGAGAGAAGGTTGCATACGTGGAAGAGACTTGGAGACACCGGCAGCTTTCAGATTGGTTATATAATGCTAAGACAGAGATTTAGGTATCAGGTTTTAAATTCTAAGGCATTTCCAGGGGCTGATGTAAACTCTGACCACAATTTATTGGTTATGAACTGTACATTAAAACTGAAGTAACTGCAAAGTATAGGACTCTGACCACAATTAATTTGTTATAAACTGTTGATTAAAACTGAAGAAACTGCAAGAAGGTAGGAATTTTAGGAGATGGGACCTGGATAAACTGAAAGATCCAGAGGTTGTAGAGAGTTTCAGCGGGAGCATTAGGGAACAATTGACAAGAACAGGGAAATTGAGTACAGTAGAAGAGGAATAGGTTGTTTTGACGTAAGAAATTGTGAAGGCAGCAGAGGGTCAAGTTGATAAAAAGACAAGAGCTATTAAAAATCCTTGGGTAACACCAGAGATATTAATTTTAATTCATGAATGGAGAAAATATAAAAATGCAGTAAATGAAGCAGGCGAAAGGGAATACAAACATCTAAAAAATGGGATCGGAAGGAAGTGCAAAATGGCTAAGCAGGAATGGCTAGAGAACAAATGTAAGTTACTAGAAGCATATATAATTGGGGGTAAGATAGATGACACTTAGAGGAAAACTAAAGAGACCTTTGAAGAAAGGAGAACCACCTGTATGTACACCAAGAGCTGAGATGCAACACTAATCCTAAGCAAAGAAGGGAAAACAGAAGGTGGAGCGAGTATACGTAAGATTTATACAAGGGAGATATCCTTGAGGGCAATGTTATGGAAATGGAAGTGAACGTAGATGAAGATGAGTTGGGAGATTTGATATTGCGTGAAAAATTTGACAGGGCACTCAAAGACCTAAGTCGAAACAAGCCCCGGGAGTGGACAACATTCCGTTACAACTACTGATAGCCTTGGGAGAGCCAGTCATGACAAAACTCTTCCGTCTGGTGAGCAAGATGTATGAGACAGGTCAAATACCCTAGACTTCAGAAGAACGTAATAGTTACAACTCCAAAGAAAGCAGGTGCTGACAAGTGTGAAAATTACTGATCTATCGGTTTGATAAGTCACAGTTGCAAAGTACTAACACGTTTCCTTACAGAAGGATGGAAAAATTGCTAGAAGCCGACTTCGGGTAAGATCAGCTTGGATTCCGGAGAAATGTAGGATCACGCGAGTCAATACCGACCATATGACTTCTCGTAGGACATAGGTTAACTACGTTTATAATATTTGTAGACTTAGAGAAAGCTTTTGACAATGTCGACAGGAATATTCTCTTTAAATTCTAAAGGTGGCATGGGCAAAATACAGAGAGCGAAGGGCTGTTTACAATTTGTACAGAAGCCAGATGACAGTTATAAAAGTCGATGGGCTTGAAAGGGCAGCAGTGGTTGACAAGGGATTTTAGCCTATCCCCGATGTTATACAATCTGTACATTGAGCGAGCAGTAAAGGAAACAAAAGAAAAATTTGGAGTAGGAATTAAAGTTCAGCGAGAAGAATTAACAACTTCGAGTTTCGCCGACACATTGTTATTCTGTCAGAGATAGCAAAGGACTTGGAAGAGCAGTTGGACGAAAGGGACAGTGTCTTGAAAGTGGTATATAAGATGAACATCAACAGGAGAAAAACAAGGATAATGGAAAGTAGTCGAATTAAATCAGATGATACTGAGGGAATTAGATTAGGAAATTAGACATTTAAAGTCGTAGATCAGTTTTGCAACTTGGGCAACAAAATAACTGATGAGGTCGAAGTAGAGAGGATATAAAATTTAGACTGACAATGGTAAGAAAACTGTTTCTGAAAAAGATAAATTTGTTAACATCGAGTATAAATTGAAGTGTCAGGAAGTCTTTTCTGAAAGTATTTGTATGGAGTGTAACCATGTATGGAAATGAAACATGAAGGATAAACAGTTCAGTCAGAAGAGAACAGAAGCTTTTGAAATGCGGCGCTACAGAGGACTGCTGAAGATTAGATAGGTAGATCACGTAACTAATGAGGAGGTAGTGATTAGAATTGGGGAGAAGAGAAATTTGTGGCATAACCTGACTAGAAGAAGGGATCGGTTGGTAGCACACATTCTGAGGCACTAAGGAATCACCAATTTAGTACTGAAGGGTAGCGGTGGAGGGGGGGGGGGGGGTTAAAAATCGTAGAAGGAGACCAAGAGAAGAAGACAGCAAGCAGATTCAGAACGTTGTATGTTGCAGGAGTTATTCAGATGTGAATAGGCTTGCTCAGGATAGAGTAGCATGGAGAGCTGCAGCAAACCAGTCCTTACACATATAACCCAAATCGAGATTACGTCCTGGTTCCTCTTGGTAATTGTGGCATGCTGTTTTCACCTGCCAAGCGCAAACAGAGTGATACTATGATGACGTTACAGACTTTCGAGAAGGTTGGAGAAGAGTAAACGTGTCAATTTCGTTAAGGGTCCTTGGTCCGGAAACTATCGAGTCAGATGTTACAAGGGGAGATCCTTCTGATATCCCTGACAGTGGAATACGTGTACCCACACTGTTGCTGCTAAGTCTGTGTGGTAGGCAACTCACAGGGGTGGCAATACGGACCAAACAAATGAAAAAATCTAGTAAACATTAGCTCTAAAATGCATACCCTAAAAGCTTGGGCATTTGTCCCGCAGAAGAGCGAAGATGAACAAGTGCTCACAGCCCTTAAGCTATGCGTTTTAGAGTCCATATTTAACAGACAATTTTCTCTTATTTTGGTCCATACTACCTCCTCCATAATGATGGAAAACAAAGTGCTTGCAGTAGAAGAGATTCGTTTCACAGTATTTAAGATGAACAAGTGCTTAGAGCCCTTACGAAATGGAGTTTAGAGGTCACATTTACCAGAAAGTTTTGCTTCGAATAATCGATCCTGTCATATTCCTGACTAGGGGCCTAGACTATTGAGTCGCCAATGTAGACTTTGTCCCGCGGGACAAGACTTTTTAATCAACCTGAGTATCAGTAAGGTCTTAAGTTCCACCTGCGTGGTGTCGTTGAGTCGTTATTGTGGTCACTTCGTTGTGATCTACCCGTACATCGTTCTTAATCAGTGAATCAATTAACTACCAAAACCAGACATCATACGTCTTCAGACTGGTGTTCAGGTTTCTTATCTCGCACTGTCACTGTACGTATCGTTTTGCAAATTACTTTTCACTTACATGATTTTCTTTAATAATCAGAATCAGTATTCAGGGTAATTACTACAATTGTATTTATTTTGTAATAGGCCTGGTACTGTATTTCTATAGCGCTGCTCAAGAGTTGACAGTGGATGCTTCACTATAATTGCTAAAAGGGTTTTAAGCTTAGTAATATTTGAAGATAGGTGTACACCTTTAATTGTCCGTAGCTAATATATTATTCCGCCGTCTTTAACCGTGATTCCTTGCCTAGCTCTGCTCTGTCTTGTGCTGGTATTGCTTATTACATAACTACTGGTTTTTTTTTTTTTTTTTTTTTCTGTGGCAGTTACAAAATTCGCGCACTCTTGGTTCCCGTTAAGCCGGTGTCGCGAACCATACGCCGCCTTGAAATGGACACTCGCCATTCGCCAGGGAATTCCACGCGCATTAACTTTTCAGTTTACCTACTGCCCTCATAACAATAGTAGTGATTCTGATCTCGACTGCACAAATCTGAGAGCTCAGAACATGCTAACTCCTCTGGTATAAAAAAAAAATGGTTCAAAAAATGGTTCAAATGGCTCTGAGCACTATGGGACTCAACTGCTGAGGTCATTAGTCCCCTAGAACTTAGAACTAGTTAAACCTAACTAACCTAAGGACATCACAAACATCCATACCCGAGGCAGGATTCGAACCTGCGACCGTAGCGGTCTTGCGGTTCCAGACTGGAGCGCCTTTAACCGCACGGCCACTGCGGCCGGCTCCTCTGGTATCCGTTCGACTTTTAACTTGTAACGTTTTGCCCCTACGACAAGAATACCTGAGGATGTTCGCGTCTGACGAGGGAAGATGACAGTAGTAAACTGAATAATGTACAACGTTTAGTTTGTTCTCTACAAAACACACTATAAAACTCTTTTAACTAGTCAAGAGACATTTATATGCTGTACTACACTGACCATCGTCGCGATAGCACGGAACCGAATAGAACTATCTGAGTAGCCCTCCAGGTCTGATACTTTCAGTGCTAGTGTTGTTTCCTCCTATATTATCTGAAGGTTGCACCCAGAGACACTCACGCGGGGTATGTAGGAACAGCACCAAAGGATCAACGGATCTGGTGAAGGATCCTGTCATAGGGATATATACCATTTGAATTAAATTCACTGAAATGAAACCTGCGGAGTCACTGTCACTATTCATTACGGTACATTCCTGGTACAGCATTTCTAACGGGTTTACGGTTTTCAGTGATGTCATTTCATGACACTGCAACTTCACTGATTTCTTTCTCATCGATTCTATTCACTTCAGTGAATTTCATTCAAGGCAACTAACAGTTGCAGCCCACCACGCCGAGGTTTTTCTCTTTGCTTACACGTGCCGCTGTCGGTCTGTGATCTGTGTCCACGTGCTGCACATGTTGGCACTGATGACATGATTCATTAATACGAGCCCGGCTCGGCCGGTGGCGTAACGAACCGCGGCGATCCTCTGGAAGCTGCCTGTCTATTAAATATTCAGCGCGGCCTTGTATCGATGCCCCAGAGTTGGCAGCGGCATCAGAGCAGACCATCTGTCCCGGACCGGACGTCAGAGGCGGAACCATCGTAACCACGGTCCAGACGGAATGCGCAACACGTATAGACAACCAGTATGACGTGCTCGGAGATTTATATATATATATATATATATATTGGTGACAGAAGAAACGTATAGAAATTCTGAAATTCGGCGGTATGCATCTCGAGTTCCAATTTCAGCGTAGTATTTATTACGTACACTACTGATTTACGCTAGCATAGGGTGACGCAATCGAGATCAAAAGGGGTTAAACGCTTCTTGGGCTGCAAAGTCCCAAGATGTAAGATGAAAACAGACGCCTAGCCTTTTACTGGAGGCACCTTCTTCAAGGTGACAGGACTGCGTTGAGGGAAATCAGCCAATCATTAGATGGGCTATCAAGACGATACTGTAATAGTGTTGGATCGAATTGCGATCCAGACCTACATAATTATGCAAATCGAAATTCTTCTTCTCCTCTTCAGGTATTATGCGAAATTACCTGTTACGGTACCCATCGTTACCACAGTCTCTCGCTGCCTCTTCTTTCTTCGCACTTCTACTTTGTAGCCTTTAAAGGGAGTGTGCATCGTCAGTTTAGTGTAAATTGTTTAAAAGAGCCCCATGTCTAGGTACATACCTTTTTGAAGTTCTGTTTTCCATACACGCATTATTTCATTTATGCGAATGTTTAACGAAGTTGGTGAGATACGCAGCCTTTTCGTACTCTTTTGTTAGTTGTCTCTCATTAGCCATTTTTACGTTGAGACAGTCGTGTTCCAATACAAACATTTTATCGCATTTATTAGATGTTTCAGGTGTGTGTGATTCGTCATTATCGTCCAAAGTTCATGTCTGTGGACATAGTGAACAACTTCCTTAAAATCTATAAAAAATGTGTTTTTCTTTATTATATTCTCTGCATGTGAAATAAAAACTGCTTCTGTCATAAAGCGTCCTTTCCTAAAAAGCATTTGTTCCTCATGCGGTACTACTGCCGTTATGCTTTAAAAGTCTTAACTGCACTGATCAGCCAGAACATTTCTTGTAAATTCCTTGGAGGAGGTGATGGGCTCTGACGCCACGTTCAATTTCTTCCCAGATTTGTTCGATGGAGTTCAGATCTGACGATTTGGGGGCCAGACGATCAACTGTATCTGACCACTGCGTCTCTCGAACCACTCAATCACATTCCTGGCCCTGTAACATGACGCATTATCTTGTTAAAAAATACCACTGCGTTCGGGAAACATGATCACCACGAAACCATGTACGCTGCTACCATTGCACTGGTTGGCTGTAATGAAACTGACGGATTTTATCATTCCTGAGGTACAGGATTTATAAATCGCAGGACGGTGAAACATCGTAGGTATGTTCTTTAATCGGTGCAGTCGCGAAATATGCTAATAAGAATAATAGTTTTACTTTCTGCCACCAGGTAAAAATATGGTGCTGTAAGCAGGAAAAGCGAACAACAGATCGAACACAAGACAACGGTCCTTCTGTCACGTTTACTAGGACATGGTCAAAGGTTACAACATGTGTTCACTTCTGTCTCCCGACTCAGCAAAATGCTGCATCCATAACACGGCGGAGCCGAGCAACCGCTACGGTCGCAGGTTCGAATCCTGCGTCGGGCATGGATGTGTGTGATGTCCTTAGGTTAGTTAGGTTTAATTATTTCTAAGTTCTAGGCGACTGATGAACTCAGAAGTTAAGTCGCGTAATGCTCAGAACCATTTGAACCGTAACACGGCATGGTTGACATTTGCTTGCAGCATCTCCGGTGTAATAATAGCAGTATGTCATCACATGCTATCCTTCAGACAATGAAGAGTTGAGATACATCCCTGTTAAGCACAATGATTCAGATATCCCCACACACAAGGATTTAGAGTCTGGATGGCTACACTTCTTGAAACTGCCTAGAGATGATGCGGTCATTAGCAAAGATTCCTCGCAGAAACTCTTTCACCTGACAAGTGATATTTAGTGTCATGCCATCCTGAATGAAAATAGCGGTGTTGACACAGTTGCATTTCTGCAAAGCTGGAATCACATATTGCACAAGGAGGTCCTCGTAACGTGCAGATATCACTTACACCTAATAGGCCCGTGAAGTGTCATCTCGAAGAAAAACGGACTGAGAAGGAAGGTTCTTGTGCAACCACACCACGCAGTCTCATAAGCTGAAAGCGATCGATGTTCTTGCACAACATGTGGCGGCGTAGAACTCCAGACGCGATAGTTCTGTGCATTCAACGGCACCTTACCGAGTAAAATATGCCTCGTCCAGCCAAAGAATATTTCCTGGTAAAATGTCATTCATTTCCATGTGTGTCAAAGAACGAAGGGCAAAGTCAGGGCATTGTAGCCTATCTTGGGACTTTATTTGGTACACATTCTGTATCTTGTAGCGATTCCAGTATAAAACGTGCCGCAGAATCCTTTGAACTATTTGAGCAGGGGGGAGACTATTTCCGTGACACAGCTAGAGCACTGGCTGTGGAATTTGATACCCTCTGTCAAGCATTGCACAGTGGCTTGCAAAGTACCGCTAAATATACATACGTATATGGAGGATAAGTAACCAGCGACGGTGTTTCGGTGTTAATGTATAAATTACACGTTTGAGTCAAAGCCTAGTGAGCAGGCAGATATAGCCTGGCCAGCCCGGTGGTAGACTTGCTGCACGCCGCGGCACGTCAGTGCAGTTAGGGGAGCTGGACGCGGCTCTCCGCTGCGCCCCGCTGCCCTGATTGGTTCAGCCGGCTGGCCGGCGCCACTGGTTGGCCGCCCGTACCTAATCTGCCGCCACTCAGCAGGGCGCCAACCGCCCGGCCGCAGGCGACAAACCTCGTTACATCCGCCTGCGGCTCTGCCGGGGAAGTCCCGCCAGCAGTGGGGCCGCTGACGCGTGCACTGACGTCGTCTCACGCCGTCCCTCAACACCCAATGAAATTTCCGATGCGACAGATGTCTGTCTCTCAGACCCTCACAGGCACACTCTGACATTCACAACAGACTGCAGCATGAACTAATACCCGGCGCATGCTCCACCCCTGACGGTTTGTTCAATGTTACCGAGAAATTATGATCTCATTACTGGATATTAGACTGTTTCCAGTTGCCATTTTTGTTCCCAATTGTCACTTCGTCCAGTCCGAAAGTATCACCGGATCCAGCATGTTATTTATTTGTTTATTTATTTATTTTCGTGTTCCAAAGATCCTTTGTACGAGTGTATCGCTAGGATGTACAACATGTCAGATTATTACAGTAATAACCATATCTAAATGGTCATGAGGCTTACAAACTAAATCATATATAAACAGATAGAAGAGGTTCAACTGTTTAAACAACAACACAGATTATAGTAGTAATAATGACTACACAAAAAAATCATAAGTCTTACATTCTAATACACGAAAAAGACATTCTGTCATCAAACGATATGACAATGTTACATAGACAGTTCTTATAGGAATGCTTAAAATTAAACACATTGTACTAATTGTTTCACATTGTCAAAAAATTCCTGTAGAGAACAGAAAGAACTATTCAAAAGATAAATTTTCAGCTGTTTTTTGAATTTAGTAGAATCGCCAGTGACAGATTAACATGAAATGGAAGTTTATTGTATACTTTTATGCTTGAATAATGTGCTCGTTTCTGTACCATGCTGAGATTTTTTATATCTCTGTGAAGATCATGTTTACTTCTTGTATCATGATCATGATATTCACTGTTTGTTTTGTAAACTGTATGATTGTTGTTCACAAAGCATACTAGTGAAAAAGTGTTCTGAGATGGATGTTGAAGACCCCGAGCTCTTTGAATAAGTTTTTGCAAGTGCATCTCGGGTGCACTCTAGCCACAATTCTGATGACGTTTTTCTGCGCACTAAGGACTTTGTTTGCTCGTGACTGGATACCCCAGAATATATTGCCATATGTCATAAATGAGTTGAAATATCCTAGGTATGCAGCTTTAATTGTTTCCAAATCACAAACAGATGAACTTGAGCGAATGGCAAATACTGCTGAATTAGGTCTTTTACACAGGTCATTGACGTGAACTGACCAGTCTTGATTTCTTTTATGTGTAATCTCAGGAATTTTAAAGACTCAACTCTCAATATTTCTTTGTCATCAAATTTTATTTCAATATTTCCTTTGTTTTATTTGCTGTTTGAAAATGAATGGATTGAGTCTTGTTAACATTGAGTGACAGACCATTGGAAGTGAACATACTTCAAAACATTACAGTCCCATATGTTTACTAGTATATGAACCACACTTTAAGAGTGATAATAAAGTATCACTACAGAGCCATATGTAGATTTAGACGAGTAAAGGAAAATTCACGAAAACAGTAACAATCTAAAAGTTTTCTGTCAACTGTCACGAAGTTTGACTACAATGTACAGCAAATAACGAGGTATAAATAAAATGAGAGAATATAGTTCCAGTCAAAGCACTTATGTTAGTGAGCACAGTAGTAATTCACAAAACGGATGCGTTAGCTCGGTGGAGTCAGGAACTGAATTTGTGAGGCCCCTAGCCTTTTAGTTATGCTGAAGTGCAACTTTTTCGGTCTGTTACTCATCATAATATACAAGCAGACACAGTGCTAAAAACATACTGTCGACTCACATGTGTCCCTACAGTATCTCTTATGAAACAAAAATGTGTTGCCAGCTTGACTGAAAAAGGAATTAACAAGAGTATTTTAAGCCAAAAGGCGCAATTTTTTCCTCCATAAAACAGGGAAGCAAAATGATCATCTCATTCGACCATCACAACCAGTGATAACAACTTTCTTCAAGATATGTATTTCTTTGTATGACATGATGTGGAGCACGTAAAAAGATTTAGTAACTAAACTCCAATTTGATGTTTCCAACGGCGTTTTGAGCTCTCCACAACGGACCGATTCTTTTCTACATCTCTTTCGTCTTAGCTTCAAAGAATGTGGACATCAGTAAGACCTGCGATGTTGCAGTTCGTATACATTAATCGTACGAGGGCGAGTCAAATGAAAACTTTAATATTTTTTAAATATTATTTATTGTGCAGAAGTGGTACAAAGCTGTATCACTTTCCAACATAATCTCCCCCACGCTCAATGCAAGTCCTCCAGCGCTTACAAAATGCATAAATTCCTTTAGAAAAAAATTCTTTCTGTAGGCCACGGAACCACTCATGCACCGCGTGGCGTACCTCTTCATCAGAACGGAACGTCTTTCCTCCCAATGCGTCTTTGAGTGGTCCAGACATATGGAAATCACTTGGGGCAAGGTCTGGTGAGTATGGTGGATGAGGAAGTCACTCAAAATGGAAGTGAACCCAGGTTTCGTCGCCAGTAACGATTCTTGCAAGGAAGCCATCACCTTCTCGTCAAAGCGCCAAAATAGTTCTTAACAAGCATCAGCACGTCGTTCTCTCATTTCGGGAGTCAACTGCCGTGGCACCCATCTTGCAGACACTTTGTGAAACTGGAGCACATCATGCACAATGTGGTGTCACCGCCAGACACCACACTTGCTAGGTGGTAGCTTAAATCGGCCGCGGTCCATTTAGTACATGTCGGACCCGCGTGTCGCCACTGTGTGATCGCAGACCGAGCGCCACCACAAGGCAGGTCTCGAGATACGGAATAGCACTCGCCCCAGTTGTACGACGACTTTGCTAGCGACTACACTGACGAAGCCTTTCTCTCATTTGCCGAGAGACAGTTAGAATAGCCTTCAGCTAAGGCCATGGCTACGACCTAGCAAGGCGCCATTAGCCTTACAGAGTTTGATAGTTATCGTACGAAATGTCTCATCAAGAATGCTGTATTCACAACAAGGATAAATAAAAGTTAAGTTTTCGAGGAGCTGCATACTTTTCTTATTAGAATTCACTACTTATCCTGTTCCAGAATTCACGCCCGTCTGCGTTAGATAGCGTGCATTTCGGCCTCCTCGTTCTGCAAGGTGTTGGCACATTTACCAACACATCACACAATGTAGTGTGCAGACCCATGACTAATCTGTAAACATGCTGCAGTGTCATTCAGTGTCACTCGGCGTTTATCCTTCACTATGGCTTCAACTGCTGCAATGTTCTGCTGTGTTCTGTGAAGTAAACGACGAAACAAGTTCCCTTAAGTTTCTTCCGACGAACCTCAGTATGGCATATGATTTTTCCTGCACGTTGTATTATGCGTTAATTCTAGTTTTTGTTCAGTCAGGATTGTTACCCCTACGTATTGTGTGATGGTTACTGACTCCAGTAGCGTAATCGAACAGTAATGGACGTCCTTGCCTACTTATTCACAATATGTTACATTTATTCACAGTCAGTCGGTATACCAGTTGTCGATCCTGTGCAGTTCTTATTTGTGCATTTCACTACAGCCTGTTATAGAATCGTCTACATCTACGTCCAAACATACACTCTACAAGCTGCTGTGTAGAGCATAGTGGACCTGCAACGTATCGTTACTATCGATTTTTATTCTAATTTCACTCTCACACACTGGTCGAGAAAAAATACCTGTCTACATGCCCTGATTCCTCTTATGATCTCTACGATTATGGTGACGTAATGGAACGGCAGTCCTCGTTGAATGCATTTTCCCTCAATAGTAAGTGTCCACATCATGCGGAAGAGCAAAACCAAAGACTGGAAACGTTTAGAAGAGTCATCAGACTACTAACATTGCTGTGAGTAATGGAAATCTTGCCAGAATGGAATTCTTCTTTTTGAATGCGTGGTTTCTGGTCCGAAAAAACAGACATCCCACGAAATTCGCTGCTGTGATACCTACTATGTAATCTGACGTTAGAGGGGGGGGGGGGGGGGAGGGGGAAGGAATGGAACTATTGATATCAGCAGCATAAGGATTTAATTCGGAATCAGCTACGACAAGTGAAAATGTGCGCCCCACCGTGGGTCGAAAACAAGATCTCCTGCTTACGAGGCAGCTGCATTAGCCACTGCGCCACGCAGACATTGTGTTTCTTTTAAGTATTATCTGTCTCGAAATACATAGCATTGTATCAAGGTCCTGGACTGGGAAAAAAACTTTCTTTCCTCAGCTTTAATATAGCACTGATGTACAACATTTATGTCATTTGTGTGTCTGCAATAAGAAAGTTCGTTTACACTATGCCTATCAGCCCACATTTTTAGTAGAGTATTCTACAAGCGCAATTAGATACAGCAGTCAGTCATCTTTTTTATTGGAGTATTGCTCTGTAGTACTGCCTCCCAAAATTACCAAATCTTGCATTAGAACAACAGTCTTCTAAGGCATATACCCCTCCTGATTTAAAAAGCAACTTGGTTATCAAGTACAGCCAATACTCCAGCACGGCAATGGAATCGGATGTATAACACATACTTCCATCAACAGATAGTCTACAGTATACCTGTCAGTCCTCTTCCTCAGTAGAGTTTTGCTGTTTGTTACTGCCTCCTGCCAATAATAAATGTTCCTTGAAAACCTGCTGTCTTCCACGGCAGTTTTCTTACCAATTACAGAGGAATGGAATCGGATGCATAATCTAAATTTCCACAAAGAGAGAGTCTATAACATGCCTGTCAGTCCTCTCTTTTGGTAGACCATTCCTCTGTGCTACTACCACCATTAACAAAATGTTCGCCGGCCGCAGTGGCTGAGCGGTTCTAGGTGCTTCAGTCTGGAACCGCGCTGCTGCTACGGTCGCAGGTTCGAATCCTGCCTCGGGCATGGATGTGTGTGATGTCCTTAGGTTAGTTAGATTTAAGTAGTTCTAAGTCTAGGGGAGTGATGACCTCAGATGTTAAGTCCCATAGTGCTAAGAGCCGTTTCAACTATTTTGAACCAAATGTTCATTAAACAACTACCGTCTTCCGCAGCATATATACACCCTCCTGATTTCGTAATGCAATTTGCTTATGAAGAATTACCAGAACCCCCGCAACGCTGTGATTAATCATACACAAAAGAAGTAGTGCAACGTCCCAGTTATATCTCGCAAAATGACCACAATGAGAAGTTATGCAGGTCTACCAACAGACATCCTTACCACGTGCCATTCGCAAATGGAACAGGGATATTGGCTGTAGCGGAAGTACGGTCTTTGGAACGAAATGTCAGTGAAAATAACTTTTCCTTAATGCATGGGGGTAATAAGTGATATGTTTTATCAGCGAGGAAATGCCCAGCGAAGGACTCGATCAGAGACTCATTACCTTGGCGGTGGTTGTTTCAGTCCCTAGGTCATTACTTGACAGGAGTTTGTGACTTAAGTATATGTATAGCTCTATACAGTTAGGAATAGTATGTGAGGATGCTAGAATGTTAATATTAATGTATCAATCCTTAGGATTATGGAGTCATTTTGTTAAATTCTAATGTAATATTGATGGCATCTACGTATTAGCAAGAGTCGAGCGTGACTTCCATGATCTGGCAGCTCTTTTCTCGTGTGTGGGATGCTTACGGGAATTGTCTGTGCAGCAAAGAGTGCTCAAGAGACCACCTCTCTCTCTCTCTCTCTCTCTCACACACACACTATCTCTCTCTCCCTCCCTCTCAAGCAGCATTATCTATCAGATGTGAACGATCCTGATGGTTCCTGGACAAGTTACGATTGCTGTGAGTTACAACTTGCTGGCTGTTACTGAGACAGCTGCTTCTTCTGCGGCTGGCATCTGGCAGCACTAGCCCACGGTCAGCCGCACAGCTGCATGCTAATACAAGATTTGCACGGACCATGGGAAGAGTGGTATGGGGGTCTTCGCATGGTGCATTTTAGTTTGTTTTAAATTCAGTGCATTTCCATTATCACTCCTATCCAATACCAGTGGTGCAAACAGCAACGGGAAATGGTCATACATTGGTGTGCTTACAGAAAATTCCTTAGTTTTTAACAAACTACTAAAGCAATGAGAGGCAAAAGTTGATAATTCTTACGTTTCACCATGCAGTTTCTTTTTATTCTGCCTTGGGGCACTTGCTGATCTCTGCTGATACTTCACCGTGATGACCCTACCACTAAAATGACTAGAGCTCTAATGTTGAGACTGACACACACTTGAGAGTTGGGTATAAGTTGGAGAGAAGGGTAGCGGTAACTTGTTTTCCAACCATTTTGAATTCTTTCTTTTGGGCCATCGATGTGGGGGGTATGGGGCAGGAGGGTTCAAATGGTTGAAATGGCTCTGAGCACTATGAGACTTAACATCTGAGGTCATCAGTCCCGTAGAACTTAGAACTACTTAAACCTAACTAACCCAAGGATATCACACAAATCCATACCCGAGGCAGGATTCAAACCTGCGACCGTAGCAGTCGCGCGGTTCCGGACTGAACCGCTCGGCCACCGCGGCCGGCCCTGCCGGCGGGCAGGGAGGTGGAGAACTTGCTTTTCCTATAACAATTACCCCAGGTGAAAGTGGGGGGGAGGGGGAGGTGACCTCCTTTTATATCATTATCTGAGCCAGAACCGGGATAGTGGTTAGGTGGCCTTGAATTTGGCACTCAAAAGGGGGCAGTGGATGGGTGACTTCCATTTTCAGTCGAATAATAGCCCAAGAGGTCCCACGTTACCTTATAGGGGACCTTAACTCGACAAATGATAGCTATCTAGTTACATAGTGACCTGCTCCACTACTCGTCACACAGAGGAAGTATTTCTTCCATAGTAAACTTCAGTGATGAAAAGTATCAGAAACTTATGACTCAAAATCTGATTCCGAGTTGACTTCCGTGCACCATGGGCCCTTGATGACAGGGGCGAACAACAGCTGTGGAGATGTGTACAGGCGAAGAGATATGCAATTGTTCAGCAACTGATCGTCCAGCTGAACCAAGGGACTACCAACAGTGTCTCGTCAACAACCGTTCACCGAAAGTTGCTCCTTATGGGCCTCCACGCAATTGCCTGGTCCATGCACCCATGCTGATTGCTGTTCATCGGTGACGAAGGCTGTAATTTGGACGCCAATACTGCAACTGGACGTCCGTTCAGTGGCGACAGGTGGCCTTTAGAGGTGAATCACGTTTCGTGCTGTACTGAACAGATAGCCCGTTGGTGAGTGCAGTGTTCAGCGTCTGAAAGCGACTACACTGCAACATGGAGGGAGTGTTACGGCCCAAGAAATGTTTTCTTGTCGTTCCCTGGGTGATCTCGTCAATCTGGAAAACACAATGAAACAACACAAATATGCATCTGTCCTTGGTGGCCATCTCCATCCCTACAAGCAGTTTGTTTTTCCTCGGCATGGTGTCACATAAAAGCAGGGCGGTGCACGTGTCACATAGCTTGCAGCGTACACGCATGGTTGGAAGAGCACTAGAAAAATGTTTACCACTCTTCTCCCGGATTTATGAGATCTTGTGGGACCAACTCGAATGGGCTGTTTGCGCCATGGATGCTCAATCGAGAAACGTAGCACTACTGGCCATAGCGCTGGAATCGACATGGCTCCACATCACTGTCGGTACCTTCTAGAACCTCACTGACTCTCTTCCTATATGTCTCGCTCTGCAAAAGGAGGATATTGAGGCTTATGACACATGGTCCCATTAATGCGAGTGGATAGTGTAGATGTGTATGGTTACGCAATGGTGAGGTGTTGGAGTTTTTCCAGCTACCTAATTGGAGAAGGATGTCATACTTCGTGAAAAGCAGGCATCCACGTTTTCGTTTGGAGTTGAGTAAGTGCTGTGACTTATGTTCAAATGTTCAAATGTATGTGAGATCTTATGGGACTGAACTGCTAAGGTCATCAGTCCCTAAGCTTAGACACTACTTAACTTAAATTATCCTAAGGACAAACACACACATCCATGCCCGAGGGAGGACTCGAACCTCCGCCGGGACCAGCCGCAGAGTCCATGACTGCAGCCCCCGAGACCGCTCGGCTAATCCCGCGCGACTGTGACTTATGTGTGAGAGTCATATGCGTCTCATAGTTGAAGCTGAGAAAAGTGGGTAAAATTTATTGCTGACGCATTAGATGTCATAGTCCTCCGGAAGAAAATCAAAGTGTCTGTCTACCTTAACGTCCCAACACAATGTACTGAAGTCAACCGACAATGTCACATAATGTGATCCATCAACGTAGTCGGTGGCCTGTTCACTGGTGATCAAAGGCTGTAACCACGGTCTTCCCTCACCTTACCTAGCGAATCCTAAGGTTCTACCTTCGGGCAGTTTCAGCGCTATTGTGGTGGTATAACTCATCTGACCAACCAGTTGCTCTAAGTAGTGGACACCACGGAAGAAGGACAGCATTTTTAATTATCGTCTGGAGACGTCTGCTGTTGATAAAACATTTAAATCAATTTCTTTGTTATTTTTCTACATGCCCTCTGAAATTTACACCCCCAGATCTAAAACTAAAAATTAAAACTTCTCTATAATATGGTGTGTCACATTAGTAACAACATTGGTCGTTCTGTACAGCAATTGGATGTGATAAATTTATTACATAATTTTTTATAATACTAAATGTATTTACACGTAAAATTCCATATCAATAAATTGTAAATTCTATTCTTAAATCCGAAGATGGCTGTTCGAGACCAGAAACCTCACAAACAATATTCCAATCGTCCTCCCCGCTACTTACCACGTAGGTTTCTTCTGTACTTTCTGGTATCATTCCAAAATATTAAATAGTTTGTGTGTTTGTGTGTGTTCTTGTACGTGTGTGTGTGTGTATGTGTGTGTGTGTGTGTGTGTGTGTGTGTGTGTGTGTGTGTATGTGTGTCTGCAGGTGGTGTGGTTCCTTACAAGATACATACTACACTACTGGCCATTAAAATTGCTACACCACGAAGATGACGTGCTACACATGCGAAATTTCACCGACACGAAGAGGATGCTGTGATATGCAAATGATTCGCTTTTCATAGAATTCACACAAGGTTGGCGCCGGTGGCGACACCTACAACGTGATGACATGAGGAAAGTTTCCAACCGATTTCTCATACACAAACAGGAGTTGACCGGCGTTGCCTGGTGAAATGTTGTGATGCCTCGTGTAAGGAGGAGAAATGCGTACCATCACGTTTCCGACTTTGATAAAGGTCGGATTGTAGCCTATCGCGATTTATCGTATAGCGACATTGCTGATCTCGTTGGTCGAGATCCAATGACTGTTAGCAGAATATGGAATCGGTGGATACAGGAGGGTAATACTGAACGCCGTGCTGGATCCCAACGGCCTCTTATCACTAGCAGGCATTTTATCCGCATGGCTGTAAAGGATCGTGCAGCCACCTCTCGATCCCTGAGTCAACATATGGGGAAGTTTGCAAGACAACAACCATCTGCACGAACAGTTCGACGACGTTTGCAGCAGCTTGGACTAACAGCTCGGAGACCATGGCTGCGGTTACCCTTGACGCTGCATCACAGACAGGAGCGCCTGCGATGGTGTACTCAACCACGAACCTGGGTGCACGAATGGCAAAACATCATTTTTTCGGATGAATCCAGGTTCTGTTTACAGCATCGTGATGGTCGCATCCGTGTTTGGCGTCATCGCGGTGAACGTACATTGGAACCGTGGATTGGTCATCGCCATACTGGCTTATCACCCTGCGTGAGGTTATGAGGTGCCATTGGTTACACGTCTCGGTCACCCCTTGTTCCCATTAACGGCACTTTGAACAGTGGACGTTACATTTCAGATGTGTTACGACCCGTGGCTCTACCCTTCATTCGATCCCTGCGAAACCCTATATTTCAGTAGGATAATGCACGACCGCATGTTGCAGGTCCTGTACGGGTCTTTCTGGATACAGAAAATGTTCGGCTGCTGCCCTGGCCAGCACATTCTCCAGATCTCTCACCAATTGAAAACGTCTGGTCAATGGTGGCCGAGCAACTGGCTCGTCACAATACGCCAATATGGACTGTGGTATGATGTTGAAGCTGCATGGGCAGCTGTACCTGTACACGCCATCCAAGCTGTGTTTGACTCAATGCCCAGGCGTATCAAGGCCGTTATTAGGGTCAGAGGTGGCTGTTCTGGGTACTGATTTCTCAGGATCTATCGACCCAAATTGTGTGAAAATGTAATCAAATGTCAGTTCTAGTGTAATATATTTGTGCAATGAATACCCGTTTATCATCTGCAGTTGGTCCTGGTGTAGCAATTTTAATGGCCAGTAGTGTATTTGCACACCATTGAAGAGTAATGAGGATAATCTACATGCTAGGATGCAATGTAAATCAGAAATACACTGGCCGATAAAAATGTGAATCATCCAGAAGCGGACAGGGGAACGGAATGGGGCTTTACGATTTGGAACGCGTACCTGATGTTACTGCAGTTATTACACAATGGAATTCAAGTTATGAAGAACTTGGCGGTATGAGTCCACTTATTAGTATGACGTTACACCCCCTCTGAGCTGGATGCATGCGCTGATTCAGTTGAGGTGGGAGTAATAAAGCCTTTTTATTCTCTCCTGCGGCAAGCTTGGCCACAGCTGTTGTATCTGGTCTTCGATATGCTGGATGCTGGTACTGGTACGGAGTAACGTCCGAGCTTGCCCACCGCATGTTTTGTCAGTGACATATCAGGATTACTTGCCGGCCACAGCAGTACCTCGACGTCATGAACACTGCCCATGGAGACACATTTCAATTGTGGGTGAACATTGTCCTCTTGAAAAATGGCACGACTATGCTGTCGCATTACATGTAACACATGAGGTCACAGCCTGTCCGTGATGTACGGTCGTGCTGCCACAGAGCCCTTTATCATTACCACTCACTACCATCCGATCGCTCCCCGCACTATGACTCCAGAAGTAACACCGTTGCGCTCCTCCGAAATATTGGAAGAATGGAAGCTCTCCGCATAATGCAGCCATACTCACCCACCATCGCCATCTGGGATACTGCGGAAGCGCGGTTCATTGTTGAACAGAATGCGACGCCATTCATCGGTAGTCGAGGCTACCAAATTACGGCACCACTCCAAATGTAACGGATTGCAAATGTTTTTTATTCCAGCCTTTGATCACAATATGATGACCTTTTTCAGTCCGTAATGATCATCCTCAGATCTTTTTTACACCATGTCCTAAAGTGATAAGGCCATAATGGCATCGCCGACCGGTGTGACCGTGCTGCTCTAGGCGCTACAGTCTGGAACCGAGCGACCGCTACGGTCGCAGGTTCGAATCCTGCCTCGGGCATGGATGTGTGTGATGTTCTTAGGTTAGTTAGTTTTAATTAGTTCTAAGCGACTGGTGACCTCAGAAGTGAAGTCGCATAGTGCTCAGAGCCATTTGAACCATAATGGCATCGTCAAAACATATAAATATAATCAGTATAGAATAGCTATTCTACACCTTATTTTAGATCTATATGACGACGCTATGCTGATTATATTTATATGTTTTGACGATGCAATTATGGCCTTTTCACTTTAGGACACGGTGTAAAAAAGATCTGAGGATGGTCATTACGGACCGAAACCGGTCATCGTCTAAAGAATTCATATTGTGATCAAAGACTGGAATAAAAAACATTTGACAGTATTGGATCACTGTTTGTATACACGACCATGTCGCAGTTGGTGTAACGGATTGCGTTGTCGTTTTACAGCAGGCTACGCAAGGGACGTTGATTCCCTAGTCCGGCTGCTGCTAGCCTCTGGCCAATGGTGAAGGGTGACGCTGGAGTTCGTTACTGGTTCTCAGGTGGCAATAACGAATGTGAAGGGGTTACTGTATCCTGGGTACACAATACAGTGTCCGTCCCTTTCATGGTCAGACGAGGTCGAACAGAGAGTGCCTGGCCTCCCGCTCCCATCACGCCACGGTCACATTCGAATGATCCACAAATCTGTTTAACGCGGGACTCGACCAGGTGGCCAAGTGGAGACTCGCAATAACAATCTTTTTCAGACTCTGTCAGGTGCCCTTCACAGTAATCACTCACTGACTCTGTTCACGTCCCATGTATACCTTCCCTGGTCTGGTGAAGACATTAACCGCGAACAACGTATATACTCTGTCATGATTCTTGTTCCTTGTGCAGATAATTGCAATTCTAATCGTCTACAACTCTTCTGATGGTGGTACGAGGGTACTTTTGACCAGCTATGTCTTCTGGGTGCTTCACTCTTTTTTGTCAGGCAGTGTATTCATGATTGATATTGTACTGCTTCCAGACAAGTAAATCTGTAGTAAATCAAATTTTTTCCAGCTATCAACCGTGCTATGAAGCTATTTCGGCAGACAACTTTATCCGCACAGCAGAAAAAGAGAAGATACAAATAAACAATATTGGGTAAATTATAACAAATAATTATGGAATGACAATACAGCACAAGAAACAGAAACTGAAACAAAAGATGAGAAGGGACTACTTGAAATACAGTGTGACTAAATAGAATGTCTCCTACATCACTTAAGAAGAGAAAAGCGACATGAGTAGATGGTATTAATACTGAACTGCTAAAATATGGATGAATGATGCTACATCTACAACTAATACATCTCTTAAACGGATGTTGGAAGAATAAGGATATCCCCCAAAGACAGGAAGATTGCTAGAGTGATGTCAGTTATCAAAATAAGAGAAAGTCTATGCGGTAACTACAGAGGAATAAGTTTACTGGATTCAGCACACAAGATACACACCGATCAGCCAGAACATCATGACCACCGATCTACTATTAATACAGATCCGTTCAAATGGTTCAAATGGCTCTGAACACTACGGGACTTACCTGCTGAGGTCATCAGTCCCCTAGAACTTAGAACTACTTAAACCTAACTAACCTAAGGACATCACACACATCCATGGCCGAGGCATTATTCGAACCTGCGACCGTGGCGGCCGCGCGGTTCCAGACTGTAGCGCCTAGAACCGCTCGGCCACTCCGGCCGGCTACAGATCCGTCCAGGCGATAGCAGTGGCACCTGGCGGGGAATGACTGCTAATCGTGCATAAGCACGGTGCATGTGGTACCAATGCGCGTGCTGTCCATGTGTAGAATGGCAAAAACGTGCGATCTGAGTTCGGCTGAGGACAGATTGTGATGGCCCAGATGCTCGACATGAACATTGCGGAAACTGCATGACTTTCCGGTGTTCGAAGAGTGCTGTGGCGAGTGCCTTCAACACATAACGAAACCGAGGTGAAACCACATCCGAAAGTCGTTGTGTTGGGCGCCCACCCTTCATTACAGAAACTGGTAAAACAGCGTAGGCGGCGAACTGTGGTGGAACTAATATTAGACATTCAAGCTGGGCAAAGCACAAGTGTGACTGAACACACGTTAGACCGAACACTCGTAACAATGGGTCTCCGGAGGCGACACTCACGCATTTGCCAATGCTAACACCACGACAACGGCAAATATAAATGAAATGGGCACGTGACAATCAGCGGTGGACTTCGGCACAGCAGCAGATGAGTCCCGATACCTCGTCATCATGCCAATGGGAGGCGCGAAATCTCCTCTTGCAGGTGAACAACTCCTTGACACCGGTACTGCGGGACAGAGACAAGCTGGCGGCGGCTTCATTATGCTCTGCGGAATATTCACTCGTGCAAGACATAACGACGGTCAAAGAGTATCGTACACCGCATCATCTCTAGGCAGTTTCAAGAAGTGTGGCCTTCCAGACTCTAAATCCTTGTGTGTGGGGATATCTGAATCATTGTGCTTAACAGGGATGTATCTCAACTCTTCATTGTCTGAAGGATAGCATGTGATGACATACTGCTATTATTACACCGGAGATGCTGCAAGCAAATGTCAACCATGCCGTGTTATGGTTCAAATGGTTCTGAGCATTACGCGACTTAACTTCTGAGGACATCAGTCGCCTAGAACTTAGAACTAATTAAACCTAACTAATCTAAGGACATCACACACATCCATGCCCGACGCAGGATTCGAATCTGCGACCGTAGCGGTTGCTCGGCTCCGCCGTGTTATGGATGCAGCATGTTGCTGAGTCGGGAGACAGAAGTGAACACATGTTGTAACCTTTGACCATGTCCTAGTAAACGTGACAGAAGGACCGTTGTCTTGTGTTCGATCTGTTGTTCGCTTTTCCTGCTTACAGCACCATATTTTCACCTGGTGGCAGAAAGTAAAACTATTATTCTTATTAGCATACTTCGCGACTGCACCGATTAATGAACATACCTACGATGTTTCACCGTCCTGCGATTTATAAAGCCTGTACCTCAGGAATGATAAAATCCGTCAGTTTCATTACAGCCAACCAGTGCAATGGTAGCAGCGTAATGCTCCCACAGTGTTCTTTGTATATTTACCCAACAGCATTTCCCGAGAATTACATTGTCTTTCTTTCAAAGACTCCCATTTAACTTCTCCGAGCAGATATTTTACTCAGTGGTATGTGCTATACCGACATGTTAACGATCCTAATGTCGCGTCTCTGGATCTGTTCCATGTCGATTGTGTTCTGGCGTAACCACAAGTGCCGGAACGATGACGCGGAACGCAAGAGCAGAGCAGGCGGTGAGGAAACGACGGCCAGTTCTGCCCGGAATTGGACCGACCGTGCCGCACCAAGAGCGACACCAGGAAGACGGGGACATAAGCGACGCTCCTTCTAGCCTCGACCACGCAGATCAGCACCGGATCGCGGACATTTAGTTATCAGTGACGTGTATCAACCTGCCTGAACAGTTCACGTATGAAGCACTCTTCATTATATTGCAAGTAGCTCCGCGTTTTCGACTACTATTTGTAAATCTCCAAAGTTAAGTATTATCAATTGCTTTCTAGAAATAAAACTACTAATGTTATTTCTTTGAAATTTTTGTATAGCAATCCGAGAACGCTGCATACCGTAGGCATCCAATTAGCGACGAGTGGGCAAGACCCCACATATTGTTATGCCTACTTGGTAAGAACTACAATCACGAGAACAATACTACTTGTACTGATTGAATAAGTTAGGTTCTGACATCGAATTCCGAATGTCGCGACACTGTCACGAAAAGTAATGTCTACAGGCAGCCGCCACAGCCCTCCATGCTCTGTGGCCATAGAAAGTCACTTTAAAGTCTCTATCTCCCACCAAAATCACGTAAAATATGCGAGTTTCATGTATAATATAGATATCTGTAGAGTCTCAAACATGTCACAAATCAGATCTCAGTTTTAATTAGGGTCGGAGTTACGTCAATTGTTTTTGAAATGGCTGAATCTTTTCTGTCTGACAAAAATCTTGAAATTCATCGCGTTACATCTTTAAAACTATTTAACTACACTGTAACACTTTTCAGTTTTCATTGGTTATCAAAATACCTCACTTTGCAACAGATCTTTCCAACATTGTGTATTGCGTCGCGTTTAACATTTATGAACTTCAGAAGATGGCGTGCGTTTTTGTTTCACACTTTTGTCAATAATTAACTACTAATAAAAAGTAAATGTAAAGTCTTTATCTCCTAGAAAATGATGTAAATATTTTTAAATTCTCTTATGGTAGATCTCTACAGTGTCTTACTTATGGCCCCCTTTCGATTGTTTTCAGCGCTCATTGCACGGTGGTTACTTTTTTTATAAATTTTATTCAAAAGTTGTCTTATAGCCTCCACTTCTGAGTCCTAAAGTTCAGCAGAAAACCTGTACGTTTATCTTCATAATTCGGTTCGGGCTGAACACAGCATTCAGGAGCCTAATTAAAAATCCTTATAGAAAATTAAGTTACCCGGATCAAAGTCATAATTAGGATCCTAGATTTTAATCCACCTCTCCCGCTCCACTAACTGGATGCCAAGCGATAATTCACAGAACAAAAGATTGTATTAGCTCAGTGCAGGAATTAAAAACGGCAAACCATACAAAATTATTTGAAAATGATTCAAGTACACATTTACGTAAGTTCAGTTTTTGAAATGAGTGACTGACTGCTAATGACCAAACAATGTATTTTTCCAATACTATTGAAGGCACTGTGTCTCGTAGAATTAATCTCTTTATAATCTCTTGGCGCAGGAATAGCTGCAATAGCCGGGTGCGTATTTCGGACACGTCAGTCTCATAGGAATGCAAAATAAGGATTGATTATTTTACAATCAAATAGTAATTTTTTTCTTTACAAAAAAACTGCTTGTACGTTATAGGTGCCTCTTGTTCCAAGTTGATTGTTCTGCGCCGCCACGTACATTGCAATAGACATGCAAGAGGTTTATACAAATCTATTAATAACAGGAACTTTTTTTTCTACTTGTAGCCGTTTTCCGATCACTCAGTAGATATATAAAAATGCTGTCTTTTTTTTTCAAGGTGTGATCGGTCGCGAACTTAAAACCACAGAGAAAATCCGACGAAGCTTTCCGCACGTTTGGTGCGCAGTGTCTCTAGTATACCCGTCGATAGTGTCACGCCACACTTTCCAGTTCTTAACGTGTATTGAACACTTAAAGATGCCTAGAACACTAGAGCGAAGTGCGTGCTGTTATTCGATTTCTTCATGCTGTGGGTTCCGTCCGATTCCATGCAGCTCACATAACGTAACTGTCATGTGTAACGGCAAAGTGCAGCAATGGTGCAGTGACTTTGAAGGAGGACTTACAGACGTTCAAGATGTAGGAGGTCAATGAAGAAAGCGAGTATCTACCGATGATCCATTTCAGCGAGTGGGGCAGGCGGTTCGATAACTCCGTCTTCAAAAAGCAGTCCAGAACAAGCGAAGACGAATGTTGTATTCGGGCACTGACGAGGGTATTGGAAAGTTGGTGCCATGTTACGACATACGTTTAAGTCAAGGCGGCGACTATGTAGGGAAGTAACTGGAGGTTGTAGCTAAATGTTGAAAATAAAATATTTTTGATTTTCACCGTGGTTTCCATTTCCCGACCGATCGGACCTAAGGAAAAAATAGCCAGTACCATTCATTAGTTTCCCTTCAGCATGTTAATTTAATACTTCAGGTGGGTGAGTGGGAGAAGCACGTGGAGGTAAGGGTTAACTAATATTCTGCTGCAATGGCCCTCAGATATCTCAGGCAGAAAGTTTTACGCAGATGAAGTAGCAATACAGAGGATGCCGACCACGCTAGTGCAACTGCCGTTGGTGTACTGACGGTGGGAGAAGTCTAGCTCGACATCTGTCAACTGGTAGATACTTCAAATCAGACTGCAAAATTTGTCACTCAAGTATCTTGCAAGCAGTTTCTTTAAAGATGCACTCCGCTTCCCCAACACGCTTAAAACAAATCTACCTCCGTCTTCTTCAGTACTGGTCTTAGGTGTTCGTCCCATTTCATACTGATTCTTAGTATTACCCGCAAATACGTATAAGAAGTGACGTACTCACTGTTCCCACGACTAATCTTGCATTCGGATACTGTCGTGGTCATTCTCTTTGGTACAGCCCCTATCTTACGCTTATACACATTTAAAGACACCTACCATTCACTGCATCAAATAGAAATTTTGTTGAAATCTTTCTGCAATACCTTACGAACGTCCAACGATGGTATTATGTTATATCAAACAAATACTGGACGAGCCAATTATGTACGATAGTTGCAGCAAAAGTCATTGCAGTTTTTTTTCTTACGGATACCAGCCGGGTGGAAAATACGACATATACAGACGAAAGAACGAGGCGGGAAATACATGTGTGAACACTGAAGAACACGTGAACATTGCGCCTCACGTTTATTACGGTAGTGTGCAAGACAATACTGGTTCCATGGAACAAAATGACTGCAACACACACATACCACTGACATGACTCACAAAATATTCACCTGCAACGTTCATCACATGGTGCCAACGATGTGAGAGGCGCTGAATACCTTTTGCGTCACTATTTGCCGCACCATGTCTGAATCATCTGTTGTCGCACTGACAATTTCCTCTAGTGTCACAAACCGACCACCACCTAGTTGTACCTTTACCCTTCGTGTGAGATCTAAGTCACAGGGCGAAATGTCAGGAGAGCACGGTGCGTGCTCCAATTCATCCCATCCCCTGAGTAGCAGTTGCCGCCATACATACTCTGCTTTCTGTGGTGTTGCATGATCCTGCAGTTTAATATCACTCTTCACTGTCAGAGCCTTCTACAGGTGTGTCAGTGTGTGCTTAACAATGCAGGGGACGACTCTGAGGACCTTTAGATCCAGTTTTGTCATGTGAACTGTATATATCTGTGCTGTAATCATTTCGTACCATGAAACCAGTATTGTTCCGTTTACTACAGTAATAAATAAACGTGGCAAGATGTTCGCGTGTTCTTCAGCGCCCACACAAGTAGTTCCCAGCTCGTCTGGTTACCTGTACACTGGTCAGCCATTACCTTATGACCACCGAGCTACAATCGGTATAAACCCATCCAGGCGATAGCAGTGTCACCTGGCGAGGAATGACTGCTAGTCAGACACAAGCACGGTGCATGAAGTATTAGTGAGCGTGCTGACCGTGTTTAGAATGGGGAAGGCGCGCGATCTATCTGAGTTTGACAGAGGGCAGATTGTGATGGCCCGGAGGCTCGGCAAATGCATTTCGGAATCTGCAAGACTTGTCGAGTGTTCAACGATGCTACTTCGAGTGTCTTCAACACGTGTCGAAACCAAGATGAAACCATATCCAGACATCATGGGGTTGGGTGGCCACCGCTCATTACAGATGTGGGACGTCGTAGGTGGCGCAAACGGGTAAAACAGCATAGGCGGGTAACTGTGGCGGAACGAACATCAGACTTTGATGCTGGGAATAGTACAGGTGTGTCTGAACACACGGTACACCGAACACTCCTAACGATGGGCGTCCGCAGCCAACGACCCATGCAAGTGCCAATGTTAGCACTCTGACATCGTCAACTACGACTGAAATGAGCACAAGAACATAGGCGCATGGTCTGACGATTCCCGATACCTTCTTTATAATGCCGATGGAAGGGTGCGAATGCGTCTTCTTCCAGGGAAACAGCACCTTGACACTTATATTGTGGGGTGGAGACAAGTTGGCGGTGGCTCCATCCTTCTATGGGGAAGATTCACGTGGGTATCCGTGGATCCAGTAGAGATTAGGCAAGCACCATGGCGGCCAAAGAATATCGTTCTATGGTTGCAGACGACGGACACCCTTTCATGACGTTCGCGTTTCCCGACTGCAATGGCATTTTTCAGCACGATAGGGTAGGTAGGGCAGGGAATTTTAAAACCAAAATGGATTGGTAGCTAGACTCGTTAGGAAATAGTGAGGTATGTGTCTGGAAAGACTGGACTTTCTGTCAGGAGAGTATAGTCTTTATAAATACAAATCATGTGCAGACAACGCAGGATTAATGAAAATAGGGATGCAGGGCGACTTAGGACAAAATATGTGTCCAGGCGTTCGTTGGACTAACTCAAGCGGATTCAAATGGTTCAAATGGCTCTAAGCACTATGGGACTTAACACCTGAGGTCATTTTTCCCATAGACTTAGAACTACTTAAACCTAACCAACCTAAGGACATCACACACATCCATGCCCGAGCAGCAGCGTGGTTCCGGATTGAAGCGCCTAGAACCGCTCGGCCACAACGGCTGGACCGTCAAAGATGGACACACCGGCTATTTGATAAGTGATGTTATGGTTGATCAGTATATATGTTGCATTTTCAAATCGGTTTGGTATTTGCAAGAAAAAAAAGGGTGCAATGAGTGCTTCCCCAATCCTCGCATTTGTAAACGTACCCCGTATCTCTTATGTTGCTTATTACTCGACGATGTGGTACAAAGAGACGGTTCGAGAACATTGTTCCAGAAAAGTGACTTGTTTACCCTTGTCTGTTTTCAGTAAAAATCATGATACGCACTGCATACAAATCTTGCAATTGGGCGCCCCTGACTACCCGCTGAGCTTGGCGTCCCAAGCGGCTGCTAGTGTCGCTTTGCCCTTAAACCAGCCCTGGTGGTACAGCGCTGAACGCACATCGGAAATCTAAGAGTGCGGAATCTACAAGTTCACCTGCATCTTTCTTTTGTACAATATGTTGTTTCGCAAGAGTAGTTATCAGTGAACCTTCCCTTATTAATCCATATAATGTCTATTACAGTCACATCCAGGCCACGTTTGAGAACATTTTTCCACAGAAGTGACATAACAGTAGACAGTAAGTAGTAAATTGGTCACACAACACACAATTCAATACAGCGAAAAGAAAAGAGGCCCTGCATATCTAATATATACTACTGGCCATTAAAATTGCTACACCAAGAAGAAATGCAGATGATAATTGGGTATTCATTGGACAAATATATTATACTAGAACTGACATGTGATTACATTTTCACGCAGTACCCAGAACAACCACCTCTGGCTGTAATAACCTGAACACCTGTTCTTGATACGCCTGGGCATTGAGGCAAACAGATGGATGGAGTGTTCAGGTACAGCTGTCCATGCAGCTTCAACACGATACCACAGTTCATCAAGAGTAGTGACTGGCGTATTGTGACGAGCCAGTTGCTCGGCCACCATTGACCAGACGTTTTCAGTTGGTGAGAGATCTGGAGAATGTGCTGGCCAGGGTAGCAGTCGAACATTTTCTGTATCCAGAAAGGCCTGTACAGGACCTGCAACATGCGGTCGTGCATTATCCTGCTGAAATGTAGGGTTTCACAGGGATCGAATGAAAGGTAGAGCCACGGGTCGTAACACATCTGAAATGTAACGTCCACTGTTCAAAGTGCCGTCAATGCGAACAAGAGGTGACCGAGACGTGTAACCAATGGCACCCCATGACATCACGCCAGGTGATACGCCAGTATGGCGATGACGAATACACGCTTCCAATGTGCGTTCACCGCGATGTCGCCAAACACGGATGCGACCATCATGATGCTGTAAACAGAACCTGGATTCATCCGAAAAAATGACGTTTTGCCATTCGTGCACCAGGTTCGTCGTTGAGTACACCATCGCATGCGCTCCTGTCTGTGATGCAGCGTCCAGGGTAACCGCAGCCATGGTCTCCGAGCTGATAGTCCATGCTGCTGCAAACGTCTTCCAACTGTTCCTGCAGATGGTTGTTGTCTTGCAAACATTCCCATCTGTTGACTCAGGGATCGAGACGTGGCTGCACGATCCACTACAGCCATGCGGATAAGATGGCTGTCATCTCGACTGCTAGTGATACGAGGCAATTGGGATCCAGCACGGCGTTCCGTGTTACCCTCCTGAACCCACCGATTCCATATTCTGCTAACAGTCATTGGATCTCGACCAACGCGAGCAGCAGTGTCGCGATACGATAAACCGCAATCGCAATAGGCTACAATCCGACCTTTATCAAAGTCAGAAACGTGATGGTACGCATTTGTCCTCCTTACACGAGGCATCACAACAACGTTTCACCAGGCAACGCCAGTCAACTGCTGTTTGTGTATGAGAAATCGGTTGTAAACTTTCCTCATATCAGAACGTTGTAGTTGTTGCCACCGGCGCCAACATTGTGTGAATGCTATGAAAAGCTAATCATTTGCGTATCAGAGCATCTTCTTCCTGTCGGTTAAATTTCGCGTCTGTAGCACATGTTGATGGTGTAGCAATTTTAATGGCCAGTAGTGTATGGAAGTAGCCCATAAATGAACAGCTATGTAAATGCCTTGGATTACTTTGAATAAGTGTTAGCTTTGCTCTTACACCATTCAGTTGTGCAATGAGGCTGTCTTCCCTGTTGTGTACGCAAAAATTCAAAATTCAGAAAACAGCTTTCAGCGAGATGAGTTGCAATACTAATTCGTTTCGTACATAATATACGCCGCAAATAGGTACAGGCGTGGGTTTGGGGAATTATCGTCAATTTCGCGCAGCTATGTGTGGAAGGTAGTAGTTACGGGACTGATTCACATCGGTTGGTGGGTGTAGGCAACGTTGATATTTAGCAAACAATTCTGCTAGGGAGGTTTACGAGACCACTCGCACGCGAAAGGCAGAGTCCGGCGGGCACTGTGTACAAGGATGAAGTTATCAGGACAATACAGGGCATTGGGGTGCTGGGAGGAACCCATATGTTGCAGAGAGCAGCGCCTAGTGACCTATGTGTAGGGGACGTAGCGGGCTGCGGAAAGCTGACGTTGTAGTTGTTAAATAGCACTTCACTTGAAACATCCTCGCAGATTAAAACTGTGTGCCGAATCGAGACTCGAACTCTGGACCTTTGCCTTTCTCGGGCAAGTGCTCTACTATCTGAGCTACTGAGTAGCTCAGATGGTAGAGCACTTGCTCGAGAAAGGCAAAGGTCCTGAGTTCGAGTCTCGGTCCGGCGCACAGTTTTAATCTGCCAGGAAGTTTCATATCAGCGCACACTCTGCTGCAGAGTGAAAATCTCATCCAGCACTCCACTTGTCCCCCTGCAGAGGAAATACGTCAGGGCTTGGGAAAAAGAGAGATAAATAAGCGAGCTCGGAGGTTCGAGTCAGGCAGTTGTGTCGCCGTTCTGTCTGCGTCTAGAACCGGAGAGAATGACGACTAAGTTTCAGGCCAACTACGACGACCTCTGGGGATGGATATCGGCGGCCAACCGGTCCGCTAAAACTACACCACTCTCTTGTATACGGACGAGCCATTGGGCAGTCGCGCCATAACTTTGGCGGGGTGGGCCGCACCTTGGAGCTGCACCGGCGCGATGAGAGAGAGGGCTGCTGGCCTCCACTCTCTGGGTGACATCGTCCAGCGGACTGCAAGCTGCCGTCCTCAGGGGATGGGCCGGGGTGCTTGAGGGAGCAATCAGCGATGTCCCGGACTGCCGGCGCGACCAACACACGCGGCGGCCACTTACCTGTGGCATGAGTAGTAGTGCTACATATGCAAGCCTGGGGAACCGGATTCGGCACAGCAGATTCCAGCATTGGCATTGGCGCTAACCTACGCACGCACGCTGCGCGGTGCCATCACCGGAATCCGCGGAAGGCCGGCTGTGTACGTTTGAGGCAATAAATGACACACTTGCCGGTGTCTCGCTGCACGCTTCTGTCGTTCTGATATTACGATTGTATTACATCAGTGAGGCAATACAACAATATGTTTTACAGCAGTCAGCAGGCCAACATACGATTACTTACCATAGCTATTATCGGCACCTGTAACGTAATTAGCATGCAGAGAGATATTAATTATTATTATATATGATTTAGCTATGTAGCTGAGCGGCGATTTGTCAGCGTGGCTGTGTCTCTCGTAGTCAACTTTCGTGACACAACAAGGTGGCGGTCCATCAGCATGGACATGTAAATGGCTCAAGTACAAAAAATGATATGGTTCTGTCTAATGAATCGATAAGCGGGGACATTGGACAGACAGAAGCAGCTTCCTGCTAAATATCACAAACACATTATAAGCTGCCTCTTGGACTGTGCCATACCAAGTCCAGACAAGAAGTGACCGACTGTAATAAACAACTGCATTGAAATAAGCAAGACCACGTGTTCCTTCCCTGTACGTTCTGTCTCCCCCATCCCACTTCTTCCTTTTCTCCCCCCTTTAGTGAAAGGGTAGTTGTTTTGGTGTAAGCGTAGATAGGCACCAACCCTTGAAGAAGTGCAGTTCTTTCTGTTCTTAGGACACAAGTGGCGGTGGCATGTCTATCTTCTTTTTGTAGTTCCCTTTCCTGTCCAGGGAAGATAGAAAATAATCTTAGTTATTTAAAAAAAAGAAAAAAATTAGACGGTCTGGAATAAAAATGATCTCATGGACGGAAAAAAAGTGGTCAGAGCAACTGCCAAATCGGCAGGATACCCGGGTCCGGCACAAATTTTCAACTTTCATCATTGATTAACATCGATGCCCACTCGCACCCAGTGTCTGTAATTTATTTGTGTCTTAATAATGGAGTTGTAGAGTAGTGTCTTTCTTTTACCATGATGAACACCATGTTACGTTTCTTTACGTTCAAGGTCAACCTTCAGAACACGCACCATTCATCAGTCATATGTAATTCATTCTGCAAATCGACGTTCTGTTCTGGAATTGCCATTTTGTTACAGACAACCGCATCAACTACGAATAGTTTTAAAGAGTATCCGAATCTTAGCGGTCTAACGCCCTGCAGTCATGGACTGTGCGGCTGGTCCCAGAGGAGGTTCGAGTTATCCCTCGGCCATGGGTGTGGGTCCTCAGGATAATTTAGGTTACGTAGTGTGTAAGCTTAGGGACTGATGACCTTAGCAGTTAAGTTCAATAAGATTTCATACACATTAGAACATGTTTTGAGTATCCGAATCTTTCTACTAGATAAATTATACACATCGCAAACAGTAAAAGGTCTATCACACTTCTTTTGGGTATTCCGTAAGTTACCTCTACATCTGTCGATTTAATTCCAAAGTGTTGTGTTCCATCTGGAAGAAAATTTTGACTCCAGTCGCAAATTAGGGCCGATATTTGATAAGCTCGGATTTTTTTTCGTTAAATAGCAGTGCGGACTGCGTTAAATGCCGTTCTGAAGTCAAGGAACACAGCATCAATCTGAGCGCCGTTATCTACAGCACTATGGACCTCAGGGAAGAGCAGAGTGAACTGAGTTTCGCAGCTTCACTGTTTGTGGATTCCATGTTGTCTCTGTAGAAAAGATTTCGTTCTCCAGAAACATCGTAATTCTTGAGCATAAAACATATTCTGTAATTCTACAACAGATTGACATCAACGATACAGATCTATAACTACGTGCATCTGTTCTACGGTCCTTCTTGAAAACGGCAATGACCTGCGCCTTTTTCCAGTCGATAGGTACGCTTCGTTGCTCCAGACTTCTACGATAAACTGCAGCTAGAATGGAAGCAATTTTTTTCATAATCTTTGTAGAATTTTGTAGGTATCTCATCTGATCCTGACACCTATCCACTACTAAATTATGGTAGTTGCTTTTCTACTCTGCGATAAGTTATCTCAATATCTACCATTTCGACGTTCGTACGAAGACTGAAATGAAGGGCTATTTTACGATTTTTCACGGTGAACGACTTCAGAAGACCGAATTCAGTATTTCGTTCTTCTCTCTGTTACCTTCCGTTTTAGTGCCCGTATGGTCTCCGAGTGAATAAATAGATGATATCGAACAGCTTACTAATTTTACGTAAGATCAAAAACTCTTAGAATTTTTACTCAGATCGAATGAAAAAAAATTACTTTCAAAATCTTTGAACGCTTCGCTCATTGCCCTCCTTACGCTCACTTTCCCTTCGTTCAGCTTGAACATTGAACGATGCTTTTGAATTTTTTCCATTGGTGGTCCACATCTTCTTCCTCATCAATGAATGTTTGATGCTGACTTTTCAGGTACTCTGCAATTTGTATCTTGTCACTCTTGCTAAGTGAAAACGTCTGCCTACCTTTCTTAACATTTCTTGTAAAACCCGTAGTCATAGTTGCTACTACAGCCTTACGATCACTGGTACCTTCCTCTACGTTAACTGATTCGACAATTCCAAATCCGTTTATTGGTGTAAGGTCTATGACATTAGCTTCACGAGTTTGTTTTATGTGTGCTCATAGTAATTATAGGGCAAGAAAGTCAGCATAATGTCACACGAATCCCTGACTCAAACTCTCTCTCTCTCTCTCTCTCTCTCTCTCTCTCTCTCTCTCCTCCCCCCCCCCTTTCCCTCTCACCCCGTTACAACAGCGTCATGAGGAAACTTATTGACGATATTCTATCTCACTGAAGCGCCCTACCGCTACAGCTCCTGACCTAGGCGGCGTATAAAAGCATCTGACCTTTGACGCTTCACTCAGATTTATTCACATTCGGGATCCTTGATAACTTCGCTATATATTATCGAGTTCTTCACTGCAATAACTAAGCCGCCACCATTACGATTAATATTCTAATAGGAAATTAAGATTTCCTTGCGTTTAAATTCCAGTTTAAACCAACTTTCTGTTCCTATGGCTGTCTGGGTATTGTAATTTTCAATTAGCAGTACTAATTCTGGGGTCTTTACTTGGGTGTTCCTGTAGTTTACTAATATAATGTTAACCTTTTCTGCATCCGATCTACGAGGACCAACATTCTCTGAGACCATTGTGGCTGACGTAGGTTCAATTTTGGCAGGCAGTTTGTCTTTGATCCCACGGGGGCTTTTCTCTAACCTCATAATCCCCATGAGCAAGCCACGCCAGATGTACTCCACTACCCTAGTAGTCGCTTGCCTGACGTATTATGGGGAACCCTACACTTCTCCACTCGATAGTGGAGCTCGAGAAATACGCATCCGATACAGCCGCAGAGTCGCAGGTGATGATTCTGGTATAGACCTTCCATTCTGCTCGAAACAAGAGGACCACAATCGATCTTGGATACGATGCTACAAATAGCGAGCTTAGCCTACACTCTGCAAGCGTTAATAATTGCCTTCACGAAATCAGTCATCCGCCGAAAGGAGCCGTTGATGGTCCCAGAAACCAACCGTCAGGAGTCATTCGTGCTGACACATGACACTATTTGCAGCCGTTTACACGCAGTGCACTCGATAGCCGCCGGCAGGACCTCCTCCATGTCATGGACGAGACCCCCCACCGCGGGCACACGTTCTGAGTGCACATTAAAATTCTTTCCAGCCCTGCATGCTATTTCCCTGAGGAGCTCCATAACCTGTCTAATGTTGGACCTCCCAGTGATTAGCACACCCACCCTCTGCACTTGTCTGGACTGGGCAGGACAATCGGCTACCGGCCCAATACTAGAGTTATCTCGTGTTGGTTTAGAAGTATTGTCAACACTGGATAGCCCCTTGTACCTGTTGTTAAGGCGTAAGGATCCTGCCGTGATAAAGTTCCTCCTTTCCCCGACCACTGCCCGCCCCTCCCCCTGGAGTGATGACGGACTGGTCACATGTTGCGTGTCGGAAGACGCATGAACAACCAGGTCACCAGGAGATTCTAACGGAACAAAGGTGTTACAGGTCTAGTCACCAGCGCCCAAACAGTCGCTGCAGCTTTGAGCGTTAGACAGAGGCATGTCGACCGTGGCCAGTGGCAGGCACAAGGAGAACTGACCGCTGTCCGTAAACAACTGAGAGCTACCCAGTTGTTTACAGAAAGCAGTCAGTTCTCCTTGTGCCTGCTCACAACGAGACAGTCCCTAGCCATACCTTACTGTGTAAACAATTGATATAAGACCTCAAATTATACATCAAAGCACTCAAGATTAACTTAATTCTAGCAGTCTCAGCAACTGCCGGCCGGAGTGGACGTGCGGTTCTAGGCGCTACAGTCTGGAGCCGAGAGACCGCTCCGGTCGCAGGTTCGAATCCTGCCTCGGGCATGGATGTGTGTGCTGTCCTTAGGTTAGTTAGGTTTAATTAGTTCTAAGTTCTAGGCGACTGCTGACCTCAGACGTTAAGTCGCATAGTGCTCAGAGCCATTTTTTTTCAGCAACTACTGAAGTTGGAATGTATTGAAAATATAACCAGGAGATTACGAAACATTAAAATCTGCTTCGCAGTCAAGTCGCTGTAAAACGTTGTAAATCGTTGTAAAGCGATATGAAATGGAATGAGCATGGGAGAACTGTGGTAGGGAAGGTTTATTGGGAGAATTTTAGGATAGAGTGCTTCACGTGTAAAGGAGACGGCCATATAGGACACTGGTACGACCTATTCTTGAGTACTACTCGAGTGTTTAGGATCCGTTAAAGTTCGGATTGAAGGAGTACATCGAAGCGATTCAGAGGCGGGCTGCTAGGTTTGTTACCGGTAGGTTTGAACGACACGTGCCACGGAGATGCTTCGGTAAACTCAAATGGGAACCCCTGGAGGGAAGGCGACGTCCTTTTCGAGAAACGTTATTGAGAAAATTTAGAGAAATGGCGTTTGAAGCTGACTGCCAAACGATTCTTCTGCCGGCGAAATACATTGCGCGTAAGGACCACGAAGATAAGATACGAGAAATTAGGGCTCATACGGAGGCGTACGGAGGCATACGGACAGTCATTTTTCCCTCGCTCTATTTGCGAGTGGAACAGGAAATGAAATAACTATTAGTGGCGCATTGTCCCCTCCACCATGCACCGTATATTGGCTTGCCGAGTATCAATGTAGTTGTAAATGTAGATGTGTGCTCACAAAATCGACGAGCTATATTCCACACTCAAAAAAGTTACAGCACACTTATTAGACGTCTTGTTTACTTCACATATAATACTGAAGTTAGATGTTTTCGTGCTAGCAGCCAATCAGGGCATAGCATGGTGCCGCTTATCCACCTCAGATAAATGCAGGAATTCACCGACCTGTTGTGCCGCTTACAGACTAGAAGTGGCAGCTTTCCTCCACCACAAACACCGATCATTACTTTTGCGTGACGTCAACTGCCTGTAGTAACACATAAGGCTTACTGTTCAGCAATAAAACAATCATAATTGCAAAAGTCAGAAATGTTACAGCAGGCTTAACATGAAAATGGATTCTTTCTATCTACACTGTCTTACTGAGGCAGTCCTCCGTAATCTCTACCTCGGAGGCAAGTTAAAACCTAACCGGGTTTCTGTACGGATATATTTTCGGGATAGTTCAGAGAGTAGCGTTCTTGTGGGCGCAGCTGTGAGCCGTAACAGCGTGAAAGTGTTAACCGCGCCTTCTGCAGGCAGCAGCGTTGCCCGGGCCCATCAATTTGCCGAGGAGACGAGCTCTGGCCCTTGATAAATATTCACGGGCCGGTGAACGCAATCAGGTCCGCTGCGTAGGCCGCAGACCGCAGGTGAAACATTGAACGATGCGCCCGCGCAGTCCCGGGAGGGAGAGAATCCCGGCTGGAATTTACTCCTGCGCTGACGTACGCACCTGTGGACGAACCACCCGCTGTCTTCAAGGTTTCATTTGTTTATTTACTAGTATTTACAGGTTACATGTTATATTAATCTTATGTTAGAAGAAGTAATAATCTCTTGTCTACAGTTTGCTTTCGATTAGTTCACACGTAACACCCTTCACTCACCACCTAGACCGTAACAGTAATAAAGGTATATTTTTTCCAGATAATAGGTCATAGACATATTAACTGTGGTTGAAAATGGTCCAGGCTTCCCGCCCATCAGCTGACCAGTCCATCCCTCAAATGCGGATGGGATGAGTTTCATACTGCAGTATTATTTCTTTCTAGATACTAAGCTATTTGTCAAATAAATATGACCAACGTCTTCCACAGTTACGTCTTTCCCCCACCACCAGTGATAGTGGTGTTCTAGGCCCACAGTAAATTCTTTTCCATACGGTACGTTAGATGTGGACCAAGTTCGCTTGAAATTACGTGTAGTTTATCAGAGTTATGCCTTACTAGCAACAGCCCTTTGACCTAGAGGTCAAATGTCATCTTTACAGTTAGAAATTGTGTTTTAGATTATTTTGACATGTCGCCATTTACACATCTCGCAAACAACAACAAGCCAGTTACCGTGTCATACCCCAGCTTGGATCGTTCAAAATGGTGTATCATACATCTATCACAATTAGATAAAATTTATCAGTGCTATACATAACACAGCAGAAATTCTAAAAGCTAGTGAGGATCTAGATGTCAATATTATAAAGCAAAAATTAGGTAATTTTTGACCCCAAAACACTTCTAGTTAATTGGAAGGTTGCATTAATTCATCCACTTAATAAAAAAGGAGACAAATTGATATAAGCATTTGATGAGGAACTTCATTACTACCTTTAGAACGCAATAATTCGAAAACTCTTCTGGACATATTAAATCATCAATGAAACAAACGAACTGGAGAGTATCAAGTTGGCTTTAGGAGTAATAAATCCTGTCAGGAAAACTATAGAACTTTAACAAATACTTAAGTATATGAGAATATCAAATAAAAAGATAGCATTAATAACTGTTTTTAGTGAAAAGGCACTTGATTCGAAAGACAGAGACTCCCTTCTCAAAACCTTGAAGGAATTTACAATAAATAAGAAAATTGTGAATAACTAAACAAACTCTTTCAAATGCAGTTTCTAAAATTAAATTCCTTGGAACGGCTTCTAGTTCCTTCCAAATTATATCAGCAGTCCGCCAAGCAATCAGTTTGTCGCCACTGTCATTGAGCTGTGTGATGGAAAGAGTTATAAGAGTGTGGGAACAGGAGGCATAAAAACCAAAAGTTAGAAACTCCATAAAGCTGCGTATCGAAAGAAGCAATAAATTATTTGGCCTTTGCAGAGGATGGAACCTTAGAGTACGCAAAGGAAAGACTAGATCTTCCAAAGGAAACAGCTGGAAATGTAGGTTTACATATATAGTCTGAGAAGACAGAATACATGACCAATGGAAGTAATTCACGAATATTTTAGAAACAAAGTATGGCACATCAAGAAAACAGGGAACGTTAAATGTCTGTGAGAAAATATAAACATACGAATGAAACAGCACTAGCTGAAAACAGAAATTAAAAAAATAAAAAGAGCATGCACGGAGTCAGAAATATGTGCAATAAAAAACATTTTCCCAAATATGTTAAACGAAGGCATTATAGTACAATTGTAACACCAGAAATCCTCAATAGTTGAGAAACACGTTTTATCTGGATATCTGGATGCAAAATGGCAATGGGAGATTTGGAAAAGATAGAAAGAACGATCTCACAAAAAAATATTAGCTCTAATCAAGAATAGAGATGGCAGTCAGCTTCGAAGTTCAAATAAGGAAATATTCTCATTCTGCCTTAAAATAACAGATGAGATCAGGAAAAGACATGTTATGCCCTTCAGACATCTATAGAGAACGAAAGAAGACAAAAAAATGGTTCAAATGGCTCTGAGCACTATGGGACTTAATATCTGAGGTCATCAGTCCCCTAGAACTTAGAAATACTTAAACCTAACTAACCTAAGGACATCACACACATCCATGCCCGAGGCAAGCTTCGAACCTGCGGTCGTAGCGGTCGCGCGGTTCCAGACCGAAGCCCCTAGAGCCGCTCGGCTACTCCGGCCGGCGAAGGAAGACAGATTAACAAAGAAACATTCTTCCAAAACAGGAAAACCGACAAAGAAAAAGTGTGGAGAGGCAAGGCAAAAAAAGGACTTAGAACAAATGCATAATGAATGGGAGATATTATTCAACAGAAACAAATTCAGTGTAGAAATCAAGAAATTCAGAGGTTTTCAGTAAGACAAAAGAAACAGAAAAACGATTGGAGCCAGATGGTTAGATGAGAGGGAAAAGAACTCATCCTGAAAGAGTTTTGGAGGAAGATGAAGAAAAAAAATATATAAATAGTGATATAGGCATGGTCATTAATTGGCCAGAAACCGAATCTCTATATAATAACTGAAAAGCTCTGGTTTGCTTTTGTTCTACAGTATTACTTTTATTCTGTTAACCGTTTTTCGCCTTAGAATTATCTTCAGAAATTTGCTGACTATTAGAAAATAAAAAAATACGGGTTCCTGCATCTTTCGAAATTCAACCACTAAGGGGGTAAAACAATGGGTGAAAGCTTTTTTGAAAATAAATAATTACTAAAGACCTACTAAAGGATTTCAATGTTGCATCTATTACAATTGGTGTTTAACTTATCAAAAAACGGTTCAAATGGCTCTGAGCACTATGGGACTTAACATCTGTGGTCATCAGTCCCCTAGAACTTAGAACTACTTAAACCTAACTAACCTAAGGACATCACACACATCCATGCCCGAGGCCGGATTCGAACCTGCGACCGTAGCGGTCACGCGGTTCCAAACTGAAGCGCCTAGAGCCGCACGGCGTTTAACTTATAGGTTAGATACAAAAAATGAAAGTTGTTACTGAAAAATCTCCACAAGAACTCAAAAGGCATGATTAACAACAGCAATGGATTCTAGCTACCAGAATCGCGTTTTGGTCAGAAGTACATTCGGAAAAGACTATGTTTATATGGCCTTAATTAGCGTGAAGATCTTAGAAGGTTTTCGTATTGCATTACCACCACACTGTCGGAGATGTCAGAGATACTGATATTCTTTTTTATTTTTGATGTGTCGACAGAAGTGCCGACACAGTGTGATTTGAGGGGACCGCAATGCACGCTATAAACACACGAAAGATGGCGTGAGGTCTGAAACAGGATACGTAATGAATGCTATAAAGGGAAGTACGTAGCTTTTGGAATACTTAACTTTAATCCATCCTTGTTGTATACATCGTTCTTGATGAGACATGCTTTATACGATAAGTAACAATTGCTATGTAAGGCTATTGGCGCCTTGCTAGGTCATAGCCATGGACTTAGCTGAAGGCTATTCTAACTATCTGCTCGGCAAAGGAGCGAGGCTTCGACAGTGTGCATCGCTAGCTACGTCGTCCGTACAACTGGGGCGAGTGCTAGTCCGTATCTCGAGACCTGCCGTGTGGTGGCGCTCGGTCTGCGATCACACAGTGGCGACACGTGGGTCCGACATGTACTAATGGACCGCGGCCGATTTAAAACTACCACCTAGCAAGTGTGGTGTCTGGCGGTGACACCACAATTTTTATTTCTTTTTTTAGATAGGAAACTATGCTGTTTACTCCGTGTGGATAAGGCCGCATTTTCTGAGACATTTTTTTAATTGCATCAAGACTCCATTATGATTACTCCTATTTCCAGCGAGATTTCATCTCTGTATTTATGTGCGAACAGTAAGGAATCTACATTGTTCGACCAAGAACAAATCTGAAAACATTTTTTCCTCTACTTAGCGCTCTCGTGATGCTGCCTCGTAATTCAAAATTTTCTCCAGAAGCTACGACATCCATTTAGATTGACGCAATTTTTGTGCAGCCAAAACAGTTGACTTATGGCTAGCAAAAATAAGTCAGACCACGGCAGTAAATTTTGATCTGTGTGTGATTTACAGCGGAAAATGTATTTAGAGTGATTGAGTACGGTTGCCTGAATTCATAACGAAAGGGATTTACATTTGGTTTATCGTTGTTCTATACGCAACACATATATGCCAGAAACGCAAAAATGATATATGTTACCATTTAGCTTACAACCACTGATATTGTGAATGACACATGCGGTGATTATTACTAATATACACGCAAAAATTATTACAGCTTTCACTGGAAACAACGAAAGTAATTTTATTAGCAGCTCTGATATGACGTAGACAAGTGATTTTCAATACAAGACCGCCTAAACGTCTATTTATTCTCTTCTCTATCTTTCACATTAATATAAATCCTACCTTTGGACGGACAGCTGTTATTTCACTGTGAACAATGTTTATAGATGTAATGCTCATCTTACGACATCAGTCTGGGCTGGTGCATGATCTTATAATTAATATATAAGTGTAATACAAATATATAAAGGGACTGTCTCAATTGCAAAGTTATTTTTATTATAATTTTACTTTGAATGGGCCAAGGGAAGAGGTCAACGTGTTAGTAGAAGACTTAAATAAACTAGACCCCGAATGGACCAAGGGAAGAGGTCAAAGTAGACCCCAAATGGAATTCACTCGCAATTTGGTGGATAAAGATGATATATTTAACTATGTAGATTTGCAGGTACGTCTCAATGGAGGTAGTATACAGTTTAATATTACCGAAAACCAAATACGAGTGACTTGGTGATACATATGTCCTCTTGTCACACGTTCTGTTACAAACGTACTTTCTTCAAAGCTATGGTCGACCGTATCTATGAACTGCCATTGTGTCCAGCCTCCATAGAGAAAGAGCTGTCCAATCTGAAATATATTAGTTCGTAATGGCTATAACTCGGCAGTAGTTAACAATTCGTACAGAAAGAAGACTACGCCAAACGAGAATTTTTCCCACATACATCCCCAACCGCTATCTCCAAATTTGCGAGAATTCCCTTCGTAGGGTATATTTTGTACGACTTAGTCGAAGTCTCTGAAAAACATGATGCTAATATTGTATATTCGTCAGCAGAATCGATATGTTCATAATGAACAATTATAATGAGACAAATTTAGCTGTTCTAGGGTATACATGATATTCGTAATGCACAATTATAGACTGAAAAATTTAGCTGTTCTAGGTTACACATGAATAATTACAGCGAATGCGATGCATCATACATTAGACAAAGACTAGGATGTTCAAGACAAGACTCCACGAACATTTATTGAAAAAACAGCGTCAGGTGATATTCCACTCGGCATATAACGAAAGCTAGTCGTCACCATCCTCCGACGTTAAATAATTTTAGTGTATTCCATTTTGAAGAAAAGAGGGGTAAAAACTGAACTTACTCGAAGCGATGGAAATTTCTCTTTATTTAATTGAAAATAATGGTGGGCTTCTGAATGATGAGTTCGTCACTAAGAATCAGACTTTTTACCACTTCATGATACCTGTTTTAAAACCTTCCTAGTTAATTTGCTCCCAGTTTTTTTCCATTTTGCACTACCTAGTGTGAATATTTTAATACTCTGATTACTTTCACGCTTTTACTTAGTTTGGTTACATTTTTTGTATACACATTTGTAACTTTTTGGGATCCTCTATTGTTTTTATGGCAACATTTGATTTTACAGTATTTATTTTTTGTGCTGTTTTACTTTCAAAACATTTTGAAGTTTTGTCCTATGCGCTGTGGTACATTATCAGTTCAGGTGTTATCTAATCACTTTTTCTTTTTATAGTCTTACGACTAGATTAATTAAGTTTTACCGACACCAGCGCTTTCTGGTGACGTACCGCCCTACTAGCGCGTTTTCTTCTGAGCTCCTGTTTCGATGTAACCTCGTATTAGACCGTTTACTCACTTGCTCTCCAGGCTCATTCGATGTACGTGTGGCTCTACGCTGCGATTTACCTGGCGTCCAACGTCCTGTTCTTGATCTTAGGCCGTAGATTGGTGAGAAATTTCTAGTCTAAAGTACGAAATTTATTAACTCCTTACATACATTGGCTCTAAGGGACGACTCTACAATATGTACCTCGAAAATTCATCCAGTGTTAGCAATTTCTCGAAATCTATGCGAGTACTGCATCATTTCTCATTATCATGGCGGAAATAATATACTTTACTAGGCAGTCAGAAGGTATGAGACGAGCTGAATATACAGGCTCTAAATGGCATAATGCAGCAATATACTCATATAATTTGGATTTAATGATGAAAATCGATAAAGTGAAAAAAGTGATGGTATTCTAACCACACAGTAAGAGAAACGCAGGGAGACCACGCAGAAAATGAAATGTGAAAGTGGCAACGGGCAGTCGACTATCCTTAAAAGAGTTTACCACAACTGTCATATACGCTACTGGCCATTAAAATTGCTACACCAAGAAGAAATGCAAATGATAAACGGCTATTCATTGGGCAAATATATTGTACTAGAACTGACATGTGATTACATTTTCACGCAATTAGGGTGCATAGATCCTGAGAAATCAGTACCCAGAACAACCACCTCTGGCCGTAATAACGGCCTTGATACGCCTCACCATTGAGTCAAACAGAGCTCGGATGGCGTGTACAGGTACAGCTGCCCATGCAGCTTCAACACGATACCACAGTTCATCAAGAGTAGTGAGTATTGTGACGAGTCAGTTGCTCGGCCACCAATGACGAGACGTTTTCAATTGGTCAGAGATCTGGAGAATGTGCTGGCCAGGGCAGTCGAACATTTTCTGTATCCAGAAAGGCCCGTACAGGACCTGCAACATGCGGTCGTCCATTATACTGCTGAGATGTAGGGTTTCGAAGGGATCGAATGAAGGGTAGAGCCACGGGTAGTATCGTGCGGTAGCGTTCTCGCTTCCCACGCCCGGATTCCCGGGTTCGATTCCCGGCGGGGTCAGGGATTTTCTCTGCCTCGTGATGACTGGGTATTGTGTGCTGTCCTTAGGTTAGTTAGGTTTAAGTAGTTCTAAGTTCTAGGGGGCTGATGACCATAGCTGTTAAGTCCCATGGTGCTCAGAGCCATTTGAACCATTTGAACCACGGGTCGTAACACATCTGAAATGTAACGTCCACTGTTCAAAGCGCCGTCAATGCGAACAAGAGGTGATCGAGACGTGTAACCAATGGCACCCCATACCATCACGCCGGGTGATATGGCGATGACGAATACACGCTTCCAATGTGCGTTCACCGCAATGTCGCCAAACACGGATGCGACCAAGTTCTGTAAACAGAACTTGGATTCATCCGAAAAAATGACGTTTTGCCATTGCGACCTCTATCAAAGTCGGAAACATGATGGTACGCATTTCTCCTCCTTACACGAGGAATCACAACAACGTTGCACCAGGCAACGCCGGTCAAGTGTTGTTTGTGTATGAGAAATCGGTTGGAAACTTTCGTCATGTCAGCACGTTGTAGGTGTCGCCACCGGCGCCAACCTTGTGTGAATGCTCTGAAACGCTAATCATCTGCATATGACAGCATCTTCTTCCTGTCGGTTAAATTTCGTGTCTGCAGCACGTCATTTTCGTGGTGTAGCAAGTTTAATGGCCTGTAGTGTAATATGTTTCTGTTAAACTGGATTATCTACTTGCAAGAGGCAGGTGGCATGCTGCCATGTACGATGTACATATGATTTAGCAGCACTGATATACTATGAAATTGCTCATGAATGTAGAAAAGACTTTCGTAAAATATTTTTACCTATACTAATATCCAGTCAGAAGGGCTATTTTGGACATATTCCTGTAACCTTTTTTTTCGGGGGGGGGGGGGGGGGGATGGGAGGAAAACCGTAATTTACTGCCGAATCTAAGCTACTGAGAGTTCACTTTGTTACACAAATTAGCTACACGCCATCGGAAAATATGCTACGACAAATGAGATGACTAAAATGCAAGCTAATACAAAGCTTACAAACCCAGGTAAACCTGATACAATTGAACTGCAGCTGGTTTGAGTGTGGTTTCACACTAAAGACTGTTTTACTTCGACGTTAATTCACGACCACGTCGAAGCGCTTACCATGATTTATTTCTACGTTCGTAGTGGTCACCGTTGTCTTCGATTACGGTAATAGATGTCGATGACACATATCTGATCAAAAGTTCCGGATACCCTTAAGTAATAGTGAACTGAATACTAGATGCACGAGAGACGGATCCGCCAGTATAAAAGGAGACGAGATAATAGTGTATTGTCAGTAGAGATGCACCAACAGCAGAAGGAGTTGGTCAGGAGATGTTAGTGGATTGTTCAATGGATGTCACCTGACAAGGGACCCTCCCCATCGCACCCCCCCCCCCCCCCCCCCCTGATTTAGTTACAAGTTGGCACAGTGGATAGGCCTTGACAAACTGAACACAGATCAATCGCCGGCCGAAGAGGCCGTGCGGTTCTAGGCGCTGCAGTCTGGACCCGCGTGACCGCTACGGTCGCAGGTTCGAATCCTGCCTCGGGCATGGATGTGTGTGACGTCCTTAGGTTAGTTAGGTTTAACTAGTTCTAAGCACTAGGGGACTAATGACCTCAGAAGTTGAGTCCCATAGCGCTCAGAGCCATTTTTGAACAGATCAATCGAGAAAACAGGAAGAAGTTGTGTGGAACTATAAAAAAATATGCGAAATATACAAAGTGAGTAGTCCATGCGCAAGGTAGGTAACATCATGGATATTGTACACTCAGGAGCGCCGTGGTCCCGTGGTTAGCGTGAGCAGCTGCGGAACGAGAAGTCCTTGGTTCAAGTCTTCCTTCGAGTAAAAAGTTCAATTTTTTATTTTCAGACAATTATTATCTGTCCGCCCGTCCGTCCGATGCGAGGTAACTGTGCCGCAGTATGGGGACGCTACACGTAAACAAACATCGAAACAAAACATATGTTTTGACAGAGCACAGGGAAAACTGTGCGGCTGTGAAACTGTTGCGTTTATTTGTTGCACTTTATGTGACAAACTCTTACGTTTTCATCACTTTTTTGGGAGTGATTATCACATCCACAAAAAAACCTAAATCGGGCAGGGTAGAAGAATCTTTTTACCCATCCGCCAAGTGTACAAGTTAGGTGGGTCGACAACATATTCCTGTCATGTGACGCACGTGCCGTCACCAGTGTCGTATAGAATATATCAGACGTGTTTTCCTGTGGAGGAATCGGTTGACCTATGACCTTGCCATCAAATGTTTTCGGTTACCATTGGAGAGGCACGTCCTTTCATCTACTAATGACACGGTTTTGCGGTGCGGACGCAAAACACAGACACTAAACTTATTACAGTGATCAGAGACGTCAATGAACGAACGGATTTGCGAAAATAAAGAACGTGAACTTTTCACTCGGAGGAAGACTTGAACAAAGTACCGTTCGTTCCGCAGCTGCTCACGCTAACCACGGTACCACGGCGCTCCTGTGTTCATACTGTACTTTATGTTGCCTATCTTGTGCATGGACTACTCAGTTTGTATATTTTGCTTATTTTTTTCATATTTCCACACAACCTCTTCCTGTTTGCTCGATTGATCTGTGTTCAGTTTTTCAAGGCCTATCCACTGTGCCAACTTATAACCAGATCTGAGGGGGGTGCGATGAGGAGGTTCCCCTGTAAGGGCATTTTCGGAGGTGTTTGTAAATAACCGCATTAAATCAGTGGAAGTAGTCACTCTTAAGTTCCGATGTGCTACCGGAAATCCAGCCAGTACAATGACTATGTGTAGGGAGTTAAAAGGATTGGAGAACAACGATTCAGCTACTCGATATGATGCACACATTTCTGCAGTCAGTGTTAAGCCATGTTTGAGTCGGTGTAAAGAGCGATGCCACTGGATTAAGGATAACTAGAAACGAATGACCTGAGTGATTAATCACGCTGTATCCTGTGGCGATCCGATGGAAGGGTTAAGGTCTGGCGAGTACCTGGAGAACATTACATGCCGTCATGTGTAGTACCAACAGTGAAGTAGGTGGTGTTATGGTATGTACAGGGTGGCGCACGAAATGTGTTACCAATTGTTTCTTTCACAATTTACGATGCACATTAGATATCCCGCTGGGATCTCTACAGCAGTACCAGAAGAGCTTGGAAAAACAAATGAGTTATGAAATGACGTGTAATTCACGATACTGCCGCTAGGAGACTAGTAAGCAGCAATGGCTGACAATGGAAGACTGACAACACAGCAACGGTCGGCAATTGTGTTACTTTTTCATGAAACGAAAAGCCTTGTTGTGACTCGGAGGCGTTTTCGACAACAGTTTAACACACGATGGGTCCCTTGCAAGAAGACCATCCACAGGTTGTACGATAAATTTGTACGGGAAGGAACAGTATTGGAAGCGAAGCGACCTCGGCCTAAGCCTGTTTGTTCGCCGGAGAATATTGAAGCGGTACGAGTTGCTTTGCAGAGAAGTCCCGGGAAATCGTGTAGAAAGGCAGCAGTGCAACTGGGAATATCCAGACGCTCCGTTCAAAGCATTCTTAAAAGTGACCTCCATATGTACCCATACAAGATGACCTGTGCACGGAAGCTCACTGAAGAACACAAGCAGCAGAGATTACTGTTTGTTCAGTGGGCGGAGGATGGGGAAGAAACTCTCAACAACGTTTGGTTTTCAGACAAGGCGCATTTTCAGTTAGACGGTGTGGTTAACAAACAAAATGTACGCTTTTGGCCCACTGAAAACCCGTAAGTGCTTCATGAACGACAACATTATGCTCCGAGGATTACAGCGTGGGCAGCAGTTTCCAGTCACGGACTTATTGGACCCTTTTTCTTCGAAGAAACTGTGAACAGCGAGCGTTGTTTGAGCATGCTTCGCAATAGCTTCATTCCACAGCTTCTTGCTACTGTCTTGCCCTTCGACACGCAGTGGTTCATGCAAGATGGAGCAAGGCTACATACTGCAAAAATTGTGTTGGAGTTTTTACACTAGCATTTCGACATGCGGATCATTTCACTTAGGTTTCCAGGTCGCTTCAATGACGGACAAAGTTGCCCCCCCCCCAATAGTCCAGATCTCAATCCATGTGACTTTTTTCTTTCGGGGTACCAAAAGGAAAAATTTTCCAGAAACGTCCAAGTGATTTAATGGAGCTCAGAAGACTTATTCTTCAAGCTTGCAGTGAAATTAAGGAAGACATGTGCCATAGGCGAATCACTAACTTCAGTGTTCGTTTGAAGGAAGTTAGGAAACAAAATGGTGGACATATTGAGCATGTGGTGAGGTAGAACAAATCTCCAAGGTAGTATATGTTCCTTTCAGATTGCATTGACAATAAAGTTTATATTCAAAAACAAAATGGTAAAACATTTCGTGTGGCACCCTGTTGGTGTTTTTCGTTGTTATGGTGTGATCCCCCTATTGCGCTTAAGAAAACCCTAAATGCGGAAGGGTATTAACACGAATTACAGTACTGTGTACTGCCTATACTAGAGTAACAAGTCGGGGGCGATAAACATACCAGCCGGACACCAACACACAGGGGATTGGAAAAAATCATGTGAACACCTATACTTACTTGGGAATGGTTCATTAATTTGACCCCCAGTTGCCCGTAATACAGCTGCGATTCTTCTTGGATTACCAGCATGTAATGATTGTATACCCTCCAGTGGCTTGTTATGCCACTCTTCGATCAGAACCTCTTCTAACTCCTGCAGTGACGAAGGAAGCGGAAATGTGCTCCGTAGTCTACGCTCCAATACCGTCCACAAGGGTTCGATAATGTTAAAGTCCAGGGACTGTGCAGGCCAGGGAAGACACTGTAGTTCAGTTGCACGCCCCTCGTACCACGACTGTACTGTCTTGGCTGTATTATCGTCCTGAAACATGGTGTCGTTGTTAGAGACCAACATCTGAATCATGGGATGTACCTGAACACTTAGAATGTTCATATAATCCTTGGCCGTATCACAGCCTTTGAGAGTAGTGACGGGACCAGCAGAATACCATAATATTGCTCCCCACAACATCAGACTTCCACCTCCATGCTTCACCGTTGTAATCAAACAAGCAGGATTGTAGGCTTGTTTTGGCGTTGTCCAGACATAAACCAATGTTTGAAATAACGAAAACGTTGACTCGTCGAACCATATGACTTGTTTCCACTGATCAGCCGTCCAGGATTTAGCTCCTGACACCATGTTTTACAAGTCTTTGCGTTGGTTCTCGTCACTAAAGGTTTCGGTATAGCAGCTCGTCGATGAATATTCACTTTATGGAATTCTCGGCCGACAGTATCTAAAGATACGGGATCTCGAAGATGTCTACTGAGCTCTGCAGTCACTTTAGCCGCCGTAGTTATGTGTTGTCCTGACAAAATTCGTGTTAGCGCACGACGATCTCTGTCATTTAGTTTTGATTTGCGCCCACTGTTACGTTTACACGATGATGTCTTTCCATGTTTTGTGTAGGATGTCATGACTGTTGAACCAGTTGCTGTTGAAACATTCGATAACTTGGCTGTCTTGGTTACTGACGCTCCAGCTAATCGGATTCCCACAATCTGCCCTTTTTGGAACTCTGTTAGGTCTTTCACTGCACGTCGACCTCGGCCTCTGAACGCAAATACGAAGTGTGCGCTACTCGTAAACAACCTGCACTGATGCCTAGTCCGTACTGAACACGCACGGTCAAGCGGGACACGAGCGTTAGCTGCGTCGTTGACCGTCAGACGCAACCATCACATTACTACCACTGTTCACATTATTTTGTCTATCCCCGTATCATCCACAGACGCAATCATTCGAAGATTCGTGGAATAATACGAACATCTTCATAGAAAGCATTGTCAATGCGGTCTCCATATTTCACACAGTCTTTAGAGTTGATGTCATTTTGAAATTGTATGTACAAGTGCTTGGAAGTGCTGTATTAAACTCAGTTATTAATTACTAAATGGCGAGACTTGCAGCACATTCCAATACAGCTTGACATTACGTAGTTCATAGCTTGACAGTTACGATATACGCGGATGAGTCAAATACTTACGACCACCTGGTTAATTGCATCATGTTGGTCTTTGGAATGCAACATAGCAACAGTCTTTCGTGGGATGGATTCGAAAATGCGTTGGTAGGTTTCCGGAGGCATCTGACACCAGATGCCTATGCAAAGGTCACGCAGTTTTCGTATGTTTCAGCCTGGTGGTTGTGGGCGAGGAACTGGCTCCCGATAGTGTTTCAGATGCTTTTCCTAGAGTTTCTATTAGGAGAATTTGGTGCCCAAGACGCGAGCATGAGCTCCCTATGATATTACTCAAAACCACAATTCTGTAGCACGATTCTGACCTTGTGATATGGGCAATTATCATGCTCGATGATGCCCTCGCCTTTTGGGAAGACATCAGAACTGAAGAGACGGAGATTTTCCGATTACTAGCACAGGTCCCATGGAACCTAACGTGCATGTCCGCCGTAGCATAATACTGACTCCAACAACCGGCCAATTTGCGGCGGTGAATGTTTCGGCAGACGTCCTCCTGGATGATGGCGTATCCATACACCACCACAACCAGGTGTAACGAGAAGCGCGATTCATCCGATCAGGCATTTCCATTGATCCTCTGTCACCTTTCAATGATTCCATGCTCATTGCAATAGTAAGTGTCATGGGAACATGTAGTGTTCATCAGCTATGGAACCTCATGTTTAGTTATTTACGCTGAACGGTGTGCCCCGAAACACTGATAGTCAGAGGGAGCAGTGTCTGAAGAATATGGCGGGTGAGGTAGGTCTTCCCATTTTAACGTTTCCAAGTACGTTTGACCTCTTTTGCAACGTGGGGTCGAGCATTGTTGTGCTGCAAAATCACTTTATCGTGCCTCTCGCTGTATTGCGGCCGTTTGCTTTTAATGCTGTGCTCAAACGCATTAATTGCGTTCGATAACGAGCACCTGTGATTGTTTCACTTTGTTTTAACACCTCATAGTACACGACGCCGAGCTGGTGCCACCAAATGCAGATCATGATCTTGGAGGCGTAAATATTCTGTTTGGCCGTCGACGTGGAAGCATGGCCGGGATATTCCCATGATCTTTTGCGTTTAGGGTTATCGTAATGAACCCTATTTTTCGTCCCCGGTCACAATGCGATGCAGAAATCCCTTCCGTTTTTGCCTCTGAAGCAACTGTTCACAAACACACAAACGCCATTGGTTTCAGTTCACACGGGACCCAAGTTACTTCTTTCTGAATCATGCCCAGAGCCTTGAGACGTTTTGAAATGGCTTTCTGTGTCACTCCCACTAATCGTGACAATTATTCTTCAGTTTGACGCTAGTCTTCACTCAGCAATGTCTCCAATTCTGCATCTTCGAAAACATTCTCTGTTCCACCACTATGCCGGTATACGACGTTAGAATAACCGTTCTTGAAGCATTGAAACCACTCACGACACGTTCTTTCACTAATAGCGTCCTTACCATATGTACTAGAGAGCATTCGATGAGACTCATCCGCTGTTTTCTTCATATTGAAACCAAACAGTAACACCTCCTTCAAACGACGAGGATTAGGCTCGTAAACTGACATTTTCAATCAAGAACAACTTATGATGCATACAAAAATCGACTAATGTTTGAATGAGGTTATTTCGACTGAGGTCCAAACTAACTGCCTGACGTCTCCGATCTGTTTCCTCCAGCCGCTACCTACCGTTGTCGCCACCTCTCGCCACCGGCGGAGGCAAAGTTGTACACCATAGTGGGGGTTGTTCGGAAAGTAAGGAACGATCGGTCGCGAAATGGAAACCACAGTGAAAATCTGATGAAGCTTTGCACTGATGCGTTGGGCACTGTGTCTAGTAGACCCGTCGATCGCATCATGTCCGTCTTTTCAGTTCTGATCTCACAGTGAGAACGTAAATATGGCTAGAAATTTGCGTCTCCCGCCAAGTATGAGGGCTTGGTGAAAGATTTCTCCTGAAGCTATGCAATCCACGCAACATAACTGTCATGCGGTTCGTTGTACACGACAATTCTCGGTCACAGTCTGCAGGAGCAACGAAGATGCTCCTGCAGAGTTTTCGACGGGAAGTGTTTGATCACCCACAACACAGCCCGTAATTGGCTACTCCTGAGGTTCATCTCTGTTCAAATGAACCGCTGGCTATGAAGACAGTATTTTTACACAGACAACGAGCTACAGTCCAGAGTAGAAAATTGTCGAAAAGCACTGGCGCTGTCTTCTATAACGAGGCAACTGAAAAGTTAGTACAACGCTACGACACATGTCTAAGTCTGAGCGGCGACTGTGTAGAGAAGTAGCTGGAAGGTGTAGCTAACCGTTGCAAATAAAACAGTTTAGATTTTCACTGTGGTTTCCATTTCGCGCCCTATCGTTCCTTACTTTCTGAATAGCCCTCATATATATACCAGGTACTAGACTATAAATTCGTTTTGTAAATGATTTTATTAGTTTGTGAACAAGTACTGTCACCTTTCTGCAGTGGAGGATTTAAATTTCATTAAAAAGTTGAGTTGAAGAGATTAACCTGCATCATTATATTATTTCAAAGGACAAATTTCCAAACAACAACCCAGTTGCCTTGTAGGAAGGAGAATCTCCCAACTAGACGGACAGCTTAACAAAAATTAGACATCAACGAGCAGAAATTGAAGTAAATAAGTATGGATTATCATTGTTCAAGTTTAACTTGCTCACGATAAATTTCAGTTATCGCGCAAATTCATGCATTGGTAGTAAACTGAAAAATTTCCCAATTTATTTAGTAGTGCACTTCGATTATTGAAACCTGCAGACTAAGGGTTCTACAGGGCGGGTAGGCCTTGGTCTTCAACGTTCTTTGAGGGGTCTACATCCAACATGCTGTCCCCTTCTCCTGGTGTCACTGTCCTTCAACCCCCTTCTACAGATACCTACGACATTAGCACGCGAACAGTATACCAGCTTTGTCGTTTTCAAGATGGTCTTCCCCAGCGCTGAGCCATAAAATTTTGATCTATGTCAAAGTCACTTATGTCAGTGGATTTCTCTATTTGCGGCTCGCGTCGTTTCTAGAATGATTCCCCCTCTCTTTTCGTTTCTACTCCTAGGAGTGGAGCGGGCTGTTCGAGATACGGCCCATTAAGAGTCGCACTTTTATTCAGCCAATTATCAAACTAGCTGATAGTGGGCTAAATGGGTTTTTCAAATTCTGAAAATATGGGAGGGGCTTACCAGTTATGGCGATCCCATTACAAACTAAGGAAAACCTCCGAAAACCTTGGTCAGAACCGAGGGTTTGGAATCATATTACTTTTTTTCCGGGACATGATCCTATACTGAAATGTTGCCTACCTGTGGGGAGTGTAGCTGTTGTGTTACTGAACAGAGTAAAGTGTTGTTGCCACCACATGATATCCCATTCGACGATGCTCCGCTTATATATTTTCCTTACTGTGTCAATGCTTCCAACGCTTCCACGTGGCACTGATTCTCGCAGTGGGCAGTGCTCTTAATTTCTTGGTAGTGTAGGTATTCAGTCATCTCTTGCGGTCTGTAATCTATTTTTTTAATTCAGTTGTTACTGTGTTTTACTTTCCTTTTAGTCAAAATTATACTGCTGCCTGGAGAAACCAAACTGTACAGTCGGGAGACCAAACTTCTAAAAATCCTGGCTTATCGTGGATAAGGGGACCTAGTGCTACTCAGCTGGCGTTCAATGATGGGAAATTTATCGGTGATCACTGATGAGTTGTGCAGTATCACCACACGTAAAGCAGTTTGCCTAGTTACTCATCAGTAACGTCTTTAGAGTTCGCTACTGTTTTTGCTGTTTAATTCAGTCCGGCAGCACTAATGGATTTTATTTGTTTATCTTTACTTTGTCACGGATCATCACATATTTTCGATCGGAAAAAAGTTGCTGAAACCAGAGACATCTTTCCTATATTCTGTGTGACAGCAGTGGCGCAAAAATGACAGTAGAAGAGTCATTCCTGTATTCGGAAGAGTAAATCTTGTTCGTTGGATTCCATAATGACACGGCGTTTTTATTCGCTTATCATTAAATTAGTGCCCGAATTAGAGGATATTCATGAGAACGTCCAGCTAATCGTTAAGAGGGGGGACGTTAACGAAAAAACCACTCTACTTTAAAAAAATACACCAAATCAACAGTTTTAAAGATACGACAGTGAGGTTTTGTATCATCATTTACATGAAATCAACACATTTACTCATAAGTTCTTCGATTACATATATTTAACTTTTCAAGTAATTTAAAAAATTTATTTCCAAAAAACAATATACTATGTTTCTCCCAGAAATTGTTCATGAGATTTCTGCAAAATTTTCTCTTTTTAATCTCTTTTCATTTTGTAAGCTTCCATCACGAGGCTTATTTTGAATATATCGACTAGGAGAACTTCAATATTTGTCTGTAGTTACAATTCTGTAAGTTGAATATAAAATTCATGCAAAATTTCAAGCATTTTTCTCAATGTCTCGGCTTGGACACTGCATTTCACAATTTACTCTTGAGATACCATTTATTGGATTTGTAGAAATAAGTGTACAAAATTTCATAAGTATAGCCTTCGTCGGTTCTGTGCAGAAGGTACATAAACTTTATAAAACATAATTTTCAGGAAAGCTAACATTTTCGCTTACGTCGCCCCTTCAGAAGGCCCCAGATTTGAATTCAAGGCCAGCATTCCCTTCACGGCTTCTCTTCTGGTTTCTTGTTTTCTGATTTGTTTCCTTTAACAGGTCTTCAAGTGACTTTTCAGCTGTAGAGAGGCGCTGTAAATTTATTTTTCTTAAAATATCTTGAGCGACGTTTCCTGTCTTATAACCTTTTATCTCAAATACACTACTGGCCATTAAAATTGATACACCAATAAGAAATGCAGATGATAAACAGGTATTCATTGGACAAGTATATTATACCAGAATTGACATGTGATTACATTTTCTCGCAATTTGGGTGCACAGATCCTGAGAAATCAGTACCCAGAACAACCACCTCTGGCCCTAATAACGGCCTTGATACGCCTGGGCATTGAGCCAAACAGAGCCTGGATGGCGTGTACAGGTACAGCTGCCCATTAGCTTCAACATGATACCACAGTTCATCAAGAGTAGTGACTGGCGTATTGTGACGAGCCAGTTGCTCGGCCACCATTGACCAGACGTTTTCATTTGGTGAGAGATCTGGAGAATGTGTTGGCCAGGGCAGCAGTCGAACATTTTCTGTATCTAGAAAGGCCAGTGCGGGACCTGCAACATGCGATCGTGCATTATCCTGCTGAAATGTAGGATTTCGCAGGGATCGAATAAAGGGTAGAGCCACGGGTCGTAACACATCTGAAATGTAACGTCCACTGTTCAAAGTGCTGTCAATGCGAACAAGAGGTAACCGAGAAGTGTAACCAATGGTACCCATACCATCACGCAAGGTGATACGCCAGTATGGCGATGACGGATACACGCTTCCAATGTGCGTTCACCGCGATGTCGCCAAACACGGATGCGACCATCACGATGCTGTAAACAGAACCTGGATTCATCCGAAAAAATGACGTTTTGCCATTCGTGCACCCAGGTTCGTTGTTGAGTACACCATCGCAAGCGCTCCTGTCTGTGATGCAGCGTCAAGGGTAACCGCAGCCATGGTCTGCGAGCTGATAGTCCATGCTGCTGCAAACGTCATTGAAATGTTCGTGCAGATGGTTGTTGTCTTGCAAACGTCCCCATCTGTTGACTCAGGGATGCACGATCCGTTACAGCCATGCGGATAAGATGCCTGTCATCTCGACTGTTAGTGATACGAGGCCGTTGGGATCCAGCACGGCGTTCCGTATTACTCTCCTGAACCTACCGATTCCATATTCTGCTAACAGTCATTGGATCTCGACCAACGCGAGTAGCAATGTCGCAATCCGATAAACCGCAACCGCGATAGGCTACAATCCGACCTTTATCAAAGTCGGAAACTTGAAGGTACGTATTTCTCCTCCTTACACGAGGCATCACAACAACGTTTCACCAGGCAATTCCGGCCAACTTGTGTTTGTGTCTGAGAAATGTACCCGTGGTCTAGGGGTAACGTCTTTGATTCATAATCAAAACGTCTTCGATTCCGGGTTCGATCCCCACCACTGCCTAAATTTTGATAAATAGTCAGCATTGGCGGCCGAAGACTTCCGGCATAAGAAGTCAGCCTCATTCTGCCAACGGCCTTGTCTAAGAGGGCGGAGGGGCGGATAGAGGTTCAGGGCACTCTCTTGTCCTAGGGGTGGGAAATTGCCCCTAAAGGCGGAAGAATCAGCAATGATCAACGACATGAGGATGCAGAAGGCAATGGAAACCACTGAATTAAAGACACGTAACGTGTATCCACAGGACATGTGGCCTGTAAGTGAAGAAGTGTCATGATGATCTCTCCAACGGCAAAAGATTCCTGAATAGTCCCCCATTCGGATCTCCGGGAGGGGACTGCCGAGAGGGAGGTTACCATGAGAAAAAGGTTGAATAATCAACGAAAGGATAACGTTCTACGAGTCGGGGCGTGGAATGTCAGAAGCTTGAACGTGGTAGGGAAAATAGAAAATCTGAAAAGGGAAATGCAAAGGCTCAATCTAGATATAGTAGGGGTCAGTGAAGTGAAGTGAAGGAAGACAAGGATTTCTGGTCAGATGAGTATCGGGTAATATCAACAGCAGCAGAAAAAGGTATAACAGGTGTAGGATTCGTTATGAATAGGAAGGTAGGGCAGAGGGTGTGTTACTGTGAACTGTTCAGTGACCGGGTTGTTCTAATCAGAATCGACAGCAGACCAACACCGACAACGATAGTTCAGGTATACATGCCGACGTCGCAGGCTGAAGATGAACAGATAGAGAAAGTGCATGAGGATATTGAAAGGGTAATGCAGTCTGTAAAGGGGGACGAAAATCTAATAGTCATGGGCGACTGGAATGCAGTTGTATGGGAAAGAGTAGAAGAAAAGGTTACAGGAGAATATGGGCTTGGGACAAGGAATGAAAGAGGAGAAAGACTAATTGAGTTCTGTAACACGTTTCAGATAGTAATAGCGAATGCCCTGTCCAAGAATCCCAAGAGGAGGAGGTATACTTGGAAAAGGCCGGGAGATACGGGAAGATTTCAATTAGATTACATCATGGTCAGACAGAGATTCCGAAATCAGATACTGGATTGTAAGGCGCACCCAGGAGCAGATATAGGCTCAGATCACAATATAGTAGTGATGAAGAGTAGGCTAAGATTCAAGACATTAGTCAGGAAGAATCAGTACGCAAAGAAGTGGGATACGGAAGTACTAAGGAATGACGAGATACGTTTGAAGTTCTCTAACGCTATAGATACAGCAATAAGGAATAGCGCAGTAGGCAGTACAGTTGAAGAGGAATGGACATCTCTAAAAAGTGCCATCACAGAAGTTGGGAAGGAAAATGTTGTGGATTGGCAGGAGAGCCAACCCAGGAATCTAGAGGAAGCCGAAAGGCACGCGTTTTAGCTCACGCAGGCTGGCGTGAGGTCTGGAACAGGACAAGGAATTTAGACTTTAGAAAAAACGGACGTAGTTGGTGGAATACTTAACTTTAATCCATTAATGGTGAACGTCGGTCTGACGGTACATGATTAACAAGATCAATAGCAACTGATAATGGCGCCTTGCTAGGTCGTAGCAAATGACGTAGCTGAAGGCTATGCCAACTATCGTCTCGGCAAATGAGAGCGTATTTTGTCAGTGAACCATCGCTAGCAAAGTCGGTTCTACAACTGGGGCGAGTGTTAGGAAGTCTCTCTGGACCTGCCGTGTGGCGGCGCTCGGTCTGCAATCACTGATAGTGGCGACACGCGGGTCCGACGTATACTAACGGACCGCGGCCGATTTAAAGGCTACCACCTAACAAATGTGGTGTCTGGCGGTGACACCACCGAAAACATAGGTACAAAGAAGGTAGCTGTGAAGAAACCATGGGTAACAGAAGAAATACTTCAGTTGATTGATGAAAGGAGGAAGTAAAAACATGTTCCGGGAAAATCAGGAATACAGAAATACAAGTCGCTGAGGAATGAAATAAATAGGAAGTGCACGGAAGCTAAGACGAAATGGCTTCAGGAAAAATGTGAAGACATCGAAAAAGATATGATTGTCGGAAGGACAGACTCAACATACAGGAAAGTCAAAACAACCTTTGGTGACATTAAAAGCAACGGTGGTAAAATTAAGAGTGCAACGGGAATTACACAGTTAAAAGCAGAGGAGAGAGCAGATAGGTGGAAAGAATACATTGAAAGCCTCTATGAGGGTGAAGATTTGTCTGATGTGATAGAAGACGAAACAGGAGTCGATTTAGAAGAGATAGGGGATCCAGTATTAGAATCGGAATTTAAAAGAGCTTTGGAGGACTTACGGTCAAATAAGGCAGAAGGGATAGATAACATTCCATCAGAATTTCTAAAATCATTGGGGGAAGTGGCAACAAAACGACTATTCACGTTGGTGTGTAGAATATATGAGTCTGGCGATGTACCATCTGACTTTCGGAAAAGCATCATCCATACAATTCCGAAGACGGCAAGAGCTGACAAGTGCGAGAATTATCGCACATTCAGCTTAACAGCTCATGCATCGAAGCTGCTTACAAGAATAATATAAAGAAGAATGGAAAAGAAAATTGAGAATGCGCTAGGTGAAGATCAGTTTGGCTTTAGGAAAAGTAAAGGGACGAGAGAGGCAATTCTGACGTTACGGCTAATAATGGAGGCAAGGCTAAAGAAAAATCAAGACACTTTCATAGGATTTGTCGACCTGGAAAAAGCGTTCGACAATATAAAATGGTGCAAGCTGTTCGAGATTCTGAAAAAAGTAGGGGTAAGCTATAGGGAGAGACGGGTCATATACAATATGTACAACAACCAAGAGGGAATAATAAGAGTGGACGATCACGAACGAAGTGCTCGTATTAAGAAGGGTGTAAGACAAGGCTGTAGCCTTTCGCCCCTACTCTTCCATCTGTACATCGAGGAAGCAATGATGGAAATAAAAGAAAGGTTCAGGAGTGGAATTAAAATACAAGGTGAAAGGATATCAATGATACGATTCGCTGATGACATTGCTATCCTGAGTGAAAGTGAAGAAGAATTAATTGATCTGCTGAACGGAATGAACAGTCTAATGAGTACACAGAGTACAGAGAGTAAATCGGAGAAAGACGAAGGTAATGAGAAGTAGTAGAAATGAGAACAGCGAGAAACTTAACATTAGGATTGATGGTCACGAAGTCAATGAAGTTAAGGAATTCTGCTACCTAGGCAGTAAAATAACCAATGACGGACGGAGCAAGGAGGACATCAAAAGCAGACTCGCTATGGCAAAAAAGGCATTTCTGGCCAAGAGAAGTCTACTAATATCAAATACCGGCCTTAATTTGAGGAAGAAATTTCTGAGGATGTACGTCTGGAGTACAGCATTGTATGGTAGTGAAACATGGACTGTGGGAAAGCCGGAACAGAAGAGAATCGAAGCATTTGAGATGTAGTGCTATAGACGAATGTTGAAAATTAGGTGGACTGATAAGGTAAGGAATGAGGAGGTTCTACGCAGAATCGGAGAGGAATATGTGGAAAACACTGATAAGGAGAAGGGACAGGATGATAGGACATCTGCTAAGACATGAGGGAATGACTTCCATGGTACTAGAGGGAGCTGTAGAGGGCAAAAACTGTAGAGGAAGACAGAGATTGGAATACGTCAAGCAAATAATTGAGGACGTAGGTTGCAAGTGCTACTCTGAGATGAAGAGGTTAGCACAGGAAAGGGATTCGTGGCGGGCCGCATCAACCCAGTCAGTAGACTGATGACCAAAAAAAAAAAAAAAAAAAAAAATGAGAAATCCGTTGGAAACTTTCGTCATGTCAGGACGTTGTAGGTGTCGCCACCGGCGCCAACCTTGTGTGACCGCTCTGAAAAGCTAATCATTTGCATATCACAGCATCTTCTTCCTGTCGGTTAAATTTTGCGTCTGTAGCACGTCATCTTCGTGGTGTAGCAATTTTAATGGCCAGTAGTGTACCTTCACCCTCGCTACGTTACCATTATTAAATATAACAACAGTGGATAAGTTGCAAATCTGACAACCGTAGCAGGTGATAATGTGGTTTTACAGCGTCGTTTCCGTATGTGTGAATTTAGAGACTCATTTGGATTCTGCATTTTGCTATGAACATCCTTTTTTAGAAGTTCAGGATCGACCGGAAACCTGTAAGTGGGCTTGACAACATCCAGGATACAATTTGGAAGTATCTCCTTGTGAATGTAGGGATTGTTCTCCTTGTGAGCCTATAGATATTTACACCAGTTAATGTGGCACAGATAAAGAATGAGGTGTTCATCTGTTGTCCCCATGTGTGAATATGTAACCCATTCTTCACTTTTCATGTCACTAACACTGGAAAAGTTCTGTATGAATGCCTTGCCATCGCCGTCACTAACGCAAGGGAAAACAAGAATTGCTTCCTGAGAAACTAAGCAGCAGCATTTTTATTGTTTTTAATACGGAATAGAGTCACAGACGATCTACAAAACCAAACAGTATATATACAGGGTGTTACAAAAAGGTACGGCCAAACTTTCAGGAAACATTCCTCACACACAAATAAAGAAAAGATGTTATGTGGACATGTGTTCGGAAACGCTTAATTTCCATTTTAGAGCTCGTTTTAATTTCGTCAGTATGTTCTCCCACCTACTCTCAATGGAGCACGTTATCATGATTTCATACGGGCTACTCTACCTGTACTGCTAGAACTTGAGCCTTTACAAGTACGACACAACATGTGGTTCATGCACGATGGAGCTCCTGCACATTTCAGTCGAAGTGTTCGTAGGCTTCTCAACAACAGATTCGGTGACCGATGGATTGGCAGAGGCGGACCAATTCCATGGCCTCCACGCTCTCCTGACTTCAACTCTCTTGACTGTCATTTATGGGGGCTCTTGTCTTCACAAGCCTGGTACCAAATGTAGAGACTGTTCGTGCTCGTATTGTGGACGGCTGTGATAGAATACGCCATTCTCCAGGGCCGCATCAGCGCATCAGGGATTCCATCCGACGGAGGGTGGATGCGTGTATCCTCGCTAACGGAGGACATTTTGAACATTTCCTGTAACAAAGTGTTTCAAGTCACGCTGGTACGTTCTGTTGCTGTGTGTTTCCATTCCATGATTAATGTGATTTGAAGAGAAGTAATAGAATGAGCTCTAACATGGAAAGTAAGCATTTCCGGACACATGTCCACATAACATATTTTCTTTCTTTTTGTGCGAGGAAGGTTTCCTGAAAGTTTGGCCGTACCTTTCTGTAACACCCTGTATATATATATATATATATATATATATATATATATATATATATATAAAGTCATTCCCTCATGTCTTAGCAGATGTCCTATCATCCTGTCCCTTCTCCTTATCAGTGTTTTCCACATATTCCTCTCCGATTCTGCGTAGAACCTCCTCATTCCTTACCTTATCAGTCCACCTAATTTTCAAACATCGAGGCAGATATCAGGAAGAGGCGGATGAAGTTTTATGGACATATAGACAGATTACCTGGAAACAGGTTAACTAAACGTCTATTGGACTATATGACATCACTTAAGGCAACAATACCCTGGGTAACTGAAGTTAAGAAGGATTTGAAAAAGCCAAAAATTGACATAACAAACACATCAGACCGGGATACATTCAGAAGAAAAATCGACAAGTGGAAGTTTACTCCAGAGACGGAATCTAAACCTTTCCGACCAAAGTGGACCGAAGAAAGGAAGAAGGCCTTTGGGGAGGCAATGAAGAAATACTGGGGAAATAAGAAGAACATTAAGAAATGTTAATCACCTGCTTATCGTTCTCCCATGGGGACATTCGCTAATAATATATATATATATATATATATATATATATATATATATATATATATCACAGCCATCTAGATATAGTCCGTGCAACTTTGTTTGAAACTAATCCACGAAATCGTTGTTCACCTGGCTAGTATTGAAATGTTGCTTCCAAAAGTCAGCGTGACAGGAAGGTCGAGTCACACATTTAATTATTTTTCAGGCACTTCGGATGCAATTTCATCCTTGAAACTTCGGAAACTTACTGTTCATGAGTTCTACCAATAAATAAAAAATAAACTGAAAATTGACATTTTCGGTCATTTTCCTGACTGTCTCTCCTTAACGTGTTTTTATTTTAGTTCGGAGTTGCGGGCCTAAGTGCGTTTTGTGATTATGATTCGTAAGATGTAAGGACCGATAGAAGAGTTTCCATTTGGGGACGTTGCAGCGGCCTATAGACAACGTAGCGCAACTCCAATGCCGGTATTTAAGCTCCGACGGGTTGTCCAGAAAGTAAGTTCCGATCGGTCGCTAAATGGAAACCACAGTGAAAATCAGAAACATTCTATTTGCAAGAGTTAGTTACACTTTACAGATACTTCTCTACATGGTCGCCGCTTCGACTTAGACATTTGTCGGAGCCTTATACCAAATTTCCAACACCATTGTCATAGAAGGCAGCCGCCTGTGATTTCCGATAAATCTGGTCTACAGCGCGTAGCCTGCGCCCAAGTGTTGTCTTCGAATCCAGCGCATCATGTGAACAGAGATGATACTCAGGACGAGCCTATTAGGGCTGTGTTGTGAGTGATCGAACACTTTGAAAGGTGGCTACACTGAGCGACTGCGCCAGAGATTGCGCCAAAGTGTATTATTCAGCCGCCTCCACAGTTCGTGGGGACAGCTCGTAGTAGAGTGTTTGTTGAGATGTGGTAGTAGGCAGTGCTTGCTGAGATGTGATATTGGAGAGTTCTGGTTGAGATGTGGTAGTAGCGAGTCGGTGTGGAGAGATTGTAATGTTTAGAGTGCTTTTCATCAATATAAATTAAGGTAACAAAAAAACAATACAAAAAAAAGTAGTTTGTTACCTTAATTTATATTGATGAAAAGCACTCTAAACATTACAATCTCTCCACACCGACTTGCTACTACCACATCTCAACCAGATCTCTCCAATATCACATCTCAGCAAGCACTGCCTACTAGCACATCTCAACAAACACTCTACTACCAGCTCTCCCCAAGAACTGTGGAGCTGTGGAGGCGGCTGAATAATACTCTTTGGCGCAATCTCTGGCGCAGTGGCTCAGTGTAGCCACCTTTCAACTTCCCATAGAAAAGGCTGCAGGAGCGTCTTCACTGCACCTGCATAGTGTGGCTTGATTTATTTATTTAATCGTATGGCTAGGGCCCCCCCCCCCCCCCCCCCCCCTCCCCGCAGACCGTTCGCCAGGTGCCGGTCTTTCAATTTGACGCCACTTCGGCGACCTGCAGTCGACGAGGATGATAGGATGATGATGAGGACAACACAACTCCCAGTCCCCGGGTGGAGAAAATTCCCTGACCCAGCCGGGAGTCGAACCCGGGCCCAGAGGATTGATAATCCGTCAGGTTGACCATTCAGCTACCGGGGGCGGGCAGGGTGCCGCTGAGAATTGCCATGAAGAAGAAAGTATGTGGCAGTTGTGCTAGGTGGGCTGCATTCATTAAGGCGAAGCCTCTGAGCGGGCCATCCTACTTGACGGGAGACATCGTTGATCTAGGCACCTTTACTCGCTCACAGTGCGCTCACAACTAAAAAGAGCGTCTTGATGTGATCGACGGTCATACTAGAGACGCTACCCAACACATCAGTGCAAAGCTTCATCGGGTTTTCACTGTGGTGTCCAATTCGCGACCGATCGGAACTTACTTTCTGGACAACCTTTGTATGTGCAGTGTATTAACGTGGCATTCGTGTCTTGCCGACGTACTTGCGGTAAATGCGGAAACATGAACCATGGCGACGTTATTACCTAACGCGACGAAACGGGTCCAACGTGCTATAGTTTTTTGGCTGGCAAGAATCAATCAAATAGCGAATAATATGTATGGGGCAGCATGTCTGTCGAAAGTCACCGTTGTGGAATGATACGCTAAGTTCATAAAACACACATCTCCCTGTCGTAAATGTCGTAACGCAGAGGTCACGCCAACTCAAATGGGAGACACTCCAGCACCCGCCCTATAATCTTGATCTCTCCTCGTGCAGTTATCACGCCCTCGGACCCCTAAAAGTCTTGATGGGCCGACGATTCGTATTGGACGAGCATGTGCAGAAGGCAGCTACGGGCTTCTTCATGCAGCAGGACACGGTGTTTTACCAAACAGGTATCTTCCAACTGGTGCGTTAGTGGGATGACTGCCTAATTGGCATACCGATTTTGTACTGTAAGGCCTTTGCATGGGAACTATTTGTTCGCCCCTTGTAGAATGCTCACTATTGTTACAATGTTTTGGACCTTGCTTTTGAACGTCAACGTTGAGTGCGCCGTGTTCAACGTGCAGCAGGACGCTCGAAAGCCATGAGACTTGTGCATACGGCGCGTGTGGCCCAATGTAGTTTACGAGATCGCATCGCGCTCTATCGGCAGATATCGGCTGTATCTGGCTCTTAAATCACACTGTTTACGGAGTAAATGACTTTTGAGCGTTCAGCAGCACATTGAACTCGGTGCACTGAACGTAAAATTGCTATGTTAGCTCTATTACAATGCACATTTCCTCACTTATTCACATACTAGTCATTTTGTTCAGTCTGTCGTATACATAAATAAATATTTTAATATCGGTCAACATGTTATAAAGAAAAAGGCAAGTCGGTCTGTAATGGTAGTATTACAAACAGTATGATACAACTTTACAATAGTTCTCCACATGAGATAAAAATTATATTATGGTCCTCAGTTTTTAGTAAAACCGTAAGGTCATTTTTACTTGATCATTGTTCCTGTTCAATAGTAGAATCTGTACAACAAATGAAATACAGAACTTAAAAGAAGAAAGAGCAAAACATCTTACTACAAGTAGTGGAAGCTCTTTTGTAGATTAAACCAATGGAACGAACTCACTCGAAAGAAAGAGCATACTTATATTTACATAATATCGAATTATACAGAATTTTCTATACTAAACTAATAATGAAGTACCAGAACTTATTAGTAAACGCGAAGGTTACTAAAAAAAAAAAAACTAGATCCAGTGGGACACGCACCACCAACATATCACTTAACTCCTGACCGTTCTTTGACACTACTCATTGCGCTACAGTGAGAGTGAATGTTTGATGACCATGCTTAGCATGTTTCCTTCTTCTGAAAGCTTTAATGGTAGCTATGTTACTAACGGAAATTTCATATAAGATATTGTACCAAAAACACTACGTTTCTTACGGGTCGTCATGCCCTCAAACGGCATACTCTCATCATACGTTAGGTGCAATAATTCTGTAGCCACAAATATGACGTGTCTCGTCATTTTATCACAACAAATCGTACAATTTTCCGAAGGAACCTAGCATCGTAATTCAGAATAACACAGGCAATGCAATATCCTATTTATCCGCCAACATCGGGTAAGCGACTTTCACGTAAAATGTCTCACCTGTACGAGAACATACATAATGAATGTACGGGAGCAGGTTGTGGACACATAGTTGACGATGTGTAGAAGTTTGGATTTGGCTTTGAGACGTGCTCGGGTAGCCAAATGGTAAGTCGACCACTCGCTATAAGCGGGTAATCCGGGTTCGAGTCCCGGTACCGCAAAAATTTTGCCGCCATTCCATTAGACGGTTGACGGTAGTCCATATTCGCAATTGGGAATGAATTTCACGCAATTAAAGAGGGGCTTTCGATGGATCTTTAGTTTGCTCAAATGGCTCTAAGCACTATGGGACTTAACATCTGAGGTCATCAGTCCCCAAGACTTAGAACTACTTAAACCTAACTAACCTAAGGATATCACACACATCCATGCCTGAGGCAGGATTCGAATCTGCGAACGTAGAAGCAGCGCGGTTCCGGACTGAAGCGCCTAGAACCGCTCGGCTACAGCGGCCGGCTTTAGTTTGCTTGTGCTCAGAAATATATGGGCTTCAACTGAAAGCCAATATGGCACCTCGCGACTGTACTGAAGAGAGATGGCACGTTCATGTGGATTAGGTGGTGTTATGCCATTTCGTTGGTTTACGTTCAAATGTACGTTCAGAATATCTGATGCGCTAGATATTGCTCTGCACATTCGGAAATACTCCCCAACGTGCTACTCCACCTGGTTCCACGGTAAATACGGGAATCGCTCTAGTCGACTTGTCCGCTACGTTTCGTAAACGCTCGACTCCGTGTTGCGTGGACGGGAAATCGATGTGTAGCTGAGGGTCTTAACTTTTTCGTGTGCTATCGAGAGTTGGCATGCGTTTAAACGCGCGGTCAAAAATTATTAAATTCTTGTGAAGTAGTTACTTGCTCTCTGCCGGGGACGGCTGCTGACACTCGTAAAAGGTAGAGCGACACGTGCTGAGACGTACGCGTCACAGCCCCTCTTTCTCGTGGGCCTCGTATTCCACGTTAAGACGTGAGAAACTTGGGACGCTCTTCTTTTGAATGCATGATCCGTACGCCGACGGCTTAAGGAACGTTTAATATGGGGAATTATAATGAGAGGGGCGGGATTAGCAGTTGCACAAACATGAGGAAACTGCTGTGGTATAGGAAAGAAACAAATTGTGCAGGAATCATATGAAGCACATATACTGAGATAGAGGTAGAACCGAGAACAGTGACTAAATGGGGAAGAATTCATGGACCTCCATGTTTTTAGTGACCTGTAGCATTTAAGTTTGTTTGGTGTGGTCGCTATCGGAATCCAATAGATGAGAGCTGGACAAGAGAGAAGTGGGACACGAGAGACACAAGCCAAGTGGGTTAATTTCGAAGTGAGCGCGTAATTCTCGGCGAGCAGCGGCGATACTGCTTGGGCGGCCGGGCTGCCGTCTACGGGCGCCGCGCCATTAGAGCGAGCTCACACGCAAATCGGGCTAAATAGGGACTGTCTGCGAGCCAGCTGGGCGCTAATATGGAAATTAATTTGGCTGCTCCGCCCGGCGCGGCGTAGCCCTGGGATAATATTTGCTTTAATTTCGGCGGCTAATTTGAGATCGGTGTTTGCGCACGCGGGCGCGCGGTCCCCGGGCGCGGAGACTCGGGATCGCGGGTGATTAATTTTGATTAGGTTCCCACGCCGCACCCCCGCGGCTGCGCCCGACGACCGGGCCGCCTAACGGTGAGCGAAGAGCAAAGCTGCTTTAACGGCAGCGTTTACTGTTGGTTCAGGCGCCAGCGGGCCGCGGCGCGCAGAGGCGCTCCCGTGTACACCGCGCCGCAGACGGCTCGCGCCGGAAGGGACTTGAGAGAACGAAAATGTGGTGTTCGATGCTAATGTAGCACCAAGGGACTTTCTGCTATATTTACGCCCTCACCAGCGGACCAAAATTCAGCAGAGAATAAGCACAGCAAGAGGCTGAATCTCTTGACGATGTGTTTCTAAGATTCTGATCTTGAACAACCTTCAAAAGTTACCCTCCTCCTACATGTAAAATATAGTATGAGGCAAAATGTAAATAGTAAACAACCGCAGCAAACTGCTCAAATTTTAACGGAATGTTCTCTAGGCATTTATCTACATGAGCAATATCCCCCATTTTCATAAATATTCTGAAATCTGGAGTGAGGCGAACACACAGCTTACAAATGATTTCGCACGGGGAAATATGCTGTTAAGTCACTCTGTTACCACCTGGGAACCCCACGTTGTAGTACTGAAGCCCACCATTTTATTCACATGAAATCCGGTCTGAAGTATAAAATTAGTTATACATTACTTCAATTTCACGTAAGTAAACTATCTAAATTTTAGTGACCAATGTATTTCTTTTCATATGAATTACATGTCCTACTGCAGCAGGGAAAAAAAGGGAACCAGCTGAGAAATGCTCGTATCGGAGTACAAAAATTGCTAATATGTCTTTGTTTATTCACAAGACTCTGACTGAAAAAATGGGGCACCTGATGCTCGTTCTGCGTCCCTCAGCAAATTTAAAAATTTTCCCAAAAATGTTGCCCTGCGGACATATTCGAGCTTTTTTAACTTAAGAATGAAGAAGACAGTGGCAGTGGAAAAGGGACGGAAAAGTAATAAATACTGGAAGATAATAGACAATTGTTGTGTTATTGAACGAGCGAAGGAGAGAATGCCACTGTCAGAAACAGAGAGGAACACAGTGAAAGTAGAACATAGTTCAAACTGACAGAACATTGTTAGGAAAAGCGTAAGGAGAGACTATTAGAGGAGGAGAAATAAAGAGAAAGCGAAAGTGGAAGTGGACGAAAGCCATTGATAATGCAAGGCAGAGTATATGACAATGACAAGGAAGAAGAGAGAGTTAGTAACAGGGAGAAGAGATAGCAGCAGTAGCAAGAAAAGAATGAGATATTTGCAGCAAGAGAGAGCAAGAGGGAGACAGTAAGAGTGAGAGGAGACTGTAGTAGCAGGACAGAACGAAGAGGACTGTGGCTGTGACGTAGGAGGCAGTGACAGAGAGACACAAAGAGGTAATGACAATGAGTTGGGCTGAATGAGTGACCGAGAAAGGACACCAAAGTGCGGCTTACAGCGATGGTCTAGTGGGCGTGAATTATCAGTAGGGGAGCGTGTGGGAGTTTGAGGTGCGTTACATGTTAAAAAGAGCGTGAATATGTTGGTAAGCCAAAATTTTTTGGAAAATTTTTGAAGGTGAAATGGAAGGTATAATGAGGCAGCTGAGTCTTTTAAATAAACAGGTACATATTTGCATTTTTTTTGTCCTCCGAAAGGAACATTTTCGCTGCTTTAAGTAACTTACATTTTCCCTTCAGCAACTCTATCCTAACAAGAAAAATGTTTCCAAAACTTCGTCTCCAATATCTGGTAGCTGTTTCAGAACTACTGGTGACCTATCAGTGCTTCTACAAAGTAAGTAAGAGTTGTCGTTACAAGTTGACCATTAGACATTAGCTAAATCCAGTAGACGATGTGTTTCTATATGAACTTCCTTGAATGAGAGGGAATGAAATGAGGACAACCATATTCAAATACTCATTGTTACTTAAACCTAACAAACTTTGAGTGAAACCTCCTCCTGTCAACCTTGAACCTAACCTCGGACGACAATTTACTCGTGCAAACCACACGTGTTCACCAGACTCGCATAGCACCCCTAGTCTAGCACCCCAACCTCCTGCTTACATTCCACAGGTACGTACCCTCAGGGCATCATATCTCCGTTAATACAGTTTCTCTATGCCTTTGTCCTTCTTACGTCACAGTGAACAAGACATCTTACACGCACCTGCAAGCACGCCCCAAAGCTTCGTCTAGCCTCAGCTGGTGTGCCAACAACGTCTCAGTCTCCTGACAAGGTACTTATCGGCGACAACATTTTCGTTGCCCTCTAACTCACCTCTGAGATACCAAGACGGTTCCTCCAGCCTGATCTGAACGAGCTTACATAGTAGGCATCGTAGTACACCCCGTGTTACATCAGAACTACAGCTCCTAAGACTAGCGCGATTAGTTAAAGATACATCATCTGCCGTTTATAGTGCTGTGACTTCAATCTCACCACTGAAACCTTTACTACTACAGTATAACATCTAGGACTAACTCTCGATAGGAGAGTTAAATGAAAACAACACCTACAAGTTTAAAACAACCTTATTAACTTCTCCTTCATTATATGATTGTCTAGAGTCAGGATATGACTATTCTTGTTGCCTGCAGTATAGGTGGCAACATGCTTTTAAAGTAGCTTCTCTTCTTATTATGCATAACTAATTGTTTTATTTTAGTAATCAAGAAAAAGGGCATGTACGTATAAAATAGCAATTGGTGTTAAAAAAAAGCTTTTCGATATAACTGAAGAGGGTGAACATGTTTCTAAAGAGTGGTTTTTGAAGTTTGACTTTATGGTGCACAAACATTTACAGTAATTTAACGATAATTAATTATTTGGGTTCCGTACTTCAATCGATGAAAACGGAAACCTTATAAGATCATTTTGTTGTCCATTTGCCTGTCTATCTGTCGGACTGTTCAAAACACTTTTTCTCAGGAATTCGTGAACATGTCAAGTTAAAATTTATGCCACATATTAAGGTAACGATCCTTGGCGATGTACAAGGATGAAGCATCTAATTTAATGTAATCAAAAGATAAGGCCATTTTTGTCACATATTTTGATGCAAATTCACTCACCAAAACTTAGACGGTACATCCCACTGATCTAGAATCATGAAATTTGGCAAGAAGCAAGATTTCACACTACAGCCAGAGGAAAAAAGTCGAAAATAGGTTATTTATAATTATATCATACGAAACTACTTTTTGTCATTTGTTTTCAGACTATCTACGTATCTGTCTGTCTGTCTCCTGAGCCCCCTTTCTCTAAGGAATGGATAGCCGTATCGGGTTGAAATACTACTGTCACGTGGCAGTGTAATGGGTGCACAAGTGAGTACAACCAACGATACGGCCATCTATGTTACATATGACAGCTCACTTATCAAAACCTTACGGTAATTCTCTTTGGTCTAGAATCACGAAATTTTTCAAGCAGGAATGTTTCACATTACAAGCAAATGGAAGAATTTGGAATTGTTAATTTTTAATTACATCACACGAAAGAAAATGTTTTGTCATTTGTTTTATGACTGTCCGTCTGTCCATCCGTTAAGATCCCTTTTTCTCAGGGACGGGTAGATGTATAATTTTGAAATGTATGTCGCATATTGAAGTGCATAGTCCATTGCTGGCGTAATAATGTTAAACTTCTAAGTTAATGCAGTCAAACGATGTAGACAATTATGACGCGTATTTTGGTACTAACAATCTCACTCACTATAGAATGCTTTCCCTTGATGCAGAATCATAAAATTTGGCAAGAATAAAGGTTTCATAGCACAATTAAAGGAAAAAAACGAAAAATTGTTAATTTATAATTGGATCAGATGGAAAAGAATATTTCTATTGTCTACCGTTATTTGGCTTCAAACGTGAATTTAAAGCATTCTAGAAATTCTTGGAATCCTTGGGACCGATATCTTACCAGTATTAGTGTCGTTAAAAGACAAAAATCGTCGAGATCCTCCACTCCCAGAATGGATGACATGTCTACATACATGATTAAGTTTGTACGGAACCCTCACTACACGGGCCATATTCGCGTCTGGTCACTCTTTTTAATGTGCTTCCTAACAGATGAATCAGTTTTTCAGTGCTATTTTGGTCTGCAGCGTACGTGTGAAGATTCTCCTGTACGGCGGGATCGCCAGACTTGATGAAAAAATCATTGAATTAAGAGATAATAATGTAAAACATACAATGTGAGAGGTGTATTTATTGCTAGTTACTATTTTGATCTTAAACATAATTAAATTGTGGTATCGTAAAACGTTCCATTTCATTCTCGTTTTAATCTGCATCACCGTGGCGTGAATAAAAAAGGTAGCTGTAGTTAAAACAATAAGCTTTGGCGAGCACTGTCTCGATATAGTAATGCTACTAATATTGAAAATAAAACCACGGAACTGTTGTCAATGAGAGAAAGAATTCGCAGATATTTTGAAGCATAGGTTGCTATACTGGATAATATTTTGTTATTGGATGATTAGTTGTGATGTCAGAAAGAAAGAGGTCTAATTAAAGTTGATCAGTGGAAACTGCGAGATTCTTTTGTCTGTGCATGTGCGATAGCGTTTGTAAAACTAGTCGGAGAAACTAATTATAGACTGCATTACGTTCTGGGAATTAACTGTTTCCTAAAAATTTGAAGCATGTTGCAATTGAATTCCCAGTATCCCCTATCAATTAATTTAGTGGAGTTACACCTATTTTAACTTTAATAATTCTGGCATGGTGGTTGGAGAAGCTGATACGTATGACGACATAACCTTGCACGTCAACTCCCGTTGTGGCATAGATTCTGTGAATGCTTGATGCTGCTACCACTCCGAAACACGCCTAATAACAGCTCTATCAACTACATCTGTCCTGCTCAAACCTCCAGTCATGTCTTTCAGTGGACCACAAGGGTACTGTGGCTTTTCAACCTGCTGCTCCTAAAATTTTAGGTATCATACGTCTCGTTATAGAATACCATTGTCTGTGATATAACTTTAACAGGATTCTGGATCTAGGCAAAGAAATACTTCCCCAGCTAAAATAAAGCACTTATGTATGGTTGATGCGAAACCTCGTGAAACCTGGCATTATATAACTTCCAGGATAAATAGCGATAAGAGAAAGGACTTGGAATATTACTGCCTTGTAACTCATGAACTGCAAGCAAAAATAGATAACGGAGCTGTAGGTCGAGCAAGCGGATGTTTACGGGGTTTACCTATGACGATCCTATATTTTAATTGCAGATGATACAGGATTCATAATAGACTGGATAGTAAATTACAGAATAAGCACGTGTGGGCAGATGTGAATACTTGAAATGTCGTAGAGGTGAGGTATCAGGATTGCTACAGTATAAATGTGTGGGCAGAAGTTCACTCTGAAAGTCTAATGGGGCCATGCACTCTGCTAGACTGATCAGCAGGTGTTATCACCGCATGAACCATGGACTCCCCATGGTGGGGAGGCTCGCATGCCTCAGTGATACAGATAGCCACACCGTAGGTGCAACTACAACGGAGGGGTATCTGTTCGGCGGGCAGACAAACGTTTGGTTCCTGAAGGGGGACACCAGCGTTTTCAGTAGCTGCAGTGGCAACAGTCTGAACGGGTGACTGATCTAGTTAGGTCAATCAACATAGCCTTGCTGTGCTGGTACTGTGATTGGCTGAAAGCAAGGGGAAAGTACAGCAGTTACTTTTCTCGAGGGCATCCAGTTCGGCTGTAGTGTTAGATGATGGTGGCATCTTGTTGCTTAAAACATTTCGGAGGTAAAACAATCATCCTTTTAAATCTCTGCTCCGGGAATACTCAGGAGGACGACGGCATTAAGAAAAACAGAGCTCGCAGTCTACGGATCGGAGCGAGGAATGTTTGATCCCTTAGGAGCTTAGAACATTTAAAAAGGGAAGTGATGGATTGAAGACAGATGTAGCGCCGATTAGTGAAGTCGAGTGGTAGGATGAATAGGACTTCCGCTCAGATGAGTAGATAGTTACACATACAGAATCAAATAGTGGAAATGCCGGAGTAGATCTAATGAAGGTTCAAAAATGGCTCTGAGCACTATGGGACTTAACATCTATGGTCATCAGTCCCCTAGAACTTAGAACTGCTTAAACCTAACTAACCTAAGGACATCACACAACAGCCAGTCATCACGTCTAATGAAGGATAAGAAAACAGGAATGTGGGTAAGCTGCTACGGACAGCATAGTGGATGCACTGTCGTAGCCGCCGTAGAAAGGAAGCCAACACGCACTACAGTGGAAGTTCGTATGCCAACTAGCTCCGCTGGTTATAAAGAGATTGAAAGAATGTATCTCAGACAGAAGAAATTATTCAGACAATTTAGTGAGAGGAAAACTTCACTGTAATGCGGGACTGGGATTCGTAGGAGAAAGATGAAAAAGAAGAGAAAATAGTAGGCGAATACGGACTCGGGGGAGGATATGAAGAATTTACCTTGTAGAGATCTGCACCGCTAACACTTGGTTTGACAAGCATAAAAGAAGGTTGTAAACATGGAAGACACCTGGAGACATGGGAAATTTTCAGACAGATAATATAATTGTCAGACAGAGATTACGAACCAGGTTTTAAATTGTAAGACATTTCCAGGGGCAGATATGGACTCTGATCACAACTTAATGGTTGTGAATTGTAAACTGAAATTCAAGAAATTTGCAAAAAGATATGAAATTAAGGAGATCTGAATAAGTTGAAAGAACTCTAGCTCATTGGAGGTTTCAGAGGGAGCATTAGGTAACGATTGCCTGAAACAGGAGAAAGGAATACAACAGAAGTTGAATGAGTAGCTTTGACGGGTGAAACAGTGAAGGCGGCGAAGGATCAAATACTTAAAAAGACAAAGCCTAGTAGAAGTTCTTGCTACCACTGAAGATACTGAATTCAATTCATGAAGGGAAAAATATAAAAGTACAACAAATAAAGCAGGCGAAAGGGAACACAAACGTCTAAAAATGGTATTGACCGGAAGTGCAAAATAGCTAAGCGGGAATGCTAGAGGACAGAAGTAACGATATACAATCATATACAGGGTGGGTCATTGATAATGACCGGGCCAAATATCTCACGAAATAAGCATCAAACGAAAAAACTACGAAGAACAAAACTCGTCTAGCTTGAAGGGGAAAACCAGACGGCGGTATGGTTGGCCCGCTAGATGGCGCTGCCAGAAGTCAAACGGATATCAACTGCGTATTTTTAAACAGGAACCCCCATTTTTTATTACATATTTGTGTAGTACGTAAAGAAATATGAATGTCTTAGTTGCACCACTTTTTTCGCTTTGTGATAGATGGCGCTGTAATAGTCACAAACGTATAAGTACATGGTATCACGTAACATTCCGCCAGTGCGGACGGTATTTGCTTCGTGATGTATTACCCGTGTTAAAATATACCGTTTACCAATTGCGGAATAGATCGATATCATATTGATGTATGGCTATTGTGATCAAAATGCCCAACGGGCGTGTGCTGTGTATGCTGCTCGGTGTCCTGGACGACATCATCCAAGTGTCCGGACCGTTCGCCGGATAGTTACGTTATTTAAGGAAACAGGAAGTGTTCAGCCACATGTGACGCGTCAGCCACGGCCTGCAACAAATGATGATGTCCAAGTAGGTGTTTTATATGCTGTCGCGAATAATCCGCACATCAGTAGCAGATAAATTGATCGAGAATCGGCAATCTCAAAAACGTCGCTGTTGAGAATGCTACAATAACAACGATTGCACCTGTACCATATTTCTATGCACCAGGAATTGCATGGCGACGACTTTGAACATCGTGTACAGTTCCGCCACTGGGCACAAGAGAAATTACGGGACGATGACAGATTTTTTGCAGGCGTTCTATTTAGCGACGGAGCGTTATCCACCAACAGCGGTAACGTAAACCGGCATAATATGCACTATTGGGCATTTTAAAATCCGCGATGGCTGCGACAAGTGGAACATCAGCGACCTTGGCGGGTTAATATATGGTGCGACATTATGGGAGGAAGGATAACTGGCCCCCATTTTATCGATGGCAATGTAAATGGTGCAATGTATGCTGATTTCCTACGTAATGGTCTACCGACATTACTACAAGATGTTTCACTGCATGACAGAACGGCTATGTACTTCCATCATGATGGATGTGCGGCACATAGCTCGCGTGCGGTTGAAGCGGTATTGAATAGCATATTTCATTACAGGTGGATTGGTCGTCTAAGCACCATACCATAGACCACACGTTCACCGGATCTGACGTCCCTGGATTTCTTTCTGTGCGGAAAGTTGTAGGATATTTGCTATCGTGATCCACCGACAACGCCTGACAACAGGCAGCAGCACATTGTCAATGCATGTACGAACATTACGGAATGCGAACTACTCGCTGTTGAGAGGAATGTCGTTACACGTATTGCCAAATGCTTTGAGGTTGACGGACATCATTTGGAGCATGTATTGCATTAATGTGGTATTGACAGGTAATCACGCTGTAACAGCATGCGTTCTCAGAAATGATAAGTTCATAAAGGTACATGTATCACATTGGAACAACCGAAATAAAATGTTCAAACGTAACTACGTTCTGTATTTTAATTTGAAAAACCTACCTGTTTCCAACTGTTCGTCTAAAATTGTGAGCCATATGTTTGTGACTATTACAGCGCCATCTATCACAAAGCGAAAAAAGTGGTACAACTAAAACATTCATATTTCTTTACGTACTACACAAATATGTAATAAACAATGGGGTTCCTATTTAAAAAAAAAACAACACAGTTGATATCCGTTTGACCTATGGCAGCGTCATCTAGCGGGCCAACCATAGCGCCATCTGGTTTCTCTTTTCAAGCTAGACAAGTTTCGTTCTTTATAGCTTTTTCGTTTGACGCTTATTTCGTGAGTTATTTGGCCCGGTCACGATCAATGGACCACCCTGTATAACTAGTGGAAAAATAGATATTGCCTATAGGAAAATTAAAGAGACGTTTGAAGAAAAGAAACACAGCTATATGGACATCAAAAACTCAGAGGGAAAACCAATAATAAGCGAAGAAGGGAAAGTGGAAAGATGGAAATAATATATGGAAGGGCTGTATAAGGAAAATAAACTTGAAGGTGACATATATAGAAAGGGAAGAGGACATAGATGAAAATGAGATAGGATACCGCGAGAAGAATTTGACAGAGCTCTGGAAGATCTAAGTTGGAAGAAGGTCCAGGTAGTAGACGACATTCCATTAGAGCTACTGATATCCTTGGGAGAAACAGCCATGACGAAACTTTTCCACAGGTGTGCAAAATGTATGAGAAAGGCGAAGTACCCTCAGACTTCAAGAAGACTATGATAACTCTTGTTTCAAAGAAAGCAAATGCTGACACGTGTCAATATTACCGGATTATTAGTTTATTAAGTCATGGTTGCAAAATACTAACAAGAATTATTTACAGAAGAATGTAAAAACTGGCAGAAGCCGACCTCGAGGAGGATCAATTTGATACCAGAGAAATGTGTGGGACACGCGAGGCAAGACTGACACTACGGCTTACCTCAGAAACCAGGTTACGGAAAGGCAGACCTAAGTGAAGTATATGGCTTTTGGAGTTTTGTAGAAGTCGACTGGAAGTTAACAGGTGTAACTTAAAGGGGGCAGAAGGTTATTTACAACTTGTATAGAAAGTTGCAGCAGTCGAAGTGCAAGAAATGAAAGCAGCATTGGAGAAGGGAGTGAGAGGGCGTTCTAGCCTATCCCCTGTGTTATTCAGTCTGTACTTCGAGCAAGCAGTAACCGGAAGCAAAGAAATATTTGGAGAAGGAATTAAAGTTCAGGGACCAGAAATAAGAAGTTTGATGTTTGCAATTACATTGTAATTCTGTCAGAGACAGCAGAGGAGTTGGAACAGAATGGAAAGGAGGATATTAAATGAATATTAACAAAAGCGAGACAAGGAGAACTGTATGTAAGTGAATTAAATGAGACGATACCGGGAGAATTAAATTACGAAAGGAGACACCAAAAGCAGTAGATAAGTTTTTCTATTTGGGCAGAAAAATAACACGATGGCCGAGGTACAGAGGATATAAAATATAGATTGGCAATTATAAGAAAACCGTTCTGAAGAAGAGAAATATGTTAACATCGAATATAGATTTAAGTGCTAAAACATATTTTCTGAAGGGAAGCATGGGGCAGAGAGAGTAAAAATTCTATGGGGAGACCAGGAGATTGTAGGACAACCACCCCTTTTCCTACGGATAGTGCGAAAATACCTCATTGCAATATTTTATTGGGAATAGACTGGTCTAGAAGGTACGACAACGTGGTCTTCACGTTCACCAGAGCTGAATGCATTGCATTCTTGGCTACGGGGACGTTTCAGGTCATTGGTATATGCCCAACCGATCGACAATGTGACCATTGCATGTAACGTAATGTAAGGTTGTATCGTAACCTAATGCAGCACTACCTACGCCGGCATTTGTGGCCGAGCGGTTCTAGGCGCTTCAGTCTGGAACCGCGCGACCGCTACGATCGCAGGTTCGATTCCCGCCTCGGGCATGGATGTGTGTGATGTCCTTAGGTTAGTTAGGTTTAAGTAGTCCTAAGTTCTAGAGGACTTATGACCTCGGATGTTAAGTCCCATAGTGCTCACAGACATTTTTTGAGCCTACAGTGTCTACTTCCACGTAGACAACAGATGGGAATGAGAGGACAGATTGGCCCATATCTCAGCAGGTACTGGTTTTGTTACACTGACATCTCTTCCAGTTTTAACCACTACTACCTGGGGTTTAGAAAACAGTGATATAAAATGCAGACTGGCAATGCCAAGGAAAGCGTTTCTGAAGAAGAGAAATTTCTTAACATCGAGTATAGATTTAAGTGTCAGGAAGTCTTTTCTGAAGGTATTTGTATGGAGTGTAGCCATGTATGGAAGTGAAACATGGACGATAAATAGTTTGGACAAGAAGAGAATAGAAGCTTTCGAAATGTGGTGATGCAGAAGAATGCTGAAGATTAGATGGGTAGATCACATAACTAATGAGGAGGTGTTGAATAGGATTGGGGAGAAGAGAAGTTTGTGGCACAACTTGACTAGAAGAAGGGATCGATTGGTAGGACACGTTCTGAGGCATCAAGGGATCACCAATTTAGCATTGGAGGGCAGCGTGCAGGGTAAAAATCGTAGAGGGAGACCAAGAGATGAATACACCAAGCAGATTCAGAAGGATGTAGGCTGCAGTAGGTACTGGGAGATGAAGAAGCTTGCACAGGATAGAGTAGTATGGAGAGCTGCATCAAACCAGTCTCAGGACTGAAGACCACAACAACAACAACAACCTGTGGTTTGTGGGGGGCGGGGAGGGGGGGACGGGGGGGGGGGCGGACGGTGTAGCTTCCGTGGATACAATTACTGAAAAGTAACTCCTAAAGAAAGGATACTATTGTGAAATGAGAGGCGCATTCAATAAGTATTGCAACACACTTTTTCTTGGCTAATTGTGGTTGAAAAAATTCGGTATTTGTTGTGTGACATTGTGAAGTATTCCCGTTTCAGTACCTACAGTTTCACGAATTTCCGATGTGGCAGCGCTGTACATAGTAACCTCCAAAGTGGCGCTTGTAACGAAGGTGTTTTCCAAGCGGAGAGTTATCATTGAGTATCTGCTGGTGGAATACCAGAGCGTCGCAGATATTCATAGGCATATGTAGAATACTGCGAAGACCTGGCAGTGAACAAAAGCACGGTGAGTCGTTGGGCGAAGCGTCTGTCACCGTCGCAACACGGTCTCACAAAGCCAGTTCCATCATTCGTGTGCAGGCCGGACGCACATAGCTGTGAGTCCCGCAATATTGGCACTTGCGGTGGTGATCGAAGTGATCGACGGATCACAATCAGACACTTCGCTGCACAGCTGGACTCTCTGTTGGTAGTGCTAACACACTCTTCCAGCCGTTGAGGTGCTAAAAGTAACGTGACAGTTGGATTCGTCGCCGCCTAACAGAAGACCATAAAGAGCAACGAAGGACCATCTGTGCGGAATTGCTTGCACGATATGAAACTGATCGCGAAAATTTTTAGTCGAACATCATCACAGGCGGTTAAACCTGGGTTCATCACTTCGAAACAAACAAAACGGCAATCCATGAAGTGGCGCCACGCCATTTCACCTCCGAATAAAAAGTTCTAAATCGAACCGTCAGCCGGTCATGGCGACGGTCTTCTGGGACTCTGATGTCCTCCTTGATGTTGCATCGATCAATTCGGAAATCTATTGTGTTACCCTCACTTCAGCGTGTTCGTCGCCCTACAAATGTAATTGTACTTCTCCTTCATGACAACGCAAGGCCTCACACAAGTTTACGTACGCGATAGGAGCTCACAAAACTTCATTGGTTTTTTCCTCTTTTCTACCCTACAGTCCGTATCTCGCAACTTCCGATTTCCATCTGTTTGGTCTAATGAAGGACGCACTTCACGGGAAGCAGTACACGGATGACGGGGCTGTTACTGATGCAGCAAGACTTGGCTCTGACGTTGACCATTAGAGTGGTACAACGCTGGCATAGAGCCTCTTCCAGGACGACGGCTCAAGGCCGTCGCATTGAACGGGCGCTATGTCGAAAAGTACGGTTTTGTAGCCAAAAGAGTGGTGAACAACATGGTGTATGGAATCCTTAATGAAATCAACTTGTTCTCAGAAAAAAATGTGTCCCATTACTTATTTGAACACCCATCATAGGTACAACTCAAAGTGTATGGTTATAGATAGAGAGGTGCTGAACAAAACTCGTTTAGTGTTGAAGAGAACAGCACGTTAAGCGTTGAATGACTACTGTAGCGGAATATTTTCAAATGATCGTCCATATAGCCCAAAGAAATTCTGGTCGTATGTAAACGCTTTAGTGGCACCACAGTTCGTATCCAGTAATTTATGGTTGAGACACGAACCGAAACAGAGGATAGTAAAGCAAAAGAAGAAATGTTTTGTTTTCAAATGTGTCTTTACAATGTAAAACTCAGGAGAATTGCCCCTGTTTACTTCTCGTATCACTGAAAAGGTAAATGAAGCAAATATTAGTGTCAGTGCCGTTGAGGAACTGTTGAAATCGTTAATACTGAACGAAGTTGCATGGCCCGATGGAATCAAAATGGTTCAAATGGCTCTAAGCAATATGGGACTTAACAGAGGTCATCAGTCCCCTAGACTTAGAACTACCTAAACCTAATTAACCTAAAGACATCACACACATCCATGCCCGAGGCAGGATTCGAACCTGCGACCGTAGCAGCAGCGCGGTTCCGGACTGAAGTGCCTAGAACCGCTCGGCCACAGCGGGCGGCCCGATGGAATCCTGATCAGATTCTATGCAGAATTTGCGGCTGAGTTAGCTACTCTTTTAACTATAACGTATCGCAGATCCCTTGGCAAAAAACCGTGACCAGTAGCTGGAAGCTAGCACTGGTCACACCGCACCGTCTACAAGAACGGTAGGAGAAGTGACCCACAAAACCGCCGTTCAGTATCCTTACATCGATTTGTTGTAGAATCTTAGAACATATTGTGGGTTTATACATAATGATGTATCTCGAACAGGATGATCACCTCCATGCCAATCAGCATGTATTCCTAGAACGTTGGTCTTGTAAAATCCAAAACGCACTTCTCACACATGACATACTGAAATCCTTGTATCAAGAAAGTCAGGTAGATGAAGTATTTATTCGTATTTTAGTATTTTATTCGTATTGAGGGTTGAATAACACTTAGGCGGTTTTTTGTTCTACTGATTTATATTTGTATGAATTAGTTTTCGGCTTTTTAGGCCATCTGCAGATAAGGAGCTTGTAAACAATAGCCAATCTAAAGATAGACTAATATCCGAAAACTAGTTCATACAAATACAAATCAGTAGAACAAAAAACCGCCTAAGTCTTATTCAACCCTCAATGTGAAGTTGTTCTATCAAGAAGCGACGCAAGAATCCATAAATATGTATTTTATTCGGTACCACACCTACAATTACCATCAAAAGTACCGTCACATGGGGTATCGAGCGAAATTTATGACTGATTTGTGGATTTTTTATAGGACGAATCCGCGTGTTATGTTGGTTGGAGAATCGTCGTCAGATGTAGAAGTAACTTCGAGTGTACCCAATGTTAATGACGTTGTGGACAATATGAACAGTAACCTCAGACTTTTTGAAGATGCCGTTATGTTGAAGGAAAAGAATCGCAACACCTCAAAAAAATTAATGTAGAGTAATGAAATTTCGACAATACGTTTGTCTAAATAGTATATTTAAGTGATTAAGAATGCAAGATCACAGGTTAAAGTAAGCACGAGATAAGCCATTGAAAATATGAGATGCTGGTACATTAATAACCGGTTTAACAGCCAGAATAATGAATTAAAGCGTGCAAACGCGCAGGCATTGTTCTTTATACAGGCGCCAGATGTCAGTTTGTGGTATTGAGTTCGATGCCTGTTACACTAGGGTTGTCAATTGGGGACGATTAATGCTGCTTGTAGATGCCGCTGGAGATGTCGTTCGATGATATCCCATATGTGCTCGTTTGGACATATATCTGGTGATCGAGCAGGCCAAGACAACATGTCTACACTCTGTAATATTTTTTGGGTTACAACAGCGGTATGTGGGCGAGAGTTATCCTGTTGGAAAACATCCCTTGAAATGCTGTTCAAGAATGGCAGCACAACAGGTCGAATCACCAGACCGACGAAAGAATTTCGAGTCATCGCGCGTGGGATAGCCATGAGAGTGATCCTGCGTCATACGAAATCGCACCCCAGACCATTACTCCAGGTGTGAGTCCAGTGGGTCTATCACGCAGTCAAATTATTTGCAGGCCCTCAGCTGGTCTCCTAACCGACACATGGCCTTCAATCGCGATGAGGCAGAATCAGCTTTCATCAGAAAACACAACAGACCACCACCCTGCCCTCTAATAAACTCCCACCTGAGGCCACTGAAGTTGTAAATGGCAGTGGCTTGAGGTCAGTGGATCGAACGCTGTCCTTGAAGTAACCGATTTTTAACAGTTCGTTGTATCACTGTGGTGCCAACTACGCTCAAATTGCTGCTGCTGTTGTATCACGTGATACAACAGCAGCAGCAATTTGAGCGTAGTTGCACCATAGCCATACGCTGAACACAGTGGTCTTCACTCTCGGTAGTGCAACGTGGCTGTCCGGAGACTGGTCTTTCTGCGACCATATATTCTCCGACCACTGCTGCCAGCAATCATGTACAGTCGCTACATTTTTCGAAAGTTTTTCTGGAATATCGTAGAAGGACCATCCAGCTCCTCGTAGCCCTATTGTACGACCTCGTTCGAACTCAATGAGGTGCTGATAATGACGTCTATATCGTCTTAAAGTCATTCTTGAGTAAGATCAACTACCAATCTCAAAGGTAACTAACGCTAACGATCGTCACAGCGTGTATTTGAAGCAAATCTGATTTTTAACTTCGTGGTGGCGCTACTAGCGTCACTCTTACACGACTGGTGCGAAATTTGAATAAGCATCGTCTTTCAGATATAGAAACAATCATACCAACTTTTACTTACGTCGTACAACTCCTTCTTAATGTTGCGATTTTGCTTCCATCATTATACTACGCTACTGGTCATTAAAATTGCTACACCACGAAGATGACGTGCTGCAGACGCGAAATTTAACCGACAGGAGGAAAGTGCTGTGAAATGCAAATCATTAGCTTTTCAGAGCATTCATACAAGGTTGGCGGTGGTGGCGACATCTACAATGTGCTGACATGCGGAAAGTTTCCAACCGATTTCTCATACACAAACAGCAGTTGACCGGCGCTGCCTGGTGAAACGTTGTTGTGATGCCTCGTGTAAGGAGGAGAAATGCATACCATCACGTTTCTGACTTTGATAAAGGTCGGATTATAGCCTATCGCGATTGCGGTTTACCGTATCGCGACATTGCTGCTCGCGTTGGTCGAGATCCAATGACTGTTAGCAGAATAAGGAACCGGTGGGTTCAGGAGAGTAATACGGAACGCCGTCCTCGATCCCAACGGCCTCGTATCACTAGCAGTCGAGATGACAGCCATCTTATCGGCATGGCTGTAACGGATCGTATAGCCACGTCTCGATCCCTGAGTCAACAGATGGAGACGTTTGCAAGACAACAACCATCTGCACGAACAGTTCGACGATGTTTGCAGCAGCATGGACTATCAGCTCGGAGGTCATGGCTGCGATTACCTTTCACGCTGCATTACAGACAGGAGCGCCTGCTATGGTGAACTCAACGACGAACCTGGCTGCACGAATGACAAAACGTCATTTTTTCGGATGAATCCAGGTTCTGTTTACAGCATCATGATGGTCGCATCCGTGTTTGGCGACATCGCGATGAACGCACATTGGAAGCGTGTATTCGTCATCGCCATACTGGCGTATCACCTAGCGTGATGTTATGGGGTGCCATTGGTTACACGTCTTGGTCACCTCTTGTTCGCATTGACGGCACTTTGAACAGTGAACGTTACATTTCAGATGTGTTACGACCCGTGGCCCTACCCTTCATTCGATCCCTGTGAAACCCTTCATTTCAGCAGGATAATGCATGACCGCATGTTGCAGGTCCCGTACGGGCCTTTCTAGATACAGAAAATGTTCGATTGCTGCCCTGGCCAACACATTCTCCAGATCTCTCACCAGCTGAAAACGTCTGGTCAATGATGGCCGAGCAACTGGCTCGTCACAATACGCCAGTCACTACTCTTGATGAGCTGTGGTATGGTGTTGAAGCTGCATGGGCAGCTGTACCTGTACACGCCATCCATGCTCTGTTAGAATCAATGCCCAGGCGTATCAAGGACGTTATACGGCCAGAGGTGGTTGTTCTGGGTACTGATTTCTCACCCAAATTGCGTGAAAATGTAATCACATGTCAGTTGTAGTATAATATATTTCTCCAATGAATATCCGTTTATTGTCTGCATTTCTTTTTGGTGCAGCAATTTTCATGGCCAGTCGTGTAGAAATCCGCCTTCCCCTCCTCCTACCAGCACACGCGGCAACCTGAAGCACTAGGAAGGATCATGAGAGTAAGATAAGGTTAGTTAGAGCATGCACGGAGTCGTGTAAACAATCATTCTTCCCATGCTTCACACATGAATGGAACGGGAAGAGACCCTAATACTGGGTACAGTATGACGTACTCTCTGCAATGCACTCCACAGTGGTTTAGATTGTATATGTAGATACTACCTCCTGTAGGAATATGTGGCACTTGTTTAGAGACCATGTGTGACGCAGTATCGTCAGCGTAGAGTGTACTTTCTCCGCAGACATGTTTGTGTGTCGTAGGTGTAAATGTATCTAGAAAGTTCCATGGAGTGGTGAAAAGATTGTGGTACTACAAGCACTTGCGCCACACACCTAAGGTGGCTTGCAGGGTATACAGGGTGTTACTAAAAGGTACGGCCAAACTTTCAGGAAACATTCCTTACACAAAAACAAAGAAAATATGTTATGTGGACATGTGTCCGGAAACGCTTACTTTCCATGTTAAAGCTCATTTTATTACTTCTCTTTAAATCACATTAATCATGGAATGGAAACCCACAGCAACAGAACGTACCAGCGTGACTTCAAACGCTTTGTTACAGGAAAAGGTTCAAAATGTCCTCCGTTAGCGAGGATACATGCATCCACCCTCCGTCACATGGAATCCCTGATCCGCTGATGCAGGCCTGGAGAATGGCGTATTGTATCACAGCCGTCCACAATACGAGCACGAACAGTCTCTACATTTGGTCCCGGGGTTGCGTAGACAAGAGCTTTCAAATGCCCCCATAAATGAAAGTCAAGAGGGTTGAGGTCAGGAGAGCGTGGAGGCCATGGAATTGGTCCGCCTCTACCAGTCCATCGGTCACCGAATCTGTTGTTGAGAAGCGTACGAACACTTCGACTGAAATGTGCAGGAGCTCCATCGTGCATGAACCACATGTTGTGTTGCACTTGTAAAGGCACATGTTCTAGCAGCACAGGTAGAGTATCCCGTATGAAATCATGATAACGTGCTCCATTGAGCGTAGGTGGAAGAAACTAAAATGAGCTCTAACATGGAAATTAAGCGTTTCCGGACACTTGTCCACATAACATCTTTTCTTTATTTGTGTGTGAGGAATGTTTCCTGAAGTTTGGCCGTACCTTTTTGTAGCACGCTGTAGAGGCAGATGCAGGTGGTTGTGGACGAGGGAAACGGCCCACCCAGCCTCCATCAAACTGAGGAGAGGTGCGACAAAGGAAACAGACGGGGTGTGAGAGGTAACTTCCACCCCCCCACCCTCCGCAAGACACACTGGGCTACATTCGCCGGCGACGCAGGCTGCGGAGGCGTCAGCGGCGGGTCGCGAAGCGCGCATCTGCCGGCGAGGCGGGCCGCCTAACTCATTACCACAGCAACCCAATTAGGCCCGGCACGGCGTCTAAGAAAGTAATTAACAGCAGCGAGGATCGAGTTTGCCGAGTCGCGGGGAGTACCCGGAGACGGCTCACACCCGCCGAGGCGCCTCCTGTCGCTGGCGCAGGGCTGTCGCAGACTGCGGCTAATTACAAAAACTTGATAGCCAGCAGTCGGAACAGAACTGCTCTGAGTGCAAGTGTGTGTGTGTGTGTGTGTGTGTGTATGTGTGTGTGTCAGAGAGAGAGAGACAGAGAGAGAGAAAGAGAGAGAGAGAGAGAGGGGGGGGGGGGGGGGCTACCAACTTCCAGGAGTCGTTGACTTTTTCTCCTTACACAGTGAGTAAGCGTATTTGTGTTAAAAATGAGGGAGGAAATTAGACGTATAGTGAGCTCCTTGTATCTTGCAAGACAAGAGTGCTTTTACGTGGCACCTCCTCAATGTAGAGGCCATTGTAATAGTCTCCTCTGATGCTGTCCGCTATTGCTATAATGGGCACCCACGTAGTAACTTCCTGTCCTATCCTTGACCTAAGCATTATCTTCTTCTCATAGTTTCAGGTTGTAATGGTACTTGAATTACGTAACCATTACAGCACCTCACCTCAACCTCTCGATACCAGCAATATTCTACTGTGTTTCTGTAAAATAGCTAAGATATTTCTGTGACAACATTCAGATTTTATTTCAATAATGTAGAGGTACTTCGATACATCGATATTTATACAGGGTGTTACAAAAAGGTACGGCCAAACTTCAGGAAACATTCCTCACACGCAAATAAGGAAAAGATGTTATGAGGCCATGTGTCCGGAAACGCTTAATTTCCATGTTAGAGCTCATTTTAGTTTCTTCCACCTACGCTCAATGGAGCACGTTATCATGATTTCATACGGGATACTCTACCTGTGCTGCTAGAACATGTGCCTTTACAAGTGCGGCACAACATGTGGTTCATGCACGATGGAGCTCCTGCACATTTCAGTCGAAGTGTTCGTACGCTTCTCAACAACAGATCTGGCGACCGATGGATTGGTATAGGCGGACCAATTCCACGGCCTCCACGCTCTCCTGACCTCAACCCTCTTGACTTTCATTTATGGGGGCATTTGAAAGCTCTTGTCTACGCAGCCCCGGTACCAAATGTAGAGACTCTTCGTGCTCGTATTGTGGACGGCTGTGATACAATACGCCATTCTCCAGGCCTGCATCAGCGCATCAGGGATTCCATGCGACGGAGGGTGGATGCATGTATCCTCGCTAACGGAGGACATTTTGAACATTTCCTGTAACAAAGTGTTTGAAGTCACGTTGGTACGTTCTGTTGCTGTGTATTTCCATTCCATGATTAATGTGATTTGAATAGAAGTAATAAAATGAGCTCTAACATGGAAAGTAAGCGTTTCCGGACACATGTCCACATAACATATTTTCTTTCTTTGTGTGTGAGGAATGTTTCCTGACAGTTTGGCCGTACCTTTTTGTAACACCCTGTGTATTGCAATGATATTATTCTTATGCGTATTTTTTCTTTTGTCACTATGATCTCTGACGTACTTGCAACTCTGATTTTTGGGCGCGTAAGCGGTTATTAGCGAGTCAAGCTTTGGTCGTCATGTTAAAAAGACACAAATTGTAGTCAGTTTATGAAATGTGAACTTTAACAGTGAGGAAGATTTTTTCAAGTGCGTTTTATATTGTGAAGTGATGTTTTGGAACGGCTTACGTGATATTGCAACAAAAGTAATAAAAAAGAAGTGTATCTTAAATTCGGAGTGCTGATTACTTTTTTACATCACCATTGTCCTAAACTGCAAAAGTTTAATCTTCAAGAATGGTTTATGAAACACATCTATAAAACTATTGAATATCGCAGAATAACACCTAGGCCTCTTTGCACCCCAGCTTGGAATCATCACAACCTAGATTTTTGACGATGAGTTCACAACGAGACCAGCGTGTGAAACACGACAAGATGAGTGCCTAGTTTATGCATTATTTCAAGAAATGACTTTATTAACTGTTCTCTAATGACACCTGCCACATAATATAATTTTGTTGTTGCCAGAAAATGCAATATTTACCAGCGTGAGGAACACTACAATCATAATTAATTTTTGACCTTTGTTGTGATAGGGTTGTTAGAAGGTGAACTTAACTTTTGTTGTACCTTTATCACAACTGTGATCAGTACAGTAATAAAAAAAGGACACGTGGGGAAATTACAAAGCTACATAAGTAGGCGTCGCAAGTATACTCAAAGAAACAGAAACACTGACGGAAGAAAATCGCAGCACCAAGAAAGAATTGTGCGACATAACCGAAAGATGGCAGGTGTGTTTCTATGGTTGAAACATTGTTCAAAAATGGTTCAAATGGCTATGAGCACTATGGGACTTAACTTCTGAGGTCATCAGTCCCCTAGAACTTAGAACTACTTAAACGTAACTAACCAAAGGACATCACACACATCCACGCCCGAGGCAGGATTCGAACCTTCTACCGTAGCAGTCGCCCAGCTCCAGACTGTAGCGCCTAGAACCGATCGGCCACTCCAGCCTGCTGAAAGATTGTGTCTATTCAAATATTGCCCCAATCGCATAAGAGTTGCGCTACCATCGCTAGTATGAGGATGCAGATCAGGTTTGGTCTCAACACCCGCTGCAACGGTCGTGGGCGTTAGTTTGAAACCGGATATCGTGAGTTGATGTTAGTTAAGACTGCCACTGAGTTTGGACGAGGTCATGCAATACAGCTGCGAGAATCCGGATGTTCAATGTGCGATATTGCAGAGAGACTTGGCAGGAATGTAGCCACTATACATGACTGCCTGCAGCAGTGGTCACGAGAAAGTACGCTCACAAGAAGACCGGGCTGTGGACGGCCACGTGGCACTACCGAGAGCAAAGACCATCGTGTTCGGCGTATGGCTCCGGCACATTGTAATGCATCTGCTTCAGCTATTTGTGCAGCAGTTGGCACCACATTGACACAACGAACTGTTACAAATCGGTTATCTCGAGGATAGCTCAGAGTCAGATATTCTGTGGTGTGCATTCCACTGACCCCAAACCACCGCTGTTTGTGACTTCATTTGTGTCAAGCGAGAGCTAAATATAGAGCAGGGTGGATGTCTGTTGTGTTTTCTAATGAAAAGTGGTTCTGCCTTGGCGTGAGTGAGGACCGTGTGCTGGTTAGAAGAAGGCCAGTTGTGGCACTGCAACCAACCTATCCGAGTGCTAGACACACTGGAACTGCATGTGGATTTACGGTCTGGGAAGCGTTTTCGTATGACAGGAGGGCACTTACTAAGCGATCCCACGCATCCTAACCAGACATTTCTACGTCAGTCTGTTCGGCCTGTTGTGCTGCCATTCACGAACAGCATTCCAGGGGGTGTTTTCCAAAAGGACAACGCTCGCCCACATACCGCTTTGTAACCCAACTCCTCTATAGAGTGTCGACATGTTGCCTTAGCGTGTTTGATCACCAGATCTGTCTCCAATCGAGCATATGACACATCATCAGACGGCAGCTTCAGCGTGATCTACAACTAACATTAATCGTCCCTGTATTGACTAACCAAGTGCAACAGATATGGAACACCATTCCACAAACTAATATCCGGTACCTGCATGCTTGCATTCAACATTCTGTTGACTACAACGATTATCAGTGTACCAGCGGTTTACGTTTGCAGTTTATTATCTCTCACTTATATAAGCCTGTCATTTTGCGATGGTAACCACATAAATATGTTACGTAGACAAATGTATTCCGCAAAACTCATTACACTAAGTTAATTATTCTTTGGTGTTGTTACTTTTCTCAAAAATGGTTCAAATGGCTCTGAGCACTAGGGGACTTAACTTCTGAGGTCATCAGTCCCCTAGAACTTAGAACTACTTAAACCTAACTAACCTAAGGACATCACACACACCCATGCCGGAGGCAGGATTCGAACCTGCGACCGTTCCAGACTGCAGCGCCTAGAACCGCTCGGTCACCCCGGTCGGCTTACTTTTTTCCGTCAGTGTATACTGAGGCCCGTTCATTAAGCAGATGGCTTTCACGTCATTCATTTCATGCAGGTTCTGAGTCGCTAAGTTGAGGTAAACATGTTCTGCATCCGAATCATCGATTGCTAAGCAATTTACACTCTTCGGCTGTTAAAGTGAAGCTATGTCTATAGGCAATATTTCGGAGGTATCGTGAGGCTCGTGTGGCAGTGTTTTGTGTTAGCCTGGTCAGTTCAAAGCTTGACAAAGAGTTCTACTTTCGTTTCTATCTTTTTAATGGATGCCTTTCTGTTTTCATGCTTTTCGGCGATGGTGGTTAATGTATGCTGTGTATTTAGTTGAGGTTATGTTCTGATGATTGTTCTCATGCTTCAGTGAAGTCGTGGTGTAATCGTACAGCTCGGTGAAGTATTTTGTTTGCAACATTTCCAGGCGTATAAATGCACCTTCAGTCGTGTCGGGACTTAACTTCTTTTGTTCAAAGGGATGGGTCTTGTTTCACGCTCATGGCATAGTATCGGTATTTCAGTTATCCATCTCTGAAATTAGCGACAGGCATCGCTACTTTCCAACTGAAAGAACATTGCTTAAAGCACTGTAATGTGCATACAATTTTCTTTTTTTCCGATTTTCGTATATTGTGGACTAGTGCACCAAGTGTTCCGTAGCAGGACTAGTATAAATTTGTAGTTATTGAATACATAATTGCTTGATATCAACCGGGAATTTTAGTAAAGCATCGATTAATTTCCACACCTCTTTCACTTACGAAGTCAGTATGGCACTTGAACTGTACGTACGCAGCTTCATATCCATGCTTGAGACCGTACTTGATTTGAGAATGAACTGTTCAATGCATTTAGCCTTCAGTGGATTTACTAGCCAGAGATGAAGCAACTTCTGTCAAATGGTTCAAATGGCTCTGAGCACTATGGGACTTAACTTCTGAGGTCATCAGTCCCCTAGAGCTTAGAGCTACTTAAACCTAACCTAAGGACATCACACACATCCATGCCCGAGGGAGGATTCGAACCTGCGACAGTAGCGGTCTCAAGGTTCCGGACTGAAGCGCCTAGAACCGCTCGGCCACAACGGCTGGCGGTTACAATTTATGAGGCGCTTATTAGTGTAGAAGTACTAATTATCGCGTTCTTCATAAATCGCACGTATGTTAACACAAGATATTAAAATCTTGAAGAGTGTACCATTATGGAACATTAGTGAGCCACTGCTAGCTGGCTCCCTCATTCACTTCAATCTCCGTGCTGCACCCCTCATCTCTTAGAAAACGGAAACGACACGGCAGTTCGCGACCTCAGCTGGAGCAGTCAAGGTAATCGAATATAACCACAAGTACCAAATGGAAATGTATTTTTATAAATGTTGAATGCTGTACGTGCCAAACACTATACAGACCTCTGGGTCATCCTACTGCACATTTTTTCTCGTAGAAAAGAACGCTCCAGAAACGGAACGTCAAAGGAAAAGGTTTTGCAGTCCTCAAGCCTAATGGTTTCTTCATTTAGTTGGCTGAATACTAATTTTTTCGTAATAATAAATTATAACATCCCCAATAAGACCCCAGACGTTACTAATAAATTTACTTTACATTATTAAGTATATTTTAATAATGAAAAATGTTTCATTACTAATTACAGTGAACTTTTACTGTCATTTTGTAACATCTGCTCCCCGAATTTTTCTTTAAGTAATCAATAATAAATCACATCAGAAATTGGCAACGAACTATGTAAATGTAAATGTAACGCTGTTCGATTGCAAGGTCCTGTTTCACTCCTCGAGAAAGGAAATATTTCGTTTTATCTAGATTTTGATATTCTCTGTGTAAATTCTTGTGATCTGAAGATCGGGGCGCTACTCCAAAATCGACAACACGTCACTGCAATCCGCAATGACGAATGGGGGAGGCTGAAAAAGGCACGTTTTTTCTCTCAGGACAGCTGCACTCTCGCACAGAGGTTAATATAGAGCCGAGCGTGAAAGTGCTCTGCGGCAGTTCGCGACCCCAGCTGAAGCGGTCAAGATAATCGGATATAACTACAAGTCTCAGATGGAAATGTATTTTAATAAATGTTGAATGATGTACTTCAAAAGAACAGTTTGTTAATTAGTGCATCAAGTGATTCTTTAGTTGTCAATTACAGTTATAAATTAACAGCGACTCCTGTGGCAAGCGATTGTCTCAAGTTAAGTTAATATTTTTATTTATTTATAAAATAAAGTAAACTAACATTTCAGATGTAGTAGTATCAGTGAGCTATCTCCAAGAACAGTCAAATAACTCACAATTATGGTCAGATGATTTCAGTTTCGTCTGGTCATAACTCTTTATAACAATGTAAGTCACTCCGTCGTCAGATTCTCCAAAAATGACTTGGTCATCAGCAAAATACAGACTTAATTTTTTCGAGATCGTAATTAAAAGTTATGACCAACTCTCGTGTACAGATACAAGAAATCACTTTTCTTCATGAATCTATAGAATGCAGGTGATGCCTTTATCTGCGTGAACGTCGTACCTAGAGCCACGGGAAAAGCAACGAGTACTTTCGTCTCGATACCGATACATTTTCACTCGATACTTTTCAGTTGATATTTTTTCCACGTTAGTAGCTTAGGGTAGGTATCGTACCGTAGGAACCTAGAAACGCTTCATTAAATTTTTAGTATTTACCCAAAATCTTAATCACATGACTCAACTACTACACATTCAACAAAATTGAACGTGCTAACACTAACAGGGCGGGAATTTAATGAATTGTGTCCATGTGAGCGACACAGTGAGCGTACAAAAACATTTGCGATGCGATGCTAAACTTATCATGTTGTTCGTGGTTCAGTCTCTTAGAACCTCTTTATTTTAACGATTCAGAGTTACTTACTTCTCTTTTTATTTTATTAAATCAGTTCATACTTGTCATCGACTGTACTGTTTTCTTACAGTACCGACTACTACAGTTACCACCGTATGAAATTTTCAAGGAGATATAGGTGCTGAAAACGCAACGGCACTTAACATTATAGAAAGAATAAAAATGTAAGCCTTTGAGGGTTAGGTCAGCTTTACTCTAGAGTAAGGATGAATCTAGTTTCTTGAGTTTTTATCACATCCGTTACATACTGGCACGAGCTATAAAGGCTCATACTTTTATTCTCTCTATTAACGTTGACTACTGCAATGTTTTCAACACCTATAACCATTTGAAAATGATCTGAGGTCGAAAGTGGAATAATAGATATTGGCATAAACTTACAGTCCGTGACGAATGTCAAGTCATTTGAGAAATTCTGGCGTGACTCTGATCTCCCAAAAAATACAATTTCTTTTCCGTTTTGTTGTCTAAACAGTTTAATTGCAAGAGTTCCTGTAACAACAGAAGGATTTGCACCTGCCTCATGTGGCACTTGGCAGTATTTTCATAAACCGAGTAATAATGAAACGAGGTGCAAAAACTCTTTCAAGAATTTGAAGTCTTCGGGAAATAATTCAAATATGAAAAGTCACTTAACAAAACTCCCCACTGTAACATCAATGTAAAAGATTATTTACTTAACATGAGAAGATAGAACTATAGATATTCCTTAGTATGAATACACGACAAAAAGTATAGAAGGAGGGCGTAATTAAAAGCAATGTACTTTTGAGACATTTGAGTTTTAAAAACCACGATATTAAAAAGCAGTCGTAGGAAATCTCACCTTGGCACTACGATTCACCACGGGTCCAAATCACCTGTATTTCAGCTAAACTGTTTTTGTAATTTCGTACTTCACATACCAAATTTTCGAAAATTGTAGTCTGAGACAAAATTAAAAACGTTGCTCGATTTAACGATTTTATTACTCTGATTTCTTTCTTAAGACAGCTATCCATGACAAATCTATGGTTCAAATGGCTCTGAGCACCATGCGACTTAACTTCTGAGGTCATCAGTCCCCTAGAACTTAGAACTAATTAAACCCTACTAACTTAAGGACACCACACACATCCATGCCCGAGGCAGCATTCGAATCTGCGACCGTAGCGGTCTCGCGGTTCCAGACTGTAGCGCCTAGAACCGCACGGCCACCCCGGCCGACGTACCGCTATCCCATGACTTTTGTGACGTCACTGTGGATGGAACCGGTTGTGCCACTACCGGATTGCCAGTAGCAACATCCTAATAAATAAATAAAAACCAGTTTTCTCCACGGTATTTAAACAAATCGCGTTCATTTATTCTGATGTCTTTGAGAGGTTGTGTAACGTCATCGTAAAATTACAGCCTAGATGGCGAAAATTGAGTTCTTAGCCTTATCAATACGTTAATCACACAAATGTTCAAATGGCTCTGATCACTATGGGACTTAACCTCTGAAGTCATCAGTCCCCTAGAACTTAGAACTCCTTAAACCTAACTAACCTAAGGACATCACACACACCCATGACCGACGCAGGATTCGAACCTGCGACCATAGCGCTCGCGCGGTTCCACACTGAAGCGCCTAGAAACGCTCGGCCACACCGGCCTGCTCGCACAAATTAAACTGTTGTACGATCACATCTTCTCTTCACACAGTACATGGCCTTAGATAGCTCAGTGTTGCCAACAGCTGAAGAAAACACACTCGTCCTGTACCGTCACTTGCGGCTTTAGAGGTGTCATGCGAGTGTTCATTGTGTTTTCTGATGAAAGCTGGTTCTGCCTCGGTGTCAGTCGTTGTCATGTGTTCGTTAGAAGGGCCAGCAACCAATCTGACTGTGTGCTAGACACACTGGTCTCACACCTGTACGCCAGTCTGATGATTCGTCCTCTCGTGATGTCCTTCATGAGCAGCATTCCAGGGGGTGTTTTCCAACACGATAGCGCGCGCCGACATACGGCTTTTGTAACCCACCATGCTCTACAGATTGTCGAGATGTTAGCTTGGTTAGTATGGTCCATCACCTTAACCATCGATACCTCGGAGTATCATTACTTTTAGAAGTACAGTAGTTTTACGTGTGCTATACCATTTTTGCAATGTTATTCTTGAGTAAAGTAGCGGTAGTATTCGTTTCACACTGCCGTTTCGTATCCCTAGGCGTTCGATGAGATGCGGTAGTTTTTCAGTGCCATCTGCAGTAATCCCAACGCGCGAGAACGGTTTGTAGTGACCAACGGGAATCCCTGCTCTGCAGAGCGCCGGTGCGTGAGCGCGCGAAGCCGAGGACGCGTCGGTGCGTGTCGCGTGTCGCGCCGCTAATGAATTGCGTGGGGCGAGGCGAGGCGGTGCGTGCTGTGTGCGTGTACGCAGAGCGGACAGCGCGTCCGGCCGGCGGCGCCGCAATTTGCCGAAGTGCCCCAGGGCGCCTCTGGCCGCTGCCCACCGGCCGCACGTCGCGACGTGTGCGAGTCCGCACGTAGCTCGCACGGGCGACGCGGCGCGCCCGCGACCACCGCATCAGGGCCGACAGGCAGCGCTAGTTCCCTCGTGGCGATACGTCACCGAGGCTGCCGTTCAGTACGAATGCTACATACAGGGTGTTTCAAAAATGGCCGGTATATTTGAAACGGCAATAAAAACTAAACGAGCAGCGATAGAAATACACCGTTTGTTGCAATATGCTTGGGACAACAGTACATTTTCAGGCGGACAAACTTTCGAAATTACAGTAGTTACAATTTTCAACAACAGATGGCGCTGCAAGTGATGTGAAAGATATAGAAGACAACGCAGTCTGTGGGTGCGCCGTTCTGTACGTCGTCTTTCTGCTGTAAGCGTGTGCTGTTCACAACGTGCAAGTGTGCTGTAGACAACATGGTTTATTCCTTAGAACAGCGCCGGCCGGTGTGGCCGTGCGGTTAAAGGCGCTTCAGTCTGGAACCGCGTGACCGCTACGGTCGCAGGTTCGAATCCTGCCTCGGGCATGGATGTGTGTGATGTCCTTAGGTTTAATTAGTTCTAAGTTCTAGGCGACTGATGACCTCAGAAGTTAAGTCGCATAGTGCTCAGAGCCATTTGAACCATTTTTGAACCTTAGAACAGAGGATTTTTCTGGTGTTGGAATTCCACCGCCCAGAACACAGTGTTGTTGCAACAAGACGAAATTTTCAACGGAGGTTTAATGTAGCCAAAGGACCGAAAAGCGATACAATAAAGGATCTGTTTGAAAAATTTCAACGGACTGGGAACGTGACTGATGAACGTGCTGGAAAGGTAGGGCGACCGCGTACGGCAACCACAGAGGGCAACGCGCAGCTACTGCAGCAGGTGATCCAACAGCGGCCTCGGGTTTCCGTTCGCCGTGTTGCAGCTGCGGTCCAAATGACGCCAACGTCCACGTATCGTCTCATGCGCCAGAGTTTACACGTCTATCCATACAAAATTCAAACGCGGCAACCCCTCAGCGCCGCTACCATTGCTGCACGAGAGACATTCGCTAACGATATAGTGCACAGGATTGATGACGGCGATATGCATGTGGGCAGCATTTGGTTTACTGACGAAGCTTATTTTTACCTGGACGGCTTCGTCAATAAACAGAACTGGCGCATATGGGGAACCGAAAAGCCCCATGTTGCAGTCCCATCGTCCCTGCATCCTCAAAAAGTACTGGTCTGGGCCGCCATTTCTTCCAAAGGAATCATTGGCCCATTTTTCAGATCCGAAACGATTACTGCATCACGCTATCTGGACATTCTTCGTGAATTTGTGGCGGTACAAACTGCCTTAGACGACACTGCGAACACCTCGTGGTTTATGCAAGATGGTGCCTGGCCACATCGCACGGCCGACGTCTTTAATTTCCTGAATGAATATTTCGATGATCGTGTGATTGCTTTGGGCTATCCGAAACATACAGGAGTCGGCGTGGATCGGCCTCCCTATTCGCCAGACATGAACCCCTGTGACTTCTTTCTGTGGGGACACTTGAAAGACCAGGTGTACCGCCAGAATCCAGAAACAATTGAACAGCTGAAGCAGTACATCTCATCTGCATGTGAAGCCATTCCGCCAGACACGTTGTCAAAGGTTTCGGGTAGTTTCATTCAGAGACTACGCCATATTATTGCTACGCATGGTGGATATGTGGAAAATATCGTACTATAGAGTTTCCCAGACCGCAGCGCCATCTGTTGTTGAAAATTGTAACTACCGTAATTTCGAAAGTTTGTCTGCCTGAAAATGTACTGTTGTCCCAAGCATATTGCAACAAACGGTGTATTTCTATCGCTACTCGTTTAGTTTTTATTGCCGTTTCAAATATACCGGTCATTTTTGAAACACCCTGTATATCACGCGGACGGTCTGTGTAGGAAAGGTGTTCCTATGGGATATCTAAACAGATTTTCGACTGGATCAGAAATTTCTGACGGGTAGGATGCAGCACGTAATCGTGGGTATACTAATCTACAAACACCGAAAAACAGATGACTGCGGCAAGTTGACGATGTCTGCAGTTAACAATGCTCAATAAATTCATTTTTGGAGGTAGTCTGTGTTTGGCAAGTGGCAAAAATGTGGTAACCTCCCCGCAAAAAATGTAATTTAAATATTATTTGGTTAGTGATTCTAATTTTAGTGTAACCTCACAACAAAACTGGTTCCCATTTATAACCTCCCTACAGAAATTCATTCACATTTAACCTCCACACAAAATTTGTTTCCCATTTAACGTAAGCTCGAAAGAGAAAAATTCCAGAACCTCGTAATAAAAAATAAATTCAGTAACCTGGTAAAATTTGGACGACAGCAGTGCTGCGTCATGGCCCTGTAAGATCATTCTGAATAAAAAGCAAAAATTCTCACCTCGATAAAGTCGGCAACTATCTGCTCTTGCAATAGCTCTTTTCCGGCACAGCTCTGTGCAATGCTGGCCTATACATCTGTTATTTATGAAAGGAAGCAAATGATTTTTCTTTTGCAACAATCGGAATGATCATGCATTAAAAAATAATATTAAATTCTTTAAATTGAAATGAATGCTTGTTATTATTAGGAAATTTTTAGAAGATATACTTGGGAGTTTACATAATATTACTAGATATGCGCGAGGCTGCTTTTTTTACCTTATACAATAATACTCAGGCTCCGGCATCGCTGCACCGCGACCGGCCCAGCCAACATGATACACCAGACCAGACCAGAGCAGACACACACACTGGCAACAACTTACTGCTAATGCTACACAGTTCGTACAGTCAACACTGCTCTCTGGTCAGCGATTCGTTTATACCCTGCATATCACAGGCAGCGCATGAGCTATACATCGCAATTACATCTGCTCGGACCTCTTACATAAAATTACATTTGTATTACATCTGCTCGGACCTCTTACATAACGCTCCACTGGCAGGGCAAAAATTTGGTAGCGATGGTGAGTCAATTGGACTTGCCATGAGCAACAAATTTTTCTTAATTAACTAAGTTTACAGTCACAGAGTATATATATATATATATATATATATATATATATATATATATATATATATATATAAGTGCAGAACATGAAATGATATAGAGTGCACATGCACTGAGTACAGAACATATCAAGAAATCACAAAATGTATACGCAATGAGTACAAATCATATTAACAAATGACATAAAGTGCATACGCACTGTAGTACAGAACATATCTAGCAATGACAAAATGTATACGCAATGAGTACAAAACATATTAACAAATGACATAAAGTGCATACGCACTGTAGTATTTTTTTACCATTTTACAAGAACTAGGATAGGAAAGGGAAGGATTGCATCATGCTTGTAGCACAGTAGGTTGCACGTAGCTGCACTGAAAGCCCATATCTTTCTACAGAAGCACAACACCAAGTAAGACAATCTGAAGTTCTCTTCCCTGAAGTATTAATCAGTGTAGCCAAGACACTGTAATGTCGTATGAATATTCAATTTTATCATTTTGGTAGTACATTAGGTACACCAAACAGTGGAACCATAATAACATCTCCATTGTTCAAGGTAGTGGACACCATGATGTGTCAACACCACACTCTTTCACCAACGTAGAATTAGTGCAGAAACCAAATATAGTGCTCCATGACCATAAGGATAGAGAGGACAAACGTATATTGCAGTAATTTCTGGTAATTAGGTCAGAAGATGCTAGTCATCATTGAGAATTACACTAGTCTATCAACCGATTTGAGTAATTGGTGGCACTCATTGCCTAGTTACTAAATATTTCTGTACTATGTATGGAGTATTACAGAATATAATTCATAAGTCACCTGATGACAGTAAATATTGGCACTCATTGGCCAGTTACAAACCATTTAAAAGTGATCATTCAAAGCAAAAGTTAATTAATGGCATACCATTTACATAATTCATCTAGTTATAGTAATCATTGGCACTCTTTGGCCAGTTACAAACCATCAGAAGTCATCCTTCAAAACAGGAGCTAATGAGTGTAGCATCAAGCTACTGGTATTCATATATAATAGCGTGTAGGTGACATAATACAAAATTAAAATAAGAAACAGTGGCATTCATTGGCCAGTTACTAAACATATAGCAAGTATTGAATAGTAAAAAACATTTTTCATCATTCAAGTCACGTACGACATATTTAAAATAATTATTGGCACTCATTGGCCAGTTACAAAGTATTCTTATATTTTTATAAAACCTTATTCAGTATTATTCAGAAGTTATCATTCAAAATGAGAGTTAATTATTGGCATAGCATTTATAGAGTATAACAAAAATATTATTTACAGAAATTATTGGCATAGTATTTATGCATTATTACAAAACATCATACAGTATTACTTAGAACTCATCATTCAAGTGACATAGGAAATATTGAAAATGTAACACACTGTAACTATTACTCAAGGTCTGTGATTAGAAAACATCATTCAGTATTACTCAGAACTGATAATTCCAGTGACATAAGACATATTTAAAATGTAACACACTGTAACTATTATTCAAGGTCTATTTTTTTGTGCTAGCAATGCATTGCGTTGGGATCAATAATTAATTGCTGGTGGATGAAAATATTTGCTTTTGACTTATTGCTGCAAATGAGGATAGGTAACATCATTCGTCATGAGTCAGCTGTAGCAAGGTTATGAAACAAGTAGAGTATATGTGATCACATTCATGAATGACATACACAAATGGGTAAAAAAAATGCAAGTACTAGAACAGGTTTAATGATTAACTGCTTATAGCACATTAATTTCATGAACAGCTTCTCCTGGAAAAAATACAAACTGGATTATTAAGCTGAAAGAAGAGACGCATATTATGCTGAAAAGTAGTGAACTTCGAATTAACAGGTAATGAAATGTGTACTCAATATATATGTACTCTAGCTGTCCTTTCCAAAACCTTCAGTCATTATACCATGCGACATAAGACATACTGTCAAAACGAACTGCAACAAATACTTAAATAACTACATAGCATTTCTTAACTAACAGTAAATATATAAACTTCATCATTATCCTCATCTGCAAAGAAAAACTTAAAAGTGGTGCGTTTAGTGGCCATATAAAATGTATGACTATCATCACCTGTAAACAAACACTTCATTATTCATATCACCATAACTTCATTATTATCATCACCTGCAAAGAAAAATTTCATTATTCATATTACCATATTCTTCATCACTATTCCTCATCATTCATTATCATCTGCAAAAAGACACTTCATTATTCATTATTCATATTACCATCTACTTCATACAACTATTCATAGTATAGAGTTCCTTATTTCTAGCATATTTCATCACTAAAACTAAGATGTGTAGTTCTGTCTGACAGCCTGCATCAATCGCCTCGTATTCTGAAAGAAAAATAATTAGTTAAGACTGCTATCATACGATGTGTATAGTATATTCATGTTAATGTTTGTTAATTGTGATCCATTTACTCTTCGTGACGAGGTATTGCATCTTCTTTCGGTCATTCCGAAGGTGAAATTCCCATTTCATAGTAATCCACTGTGGTTTGTTTAATTTATTTCATTTACACGTTATTGCTTTCCAAAAATGATGAACAATGATTAATGTCTTGCATTTAAATCATATATCCATTAAATAAAAACTGGTTTCTAGTGATATAATTAAGCATACAGCATAGCATGACAGAAAACGTAATATGTCAAAAACATAGACAGTGTGCAGGTGCAAAAATGTACACAGAGTATCATAATGTAGTAGCAAAAAAAATGTAAAATAGTCACGATGCTGAGATATCATAAGGCAAAAATATCAAAGTCAACAGGTGTTTGTTATATCTTAAAGATTTTATAGTGCATACAAACAAACAGGAAAACAATCATACATACATGAAAAATGGAAAATGTGCGCGGTCTGATATATAACGACAAGAAATGACTTTCTTTGTGTTCAGCTTGTATGTTGTGTAGTTGATAGAGGCAAGAGTTGAAGGCTTTAATGGAGAAATAATTTGATAAAATTAATATGTCACTAGATAGAATTGCATAATTGTTCATAAAATATGTAAGTTTATCTGGAAAATGTGCACGGTCTTATGTGTAACGACAAGAAAAGCGACCTGCTAACCTTACCTTGCCGGGCACTTGCCATGAAAAAATATGATAATCATCAGTAAGTGTTCATATAAATAATTGCATCATTGGTCATATAGAAATCAGGAAAAGGCATTACAGTGTGATAAATCATAAAGTATGTTCATTCAATAAAGGGTTTGATATTGGAGACATCGTGATTGCCTTGACTTTTTCTGGTTCTCAGAGTTTCGACGTGTACTACATTGGGGTGACGAATGCTGCGAATTCTGTATGGACCTGCATATAGAAGCTCAAATTTACTACATCTATTCTTTCCTCTGTTAGATAAATAGTGTGTACGTACTAATACCTTCTGTCCAATGTGAAAGTCATGGCGTGTACAAACCTGTTTTTGCTGTCTTCTCCTCCGGCGCTCTGCGGCACGTTTGATGTTGTTCAGCGCAATGTCAATTATTTCATGATGTCGTAGTCGACGAGATGTAGGAAAGGATACTAATTCTTTAATTTTGTTAGGTGGTTCAACATTTTTCAGTATAACAGTCGGAGATAGCATAGTAGATTCATTTGGTACGGAATTAATTACATCCTGGAATGAGAGTATTTGTGTGTCCCAATCAATATGTCTTTAATGGCAGTATATTCTAAACAGTCTACCAATTTCTTTCATTAATCGTTCACAAGGGTTCGAAGAAGCATGATACTTGGATATATAGATAGGAGAAATGTTTCTTGTTAGTAACATACGTGTCCATATAGCAGATCTAAATTGTGGTCCATTGTCGGAAATTACTTTCAATACATGGCCTACATGAAATAAAAAATGTCTTACAAATGCTTTCGAAACAGATTTAGCAGTAGCTTTGCGTAACGGAGTGAAGGTAACAAATTTTGAAGTGAGTTCAACAGCGACAAAGATGTAGCAAAAACCTCTATTAGTTCTGGGAATCGGACCAAAAATGTCTACAGGGGCAATGTGTCTCAATTTAACAGGTACAATGGGATGTAACGGAGGAATATGTGAAGTCGTGTCTGACTTAGCTTTCTGGCAGATTTTACATGACGCTAAAACTCGTCGAATACGTTTCTCCATGTTGGTAAAATAACAGTTCTGTCTCAGTATTAGAAAACATTTTCTGGCTCCATAATGTACGTAACTTAAATGAGTATACTAAATTAATTTGTTAACTAGCTCGTCAGGAATGCATAGTAACCAGTTGTTGCTGTCAGGGTGAGAGCGGCGAAACAGAATATTATTGTGTACAGTGTAATGGTTTCTAATGGTAACATTATTCCTATCTTGCCAAAGGTGTTTAATTTCTTTCTATACGTTGTCTTTACTCTGCTCTTGTGCTAGGTCTCGTAATGACGACGAAATGAAATTTTCAAATGCAACTTGTTGAATGTAGATGATGCTGAAATTTGCTTTGCAGAAGTTGGTTGCGATGTCTTCCTGATTGTTGCTGAGAGAACGGGATAGGGCGTCTGCTACAATATTTTGTGTACCGGGAATATGAACAACTGTAAAATTAAATTCCTGTAAATAGAGTTTCCATCTGCTTAACCTGTCGAGTGTAAATTTTGCTGAATGTAAAAACTGTATCGCTCTATGATCTGTGTAAACGGTAGTGTGTCTTCCATAAAGGAAATGCCGAAATCTCGTAAATGCCCATACAACACATAATGCTTGAAGTTCTGTGACAGAATAATTGCGTTCAGCAGGTGACAGAATGCGACTCGCAAAGGCGATGTTTTTAATTACTGTAGTACCATCTTCTTCAATTTCCTAAAAAATGTGTACGCCTAAAGCGGTGTTAGAACTGTCGGTTGCAAAGGAAAACTTTCTAGTAAGATCTGGATGTGATAAAAGTGGTGCGTTCAACAAAGCTTCTTTCAAGTTCACAAATTCAGAATGTGCTTGGCTATCCCAGGACCAAATAGTGTGTTTACCCGTCAATTGACATAATCTAGGGGTGTCTAAAGCAGAGTAATGAATAAATTTACGAAAAAAGTTAATTAAACCCAAAAAGCTGCGTAGTTGTTTCTTCGTCGTAGGTACAGTAATGTCACGTAAAGCTTGAAGTTTTTCCGTGTCAGGCGCAATGACTTCTGGTGAAATTACATGTCCCAGAAATTGTTTAGAAGTCTTCCCAAAGTGCGATTTGCTGAGATTAACTGTGAGTCCTTGTGCACGTAAAGGTCGTAACAGTTGTTCAAGAATCAGATTGTGTTCAGACCAGTTAGCTTCTGCAATAAGAATGTCGTCTACATACGTTGTGATTCTGTCTTTAAGTCTGTCGGAAGTATTGTATTCAAACCGCGAATAAATGCTGCTGAAGAAATAGTTAGTTAAACCGAATGGTAATTTACGAAATTGATAACGGTCACCAAAACAGAGAAAAGCCGTGTACTTTCTGCAGATCGGATGGAGCTGAATTTACCAAAATCCCGATTTCAAATCTAATGTGGAATAAATAGCAGTACCATGAAATTTCTGTAGAAGTTCTTCTAGTGTCTGTGGGCGATCTGTTTCATTAACAATAATGTCGTTGATGTGACGCGAATCAAGTACGAGACGAAGTGAACCATCCTTTTTCTTAACAATATGGAGTGGGTTTATGTACGGACTAACTGCCGGTTCAATAATTCCTTGGTCAAGCATAGCTTGCAGTTCTTTCTTAACTTGTTCTCTGTGAATATACGGAATGGGATAATGTTTGGCTTTAAATGTATCGTGCTGTTTAACTTGAAATTCATACATAAAACCGGACATAGTACCAGGGAGGTTGTCAAAAACTGAAGCTTGCTGTAAAAGAATTTTGCGCAGTTGCGTGCGTTCGTCGTCTGTATTCGCACTGCTCTGTTGAACTGTATCGGAAATCACTTGCATAACGTCATAGTCGGCTTCGTCTGGAGTATTATAGTTGTGTACATACGTATCTGTGAACGATGTGGTATGACAGTCTATGTTGCGTGATGCGGAAATGACCTCTGTACGATTAATTGTTTGTTCTTCTGCAGATAAATAGTGCTGACATTCTAAAGCCAGTTGAACATTTTCATCCTTTAACATTAAATAGGGATTTTGAAAGTCAATAATTGCGTCGTGTTGTAGCAGAAAATTCGTACCTAAAATAATGTCTGTTGTCGATAAGGGAACAATCCAAAAAATTTGAGTGAAATGTATGACCTGCAATACAAAATGATAAATGTGTCTGTAATTTCACATCTACTCCTTTACCAGATACTGCTCCTTTTACTTTAGTTCATTTAGGTTGTCGTGTTTTTCATTCAACTGTTTGAAATTTTCATTAAGTTGTTTAAAGTTGTTGTCTTCTCTTTCATTCTGTTGTTTGAAATATTCATTAAGTTGTTGTTTGAAATTTTCATTAAGTTGTAGCAATAATGCCATAACTTGATCCATGCCAATATTACCTACTCTATTCTCTGTGCTGTTTAATGGCGTACCTGCAATTGTCACATTTTGTGTAACCATTTGGTCATTCTCTGATTCTTGAAAAGGTTTGCCAATTGGATGTGTACTGTTGGTCTCTAAATCAGAATCAAATAAATTTGACGTATTTTGAGTACATTGATCACCATCGTTAGAAACAATTATCTGTTCCTTACGTAAATTTTGCAAATTAGCTGTGTCAAACTGGACAGCGTTCATTGTAAGGGAACGTGCCACGTCATCAATTGTTACATTTACTCTGGACATAATTGAATTTGTTTGTTCATCATTAGGATCAAAATAATTACTAGTGGTCGGTATGCACTGATTATCAGTAATTAGAGGGTTGTCGTTATTACACTGAGTGTCGCAAGTATTATCGGTCAAATTATTAGAGTTGGCTATTTCACTCATTGCACATCGCGATGTACTGTTAACAGTTTTTCGCGGCATTTTCATTAATCAAATTAAGCACAAAATGAAACAAAGTCAAAGCAAAATGGAACAAATACAATTACAACAAAGAGCAATAAATTGCCGATGATCTGTGAAAGAAAGAGTGACAAATTAGTAAATGCGTTGCGCCAGATGCAAACTACCTTTAAGTAAATAAGAGCAGATATATGACTACTTCTCAGAGATTCACAAAGAAATACGATCCTGGCATGGTCGCCAAGTGTAACCTCCCCACAAAAAATATAATTTAAATATTATTTGTTTAATGAATCTAATTTTAGTGTAACCTCACAACAAAACTGGTTCCCATTTATAACCTCCCTACAGAAATTCATTCACATTTAACCTCCACACAAAATTTGTTTCCCATTTAATGTAAGCTCGAAACAGAAAAATTCCTAAACCTCGTAATAAAAAATAATTCAGTAACCTGGTAAAATTTGGACGACAGCAGTGCTGCGTCATGGCCCTGTAAGATCATTCTGAATAAAAAGCAAAAATTCTCACCTCGATAAAGTCAGCAACTATCTGCTCTTACAATAGCTCTTTTCTGGCACAGCTCTGTGCAATGCTGGCCTATACATTTGTTATTTACGAAAGGACCTTCCCCATTGAATGCAAATGTCGCTCGTTGGTGAATCACAGTTCATCACATGTATCAGTTCCTGAGTACTCTGACGTGGACAATTGTGGATTAATGAGTTTAAACGATCTTCATCAAACCTCGAGGACCTTCCTCAACGTGCAGAGCCACTCATGTCAAAACGATCCTACTTGAAACGGCAAAACCATTTTCTTTTCTAGCGTCCACAGCTTCACTCATATTCTTCAAATGGAAAAAAATCATAATACATAAAGTTAAATACCAACAGTGAACTAGAAATAAAAGATGACGATCGGTAAATAAACCCATAGCAACAGGAATACCACCATGTAAAACAAAAAAGCTACAAAATTATGTTCCAACCTGATACATACGTATATAGACTATTTCAAAGGAGCTGTAGTCGGTAATGTAGTCAATGAGCTCACCTATAAAAATCTTTTGCACCAGATGCACTGGAACATATAAAATAACAAAGAAAGATATCGAAAAAATATAGCACAGTGACCTGGATATGATGATCCTCCGTTGACTGATATATATTGAAAATCTGAATACATTTTCGTTCTTAGGAAGTACAACACTACCCATTATTTAATTAAACATTGTCATGCATTTTTTATTCAGTATTGTTTAATGAAAGGGCTATTATGCAGAAAATTAATGTAGTTCAGGACCAGTACTTTTCATTAACGAAAATAGTACCATATACTCCAGCTTAAAAGCCTGAGCAGTCTTCATCCCACCATGTGCAGCATTTGCAACACACTGTCGAGTCTTCTGGCGGAGGGTCAAACGGAGGTTTATCATATTGAGGACACTGTGGTATACATTGTTGGCAATATTTATTTATCGTTTTAACTGTTTCTGTGGCACGTTTTGCAAAAGGTTTTGATAGATGAGCTCATTGATCACATTACAGACGACAGTTGTTTTGAAATAAGCAATGCTCAAAAGTTGACGAGATCATCAGTCTGCCCCAGTCGGCTGTTTTAAAATTCTTATATTTGAGTAGTAGCACTAAACGACTAAGATATGTGTTAAGCATGACTGTTAAACCTATATTACGTCTTTATGCATTTATAATAGATATCTTAGTAGCTTTTCCTCAACATCGTATGTTGACTATTTTGAAAATTACAGCATGTCAAGCGAAGTACACGACAATTATCTAACACACACTGAACTTGCGGCCGAGATTTCGTTGTGCGAGTTTTAGGTGTCTCGCCTTCTGAAGTGCTGGTGCTGCCAGGCAAGTATATACCTGAACTAAAAGATCAGTTATCGTACCAAGCTCACAAACTTCTATCTTTACTAATATCTAATGCGTCCTGGAGGTACGGTATATAATAAGACCGCTAATGTACGCCTTACATTAGCGGAAACACCCTCTGGAACGCTGCTCATGAATGACAGCACAAGAGGACGAATCATCAGATCAGCTGAATCATCTGATCAGCTGTAAGACCAGTGCGTCTAGCTCATAGATCGGTTGCAGGATCTTCTAACGAACACGTGACCGTGACCGACACCGAGGCAGAATCACCTTTCATCAGAAAACACAGTAGACCTCCACCGTGTCCTTCAACGAGCACTCGCTTGACACCACTAAAGTCGCAAGTGGCGGTACTTTGAGGTCTGTGGAATGTACGCTACCGGACGACTGGCTCAGAGCTATCCATGAAGTAACCGATTTGTAACAGTTCGTCGTGTCACTGTGGTGCCTACTGCTGCTCAAATTTCTGCTGCAGATGCTGCACGATGCGCCAGAGCCACACTCCGAACACAACGATCTTCCCTGTCTGTATGTACCACATGGCTGTCCGGAGCCCGGTCTTCTTGCGAGCGTACGTTCTCGTGACCACCGATATCAGCAATAATGTACAGTGGTTATATTCCTGCCAAGTCTTTCTGCAGTATCGCAGAAGGGACATCCATTTTCTCAAACCTTCAGTACACACAGTGAGGCGTTGATTATAGTGTCGTTGTTGCCTTAAGGGGAGCCGGAGGTGCCTATGCTGCCCATGTTAAAATCACTAAGTTTGAGGAACATTTATGAATAAACTACCAAATAGAAAAATTTGAATTTTTTTTTACATATAGAGTGGTTTAGTATTGCAGTTATGACAGAGGGATTTTGGAGTATCTTTTCTAGTTTCCTTCCAATTATTTCTTTTATTAATGACCCAAATTTTTTTACAAATAATTGCTTTATAATTAAACTGAAATGAAACTACGGAACATATTGCCAAATGGCTGTGTTACAATGTAAGTTTGACCACTAGGAGTGCTGTATAAAAATTTCATCTCTCTAGCTTGAGTGGATTTTGAGAAAATGTTCCTTATATTCGAAAAATTCTAATTTACGGGAAATGGCTATCAAAGTTTCTCAATACATTCCTGCACTATAGGATGGATTATCAGGGTCTTCTTCATCCTCCAAAAGCTTCCTCTTCTGTCTTCTTTTCTGGCCTGTTGTTCCATCATACTTCATATGCCTTTCTCTTCTTTCTGCTCCTCTTATCCTTTCTCTGTCAATATTTCTTAGTGCTCGTACAGTGTTCACCCCAGCTGTAAATCCTAATGCCTTCAGAACTTCACACTTCACACTGCTCCCTTGGTTGTAGGTTGCTATTGCATCATAAATGCCAAAGTGCAGTGTTTTTATGCTTACAAACACCCTTTTAGGAATCACTTTCCAAACCAAATTGTTTACGCTCTCATTAGGATTCTGCGTCTTTCGGTGTAGACATTTGTGTAACAATTCTGGCTGTGCTACGTCATGAAAAATTGGTTTTATTGCATTTATCACAGCTGCTGGCAAACCATGTTTGTGATCATAGTCCTTTTTTGCATTATATTTGCACCAGGAATCTTTTGGGCACAGGCTGTGTTGAGGGTATTCATTGGAAGAGGCAGTATGAAGGAACAATGCCCACACTGCTTTTCGCATGTCACTAACATTACTAGTATTTTGCCTTATAGCATACCCATAGTAGCTCTGTAGACGTTCAATCACCTCATCAGTAAGCCTGCCTCTCCCTCCTATTGTCTTTCCATCACTGAGCTTACTTGAACCCAAAGTTTGTTTGAGCCTTCGAAGCCGTGCACCCATACGCTTTTGCACATGCCCAATGCATTCCAACTTTTCAACTACAAATTCATTTCCATATTGTTTCAGTTCCTCTATAGTCTTGAAACCTTTGGAGTCACCATCCCCAAGGTAGTATTTGTACCTAACGTTGTATCTGGGAACTGAACGTTCAAAAATTTGTTTCACTCCATCCACTTCCATTGCTCCACTTGATCCACTAAAATTTGCCTCACAGGTTCCACTGTGCTCTCCTTTGATTTTATTTTTGCACCTACAATGTTTTGATAATATTGAAAGATCTATCACTTTTGCAATATCACCACAAGTAGCAGTTACAACCCCATTCAGGGATTTATGACCCCTCTTTTGCCAGGAACCATCTAATGCCACTACCAAATCCCTAGAACCACCGTTCATTTGTACAGATTCCTCCACTGCTTCCTTCATGGTTTTCAAAGCCACATCTTCAACAGAGGACCCTACCAGTTCACAGTAGTACCAAAATTTGCTTGGAGGCGATGGCAAGTTCATAATACCACAAAACAGTTTACCAGCAGCAGACCCTTTTCCAATGGATCGAAGACCATACACAAGTCGAACATTCACATCAAACACTCTACATCGTCCATTTTCACCAAAGAGACTGGCATGTGAATTGTTGAAAGTCACTTGATACTTGCAACATGCACAGATTATCTTCATCTCACAAGCTAAACCAAAGTGCTTTGTTATCTCTAGTCCCACTCCTACACTTGAACAAATTTTGCACAGAACACTTTCTCTCAGCACAGAAGATAATAATCCAATATTCAGTACTTCGTTAATATCATCACTGTCACTAACATATTCACGAAATCTGTCACGTCCGCCAGTCAGCTTCTTGCTAGAAGATGTCACAGGGCTATGGCCGGCCATGTGCTGCTTAGCAGAAGATCGCACTGTTTCAGTAATTGTAGTGTCGCAACTTGGTATTAGTGTTAATTTTCTTTTCCCTACGTTCTTCCTCTTCTTATATACACGGTTATTAAAACGTGGCATCGTAACCAGAACAACGCTTTACACAAGAAGTATAATACTGCCAACAACAGGCGCAACACTGAACTAATTCGAAACGGTAAACAACAAACAGACGATGTTCCGCGCTCTTAGCGCTTCATTTGTCACAGAAAACAACGTAGCCAACCCTTGCACACTCGCTGTATGCGTAACATAAGGCGCTGTATGCGTAACAGACAAAGAAAATCCCAAGCAGTTGGCAGGAAGTCATGAGAGGGTGTTGGATGCATTCAGCGGCCGCCCATTTCCTCTGCAGGCGTGAGGGAAAATGGTAATAACTCCACTTCTAGGGCGAGTAGAACAATAATTCAAAGTTTACATTAAAGAGGAATGTTCCAATTAATTTTCGGTAGAAAAAAAAATCGTAATTTTTTGGATTTGACCACCTTCGGCTCTCCTTAAAGGCATTGTTGACAAACAACTCACCCGTCCAGTCTCAAAGGTAACTAGCGATCACGAACGTTACAGCGTGTATCAGAAGCAAACATAAGTTACATCTTCATAGCAGCGCTACAAGTGCCACTTTTGTGCGACTGGCGCGAAATGTGAACAGACATCAGCTTTCAGATGTAGAAACACGTCTACAAATTTTGTTTATGTCGCAAACTCCTTCCTGGTGCTGCGATTTTTTTTCCGTCGATGTACCAACAAAACTTGTTAACTGCAGTATAAAAATGAATCTAAATAGGTTGAGTCAAATTGATTAATTAACGGATGACACTGTAGAGTACAGTTTCAAATCGAAACGTTAATTTTAAATAAATTCCCTTCGTGGATAATAGCTAAGAGGAGCAAAAACTAAGACGAGCAAGTGGTCTGTATTGCACTTACACGAAGTCTTCAATCAACTACCTCCCAGAACGAATTGTTCATTCCATCATCTCCTAGCATGAAGTGTTCTTTTTGATTCCCAAAACACAACTACTGCCCAACCCTTCCAGTGACCTTTGTGTTCTCCCGCTACAATAGCTATCTCGTCTGCCACAGGTTGTCGCGTTTTACTGCCTCTCATCCAGTCGCTTCGTCACTAGTGAAGCATCTTAACGCAATATAAAATTTACAGTTTTTAACCTCACTGATGCGATTCAAGTAAATGACATCTCGTATGAAGCGCACCAATAAGCATGTTAATTTGATGCGATACTACATACAAACAATCAGTTATTTCTTAGGTAATTTTAAATCAATAGTTTGCAACATAGCTGTTAGTCTTTTCGCCTCTAGCAGATTAAACTAAAGAAATGATAGATATAACTTACTGCTGGGGTGGAATGTAAATTGCCACTATCATTTATTTCGTCGGCACCATCTCCTTAACTTAGAGCTATAACCAGATATTGACGCAAAAGGTTTGCATATGACCTACTTTTAAGTGATGAATGTGGGATAAAGGTAATGAGCTTCTTAATGTCTCATGCTGTGGTGTGTTTTCACATGCTATTCTCTGTATCTGAACGGAATTTACAAATGAGTCTAATCTCAAGTTAGCTGTCTTACTTTAGTCCCCAATAAGCGCTTTTGTGCGTTTTCCCCATATGTTGGCAGCACAGACGTTTGTAGGCCGCACTACCATACCGACATCAATATGCCCTTTAGACCCCAACTCTGTACAACAGACCAGCGTTATGCAGTCCGTGGTTGACCGGCTCTTTTTCCATTAATACACTTTATGGAACTTTTCCTAAGGCTAAGGTCACAACTAAGTGACCCTCAGATGACAGCTGTATGCACCTACCCATGATGCAAATTCAAAGCACGCACAGAAAGAAACGTTGATGTTCACATTCGTTAATCCTCTTGCAAGCCAAATGTTCCAAAAGAAGGCTAGAAAACTGCCCAGCACTTAGGTTCCAAACTTTCGGGAACTGTCCCATAGTATTTAAAACAATTCCAGGTGCAATACTTCCATCTGTCGATCTATAAAACAGATTCTAAAACGAAAAACACGAACCTAGTGTATAAATTGAATACTGCTTAAATGTATAGTATGTATGTATCTACGTCTAAATCATATTTTGCAAGCCACCTAATGACGTGTGGCAGAGAGTACTTCTGATACCGCTAACTGATCCCCTTTTCCTTGTTTCACTCGTGAATAGCGCGTGGGAAGAAAGATTGTGGGAAAGCTCCTGGATCGGCTCTCATTTCTCGAATCTTCTCCTCGTGGTCATTACGCGAGACGTTTGTGAGTGGAAGTAATATGCGTCCATCTCTTTCCGGAAGGTGCCCTCTCGAAATTTCAATAGTAAATCTCCCCGTGATGCAAAACACCTCGCTTGTAACGTCTGCCAATGGCTTTTGTAGAGGCTTTCCGTAACGCTCTCGCGCCGACTATACGACCCCGTGACGAAAGGCGCCGCTCTTCGTTGGATCTACTCTATCTCTTCTATCAGTCCTATCTGATAGCTATCCAAGATAGGTGAACAATACCCAAGAATCGGTCGAACAAGCGCCTTGTAAACAGTTCCTTCGTGAAACTTTCTGGCAGATTAAAACTGTGTAGGACCGAGACTCGAACTAGGGACCTTTACCTTCTCTTGAATCTGAGATGAAGTTCTCTTTATTTTACGTAACAGTTTTCTAACACTGCTATTAAACCGTGGTGGGTGTTTCCCATGCCTTAAGATCTTACTCGTAACATACTCGTCTAGGACACAGTTTTAATCTACCAGAAGATTTCATATCAGCGCACACTCCGCTGCAGAGTGAAAATCTCATTCTGTCAACATCCCCTAGGCTGTGGCTAAGCCATGTCTCCGCATAATCTTTGTAGAATCTGATAGATATCTTTGTCCTGAGGCCTTTTCACTACTAAGCGATTGTACTTGTTTTTCAGTTCCGCCATCGGTTATTTCAATATCCGCTATTTATACGTTCGTGTGATGACTGAAAGGAGGGGGGAGCCTTGTGACGATCTTCCGCAGTGAAACTATTTCGGAAGATCGTATTTAGTATTTCGGCTTTCTCTCTGTTATCTTTCGTGTAAGTGTCAGTACTGCCACTGAGTGAATGAATATGTGATTTTGCCCCACTTACTGAGTTTACCAAAACCTCTTAGTTGTTTTACTCAGATCGGTTGACAGAGCTTTACTTTCAAAGGCTCTGAACGTTTCTCTCATTGCTCTCCTTACGCTCATTTCGGCTTCGTTCAGCTTTCATTTGTCAGCTAGGTTTTTACTTCTCTTGAATCTGAGATAAAGTTCTCTTTATTTTACGTAACAGTTTTCTAACACTGCTATTAAACCGTGGTGGGTGTTTCCCATGCCTTAAGATCTTACTCGTAACATATTCGTCTAGGACATATTGTACGATTCCTTCGAATTTTTTTTCGTTTGTTCTCCATATCTTTGTTCTCATCAGTGAATATTTAATGCTGACTGCTCAGATACTCTGAAATTTGTATCCTGTCCTCTTGCTAAGCAAAAATATCTTCCTAACTTTGTTAACCTACTTTTTAAGACCCATTGTCATAGATGCTGTCACAGCCTTATGATCACTGATACCCTCTTCTGTGTTAACTCATTAGATAAGTTCGCGTTTGTTTGTTGCCAGGAGATCTAAGACGTTACTCTCACGAGCTGGTTCTCCAACCATCTGCTCAAAGTAATTTTCGGACAAGACATCGAGAAAAATGTCATACTAATCCCTGTCTCTGGTACCATTTATGACAGCGTGACACTCCCAATCTATCCCTGCAAGCTGAAATCACCCCGTAAAACAACAGCATGATTAGGAAAGTTATTAAAGATATCCCGCAAATTCTGTGTGAAGCCCTCTAACCCTAGAGCTCCTGATCCAGGCGGTCTACAAAAGCCTTTCCTTGGATGCTCCTGCAGTTTGCTGAAATCATATTAATCTTTTCTAACTGTGATCTCTGACGACAACATTCTCGGAAGATATTGTGGCTAATTTGTCAGGCACATCGTCTTTGGTCCAAAGGGAGTGTTTCTCTGATCTAAAAAAAGCCCTATGTGTACGCTACACGTACTCTGCTACTCTAGTAGTCGCTTCCAGCGCGTAGTGCACGGCTGACCTATTAAGGAGAACCCTATAATTCTGAACCCGATAGCGGAAGTAGAACTATAAAGTTATATGGAGACTATACAAATACCGGCTGTGCAAATGGTCACAGGTCTCTTGGTCTGACGATATAGTTTAACATGAATTTTGGCGTCCAATCATAGGTAACGCACGGTCAGCCAGAATGTTGAAATACAGTAGCTGGTTTACTATAACCGATGATTCGATCCAAGACATGGTACGAGAAACACTACTAAACATCACAGAATCACCTCCGTCCAGAACTACGCCCTCCGCTCACTGTGAACTGAAGCCGTTGCATTACTTGAAGAGAGGTTAACTTGCGATTTTTCATACCTCACTATACGTTGAAACATCCCCTTAGAAAAATTAATGAATGACTGCGCTGACAAACCTCTTACATTATTTGCTTTTCAAACAGCTGAGAAAAACAGAACATACTCAAACATTACTCTCTTTACTTATTTTGATCAACACTAAACTGACACACAATATTTTTAGCGCAACGCAATCTGACTTTTAATAATCCCTACAAAAGAATGGCCCTGAATAACAATAACCTATACCTTTCATGAATCATTTACCTCACAAAAATCTTCGTTACTCAAACTACTGCAGTACAGCGAGCGCCAATACTGCCAGCTAAGTAAAAGATTCTAACTAATGAAGTCTACATCTACATCTACATTTATACTCCGCAAGCCACCCAACGGTGTGTGGCGGAGGGCAGTTTACGTGCCACTGTCATTACCTCCCTTTCCTGTTCCAGTCGCGTATGGTTCGCGGGAAGAACGACTGTCTGAAAGCCTCCGTGCGCGCTCTACTCTCTCTAATTTTACATTCGTGATCTCCTCGGGAGGTATAAGTAGGGGGAAGCAATATATTCGATACCTCATCCAGAAACGCACCCTCTCGAAACCTGGCGAGCAAGCTACACCGCGATGAAGAGCGCCTCCCTTGCAGAGTCTGCCACTTGAGTTTGTTAAACATCTCCGTAACGCTATCACGGTTACCAAATAACCCTGTGACGAAACGCGCCGCTCTTCTTTGGATCTTCTCTATCTCCTCCGTCAACCCGATCTGGTACGGACCCACACTGATGAGCAATACTCAAGTATAGGTCGAACGAGTGTTTTGTAAGCCACCTCCTTCGTTGATGGACTACATTTTCTAAGGACTCTCCCAATGAATCTCAACCTGGTACCCGCCTTACCAACAATTAATTTTATATGATCATTCTGTGGTGTCACCGCCAGACACCACGCTTGCTAGGTGGTAGCCTTTAAATTGGCCGCGGTCCGGTAGTATATGTCGGACCCGCGTGTCGCCACTGTCAGTGATTGCAGACCGAGCGCCGCCACACGGCAGGTCTAGAGAGACTTACTAGCATTCGCCCCAGTTGTACAGCCGACTTAGCCAGAGATGGATCACTGACAACTACGCTCTCATTTGCCGAGACGATAGTTAGCAAAGCCTTCAGCTACGTCATTTGCTACGACCTAGCAAGGCACCATAGCATTTGATATTATTTTATATTGTGGTTATAACATGTACCGTCAAGAGAGATGTTCTACAATTGTGGATTAAAGTTAAGTATTACATCAACTACGTACTTTATTTGCTACTATTAATTCCTTTAACTGTTCCAGACCTCACGCCAATCTGCGTGAGCTTAACGCGTGCCTTTCGGCTTCCTCTCATTGTGACTTGGCTGTCTTGCCAAGTCACAACACATTCCACTTCAAATCGTTCCGCACGCATACTCCCAGATATTTTACAGAAGTAACTGCTACCAGTGTTTGTTCCGCTATCATATAATCATACAATAAAGGATCCTTCTTTCTATGTATTCGCAATACATTACATTTGTCTATGTTAAGGGTCAGTTGCCACTCCCTGCACCAAGTGCCTATCCGCTGCAGATCTTCCTGCATTTCGCTACAATTTTCTAATGCTGCAACTTCTCTGTATACTATAGCATCATCCGCGAAAAGCCGCATGGGACTTCCGACACTATCTACTAGGTCATTTATATATATTGTGAAAAGCAATGGTCCCATAACACTCCCCTGTGGCACGCCAGAGGTTACTTTAACGTCTGTAGACGTCTCTCCAGTGATAACAACATGCTGTGTTCTGTTTGCTAAAAACTCTTCAATCCAGCCACACAACTGGTCTGATATTCCGTAGGCTCTTACTATGTTTATCAGGCGACAGTGCGGAACTGTATCGAACGCCTTCCGGAAGTCAAGAAAAATAGCATCTACCTGGGAGCCTGTATCTAATATTTTCTGGGTCTCATGATCAAATAAAGCGAGTTGGGTCTCACACGATCGCTGTTTTCGGAATCCATGTTGATTCCTACATAGTAGATTCTGGGTTTCCAAAAACGACATGATACTCGAGCAAAAAACATGTTCTAAGATTCTACAACAGATCGACGTCAGAGATATAGGTCTATAGTTTTGCGCATCTGCTCGACGACCCTTCTTGAAGACTGGGACTATCTGTGCTCTTTTCCAATCATTTGGAACCTTCCGTTCCTCTAGAGACTTGCGCTACACGGCTGTTAGAAGGGGGGCAAGTTCTTTCGCGTACTCTGTGTAGAATCGAATTGGTATCCCGTCAGATCCAGTGGACTTTCCTCTGTTGAGTGATTCCAGTTGCTTTTCTATTCCTTGGACACTTACTTCGATGTCAGCCATTTTTTCGTTTGTGCGAGGATTTAGAGAAGGAACTGCGGTGCGGTCTTCCTCTGTGAAACAGCTTTGGAAAAAGGTGTTTAGTATTTCAGATTTACGCGTGTCATCCTCTGTTTCAATGCCATCATCATCCCGGAGTGTCTGGATATGCTGTTTCGAGCCACTTACTGATTTAACGAAAGACCAGAACTTCCTAGGATTTTCTGTCAAGTCGATACATAGAATTTTACTTTCGAATTCATTGAACGCTTCACGCATAGCCCTCCTTACGCTAACTTTGACATCGTTTAGCTTCTGTTTGTCTGAGAGGTTTTGGCTGCGTTTAAACTTGCAGTGAAGCTCTCTTTGCTTTCTCAGTAGTTTCCTAACTTTGTTGTTGAACCACGGTGGGTTTTTCCCGTCCCTCACAGTTTTACTCGGCATGTACCTGTCTAAAACGCATTTTACGATTGCCTTGAACTTTTTCCATAAACACTCAACATTGTCAGTGTCGGAACAGAAATTTTCGTTTTGATCTGTTAGGTAGTCTGAAATCTGCCTTCTATTACTCTTGCTAAACAGATAAACCTTCGTCTCTTCTTTTATATTCCTACTAACTTCCATATTCAGGGATGCTGCAACGTCCTTATGATCACTGATTCCCTGTTCTGTACATACAGAGTCGAAAAGTTCGGGTCTGTTTGTTATCAGTAGGTCCAAGATGTTATCTCCACGAATCGGTTCTCTGTTTAATTGCTCGACGTAATTTTCGGATAGTGCACTCAGTATAATGTCACTCGATGCTCTGTCCCTACCATCCGTCCTAAATATCAGAGTGTCCCAGTCTATATCTGGTAAATTGAAATCTCCACCTAAGACTATAACATGCTGAGAAAATTTATGTGAAATGTATTCCAAATTTTCTCTCAGTTGTTCTGCCACTAATGCTGCTGAGTCGGGAGGTCGGTAAAAGGAGCCAATTATTAACCTAGCTCAGTTGTTGAGTGTAACTCACTACTGATAGGCATAGTTAGCAATGTCATGAACTGATATATATATATATATATATATATATATATATATATATATATATATATATATATATCAGTTCATGACATCCAGTCTTACAAATTTACTGTCTCTGATGGACACACGTCCAGATCATCCGCTCTCTAAACTCCACCATCTCTCTCCCCACATCCACAACTGCTGGCGGCTCACCTCCAACTGCGCAATGCTACGCGCTGTTAACAGCCAACTTCCCAACCCTACAATAGCGACTATTTCAACAATGCCCACCAGCCACAGACTGCACACAGCACAGCCAGTGATTTTCATACAGAAAGCTAGGTGACGTTACCAAAATAAACCTAAACAGCCTACTTACAACGTTTTCCGTTAGTTGTTGTCCAGTTGCTGTTTTGCTTAGCCCATTTAAGACTACAGTTTATATCTGCCACTATGAACCTTTTGTGAGACAGCCGACTCCAAATGTTCATTGCGTAAAGTTACCAGCATAATGTTTGCTCCGAAACTGGTTGCGATGGACCTTCATTCACTTACAGCCCAAATTCGTGTAGGATTTCGGATTAATACCACTTCGTGTAGGACTATACTAAACTTTTTAAATACCCTTTATACATTGAAAACTTAGTAAGCATTCTAAGTGTTGGAGACAAGAATAATTTAATAAAAGCTTCACGATTTTCATGCCACTTCATTTCAAACAAAATCCGCGGGCTATCCATAGCTACCACCGTGAACGCCATCTGGAGTAAATCTGCTGTAACATCCAGACAAGTCGGAAGCGATCTGGGACACAAAAATACTTCCCTCTAAAAATGCCTTTAAAAACGTTAGTAACAAATTACCTTCAGACATAAATAGCTGATGATGATTTACCTGTAACTCATGCTTTGTCATTTATTTCCTCCCTCCTTGGGATGTATCCCACCCCGATCTCTATTTTTTGTAGTCTTTCTTCATTTGTGATACCTGTTACCGAGTTCTGTTTTAAATTCATCTACATTTACAGCTAGAAGTACACTCTACAAGTCACTGTGAAGTGCGTGGTAGATGATACTTAGATGTTCGAAGAAGCAAGTCCTACTCAATTAGCAAATTTTTTTTTCAAAAAATAGGGATGTTCTTCAGACTCTTAATTTGTATTCGAACTATCTTTCTGTGCACTTCACTTGTTCATTTTTTCTGAATTTATGTCGTACTGCTGCAGCATGTAGCATATGCCACATGAAGATGAAACTCGCGGACCAAAACGCATTGTAAGCAAGAAAAGGACCAAATTTGATACTGGTAATGGCGTCTGTAGATGTGAATCTGTTACTGAGCCGGTTGATTTGAAAACAGCAATGTTGTAGAAGGATGCACCATTTGAAAGTGCAGTGCCTTGGCGTTTTGTTACCTTTACTTTGTATTTTAAGTTACGAAGGGACTTACGTGGACTCCATCTCATCATACTTTAGTTAGAGCTGTTGAGACGATTTATTACTATAGCCGAGCTAGGAGCGGGCCCCTCGACAGAATGTGTGTTGAAAGCGATTACAGCCTCCGCAGACCTTAACACACCCGCTAGACAAATAGCTTCAGGGATGGGCTGCACAAACGGCAGGAGGAACTGATGTGACCGTCGCAGGGGGGAAAGTACTGAGTCACAATGAGTACGTGCGTGACCCGCCTCGCGCGTCACACACGATTTGAGAAACCTCTTCTTGATGAGCTGTTGGTGACATAAATAGGGGGTCCAGCAGTACTCAGGTCAGAGTGGACCACAGCAGTGTACAGTCGACACCGCTTCTGTGTCGCTCGTCACCTAACATCTGAATTAGGTCTACATGCTAGTCTCAGCACTGCCGTAGATAGAATCAGAGCAAGTAGAAGGGCAAGTCATGGGTAATAGAATCAGCAGCAGTGCCATAGGAACCTTCAATGTTCAATAGTCAAGGGACTTAGAGTTATTTTCCTGCTTCCTTAAGAAATCATTTCCGAATTTCGTAATCTGCACCACCTTTTTAGCTCGTCTTCTACAGCTGTTGGAGTCTGCAAGCAATCTATGCATACGTCACTCATCGAGGTGATCGACTGAGGTAGGCCCCTGTGTTGTGGCAATGTGTCCATCTCACTCCCTCTCTGGACACGACAATATGGTAAACCCAGCAACTCAAATGACCGCAAGAAGTAAAAGAAGCGATAAGTGATAAAAGCTTCCTTCGGGGCGATTGTGGATCGTGGGGATCGAACCGAGGCCTTTGGATTTATAGTGTGCCATTTACCCACTACGCATCCGAGCTCGAAGTGTAGTATCTGATCAATTGTATCTGGACACTAATATGTAATGTGGAACTGAGCACTAGATGTCACGAGACGCTGAACCGTCAGTGTAAAAGGAGGTGGCGAATATTGAGCTGTCAGTAGAAAAGAAACAACAACATAATTGGTCAGTCAGAAGAGCTCAGTCACTTCCAACGTGAAATATTCGCTGGATATTACCTGACTAACAAAACCACGAGGGAAATTTCAGCTCTTCTAAAGGTACCCTAGACGGTTGTATGTGATGTTGTGTGAAGTGGAAACGAAAAGCAACAACCACAACTAAACCAGGACCAGGTAGACCAAGTGTACTGACGACCAGGCACAGTCAGAATTGTGGAGGGTTTTTGAAAAATGTCACGTGAAATCAATGGGAGGAGTCAATCGTGTGCTCCAAAGCGCTAGCAACAATCCACCTAGCATAATGACTGTGGGTTTTTTTTTTTTTTTGGTCATCGGTCTACTGACTGGTTTGATGCGGCCCGCCACGAATTCCTTTCCTGTGCTAACCTCTTCATCTCAGAGTAGCACTTGCAACCTACGTCCTAAATTATTTGCTTGACGTATTCCAATCTCTGTCTTCCTCTACAGTTTTTGCCCTCTACAGCTCCCTCTAGTACCATGGAAGTCATTCCCTCATGTCTTAGCAGATGTCCTATCATCCTGTCCCTTCTGCTTATCAGTGTTTTCCACATATTCCTTTCCTCTCCGATTCTGCGTAGAACCTCCTCATTCCTTACCTTATCAGTCCACCTAATTTTCAACATTCGTCTATAGCACCACATCTCAAATGCTTCGATTCTCTTCTGTTCCGGCTTTCCCACAGTCAATGTTTCACTACCATACAATGCTGTACTCCAGACGTACATCCTCAGAAATTTCTTCCTCAAATTAAGGCCGGTGTTTGATATTAGTAGACTTCTCTTGGCCAGAAATGCCTTTTTTGCCATAGAGAGTCTGCTTTTGATGTCCTCCTTGCTCCGTCCGTCATTGGTTATTTTACTGCCTAGGTAGCAGAATTCCTTAACTTCATTGACTTCGTGACCATCAATCCTGATGTTAAGTTTCTCGCTGTTCTCATTTCTACTACTTCTCATTACCTTCGTCTTTCTCCGATTTACTCTCAAACCATACTGTGTACTCATTAGACTGTTCATTCCGTCCTGCAGATCATTTAATTCTTCTTCACTTTCACTCAGGATAGCAATGTCATCAGCGAATCGTATCATTGATATCCTTTCACCTTGTATTTTTATTCCACTCCTGAACCTTCCTTTTATTTCCATCATGGCTTCCTCGATGTACAGATTGAAGAGTAGGGGCGAAAGGCTACAGCCTTGTCTTACACCCTTCTTAATACGAGCACTTCGTTCTTGATCGTCCACTCTTATTATGGCCTCTTGGTTGTTGTACATATTGTATATGACCCGTCTCTCCCTATAGCTTACCCCTACATTTTTCAGAATCTCGAACAGCTTGCACCATTTTATATTGTCGAACGCTTTTTCCAGGTCGACAAATCCTATGAAAGTGTCTTGATTTTTCTTTAGCCTTGCTTCCATTATTAGCCGTAACGTCAGAATTGCCTCTCTCGTCCCTTTACTTTTCCTAAAGCCAAACCGATCTTCACCTAGCGCATTCTCAATTTTCTTTTCCATTCTTCTGTATATTATTCTTGTAAGCAGCTTCGATGCATGAGCTGTTAAGCTGATTGTGCGATAATTCTCGCACATGTCAGCTCTTGCCGTCTTCCGCATTGTGTGGATGATGCTTTTCCGAAAGTCAGATGGTATATCGCCAGACTCATATATTCTACACACCAACGTGAATAGTCGTTTTGTTGCCACTTCCCCCAATGATTTTAGAAATTCTGATGGAATGTTATCAATCCCTTCTGCCTTATTTGACCGAAAGTCCTCGAAAGCTCTTTTAAATTCCGATTCTAATACTGGATCCCCTATCTCTTCTAAATCGACTCCTGTTTCTTCTTCTATCACATCAGACAAATCTTCATCCTCATAGAGGCTTTCAATGGATTCTTTCCACCTAACTGCTCTCTCCTCTGCATTTAACAGTGTAATTCCCGTTGCACTCTTAATGTTACCACCGTTGGTTTTTAATGTCACCAAAGGTTGATTTGACTTTCCTGTGTGGTGAGTCTGTCCTTCCGACAATCATATCTTTTTCGATGTCTTCACATTTTTCCTGCAGCCGTTTCGTCTTAGCTTCCGTGAACTTCCTATTTATTTCATTCCTCTGCGACTTGTATTTCTGTATTTCTGATTTTCCCGGAACATGTTTGTACTTCCTCCTTTCATCAATCAACTGAAGTATTTCTTCTGTTACCCATGGTTTCTTCGCAGTTACCTTCTTTGTACCTATGTTTTCCTTTCCAACTTCAGTGATGGTCCTTTTTAGAGATGTCCCATTCCTCTTCAACCGTATTGCCTACTGCGCTATTCCTTATTGCTGTATCTATAGCGTTAGAGAACTTCAAACGTATTTCGTCATTCCTTAGTACTTCCGTATCCCACTTCTTTGCGTATTGTTTCTTCCTGACTAATGTCTTGAACTTCAGCCTACTCTTCATCACTACTATATTGTGATCTGAGTATATATCTGCTCCTGGGTGCGCCTTACAATGCAGTATCTGATTTCGGAATCTCTGTCTGACCATGATGTAATCTAATTGAAATCTTCCCGTATCTCCCGGCCTTTTCCAAGTATACTTCCTCCTCTTGTGATTCTTGAACAGGGTATTCGCTATTACTAGCTGAAACTTGTTACAGAACTCAATTAGTCTTTCTCCTCTTTCATTCCTTGTCCCAAGCCCATATTTACCTGTAACCTTTTCTTCTACTCCTTCCCCTGCAATTGCATTCCAGTCGCCCATGACTATTAGATTTTCGTCCCCCTTTACATACTGCATTACCCTTTCAGTATCCTCATACACTTTCTCTATCTGTTCATCTCCAGCTTGCGACGTCGGCATGTACACCTGAACTACCGTTGTCGGTGTTGGTCTGCTGTCGATTCTGATTAGAACAACCTGGTCATTGAATTGTTCACAGTTACACACCCTCTGCCCTACCCTCCTATTCATAACGAATCCTACACCTGTTATACCGTTTTCTGCTGCTGTTGATATTACCCGATACTCATCTGACCAGAAATCCTTGTCTTCCTTCCACTTCACTGTGCGTAGTGAGCTAAAATGAATGGCGTACACATTTCGCACAGCTCCTCATAAGATACAGATATCTGTAATCAACGGTAAGCGAAGCTTGAGGTAGTGTAAAGAGCCGGACCACTGGTCACTTGGTATGATGAATCACGCTATACACTTTGACAGTCCGATGAAAGGGTTTGGCTATGGTGAATACCTGAAGAACGTTGTCTGCCACTAGCTGTAGCGCCAACAGTGAAGTATCGAGCACATGGTGTTATTACATGGGTGCGGGGGTGGGGGGGGGGGGGCATTTTACGTAGTGAGGATGCGGTCAGTTCTACTTCTACATCCATACTCCGCGAGCCATCTGACCGTGTGTGGCGGAGGGTACCTTGAGTACCTCTATCGGTTCTCCCTTCTATTCCAGTTTCGTATTGTTCGTGGAGAGAAGGATTGTCGATATACCTCTGTGTGGGCTCTGATCTCTCTGATTTTATTCTCATGGTCTCTTCCCGATATATACGTAGGAGGGAGCAATATACTGCTTGACTCCTCGGTGAAGGTATGTTCTCGAAACTTCAACAAAAGCCCGTACCGAGCTACTGAGCGTCCCTCCTGCAGAGTCTTCCACTGGAGTTTATCTATCATCTCCATAACGCTTTCGCGATTACTAAATGATCCTGTAATGAAGCGCGCTGCTCTCCACTGGATCTTCTCTATCTCTTCTATCAACCCTATCTGGTACGGAACCCACACTGGTGAGCAGTATTCAAGCAGTGGGCGAACAAGTGCACTGTAATCTACTTCCTTTGTTTTCGGATTGCATTTCCTTAGGATTCTTCCAATGAATCTCAGTCTGGCATCTGCTTTACCGATGATCAACTTTATGTGATCATTCCATTTTAAATCACTCCTAATGACTAATCCCAGATAATTTATGAAATTAACTGCTTCCAGTTGCTGACCTGCTATATTGTAGCTAAATGATAAGGGATCTTTCTTTCTATGTATTCGCAGCACATTACACTTGTCTACATTGAGATTCAATTGCCATTCCCTGCACCATGCGTCAATTCGCTGCAGATCCTCCTGCATTTCAGTACAATTTTCCGTTGTTACAACCTATCGATATACCACAGCATCATCCGCAAAAAGCCTCAGTGAACTTCCGATGGTATCCACAAGGTCACTTATGCATATTGTGAATAGCAACGGTCCTACGACACTCCCCTGCGGCACACCTGAAATCGCTCTTACTTTGGAAGACTTCTATCCATTGAGAAGGACATGCTGCATTCTGTAAAAGAAAGACTTAAGAAACCACTGAATGCAGAAGGATACGAACACATTTTACAGCGTTGTATACTTCGTACAGTAGAGAAACAGTACGGTGACGATGACAGAGTCAGCATCATAATGCATCCTGACATTAAGCAGCATCTGTGAGGCAGTGGTTTGTTGATAATAACATTCCTGAAATGGACTGAACTGCCCAGAGCCCAAACCTGAAGGTAGTGGAACACACACGGGACGAGCTGGAGCGTCGAGTTTGCTCCAGACTCCAGCGCCCAAAATTACAATCTTCTCTGGTTTAGACTCTTCAGAAAACATACGTTGCCATTCCTCTATATACATTCAGACATCTCACTCTGTGAAATTTCTTGGCCTCCTTTTCGACGAAATGTTAACATCGGCAACTGTTGTAGGTGTAATACAAAGTTTCCTATGTTTAGCGCTGTTTGTCATTAGTCAACCTTTTACCAACACCACTACTGCTGTATCTGTTGCGAGTTACTCGTCGCTTAAGCTGCTCAACTGCCCTCCGTAGCCTCGTGCTGTGCTCAGCAGTGGTTACCTCGAGTCCCAACCCCTGATAGCACCAGCAGTCAATGTTATGTTGCTTGGGAGACAATATGTGTTGTGTAAAAAGTCGTTAAAATTCTTAAAATATGAGTTCACAGTGGTGATGATTACTTATCAGGAGAGTTGCGCTCTAGCAAAACAACGGGTGATTAGTTTGGTACGCTACATAAATGACGTATAAATGGTGGGACTACCGGTAGTCGCAGTAGCACTGGCAGGGGAATAAACATAAATGAATATGTAAGAGAGAAACTGGGATACATCGAATTTTCTTTGCTTGTTTGGTTGATGGTTTTGCACATAATTCATTCACTGTAAGTACATTGTGTATTCCATATTTTATAAGTAACAAAATTAAGTTGATCGCATAGCTTCTGGTCTTTTATGTAACCAAAGCAATGCAAATACAGTTGACATGAACAAATGTAAAATGTATTTAATTACTGTTCTTATTTTGTACCCAGTAGAAGGTTCTTCATCATGATCAAAGGCAAAAGTTTCCTGTTAGTGCGAAAGTTATTTATAAATTACAGAAACATGTTTTGTATACGTTCGACGAAGTATTGAATCGATGTTTGATGTATCTTTGTTTTGCATCTTTTGTTGTTCTACCTTTTTGCTGAGGAAATTGCCTTTTCTAGTGCTATGTTAAAAATCTATATTGTTTTCTTCATTTTTACTACAACACCCCATTTTTTCGCGTAACAAATCAACAATTTTCGAATAAAACAATAAAACCTGAATTAAACATAGGCAGTTTCAATTCTACTATAAGTATTGTTTAAGTAACAGACTGGAGGAAGCTATGGAGAACAAAAGTGCTCCGTATGTTACCCGGGACTTTATGTAGCATCAGTCAGTTTCCAGATTGTTCACCACTTCCGGTTGGGCTATCGTACCTAAACTGACTGCAACTGTTTTCGTATCCTAGGCGGCCTAAATGAAATGAGCCTGCCCCAGTTAGAGGGTGAGATAAATGCTGATAGTCCTTCGGAGTCTCGTGTTATTATCCTACCCTGTATCAGAACGTGGCAAGACGGGGACTACGATCCTACTTGCAGGGAGCCACTGATTTGAATGTATACTGGGAGAATGTGGAAGAAATCGCAACACAAAATAAAGGATTTAAAGATTAGCACAAAGAGATATTTTCTGCAACGAGCACGGGACAATGTACTCTTAACGGAGGGAAGCCGCCACTAGCGTATACACATTCACAGAATGACATATAGAAATAGCATTCACCTACAGTAGCTACACAAGTTTATCCGAGACCACCTCAGAGAGAGAATACTGAGCTATGAGAACTAGGTTCCGGCAACAGAAAGGGTGGTGGCAGAATTCGCTGAACCTCACCACATAGGTGGCGCTGCTGCTCTCCCGTAGAATCGCGAAATGCTCGCGATCGATAAACGACCGAAACGGCGATCGAATCCGAGCGTCATTATTAGACTGTGCCCGAAGTCACGAACCGTTAATCTTTACCACCGCATCGCGGAGCATACCTGTGGGGAATACGCGGTCGCGGGCGAAACGGTAGCTACTGGACCTTCCAAGAAGACGTTCCAGAATGGGGTGGAACGGCCATGCTCAGGGCCTTTGTTACCAAGTCGGCACCTCACACTGGTGGGTCTACGGCTGAAAACAGCAGTTCCGGTTCAAGCTTGCTGGGTGGTCAGGCTGCTAGCTGTCACCTGCTGGGCAATAGGCCCGACGACTTCTTTTCTGCAGCAGAAGTTTCCTAACCTGGCACAGCCTCAGCCATTGGGAAGGTGGGAAGTTCTGTGCTGGAACGCTGCTCGAGACGAAGAAGACGAACTTGAATCTTTTTAATGACCGCCGTTATTTTGAACAATTTATTAATTCCTGTGTAAATGGCGCTAGCTGAATCTGTTTACAAATTTCGGTTCCTCTGTTTTCAGGGAATTAGTATCACAAAGTTTCTTTCGTTTCTGTAATTATTAACATGCTTCAATTCGTCGTTGAACGTTTAGAAAAAATGGTTCAAATGGCTCTGAGCACCATGTGACTTAACTTCTGAGGTCCTCAGTCCCCTAGAACTTAGAACTACTTAAACCTATCTAACCTAAGGACATCACACACATCCATGCCCGAGGCAGGATTCGAACCTGCGACCGTAGCGGTCGCGCGGTTCCAGACTGTAGCGCCTAGATCCGCTCGGCCACTCCGGCTGGCGAACCTTTAGAAACGTCAAAATAAAATTGATATGCAAATTATGGGTAGAGCAGTGATTTATTCCTAGTTTAAAGGTTCCGAATCTGTTCTCTGATTGCATATCCACTAATTGGATCTACATCGTACTCCGCAAGCTCTCTCTCGACTCATCCTTTGTTTACCGCCTCGCGCGACCACCCACACATCATCACTACACGTGACGTTCTTGGGGAGCGTTCGCAACATGATGTGTTACCTTACACGGCTTGTAGTGGAATCTAGTAAGACACTGATCGCATACGTAAAGAAAGCGATCGTTATGAGGGAACGCCCGATAGATACACAAAACACCTAACGTACTGGTAACATTGGTGCGACCTTAACGCACCAAAGCTACTAGGAAAACTGCCGTAGTAGTCTATGCTTACCTATGGTAGTATATTGTACATTGCGATAGCCTTACAACTCTACGTGTAAGTAGGGGAAACCTCTCCGACACTTGCAAGCCGAATGGTTAGATGGAAGGCCCCACGTTTATTTTTTTTATGTGTGTGAGAGTGAGCGCCCTCAGTCAGAAGCAGACGCTGTTGAAGGTTCGAAGAACGCTCGCTTTGGACGCGGCCAATTGGCGCTTATCTTCTAGCAGCCCCTCTTCCCCCCCCCCCCCCCCTCCCCCCCTTCTCCACCACCCTGCGCGGCTGCTATTAGCTCGTTACGAGAAAGAGCTAAGACAATGGCAGGCGGGCCCATACTGCCAGTATACAGTAACGTACCGCTGCGCGCTGTGGTGCCTCTGCTGATCTGATTACGGCCCCTAAAATTGCTCTCCGTATTCACGTGGAATGCCTACGTTACGCGCTATCGGAAAGCTCTTTCTGAAAATAGTGCGGCGGCGGGAGGTTTCGGTCCTGCTCCGCCGCTCCATCTTCAGCGAGGAGCTCGAAAGTTTCCGAGGAGCGAGTACGAAAGTGAGAGAGCGCGAGATGACAATGGGTGGCGCGCGAACTGGGATGAGGCCAGCACGCGCGGCCGAGGTCCCGCGAGGCCCCACCTAGTTACGTGGATCCGGGCCCCGAACAATGGGACTTTATTATGCTCATTCCGCTTTATTATTATTTATGAGAGTAATTTAGAGGGAAATGTAAACCCGATACCGCATAAAATTTTATTAGCGGCTCTGCGCTGATACGATCTCACTCAGCTCTCATAGCACTCTACACACACACACACACACACACACACACACAAGAAGACTCACTGCTATTATTACAGACTTCGAAGAAAAGTGTTTCCTTTCGTTGTTTTTTTTTTCCTTTTACAAGATCGTCCTTCGCAGTGCAACACGTTCAAAAAACAATGTACCCTGCAAGCAGATTAGGGAGGTATTTTCGTTGTTTCGCTGTCAGCGGCGGCCAATACCACTGGCGGTCCATCAGACGGGCTGGCTGGCTGGATGGATGGAGTACTGTAATCCGAGACGCCTCTTCATGTCTCGCTATCTGATTCAAATTTGTTTTCACTTGCATCGGAGCACACGTTTGTAGTGACGCGATCGATGTATCACCTTTGTGAAGGACTACCTTCTGTGTGACGTCCACTTGTTGCACAATTGGTATAATGCACAGCGAATTCACTACGGGAAATTTAATGTTGTGTGACGTAAGGCACATTTTTATGGTGTGAAATATCTTCGTTCCTTTGCTTTTTTTTTTTTTTTTTAAATCAGCCGTATACAAAACACTATTTCTCTGTCATTCACCCGGACATGTATCGACACTTGCGTTTCATCTTCTCTAGGTCGAATTTATATCTGTGAAATACAATACAAAGTTTATAATTGCTTATCTATTACAGAGCTAGAAATTATAACACGTGAATTTTGTTTCGTTTATTCCCATTGCTCACCTGAAAATTACATTGCTAGTAAACACACATTTTTAGGTCCATTTTTGTGCCCTTTTTTCTCATTATTACAGCATGTCAACAGCAAAGGAGTCATGAAGAAGTATTGTGCATTTTCTAAGTAGGCTGTTTAGGGTTTTATGTTGCTAATGCCAATTAGCGCTCTGTATGAAAATTACTGACTGTGCTATATGCATCTGTGGGTTGTTGGACTCATTGTTGGAATATTCGCTTGTGTAGTGTTGGGCAGTTGGATGGGAACAGCGCGTAGCGTTGCGCAGTTGGCGGTGAGCCGCCAGCAGTGGTGGATGTAGGGAGAGAGATGCTAGAGTTTTGAGAGGTCACTATAAGCGGGCGATCTGGACATGTGTCCGCCAGAAAAAGGAAATTTGTAAAGATGGATGTCATGAGTTTATATTAAGGTATATACATAGTTTGTTCTCTATCAAAATCTTTCATTTGCTAACGATGCCTATCAGTAGTTACTGCCTTCATTAGTTAGACTCTTTTATTTAGCTGGCAGTATTGGCGCTCGATGTATTGCAGCAGTTCGAGTAACGAAGATTTTTGTGAGGTAAGTGATTCATGAAAGGTAAGGGTTACTGTTAGCCAGGGCCATTCTTTTGTCAGATTGCGTTGCGCTAAAAATATTGTGTGCCAGTTTAGTGATGATCAGAATAAGTAAAGAGGGAAATGTCTGAGTACGTTCAGTTTTGCTCAGCTGTTTGAAAATCAAATAACGTAAGAGGTTTACCAGCACAATAATTCAAAATTTTTCAAAGCTGACGTTTCAATTTTTTCAACCTATTTTTTCATTGGGTAGTGGTTTTGTATATTACCGTATTTACATTTTCCGTCCTGTTGTGTATCTCTGATAGATGTATCTTCCTACTGCTGTTGAGTGCACTGATTTCTCACCGTTTTTCACGTTATTTCGCTCTCACATTTGCTTCACACATATGTTCGACAAAATGTGATTCGGGTAGACGTTACTCTACTCATATTCATTGAGTGCAGCTATGTTGTTGTCGCTGCGCACTTCTTCAATGCTTGTCTTATATAATTCCGCACACGCAACATAGTGTAGAAAAATCGAAACACTAAGAACATCTCCACAGACAAATTCTCCAAAGCTAGAAACCATCAATTAAATTGTAGCTTGTACCAGTCTGTCTGCATATGCCAAACATGCAGAAATGGCAAAACGAGGTGGTGTGAACACTTCAGAGCCTTAAAAAGTGACAGTACACACTCTACTTCAACACACTTTTGCATATCACATCATACAAGAAAACCACACACACAAATAACATTGATACTGATCTCAATATCCTCAGAGAAAGTAATAGTATCAAAAACTCGCAATAGAGGAGAACTATTACGTCCAACAGAGGTGATACAAAGAAAGTAAGTCCTGAATGGAACAAAACAATGCAACAAAACACTCCCTGCAACACTCAGTTATCTACACAAGGACACTTTCTCTCATACAACATACTAATTAAACAGTTTCAAATATCCGTAAAACATGTTTTCTTAATCGCAATCCACCCCACACTTCTTTCCGGCTCTTTCTTCCTGTCTCACATTTTACTCGTAAGTTCTCACCCAGCAGATTTACCTCAATAGTTCTAACGAAACATCCAAAATTAGCGCCACGCTATACACAAGGCAGACGATGAACAACTGACCAGTGACAACACAATGAATATGGAGACAGATATGTCTGTTCAAATCAGGTTTTGCGGAAAATAAGTGCGATGTAAATGTGAGAGAGAAATTACATTACACCGATGTGAAAACATTGTACTCAGTAGCAGTAGAAAGCTACAACCACCGGATACAGGAAACAGGACCGGAAAAGTAAGCACAGTAAGCTAAGAAACCAGTACCCACGAAAAGTGTTCTTCAGAAATGCCCAGTATTTCTTCATCACTACTTTGTAGGTGGCATGCAGTCAAAGCGACAAAACAGGGCACAAATGCATTTCCACAATCAATGTAATTTTCAGGTGAGCAGTGGAACAAACGAAACAAAAAACACGTGTTATAATTTTAGGCCTACAATAAATAAACAATTACACCCTTTGTATTATACTTTACAGAAATAAATTTGATCCACTGAACACACATAGGCTTTGAAACTTTTCTGGGGGAATAAAAAAGAAATAGTGTTCTGCATAAAGCAGATTTCAAAAAAATCCAAATTTTGAAAACAAATCAGACGAAATAGCAGTGGGACTTCCAACCTGAACAAGACAATATTACTCTAGTGACTGATCTTCACTGTACTACAGAAAGAACAGAAATACATCAAGAATAGTCATTATGGACTGAACTGTGCAAACAAAGTTGATAAAAGAGTATCATCAGCTTCGCCCGTTTAAAGTGGCGACTGGAATGCTAGAATTTGCTCCCAGAAAATCAGTTTGGATATCGCTACGACAAAGAAACCCTAGACATTAATTCCAGTCTTCAGTACGAACTTCTCTGGGCATTCAACAATAGACAACTTCTTGCAGCAGCGTTTATTGGCGTTAAGAATGGATATGTTTTGTTGTTGTTGTCTTTAGTCCAAAGACTGGTTTTCTGCAGCTCTCCATGCTACTCTATCCTGCGCAAGCTTCATCTCCGAATAACTAGTGCAACATACATCCTTCTGAATCTCTTGGTCTCCATCTACAATTTTTACTCCTCAAGCTTCCCTCTAGTGCTAAATTGGTGATCCCTTTATGCCTCAGAATGTGTCTTTTCCAATCGATCTCTTCTTTTAGTCAGGTTGTATAATACATTTCTCCTCTCCTCAGTTCTATATAGTACCTCCTCATTAGTTATGTGATCTACCCATTTAATCTTAAGCATTCTTCTTTAGAACCACATTTCGAAAGATTCTATTCTCTTATTGTCTAAACTGTTTATCGTCCATGTTTCACTTCCGTATATGGATACACTCCACACAAATGCTTCCAGAAAGGACTTCCTATCTCTAAAATTTATACTCGATGTTAATAAATTTCTCTTCTTACGAAATGTTTTTCTTGCCATTGCCAGTCTACATTTCATATCCTCCGTACTTCGACCATCATCAGTTATTTTGCTACCGAAATAGCAAACCTCACCTACTACCTTAAGTGCCTCATTTCCTAATCTGATCCTGTCACCATCACCTGATTTAATTCGACTACGTTCCATTATCCTCGCTTTGCTTTTGTTGATGTTCATCTTATATCCTCCCTTCAAGATACTGTCCATTCCGTTCAACTGCTCTTCCAAGACCTCTGATGTCTCTGACAAAATTACAATGTCAACAGCAAACCTCAAAGTTTTTATTGATTCTCTCTGGATTTCAATTCCTACTCCAGATTTTTCTCTTGTTTCCTTTACTGCTTGCTCAAAATACAAATTGCATAATACCGGGCATAGGCTACAACTCGAAATTACAATTACATATTAATATCTTCAGTTGCTGACGGAGGTTGATATACATCAACAGGGACAGATGAAAACGTGCGCCCCGACTGGGACTCGAACCCGGGATGTGTTGCTTACAAAGCAGACGCTCGACCCATCTGAGCCACCGAGAGCACAGAGGATACTGCGACTGCAGGGACTATCTCGCCGACGCCTCCCGCGAAACCCACATTCTCAGCTTATATGTCCACACACTACATACGCTGTGTCCCAACCCAACACACTCATTACTCGTGAAAGACATTCTTACCAAGTCCCGTAAGACTTAGGGTAATATGCTTGCATCCGCACAGAAGAAGAAGGTCATGGACGGTTTTGCCAGAACTATATACTTATATGGATATGGTGTCTGTTCTTTCGAACATGTCCGAATGAACAGACACCATTGATGACCTGCAGCCGTCTAGAACGAAATTAGAATTATATATGAATACCTTCAGCTGCTGACGGCCGTTGATATACAAGGTAAAGCGAAATTTGCGCACTCGGGCTTCGCAGTGCGATTCCTCACATGCCAGCGACAAAAAAATGTTTGTCACAAAATTTCGTCCGGCGAATACATCCGACAGAGAAAGGACGTTAAAGAGCGGCAATCTAGCAACACTGTAACCACATGTACAGTAGGTAACTCTGCCAGCTCATTTCGTTGTGCTGTACAGTTGATGCAGTGGATAGAGTTTTGGGTTAGCATGCTGGAGGTTGAGGGTTCGATCGCAGGTTGAGGTATATGATTTTATTTGGTAAATGTAGTCCAGGTGGTACGGTATCTGGCATCTTAATCGTCAACAGTGATTGTAGTAGGTCCTCTAGAAAACACTTGCACGTACATACTACAATCATAGAAATGGAAGATTGGTCAGCTTTGAAAGAAGACCTTTCGACGTCTGGGCGTGAATTTATTGGCAAACCTGTTTTCTTTGTACCCTTCTCCAATTGTACCAATTATTATTCTTACCTCCTTGAGGTCGATTACATTTCGTTACGGCCAGTAGGATAGCAACATGCTTTGAAAATAATGTCCAAACTCAGTTACTATTTGTATGTGTTATCATCATGGTCCCATTAATTATTGATTCTGGTAACCGCACGCTGTTCCGTACGTATGTCAATGCATTATTATTATTATTATTATTATCGATGAGATTGTTGAAATGTCACATCTATTACCGTTAGGGAAATAGTGTAATTCGCAACTGAATATTTCACAATTAGCGGTGTTAGGATGAATCATGCAGAACAATATCTGTCAGAGGGGTAATGCATGTTAGGTGCAACAGCGTACAGGTCTGACGACGTGTTTATACTGCATGCGCTGTCCACCAGACAGGGAGTAGTTGCGAGTGGAGTAATGCGCCTGTGACAGACTCCGATGTTCATGCGTACACGTATCTAATTTTCTCATTGTAAACGTCTAAATCAGTGTGGCAGACGTGTGGCATGCACAAACGATGAATATGTGCATACGTTTCTGTTCCTAGGTGCATCTGATAAGCCGGCTGGTGTTCCAACTCGTGAATATGCTGCTAGATATCCTCGTCGACGCCATTTAGATAAATATGTGTTTCGTCATCTGGAGCTGCACCTTCGGGAGTCAGGTTCCCTTCTTCCACAATCGCATGACAGAGGTCTTCCACAAACTCGCCATACTACAGCTACAAAGGAAGCTATTCTGGAGGCCATACACCAAGAACCTCAGCAAGACAGCCACGTGTCTTGCAATGCAAGGTCGTTAACGTGCTGCACGACCATTGGCTGCAACCCTATCATTATGCTTTCATCCAACATCTGCATTCTGCAGATCGCCATCAGCGTATGCAATTCTGCGAATGGTTCCAACAACAACAGGTAGCTAACGATGACATCGTGAACACTGTAAATATGGTCGGATGAAGCAGCATTCACTCGTGAGGGTATCTTCAATATGCACAATGACCGCCATTGGTGTGAGGTTAACCCGCACGTCACCCACGACCGTCGCTACCAAGTTTGCTTTGGTATCAATGTCTGGGCCGGATTATTGGGCGACAGGTGTTTGGGCCCCTACATGCTGCCTGACCGGTTGACTGCTCGAAAGTGTGATACATTTCTCTCAAAGTATCTGCCTGATGAGCAGGAAGATATTCCACTACATGTTCGGCAGAGGATATGTTTCCGACATGATGGAGCACCTCCACACTCTGAAATTAATGTGCGACAGTATTTGGATACAACATTTCTAGGAAATGGCTCGGATCTGGAGGTCCAATTGCATGGCCACCTCTTTCACCTGACCTAAATCCCCTGGATTTCTTCATGTGGGGGCACCTGAAGGAGCACATATACTCTACTCCACCGACGAATGAGGATGAATAGGTAGCAGGTATTCATGCTGATTTTGTTGCTGTGGATGCAGCTGTGCTGCGGAGGGTCCAGAGCTGTGTGATCTGGTGGGTTGCACAATGTTTGAACGTGCAGGGAGGTCGCTTTGAGCATCTGTTGTTCTGAGGACAACGTGTTATGTTGTGAAGGTCATACAGTCATTAACATGAACATTATTATTGTCACTGGTTGCCAATGTGCGACATCTGAGCGCTCGTATTACATGTAGTAGAAATGACAAGTAGATGTTGTGTTATTGCACTGTGCTATCACCTTTAGCATCTCGAAACTGATAATTTTTTTGTAGTTATTCTGTCCTATGACAGGTCATTTCATTCAACTGTCTGTTTCTTATCTGTCTAACCACGTATTTCTAATGTTCAGCGTTACAAAATGTTGTAAATTTAGGATACTTCCGAACTAAGAAACGGTGTGTATTACAGTATGAAACCTCAGAATGAAATTAGAAAATAAAGAAAATGCCCCCCAACCCAGCATCGAACCCTCGACCCCCTGCATGCTAACCCAAAACTGTTTCCACTGCACCAACTGTACAGCAGAACTGGTATGACGTGACAGGGGTATTTACTATACATATGGTTACAGTGTTGCCAGACTGCCACTCTTTAACGTCCTTTTTATGCCGGACGTACTCACCGGAAGTAATTTTGTGGCAGACATTTTTTATCACTGGCATGTGAGGAGTCGCGCTGCGAAGCCTGAGTGCCCGAATTTCGCTTCAGCCTGTGTATCAACAGGGACAGGTGAAAATGTGTGCTCCGGCGTGCGCCAGATAGTCCCTGCAGTCGCACTATCCTCTGTGCCCTCGGTGGCTCAGATGGATGCCGGCACGGTAGCTCAGCGTGTTCAGTCAGAGGGTTAGCTGCCGTCTGTAATAAACAAACAGAGTGAATGGGTCAACAACGAACTTTAACGTGCGTCAAGGGACTTCTGCCACAAACAGTTACAACGAACTGTAACGAACAAAATGAAACTACAACGAACTATAACGAACAAAATGAAATTACAAAAAAAAAAAAAAAGTGGATAGAGCGTCTGCCATGTGAGCAGGAGATCCTGGATTCGAGTCCCGGGCAGGGCACACATTTTCACCTCTGCCCGTTGATATATCAACACCTGTCAGAAGCTGAAGGTATTAATATATAATTCTAATTTCATTCTAGACGGATGCGTGTCATAAGGCTACAACACTGTCCGTGGCAGCCCGAACGTCGTTCGTTCGTGTACTCCGATCTACCCTTTACACGATAGCCAAGGACACGGCCTAACCGTACATGCATCGACTAAACTTGTCAGTGAATGACACAAAAAACGTCACATTTAGTCCACCAGAAAATAGTTATCAACACAGATAAGTATGTACAGCATATATTCTAGTTCCTAGTTAGTAGTTTCTAGTTCCTAACTAAAATTGATATAATTTTGATTAAAGTTAGTTCTTACAAGAGTGTTCTACTTTATAAATGCTCTATTGGAAAAAAGTAACTTGTTTCTGTAACAGTCTGGAAAATAACCATTAAACCATGTTTACAGCTTCGCAGGAGGACTTAAGTGTCTTACGTTTACCCATTTAAATAAATATTCCGTTACTTATTATTTTGTAAGTTATAGAGCAAAACGCCTTTTCTGAAACACCCTAGATATCATTTATTGTTTATTTTAATCCCCATGTGTTCCCTGAACCATCCCTTAAACAACAATAAAGTGCTGGGAGAAGGCCATTAATAAAATGTTATTTCGAAATATCCTGGGAAACAAGACGTTAACGTTTGATGTGTTTCAGCAGTTAGTAAGCTTATCAAGAAACCGTAAGTTATTTTAAAGAGTGGAACAAGAACTTGTAAGTAGGCTGTTTAGGTTTTTATGTTGGTAACGCCACGTAGCTCTCTGTATGAAAATCACTGACTGTGCTGTGTGCAGTCTGTGGCTGGTTGGCATTGTTGAAATATTCGCTATTGTAGTGTTGGGCAGTTGGATGTGAACAGCGCGTAGCGTTGCGCAGTTGGAGTTGAGCCGCCAGCAGTGGTGGATGTGGGGAGAGAGATGGCAGAGTTTTGAGAGCGGATGATCGGGACGTGTGTCCATCAGAGACAGTAAATTTGTAAGACTGGATGTCATGAACTGATTTTTTATATATATATATATATATATATATATATATATATATATATATATATATATATATATGACTTTTGAACACTATTAAGATAAATACATTGTTTGTTCTATATCGAAATATTTCATTTGCTAACTATGCCTAACAGTAGTTAGTGCCTTCAGTAGTTTGAATCTTTTATTTAGCTGGCAGTATTGGCGCTCGCTGTGTTGCAGTAGTTTGAGTAACGAAGATTTTTTGTGAGGTAAGTGATTCATGAAAGTTATAAGTTATTGTTAGTCAGGGCCATTCTTTTGTAGGGATTATTGAAAGTCAGATTGCGTTGCGCTAAAAATAGTGTGTGTCAGTTTAGTGATGATCAGAATAAGTAAAGAGAGAAATGTCTGAGTACGTTCAGTTTCGCTCAGCTGTTTGAAAATCAAATAACGTAAGGGGTTTATCAGCACAATCATTCATAAATTTTTCTAAGGGGACGTGGCAAACTAACCGGAAGTTTCAGCATAGTTTAACTTTTCTGAGGAATAATAGAGTATTTTTCATTCTGAGTAAAATGGAGATAGAAAATAATTTGTCTAAAATACGATCAATTTAGCATATCAAATAGAACAGGTGTTTTATAAAAAGAGATTTCCAATAGCCGAGTTCTCAAAGCGATACATCTTCGTTAACTTTCAACATGAAAGACCTTCGGTAAGTAAGATACTAGAGCTATTAATGATTACACCAAAGAGGACAGAAATGAATAATAGATACACAGAATGTCTAAACGTCTCCCACAACGGGATTTCACAGTTCCTCTTCAAAATCATCTTGTGATGCTAGATGAATATAAAATGCAGTTTACTTTTGTGAATAAATTAATTTATGTCAGGCATCAAAATAATTTTCATTTAATTACAGGTGCCTTTATCTCAACTACCACAATGAGACGTGTCAGCGTTTTGTGTCCAAAGAGAATCGCGTATTCAGCGACGAAAACTTGTGACAAAGGCGTCACGCGACGGCGCTCGCCGGAAATTCGTCGCTTGCGTTGCCACGAACGAAGGAAACGCCGTGCCGCCCAGCCATAGTCGAGAAGATAAAATACTATTTTCAGGACGGCTAAGAATGCTATGCTAGAGACATCGTTTAGGCGGCTCTTTGACGTTATAGCACTAGGTACTGTCAGTTAGTAGGCAGTATTGTTTGATTGCTGGTAGACTGTGAAAGCATCGGGACCGCCTCCCGCAGCGAATTCTGTAAGAAGTCATTTGTTTCCATAACCTACACTGGATATTTTTTGCATTTATTTTGAGTTAACTTGTGTATTACGAAGACTATTTCACGCTTTAACTGCTTGCTTTGGATGTGTTAATTTTAGGGGCGGTAGCGTGTCTCTTCGCGGCACAAACGCCAGTGAAATGAGGAAATTTACTGTTTACTACGAGTAGTATGTACACAGAATCAACTAAACTCCTTTTACAGAATTTAAGGACAGGTTCCTTACACCAAATCAGGGAAAAACACTTGGTAAACAGGGCTCTAAAATGCGAACATCAAGAGTTATGAGCACTTGGGCATCTTCGTTATTGTGAGACACGTCTCTCCTACTGTAAGCTCTTTGCCTTCCATATTTTGGGAAGAGTAGCATGAACCAAAACAAGAAAAAAATCTCCGGTAAACAAGGGTCCTAAAACGCAAACTTAAAGAGCTATGAGCACTTGCTCAGTGCTAGTGTGAAGCACATCTCTTCTACTGAACAAGTGCGCATAACTCTTATGGTAAGCATTCTAGAGCCCATGGTTGCTGGACATGTTTTTATTTCTTTGTGGTCCATACTACCTCTTTCCAAAATATTGGAAAGGAAAGGGCTTGTCGTAGAAGGGATACGTTTCACATTACCGAAGCTCAAGAAGCGATAATAGCTCTTAAGCTAAGCATTTTACAGTCCAGGTTCACCAGAAATTTTTTCCGTTGGTATTCGCTAGACCACTGCGCAGTGTGTGGCGGAGAGTACTTACTTCCATTATTAGATATTTCCTCTCCCCTTCGAATATGTGTGTTAAGCGAGGAGAAAATGACTGACTATGCGCCTCTCTTCGCATCCTGGTCTCTCCTGACGTATGATCCGAACGCCAGATGCGAGGCGCGTTCAATAAGTAATGCAACACGTTTCTTAGTCCGCCAGTTTCGGCTGAAGAAATGTGGATTTTTTTGTGGGACATCGTGTAACATTACCGCTTCATCCCACAGAGTTTAGAGGTTCATGAATTTCCGATAGGTTGTGGCGCTGTAAGCAGCATTCAAAATGACGTCTGTAATGGAGGTGCGTTCCAAGCAGGGAGCTGTCATTGAGTTTCTTTGGGGGCGGGAGGGGGCAAACCAGAGTATCAAAGGTATTCATAGGCACCTGCAGAACTTCCACGAAGACTGGCAGTGAGCAAAAGCACACTAAGTTGTTGGGCGAGTCCCCTGTTATCATCGCAACAAAGTCGCTCAAACCTGTCGGATCTCCTGCGTGTCGGCCGACCGCACACATCTGTAGGTTCCAGTTATGTTGGAACGTGCGGACACTCTCATTGGAGATGATCGACGGATCACAATCAAAAACCTCGCTGCACAACTGGACGTCACGGAAGCCGAAAGGAACTCAAGAAACTTCACTGGATGGCTCTTCCTCATCCACCCTATACCGCTGATCTCGCTCCAGCCGACTCTTCTATCTGTTTGCCCCTGTGAAAGATGCACCCCGCGGGAAGCAGTACATGGATGACGGGGAGGATATTGATGCAACAAGACGCTACCTCCGACGTCGACCAATGGAATGGTACCATGCGGGCATAAAGGCCTTTCTATTTAAGGCGTCGTAAGGCTGTTGCTTTGAATGGAGATTATATTGAAGAATAGGTTTTTGTACCCAAAAGAGAGAGGAATAATATCGTCTATCGGAATCCTGAGAATCCTGAAAGAAAGAAAACAATTTGCTTTCAGAAAAAATGTATTGCATTATTTACCGAACGCCCCTCGTATATGACGGTGGCGTAGCATCGACGGCCAGTCTCTCTCGAATACAGGTTCCGCAAGTTTGTCTGGGAGGGTTTTGACAGAATAATATTGTCTCTATTCCAGCGATTCCCATTCAAGTTTTCCGATCATCTCTGTGACTCTTTTGTGTGGGCTATACCGACCTGTTGCGAACCAAGCTGTGAGTTCGTTTGATGCCTACTGCATTCTTAACTGAAAAAGATCCCAAGCTATGGAGTACTACTTTAGAACCGGTCACAAAGCGTCTTGTATGAGGTTTTATTTACAGATGTATTGTACTTTCCCAGAACACTACCAGTAAATTGAAATTTACCTCTTCCCTTCCCTACAACATATTTTACGTTTTCATCTCTTTTAACGTTGCTTCCTAGTAGGATTTCTATATAGTGTGTCAAGCTCATTAATACTCTTTTTATCTTATTCATTCTCTTTTTGCGGGCATTACCGTGGATACATGCCAAAGGCCTTGTCAGAGTGATAACACTAGTTACCGTCAGATCACTTAAGCACTGTGGGCTTGGCTAACACTTGGATGGGTGACCATCCGGTCTCTAACATTCTGCGTGGTGTCTGTTTGTTTTAAGTCGTGTCTCCCTACCACTTTCGCGCAACGACGCTCTGAGCGTGTTTTTTTTTTTTATTGAATTGACTAGTTTGAACCCGGAACCTGTTACTGGTAAGGAGACGCCAGACCACACATGACATGTAGAGTTCAGAAGAATTCAGTGGGACTAGCGATGATATAATCAAATACTAAATGATTTCAGTGTCACCTCCACTGCAATCCCTGTAAAAGAATCTTAATACCAACTAAATTTAGTGGAAGGGGTTCAAGGCTTTCCCATTTTTAGTTAGCTGGTAAAATAGCGTCGAAAAAGCAGTTAAGTTTACCATTGGAATTTTTATTCTACTCACAAAACATTGTTTATAAATTGTACTATTGACAAAAGGAAATATTTTAATACAGGATGATAAAAACCAACTGCGTTCAACAAAGATTTCAACGAATATTCCCTGAATGGGTTTCCAAGTTCTATAATGGATCGAAGGATGGCCCATGCCATATCATATCTATAATCTAGATTTAAATTAAGTTTCATAAAAGAGAAAACTGTCAAAAATGGTCTACAGTGACCCTCAATTATCTTTAATTACTTATTGAAATGGTGATAAATCACAGTGGCTGATGTGGCTTCTCATCAATTATATGACAGAAAAATCATCGCGTTTCAGATTTTAACTTCAAGTAGCAAATGTGAATACGACGAAGTTTAATTGACGATCGGCACTAGTAATACGTAAAAAGGTGATGTAACAGATGAGACTTCTGCAGTTCTGAGTGAAGCCTTATGCACTCTTATGCGGCATCACGTGCGTTCATTACCTTGTCAGTGGTTAGGCAGCGTCAGGGGCGGCTGGTGGCGCAGCTCCACACACCTTGCCGTCTTGCTAGCAACTCTCTCGAACTTATCCTTACTACTGTTTGCTGAAGTTGGTTTAAGAAAGAGATATCTGGCTGTGTTTTCAACTGACCAATCAGTGTCTCATTGTTAAGTTTAAGCTCCGCCTACAAAAATTCTGTCCATCCAATAAGAAACGATATACTTTTCATAGTGGGGCAATGTTTTTAATGTTTGCTACATAACAGAGACACGTATACTCTCACGCTAAAACTTGCAGCTGGTGTGGCCCTTTTAGTGTTATCGTAAGATCTATACTGTTCTTAGCTGGCCTTATTGGCTGAGCAGTTCTAGGCGCTACAGTCTGGAACCGCGCGACCGCTACGGTCGCAGGTTCAAATCTTGCCTCGGGCATGGATGTGGGTGATGTCCTTAGGTTAGTTAGACTTAAGTAGTTCTAAGTCCAAGGGGACTGATGACCTCAGAAGTTAAGTCCCATAGTGCTCAGAGCCATTTGAACCATCTTTTATACTGTTCTTCTGGAGGACTCTATCTTTTAACATGGGCTGGGGGATGGACCTTTTGGCGGTCGGCCGGCGATTAGGGTGTCCCATTGTCCCGCTCTTATCGTAGGGCCTTCAGCCTACATGGCTCTGCTCTCGGCTTCTGTTCTCGTTTCTCCCCGTGGAACTGCGTCTGTTTCACGGTGGGAAGGTATGAAATGCATTTAGACGTTCTTGTGTTGGACTGTGGTGTTCCATTTGCTCACTCATTGATCGGATGACTTTGGTTAATTTAACGTCAGGATTTATTCGGAGCTATGTGACATATTGCCGGATTTGCTGTCATGTCAGTGTTTTCATGGAAGGTGTTGGATTTGCCTGACACCTTACAGATCTGCTTAGCACTCTTGGCAAGCAGGCTGCACTCAGCCCTTGTGAGGCCAATTGAGGAGCTATTTCATGGAAAAGTAGCGGCTCCGGTCACGAAAACTGACAACCCGCATCCATATCCTCATCCAGTGATCCCTGTGGGCTGAGTACGACACAGCGGTTGGTCGGTACTGTTGGACCTTCAAGGTCTGTTTGGACAGAGTTTAGTTTTACTGTGTATACATGAATATCAACTGAGCACCCAGTTTTACTTGGGTATGTACTTATTTAAGTCAATCAGCGCACCTCCTCCTTGCCTCTCTCTCTCTCTTCACCTCCTCTGTCCACCACTCTATTTCCTCCAGTCCCTATCTCCGTAAATCTGCTACACCCCCTCTCTTTGTACATCTGCTCGTCCCCACTCTCTCTGTCCATTCTCCCTTTCCCCATCTCTCCCTCTCCCCCTTTCCCCATTAATGTGTCCACGTTTTCCTTCCCACTTTCTGTCTACCATCTATTCCTCCCTCCTTCTCAATCCCCGTTATCACTATACCTCAACATCAGGCGATGTAGGAGGTGCTTTTTACTCGCCTCTTTGCCTTCGTACACAAATGTCAAGTATATTTCACATATATTTAATATATTTCACACATATTTATATACAAATTTCACCTGTATCTCTAACGAATTTGGCTCTTCAATATTATTTCACTCTGCTCAATGTTTATGACGTCATATCACCTGAACTATACGTCGTACAAAGACATAATTTTGCAGGTACATTCAGTGGAGTGTGTGAATATTGTCATCAAATACAGTTAGTTGTAGTTGTTGTTGTGGTCTTCAGTCCTGAGACTGGTTTGATGCAGCTCTCCATGCTACCCTATCCTGTGCAAGCTTCTTCATCTCCCAGTACTTACTGCAACCCACATCCTTCTGAATCTGCTTAGTGCATTCATCTCTTGGTCTCCCTCTACGATTTTTACCCTCCACGCTGCCCTCCAATGCTAAATTACAGTTAGTAGTAAAGAAATAATATATAAATACATCGTGCCTGATGGGGCAGTTTTACTGCATGAACAGCGGAAATCCAGTAGGAGCTAAACCTTGATCATTTTTTGGGGTTTTTCAGGGACAAAAAAGTTTCTAAAGTTTTGAAATTATTCGTAAAGTTTGTTGTTCATCTCATCCTCAAATGCTGGACGAAGTACGGGTACTTGCGTGTCATTGGCTGCACTTCTTCTGCACCCCTACCCCTTTGCTAGGTAGGTGGTTCTTATCCACACAGCGATTCTTTCCACACGGTAAGTGACATGTGTAGTAAGTCTAGTTGAAATCGGTCAAGTGGTTATGAGGAGAAGTGGAACGTAAGTACATACATAAATTTCTATAATGTGCATGGATTTTAAGAGAGATGCCATTAATTACACGAAGTTGAAATTTTGTCCAAGTTCTTTTGCATTTCGTATCATCATTCAACGAAGATGCTTTGCTGTAGATAACGTAAATGTCAGCGAACAGACTGATAATGCTGCTGTACCTACTTGAAAATTCGCATTAGTGCGTGTAGTTCAATGGTCGACGCAGGCCTTTCGACTGGACGCCACCCCTTCGGCGAACACTGGCAACACCGGAGATCTTATTACGCTTCCTTGGGATACACTCGGTGTTTTTCGTTTCTTTTGAAATTCAGGCGTCTCACGGATGCCCTTATTCGAAGAAGCGGTAACATTTTAACTTACACTCTGCGACAGAAATTGGGATCTGTAAAGGGCAGGAGTATTCCTGTGCAGCTAGTGGTTCTTCGACTCGCTATGATGAACTTGACTGACAGGTGAATTTAGCCTTGAAAAATACTGTACTGACAGTAAGGAACAACAAATACAATAATTCTCACATGAATTGTTGACATCTTAATCTCAGTTTCCCTTATCACACACTATCTGATGAAAAGTATTTGAGCATCTATCAGTGGACATCAAAATGCAGTGTCAAATGTTTTTTATTTTTCTTTAAAGAATTGATATTGTGATCAAAGACTGGAAAAACAAAAAAAAAAGATTTGACAGTATTGGATCACTGTTTGGTTACGCGACCATGTCGCAGTTGGTGAAACTAGTGCCATGTCTGGCTTACCACAGAGTCAAAAGGCTCTGTAAAATGATGCAGAAAATCGATACTGAGGTAATGAATATTATATCGTTTAAAGAATTGATATTCTGACCGAAGACTGGAAAAATAAAAAAAAAACATTTGACAGTGATGGATAACTGTTTGGTAAAGGGACCATGTCGCAGTTGGTGAAAAATGGAGTGTGTCAACATTTCGCTTTTCACGGCATTAAATCTGCTGGAGACACTTTCAGAGAGATGTCTAAATATCTGTCAAGGAATGGCGACCCAATTTTCCACAAGAGTCATAACCAGAGAAGGTAGTGAGGGCGCTGTGGTCTGGAGCGAACTGGACGTTGTAGCTCATCCCAAAGGTGTTCCATTGAGTCCAGATCGGGACTCTGAGCAGTTTAATCCGCTCCACAAATGTTATTGTCCACAAATCATAGCCTCACAGATGCTCTTTTATGACAGGGTGCATTGTTGTAGTGATACAAACAGTCGTCGTATCCAAACAGTTCCTTTACTGTACGCAGCACACAATGCTATAAATCGTATTCATATACTTCCATAATTAGCATTTCTTTAAGCGCAATATGAGGACAACACCCTAACCACGAAAAACATCCAAATACCGTAACACCACCGTCTCTGTACTTTACTGTTGGCACTCTAACAAGTATGGTTGCAGATAGCGTTCCCCAGGCATTCGCCAAACGCAAAACCGTCCATCGGATTGTCATAGGGTATACCGTGATACATCACTTCAAATCACTCATTTCCAGTCGTCCACTGTTGAATGGTGTCGCCTTTACGCCACATCAATCGTCACTTGGCGTGGATTACAGAAATGAGCGGCTTATGAGGAACTGTCCGACCATTGCGCCAAGTACCTGCCCACAGTCATTTTGCTAGATGGGCTGTTGGCAGTACATGGTGTCAGAAAAAGAATAACCCGATTTTAAATCGAATTATTTATTAGAAAGAAGTGCTTAACACCAACAAATTGCATACTAAATTACTCAGAAAAGTTTATAAAAATCCATCATAAATGTTCAATATGTCCTCCAGTGGCTGCACGGACGACATCTAGCCGATAACCGAATTAATCACAAACTGAGCGTAAGGTGTCTTCTGTCACTGAAGCTACATCAGCTGATATTCTGGTTTTTGGTTCATCAGTGTCACGAGGTAAGGGAGGAATGTAAACACATTGTTTAACATATCCCCACAAGAAGAAATCACATGATGATAAGTCAGGGGACCAAGGAGGGCAAGAGTGTAAAGCCTTGTCTCGCGGTCCTGTACGCCCTATAAAACGTTGAGGCACGTTGGCATTGAGTAAACTGCGCACGTTGTTGTGCCATTGCGGTTGTGCTCCATCTTGCTGAATTTGTCAGCGTCAAGTTGGGGGATAATCAGTTCCGTAGCATTGCAACATAGGATTGTCCTGTTCCACTGTTTGTTCAGGAACGCGTGGCCGGCCAGGACTTTTGCCTTTACAGAGGCACCCTGTTTCTTCGAACTGTTTATACCATCGTCGAGTGTTCCTTGGCGCTGGTGGTTTAGCACGAAATCGAATATGAAACGACCGCTGAACTGCGATCACTAATTGAGTACGACTAAATTCAGTAACACAATACGCCTTCTGTTGCGCGCACGCCATATTGCACGAGACTGGCTGAATGCTCCAGGTCAGAGCTCGTAGTGACATCTAGCAGATTTTTTCTGAGACACTGGACCATGCAGATTACATCTAGCGCTGTTTCAATTACCTAGTGACATTTATCTCAATATTACTACCAGTTAAAATCGGGTCATTCTTTTTGGGACACCCTGCACTTTGGAACTCACGACTCATTTCTTTCGCTGATTTCACGCGATTTTTTACAGCATCCGTCCGCCATGCTCGACGGCCCTGTCCGTCAGTACATAATGTCTGCCTACTCGTGGTTTAGCTGTAGTTGCTCCTTCGCGTCTCCACTTCAAATCACATCGTAAACAGTTAACTTTGAGAGCCTTACAAGGTTTTCCATCTCCCTGATGGATTTGTTACTCATGCGACATCAATGACCAGCCCACATCCGAAGTTTGTGAGCTCTCCTGACCGGCACATCTTGCTGTTAGGCCCACTGTTTCTCTACTGCCAACACTATACTCCAAACCACCTTCTATATCGGCGATCTTCCCCTCGTCAAATCTAATAGTCAGTTCAGCATTATATGGGGTGTCCAGATACGTTTGCTCATATAGTGTATGTTAATAATACAGCAGTCACGGGTTAGTTGCGGTATACTGGCGTTTATAAATGACAACCCGACCTAAAAGATAGTAAATAGGTAAAGCTGTTGCATTTATCTCGTTGCGAACGTTGAAGAGAGGTTAAATTGTCTGCAGTTTAAGAACATATATTCGACAGCAGTGGTGGATAGGAATCTCTAAGGGAACGTCAGACAACTAATTTCCTACATGAAATGTTACTCTATGCTGTAGATCACTCATGTCCTTGTAAAGCTCCGTGTCTACATGTACGTTGTTGATACCATGACAGAGAAGCGACTGACTGGAAGCTGATGATGGCCTATGGACTACTTTTGTGCATGTGCAGTGGTGCGAATGGAGCTGCCGCAGTTGGGATTTACTGCGGAACAATGATGCCCAGTGTACTGGAAAGAACTTTACGCCTATTTTTCACATCGTCTGGGATGCCTAAGTATGGTGATAAAAATTTCCTACTCAAACAGAATTTACCAGCTATCTCGAAGTCGGGCGCTACCGCATTGACGGGGGAATGTAATTTAGTGTACGGAAGCAAGCAGTAGCAGAATGATGTAAACTAGAAACGTTTCTGTGAGTACGATAGCGAAAGGTAGTTGGATGTGACCTTTAAAATTATCAAATTTTTGTCTAATTCAAACATTTTACGATTCGATTGGCTATATTTCAAATTGCCCGTACATCCGCCTTTCACAGTGTCGCAATCCAGCGCAGGTACACAATGACAGTAACTGCTGAAAACTAGTCATGGGGTTAACAAGCCATATTATGCAGCATTAAACATCAAGATTTCTGCATGAGGCTCAATATGAGGATACGGAATGCTAGTAAGACGTTATCCATTAGCTTGCAGAGGGTATTCCTGCAGTTGCTTCGGACACAGCACGTTGTGCAGCGCCCTTACTTTGGTCTAGTAGACATTAATTGGTCTTCAGAGGATCAGAAAATACACTGGTGTCCAAAATTAAAGCAACAAACACCCATTTCCCCGTCCTGTGTCTAATTCATGATGTAATCATACAAACTCTCATCGGACGTACGTAAGATCGGAAAGTGGCATTCTGGTCAACGGACAACCACGCCAACGATGACGTCAGGACACCCATGGAAAGGCGTAGTGTTTGCTGGGTAATCCTACATCCACTATCGCTGTGTTCACAGGCACAGAAGGTGCACTGTGGCACAGAGCCTACGCCTACCAGACTCTACGGTGAAGGGTCATTGGCAGAATGGAAACAGGTCAGTCGCAAACTGTTGTGGCCCGATGGCTTAATGTGAAAGATTCTGTTGTTTCTTGGGTGTGGCGAATCTTTATAGAGTCCATAATTATATCCCGAAGACCAGGGCAGTTCCGACCACGTGTGACATCAGAAAGAGAGGATCGTTATTTGGCTGTAAGGGCACGGCGGTATAGCGTTAGTGTTGCAAGGCAGTTGGCATCTGACCTCGCAGCATCACAGTGGCCTTTATTGTCGGAGCCCTGCAGTATGAGCACCTCTGACACGTCCTCGCAGAAGGGAACGTCTAGAGTGGAGTCAACAACATACCACCTGGACATTCGAACAGTAATGTTCTTTTCACAGATGAGTCCCATCTGGACTTGTGTCGAAGCAAGCTGGGATAATTTTAATTAACGCCTTGTTTTTCCACGTGCCTCCTTAAATTCGTTTTGTTACTTTTAACTAATTATCATTAACATACGTGAATATAATCTGCATTTCCACAAAAGACAAAGATTGGCCCTCAGTTTTAAAGTAAATAACAACAGATCTAATTTCGTGCTTAGTTTTATATACATAATTGATTTTCTAATTTATTTTTACTATTCCTAGTTAATATCGTTTGTTACAGGTGGAAATCAGTAATTGTTTCGTAACTTAAAGTCTATTGTTTACATATAAATAAATATAAATTCTCTACTAAATATAAACATTTGGAAGACGGAAAACTAGTAATCTTAAAGTATCTATTTGGGTCTCTTCGAAAACATGTTAGCAAATCCAGCACTTAATTAATTCCAAAGTAATTAACAGTTTTGTCAAAAGTATTGTTGACATAACTATATTTATTAATTCCCTGATTTAAACAAATAATTCGGCTTAACCCTTGTAGTGGAAGAAACTGTTAAAAATAAGCGATTTTTCGATGTATTTAGTTAATTTAATGAGTTAAGTTTTAACTGTATTTTCTGTAAATTTAACTTCAAACAACGTGTAGCTTCAGTACCGATTATTGTGATGATATATAAGGGCCCAAGTTTTGGTCACGAGACAGTCAGTCTACGGCCGAGTTTCTGACGAGTTGCCTGTGCTGGTTAGAACAACAACAATGCTTCCAATTAACTGTGGAATAAGTGTTAAACAATTAGGCTATGTGTAAGAACAGTGACAATGTCTGCTCCATACATACTGATTATTCTTCAAGAATTGTGAACTTTGTAGTTAGGTTTTACTGTTCGTAGCTGTTCAACAAGAAACTATTGTAGCAATATGTGGAGCTTCACCTGCAAATTGTTAATGAGGCTTATCGAATGTTACATAATAGTGCACTGGCTACGTTACTGTGTATTATTGGGGGGGGGGGGGGGTGCAAAGTGAAATTAAAGTACGGGAAACGCATCTGTATACGTGTAGGCTACATTATTTACAGTAATCAGCGTTGGAACCACACAACCCATTTTTCAGCCAGTACGGCGACACTGAGGACAACAAACTAAGAAGTAATTAAAAGCGGGAAGAAACGCCACAGACTGGATAGTGATTCTTGATGAATTCGCATCTGTAGGGAAGGGATCCAGAAATTTAGGAAAGAGACCGATATCGAAGAGGATCCCTAATGGTGGAGGTAGTGATTATGCTGACACTGGAACATTTCTTCATGAAATTGTATAGTTGACACGGCAACATTTAACTTCTGTCAGGTATCGCGACGAGACCTACGGACCTTATGTGCGGCTGTTGCGAGGTACTGTAGGAAAGACGATAATACTCGGCCTTTTGAAGCAAACGTGGGTGATGTTTCCTTGGAAACGGTGATATTGGGTGTACTGCTTGGCCCGCTCGCGCTCCAGATTTGAATCCTTTCGAGCATATGTTTTTTGATGCACTAGGGACACGAGTTGCATCAAGTCAGTATCCACTAACCATTTCGCAAGACTTGCGAGCAGCTCTGCAGGAAGAATGGACGTTATTGTCTGATGACATCACTCACAGCATGCCCAGTCGTTTTCAGGCCAGTATTGCTTCCAGAGGTGATCACACCCCGTACTGAGCACATTAATCGATTGTCGGAATGTGTGTGCAAATCCGTCAAGTTGGAAAAAAAACCATTTTTGTCTACCGTTATGTGTTTTGTAGTTGTTTACGTTCTGTATCGTTCACATTGTTTCTAATTTACTGTCACCTGTTTATACGGTTTTGTGGCAAAATAAACGCAACCTTGTAAAATTTCCTTTTGTTGCTTTACATTTTGACATCAGTGTAGTAACATAGTGAGGTGAGAAACGGTATTGGATGTCACGAAGTGATGTCGGGTCCCCGCCTGGGCAGTCGCCTGAATTGTCAGCCAGTCCTGTATTAGCATCCTACAAAGACAACCAGAACACTCTTGTACCAAACGTCAGCATGAACAGGCCACCACAATCTTACTCCATACTATACCATTACAAGACGACGAGGACTGTGCGTATCTTTCTAGGATTACCAATTTATTGGTACAACAAGAATATTTATGTTTTACATGGTATTTTGAAACCTTATTATGGGTGTGTTTGAAAAATTACTGAATTCGATAGTGAAAACGTTTAACTTTTAGAGCTAGAAGAGATAAATAAATACAGACCAGTAAAGTAGATAAACATAATTCTTAAGTTCGTAAGGCATCAACAAAGTATACTTATACACGGACACAGAAGTACAGGAAGAAGAGGTACGGGATTGACTGGTAATTAGGGCAGAATAAACTAAGTAGGAAACAGATTTGTATAAATGTAGTTGGGGATTATAAATTAGGAATTTGTAGAAACTTTAGGCAAAACATCCAAAGAAATTAAAAACAGTCTTACAATAGTAAATGGTTTGGCTGGAAATTTAAAGGTATATGCATGATGAGTGCTCAGTTTGGAGATTTCCATAATTATTGAAATTTGTGTAGAAACTAAAATATGTATGTAGCTTGAACATAGCGGAACTACACTAGCGTGCAAAACAAAAAATAATGTTCGCATGACGTCTCATTACCAAGTAACATAGCTCGATGGATCTGGAACCATACATAGAACTGCTACAGTACCGTACCGTACAGTACTGAAAGAAACGTGCAGTGAGAAAGGACACTTTTGTTCAAAGATAATAATTTCAATGTAGTCACTACGATTTATGATGGTCTATTAGACATTACAATAGGCAGGACATGGTTCTTAGTAAGGTGTGCGATTATCACGGACAGCAATGCGTGCTTCTATGCTGGCCACAAAGTTGGCAAGGAGTTCTTGTGGTAGTTCATCCAATTCCTTCACTAGCGCGGCTGACACCTGCTGAATGCTTGTTGGTGAATATGGACATGCTGCAACACATTTCCTTAATACATCCTACACGAACTCAGTTGGATTTAAATCGGGGGGCAGGGCAAGGAAATCCACTCGCTTGATATCCTCTCCTTGCAAGAGCTCTTACACCGGCACTGTTCGATGCGGTAGCGCATTGTCACCGATAAAAATTAGGTCACAGCCGAAGGCATACCTGAAAAGAAGTACACTCAGAAGGAGAACAGCGTCACAATAACATTGGCTGGTGAGTGTAACTCATTGGCCGAAGAATGGGAAGCCCTCCCACGAGAATTCGTTTATCAATCTTGTGGCCAGCATGGAAACACGTTGGACAGCGTGCACTGCCGTCTGTGGTGCTCACACGCCCTATTAAGAGCCATATCCTGCCTTTTTTAATATCCAGAGGACCATCTTGAGTCGTGGTGACGTCAGTGTAATTATTGCCTTTGAATAAAAGTGTCCGTTCTGTTCGTATCACTGCCTATTTCGTTCAGTTACCTTACCTACTACACTGAAGGTTTTGCTGGATTGCGTTGTCCCCTCTTGTGTACCATATTGTTGCAATACAATCCAGGGAGCTGGGGTCGCGCTGTGAGCAGCAGGATGGGCATGGAGGGTAGATGGTGAGTGGTCGAATGTACAGAATTGTAAAGCGTCTTCATGGTGACAGGGCATAAGCGCACGCTGCAAAGAAATGCTGTTGCCTCGTCAGAAAGACGTGACGTCATCCTGCAGGTCAGTGAACCGGGGCTGCATACTGTGCTGACAGTAATGTGAGGGCGAGAAGGTGTCGCCTGCCAAACATTCTGCGTTACAGTACGGCTCCCATATCAGCGCTCTTAAAGACAGCCTGTCGCATGCTAGGGTGGAGGCTGCTGACTGTTGTCCAGGGAGTCGGCTGTCCTGAAGACTAGGTCTTCATCATTCAACGTAGATTGACCAACACTGCAGCAGATGTCCACCGCGTCGGTCAAGAGTCAATGGCACATAGTGTGGGAGGGGTTGGCTGCACACCAGTCTCGCCATACGTGATGGCCCTGTAGGCAACAACCGCAGACAACGACTGTGGTATGCGTCAGGTTGGGTGTATCTCTGTGTTGAAGTCAGCATGAAGGTAGCAGGCTGAATGCGTCTTTGAGTTCTGAAAGCCTTGTCATTTAAAGGGCCGAGTCTGTGCCAATAATGTGATGGCTCTGGATGTGTAAGCACATTTGCCCAGTTTTATTTGTCTCGTCAGCACACCTTGCCTCACTGTGGTAATTTAATAATTATTCTCGATCACCGCGCTCGGATATTTCTTCCTACATTTGACTTCGCAGCGGTACTCTGGCGTTGAAGATATAAAGCGTTACTTCACAGTGTCTTGTTAGTCAATCCTATTAGGTCGTGCATTAATTTTGTTACCGAATACGTTTGTAAGATTGACTGGTTTTATAGGTCATGCTATGAGACGTATAAGATAAGATATCAACATTTCAAAAATGAGATTCTGATATACGAGGGAACCTGAAAAATCGAGGACTCTGAAATTAATTCGCGGATCATCAAATTAACATGATCTAAAGTAACATACGACCATCTAAAATCTGGAAGATGCCATAAGCACTTGCATTGGTGGAGATGACCAATGATATCACACATCCGTAGAGTATGGTTGACGCATTGAAAATGAACGCTAGCTCCTGACTTACTGCTGATGGAGATCCACAATAGGTTTCAACATAGGATCCAGACACAGTGAATTAATTATCTGCTACAAAGTTATTCCATTACACTTAGGTGAGTACTCTATATAAAACATTGGTCATCCGTGGGAGGCATCATGGTAATACCGTATAGCACCGCCTCTAGTGTTAGTAACGATTGAAATTTCATTTTAAAACTTTAAATTTTTTTGCGTATTTCACCACTTATGAGCAATTTTTACCATTCATTCCTTTGTAATGATTCTATTGAAACGAATTTCCTGGCCTGCCACACTTTCACATACGACCACAGTATTACTTGAATAAATACCAATTTGGGCTGGAGATGATGCAATGTGTGAATCAAAGTGATATCCACCAACCCACTCATAAGAAAAACAGCGAGTCAGTGCTATTAATTAGGACCACGCTTTTTTCGGAACTGCCAGAATTATAAGTATGGATTTGTTCTAGAAAGAATGCAACTGACAAAACCCCGTCCGACCGATTCTGGAAGTAGAAAAGGCACTAAGAACATCAGTGCGTTTCAGCATAGGTTAGGTTGTTAGGCAAAAAAGCCTTGTGAAGATGCTCATCCAATTGAAGTGGCGGACGCTACAAGAGGGATTAGAGATCAAATGGGGGGGGGGGGGGGCTATCAACAGTCATTCTTCTCGCTCACCATATCGAACCGGAACAAGGAAGTCGAGAAGTGAAAGTGGTGAATGAAGTACTCATCGTCAAACACCCGATGGTGGATCACGGAGTAGAGCTATAGATGTAAGTCTACGTATAACGATTCCTACTAAGCATATATACTAAAACATACTCTCTCCGTCTCTCTCTCTCTGTCTCTGTCTCTCTCTCTCTCTCTCTCCCTCACGCAAACACACACACACGCACGCACGCGCGCGCGCACACACACACACACACACACACACACACACACATTGTGTAACATTCCTCTGCTGTGTTATTTATCAAAAAACGTCTATGGCACACAGTGTATTACCTCGTCAGTAAATTGCATCTCTCTCTCTGTTTCATACTTCACTGAAATAATTTGTATGCCAAATACCATAATGGCCCATCAGTAAATTTCGTCCCTCATGTGCGCACACGTCATCAAAAAATACTTATCGCGCATAACTGTAATCCTTGCTTGTGTGTCAGTGAAGTTTAATTGTATCTGAATCATGAAACACGCACAACCTTGAGACCTATTGCTGAAATCAGTGTACACAATGGATTTACTAACGCTATAATTCATTTAGGCCTTAGCAGTGAATCTGAAGGTGAGGGAATTGACATAATATTTACCACTGAAAGGACTGAATGTTTTAATAAACTCAATACTTAACTGCACTTACGGTTCGTTGCCACAGGCAATTGTAATTACAAGTAATTAAAAACATTAATGTGAGTATAACCTTTTTAAATACGTACGTTCCTGTGAGACTGTTAACTAAAATTCTGAGTTGGAAAAGTTATTATATGAGGTGGGGTTGCTTAATAATCTCGCATCTGATTCTGTGAAACGTATTTCAACATGGCCTTGATGACCACAGTGATTGTTTGTCTGCAACAAGGACCTAAGAATCCACCCCCAAGATGAGGCAGCACTGACGAGTATGAGATAGTGAAAGCTATAATAATTTTCAACTACAGATTATCGCTTCTACTAATATGCCTGGGTTTTAAGCGATGCTTACGATAATCTTGAATGTAAAGCAAGCAGAGTGGAGACACGGCAGCTCTCTGAAGTTCAGCATTATGATCCAGCAGCTGAGGACTCGAACATTGGACTCCAGATGACTCCACCGCTTCTTACTCTTCTTACCATCTTCTTAACGCGACTTGTCTGCTGCTGATATTTTTTAAGTCTCTGACAAGAAGACTGCTCCTCTCTTCCTGCAAAAAAAAAAAAAAAAAAAAAAAAAAAAAAAAAAAAAAAAAAAAAAAAGGGCATCCACCAATTCTCTCAAAAGTTACCACATCCCGCCAATGGCATAATTGTTTTCTGACAAAATATTCCACCTAGAAGGGGCATAACTTCAATAAGTCAATGAACTGAATTTCTTCCTATAAGTGTTACGTCGTCCTGTCCACACTTCTGACACACCAATCAGTGCTCATTCAGCCAACAACTAGCCTCACACTACAGGTCCACAGAAAGTGTTAAAAAATTGTCCTCTACGCTAGTCACAGGCTCTGCTGAAACTTTTCAACTTTAAGGACAAAGCTGTTTTTTCATGTTTTTAGGAAAACCAGGAGCTGCTCATCTGCACAACTGTTTCTTTTAATAGGCTCCTACCACCTACCAGCCCGTAACAGAATTCTGTCTTGTGAAACAGAGGCTCTTAAGTCAGCCATCCCACAGGCCATATTGTAAACGGGACAACAGCTCCTCTGCCTGCTCACCATTCTCAAAAGCAACTTTCAGCCCCAATGTGGTGAGCCCAGCTCCCCATAACTGCACGTCTCCTACCTATGAAGGGCAATGTGCACACCGCTCCTTGTGTCTCATATCGCTGGCCTTAGCTGCAAGTCGCCTGTCTCACTTTCACAGCACTCCTCACTTTCAAAGCTCACCTGTAAATAAAACTGCATTGCCCAGTACCATGTTAGATTCAAGAAGGTTAGGAAGAGGAAATGAAATCAGCTCTTACAGTCACTGCGATGTCATGACTCCCATAGAACTAATTCAACTCCCATCCAGATGCATAACTAAAGGTGAATAAATGAGAAGAAAGAAGCGGAATGACTAATGCCTTTCATATCTTAGAGTCTTTACACAACTGTACGGTATATAAAAAAATTAATCTAAGCACCTAAAACTCTGACACGTCAGTAAATTTAATCTCAACAAGTTTTATACTTAACAAAAAAATGTGTGTAAAATACTGCACAGGGTCATCAGTAAATTTCATTTCTCTCTGTAATGTTTTTTTTTTATAACGGAACGAAATACATGTGGCTAAAAATAAAATACTAAGAAGGAAATCCGTCACAGCTGAGACAAACAAATAGGCAATCTGAATTACAGTTCCATTACCGTAAGCTGCTGCAAGAATGCAAGACTGCAGATACGTGTGACTTAAATTTGAGTCTTAATACACCACTGTGGGCTCTCCGGTGAATGTCAACATTCATATAGTCGCTTAGTGTATGTCCGAAATATTTGCTAAATACCCTTATATCTGACTTACACCGGTAAATGCTGACATTCATCATGAACAAATGGTGAATGTTGAACATGTCGGAGATCTATATTTTCTTCTCCGTAATTCAGTCGCTATAAAACGTCACAAGTGTGACATAACTTTTTCGCCTCTGTTTCTGAAAGGAATGACCAAGAATTTAAAATACACAGTACATTCTACATGAGAAAAGAAAGTAATAGTTATAAAAAAATTACTTACTTATGTGATTCAAATCTTATTTATTGCAAAAACTTAAACTATTATGACACTTATAATTGCACAAGAGTCCCTTGCTTTTACAACTGCATTTATTTGTGGAACACTTCCTTTTGCAATGACAGCGTGTATAGCCTTGTCCCCCGCTTCTCGAATTAGCTGCAGCTGCTTGTCTCAGCGACATTTCTTTAAAAGAAATCTCATCTATGGAAAGTAACTTTTCTTTACAAATTACGAACTGATTACGTGTCTAAAGCTGCTTGAGGGTAGCATTTTTATTTGCCAGTTTATAGAAGTCGGAGTCTTCTTTTCCAACAACAACCGCCAAAACATTTCGGCTATCTGTACGACCACGGTCGACATCAGGGACTTGTATTCGTACATTATCACCAATTTGAGCTGGAGGAATTTTTTTTTTTTTTTTTTGAGGTTTGTAACATCTTTGTTGCTTGCAGTGGAAGGTTTTCTTTCGCAGCCGCTCTTTTTGTAGAAATCAACTCGTGTTTTTCAGACAGAATTTGATGTGAAGACGTTGTAGGTTGTAGGTCTTCTTCAATATTTTTCTTTGGAATATGGTTTTCGGTATGAACATGTCTCAAATTTTTTATAGGCATTAACAGTTTCTTCAAGCTGTTTTTCGGTTTCTGAAGAATTGGCAATTTCTTCGAGTTGTTCTTCAGTTTCAATATTTGCGATTTGTTCGCCAGGCAAAAAAGACGATGCTTTGCCTCTTTTTGCTTTAACGCCAAACATGGCTTCATAAGGACTTTGGCGTATTCCTTCGTGGTATGTAGTTTTCTTGGAAAATTGAACAAAGGATAAACCATCTGCCCATTTATTTGTATCGTTATCGTTCATCCATGCAGTTAGCATATTCTGTATATCCTGATTGGCCATTTCAACTGAGCCTTGTGTTTGACTGTGACGAGGCTTTCCATGAACTATTTTAACATCTTTCCACATAGTGCATATTTCGGAGTACTAAAATCTCTACCATTATCTGATTGCAATATTGTTGGTGCACCAATGTTAAAAATATTGAAAGAACGTGATGCGCTACTTCTTCAGCTCTTTTAGTTTTCAAAGGTTAGCTGGACAAACTTAGTTAAATGATCTTGATATACCATTATGAACTTATATTCGCCATCGCCATTCGTAGTAATAGACGGCAAATCATCGAGTAAAACTGAAGTGATATCAGGTGTTCCCCAGGGAAGCGTCCTGGGACCTCTGCTGTTCCTGATCTATATAAATGACCTGGGTGATAATCTGAGCAGTTCTCTTAGGTTGTTCGCAGATGATGCTGTAATTTACCGTCTAGTAAGGTCATCCGAAGACCAGTATCATTTGCAAAGCGATTTAGAAAAGATTGCTGCATGGTGTGGCAGGTGTCAGTTGACGCTAAATAACGAAAAGTGTGAGGTGATCCACATGAGTTCCAAAAGAAATCCGTTGGAATTCGATTACTCGATAAATAGTACAAGTCTCAAGGCTGTCAATTCAGCTGGGTGTCAAAATCACGAACAACTTCAGTTGGGAAGACCACACAGATAATATTGTGAGGAAGGCGAGCCAAAGGTTGCGTTTCATTGGCAGGACACTTAGAAGATGCAACAAGTCCACTAAAGAGACAGCTTACACTACACTCGTTCGTCCTCTGTTAGAATATTGCTGCGCGGTGTGGGATCCTTACCAGGTGGGATTGACGGAGGACATCGAAAGGGTGCAAAAAAGGGCAGCTCGTTTTGTATTATCAAGTAATAGGGGAGAGAGTGAGGCAGATATGATACGCGAGTTGGAATGGAAGTCATTAAAACAAAGACGTTTTTCGTCGCGGCGAGAGCTATTTACGAAATTTCAGTCACCAACTTTCTCTTCCGAATGCGAAAATATTTTGTTGAGCCCAACCTACATAGGTAGGAATGATCATCAAAATAAAATAAGAGAAATCAGAGCTCGAACAGAAAGGTTTAGGTGTTCGTTTTTCCCGCGCGCTGTTCGGGAGTGGAATGGCAGAGAGATAGTATGATTGTGGTTCGATGAACCCTCTGCTAAGCACTTAAATGTGAATTGTAGAGTAGTCATGTAGATGTAGATGTAGATGTAGATCTCTGTTTGACTGCAGATCTATCAGATCAACTTGACATCTTGAGTTTAATTCAGAACTAACCGTTGGATTCACAACAATACCTTTCTTAGGTGCACTGTGTTTCATTTGACACTGTAAATTTAAATACAACATTACAACTTCATATGTAATATTTTTTGTATTCAACTTGAAACTCTTTAAGCATACGTGTTCTTCCTTCGTGGCCTATTCTTATGTGAGTTTCATATAGTATAATGTACAATTCTTCATTGGTAACATACTACTGTATGTTCGTTTCCCCTGGTTTTAATGGAACAATTAACTTCTCTTCATCATTAATTTTTAAAACATCAAAACGTTTTAATCGTTTGTAATCCAAAGATGTGTTGCATTTAAGTTTAGTAGAAATCACTTCATAAAGTATTTTAGAATACTTTTCTTGAGAAAAATAAAAACAGTTGTCTTCTCATTTACCCGCAATTAATTCATTTAACTTTTCGTGAAAAGGATCACGATTTACTGTAGTATCCATTTAGTATAAATTAGAGCATCGGAAAAAAATTAAGAAAACGTTGCTCGCGTTATCAAACCTTGCATAATACTGACAAAGCTGACTGACTCCGAGCAGATCAAAGGATTTGGCGGGAGCGAGCCAGTCGCTTGTTTTTTGACTCTCTTGTTTTGGACGTCCACCAGAGCATATCTGTGATTGTCGACACACACCGCAGAGGGTCCGAATGTACAACAATGTAATGAAATATTCGATCTTTCACCAACGTATTTGGTAACTGTTGACATTCACCGGTGAAAGTCGACATTCTCCAATTTCGGTCATTCACGGTAACATCTATACCATATGTAATGCTTATCAAAATACGTAAAGATATTGGCGTTTCGATCTGAGGACTACTTGAGGCAGTGTGCTGGTGGCACAAAGATAGTAATGGGGAAGAAGATAATGGTTCATTTTGCACACTAAAAAATTATAATTAAGTTTATTGAATGTTAGTATAAATTTTTTATTACATTTGATCTGGGACCTGTGTGTGTAGCATGTTTATTCATTGAAGTTACATCTTTCTGACACTTTTGACATCATAGCTTCTAAAAATTGGGCAGCTTAGTAATGCCCCACATACAACATGTAAACATAAAGCATGGGGAAAGATGGTTATGGGTATGATATTACATAGAGGTAAGTTCCATATCTCATAAATACGATCTTTACAGTAAAATAAAATTATTTTTCAAAAATACAAAGATTTTTTGCGTATAAAAATAATGTTATTTGTGGAATAGGTGAAGATTTCAAGTGCAAATTTGCTGTAGGCTGTTTACTGTAATACGTACGATCTCTGAATATGAATAAAAATTCGTTGTTTGCACAAAAATGAAATTGTCTGTATTATTTATCAAAATACTTAAAGATGTGTTCTATAACATTACAAAACTCACATGGACACTACTGTTGATCCTTCAGCTTAAAGTGCCTTCGTGATGAGAACTGCTCGATCATTCTACTACATATAACAGAAGTTAAGAAAATAGTTTTTATTATGTATCAAAACACACATGGCGATACTGATGTAACTTACTATTTTAAGTGCATTTGCCATAGCGTGAGTTATATCTACATCTACATAGATACTCCGCAAGCCTCTGTAAGGTGTGTGACGGTACGTGCCCTCTACCATCACTTGTCATATCCGCTTCTGCTCCACCCGCAAACAGCGAGGGAAAAACGACTATTTGTACGCCTTCGTATGAGCCCTAATTTCTCGTATCTTATCTTCGTGGTCCTTACGCGCGATATATGTTAGAGGGAGCAGAATCGTTCGACAGTCAGCTTCAAATACAGTTTCTCTAAATTTTCCCGAAAAGGCCGCCGCGTTCCTTCCAGGAATTCCCATTTCAGTTCCTGAAGCATCTCAATAACTGTTAAGTTTTGTTCGAACCTACCGGTAACACATCTAGCAACCCTCCTCTGATCGCTTCGATGTCTACCTTCTATCTGACCTGGTACAGATACCAAAAACTCGATCAGTACTCAAGAATAGGTCGCTCCAGTGTCCTACAGTCTCCATCGCAGCTGAACTACTCTTTCCTAAAATTCCCCCAATAAACCGAAGTCGACCAATTGCCTTCCATACCACAGTTTTCACATACTCGTTCCACCTCATCCCGCTTTGCAACCTTACGCCCAATACTTAAACGACTTGACAGTGTGAAGCTGGGCATTAGTAATACTGTATACGAACATAACAGGTTTGTTCTTCCTACACATCCGCAATAACTTACATTTTTCCACATTTCGGGCAAGCTGTCATTAATGACGCCAACTGGAAATTTTGTCTAAGTCGTCTTGTATCTCCCTACAGTCATTCAACATCGACACCTTACCGTATAACAAGGCGTCACCAGCAAACAAACGCAGAGGGTTGCCCACCCTGTTCGCCAAAGCATTTATGTATAAAGAGAACAATAACAGTCCTATCACACTTCCCTAGGGCACTCCTGACGATATCATTGTCTCTGAACGCTCGCCGTCGAGGACAACATTCTGAGTTCTATTATTTAAGAACCCGTCCAGTCACTCATATATTTCTCCATATGCTCGTACCTTTGCTGACAGTCTGCGATGGGGCACTGTGACAAATAGTGTCCTGAGATCTAGTAATACAGCATCTTCCTGTTGCTCTGCATCCATAGTTCTCAGTATATCATGCGAAAAAAAGGGCAAGCTGAGCTTCGCACGAGCGATGCTTTCTAAAACTGACTCGTGGACATAAGCTTTTCAGACTCACGAAGGTTTATTGTATTCGAACTGAGAATGTGTTCAAGGATTCTGCAGGAAACAGAAGTTAGGGGCATTGGTGTAATTTTGCGGGTCTGTTCTTTCACCTTTCTTATATACTGGAGTCACCTGCCCTTTTTTCCAGTCGCTTGGGTTTTTGTGCTGGGCGAGAGATTCATGATAGATGCAAGCTAGGTAAAGGGCCAATGCTGTAGAGCACTCTTTGAAAAATCGAATTGGGATTCCATCCAGAACTCGTGATTTATTTGTTTTCAAATCTTTATGTTGCTTCTCTAGGCCAGGTATGCTTATTTTTATATCGTCCAAACAGGAGTCTGTCCGATAATCGAATGATGGTGTGTTTACACGGTTCTCCTGCGTGAACGATTCCTTGAACGTGAAGTTTAAAATTTCGGCTTTCATTTTGCTATCTTCAACTGCCACACCAGACGGTTCAAGGGACTGAATGGAAGCCTTAGACCCGCTTAGTGATTTTACGTACGACCCGTATTTTCTCAGGTTCTCTGCCAGATCTTTAGCTAAGGTGTGACGGTGGTAGTAGCTGTATGTTTCGCGCATATGTCTCTACTAACCTTCTCTTATTGTAGTTTGTGCGTCCTCTTTTGAAACTAGAGTGCAACAGCCTCTGTTTTCTCAGCAGCTTATATATTTCTTTATTAAACCAAGGCGGGTCTTTTCCATCCTTTATCCACTTACTAGCCATGTAACTCTCCAGACTACGATTTACAGTCTGCTTAAGCTTTGCCCATAATTCGTCTACATCCATCTTACTGGTATTAAGTGATGCCAATTCACTGTCTAAATCAGATGTTAATAAATACTTATCTACTCTACCCAGCAGAAACACTGATTTATTAACCTTCCTAATCACAGTTGCTATAACGTCATCGTGATCGCTGATCCCCGTTTCTATAGTGACATTGTCAATAAGCTCTGTCCTACTTGTAACTGCAAGATTTAAGATATTTCCATTGCGTGTTGGCTGCCGAGCTAGCTGCTCAAACCAATTATTAGAAAATGTGTTCAAAGGTATTTCGTATGAATGTCTGTCTGCAACCCCCGCAATAAATCCACGGACATCCCTGTCTATACTCGGCAGGTTAAAGTCGCCTCTAACTAGTATTGCATGATCTGAGTATTTACGCGCTATTGGCGGTAGACTTTCTCTGAACTACTCTAGAACTGCCACAGTGGACTCCGGTGCCCGGTATAAACATTCAACAATTAACTTAGTTTCATCTACAACTTTACACGTGACCAGACGATTTCACTGTCACACTCAACTTCGACCTCAATTGCAATGGGAACTCCCCCTACTATGGCTTCTAATCAGTCTCTCCGATATACGTTCCACGACTCGCTAAATTTCTTAGGGCTTTACACTTAGGGTTTCCGCCAGCTCTCAGTCCCAAGAATAATTTGAACACGAGAACTTTCCTGGAAGGGAGTAAATCCGGGAACTTTATTATGAATGCTTCGAAAGTTTACTGACAAAACTGTGACAGTCGAAGTGTCTTTATTCTGAATGCCATTTGACTTCCCTTGCTGTGAATCGACTGGCGAGTGTCCATCAGAGCACCTCAAACTTACGCCTATCCTAAAAAACTATCATGTGCACTCCACAAGTACTGTGATACCCGAGTGTAGTGCACCCCTGACCTATCAAGGGGAGTCCTACAAACCACACGGCAACGCAGGTCCAAAAAACTGCAGCCAAGACCATCACAGAGTCGACGAAGCCTTTGGTTGAGACCCTCCACTCAGCTCGAAACCAAAGGACCTCGATCAGTTCTAGGATCGATGCTGCAAATTGCGAGTTCTGCTTGCACCCCGTGGGCGAGGCCATCAGTCTTCACCTCCTCCGCCAGCCGCTTGTACGAACTGAGGATCGCCTCAGAACCCATGTGATAGGAGTCGTTGGTGCCGATGTGAGCCAAAACTTGCAGACGACTGCACCCTCCACGCTCGATAGCCATCAGCAAGGCCAGCTCCACATCTCGGATGAGGCCACCCCGGCAGACGTACCGAGTGCACATTGGCTTTCTTTCCAGCCCTGAACGTTATCTGCCTAAGGGAGTCTATAACGCGCCTGACATTGGAGCTCCCAATAATCAGCAAATCCCTGCCCCCGTATGGCTGCTCGGACCCTGCTGAAGGAGCGGCCACCTTTCCATTGACAGGGTAAATAGGCGAGGCCAGGCAGCCAATCTCCACATTGGCCCTCTGCCTCGAGTGACGTGAACGCTTTACCAACTGCCACTTACTTTGATGTAAGTAGAGACCCACCACGTCGTGTGCACTAGGAGGTGCCTCGGAAGCTGAGCCTGTGGGCTAAACAAGTGACACCTGAGATGTCCCATGCGACGCGCCAGATTTTCCGCCACCGCTTCACTCCAAGGCAGCAGCCTGTAGGTAGCTGTAGCCAACAGCACGTTCAGGTGTTCGCGAACTGTGGCCAGCTGTTCCTGCGTTCGTACACAGCATGCACAAATTCTACCCAGCCTAGGAAGGCTAACTGAAGAAGTGAACTATAAAAGTAGACAATGCTAGATATCCGACTTACTACCCTCCTGATGTGTCACCAGTGGACGCTGATGCGTTAATGAGCTACGTAGCTGTTCAGTAAGCAACTGTTGCGCTAAAGACTGAATGAATCTACGCTTACAAAAACTTTCGTACTGTGCAAACTAAATGACACTTAAATGAAATAGCATACTGAGATTAGTAACACACTCATGTATAGATAAGAAACTAGGGTTGATATAGTTTCAACTCCCCACTTTCAACTACTTTTCACAGTCAGCCAAACATTACAGTAATCCACATGCTAGGGTATTAGCCTTATTTTGCAGCAAACTTTTGCTCTCTTATGCTTATAATGCTAACTTATGCTGTCAGACATTAGAGACAACATGGATCTTTGCTCCTTCACATCGTTGTTTTACTGAAAAACTGTAACATTTTGTCCTATAAACTGTCATCTTATAGCAAAATTCTAACAAATTGCCCATGCATCACATTGCAAAAATTTTAAGAAATTACCACTATACAGCGCTATGTTCCTGCAACACTGTAAGAAGTTGCCCCAGACATTGTCATATTACAGAAAATTTTTAAGAATTATCACGGTGGTGGTTGGTAGTGTTTAACGTCCCGTCGACAACGAGGTCATTAGAGACGGAGCGCAAGCTCGGGTTAGGGAAGGATTGGGAAGGAAATCGGCCGTGCCCTTTCAAAGGAACCATCCCGGCATTTGCCTGAAACGATTTAGGGAAATCACGGAAAACCTAGATCAGGATGGCTGGAGACGGGATTGAACCGTCGTCCTCCCGAATGCGAGTCCAGTGTGCTAACCACTGCGCCACCTCGCTCGGTAAGAATTATCACCATACTTCACATCCATACATAGACATGTTCAGGCAAATTTATATCAAACGACCCATACATTGACATGTTATAACAATATTGTAACAGACTGTCCCGTACATTGCTAAGTTACAAATAAATTGTAACAGTTTACTCCATACGTCAAATAATGGATATTACTGTGGAGCAGTGATGATCAATTGACAGTGTGATCGCCACTATCCCTTAACCATGCAGACTGCCATTACTGCAGGTACCACTGCATGAGGCAATGATGAGTGAGTGTCATTAGCTCTTTTATGATTGACATAGTGACTACCATTACTAAAATCACGTGATTATCAGTATCCTGAATGAATGCTAAATTCTAACAAATTGCTCTATACCCCACCTGACACGTAGCTGACCAAGCATACATACTCACCTGAGTACTGTCCTCTCTACATAATCATGGCACAGTCTTCTGACTGGTTTTGTGTGGCCTGACATGAATTCATCTCCTTTGCCAACCTCTTTATCTTATAATAGCACTTACACACTGTGCCCTCAATGAATTGCAGGATGTATTCCAATCTATTTCTTCCCCTACAGATTTACCCTCTGCAGGTTTCTCTAGTACCATGAAAGTTATTCGCTGATGTGTTATACAAGTTCAATCTTCCCGTCACTTCTTGTCAGAGATTATGATTTCTTCCTTTTTTCACCGATTCTGTGCAGAACCGCTTAATTACTTACAATCTAAATTTCAACATTCTTCCTTGGCACCACATCTCAGGTGCTTAGATTCTCTTCTGTTCTTGTTTTTACACAGTCTATGATTCATAGCAGTTCAATGCAGTGATCCAAACGTATATTCCCAGACATTTCTTCCTCAAATTAAGTCCTATGTTTTATACCAGCAGGCTTCCGTTCGCCAGGAATGCCCTCTTTGGCTGCGCCAGTCTGCTTTTTACGTCCTCCTTGCACAGTGCAGCATGGATTATTTTCATCTCAACAGATCAGAATTCTTTAACTTCTTCTACGTAGTGGTCACCAACTTTGATATTAATTTTCTTGCTATTCTAATTCCTGCTACTTCTCATTGATTTGGTATTTCCTGTTTACTTTCAGTCCATTTTCTATATTCTTCAGACTATTCATTCCATTCAACCGATCTTGTAACTATTTTTCAGTTCCAGTGACGATAGAAATTTCATCAGCGAATATTAACATTGGTATCCTTTCACCTTAATTTTAATCCAACTCCTGAAAATTTCTTTTTATATCTATCGTTAATCGCTCGACGTATAAACTGAACAGTAGGGGCGACAGACTACATTCCTGTCTTACACTCCTTTTAATCTGAGCACTTCGTTCTTGGTTTCCCAGTCTCATTGTTCCCTCTCGATTCATGTTAGTATTTGTATATTACATGACTTTCCCTATAGCTTACACATGTTTTTCTCAGAATTTCAAACATCTTGCACCAATTTGCACTGTTGAAATTTTTTCCTAGGTCGACAAATTCCGTGATTGTCTTGATTTTTCTCCAGTTTAGCTTCCATTATCAAGTGCAACGTTAGGACTACTTCTCCGGTGCTTCTACCTTTCCTAAAGCCAGGCTGATCGTCATCTAACAGATCCTCAATATTCGTTTCCACTCTTCTATATATTATTGTGTGGTGTGGGAAGCCAAGATATGCACTACAGCTCCGGCATGTTATTGCTGTAAAGACTTACTGTAGGCCTGATTCCATTTGGTTTGCACTTAACTGCGCCACATGACGTAATGAGAACACCGTACAGTGTTTTTAAAGCTTTGACAAGGACATTTAGCAGCTGGGATATTTTTATGCGCCGCGTCTCATATATCAGCCAGCAATACGAAGATGCCTTAATGAAAATGAAACGTGTCATTGGGAACCAAGACTGCTTGTTCCTTCATATATATTATTATTATCAGCAGCTTGGCTAAGGAGCTGTTAAGCTGCTTGTGGGATAGTTCTCGCACTTATCTTCCGTTTGCTATCTTCGGATTTGCGTGGAAGATGTTTTTCTGAAAGCCTGATGGTATGTCACCGGTCTCAAGGTCTACACACCATGCTGAATAGACGTACGTTGCCACTTTCCCCAAAGAGCTTAGAAATTCCTATGGAATGTTATGTATCCCTTATGCTTTATGAGATTTTCATCTTCCTTTAAATACTGAACTACCTGCTCAATACCATCATCTACTTTCTCTATCTCTTCCTATTTTGCATGTGACGTTGACATGTATATCTAAGTACTGTTGTCGGCATTGGTTTGCTGTCGAATCCGATGAGAACAACTCTGTCACTGAACTTTTCACACTATCTCACTCTCTGCCCTACTTTAGTGGTCATAAGAAATGGTACTTGCTTTATACCTGTCTGCTGTTTTCGTCTGAAAAGGTTTTACCTTCTTTCCATTTCTATTCACTGACCACCACTGTATCTAGATTGAGCCTTACATTTACCTTTTGAGATTTTCTATCTTTCCTGCTACGCTCAATCTTCTGACATTCTACTCGCTGATTCGTTGAATGTTACGTTTTCGTTGGTTAGTCCTTATTTTTTTCATGGGCTTCTCCCTTTTAGCACTGTCCTTTTGTAGATAGGATTGGGGTACTAATCCAGAATCTTTTTCCGATGGAGGGATCATTATGCCACTTTTTCAGTTGCAGGCCTCATGTCTTATAGATTTGTCTTTTATGCAGTTGATTCCGTTGCCTCTAGCATCCCCATACCGTTGATAATTGCTATTCCTTCTGTTACTTAGGTGCGTTTTTTCATCCCAAGGGCAAGACAGTGCGCCAATCTCTGTTCCACTCGTCCGCCATCATCGACAAGGCCATTAGCGATATGAGGGTAACTTCTTATGTCAAAACTCTTTGGCATCCATTGCTGATAATTTTTATCGAAATTTCAAAAATCTAGGTTCGAACTCATTTATGCGTCCTAAACTTAGAACGAACATGTCTCGAATCATTTGTAAGTTTGGTGATAATGGCATAAATACACATTTCAGCATAGTTCCCCTTCATGTCACACACGAGTTACTCCCTCCCAGTCCGATCCCTATCCCGTCGCCAATTGCGGGGTAGGGTCAAGGCGGAAAATAGTGAAATGTGTATGTATACTTTGTTAGCAAAGTTACAAATATGTAGAAACTTGTTATAAACTGGCAGGTATAAGTAGGAGTCCCATCATGATTATGCAGGAGGTGACGGCGCTGCAATGTGTTGTGCGTGGTGCAATTCGTTAAAATTTCATTTGAAGCTTATCTGCAACGTGATGCTATATGAGGTAATTTGTTATTTTTTCATATGCATTCAGGGTAATGGTAATCACCTTCTCATCTGACCGTCACTGCCCCCCCGTCCCCCCAACGCTATCTACCATGTGATTGGTGTAATGGCAGTAACCACGACAAAAGGGGTATTTTCAGTTACCATGTCAACCGCCCATCACTGTCTCACCCAGCAGTATCTGGAGTAAAGACAGTCATTCTGTAATTGACTTTTACTGCTCCTCGAGTATCTTTGGTAAGTGTGACTGAGAAGTAACTAAAGTCACCCTGCCAATGGTGACCGTCATCACTGTAGAGTAAATGCATTTAAGATTTATGAGGATACACTATACAATTTTGGAGTAACATGACGACGGATAATTTGCTAATAATACACACGTTTTATTTTAGTGCAAAGATCGAATTTTATTCGTGATGATAAATCTGTTATTATATTTGAGTACTACGAAAAGCAACCTGCATATGTTTTGACTCTAAATCTTTATGTAGTTTAGTGTAAAGATCGTATTGTTGAGATGAAGAACTTTCCTCTCTGAGCAGAACCTCATCCATCTCTGTCTTGGGCCATAGTTTTTGTTTACATTTCTTGTTTGGAGCATTATGAAGCTACCTTTGTGTATTACGAAAATACGTAGTTCAAATGATTCAGGGCATTAAATATCTTGGTACAATGCATCACTTTTAGTACAGTTTGTTGAGCGAAAGTGTCAGAGAAATGCAATATTGATGAATAAACATGTAGATCCCAGATTAAATGTAATAAAAAAGCTACATTATCTCCAGTAACATGGGTCACATTTTTCTAGGGTGGAAAATGTATTGTTAGTTAGTGAGATGAAGACTTACTGAAAAACTTCCAAAGTATTATGTGATGAAAGTTCGACCTTACCTAGGGTACACTACCTCAATAACGCCTAATGTCGAGGTGACTACATCTTTACATACTTAGATAAATATCGAAGACAATATAGACAAGGTTCAAATGGTTCAAATGGCTCTGAGCACTATGGGACTCAACTGCTGTGGTCATTAGTCCCCTAGAACTTAGAACTACTTAAACCTAACTAACCTAAGGACATCACACACAACCATGCCCGAGGCAGGATTCGAACCTGCGACCGTAGCAGTCGCACGTTTCCGGACTGCGCGCCTAGAACCGCGAGAAATATAGACAAGGAAATAGCATTTTTGGCACTTCGTTTGAGAGTGTGCACTCATGTTTCAGATGTCAAGTGAATGTTACATACTAACTGCATTGCTCCTGCAGCTGACAGTTATAGGAAAGTAATTCAGATTGCCCACTTGTATCCGTCAGCTATCACTGCTTGCCTTCTTAACATAGTATTTCAGTCAACGTGTACATTTTACAGTTATACGAGTATGGTGGTCGTGTTAGTTTCTGTAGATATCCTTATTTGGGCTTAAAATTAAGTTTCAGCTGCCTGCTTACCACGTTATTTTTAGCCACAAATGGTTTGTACCAGAGAGAGAGAGAGAGAGAGAGAGAGAGAGAGAGGGAGAGAGAGACATAGAAAGATGAAATTTACTTATGAAGCAGTAAAGTACAGTATTTGCCATAAATATTTTTAGTGAAATATTAAATTTACTGATATGAAACTGATGAGACAGAAGTGTGAAAGAGAGTGGGAAGTGTTTTATACTGATGAACCAATATAATTTTTGACGTAAGCAATCTTGATGAAGACTACAGTGCTGGAACCTTAAGCAACGTGTGTGTGTGTGTGTGTGTGTGTGTGTGTGTGTGTTTATGTATCTACTTACGTATATTTAATAAATAACAGGTGATTCAAATACTTTTGAACATTGCAAACTTCATTCAGATACTTTTCTGATCATCACAGCAACTTACAAAATTAGGCGAAGCTGACCTATTTTCATAAATAACATACGTATTTCAAATTCTTTCGAAAAAGGCTAAAAATTCAGATTGTTTGGATACATTTTTCTAGATTCAGGCTACATACTGATTGCCTGTTTCGTCGGTGTTTTTGAATATCCTGTCAATCTGATTTCATAGAAAAGGGGTTTCGATCGTGACGCCATGAATATTACATCAGGGAAGATCCTGGCGTTGCTTATGACGTCATGATTATGATGTCATATGTGAGGGGAACATGGCTTGTAATTTCATGCTGTTAAGCTCAATGGCCACACGTTACATTACCAGGGTTCAAGATCGATCAAAGAGTTCCGAAGGTCTCAGAGCTACTCCTCTCACATTAATATGACTGTGTGATAATGTTCCCATACAATGCACAATCTGTGTAATATCTTAATAAAACATAATGATAGTTTCAGAGGGTTCATGTTTCACTTCCTTGTATTGAAATTTTATTTGCTAATATTGTACATAAGAGACATGGATGGAACAATTTAATCTTTCCGAACAATTGGTTCAATAATCATGAAAGAATGGTGTATATGAGGAGAGCCGTGAGGATACCAGAAGGATTCAGTTAGATTACTTGGTGATAATGGACCCCTCAGTTTGTTTAAAATAGGTTATGTAACATTAAAAAGAGATTTCTAAACCAGATTTAAACTGTAAAACATTCCAAGGGGCAGATGTGAACTGTAACTAAAATGTAATGTATATATGTGCGGTGTCTGTTCTGGCGGATACGCCCAACAGGACAGACACCACCTTGTGATAGAGCGGCCGTGTATACGCAAGATAAGGAAAATCAAAACATCAGCCTAAATTGGGCACTGAAATATATTCAAAGGTGGAAGTTCAAAATTTGTGCAGGACTGGGAATGCAAATTAGATCTCCGGCTTGATACGAGTGGTTGCTGTAACTACCTTAGATCAGTTATGCATCAGAGCCGACCCAAATTCTTAGCCTTTCACGCGCTAGTGGTGTCCCTGTCTATTAACCTTATTGCTCGCAGTATAATTTGTATTCCTGCAAGTGTTGGGACGTGACGTGCATCTGCATCCTATATAGAGTAATGAGCGGAGAAGGCTCCTAATACCTTCAGTACAGATTCACACCACGTCTGAACGCTTGCAGTAATACAGATAATGCTGCGAGCACTAAGGTTAATGGGCAGAGAGGCTACTAGCGTGTGACACAGTGCGAGCTAGTTAGGGCAACCGCGAGTGCGAGATTCACATTCGAGTCCAGGACCTACAAAAATTTTCATCTTTCACCACTGAATTTATTTCAAGCCCGAATGCTGCGGGTGTCTTGATTTATCTAATTTTGCATAATTTATTGGTTATGAACTGCAAAAAGGCTGAAGAATTTGCAAAAAGGTAAGAAATTATGAAATGGGACTGGATAAATAGAAAGAATCAGAATTTGTTTAAAATGGAGCATTACGTAATAGTTGACAGAAACAGGCAAAAGGATTGTAAATTTGTGTCCTACCAAACATAAATGCCGCATATAGGGAATTTAAAAAAAAATGGAGACAAGAGGAGCCGCTATATGAGTATCGAGAACTAGGAAGGCAAAGCAGTACTATGCAAAAAAAAGGACGGTAGAAACGTGAAAGAAACATCTGAAAAGGCCCTTAAATGGAAACGGACTTGAAGTCAATATTATATAAAGAGAAGAGAAAATATTTGAAGATGAGATGGGAGATTTCCAGTTAGGAAGGTCGCAGTCGTAGTATTAGACGGCAAATCATCGAGTAAAACTGAAGTGTTATCAGGTGTTCCCCAGAGAAGCGTCCTGGGACCTCTGCTGTTCCTGATCTATATAAATGACCTGGGTGCCAATCTGAGCAGTTTTCTTAGGTTGTTCGCAGATGATGCTGTAATTTACCGTCTAGTAAGGTCATCCGAATACCAGTATCAGTTGCAAAGCGATTTAGAAAAGATTGCTGTATGGTGTGGCATGTGGCAGTTGACGCTAAATAACGAAAAGTGTGAGGTGATCCACATGAGTGCCACAAGAAATCCGTTGGAATTCGATTACTCGATAAATAGCACAATTCTCAAGGCTGTCAATTCAACTAAGTACCTGGGTGTTAAAATCACGAACAACTTCAGTTGGAAAGACCACATAGATAATATTGTGGGGAAGGCGAGCCAAAGGTTGCGTTTCATTGTCAGGACACTTAGAAGATGCAACAAGTCCACTAAAGAGACAGCTTACACTACACTCGTTCGTCCTCTGTTAGAATATTGCAGCGCGGTGTGGGATCCTTAGCAGGTGGGACTGACGGAGGACATCGAAAGGGTGCAAAAAAGGGCAGCTCGTTTTGTATTATCAGGTAATAGGGGAGAGAGTGTGGCAGATATGATACGCGAGTTGAGATGGAAGTCATTAAAGCAAAGACGTTTTTTGTCGCGGCGAGATCTATTTACGAAATTTCAGTCACTAACTTTCTTTTGCGAATGCGAAAATATTTTGTTGAGCCCAACCTCCATAGGTAGGAATGATCATCAAAATAAAATAAGAGCTCGAACAGAAAGGTTTAGGTGTTCGTTTTTCCCGCGCGCTGTTCGGGAGTGGATGGTTCAAATGGCTCTGAGCACTATGGGGCTTAACGTCTGAGGTCATCAGTCCCCTAGAACTTAGAACTACTTAAACCTAACTAACCTAAGGACATCACACGCACCCATGCCCCAGGCAGGATTCGAACCTGCGACCGTAGCGGTCGCGCGGTTCCAGACCGTAGCGCCTAGAATCGCTCGGCCACCCCGGCCGGCGCGGGAGTGGAATGGTAGAGAGATAGTATGATTGTGGTTCGATGAACCCTCTGCCAAGCACTTAAATGTGAATTGCAGAGTAATCATGTAGTGTAGATATACTGCGAGAACAATTTGACAGAGCACGAGAACACCTACGTCGAAACAAGGCCCATGTAGTTTAAAACATTCACTCGTCATTAATGATATCCTTGGGAAAGCTAGCCAAGACAGAAATTTTCCAATTGATAAGCAATGTAAATATAATGTACAGGATAAGTATACTTAGACTTACGGAAAAATCTAATAATTCCTAATACAAAAACGCAGGTGCAGACAGGTGTGAAAATTGCAGAAATGTCAATTTAATAACTCTTTGTTACAAAATAATGAGATGAATTACTTATGGAAGAATGGAAAGACTGAGAAATATTAACCTGGGTTACAGAAAAATGTAGGAATCAGCGAGGCCTTACTAGCCCAACTATTTATTGTTGAAGAGAGACTGATAAAGGGCAGACTGATGTGTATAGCATTTGCAGATTTAAACAAGATAGAGCCTCTTTTAGATGACGAAATTTGCTTTAGGTAGTGTTATACTTGATAAAGGAAGTAGGAATTAAAAAAATGATTGCACTTCTACAGACTATGTAGATTTAGAAAAAACTTTTCGACAGTGTAAAATATAGCAACATGCTCGACATTCTAAGAAAACTAGGTGTAAGCTATAGTGAAAGAAATGTAATATGCAATACATACTAAACCAAAGAGGAAACAATAAGAATAGAAGAGTAAGAACGAAGTACTCAGATTAAAAGTGGTGTAAGATAGGAAAACAGTATTTCGCCCCTACTGTTCAGTCTACAAATCGAAGAACCAATAATGAAAATAAAAGTTCGAGAGTGGAATCAAAATTCAGGGTGAAAGACATCAATGCCACTTGTTGATGACGTTGGTATCCTTGCTGAAAGTGAAGAAAAGTTACAAGATCTCTTGAATGGAATGGACAGTCTACTGAGTGCAGGATATGGATTGAGAGTAGATCGAAGAAGGACGAAAGTAAGGTGAAGTAGCAGAAAATTATGAGAATAGTGACAAGCTTAACATGAGAACTGGGGATCACTAAGTTAAGTAGTCATCACAAGTTATTCAGTATTGGAACTAAGTAAGCTATGAAGAAAATGAAGAAAAAAATTTTAACGGAAAAAAGAGAAGAAGTAAACACTTGGAGGTTTGGTGACAACAATGTAATTTTCTCAGTGAGGCCAAGGAAATTAGAATATCAATTGAACAGAATGGATAATACCTGAGAAGAATTTATAAAAAGAACAGCACAACAGTAAGACGTAGGTAACAGAATGTAGAGAAATTGAATCAGGTGATGCTGAGAGAATCAGCCTACGAGGGACTAAAGGTAGCAAAACCGTTAATGGGACTGCTATGCGGATTCCAGTGCTTTCTGTCTGCATTGGGCGTTGTGGAATACTTTTGTTTACATTTGTCACATCACAAGACATGTCTCACCACATTCGACATCATCAGCATGACGTCTCAAGCCATGCCCTTATTTTCAATGACATACATTTAAAATGGGCAGTTAGGTAGTGGCAGCTAATCATAGCACTTAAAAATGCATGGTGGCGGAAAAAAACTCTTACAGCCAAGTACAGCGAGTCTTTTTTCTTACCAAAGCCCGTCGTAATCAGAAGCATCAAGTTATACTGCAGCATTTCCACAAGCTTCATCAGGAGCATTTTCAAAGTTATTCTGTTGTTGTTCCATTAAATTTCGGATGAAATGCAGGATGTTTGTTACTTGCTGCCATTATATTTCGGCGCAGAGTTTTCTGGCCATCATGAGCTGAATATTGGCGAAAATAAGCTGAGCTCCCCTATTTAAAACCCCCGTCAGCACATGTGTAGTGTACCCAGTTGTCACAGTGCATACGCTGTAATAGAGCTTGCGCTTCTGCTGCAAGTCAGTGCCGCGCGGGATTAGCCGAGCGGTCTAGGCGCAACAGTCATGGACTGTGCGGCTGATCCCGGTGGAGGTTCGAGTCCTCCCTCGGGCATGGGTGTGTGTGTTTGTCCTCAGGTTAATTTAGGTTAAGTAGTGTCTAAGCTTAGGGACTGATGACCTTAGAAGTTAAGTCCCATAAGATTTCACACACATTTGAACATTTTTTACAAGTCAGTGCACTGCGCCGCTCGTCCTCCAAGGCGAAAGCCTGCCTCGTCGACATCGAATCGATCTTCTTCAAATCGTAAAATCGCAGAACGACGCCAGCTAAGCAGAGAGCACTTGCCCGCTAAAGGCAAAGGTCCCGAGTTCGAGTCTCGGTCCGGCACACAGTTTTAATCTGCCAGGAAGTTTCATATCAGCGCACACTCCGCTGCAGAGTGAAAATCTCATTCTGGAAACGTCCCCAAAGCTGTGGCTAAGCCATGTCTCCGCAATATCCTTTCTTTCAGGAGTGCTAGTTCTGCAAGGTTCGCAGGAGAGCTTCTGTAAAGTTTGGAAGGTAGGAGACGAGGTACTGGCAGAAGTAAAGCTATGAGGACGGGTCGTGAGTCGTGCTTGGGTAGCTCAGTTGGTAGAGCACTTGCCCGCGAAAGGCAAAGGTCCCGAGTTCGAGTCTCGGTCCGGCATACAGTTTTAATCTGCTAGGAAGTTTCAGAGAGCAAAGTTTTCTTGGCAGGATTCCACGATGGGTCTAACTGGAAGGTACCGACCCGATTGATAATGCACTCAGTCGTTAATTTCACATATTCATCGATGATGCAGGTCCAAAAGTTTGACGTACGGGCCACAATTTTGTCTTCATTGAATCTCATAGTATGGCCATCTGCCGCTTGTGTTCCACAATACTCTCCTGAACGGTGAGCGTATTTGTCCGCGTATACACTGTCCAGTCACATTAAAGTGACCACCTGTCAGAAACCTGAATAACTACCTTTTACACTCCGGACTACTGTGAGACGTGTAGAACGAGAGTCAGTGAGATTCTAGAGAGAACCGACAGGGATGCGGAGCGAAACCAACATCAGTGCTGGGACCAGCTGCGCTAGGTTCCACGGTTGAGGATCTATGGACGGAACAGCCAGATCAGGATGGTTTCATAGATTCGCTATTGGGTTTAAATCCGGGAGTTAGGTGGCGAGGATAGTACGGTAAACTCCGAGCCGTGTGACACTTCGCACTGTCGTGTAGTAGATGCCATCGTGCCGTGGAGAAACAAATTACATGTAAATGTAGAAATGGTCAATGAAAAGATGACCCAGAGAATACCACAAAAATATTCCCCAGGCCATATAGCTCCCTCCTCTGACCTGGAGCGTTTATTGTTGCAAGGTGTTTTCTTTCAGAATTTTCACGCCGGTGGAGCATGAAAAGTGATTCATCTGAAAAATGGATGTGCAGCTGCGGTACTGGCGTGCAAATTCCAGCCTTCGCCGCCAATCAATAGGGGCCAGCACGGGTACGTGAAACAGGCGCCTTCTGCGGATGCCCAAATGCAGCAAAGTTCGCAGACTGGTCGTTGAGGAGACATTATTGGTAGCCCCTTGGTTCATTTGCAAGGTTAGTTGCTTAACAGTTGCATGTCTGTTCAGTCTGTTCACCACTACAGATTCTGTAGCCGTCGTTCTTCCCCGTCATCTACGGACCGTGAAGCTTCGCAGTTGCCTCGGCGCCGGTTTTTGATAGCGCATTTTTGACCTGCACGGTATACGTTAACTATGGTTAACTATGGCTTACAAGGTTAGCTGTTACGGAAATACGGGGTGTTCAAAAAGTCTCACTCCGCGGTGGCGTATGATTGTTAGCCGCACGTGCCGTATGCCGCAGTGAATATACCCAAACGAAACTCAGTGAAACACAAGTTATTAATTTATTGAATATTCATTTTACTTACAAATCTTCACATTATATGTTGAAAGTGTCCCACCTGTTGATGAATACACAATTCAATTTGTCTAATCATGTTTCGAAACATAAGCTATAACATTTATTCTGTAACAGAAACAGTGAAAGTGGATATTGCAGTTTTCAATCCATCGATGGATTTTGGACGGTTTTTATAGACAGTTGTTTTCGTTGCACCCCAGAAGAAAAAGTCAGATGGTGTTAGGTCAGGCGATAGTGGAGACCAAAGTCCCTGTGAAATTATGCGATCCCCAAATAATCAGCAAGCAGTGACACTGAAACGCGAGCTGTATGTGCGGTTGCACCATCTTGTTGAAAATAACCGGCTAACAATCGTACGGCACTGCGGAGAGACTTTTTGAACACCCCGTACTTCCAGTCTTGTAACGGAACCAATGACCGTGCCCCTCGGGACGCCAAATTTTGAATCGTTCCGCTTCTGCATTGCGATAACGACTGCACTGTTTTCCACGCCCCCCAGACACGCTTTATATAGCCTCCACTGGTAGTGCTGCCACCTGCCGTCTTTAAGTGGTTATTACACGTTGGCGGCGAACACAAGTCGTGGTCATATCAATCTGACAGGACGGTGTATCATTGGGACACTAACACTGACTCTTATAAACACACATCTCGGTCAGCTGTAAGTGGTCCCTAACTGATCCCAAGAGCGCCGAGATTTTTCAATTGAGGACGAAACATCATATTATGTCTTATTAATACTCTGCCTAATTTTACACACATATTTGTGTATATGGTAGATAAAGTGTCGGTTTGAAGACCTTTATCTTCTTCTTGTTCTGCCGTTTACACGATGCAATTCCCTCTGTGCTTGCTAAGACGACTATCCACTGTTCAGGAACTCAGTTCATAGGTGTTCTAGTTACGCTTACACATTATCGGCATGTGAGATGGTGTGGGCTTGGTGTGTCGTGACATGCAAAACATCCATTATTTGTGACGGATGGTGATGGACTCAAATGGCACTGAGTACTATGGGACTTAGCTTCTGAGGTCATCAGTCCCCTAGAACTTAGAACTACTTAAACCTAACTAACCTAAGGACAACACACACATCCATGCCCGAGGCAGGATTCGAACTTGCGACCGTAGCGGTCGCACGGTTCCAGACTGTATCGCCTAGAACCGCTCGGCCATCCTGGCCGGCTACGGATGGTGATTTAAGTAGCGGAGTGACCAACGGTTCCATCGCTAGCACGTCGTATCAAGACGACAAAAATGACAAAAAACCTTCCTTCTCCATCTCCATGTTGAATTTTATGTTTTCACGCTTACAGTACCGATGTTCAACGAACTCACGGAGGCTGTCCAAACCACGAGGCCAAACTACACTCCTGGAAATGGAAAAAAGAACACATTGACACCGGTGTGTCAGACCCACCATACTTGCTCCGGACACTGCGAGAGGGCTGTACAAGCAACGATCACACGCACGGCACAGCGGACACACCAGGAACCGCGGTGTTGGCCGTCGAATGGCGCTAGCTGCGCAGCATTTGTGCACCGCCGCCGTCAGTGTCAGCCAGTTTGCCGTGGCATACGGAGCTCCATCGCAGTCTTTAACACTGGTAGCATGCCGCGACAGCGTGGACGTGAACCGTATGTGCAGTTGACGGACTTTGAGCGAGGGCGTACAGTGGGCATGCGGGAGGCCGGGTGGACGTACCGCCGAATTGCTCAACACGTGGGGCGTGAGGTCTCCACAGTACATCGATGTTGTCGCCAGTGGTCGGCGGAAGGTGCACGTGCCCGTCGACCTGGGACCGGACCGCAGCGACGCACGGATGCACGCCAAGACCGTAGGATCCTACGCAGTGCCGTAGGGGACCGCACCGCCACTTCCCAGCAAATTAGGGACACTGTTGCTCCTGGGGTATCGGCGAGGACCATTCGCAACCGTCTCCATGAAGCTGGGCTACGGTCCCGCACACCGTTAGGCGGTCTTCCGCTCACGCCCCAACATCGTGCAGCCCGCCTCCAGTGGTGTCGCGACAAGCGTGAATGGAGGGACGAATGGAGACGTGTCGTCTTCAGCGATGAGAGTCGCTTCTGCCTTGGTGCCAATGATGGTCGTATGCGTGTTTGGCGCCGTGCAGGTGAGCGCCACAATCAGGACTGCATACGACCGAGGCACACAGGGCCAACACCTGGCATCATGGTGTGGGGAGCGATCTCCTACACTGGCCGTACACCACTGGTGATCGTCGAGGGGACACTGAATAGTGCACGGTACATCCAAACCGTCATCGAACCCATCGTTCTACCATTCCTAGACCGGCAAGGGAACTTGCTGTTCCAACAGGACAATGCACGTCCGCATGTATCCCGTGCCACCCAACGTGCTCTAGAAGGTGTAAGTCAACTACCCTGGCCAGCAAGATCTCCGGATCTGTCCCCCATTGAGCATGTTTGGGACTGGATGAAGCGTCGTCTCACGAGGCCTGCACGTCCAGCACGAACGCTGGTCCAACTGAGGCGCCAGGTGGAAATGGCATGGCAAGCCGTTCCACAGGACTACATCCAGCATCTCTACGATCGTCTCCATGGGAGAATAGCAGCCTGCATTGCTGCGAAAGGTGGATATACACTGTACTAGTGCCGACATTGTGCATGCTCTGTTGCCTGTGTCTATGTGCCTGTGGTTCTGTCAGTGTGATCATGTGATGTATCTGAACCCAGGAATGTGTCAATAAAGTCTCCCCTTCCTGGGACAATGAATTCACGGTGTTCTTATTTCAATTTCAGGGGTGTATAAACGTATCATCAACGTACCGCCAAAACACTGTTGCTTTTAAAAGTGCTGAGACAAGTGCTCTTTCCTCGAAATCTTTCATAAAACGTGCGTCCGTAAAAACTAGCAGAGTATTAAGAAGACATAAAGTGACCTTTCGTCTTCCATCACGTCTCAGCCCTTTTGGAATCAATCAAGGATGACTAATAGCTGCGCAAGATGAGTGATTATAAGATTTAGTGTGAATGTGGCAAATCATATACAGAACAAAAGACGCGCACTGTCCAGGAGAATATTTTGGAATACCGGTGGCATACTCGCCTCCTCGAAAACAGGAAGCCGGCCGGGGTGGCCGTACGGTTCTAGGCGCTGCAGTCTGGGACCGAGCGACCGCTACGGTCGTAGGTTCGCATCCTGCTTCGGGCATGGATGTGTGTGATGTCCTTAGGTTAGTTAGGTTTAATTAGTTCTAAGTTCTGGGCGACTGATGACCTCAGAAGTTAAGTCGCCTAGTGCTCAGAGCCATTTGAACCATTTTTGAAAACAGGAAATCCGCTATAGCGAAACGCTGTATTTCTACTGGCCGAACTCTGAGACTCAATGGAAGAAAAATTATGGCCCGTACGTCAAATTTTTTGGAGTTCCGTCATTAACATCAATGGAAATACGACTGAGTTCCTTATCAACCATGGCGCCTTCCCGTTAGGTTAATCATGAAATCCTCTCACAGAAAAACTTAGTGCTCTGGGTAACCGACGTCGTTCTGTGATCTTACGATTTGATATCGATGTTACAAGCTATCACCATGGATGGCACGTGCTCCAGTTCTCTGTCAGGCAGCGGAAGCATATGCGCTGAAAGCTGTGCGTGCCCTGTGACAACCGAGCACACCACGGGGTGTTTAACAGGGGTAGTTCAGCGAATTTTCACCAGTTTCACAGGAAAGGTCCAGGAGACTCTGCACGGAAATATCGTGGCAGCAACGTTCTATCTCTGTATTTCATCTGGAAGTTTTTTTAAAATATTTAAGCTTTCATTAAAAATGAAACATCTAATCACAGCTGAAAAAATACAAAATGGCGATAGCCGGAATTTTTTTTAGCATTAGTTAAAAATGAAATAGCCAGTCAACATGCTTAAAAATGCAAAATGGCGCTGGCGGTAATTTTTTCCAGTATTCATTAAAATGAAACAGCCAATGACAGCACAATATTTTATTGTTAATCAATGTGCACAGCCCACCCTGTTCAAAACTATCTGAATTCGTTAACGCCATATGAACGTAGCTGTAGCAGGCATTTAACTCATACAAATGCATAAAAATACGTTTTATGGCATTACAAAACACACAGGCACACTACTGCCCATCCAACTTAGAGCTCTTGTTGACAGAATTACTAACGTAAAAATGTTATTCCCGTGTCTAAATTCATCATAAAAAATCATCCCCTCGCCTCCGAAACTGATATTAAGGCCAGCTAAATATTATACACTATTGTGCAAAACTTTCGATGTAAGTACTGGAAGATAAAGTACTGGAAAGTACTGGAAGATAAAGTTAATACCCTAGCGTGCGGTCACTACGACGTAACTGATTGTAATGCGTAAAAATAAATTAAATCATAATAATTAATGTTGATCTTTTATTTTCATCACATTACCTCTTTTATATGTTGTACAATTCAGTTTAATAGGAGGGCTAGAAATCTGACACCTCATGGTCACTCACTAATGCTCATAAGAATGTTGATACGGAGAGATAACGTCATCAGTATAAAAGACTAAATGAATGTTAGCAAAGCCGTTATAAATATTACATAAACATGGTACTAATCGAAGTCAACTGCATTCAAGTTAAAACATTCTTCTCCAAATTGCTTATCAATTCATCATTAGCACTTGTCAAAAATAGCAGAAATTATTAAAATTTTACTCATTTGTATCACACAACGCAAAAACGTCAGTAAGTTCCTCTCGCTCTGGTATATGACTTCCCACTGGACATATTTTTGTCTGCAAGACTAAAAAATACGAAAAAAGATAAGCAAAAATCAGGACTATTTGTTGCAACATACTTCATACTTACATTTTGAAGCTGTATTTGTGTGCACAAAATGTCTTGATGACACATGGATAGAAGACAGCAACAACCAATTCAGTGACTTGTTATGATTCATTGCTTTGATTTATTATCTATTTTTTCACTTAGTCAGCTAGTCACCAAGCATGTCATATTTCGTCAACCTGACAAAAATGTATCTGTGCCCATTCTTGTCAATGTTAGCAAGATAAAACTTGGCGATCCAATCAGCGAGATCAAACTTGCCTATACCGGCGTGTCTACGCATAGGAATCAGGATGCATGGCATTTTACATCAAGCCAAGTCGAATGTACAGGCAAGAATCGTGAGCTGTTCGTTACTTTCCAAAGAATTATTTTGTCAAGCATCATATATTAACCCAAGTCTACGGTATAATTGTTGATCATGAAAAATATTGGAGCATTATTAAACCTTCAAATAAATCGTTTGAATAGTTTTGAACATAGTGCCAGTATAAATCACATTCCGATCATTCAGCTGCTTGTGAGTGTAACGTTAACTAACACAAAATTCAGATACTTTTGAATTGTACTGGCTACACTGTTGCTTGCCAACTCATATGCAGCACTGTGGTGGGAGTCAACTGCATCTTGCAATGTCACCACCTGTAGCTTGAGCTATGCTTGTCTTCCAGGGGTTCCATTTGAAAAAAAAAAAAAAACCGCCACTGCTGGTGGTACCTACTTGTGTTGTCTCAAGTGGCGGCTCATACATTCAAAGTTACCTCACAAACACTTAAAGATGCATGTTCACTGGAAACTATTCGATATAGAAATAGCTGCACCCAGAAGGACCCAGCTGATCCACTGCAAACTAGCTGAGTGTTATGCGCACTATCAGCTATTTTAATGATTAAATTTGCACTGCTAGCAGCACTCTTGGGGAGAATGAGTGATGCCATAATGTGATGCCCATCAGTTGATGTAATAGGGCCCCAAATGACTGTACCTGTTACTGGGGACGGTCACTAAAGCATCACCTGAACATGCAATAAGCTAAGGTGACATATCTGTCAATGGATTGCTCAGCTGGTCGAGTTTGAGAGGGGCTGCATCGTGAGGCTGTAGGAGCCTGACCGATTAAAGTACTCGGTCGTAAAGCCACTTTATAAAAAGGGAGACAGGGATAATGTTGACAATTATCGACCTATTTCTATGCCATCGGTGTTTGCTACAGTTATCGAGAAAGTTGTATATACAAGGTTACTGGAGCATTTAAATTCACATAATTTTCTGTCGAATGTACAGTTTGATTTTGGAAATGGTTTAACAACTGAAAATGATATATTCTCTTTTCTCTGTGAGGTTTAGGACGGATTAAATAAAAGGTTGCGAACGCTAGGTATTTTCTTTGATTTAATGAAGGCTTTTGACTGTGTTGACCACAAAATATTACTGCAGAAGTCGGGCCATTATGGAGTAAGGGGAGTAACTTACAATTGGTTCGCCTATTACTTTAAGAACTGATAGCAGAAGGTAATTCTCCGCAATATTGAGAGTGGTAGTGATGTTCAGTCTCAATGGGGCACTGTTAAGTGGGGCGTTCCCCAAGGGTCGGTGCAAGGGCCACTGCTGGTTCTTATTTACATAAATGATATGCCTCCTAGTATTACAGGTGATTCAAAAATATTTCTGTTTGCTGATGACACCAGCTTGGTAGTGAAGGATCTTGTGTGTAATATTGAAACATTATCAAATAATATAGTTCATGAAATAAGTTCGTGGCTTGTGGAAAATAATTTGATGATAAATCCCAGTAAGACTCAGTTTTTGCAGTTTCTAACTCACAGTTCAACAAGAGCTGATATTTTGATGAGACAGAATGGGCATATTATAAGCGAGACGGAACAGTTCAAGTTCCTAGGCGTTTGGATAGATAGTAATCCGTTGTGGAAAACCCATGTTCAGGATCTTGTTCAGAAACTAAATGCTGCTTTATTTACCATTAGAACAGTATCTGGAATAAGTGACAGTTCAACACGAAAAGTAGTCTACTTCGCATATTTTCATATGCTTATGTCATATGGTATTATTTTTTGGGGTAATTCTTCTGATTCAAAAAGGGTATTTTTGGCTCAAAAACGGGCTGTTCGAGCTATATGTGGTGTAAGTTCGAGAACCTCTTGTCGACCCCTATTCAATAGTCTGGGAATTCTGGCATTGCCCTCGCAGTATATATTTTCGAACCTTGAACATCGCATCCCGTCAGCAATCGTTGGTTAATATATTAAAAAACTAGAAACCTGCCTCGATTGCGAAAAAAGCACCTAGTGTTAACCTAAGTTTCGGCGTAGATAACTACACCTTCTTCAGAACAATGAAATCCACAAATGCCTAAGAAGAGCTTTGTCAATGATTAAAAGAACACCATAGCTATACATTTATAAATGAAAGAAGGAAAACACAAACAGTACATACGTACAAAGTCAAAGCCACTACTTAACTTAATGGTGTACGCTCCACCTCACACCGGCCTGTAGGACTATAGGCCGGTGTGAGGTGGAGCGTGCACCATTAAGTTAAGTATGGCTATGACTTTGTACATATGTACTGTTTGTGTTTTCCTTCTTTCGTTTATAAATATATAGCTATGGTGTTCTTTTAATCATTGACAAAGGTCTTCTTAGGCACTTGTCGGTTTCATTGTTCTGAAGAAGGCGTAGTTATCTACACCGAAACCTTGGTTAACACTAGGTGCTTTTTTCGCAATCGAGGCGGGTTTCTAGTTTTTTAATACGTATATATTTTCTTTAATGTCGTTTGTTGTTAGCAGTATTAGCTTATTCCCAAGAGTTAGCAGCTTTCACTCAGTTAATACTAGGCAAAAATCAAATCTGCATTTGGAATGCATATCCTTGACTCTTGTGCAGAAAGGAGCGCACTATTCTGCTGCATCCATTTTCAATAAGCTACCACAAGAATCAAAAATCTTAGCAGTAGCCCAACCGCTTTTAATTCTGAACTGAAGAGTTTCCTCATGGCTCACTCCTTCTCTTCTGTCCAGGAGCTCCTGGAAGAGCTGAAAAATTAAGCAAATTCCAGTGTTACATTGTTGATTTTCTTTATTTAAACTTACGAATTGTCGCCTGAATACGTTTCTTGTATTTCATTTTATCTGTTTCTACTATCGTGTTATAATTTCATGTATTGACTCGTTCCATGATCATGGAGAATTCTCCTTAATTTGGTCCCACGGAACAATAAATAAATAAATAAATAAAACCACTGCCACCTCCGAAGTGTCACTTGTGGCTGTAGATACTCCACTATAGCCTGCAGCATCGCCGTATCTCTCCTCACTCAACCATGTGTGAGGTGTCAGGGAATGTGTCATCAAGACTCCACCTCTACTCACCAGTCTGTCAGAACTACATCCTTAGGCATAGTCAGAATGGGAAGGTGTATCATTGGACTACATCTGAAACCCGTAAAATTCCATGCCACGACTTTCGAACTCTTGCATTCTGAACTATGGGGCCTGGACGCCACATTAACACGTTCGATTTGTGGCTGTGTGCTACAATAAGTGTTGGTCCATTGTAGCTGAAAAGGTAATCGTTTCGAATGTATGGTACCATCTACCTGCCTGCAATCAATGATCACAATTGGCCTTGTCCTGCTGGGAGCTGTTCTTTTTATGATGGTCAGTATATATGATTTATCCACCGCTTACAAACGTGGTTACAAACATACAACGCTGTAGTATGCAAATTGACGCTTCTGGCCATGCTAACAAGGTAACATATGTCAGCTAAAATTAGTTAATCTTGTGATTGTGTATAAAAACAAATAAATAGGGAACACTTCCTTGTTGTACTTTTTGCCCTTCGACATGTATCATTTTCCATTCCTGCTGTTACCATTAAATTAATATATGCAATTTTACAGTCTAGCTCTTAGCACAAAACTTAAACAAAAGGTGGTAGACACGTCACAAAATCAATGCTAGTTCAATTCTTGTCTCACGCACAGTATGCTAAGATCACTCGATACATATTCAGAGCAGACACTATTATATTTGTTGTATGTGTATGGTTTCATTACTTCTTCATTTAAAGCTTAAACACTATCTTACCCTCACCTATTAATATTAGATCATCATGTAATCTAACAAACTCTTCACCTAACAGTGACTTTATTTTATTTATTTATTGCTCATTTAGCCTGACCAGATTAGAGGCTTAAGGTCCTCTCTCACTTCTGTTCCAGGAAACACATACCAGTGATATTACAAAAACATTCATAGAAACAACAACAACACTAACACTAATAATAATAATAATAATAAAAGGAAAGGGAAGTAAGAATGATATAAATTAGTTTAGCACATTCGAAACCATGTTTAATATTATCGGAAGAGGAAGGGATAAAGAAAGAGAAGATTGAAATGAAAGTAACAGTGGCTGTTGGCAAAGAACAGAATTTAAATAAAGAACTCTGGAGATATGCAGGAGGGAGATGGTGTGGCGAAGGGGGTATCAATGGCGACAGTAAGCTGCAGGCAAGTAATATCGAAGAAATGGCGATTATGATAGGAGGTGGGCCATTAGCTGCCTTTAGGAATTTGGAAGGAATTTAATTTCTCTCATATTTTGAGGAAGATTGTTCCAAAGTCAGGTTCCTGCTACAGAAAATGAATTATAGAATATGACAGAGTTATGTGATAACACGGAGAGAATTTTACTTTGTTCAGAACAAATATTTCTGCTGTGCTGATGAGATTATATGGTTCAAATGACTCTGAGCACTATGGGACATCACATGTCTATCGTACACAATTGCCAATTCTCGCCCATATGAGCTCTCATGCAAAAGTCTACAGTCAAGCTTCATTTTAAATTCGAAACGATATACTTCTTTACATTTCTGTAGTGACGATGATACCTTCTTAAGACTACAATTCTGTGTGCAATCGAGTGTAAGGGGCAGTCCACAATTATCCCCAAGATCTTTGGTGAAGAAGAGAAAGTAATTTTGTGCCCTTTAGGATTATGTGTGAAAGAGATTCTTTCAATGCAGTGGTAATGACTCTTTTGCGAGTGAATAACATTGTTTAGGTTTTAGTTGTATTAAGTTTCCAATCTATATTCTATATCCATTACGATAGGGCAATAAATCAGCATTTCCATGCTGTATGGCTGGGCGCAGGTTTGTTGGACTTGCACTTAGATATAACTGATGAGCGTCCGTGTGTAGATGATATTGGGAATGGGAGGGAACAGTTGACACATCATTAACATACAAACTATACCTTCAAACTGCAAGAGGAAAAATCTGAGTGTAGGAACCTTTTTATGGAAACGTCATCCAAAGACACTACAGAACGTCGGAATTACGGGCACTGGCGTCTGCGACTAGGCCACCCCATCGGCAACAAACGTGACTTATTACGTTGACGGACTGTAGGCAGAACGTCTCTCAATGTTGTTTGTTATTCAGTGATCACCACTGATTGCCACGATCGCCGTGGAGAAGATGTAGCTAGGTGCCGTATGGACAGGCCTTGTTTCCTATGAATGTCATATTCTGTTGCCATGGTAGAGGACGGTTTCGGACGCGGTTTTCCGTCCGTAATTTATTTATGTCCTTTATAACGAAAAGCATATTTTAGAGGGTTTCATGAGAAAAATAAACTACAGATGGAAACCCGCATCCGAAAGCGTGTAATGGTTCTTTATTTACGTGACCATTACGGCACTCCAACCCCAGTTCTCGATACCAGCAATATCGTACTACTTTTCTGCGAAGTAACAGACATATTTTTGTGACAATATTCACATTTGCTTTTATTAATGTATATGGTACTCCGATGTACCGATATATTACAGTGATATGGTTCTTGTGTGTTTTCATTTCTGTGAGACTGTCATAATCTTTGACTTACTTGTAACCGTTTTGGCGCGAATGCGCAAAGAGCAGTCTTTGTTTCACTTTGCAGAAGTTAAGATGTTATTTCGCTTTGTAAAAGGTCAAGTCTTGTGTTTGGTTAAAGTGAAAATTAAATATATGAATATTGGTACAAAACTATTTTCTTGATGATGTGACAATTAAGAAGAAGTATATGTGAATTTACAAGAAGTTTAACAAAAATGTGGATCGTGAAAAACCAAGTCAAAAATTATTTCTACCATACCACTGTTCAGATCTGGGATTGTTTGATCATTAAGAATTTCCTGAAAAACGTATTTGTTAGGTCTTCAAATATTGCTAAAATACAGATCTGGACCTTCTAGCAGTCACAGTGGAATCACCCTAGAAGCAACAAGATAAGCCATAACAACTTCGACGAAATCTACGTGGGAATCCATTCAAGATAAGTGCCAAAATTAATGACTTATTTACAGTGACTTCAATATTTCCATTCTGACGATACCATCCACAGTCAATAACTTTGTTGTTGCCCGATGAAGCGAACATACGCTGCGTGAGCAACATTATTAATCTGATTTCTAACCTAATTTGCAAGTGGTGGTATTGTTAGAAGCGTCATCCACCGACGCACCAAAGCATTGCGTTCATAGGAGATAAGGCTTGGCTATGCAGTAGCTACTCCATCTTCTCCTCTGTCCATCGAGGCAATCAGTCGCGGTCACCGAATAACAAACTACACTGCAAGACGTTCCGCCTACGAAGTCACATCGTTGTGGAAGTGGTGTCCTAGCAATAGGCGCCTCTATCGTGTCGTTGGACGACGTTTCCAGACTTAGGTTCCTATCCTGAATTTGTCCCTCAAGGCGAGCCCTCGAAGTTTCTCAGTATCATTTTGTAACAGTGTACAGTGAGAAAAGTAACGGGTCCACGACAACACCAAGTTTAAGCCACTCTTGGAATGAACTGCTATGATCTACATCTTCATCTATATCCATACTCAGCAAGCCACCTGACGGTGTGTGGCGGAGGGTACCTTGAGTACCTCTATCGGTTCTCCCTTCTATTCCAGTCTCGTATTGTTCGTGGAAAGAAGGATTGTCAGTATGCTCCTGTATGGGCTCTAATCTCTCTGATTTTATCCTCATGGTCTCTTCGCGAGATATACATAGGAGGAAGCAATATACTTCTTGACTCTTCGGTGAAGGTATGTTCTCGAAACTTCAACAAAAGGCCGTACCGAGCTACTGAGCGTCTCTCTTGCAGAGTCTTCCACTGAAGTTTATCTATCATCTCAGCAACGCTTTCGCGATTACTAAATGACCCTGTAACGAAGCGCGCTGCTCTCCGTTGGATCTTCTCTATCTCCTCTATGAACCCTATCTGGTACGGATCCCACACTGCTGAGCAGTATTCAAGCAGTGGGCAAAAAAGCGTACTGTAACCTACTTCCTCTGTTTTCGGATTGCATTTCCTTAGGATTCTTCCAATCAATCTCAGTCTGGCATCTGCTTTACCGACGATCAACTTTATATGATCATTCCATTTTAAATCACTCCTAATGCGTACTCCCAGATAATTTATGGAATTAACTGCTTCCAGTTGCTGACCTGCTATATTGTAGCTAAATGATATGGGATCTTTCCTTCTATGTATTCGCAGCACATTACGCTTGTCTACATTGAGATTCAATTGCCATTCCCTGCACCATGCGTCAATTCGCTGCAGATCCTCCTGCATTGCAGTACAATTTTCGATTGTTACAACCTCTCGATATACCACAGCATCATCCGCATAAAGCCTCAGTGAACTTCCGATGTCATCCACAAGGTCATTTATGTGTATTGTGAATAGCAACGGTCCTACAACACTCCCCTGCGGCACACCTGAAATCACTCTTACTTCGGAAGACTTCTCTCCATTGAAAATGACATGCTGCTTTCTGTTATCTAGGAACTCTTCAATACAATCACACAACTGGTCTGATACTCCATATGCTTTTACTTTGTTCATTAAACGACTGTGGGGAACTGTATCGAACGCCTTGCGGAAGTCAAGAAACGCGGCATCTACCGGGGAACCCGTGTCTATGACCCTCTGAGTCTTGTGGACGAATAGCGCGAGCTGATATGTAAACTAATATCAGTTGACAGAACTGGGTCCACCGGAGCGGATGTCAGCAAGAGAGCGCAAGCGGCCGGACGTGTCTCCGGACGACGTGCTGCGCAGCAACGTGCGGCTGCTGCAGCTGGCGGGCGTGTGGCCGCCGTCGTCGCCGCGCGGGCTCGGCCGGCTGTTCTCGCTGCACGTCGCCTCCGTCTACCTCAGCCAGGTGGCCAGCATCGCCATGGCGCTGCAGCTCATGTACTCGGCGCGCGGCGACATGCACGAGATCACGCAGGCGCTCATGAACGCCATGACTCTGGTCGGCGGCGTGCTCAAGCTGGCGCACCTCTCGACGCACGTGCCCGCCTACTGCCGGCTCGTCGGGGCGCTGCGTGACGTCATCAGGATTCAGCGCCCGCACTGCGAGAGCACCCCCAGCCTCATGGCCGTCTTCACCGGCGCCCACCGCAAGACACTGCGACTCACCTTCTGGCCCATCGCATACCTCAACCTTTTGGCGTTCGGCTGGTACATGATACCCGTCATCTCCTGGGCCACCGGTTCGGAAAAGAGACTCCTGCCTTTCTTCACCCTCCACGGAGTTGACTGTTACGATTTCGTTCTATACGTTGCCATCTATTTCGTGCAGTGCCACTCGATTTTCTACTGGTGCTTCATCAGTATCGGGCAGGACATGTTCTTCGTGACGAGCATGGTTCACGTGGCTGCCCAGCTGCAGATTCTCAATGTTCGTCTGTCGAAACTGGGCGGAGGACAGGAAACCGACAACGAATTTGGGCGGCTCTACAGTTGTAGAGCAGAGGACTGTGGCACGTGTGAGAGGAAACCAATGTCTGACGAGATGTACACGGAGCTTCGAAACTGCATCACGACGCATCAGGAAATTCTCAAGTAAGTTGAACAGTATTTATGAGTCTATTTGAATTAATAAATTTTCATCTTAAATCCAGTCAAGAACTCCACGACTCTAATCTGTATAGATGGTAGGGTACACGAGTGCTCAAAAGGTGACGAGAAGTTTTGTTCTTTGGCGTGTCGCACTACTCCAATTAGCGTGTTTTTTTTAGTTGTTATGTTTTTAAATGTGTATGAGGATATCTGTAAAGTGTTAACCATTTCATTCTGTCAGTTATCAGCTTGACAAGAAGAGAATACAAGCTTTCGAAATGTGGTACTACAGAAGAATGCTGAAGATTAGATGGGTAGATCACATAACTAATGACAAGGTATTGAATAGAATTGGAGAGAAGAGAAATTTGTGGCACAACTTGACTAGAAGAAGGGTTCCGTTGGTAGTACATATTCTCAGGCATCAAGGGATCACCAATTTAGTATTGGAGGAGAGCGTGGAGGGTAAAAATCACAGAGGGAGACCAAGAGATGAGTACACTAAACAGATTCAGAAGGATGTAGGTTGCAGTAGGTACTGGGAGATGAAGAAGCTTGCACAGGATAGAGTAGCATGGAGAGCTGCATCAAACCAGTCTCTGGACTGAAGACCACAACAACAACATCAGCTGTCAAAGAAGTTACATTTACTTTAATGGTATCGAAGATTGGTTGTGTCATGTACAAATGTGTCAGAGAATTTGTATTAACTTTTTTTATAGGCCCCGAAAAAACTGCATCGGAAGTTTAGAAATCGAAAATAATGATGTGGCAAGTGTGCTATGAGTAAAACAACTGTTTACGAGTAGTATAAACACTTCGAAGAAGTAGAAGAGAATTAACACCCTGGACACCCCAGCACATCATCGAGAGTTGAAGTCCAAAAAAACGTGAAAAATATGGCTATGAACGACCACCGAATCTCAATCAGAGAAATCGCTGATGCTTTTCGCATATCAACTGAGTCATTCCATGATATTGTTTGCGAAGTTCTGAGCATGAAACGTTCGATATCGTTGAATTTCGGAAAAACAGCGGCGAGCGCAAGCTGCTCAGGAATCGCTAGACGAAGCCCAAGGAAGCTACTGAAATGTGTCATAGCAGGGTTGAAAAGCGGGATTACGGATATGATATCTAAACTAAGGCTCAATCGTCCCAGCGGGTGCATTCTGGATCTCCGAGACTAAAACAGGCCAGTCAGGTACGCTCAAATGTGTTACGCCACTGTATTCTGTCGTTTTAACTGGATACTTCACCGTGCCTTCTTGCCACAAGGTCGAACGATCGACAGAAAGTACTACTTACAAGTTCAAAGCCGTTTACGTGAAAAAATCTGAAGAAAGTGTCCATATTTGTGAGGAAACAATTCATGACTTTTACGTTACTATAATTTACCTGAGCACACTTCGAGTCTCGTTTGCGAATTTTTGGCTAAAAAGAGTACTGTAATGATGACCCAACTTCGCATGTATCAGACATAGCTCCATATGACATTTTTCTGTTCGCAAGATTAAAGAAAACTTAAAGGGCCGTCATTTTAGAAGCACCGGTGATATTGAAGAAGTATCGCTCAGACGGCTGAGGGCTCTCGCAAACATCGAGTTCGAGAAGTGTTTCAGGCGTTGGTAAAAGACTGGAAAAGAGTATAATACCTGATGGGATTTTCTGAAGGGGTAACGCTGATGTTGTCGAAGTAACTAAATTCTTTGAACAAACAAATAAAGCTGAAATTCCCGTTAGTTTTTGGATACTTCTCGTATTTTAGTCGAATTTCAGAAGCGGTTAGAGTCAGTGCTATTTACTGTAAAACGGTCTCACACAACACACTGAAGCAGAACGGACTTGGTGATACCATGGTTGCGTAGTATATTAACTTAATTATTACCAAGAAATAAAACAGTACCCAGACGCTGCTAATAATGCTATTTGTTGAAAACAAAAATCCTGTTCTCCGTTCCAAAGGGAAAGGTACTTACATTGTTTTAGTACATTGTTGCGTGCATTTAGAATAAACAAGTTAGATTAGTTATATAGCCTTGTGCTGTAGAGTAACATCCTCCGCCATACTGTCCACAATGGCTTTGAAATACCGGTACTATCTACGCGCTCTTATAACCAGCGGCGCCACAGAGGACCAGCAGACAGTGAGCACACCGTAACGGGAGGGGGAAACGTTCTCCTTCGCCGCATTACGTTACGCTACGTAACCCCGTGGTCTCTGGAGCGGGATAAGGCTGCCCCACAGTGGAATTACGACAGTCTCGTATTCAGTCTACGTATTAGCACCTTAACAGGCAGCTGTCCTCTTGTTGGTGAGCAATATTGTGAATTTGGACTATTTCCAGAATGAGATTTTCACTCTGCAGCGGAGTGTGCGCTGATATGAAACTTCCTGGCAGATTAAAACTGTCTGCCGGTCCGAGACTCGAACTCGTGATCTTTGCCATTCGCGGGAAAGAGCTCTACCATGCCATGTCTCCGCAATATCCTGTCTTTCAAGAGTGCTAGCTCTGCTTGGTTCCCAGGTGAGCTTCTGTGAAGTTTAGAAGGTATGAGACGAGATACTAGCGGAAGTAAAGCTATGAGGGCGGGGCGTGAGTCGTGCTTGGGAAGTTAAGCTGGTAGAGCACTTACCCGCGAAAGGCAAGGGTCCCGAGTTCCAGTCTCGGCCCGATACACAGTTTTAAACCACCAGGACGTTTAAATTTGGAATATGTTTGTCGTTCGATTCTGGCTGGATTTCTGCCTTGGGTTTTATGCAAGGACTTGTAGTTTTTCAAGTTGTTAATTCTTTACGTAAACACGGCGGGCCAGAACTTGGGTTGTGTGATCATTTTGAATAAAATAATTTTGGGTATTAGACCAGATCATTATAAATCACCAAAACCCTTAAATGCCTACGTTTCGACCAACTATGCAGCTCACCTCTCCAGAGCGGTTAGTTGCTGGATACTGGTGAACGCCTTTCCCAATAATCTGTGCCGGCCGAGGTGGCCGAGCGGTTCTAGGCGCTACAGTCTGGAACCGCGCGACTGCTACGGTCGCAGGTTCGAATCCTTCCTCGGGCATGAATGTGTGTGATGTCCTTAGGTTAGTTAGGTATAAGTAGTTCTAAGTTCTAGGGGACTGATGACCTCAGACGTTAAGTTCCTTAGTGCTCAGAGCCATTTGATTTGAATGCATGCATGTCTGAAGGAACTTTGCATCGTAATTTGGAATAACACACACACCACTGTGTTGTATCTTACTTTCTGAGGTTGTTCTATCGGTCCGAAACAAGTAAAGGGACTATTGTTTTTACTAAATATTATTCAATAGCGCTATTAACAGCGTCTGGGTGCAATTACTTTAGGGAAGAATCTATCTCTGTGTTAATACTTGTTTTATTGTCACAATTGCTAATATTGGTAAATATTTCTTCGTTATCTAATTACGTAGATACATCGATGTTTCCAGTATTCTGCAGAAAAATCAGTATTAACACATGAAAATATTTAAAATTTTTGCTATTTCTCATGGGGTACACTTGAGCTACACCCCATTAAAGCCCTGTTTATGTAAGAACAGTTCACGAGTGTTTTTTGAGTAGTGTTGCCTCCTCTTTTTCTGCGCAGGTTCGTGCAGTTCCTGCAGCAGGTGATGAGTCCAGTGGCCATGGCGCAGTTCATGTGCAGCGTTGGAGCAGCGTGTGTCACACTGTACCAGGCAACGTTTGTAAGCTGGTACATTTTGTGCGAACTTAGATTTTATCAGTTTGAGTAAGATTACAGGGATCTATTTACAATTCTCACGCTAGTCATTCAGACAGATCTTTTAGTCAGTGTTTCACATCGTTGAAAGTCCTGAATGTAGGCTTCAGTCTATCTATTTCGCAGACAAAACAACATATGGTGTATCGTGATTTTGTTTTTCCATTATTTCTATTCTCAACATCAGTGGAGATTTCTGTGAGGTGTTAATTTCAATGTGTAGTTTGACACTAATAACTCATTTTGAAACTGGAACTTTGGGTGCAGGTAAACGGTACCTTGACCGCTAACGTTTTTTCAGACTCAGTGAGCCTTTTCACCATGGTAGAATGGCTAGAAACAGGCTTTGTTGTCAGATAAGTTTGCAACCATAGGATAATTTTAGACCAAAATATTGTTGTTAGAATATGACAATATAAAACTATATTTCAAAGTAATTAATTAAAAGGGACTGTCGTTACTGAATCAAAAGCTTCATATATTTACATCATAGAAACCTTCTCAAAATAATATGAAAGAAATTTGTTTTCTTTAAATGTTTGTTTTCTGTAAATGGTGGAAATATACACTGGCGTCCAAAATTAAGGCAAAAAATGGAAATTTTGCAAGGCTGCGTTTCTTTTGCCGCAATACAGTATACACAGGCGATAGTAAAGCAGAAAGAATGTAAAGAATACAGGATGTAAACAGCTGGAACGTCCATAACGGTAGACAAAGATGTTTCTCGTTTTTCCAACTTAACGGATTTGCACGCACATTCTGATAACTGGTTAATGTGCTCAGTAAGGGGTGTGACCACCTCTGGCATCAATACAGAAATGAGGACGACGGGGCATGCTGTGAATGATGTCATCAGTCTCATGTTGAGGCAATAACGACAGTTCCTCCTGCAGAGCTGCTCACAAGTCTTGGAGAGTGGGTGGTGAAGCTGACGTGATGCAGCCCATCTCCCAGACATGATCTATGCGGTTCAGATCGGGAAAGCGAGCAGGCCACGCTATCGGTGCAATATCTTCCGTTTCCAAAAAAACATCAAACACCTGTGTTCTACGAGGTCGAGCGTTATCATCCATCAGTACCAAGTCTGGGCCCACACCATCTCGCAACAATCGCACTTGTAGTCCCAAGATATCGTCAAGACACCTGACAGCAGCTCAACTTTGCCGATTCACCCATACAATTTCATGAGGAGGTGTTCATGCGGTCAACATAATCCTTGCCCCAACGGTAGTGATCCTCCTCGATATCGGTCTCTTTCCACAATGTTTGGGTCCCGAAATCGAGTTCCACTTTCCCTCCAGATGCAAATCCATCGAGAATAGCTATCCAGACTAACTCGGGACGCATCTGTGAAAAGAACATTGGTCCACTGTTAGACCGTCCAGGTGGCATTCTGACGACTCCACTCTAGGCGTTACCTTCTGTGAGGACGTGTCAGAGGCACACATACAGCAGGTCTCCGACAATAAAGGCCACTCTGCCGGAAAGCACTACTCCGTTTGATAGATGCCCTGACGTGGTTGTCAGTTGACCGGAATGGCACCTTCCGTGCAGAGCACCATCGTACGGACATCTGTTGACAGTTCCTATGAATACATCGTGAACAGACACAGAACGGGGAAATAGCGGTTTGTTGCTTTAATTTTGAGCACCAGTATAGTTGTTCATGTTCCTGACAGATTTGCTATCTGATGTTAGTAAGTATGCATTTTTCTTCACTAGCTGTTTGGTTTGGGTAGTATGACCTAGGTATGTGGACTGAAAGTGTGATGAGGCGACCATGTGAATCGTGAAGGGCCGTAAAATGAGGTGAATCCGATCAGAAACAGCAGTTTTTTAAAAATTTCGTCCTTTTACTGTTCTGATATAGGAATAAAAATTCAGTGTGTTAATTTCACAACCTGTGTAATGATATAATCACGTATTACATTATTTTTAGTTTATAACTGCAGTTATTATTTGAAGTTAATTGTTGATCGGTTTAACCTCCTCAATTGGGGCGAATAAGATCGCCGTTGTATTTTGTATGCAGGAACGGAATAAGTTGTCCAGTGGAGTTAAGTCGATCACTATTCTGATTTTTAAAATATATTGCTGTATTTGGATCAAAATTTTACAATTGTTAGACTAAACAAATTTTTACAAGCACGCTAAGCTTGAAATTTTTGCTATAGAAACACTGGCATTCACGAAATTTGACAAACAAATATTAATTTTTAGTTATTGTATGTCATAATAAATGCGGAAGGTATTTACTCAATGTCATAATCGTCTATCCCTTCATAATTAAATTTACTTCGCCTTCTATGTTCTGGAACAACTTATTTAATAATCTCAGCACTTTCTACCCCAGTTGCATCGTCAATTTCGGGAAAGAAAAAATAAACATTACCATCAAGAACTTTCTTTCTCAGAAATGCCATTTCTTAGGTGTCGCTAGAGGTCCTTTCAATTTTACCAATAAAAAACCTGAACCTTTTTTATGTAGGAAATTTTACCATCGTGAAGTCAGTTTCTTTAAATTCATGCCAATCCTTATCCTCCTCCTTGTCATTTTCTTCATTTGCGATTTGCATTTGACTCGTGCTGTTCTAGATCACTGTTAGATGTTCCAGATAGGGACTCCATGCTCGCCACCCTGTCAATATCATTTTAATTGAAGTCGCTAATAACAATTCCTTTTTCTGGAGTTAATGCTAAACGCTTTGCATGGCGCGGCTTTCCTTTTGTTTCATTAAAGCGAACTTGTTTCAATTGCTTTTAGAAGGCTGCTGCTCAAGAAACTTCTGATGAGCTGGTGCCATGTGCATTGCTATCGGTTGCTTCTGAAATCTGTGAAATAACTTTATTGGGACAGAAAGGAAAGATTCCTGCTTTTCTGAACCCATATATTACATTTGATTTGGACGTGATAGCTATATTTTCAAAAAAGTTTTCAGCAACCTAGGAAATTGGGATTTTTGCACCAGTCCTCTAGTCTTCCTTTTCCAATCGTCTAGCACATTTCTCCAAGCAAGTTTTAAAGGACTAAGAAGGACCACATCAAGTGCCTGACACAAATGAGCAGAATTAGGTAGTAGAGGCACAAATTTAATGTCCTGTTCCTGGCACAATTTAATCGCGTTAGATGACTCGAGAAATTGTCACCTATAATCACTTAGGTCCCTCTAATTGCCGGGCATAAGGCAAGACAATTTCAACTGACCATGATTCAAACATTGTTAGGTCAAACCAACCACTTTGATTCCTATTATAAACTGCACCTTCTGTCCAAGTATCGTAGAGGTGTTTTGCTCTCTGAACTGTGTGTGATGGGAGGACTGAGCCTTCGGCAGCTGCTGCTATCATCACACTGATACTTGACTTAGAACTATCCACTTTCTTTTCAGGATGTCTTGTGCCTCGCTTCATTATTACTTTCACTTGTCCAGGATTATCACAAAAGTTTGTCTCGTCTTAGTTTATAGTGTTGGAGGGGAGGACAACACTAAGGTCACTTCAAGGTTTTTAAACTAACCAATCACTGTTTCTCGGGTAACTGCTGCCTTTGTCCTCTTCACATTTTCATTTACTCTAACAGTTTTTATTTCCTTTCAGAAAAGATTTTACCCACTAGTGCCTAGGTCGATTGTCGCGAAATGTTTTTTCAGAGGAGATAGAGAAGATCCAAAGATGAGCGGCGCGTTTCGTCACAGGGTTATTTGGTAACCGTGATAGCGTTACGGAGATGTTTAGCAAACTCGAGTGGCAGACTCTGCAAGAGAGGCGCTCTGCATCGCGGTGTAGCTTGCTGTCCAGGTTTAGAGAGGGTGCGTTTCTGGATGAGGTATCGAATGTATTGCTTCCCCCACTTATACCTTCCCAGGATATAACGAATGTAAAATTAGAGAGATTCGAGCGCGCACGGAGGCTTTCCGGGTGTCGTTCTTCCCGCGAACCATACGCGACTGGAACACGAAAGGATGTAATGACAGTGGCACGTGAAGTGCACTCCGCCACACACCGTTGGGTGGCTTGCGGAGTATAAATTCAGATGTATATTTAGACGTAGGCAGATCAAAATACATAAAGATTTCAGACAGGAAGTTACACACGTCTGTTATGCTAAGACCATCGGGCAACGTAAGTGGCGTCTTGTAAGGAAAGAGTACACATTCAATGTTTACTGCAGACACAGTTCTGCCGCGCTGCGGATAACAGGTACATCAGAGGATGCGAGCGAGTTGACGCGGGGCAGTATAATTCTTGTGGGCAAACGCCTAAATTGCACACAGATTTACCGTGAAATTCTGGACGCATATGGACCAAACGCAATATGGCACTCAGCCCTTGTGAAATATCCCCAACAGTTTGACCAAGGCCACAAAGAGGTGGGTGATGCTGATCGGGAAGGAAGGCGTTTGACACCCACCACAAACGACAATATCGAGGCAATACTTTCGGCGAAAGGAAAGAACGTTTGTGGGGGAAAGAAGACGTTCACGCAGTGGTTCATCAATGAGTTCGTGAGCAAAAAAGAGATGTACATCGCTGAGGAATCGAACGGTTGGAAGAACGTTCCAAGCATTGTTTAGAGAAACCTGGTGAACACGTTGAAAAATAGAGTAGCGTGTATGTGTCGCTTTTATGTGTATTGCAGCGTACTTGGTCTGCAATGATAATGTGTGACATACTTTTGGAAGACCCCTTATTCAACCACAGCTGATTCCTCTACGTCTTAGGCTACCCTCTCTGACTTTGAGTAATCAAAGAAGATCTCCCACCTTGCATCAGTTAACTGGACATTGAAACTACTATTGAAGAGTGGACGTGGAAAACGTCTTAGGTGTGAAAACTCACATTTGTCAAGGAAATAAAAAAATCAATTTTTTGTACATAGCTTACCTGTATCCAAAAACATTAAGAAGATATTATTATACCATTGAATTATGCTGGCCATCTCATCACTGCAAAATATACTCTGGCAAATTAGAAAATTAATAATTTATTAAGAACGTTCTATGTGCCATACAAGGAAACTATCTGGTTCTATACGCCAGGAAGAAAGTTTATGCTTCAAGTCTCGTTAATACAACAGCAGTACTTTTTATTTGTGATAATACAAGTGCCGAAATATTTTAGCTAGCAGCATTGTAGAAAACAAAAACCATTTCTCATTTCTTTTACATTTGTACCACTGACTAACAAAATTAAATTAATGAATAAAAATCTCTCAGTACTGTCTTCTGTTTCTTACACAACTCAGTTATTACGATCAGACATTGCAAAATTTGCTGTAAAATTCGCAGAGCTGTTGAAGAAGTCGTTTTCTTTTGCTACTGATAGATGTGGGGGGTCTTTCGGATCAAGTACGCATTGCATACGTGTGTCATGGTCTTTTCTTTTTGTGATACATGACATTTTTCCATTCTCCTGTTTCAAAGTAATATTTTTAATTGCTATTTGAGCTGGATGAGTATGAGAGCCTTTTATCACATTGACTTAGATACCTTACACGCTTGCATTAAGTACAATGTTGCAGGTGCGTGCTGAAAATGAAAGAAGACGTTTGCACGCATTGGAATGGCAAACGGAACTCCTGAGTGAATTATCGCCTTGCAAAAAAACCACGAAGCCTCTAATAAAGAATCTTTCAAACATTTTCTCCATGATTTGACACTTAGAACAAGTCTAGGGACATGCACCGGAATATCGAGAACATAAAATTTCTGGAAACATGTTTTTGAAAAAAGTGGCAGTTATTACATTTTCAGTTTCCACGTCTGTGGCGCGTGATGAATTCAAAGGAAAAAATCGTCAAATATTGTGAGCGTTTAGTGTCATACGACTTGAAGCTCGAGGAGAATGTAAACCCACATTCGGCGTTTCTAATGATGTGCAGTTGAAAGACAAGTTAGAATTTAGTTAGGGTTATTTATATTGCCTCATAAGAGTGGTTGTTACTTGTAATACAATATGAAATACAATATAGAATTTCTAGTATACAAAAATCAAGAAGCAGGGTTAGTGTGCTCCTTGGAATTATTCAACATTTTCCACAATCTGGACCGAACTGAGAAAATTTTAAGAAATTAACACTTTTAGAATATATCTTTTAAATGATTATCGTACCCCTTTATGCAGACGTCAACGGATAATAAATTTCAGAATGGAAATTATGACAAGGGAGTGGAATAGAAATAGTGGGCACTTGAAGGAATGTTTCAATTTAGGGGTATGTCACACCCGAAGATTGAATTGGTATCTTGGCTGCACCATTGAGTCGAGATTGAACTGAAACTCTTATTTCCTCCTGATGGTACTCCTCTCACTCAAAACAGTTATACAGTCTGCCACAACGTGTGGAGGCAACCTGGAAAGTCGTTATAGTTGCGGATGGAAAATGAACACCGAAGAGCGATGATTTATATGGTAGATGTAGGGGAAACGACTAGTGAAATCAGTCTATCGCAAAAGAAAATATTTATTAACTTTCTTGATAATTGATATAAGAAGGAATGCGTTTTGATGTAAACTTTGGCATCGAACACTCAACATCGTTAAACAGAGAAGACTGAAAGAAGAGACACGCGATTCGTCACGAGTTTAATCTGAAAGTATAAAAGCTCAAGAAACCAAGATTACTCTTTTGCGCCAAATTCCCATTGTCCTTCTTCCAGAAAAGTATCTTATAATGTTCTCCAAAATTCATCTGGAATAAGGACCACGGCTGGAATGGTTGAGATGTTCGATGATGATATTTAGTTTGGGGGGCGATCAACTCCGTGGTCATCAGCGCCCGTGCAAAGTCCCAATTTGCACACAGTCCAGTTTTTTACATAGTCCAAATTAGCCACAGTCACAAATGATGATTATGATGATGGTGAAATGACGAAGACAATGCAAACACCCAATCCCCAGGCAGAGAAAATCTCCAACCCGGCCGGGAATTGAACCTGGGACTCCGTGATCCATAGGTAGCAATGCTAGCCACTAGACCACTAGCTGCGGACGTTGAGATGTTCGAAGACTACCGACGTTCTGTCTTATTATGCACCATTCGTGAATGAAACTGGAAGAGGAGAAATGGATTCTGGTGCGCCATGTGCCCTCCTCCACCTGTTATAACGTGTCCAGTAAAAATATTTGATTTGATAGTAATCGTGAGCTGGTTCGATACCGAACGCATTGACAACTCTCCCACACCAACCACTAAATCTGAATATGTCAGCTACACCTACTACTGTCCTTTGCAAGATATACCCTTCATATATATATATATATATATATATATATATATATATATATATATATATATATACGATAAATTAATGATTAGATTTTTCCACTAGTTAACAGTATATGCAAAAGAGATAAAAAAAGGAATATTTAACAATAATTCATAGATTAAAGGAAGGATGATCAAACTAGTCGACAACACAGTAAAATCTTCATCTCAAGAGCTTAGGACAGAGTTAATAGAACATCAAACTTTTTCAAATGTTCACCACATTTTTCTAAATTAGCGGTCTATCTTATTATTTACTTAAATAACGTCTCAAAGATGGCATAGCAGGATTAAGTTTCGCTTTAATGAAAGTATCACTATTATTGAGAAATTTATGAATAACGGTAAGAAAATAGTTAACATACAACATACTTGTTAAATATGATGAACGGTTAACGGTCTTTATATTTTGAGTCCATTCGCAGGCGTTGAAACCATTCCTTACCTAGGAAATTACTTGGTATATTTATTTCGTAACATCTACAAATTTGTTCTCGTGAGCTAGGGCAGGTCGTCCACCATGGATAATTACTATTATTCACTGCAATGTACTCCTTTCAATACACTCGACTTCACTGTAAATTTATCGTTACTACTCTGCATCACGATAACTGTCAAATTCACACAATTTTACAAGTAGTAGCATACTAATATTCTTTGTTAGTGTAACAGAACTCAGTCATTTTTTAAAGACACCATTGTCACCTCTTCTCTTAAAATAACTATTTTTACAAAATCTCACAATTTCATTTTCAGTGTCTGACCATTCTCAAGGGGAAAAATATCATTTTTTAGCATAGGTAGACACTGGTTTATATGTCATCGTCACATGGTACATCTCATATAATACTTTGTCTGATAGTTTTGAATTACTGGATGTGCTAAAGTATGAAATTGTTCCAGTTAAAATGGGCACATGCTGATCCTCGAGTGGTGAAGGTTCTAAACAAAGTTATTTTAACAATCAAAGGCACCGATGATTACCTAAAAGATATGGCGAGAAACACTGCTCACGAGAAAATAGAACTTAAACATTTCTTCTTTCCTCCCGTACTGTCAGCTGCAAGCAGCCACTTTCAAATTCTCTAATCAATATCTCATGATGAATTCGAATGTTTCAGTTCATTACAAAACCTCATTTAATCACTAAGAAGATGAATCATCCAAAGCTTATACCAGGAATGTGTAGATCGCTTGATAGGTTTTCGCTACAACATAAAGATAGAAAAAGACGCCTTTTCTTTTTTTTGCTTATGTTTCTCTTCATCTGTTTACATATGTGTATATTTCAATTTTGTAACATGTGCACTAGTTTGTAGCTTAATATATTTTTATATAACAGTACGTTTTACATAGCGCACATTCTGATTCACTACTCTGATCATATTCATGCTTTTATGCATTGGACTAGTATGTAAGGAAATGTAAATATCTTTATATTTGTTTATTATGATTTATTATACAGCCATGTTTTCAAATTTATGACTTGTTTACAATAACATGTATTTTCGTTACGATCTGTCATACAATTTCCAAAAAAATTCTGTTGTTCGTGAGACACGATGTTTCAAGTACTTTAAGCTCTTGCTTACATGTAGTTGACTTGTCTTTTTATAATGTTAGGCACGGAATTGGACCACACACCATTTTTGTTAGTACATAGAACTTTTATGATTACAATTTATGACACTGTATTCATTGTGATTTATGTGAACAGTACGACAGTAATTTTTCTTTCATTAGATTATCTGTTGAGACAAATTTAATTCTATGAATCTGGAGATTATCACAGTAACACTGGGTGTACTACATGTTTAGAAGCAGGGCATTGTGACATACTTTTCAGCTAGCTGGTATTTAACAAAGTTTTATTGCCGCCACTAGACCATCTCTTACGCGTTCCTTCCAACTAAAAGCTCTTTGCCTCTTTAAGCAAGTTTTTCACGTACTAAAGTTGTTTCTGCTGTAACAAAATGGCTAATGTTAATAAGTCAGTACCACCTTCAGGCACCAGTGACGTGTACAACTTAAAATTTTTAACCACTGTCTGCGCTACAGTATATTTTCTATTTTGAGCTCAAGAAGAAAGTGAAGAAGCATTAAAACAGAACTGATTTTATTTTTGGTAATTTAACGTTGAAGTATCACCATAATACTAAGATAAGCTGTGGACCTAGATGTTTAGATAACATGCTAAATCAGAAAGGCAAGTGTACCTGAGAAAGCTCATACCGGTTGTCTCTCCTAAGAGTCATCAGTCACATTTTCTCTAGTTTTTACGTAGATATTTGCATAGCTCGAGTCAACCCAAACAATTACTGCTCGACATGTGTTTCCTGCAACGCCCAGTGTCGACAGAAAGCGTCAGTTTGTTTCTCGTTAGAGATAAAATTGTCTTTAAACCGGAGATACGTGACAATTCTGCAGAGCGGTTTCAGATTATTCCAGTGTGATATTCGTTTTATCGTCATGTCTTAACAGAGACAGTAAAACATGGAGAATAATAACAATCCAGAAGCGACCCAGTAGGGCTGAATGCTTGGCGGTAGCAGTCAGCGTTGGCCGGGACTCTGCTGCTGCTGGTGGAGTACTGATAATTCATGGAGTTTTACTGTCCCTGTTAACACATGTCGATAAAACAAATATCGTCTGATAAATGATAGAATTTTAATGTCGTTGATAACACATATCGATAGAACAAATATCGCACTAGACTAACTGCTATCGCTCTATCGAATGTGCACGTAAAATTCCGGTTTGAAAATCATTTTGTTCGTAATGGGAAACAAACCTATGCTTTCTGTCGACACTGGGAGTAGCATGAAAAATGTGACAAACACCTGCCGAAGCACCAGAGAAAATGTGCAAGAACACTCTCTGGGGAAACACCCTGTATTTATGAGTACTCATGTATCTGCGAAATGCTTGATATGTAAATTTTACAACCAGCGTATATGCAGTTCAATGATACCATCTTAACCACTGTATATTTGGGGAAGTATTTCCATCAGTAAATGGAAGTTAACCCTTTGTACCCATGCTAGGTTGCTGCCATTTCCATCATCTCGCTGAGTCAACAACGAATAACCCCATTCGCGACAAATAAATAACTGACAGTTCTGTTCTGGTCTCGCTCTTTTATCCTACCTCTTATACAGGATGAAGAAAACAAACGAGTATGTAGAACTGTAGAGTTGTTAGACGAAATAATACGATATACTTTTGTTATGTGACACAAATGCCACAGGTATATCGCTCCCTGCAATGGGACCTTGAAGTGTTTGCGGTAGACTTCCTCTAAGGCCAACGTTCACAATTAGTTTGACTGTTTCGTATGCAAGGCGTTGACTCTGGAATCGAATGTACAACACAATTAGATTTTGTTGGGGGAGACGAAGCATTTGGTATACGATACATAGATAAACGCCCTAGAAGACCCAGTTGCCGGTTTAGCTAAAGCTGTAGCCATAATTCGTGAATCAACGGTTGTTTTGAGCATGTTAGACATTCATCAGCACAGAGATGCCCGTTGCGTATTAATATAAACCAGCGTCTTTTTCAGCACTATCACTAAAACAATAGTCATCACACAGTGGCTGAGCACCGTCTCTGAACATCGTTAGCAGCAAAACCTTCTTTGAGCCCTAGCAGGAAAACTCTACACCTGTGGCACTTTAGTCACATATGTAAAAAATGTGTTTCTTTTCATCACCTCTACACAATCTAAAGTTTTGTACGCATACTTGTTTTCTCCCTGTATAAATATTTGCTACTGACACCGCGCACTGTTGACGACTGTTTTATTTACTACAAGCGTTGCTCCGTGCTCCTTGCAGTTCCTCGTCCGTTTCAATGCATGCAGGTCGTCACATGACCAATGTACTCCGTGCAGAGATTCGTCTTTGCCTATATTCTTGTCACCGGTAACACGTCCTAACATAGTTTCAAGAGAATAAATAATACACCAACCTCTTCGACAGTGTCCCGTGCGGTGACAGCGGTAACATTACACCCAGAATTGAATGCTTTTTTCCGCCACCTTGACCGCGTTCCGGATTCCATTTTCGGTACAGAATGGCGAGTGTCATCGCCCTGCGTGCGAAATCTGAAAAAACCTGTTCGAGTCCTCACTCACATAGACCAGTTAAATAAGTATCCCATATGCTTCTGCACTTTCTGATAGGAAGCAGTTTATTACGGCGATTTTTTCGGATGCTGTCTTCGAGTTCGTCGTAGTCGTCCCCACTGTGTATCCAGAAGTTGCTTAACATTCCACTAACCCGGCTTTCAGACACGTGAGAGTATGACTGGTTCAACTTATCGTGGCAACTCAGAACCTCAGCCGCACTACTCACTAACCACAACCTCGCTAAGCTCGGTAATTGGTGCTACGATCATCTACTAAAGGTCTCTATAGCCCTCATAATCTCATGAAAAAAATCGATTTTCCTTGGGCTGATACCCAAATGTGCAATAAATGCGGACGCAGCATATTTCAATGGTTATAAGGATGAATCGAAGGGAGGAAGTTGGCAGGCGAGTCACACCAGCAGTGTCATGATTTGTATGGAGAAATTAAATATAGAGATTCTCTTCCCAGATCGTTGGAGCAACATTTGATTTTAGAAAGCTTTTTTAAGTCACTTTGAACTGTGTCCTTGTCCACATTCGATGTGATTATAAGATCAAGGACCCCCAATCTCATACCTACGTACTGATATTGGATATTGGATGTATTATGTGTATATGAAGGATAATCGTGGATGGTCTGTCTCAAGGGTTCTTGGAGCTGTTGTATGATAGTGGTAAGCTTGAACTGTTTTGCATGCCAAATGCAGCTGTCAAAATTAGCTTAACTTAAGTTCTGAAAGTGGAAAATCTAGTCTGTCTCATTACAAGGACAAAAGAGAAATATTTAACAATATTGATATAATCCATTCCTCATTTCTGATCATGGGTTCTTGGAGGAAAATGCTGTAGCGCCTATTCTATGGCCTTACAGATCCTCACATTTTCGTATGTCTCTCAGAAATGAAGTCAATACAGTGTCTGTAACGGAGTGCACAAGTTCATAGTAAAGTACTGAAACAGTGCTACCCGCTTCCTTATTGCTCCTGTAACTGTATGGAACAGCAGCAGCTGTTGTAATTTTAGTGCTATGAACTTCTTAATTAGAGCTTAATTAAATTTTCGTTATTTCGCAAGAGCTACGCTTATTCTACAAGTATCACTTCAATATACATTGTCGATCTATCGTGTTACGAAAATGACCGTACGCATTACACAGATTATCTCACTTACATGTAACAATGATGGAAATTTGTGTTTATGTTGTACACTCTGAATTTAATTTTGAAGCTAAAAATTGCCGAGGACTGATTCCTTATTATTTTGTTTCAGAATCCTGAAGGAAACTCGAGTCTCAAGTGCCTCATGTACCTACCCATTCCGGCGCTTCAAATATTCGTCTACTGCTGGGGCGGACACGAACTCATGGAAAATGTGTGATGGGTTTTCTGAAATATTTTTATTTAGTGGTTTAATATGCTCAAACTCTTTAATTTGATTATCATAGATTATCAAAGACACAACCAGTACGTTTACCATTCATTAGCCATGTTGTTCAGAAGAAGAAGAAAGTAATTGCATGTTTATATGTGGATGTAGATTTTACCAGCAAAAGATGTTGAAAAAATATTCTGGGTCTTCCATCCAGGTGGTTGCGTTGAAATTCCACAACGTTTCGATGACTGTCACTCTCATTATCTTCTCAAGAAGGTGACAGAAGATAATGAGAGTGATAATCATCGAAACGTCGCGGAATTTCAACGCAGCCACGAGGATGGAATCCCTGGAAGAATTCGTCACTTTACATCTTTCCAGATTATCACAGCAGTCAGTTAAGGAGTTAATGTTGCTATGTATTTCTTTGAATGTGGGAGAGACTCTCAGGAATGAGGAAGAAGCACATACGTGGCAAAATAAGATCGTTTCTAAATACAGAACTCACCAATCAAGACCCCACAAACATTTACAAAATGTTGAATAGAAATTAGAAATTTGTGGTGAGTTCCGATGGAACCAAACTGCTGAGGTCATCGGTCCCTACACCTACACACTACTTAATCTAACTTAAACTAACTTAAGCTAGAGACAACACACAGACCCATGCCCGAGCCGCGCGGAGTGACAACACGGTTAGAGGCGCCATGTCATGGATTGCGCGGCTACTCCCGCCGGAGGTTCGAGTCCTCTCTCGGGCATGGGTGTGTGTGTTATTCTTAGCATACGTTAATTTAAGTAAATTTAGGTAGTGTGTAAGTCTAGGGACCGATGACCTTAGCAGTTTGGTCCCTTAGGAACTCACAAACATTTGAACAAACCCATGCCCGAGGGAGGACTCGAACCTCCGACAGGGGGAGCCGCGCGAACTGTGGCAAGGCGCCTCAGACCGCGAGGCTACCCCGCCGGCAAAGTGAAATGGATTCGACTCCATAATTGTAGCAGCATAGTGGCAAGAATTGACCTTCATATGGAACACTGTGATACGGTACGAAACATGTGACTTTGCAAATACACACGTGTCAGTCTTAAGTTTCGCTTTCCCAATATGTCCACAAGATTGCTGCAACAACCCGTTACATGTTCTGAACGATTGTACAGCATATAAATAGTCTGTGCAGTGGCACCGCATGCCTCTTTATCTAGGGCTGCATGTGGCAGCAGCTCGCGGAAAATTATTTTACCCAGTTTTTGATGTGCACTTTTGCAACAATTGCTTTCAGAGCAGTATTAAAAGCCAGCGATACATACGGTATAGATTCTTCAGGGTATTTGCCACACCCTCCATGAACTGAAGTACTAACATCGCTTCCAACAAACTCTGCTTTAAAGCAGCAAAATAATGCTCCTGTTGGGCACAAAACAGACGAACATATACCTCTTTAAAAGACTGTGACAGAAAAGTGGGCAACCAGCTGCTCATTTCGCCTTCCTCACCAAAAATTTTGGCATGTGAACATAATCGCTCTCTTATACCACAAAATAGTCTAATTTTTTTTACCCAGTCTCTTCTTTTACTTAACCATTCACACTCAGCATATTCCTCTCACTGCCCCTGTCTATATGTGTCTCTCACCCACTTTTTCTCCCTTAGATTTACTGTATATCTCACTGCCGCTGTCTCCTCTCTCACATGTTCTGTCTCCTTTTGTCTTTCTTTCCCAATGCCAATGATCCACCATGTCTCGGCAGCTCAAAAATTCTGGGGTGTCCAACCTATTTTTCCTCTACACCCATGTGTTTAAAATTCCGGTGCAAACTGCGCCTTCCCGTACTACCTGTTAGCTGCTGGCTTGGGACCCCCCTAGGGTACGTAAGGTCTCCACACATCTATATTTTTCGTTTACACTATCTCTTCTCTTTTTGGCTCCCACTGACAATGTCTTAATCTGTCTCTCTATCTGTTTCGTTGACACTTACTCTCTCCAGACATCACTGTCTCATCTCTCTTTCTCTCCCACTGGTACTGTTTCCTCTCTCTTCCACTGTCACTGTCTCACTATTGATCTTTTCCAGCACAAAAAAGCGCAAACATGCTCTCATGTCAAAATCTTTTAAACAGGGACTTGTTCGCCATTTTTGTTCTCCGACAGCAGCACTTTCCCGCTGGTTCCCTTCTTTTCCCTGCCTACAGCAAATGTGCTACTTATACCAAACGAATTTGACAGCTTATTTACACACTGTTGCAAGAAATGTCTCAAAGTCAAGACCATATTTAAATATTTATTTTGAATTGATGATCGGTTTAAAGATTACTTTGTTGTCGTCTTCGGATCCGCAATACGATGTAGGAACACACTGCATTTGCCGGCCGGACTGGCCGAGCGGTGCTAGGCACTACAGCCTGGAACCGCGCTGCTGCTACGGTCGCAGGTTCGAATCCTGCCTCGGGCATGGATGTGTGTGATGTCCTTAGGTTAATTAGGTTTAAGTAGTTCTAAGTTCTAGGGGACTGATGACCTCAGAAGTTAAGTGCCCAGAGCCATCTGAACCATTTGAACACAGCATTTCTAAACATGTTGATGTAATTCATGTAGGTTCTAGGGTCTCGGCGAAAGCACATAAGTGACAGTCCCGGACGTTGTGTGGCACCGCCTGCCGCAGCACAACTTGGAAAGTCTTGCCATACACAGCTTTAAGGAGCCGCAGCTGTTCTCCCAGTCCCACTTCTGATTCGGTTCAGTTTGCGCCAAATGACACAGACACTTATTTCTTTTTCCGAGGACTGTCTTCAACAACTACATCGATAATAAACATCCATTGGAAGTATTTTATACCAGGTAGCTATAAACAGGCGTGATATTTACCGACAGTGTCGGTTTAGTCAGGGATTAACAATCACGATATCATAATTTTAGCTACGATAGTTATTAAAAGTAAATCCGCAATGAGCGCACTTAACTTCTGATGTCATCAGTCCCCTAGAACTTAGAACTACTTAAACCTAATTAACCTAAGGACATCACACACATCCATGCCCGAGGCAGGATTCGAACCTGCGACCGTAGCAGCAGCGCGGTTCCAGGCTGTAGTGCCTAGCACCGCTCGGCCAGTCCGGCCGGCAAATGCAGTGTGTGAGTATTTATGCTGTGAAGACCAAATAACATTTAGCATTCTATCTACTTAGACGACGACTGCAGACAATTTAGTTCGAATATGAGAGGCGTAGAGGAATTACAGACAATTTAAGCTGATTGTAACTCGCGCTCGGGAGTCGTATGAGCCCACTAAGTGTGTTAAGAACGGAAAAAAAACGCTGGGCGTAATAACAAAATGCGGAAAATGCTGGAGAAACAGAGATTTTTGCACTCAAGGATAAAGAAAACGTCTAAAGGTCAACAGCCAAAATTTAGTAGAAATTCGTGCATCTATAAAAAGATCGATGTGCGAACTGTACGACAACTTCCACCGCAAAATTGTGATCTTGCCGAAAATCCTAATAAAATGCAGGTCCTGCGTAAAATCAGCAAGTGAGCGGAAACTGTTTATTAAGTCACCTGTCGAACAGCCTGGTTCAAAATGGCTCTGAGCACTATGGGACTTAACATCTATGGTCATCAGTCCCCTAGAACTTAGAACTACTTAAACCTAACTAACCTAAGGACAGCACAGAACACCCAGCCATCACGTGGCAGAGAAAATCCCTGACCCCGCCGGGAATCGAACCCGGGAAGCGAGAACGCTACCGCACGACCACGAGATGCGGGCAACAGTCTGGTGGGCAATAGAAGACAGCAAAAGGCAAGCTAAAGTTTTGAATGCCGCGTTTAAAAAAATCATTCATGCAGGAGAATCGTACAGACATATCATGGCTTGCCGGCCGTTGTGGCTGTGCGGTTCCAGGCGCTTCAGTCCGGAACCGCGCTGCTGCTACGGTCGGAGGTTCGAATCCTGCCTCGGGCATGGATGTACGTGTTGTCCTTAGGCTAGTTAGGTTTAAGTAGTTCTAAGTCTAGGGGACTGATGACCTCGGATCTTAAGTCCCATAGTTCTCAGAGCCATATCATGGCTTGACCGCAGCAGAAGTAGAAATAAGCATCCGTTGCACTGAAAAGCATTTGAAAGAGTTGGGGAAAAAAATCTAGTCATTTCTGAATGGAATACCAGTTCGGTTAGGCGGGAACTCCTCGGCATTGACCCCTTACTTACATTGTGATAGCGAATCTTCCGCTACGGGCTAAGTTCCAAACATCTGTAAAATGTGCAGATGACTCCTGCACATAAAAACGGCAAAACAACAGAATTGCAAAATTACAGACCAATATCTGTAACTTCGTTTTGCTGTAGAATTATTGAGCATATTCTAAGATCGAGAGAGTAAAGCTAATGTCCATAAATATGCACGGAATTAGAAAGCAGCGCTTGTGCAAATCTTAGCTCGCCTTTGTCTCGCACTTCATCTTTGAACCATGGATGAAGGCGTTTCACGGAGAGACGCAGTGTAGATTTGACGAAGGTGCTAGGATATGGAATAGTTTCTCAAATACGTAAATAATTCGACTTTTGAAGTAATAGAATCCAAAACAGTGTCTTGGACGACAAATTTTCGTCAGCGACAAAGGAATCATCCAGAGAGCCCCATGGACGTGTAACGTGACCGTTCTTCTTCTGTTCGTAAATAATCGATCTGACGAACAGGGTTGACGGATTGTTGGCCGATGACGCTGTAATCTCCGGGAAAGCGTCTTCTGTGACTGTAGAAAGATAGAAGATGACTTATATAGAGTTTCTATTTAGCGTGATGAATGACAACTTATACTAAATGTGGGAATTCAGATTCATGTTGAAGGTATGTTGCCTGCAGGTTCGATCAACAGTAGAGTATTAAGGATATTCTCTGTGAAGTTAATGAAGATGAGTAGGGAAAACATTACTGTAGTGTTAAATATAGAATTAGTAGTATGCTGCTTGATACAGTGACATCTGTTACATAGCTGGGCGTAATGTTCCAAAACAACATGAAAAGGAAGCAGAACGTATCGTCCCTTTTAGGGTATGAGAACTGTCGATTTAGATTTAATGGGACAAATCTAGAAAAGCATTGCTCATCTACTGAGGAAACCATTATTGAGCACTAGTGTCTGACACCCCCACCAGGTTGGATTAAAGGAAGATATCGATGCATTCAGATTCACAGTGCAAGATATGTGGCCAGCAGGTTCTATCAGCACTAGAGTATTATGCAAATGCTCTGAGAACTGAAATTGGAATCCACGGAGGCAAGCAGACGTATTTTTCGCAAAACACTGTTGAGACTGACTGCAGAAGGATCCTACTGCCATCAGCACACATCTCGTATAAGGACTGCAATGGGACGATAAGAGAAATTATGACTTGTACGCAAGTATATTAACGGTCGTGTTTCCCTTTCTTCACAGCTTCATTTGCGAATGAACAGAAAAGTGATGACATGTGAACTATGTATCCAGATATAGATATTAAAATATCGCTCTTTATTTAGCGTACTGTCAACGAAGATACTCGGTCTCACACCAAAAGACGAAAGAAAACCCCCATTCCAACAACCCTCCCCTCTGCCGCTTCACAACCATGTTTTATTGTAGATTGCAAATGCTTAATCTGTAACTAGGCATTTAGTTGTCGCTATATCCTGGTGTTCGTTCTGTTGAAAAGGCATTACATTTACTCTCATCAGTAAAAGTAACTTCAATTCACATTCAGGCCATTCATTAATGTGATCCCCTGGGAACTACAGTCTTTTGTCTCGATTCGGTTTGCTCACGATGGCGTTCCCTTTTCAGTCTTCCTCTCTTGTAATCGTCCGGACAGTTGATTCACTTACTTGCTTGCCAAGTACGTGCAGCAGCTAGAGTGCAATTGTATCGGAGTGGCCGTGCGGTTCTAGGCGCTACAGCCTGGAACCGCGAGACCGCTACGGTCGCAGGTTCGAATCCTGCCTCGGGCGTGGATGTGTGTGATGTCCTTAGGTTAGTTAGGTTTAAGTAGTTCTAAGTTCTAGGAGACTGATGACCTCAGAAGTTGAGTCCCATAGCGCTCAGAGCCATTTGAACAATTTTTTTTGCAGTTGTATTAACCGCGGATTATGATTAATCTTTCTTTTGATTAATCGCCTTTCTCCTTCAAATAGGTGTCTTGGATGTGCTTTTCGACAGGCAAATTATATTTGATCCTCATCCTCAAGTCGCCATATATTCCCAGCTGTAGCTGTAGGTGTGTCTGATCGGAAGTATGTAATGCGGAGTTGACCCCACTAAATGTCGCGAGAAACGAACCCTCCAATAGAGAAGAAGAAAGGGAGTGTTGTGTTGTCAGAAGAGCAATAGCAACAGCAGAATTGGTCCATCAGGAGAGCTCAGTGGCTTCTAATGTGAACTAGCCACTAGATGTCACCTGAGCAACAAATCCATCAGGGACCTTTCAACCTTTCTCAAGCTGACCGAGTAAACTACTGCTGGTGATGTGATAGTGAAGTAGAAACGCGAAGGTAGGACCGCAGCTAAACCAAGACCAGAGAGGACCTCTCGTTCTCACTGATAGGGACAAATTGTTGTAACAAAAGTGGTATGAAATCAGTGGAAGTAAACAATGGTAAGTTTCAAAGTGCTACCAGTAATCAGACTAGCAAAATTGCTCTGTGCATGGGGAATTAAAATGAATCGGGTACAGTGGTCCAAAAACTCCTCGTAATCCACACACTTCTCTAATCAGTGCTAAGTGATGTTTGAGATGGTGTAATGAGCGAAACCATTGGACGGTGGATGACTGGGAATACACGCTGTAGCATTCCGACGGGGAGCCTTGGGTGTTACGATTGCCTGGAGAACATTACTTAATAGCAAGAGGAGTTCCACTAGTATAGAGTAGGTGGTGTGACAGTATTAGGGGGGGGGGGGGGGATTCGATGTAGGGTGTGGTCCCCTTATTGCACTTCAGAAAACTCTGAATGTGGAACACATTTTACAGCAATGTGCACTGCGTATAGTAGAGGAACATTTTGGAGACAATGATTGTATGAGCATGACAACATATCCTGTGACGAAGCAGCAACTGTAAGGCATTGATTTGTCGATAAGAACGTTGTTGAAATGAGCTAACCTACCCAGAGTTCCGACCTGAATCCAGTGGGAGTAGGAATTTAAATTAGTCTGGGGCGGCAGTGGGAATTTGGATGGAGCAGAAAAGCGTCCCAGGGTAATCTGTGCAGTTGTGCTAACCTCTGTGCCAAGGAGCCTTACTGGCTAACGCACCTGCCTAGTAAGGTGACTCGGGTTCGATACCTGGCCTTGAAGATATTGCATTAAAGCGGATTTCTTACAAACTTTCCTCAGTATTATCATAGCTTTAGAATGAATACAACCGATCCGTCATCAAAAAACAATCTTATGCAAGGGACATTCAACAAGTAAGGGAACAAATTTTTTGCGAAAGCTTGTTGCTTTTATTCAGGATTCCAATACCCCATATATTTCTCCGCTCTTTTGGCTACAAAATCGCATTTTTAGCATAATCTCCTTTCAGTGCGACGGTCTTACACCGCCTTACAGGGAGGGTCTGTGTGCCAGCACGGTACCACTCTACTGATCGACGCCGGAGGCAACGTCTTTCTGCATTGAAAAGGTCCCAGTCATCCACGTATTGCTTCCCATGGAGTGCATCCTTCATTGGGCGAAACAGTTGGAGGTCGGAAGATTTGAGATCTGGACACACCGCCTTACAGGGAGGGTCTGTGTGCCAGCACGGTACCACTCTACTGATCGACGCCGGAGGCAACGTCTTTCTGCATTGAAAAGGTCCCAGTCATCCACGTATTGCTTCCCATGGAGTGCATCCTTCATTGGGCGAAACAGTTGGTGGTCGGAAGATTTGAGATCTGGACTGTAGGGTGGATAAGGAAGGACAGTCCAATGATGTTTCCTGAGCTCCTCTCGGGTGTTCAGACTTGCCTGAGGCCTTGTCGTGGAGAAGGAAAAGCACGTGTGCATTTTTGTGGCTACGAGCACGATGAAATCGTTTCTTTAGTATCCTGAGGGTAGCACAATGCACTTCAGAGATGATCGTTGCACTACGAGGGAGGACATCAAACAGAGTAACCTCTTCAGAGTCCGAGAAGGCTGTCGCCATGACTTCCGACTGAGGGTGCGCCTATGAACTTATTCTTCGGACGAGAGGTCGGGTGGCACCACTCCACGGATTGCCGGTTCTAAGTGATGAATCCATGTTTCATCGCCCGTACGACGTTCTAAAAAAATTGTGGCGAACAGTCTCGTAATTCCACACAGACGATCCTTCGTTGCTCTTTATAGTCTTCTGTTAGGCGGCGAGAAATCCAGCGGGCTCACAACTTTGAGCATCGCAAAAAGTGGACGAGTATGTCAGCACTGCCAACAGAGACATTCAGTTGTGCAGCGAGGTATTTGAGTGTGGTCCGTCTATCACCTCTAATGGAAATGTCCGCACGTTCCAACACTGCAGGAATCACAGCTGTGTGCGGCCAGCCGGCACAAGGGAGATCAAAGAGCTTTCCGCGAGCTTGTTGCGATGATGACAGGCTCCTCGCCCAACGACTCACGGTACTTTTGTTCACTTACAAATCGCCGTAGACATTCTGCAAGGGCCTACTCTGGTTTTCCGCGAAAAGAAACTCAATGATAGCTCTCTGCTTGGAACGCACCTCCTTCACAGACATCATTTTGAAACCTACATTTAGGGTTACTACCTATCGGAACTTCACGGAACTGCAAAGGCTGAAGAGGTAATATTCCACGATGTTCCACAACTGATTTCACATTTTTCCATCTGAAATTGACCGAGAAACCCCCGTCGTAAATGTACTTATTAAATTATTGATACGGTAACTTAGCAGTGGTCACATGAACATCTGAACGAGGGTCACGGATGTGAAGTTGTGCATCTATCCACCGGTGTTGCAGGGGCTCTCGGTGTCGCTGTCGGCGTACAGCAGTCAGTGGGTGGGAGCCGGCAGACGCGTGACCAGGGCGCTGCGCATGCTCATGTGCCGGGCACAGCGGCCGCTGCGGCTGCATGCCGGGAAGCTCTACCCCGTCAACAGGGACACCTTCGTCTCCGTGAGTTTCCATACTGCCTAACTAACACTGGCACCAATTCACCCAGTAAATGCCATCATGCACTTCTCGCAAGACGGTTTCTTAGTGGCGTCTTAAAAATAATATTTGTATGCCACGACTTGGGGGAGTGAAGGGTAGGTACAGCAAAGTAGGGAGCCACTCCAGACAGATCAATTGCCTGTACACGAAACTGTTACAATTTTTAAAAAAATCATCCGATTTTAGAAGGGCATATCGCTTACATGCACTCACTTGCATCCTTGGGGAACTCTTTACAATTACGCTTAGGTTCAAAAATTTCGTTTACATTTCACAAATGTTCACTGTGCACCTGCCAAAGTTGTGATAGAAGGAATATTTCTTAAAAGTTGGTGCGAGACAACAGAGTGGTACTCGAAACTAACAACACCCACCTTGCGGTATCACACGAAAATTTTTTACCTTTATTCTGTGTGGAGGATACTTTCGCGTTCCATACATTTGCGAGCATTTCTGGAGTTAAAGCGTTTACTTTTGTTGCTACGCGGCGTCGTGCGGTATGCTCCTACCGCCCGAACTAGTGCCAGTGCGGTGGTGTCTCGTCCTCTTGAAAAATGAAATAATTTTTAGCACGTTTTCGCAGTTTAGGAAAAAGTTAGGACTTTAGCAAACCAAGGGATGTGACACCTGTAACAGAGTGAAGTAGCTGCACAACGAGGAGCCCTACCAGCAACCACATGAACCGACCACTTGCAAATCGCGTCGTGGAAAAGTTTCGAATCGTGAATTAAATTTTACTCTAAGTCCTTATCTCCAGCCATGTAAAATATATAGTTCACCGAAATGAAATGATTCATTAGCAAACACTTGCGGCGGCGTGGTTCTTTCCGTCCCTTTACGACGAACCTGCACCTACCTGTGAACATTGTCTCAGCAGGTCATCAGTAGGAAAGCCGAGTGAAATCTACTGTACTTCGACGTGAAGCAGGGTTCAATTAAAATCACTAATCTACGTTTCGGGAGAAATACGAAATGAAAGGTTGGAAATTTTGTCCTCAATTAATTTATTCTGAAACTTAGGTGAACAAGTATCACTGCAAAGCCTGTGCTAGTCTTAACACAGTCACTCACCATCCCTTTCACTTTCGTTAGCAAGTTTATGGTGTTGCATTTCCCGAAAACGTAATAGCTACAAAAATACTGATTGTTTTTGATTGATAATGCTCGCCAAATATTAAGTCTGTAGGTACCAAATGCAGTCACAGCTTTTTGCCACCGACCTGCTCAATACGCCAGGCGGAATATATGACTTTTCTCGTCACAAAGTTCACTTAAAAAATCGAAATTTCTACACACACATCGGAATAATTATGCCGTCACTTTCCAACACTTTTGATGTATGAAACACTGCTAGATCCGGCAACTTATCATTTCCATCGGAACTACTACTGCACACGTCCGATCTCTTTCATGGCTAGGCTTCGACTCCTCCCTAGAACACTCCCAGTCTTCTCTATCAGCAGAGAATGGCGCATGAAGAATATTGCTTTACCATTGGTCAGTTTACTCAACAGTCAATAGCAAAACAACATTCTCCGGCGTCAGTTCGCGCTTTTCAATAACCAATCGCAAAGTAGTAAACCTAACGACTGCACTTTTTACCGACGTAATTATCAAATATGCTGAAGTTTTGCTTATGCATAAAGTTATTTACTGTTGTTATTTATATCTGAATTAACTTTCCTTTACCACAAACTTACTTTACAAAACTATTCTACAAAACTCCCCTTTTTCAATATCCATATTTCTTCGAAATGTTCCCACACTAAATCCTACTACATAACTCGTTAAACAATTATCTTCATATTAACATTAATCCACACTCAAGCATCATTCATACTGCTAAAACACATTTATAACATTTTACATACACAAAAAGACATAACAACACTTTATGAAAATACTAGAACAGTTTACGAAACACATTCTATTACTTTAGTGCACTCTAGTGGGCACAATCGAAACTAAAATCACAGTCCCCCCATCCAATATTGTCCTTTGTCGGCTGATACATAAACTACGTGCGCGTCTAGTCTCGCGTCACCATCCGTCACTATCCAGCTCTGAGACACATCTCCGACTTAACTGCCTCCAAGGCAGGATCGTCATACGGCGCTACGCCTCACACTCTCGTTAATAAGGATTTGAGATCCACAAAGCCCGCTTTAAGACGTTCAGGCAGCGACATTGAAAAAATATTGTAGTATTTATATCACTAACTCACCATTCATTATTTTACTTATGAAACGTTTATAGTGAATTACAACCTACCAAAGTTGTGATAGATGGAATATTTCTTAAAAGTTTGTACAATACAAGAGAATAGTACTCGAAACTAACAACATCCACCTTCAGGTATCACACGAAAATTCGTTACCTTTATTCTGATAAACAGATTCATACATTTCGTCACAGTTACAAATTTGCTATTTCACTGTATATTCTAGTTATACAGCGTGGTCCATTAATCGTGACGGGCCAAATATCTCACAAAATAAGCGTCAAACGAAAAAACTACAAAGAACGAAAATTGTCCAGCTCGAAGGGGGAAACCAAATGGCACTATGGTTAGCCCGCTAGATGGCGCTGCCATAGGTCAAAAGGATATCAACTGCGTTTTTTAAATAAGAAACCCCTTTTTTATTACATATTCGTGTAGTACGAATGTTTCAGTTGGACCACTTTTTTCGCTTTGTGATAGATGGCGCTGCAATAGTCACAAACATATGGCTCACAATTTTAGGCGAACAGTTGGTAACAGGTAGGTTTTTTAAATTAAGATACAGAACTTAGGTACGTTTGAACCTTTTATTTCGGTTGTTCCAATGCGATACATGTACCTTTGTGAACTTATCATTTCTGAGAACGCATGCTGTTACAGCATGATTACCTGTAAATACCACATTAATGCAGTAAATGCTCAAAATGATGTCCGTCAACCTCAATGCATTTGGCAATACTTGAACGACATTCCTCTCAACTGTGAGTAGTTCGCCTTCCGTAGTGTTCGCACATCCATTGACAATGCGCTGACGGAAGTTGTCAGGCGTTGTCGCTGGATCACGATAGCAAATATCCTTCAACTTTCCCCACAGGAAGAAATCCGGGGACGTCAGATCCGGTGAACTTTCTGGCCAATCCACCTGTCATGAAATATACTATTCAATACCGCTTCAAGCGCACGCGAGCTAAGTGCCGGGCATCCGTCTTGTTGAAAGTACATCGCCATTCTGTCATGCAGTGAAACATCTTGTAGTAACATCGGCAGAACATTGCGCAGGAAATCAGCATACATTGCACCATTTAGATTGCCATCGATAAAATAGGGGCCAATTATCCTTCCTCCCATAATGCCGCACCATACATTAACCCGCCAACTTGTCGCAGCCATCGTGGATTTTAGTTGCCCAATACTGCATATTATGACGGTTTACGTTGCCGCTGTTGGTGAATGACGCTTCGTCGCTAAATAGAAAGCGTCCAAAAAATCTGTCATCGTCCCGTAATTTCTCTTGTGCCCAGTGGCAGAACTTTACACGACGTTCAAAGTCGTCGCCATGCAATTCCTGGTGCATGGAAATATGGTACGGGTGCAATCGATGTTGATGTAGCATTCTCTACACCGACGTTCTTGAGATTCTCGACTCTCGAGCAATTTGTCAACTACTGATTTGCGGATTAGCCGCGACAGCAGCTAAAACACCTCCTTGGGCATCATCATTTCTTGCAGGTCGTGGTTGACGTTTCACATGTGGCTCAACACTTCCTGTTTCCTTAAATAACGTAACTATCCGACGAACGGTCGAGGCGCTTGGATGATGTCGTCCAGGATACCGAGCAGCATACATAGCACACGCCCGTAGGGCATTTTGATCACGATAGCCATATATCAACACGATATCGACCTTTTCCGCATTTGGTAGACGGTCCATTTTAACACGGGTAAAGTATCATGCAGCAAATACCGTCCGCACTGGCGGAATGTTACGTGATATCACGTACTTATATGTTTGTAACTATAACAGCGCCATCTATCACAAAGCCAAAAAGTGGTCCAACTGAAACATTCATATTTCTTTACGTGCTACACGAATATGTAATAAAAATGCGGGTTCGTATTTTAAAAAAACGCAGTTGATATCCGTTTGACCTATGGCAGCGCAATCTAGCGGGCCAACCATAGAGTCATCTGGTTTCCCCCTTCAAGCTAGACGAGTTTCGTTCTTTGTAGTTTTTTCGTTTGATGCTTATTTCGTGAGATATTTGGCCCGGTCACTATCAATGGACCACCCTGTATATACAGGGTGTTACAAAAAGGTACGGCCAAACTTTCAGGAAACATTCCTCACACACAAAGAAAGAAAATATGTTATGTGGACATGTGTCCGGAAACGCTTACTTTCCATGTTAGAGCTCATTTTATTTCTTCTCTTCAAATCACATTAATCGTGGAATGGAAACACACAGCAACAGAACGTACCAGCGTGACTTCAAGCACTTTGTTACAGGAAATGTTCAAAATGTCCTCCGGTACCGAGGATACATGCATCCACCCTCCGTCGCATGGAATCCCTGATGCGCTGTTGCGGCCCTGGACAATGGCGTATTCTATCACAGCCGTCCACAATACGAGCACGAAGAGTCTCTACATTTGGTACCAGGGTTGCGTAGACAAGAGCCCCGATAAATGAAAGACAAGAGGGTTGAGGTCAGGAGAGCGTGGAGGCCATGGAATTGGTCCGCCTCTGCCAATCCATCGGTCACCGAATCTGTTGTTGAGAAGCGTACGAACACTTCGACTGAAATGTGCAGGAGCTCCATCGTGCATGAACCACATGTTGTGTCGTACTTGTAAAGGCACGTGTTCTAGCAGTACAGGTAGAGTAGCCCGTATGAAATCATGATAACGTGCTCCATTGAGCATAGTTGGAAGAACACACTGACGAAACTAAAATGAGCTCTAACATGGAAATTAAGCGTTTCCGGACACATGTCCACATAACATCTTTTCTTTATTGGTGTGTGAGGAATGTTTCCTGAAAGTTTGGCCGTACCTTTTTGTAACACCCTGTATAACATATGTAAGTGCATTTTCTGTGTTCTCTGAATAACAAAACTGCTTATATCAGATTGGCGCATAAGTTCGTAACATTTTTGTTATGTACGTTGGTGTTCTGGTTCAAATTTGTTTACTTATCGATTGTCGTTTTTTATTTGTAGTTCACTGTTGCCATTCGAGTTTACATACTGTCATGTCATTTGTAGATAGTGAGTGGATTTGTAGATGCTAGAAAATGGAGTGCCAAGTGAAGAAATGGGAACATTTCTGACATATTCTTCCGTTCGACTTCAGTAGAGGAATGACAGTAGCAGAGGTAACCTGAAACATTTTCGACTTGTATGAGGTTAACACCATTGGACAGAGCACGGGAAGGAAAAGGTTTTCTCGTTTTAAGGAGGATTGTTTTGACATTAGTGACTTGTCACATTCAGGAATACCTTTCGTGGTTTGATTAATCCCCAATGATACACTTTAGTGAACTCGAGAACTCGGAAATGTTATGAACATGATCATACCGCCATTGTACGATATTCCTATAGAATGGTCTTAGGCAAAATCACAAAAATCAGCTGGTGGTCATACGTGCATCGATTAGTCCGTGAACAACACAGACCATTCCTATACTGTATCGTTACCGGTGACGAGAAATTGTGTCTTTATGCAAACGTAAGGAAAAGAAAGGGGTGGTTGACCCCAAAGGAAACAACAACTCTCCATAAAACGACCTGAGTGCATCCACAAAAGATAATGTTACGCATCTGGTGGAACAGCGAAGGTATGGTGCACTACGAATCGCTTCCCCGAGGTGTGACCATCACTGTTATTTATTGTCATTTATTGTCAACGACTGAGATATCCTGCAGACGCAATCCAAGAACAATGTACAGGCAGACCGCGTGAAGTGATGCAACTCCACGATAACACCCTCCCACATTCTGCTAGACTGTCAAAAACACAGTACAGGAGCTGAGTTGGGAAGACTTTCGGCACCAAACTTCTCATCTCAACGTGTGTCCTCGGATTTTCCACTTTTCCCGCTCTCTGTGAAACAGCCTTCAAGGAACTTTGTTTCCAGGCGAAAATGCGCTGCGAACTTGGCTAGACAAACTCTTCCCCTCAAAACCGCGTGGTTTCTACAGTCACGAAATCGAAAAGTTACCTCCACGTTGGCAAACTATTGTAAACAGTGAAGGAGAATATATTATTGATGATTAAAGTCGCTGTTATGTCCATCTATTGCGTTTATTAACTTACGGAAAAATTCTACGAACTTATTCAACAACCAAATACATGATTTCAGTTCAGACGAATGTTGCAAAGTTAAGACATTGATTTTAGGCAGATGTATTTGCTTTTTAAAAAAATATAATTTCATATTGACAGCGACAGAAATTCATGAAACATGCCTTTTAGTACTCAGTTATCCTAACTTGGCAGACAATATCTGAGTTCATCCATGATTGTGGAGTGTAATACTGAGGTACAATTAATTTAATATGGCATATAAAGTTTCAGTTTATTCAGACAACAGAATGTAAGGAAATGAAGAGAAATATATTAAACAAATTAGGTGTACATACCAACATGTGGAGTAAATGAATCCTTGCAGAAAACGAAAGGGGGTGAGACAAATTTTATTCTTGACAAAAAGAGGTGTAGGTCTCAATACTCATTTTTAAGATGACGCAAATTTTCGACTTAAAAAGTTTGATTTTTGATTCTAGAATTCAGACGTCCTGTAAGTACCATTGTATGTGAAATTAATAATATTTTTACATGCCCTCTCAACCTCTTACAACCGAAAATACCTACTTAAATAACTGTCATGTAGGCTAGAATTGTCTGCTTTAAGCAGGATATCTTGAACTCCCCTTGTTTTCGAAGATGAAGAATGGAGATGTGACTACTCCTGTTTCCGGACACAAGTCCACATAACATCTTTTCTTTATTTGTGTGTGAGGAATGTTTCCTGAAAGTTTGGCCGTACCTTTTTGTAACACCCTGTATAGGGCAGAAAGCTTCAAGAACATTGGTGGGGTTCTTGCTGCTACGAAATATCAATGCCAAACCATACTGAATATGCATATGACACTGATGTCCCATGTAACTGAATATATGGCAGGACAGTGGTGTGTAAGGATACCACTCAGACTGCAAAGCAAGGCATCCTACAGAGTCCCTTTACAGCAGACCCTACGTTGTAACTCATCATGTACTTACATATACTAAGATGGTATCTTCACAAGAAGAAGAACAACACCAAAAACGCAACAGGAGCGTAATATGTAAGAAATTGTCCATGCAACCTGTAAGTACAGTTCAAAACATTACTACTTAATAGGAAATAGCAACCACCAGAACTGTTTATAACCTATAGGCACAGTGACAAAAATGTAAATAAAATAGCTAACATATGTACATATTCCAGGCCACTGATGATGCCTTGCAGAAAATAAGGGCGAAACGCGTATGGCACTAAAATTGTGTTTTATTCAGTTGCTGTCAGACGGTCCATAAGTAAAAATTATCAATATACCGTAATATTACACGCAACTGAGGAAGACAGGACTATAAAAGTTGAAGATGGTATCTGCTCTTTCGGACATGTCCGAAAGGACAGATACCATCGGTGACCATGCAGCTCGTTAGAATGAAATTACAATGAAATGAACACCCTTAGCTGATGAAAATGTGTGCCCCGACCGGGACTCGAACCCGGGATCTCCTGCTAACATGGCAGGCGCTCTATTCATCTGAGCCACCGAGGACACAGAGGATAGCGCGACTGCAGGGATTTATCTCTGGCACGCTTCCCGCGAAACCCATATTCTCAACGTATTGTCCCGCACTACATTCGTAGTGCCCCCGCCCATTATGCTCATTACTTGCGGCGCGTTGCCGATTCCCGTAAGAGTTCGGGCACTATTTGTGCATTCGCACAGAAGAAGAAGGTGGTCAAGTGGCCGGTGAGCCTTAACTATATATATACTAAGATGGTATCTGTTCTTTCGGACATGTCCGAAGTTCTAGAGGACTGATGACCTCAGAAGTTAAGTCCCATGGTGCTCAGAGCCATTTGAACCATTTATTTATTTTTTTTAATTTTTTTGCAGCCCTATCACATGATCGTAACTGTTTTTCCAGCCGAAAACGAGGTGGGGCTGTAAAATAATGGGACTATTGCTGTAAAACGTTTTATTTCAGGAAAGTACATAATAAGTTATTGTCGCCCTCAATATACTAAGGGGTGATCTCTACAATGCTCCATGAGAATTTTCAAAAATGGTTCAAATGGCTCTGAGCACTATGGGACTCAACTGCTGAGGTCATTAGTCCCCTAGAACTTTGAACTAGTTAAACCTAACTAACCTAAGGACATCACAAACATCCATGCCCGAGGCAGGATTCGAACCTGCGACCGTAGCGGTCTTGCGGTTCCAGACTGCAGCGCCTTTAACCGCACGGCCACTTCGGCCGGCCTGAGAATTTTCTTTTGATGGAAACAGTTCTGGAAGTCTTCCTCTGTGCACATCTTGGTGGAGCATGCCGCCTTTTCTTACACTGCTTCAACGAACTGAAATCTTGTTCCTTTTACTACAGGTCTGACCTTGGGGAATAGATAAAAGTTGCACGAGTGGTTGGTCTCCACTGGGAAGCTGTAATTCGATAAAAATCTGTAAACAGACAATCCGGTACGAGCCGGTGCTTTGCCTTGAAGCAGAGCCCAAGACTTGTTCTTCCACAATTCGCGACGTTTGTCCTTACTCTCCGACGAACTTGAGCAAGAACCTCGAGGTAGTAACTTCCATTAACAATTCGACCTTCAAGGAATCAGTGAAGAGTCACAATTCCATGAATATCGGAAAAAACAGCGATCATCACTTTGAAGCTGGTTTCGCTCATTCAAGTTTTTGTCGCTCTCGGTGATGATGTATTTTTCCAGAGCATGGGTTGGCGCTTACTTCCTGGAGCGTAAGTGTAAAACTAAGATTCGTCACATGTTACACTCTTTCGAAGAAATTAGGATCAATTTCAGTGGTATTCAAAATGTCAATGCAAATATTTTCAGGTGCTCCTTATTGTTCGATCGTGAGAAATTTCCACTACAAGTTTACACACACTTTCCTTATGTTAAACTGGTCACATAAAATTTGCCTTAAACACTCGTAGTCTGTTCCTACAGTTTCAGTAATCTGTCGAATATTCAACCGACTGTCAGATCAAATCAGATTACCTACTTTTTCAATATTTTCATTCGTTTTTGATGTTGAAGGGTGTCCTAGGCATGAGTCATCTTCAACGTCATCTTGTCCATTTTGCAAACGCCTAAATTACTCAAAAACTTGCTTACATGATAATTGGTTTTCACCACACACTTATTTTATTGAAAAGTAGATTCAGCAGCAGGTTTTCCAAGTTTTATGTAAAACTTCATACAATTCTTTGCTGTATTATTACACTTGTCTTTTTTATGGCGAAACAAAAAGCAGCTCTTACCGAAACTAAGGCTACAGGCGCTCTGATCTGTCTACAGACACCAGCGGTGCCGAATTCCATTGAGAAGGCTTCACGCTTCACAGCTATTCGTCGTTCATCTTTGGCGCATGTGTACCTCCTCTGTGATAGTATCAGTCCTGTCATTTATAGCCTCGTACACGCAAACAATGCACCGGATGAGCCAGACGTTACCGGTACCGAGGAAGAATGTGTGGTTGGAAAAATGAAATTCGGATTATAACGGGAGAAAATGTGACATTCCAATGAAGATTACACAGAATAAAATATTATCGTGTACATTGAATTTTTTAATGAAGTCTATCCCCGAAAAGCAGGAAGGACTTTTGTTTCATAACAAGAAAGAATTTTTCTAAGACTTCAGGAAGACATTCTTTCAGAGTAAAAATACGTGTTTAATATGTAAAAAGCATTATGGAATATCACAATAACGAATATTTTCATATAATTCATATTTCTGGAAATTTTGTTTTAGTTTACCCGAAATTTTGAACACTGGATTCCTTCCTTTTAGAAGCGAACAATTACGCTCATCTTATTACTTCAATTATCTAAAGGTATTTTATCAAACAAAGTCAAAAAGGTTTTACATTATCACTAATTTCGTAACAATTCATTTGCGTTAGCAATCTGTTTCTTAGGTTTCATCTAGCATCTTTAATTCTCAAGTAGTATAGTTTATGAAACTACTGTATAACCACTGATCAGATCACCTGTGTTAACTATCAATCTTCCACAAGCGCTTTAAAAAAGTATTTGACATTTTTTTTTACAAAATAGTTTGAACTACTTACTGATATTAATGTGGTTTTATTGTTACCTCTTAGCGATACATTTTGCCTTCAAATGTGATGTAAAGCTCTGCATTAAATATTTAAATCGTATTTTAATGTAAAGTCAAATATTTAGGCAAGTGTTGTAAGACTTTTTTAGTGACACTTATCTATATCTTTAATCTCTGTGATTGAACCATTTTTTAAAATTTTCGTATTTGTTACGAAAGTCTTGTGTTACTCTTTTTCCATAATCTCCTCGCTGAGTAATTGTTATCCCTTATTTGTCTAAATATAATTTATCTTTTTTGTCTCAAATGTGTATAATGTATTTCCTGAAATGTCTAGTTATTTGTTTAAAGTTCTGATAAACCTTGAATCGACCAGAAAACAGCTTTTAATGAGGATCTTCTATAATTTTTTAGACATTTCCATATTAAAGGCTTCAATTCTTTCTCCACTATGCTGCTAATCAATTGAACATGAGTATTAAACTGTTACCTTCATACTTTATTTTATAAATATATCAAATAAATATTTTCATTTGAAGTTGTAGCAGCTGTAAGTTACTTAAGACATAAAGTAAATATTAAGAATCATTGTATTCTATGTATGAAGATCACCAGTTGGTGACGGTTCTCTGATTTCTGAAAAGAGATACCTGACTACCAGAAATGACTTATTCAAGACACAAATAAATAGGTCTTGAAATACTGATGCCTATCTCCTTTCTACCTCAGTATCATCTATTTTTAAAATAATTCTCCAAATATTGTAGTTCAGTCAGAATTGTGCACCCATACTATTCTAGTGTTAACTACAATAGAATTGTTGCAATTCAGACTAAACAACAGCATTTGAAGAATTAATAAAAAAGTGTGACACTGCAGTATAAATTAGTGAGGCATCAATATTTCAAGAGTTATTTATTCCTGACGGAGTGTGTCAGTTATGATAGTCAGCTCTGTCTTTTCAGAAAGCAAAGAACTGTCACCAAACGGTGATCTTGATTGAAACCCATTGTAAATAATAGCCCATAATTACCCATAAGAAAACTTAAACCACTTAGACCACTGTTATACGTACACATTACAGGATATAATAGCTATAAATCATGAGAAGTCAAGTCAGCCAGACTTGTCAACTATGAGGAAGTTAATCAGGCAGACAATAATGTTGTACGATTTCTAGTTTTAACCCTAGTTCTTCAATAATGCAACTGCATGCAAAGAGCTGATGTCTTCAACTAGAAAGTTGGTTTCAGCACCAACGTCATGCACATGTTCTTACTGGATAAGTTACGCACTTCACTTACATGTGAACTGACTGAACCAGTCACTTACCGTAGAACTCGTCAATTAAAGTGAAATACGGACTTTCGCGAAACTTGCGATTTATCTCTTTCAGAAATAAAAGGGAGAGGAGAATAAAGTAACAACTGATAGGAAACACTATAGCGAAAATTGAACCCTTATCCCCGAATCTCCAAGCTTATGAAGGCACAATACTTTCTTCATTGGAGGAATTCATGACTTGCATTTCCAATAACCTACAGATAGAACCGTATTAGCACTACTACGAACTTCTGATTTAATGTTTTTTGCACCAATTGTACGAAAAAAAACGAGTAAAGATCTTGTTGTGCGACTCATGATAACACAAACTTAATACTATACGAGAATTGGAACTTTAGTAGTGGCATCTATTTATTTACAGCTCGTACCAAATACCGTAGACACGTGTTTCAAAGTAGTCTCCAGCATTGTGTATAACCCGTTGCCAGCGATGTGGAAATCGTAGGATACTCTTAGCAGTGCCAGTTGTGTTGACAGTTCGAGCGGCGTGGTCTATTGCCCGACGAATTTGTAGCTGTTCTGAAGCGAATGCCGTGAAGTGTTTCCTTCAGTTTAGAAATCAAGTTGAACTCACGAGGACTTAAGTCAGGAGAGTGCAGTAGGTGGTACAGCACTTAGCAGCTCCATCAGTCAAACAAATCAAATCGTTCAAATGGCTCTGAGCACTATGGGACTTAAACTTCTGAGGTCATCGGTCCCCTAGAACTTAGAACAACTTAAACCTAGCTAACCTAAGGACATCACACACTTCCATGCCCGAGGCAGGATTCGAACCTGCGACCGTAGTTGTCGCGCGGTTCCAGACTCTAGCGCCTAGAACCGCTCGGTCACCCAGGCCGGCCAAACAAATCAGTAACAGCTTGTATTGTGCGTGCTTGAGCATTGTCCTGCAAAATGATGGTCAGGTCCCGTAGAAAGTGTCACCACTTCTATCTCTATGCTGTTCATTTTTGGAACACAACTTACGACCAGCTTAGAGACGGAAGTGATGACACTTTCTGCAGGACCTGACCATCATTTTGCAGGACAATGCTCAAGCACATACAGTGCAAACTGTTACTGATTTGTTTGACTGGTGGGACTGCTATGTGTTATACCACCTACTGCACTCCTCTGACTTAAGCCCTCGTGAGTTCAACTCGATTTCTGAACTGCAGGAAACACTTCACGGCATTCGCTACAGAACTGCTACAAATTCGTCTGGCAATAGACCGCGCCGCTCGAACTGTCAACACAACTGGCGCTGATAAGAGTATCCTACGACTTTCACATCGCTGACAACGGGTTATACACAATTTTGGTGACTACTTTCAATGTCAGTAAAACTTTGAAACACTTATCTATTTTGTACGAGCTGTAAATAAATAGTTGCCACTATTAAGGCTCCAACCCTCGTAGTTAACAAACCCCCAGTAAAGTCCGACTGATTGCTTAATCATTCACTCGACATTTTGCAGGTACGAAGCAAAATAAATGAAAAAATTAGGATTTAACATCCGAAAGGCAACGTGTTCCTTTAAACAAAACACAACATCAAACGGGAACGAATGAAGATATGAGCTTTGTTTCTTCAAAAGGAATCAATCTGACATGTACATGAAGGAATTTAAGGAAATCACTGGAAACCTTATTCTGATGATGAAATTTCTAAATATAAAAGCAAAAAAAAAAAAAAAAAAAAAAAAAAAAAGATAAAGAGATAAAAAATTTATTCTCTATACTGAATCGTTGAGTTAATTTCCTCTTTGTGTACTTTTGAGATTCCCCTACGACACACATGAAATCTTTTATTTAAGTTCAATTTTGTAGCATGATACAGTCTGAACAGATGAATAATCACGACAGGACTATGTGGACGTGATGTAACACAAAGAGATCTGTAGACAGCGAAAATAAACAATTACAACTGGTTACTCCATTTCTCTTTGTTTAGAATTACCAAAATTTTAATAATATCTGACAACTGAATTACTTTAGGGAGGACTGTCCCAACTAATTGTAATGTCTCTTGCAGCGGTCTCTCCGCGATATTTATAGAAATTTTATAAATCATATAACTCAGTACATATCTCGAAATATCTCTTCTTATCTTACCGATTATCAAGGCAAAGTAGTTTCAAGCCCAGTTATTCCTTGGAGCGTCCATTTACTCCATGGAATAGCTTCTCTGCTATCTATGTTTTCTCTTATGAAAAGAATGGGGGACTTCTTGCCGATTAGTCATGAAAGAAGGATGTATATGTATGTATTGTTGAGCTAGTCGCCATCTTGATGAGATTCTGTATGAGAAGGAATTTAATACATGAACTAAACTAAAGTATGTGTGTTCGCGTATTATTTAACGGATTATTATTATTGACAGTGTCTGCTTACTACGCTGTGTTGCACGTGTTGAGTGTTACTTAAGTAAATAAATTAGTGAAATCAAAGTGAACTAGAAATTAGAATATAAATGGAAAACTTGGTTTAGTTTAGAGAGTTACATACTGGCATTCAGCGTGCAGAACAGCAGAACAGAAGAGACAATGACCGTGTAGTCAGCAGTTCCACATAAGCGGGCGCTGTCGATTCAGCCGTCAGGGCATCGCCCGACCGGCTCACGTGTTTCTCAGTTGTCGCATGTGAGCAAAGGCCCTCGCCTGCATTCCAAGAGCCAATGACCGACGTTAAGAAGATTCTTCGAGAAGCTTTTCAACGTGACGGAAGAGGCAATGCCCGGCTCACGTGTTTCTCAGTCGTCACATGCGATCAGAGGCCCCCGCCTACATTCCAAGAGCCAATGACCGAGGTCAAGAAGATTCTTCGAGAAGCTTTTCAACGTGACAGAAGAGGCAATGGCCGTGAAGTCGTTCACCTCCAGTAAACTGAAGTGTATAAATACGCGAGACGCGGAGGGCCCGACAGATGAAGACGGATGAAGACGGGGGCGAAGACGAAGACGAAGACAGAGACGAAGACGAGAGACGAAGGAAGAAGAGTAGCAGTAGTTTTCAGTCAGTTTCGGTGCTGAAGACCGTCATGCAAGAAGAGACTGCATCATGCACAGACGCACCAAGTCCGCCGCTGTAATGGAATAGCAAGCAGCAGCCGCGGCGCCAGAAGACAGGTATTTGAAGTCTGATTTTTACGTACCCGGGTGACTCGTGAGGACGGGAAGGAGACGGACTCACCTCAGCAGTCACCTGTGAGCTGGGATGAAGAGCTGACAGCCGAAGACTGGCAAGCGGGAGTCCGTGGTTCGAGTCCGCCACACTGGCCTTCTCCCGCCGCACCGCTCCGCTGGCCGACGCAGAACACACGCGACCGCTTAGACAAGAGAAACACTGGGACGCCACACCCAAGGTATCATCCGATGCACGACTTCGCTCGCAATAGTTAAAACCGGCCACCTCGCGCTGCGCGTCTCCGGTCAGCTGGGCGAGACGGCGACACGAGATACACACCGCTACGCGTAATCAGACGCCGCCGCCGCCGCCGCCGCCGCCGCCGCTGTCGCAGCAGAAGGCTACGCAAACGACACGGCTGCCGCTCTCCGAACCAGAACGTCCCAGTAAGATACAGTTGTACGAAACTTTCAATAAAAGTTATCTTATGTAAAAATGATGTTTCATTCGACCTCATACCCGAGCCAAGGAAGAACCCACCCTGCCCACATGTTGTTAAGAGAGAAAAGTTAATTTATTTAATATTTTCACCCTGACAGAATGCTTTAGAATGCTCATCCTGACAATTGACAGCATCAAAAGAGAAAACCCAGTTACATTGAGTGACAGAACAGTCACATTTAGTAACACAACTGTTACATTTGATGTCAGAAGCCGTTTTACTTGTTACAATGGTGTCAGAGAAAAAACCCTTGGCTCAATATGAGGTGTGAATGACAGTCACTAAAGGTCCACAGTTAGTGTTTTTTAATGTGTGAAGGGATAGAGGTTTGCCTAGCAGTCGTAATATTTTCTTTATGTAGAAGTGTACTTTCTCTCATGATTTTAAGGGTTTGTCGAAAATATTTAAACATCTTTTAAATTCAGTATAGGAAGATTGTGTAACTAACAGTTTGTAAAATGATGACACGAAATCGTACAAAGTCAGAGTCAGCACCACAAGCGGTTTCTACTGATGACGCTATTCAGATCTTAGTTAATCAGATAGAACAGCTTAAAAGTGATAATAATGCATTATTTAAACAGTTGAGTGAGGTTAGGCAAACCAGTTCAATCCCTCCCACCCTAGATTCCTCAGCAGCAGCCTTAGTAACTCCTTTTTCAGGTAAACCTGGCGAGGACATAACAGCCTTTTTTGATGATTTAGTAGCAGCTGCAAAGTTAGGATCATGGTCAGATGAACAGCTCTTACAAATGACAAAGTTAAGATTGACAGGAGAGGCTAAAGCACACGTCTTATACCATGAAGAATTACGGAATGCTCCAACATTTGCGGAATTGAAGAAAGGATTGCTTAAACGTTTTCAAAAACAGAACAGCTGTAGATTTTATAGGGAACAGTTAAACACTATCACTCAGAGGCAAAACGAGTCGTTAGAAAGCTTTGTAGATAGGATTAGAAAAGTTAATATTAACACCTATCAGTTGACAACTAGTGATGAAGCAAATAAAGTTGTTTTACAAGAGGCAGAAAATAGAGCTCTGGATACATTTTTACGTTGGTTACCTCCTGAAACGTCCCGTCGTGTCAGGGCAGAGTTTCCTAAAAATTTAGCAGAAGCTGTATCTGTGGCGACAGCTTTTGAAGAAATTGACATTGCCACCAGATACAAGGAGAAGCGAAATATATTTTCAGCAGGAGTACGATGTTTTCGGTGCGATCGACAGGGACATATAGCAAAAAATTGCAGACAACCTCAATGCACTAATTGTCAAAGAATAGGTCACACATTCAAGGAATGCAGGTCTAAGAAAGTTTTTGGAAATAGAAATCAGTTAAACTCAAACGGGAATGTCGGACCCGCCGCCAGGCGTTCCCAATAAAATTACATGCCATTAAGGCGAATAAAGGGCGGAATGCTGGTTATCTGCTACCATACAGGATAAAGAGGCAAGGATACTAGTTGATACAGGCGCAAACGTATCAATAGTACGTAATGAATGTATTGGAGAAAAGAAATATGACCCTCCAAGGTATAGATTGAGTGGAGTAGGAGGAGGTACAGTTAAGTCATTAGGATGTACATCATTGATTTTCTATATTCACGGTGTACAATTTCAAGAAGATGTAGGAGTGGTAACAAAGGTAACTGACGGGTACGACGCGATCCTAGGGTTGGATTTCCTGAATAAACATCACGCTAAAATCGACCTCAGACAGCAAACTGTAGAACTTAGCGGAATAGTGTTTCAGCTAGGTGACACCGCTGCAAAGGGCCCTCTGCCGCAAGATTTGCCTAACCGGAAGGCGAAATCAACTATACTGCGTGCAACGTCCTTGAAGGTTGATTCGCGGGATCAGATACCATCTGGCTCAGGAAAACTTCTCTGGATGACCGTTGACCACGAAGTACCTACAGATACAGTGTGTCTAATAGAGCCTTTAGAGGAAAATGAGGAATTAGATGTATCACATTGTTTTGTACGTAGGAGTGTTGTACGGGTTCAAGACGTTGAGGGAGAAAGAAAAGTACCGGTACATATTGACAATTTCGGAGTGGAGGACAAAGAGTTGCATAAGGGAATATTAGTAGCTACAGTCAGTACTTTTGAAGAAGAAGATTTCATTTGGTCAGATATTAATGATGGTCAGAAACCAGACGCCTATAAAACCGCATTGCGCCAGAAGATTGAGCATTTGAAAGGAAGGGATAGAGACACGATAGAAGCAGTTTTAGTTGAGTTCCAAGATTTATTTAATGCAGAAGGTCCATTGCCAGCAACAGACATCACACAGCATAGGATCCCAACAGGAAATAGCCCCCCAGTTTATAGGAAGCCTTATAGAGTTGCGCATCACTTACAGCCAGTACTGGATGAATTTATAGAACAACATCTAAAAGATGGAATTATAGAATATTCTGATTCGCCTTATAATTCAAATATTGTAATTATTCCAAAGAAGTCTCCCGACGGTACGAAACGATATAGATTTTGTTGTGACTACAGACACCTTAACAAACAAACTATCTCAGATGTTTATCCTCTTCCAAACATTACAGATATCATTGACAGTTTGGGTAACAGTAAATACTTTTCAACAATCGATTTACGTAGCGGATATCATCAATTGGAAGTTGCACCTGAAGATAGGCATAAAACAGCATTTTCTACCCCTGGAGGCCACTGGTAATTTAAAAGAATGCCTTTCGGTTTGAAAAATGCACCAGCAACTTTTCAAAGACTACTCGATGGAGTATTGCGAGGACTCAAAACTCAGCAATGTTGTGTATATCTAGACGATATTATTGTATTCTCCAGAGACATTAATGAACATGCTGTGCGTCTGCGTAATGTTTTTCAGACACTTAGAAAAGCTAAATTAACATTAAATATGGAAAAATGTACTTTTGCATTGACAGAGGTTACATACCTAGGGCATGTCATTAGTGAAAAAGGAATTAAAACAGATCCTCGATTATGTTCGGCAGTTAAGGACTTCCCAACACCACAACGCGTTAAGGAGGTACAAAGTTTCATTGGTCTCGCATCGTATTACCGAAAATATGTTCAAAATTTTGCTGAAATTGCCCGACTCTTAACCCAGTTATTGAAAAAGGGTGCAAAATTTCATTGGTCTGAAGATTGTGAATCTGCATTTCAAACCCTTAAAGATAAGTTAACACACAGTCCTGTATTAGCCTACCCAGATTATAATAAAGAATTTATTTTATCCTGTGACGCAAGTGGTCATTCAGTAGGAGTTGTTTTGAGTCAGAATATTAATGGCGCGGAACACCCCATAGCCTACGCTTCGAGACAACTAACAACGGCAGAAAGAAATTATTCCACAACGGAGAAAGAATTGTTAAGTGTTATTTATGGTATCAAATACTTTAAATGCTACTTGTATGGTAGGAAATTCAAGGTCATTACAGACCACGCAGCTTTAAAATGGTTGCTTGGATTAAAGGATCCATCTAGTCGTCTTACCCGTTGGGCCCTATGTCTTTCCGAAATGGATTTAGAAGTTATCCATAAACCAGGAAAAAACACACGAATGCAGATTGCCTAAGTCGGAAAATAGCAATTTTGGAAGCAACAGGCCGAGATACTGAGGACTGGAGAAAGGCACAAGATGAGGATACAGAATGTAAAAAATACGCAACTCAAAAACAATTTTACTTTGAAGATGGTGTATTATGCCGTAAAACAAAACTTGGACCGCGAATTGTTGTTCCCCAACACCTTAGACAAGAAATAATGGCAGAGGCCCACGATCATATCCTTGCAGGACACGGTGGACAGCGGACAACCGAAAGACGAGTAGCAGAGCGATTTTGGTGGCAAACCAGAAAGCAGGATGTTGCGCAGTACGTTCGTAATTGCATTGCGTGCGCACAAAGAGCTGAACTTTCTCGTTCAAAAATACCCTTACAGAGGCTCCCCGAGGCTTCATGTCCATTTCAAACCTGCGGAGTCGATCTCTACGGGCCATTTCATAAAACACCTGCTGGTAATAAGTATGTTCTTACAATTATCGATCACTTTTCACGCTATCTAGCTATGGTGAGTCTCCCAGATCAGCAAGCAAATACAGTTGCCCAAGCTTTAGTTAACAACTGGATACTTAAATTTGGAGTACCTGAAGCTATTATCACAGATCAGGGATCTAATTTTATGTCTGAATTAATGAAACAGCTATGCCACTTACTAAAAATACGCAAATTACGCACAACTCCGTTACACCCTCAGTGCAACGGGCGCACAGAAAGAGTTCATTGGACAATTGGCAAGATGCTTAGTTATTATATTAACGAACAACATTCTAATTGGGATACCTATTTACCAATAATCGTGTCGGTATACAACGCCAAAACGCATGAAGCAACTGGCATGTCACCTTATGAAGTGGTCTATGGAAAAAAAAATGCCGTCCCCTTTTGATGTAATCAGGCAGAAAAACGGAAAAGTCGGAGAAACAGTAAGAGATTTCAGTCGAATGATGAAGGATGTATGGAAAAAGGTTCAAAAATCTAATACAAAGGCTTTGGAACGACAGGAAAGAATAGGTAATACCCAAGCTAAATATCCAAATTACAAAATCGGTCAGTGGGTTATGCTTTGAACTCCTTACATAGCGAAAGGAAAAACGAAGAAATTTGTAACAAACTACAGAGGTCCTTATCAAATTATTGAGATCACGTCACCAGTCAATGTTAAATTGCAACTGCCCACCCGAACTACCATTGTCCATGCAAGTCGTTTAAAACCTTTTAAGGGCGCTCCAGATGTAATTACTTCAACAATAGTGTCTGCTTTTCCGAAGGGTGGAGTAAGTTCCCGTAAAGGAAAAAGAGTGGCCACGCCAGCACAACATACAGACATGGCACCATACAATCTTCGTTCAAGGGTGCGAATGTCCTAGTTGAATCTTAGTAGACTGTGGACAGTATACAAATGTAAATAATTAATAAATTATAATGGTTTATTTTTTAAGAAAGAAAAGTTGAACGTAGAAACATGTAGATCTTGTAGTTAACAATGTATTTCCTCTTTTCTTAATTTTTGTTTTTACTAGGTTGGTAGGTTCATAACCATGTTGTTTGCTTTTTTCAGAAAACGCCATGCAAGCATTTCCTACACAAAACCTATCCTACCTCAATGACTCCCTTGACAGTTCCCTTCTGAAGTCATTAGATATGTTCATAAACTCGCAGCAAGGCAAAATTGATGCCAATGTTATGATGCAACATGTCTTAAAATTAAAAGGTGAACGCAAAACTAAAATTATAATGCTAGGAACGGGAATATCTGGAACCTTTGTGTTGGTGTTTCTGCTTTGTACAATTTTCTTTTATTTAAGACGAAAAAATAAGCCAAATAATAATATACCACTTCATCAAATCCCTGTTAACTGGATACCACACTCTTAACTGGTGTACTTCAGCAGTTACTTTTGAGCATTAGTGTATTAATTTTGTTTATTGTACTTCATTCTTTATTAAACAGTCTCTTGTTAACATAAACAATACTGTAGAATAGATATTCTTACATTAGTATAGGGTAGATTAAACAGCTGTTGCCCTGTAATTTTCTAAGTGCAAAATCTATTTTTTGTGTATTCATTGTCATCAAGATTTGTTACACTTATTACAACCATTTATGTAAGAACTATGTGATTCATGACCGTACAGTGCTTTTGTAAAGTGATAAAGTATTTTCCACATACTTAATGTGAAGCGTGTGTAATCTTCTAAGTCGAGAGTTTTCAGTGTTTGTGCTTTTGCCGTGTGAAGAGTGGAGGAATGTTGAGTGGTAAATTCGAGGGCGAATTTCTCCGAAGGGTGGAGGAATGTTGAGTGTTACTTAAGTAAATAAATTAGTGAAATCAAAGTGAACTAGAAATTAGAATATAAATGGAAAACTTGGTTTAGTTTAGAGAGTTACATACTGGCATTCAGCGTGCAGAACAGCAGAACAGAAGAGACAATGACCGTGTAGTCAGCAGTTCCACATAAGCGGGCGCTGTCGATTCAGCCGTCAGGGCATCGCCCGACCGGCTCACGTGTTTCTCAGTTGTCACATGTGAGCAAAGGCCCTCGCCTACATTCCAAGAGCCAATGACCGACGTTAAGAAGATTCTTCGAGAAGTTTTTCAGCGTGACGGAAGAGGCAATGACCGGCTCACGTGTTTCTCAGTCGTCACATGCGATCAGAGGCCCCCGCCTACATTCCAAGAGCCAATGACCGAGGTCAAGAAGATTCTTCGAGAAGCTTTTCAACGTGACAGAAGAGGCAATGGCCGTGAAGTCGTTCACCTCCAGTAAACTGAAGTGTATAAATACGCGAGACGCGGAGGGCCCGACAGATGAAGACGGATGAAGACGGGGGCGAAGACGAAGACGAAGACAGAGACGAAGACGAGAGACGAAGGAAGAAGAGTAGCAGTAGTTTTCAGTCAGTTTCGGTGCTGAAGACCGTCATGCAAGAAGAGACTGCATCATGCACAGACGCACCAAGTCCGCCGCTGTAATGGAATAGCAAGCAGCAGCCGCGGCGCCAGAAGACAGGTATTTGAAGTCTGATTTTTACGTACCCGGGTGACTCGTGAGGACGGGAAGGAGACGGACTCACCTCAGCAGTCACCTGTGAGCTGGGATGAAGAGCTGACAGCCGAAGACTGGCAAGCGGGAGTCCGTGGTTCGAGTCCGCCACACTGGCCTTCTCCCGCCGCACCGCTCCGCTGGCCGACGCAGAACACACGCGGCCGCTTAGACAAGAGAAACACTGGGACGCCACACCCAAGGTATCATCCGATGCACGACTTCGCTCGCAATAGTTAAAACCGGCCACCTCGCGCTGCGCGTCTCCGGTCAGCTGGGCGAGACGGCGACACGAGATACACACCACTACGCGTAATCAGACGCCGCCGCCGCCGCCGCCGCCGCCGCCGCTGTCGCAGCAGAAGGCTACGCAAACGACACGGCTGCCGCTCTCCGAACCAGAACGTCCCAGTAAGATACAGTTGTACGAAACTTTCAATAAAAGTTATCTTATGTAAAAATGATGTTTCATTCGACCTCATACCCGAGCCAAGGAAGAACCCACCCTGCCCACATGTTGTTAAGAGAGAAAAGTTAATTTATTTAATATTTTCACCCTGACAGAATGCTTTAGAATGCTCATCCTGACAATTGACAGCATCAAAAGAGAAAACCCAGTTACATTGAGTGACAGAACTGTCACATTTAGTAACACAACTGTTACATTTGATGTCAGAAGCCGTTTTACTTGTTACACACGGGATCAGTGGGGAACGTCTGATTTACACAGGACGAACCTGCCGTTTTGTATGCTCAAGATATCCAGTTACTTCAAATAAATAAGCTAACACGGTCTTACCAGCAGATCTCCGGTCTTCCCCATATGATCACCGAAAGTTAATAATTATTACAAATGTTTCCAGGAGATCGACTGACAATTTTCGTCGCACCGAGACTTCGAAATTGCTTCACTGCCTTATGGAATTTAAGTTAAGCTTAATTTAATCATGATAGAACAGTATTGAACTTTGTGAATGTGATAAGCCTGCTTTGTCAATGAAAATTCCCTTAATATACGCATGTTTTTACTATCCTGACCAGTGAAGCTAAATCAGGCCGGTGTGAGAGAGGTTTTTAAATTTTAGATCCCATAAAAAATATATTAAATAATTATTTTGGTCATCAAAACTGCTCTACTGCAAAGTTATTATTATGGTGTTTCATTGTCTTGCGACAACAATCACGAAAGCTTTTACAGGATTCAACCAGCCAAACGTCATTATCAGAGTGTCTAAGTGCACGTGGTTCAAGCGGTGACATAAGAGTTCCGTAGTGATACTCACGTTGACAACACAGTCCGAACACGCATCACATAACCACTCATAACATCAACTTGCCAATGGCCTCTGAGAGACATATGACAAGAAATTTAATTTAATTGGCAAATGGAGAAAAACATGCACCGAATGAAGCAGGCAAAAAGGCATGTGGATGATTAAAGAATCAGACTGGCGGACAATGCCACTTACAGAAAAATTGAAGTGACCTCTGGAAAAAGGAGAAGCAGGGGTATGAATATCAACAGCTGAGGTTCCAAGCCAATGTTAATAAGAGAAGGGAAATCTGGAAGTTCGGAAGAATACACTTAGGGGCTACATAAGGTGAACGGATTCCAAGACAGTATGTAGAAGGGGAAGAGGAAGTAAATGACGATAAGCTGTGATGGGGCATATGATAATGTGAGACGAATTTGGTTAAGCTCTAAAACCCTTAAATCAAAACGAGGCCCCTTGGAGAAGAAGCCATTTCCTCAGAACTACTGAGATCCTTTGGAGAGCCATCCACGACGAAACTGATCCATGTGGTGTGCACACTAAATACTACCAGACTTAAAGAAGAATGGTGAAATCCCTAAAATAAAAAAGAAGGCCCTGAGAGGTTCGCACGCTACAGAACTATCTCCTTAATAAGTCAAGGCTGCAAAATACTAATAAGAACTATTTACGTAAAAATTGAAATACAGGAAGAGTGGAGTTGGGTTAAACCCAGAGCATCGGTAATGCTTCCGTGAAGATATATAACATACTGCAGAACTGAAAGTTTTGGTCCTGTCCGTGAAGCGTTCCCGAACGGTGTGTTTGGCAGTTTACTACCCCTCCGATAATCTATGACCCAAGATCGAATCGCCATTCTTGCTGCTGTTGTGACCTTCACTCCGCAGAATGGATTGATGCAACTCTCCATGATAGCCTATCTTGTCCATGTCTTTCCATCTATGCATAATTACGGCAACCATCCATGTGAACTTGTTTACTCTAACTGACCATTCCTTGCTGGCTCATACCAACCACCCCTTCTTCTAACCAAGTTTCGCCATATATTTCCTTTATTCAAACCTACATTCAGTAACTCCTAACCAGTTATTCGACCTTTCCATCTAATTTTCAACGTTCTCCTGTAGCTCCACATCTCAAAAGCTTCTACGCTCCTGTTGTCTTAACTACCTATTACCCACGTTTCGCTTCTGTACAAGAAAATGTCCCAGACAAATAGCTTCAGAAGTCTTCCTAACATTTAAACTTAAATTCGATGATAATTAATTTCTTTTTTCTAGATATGTCTTTTCGCTATTGCCAGTCTGCATTTAACCCTCTGTACTTTGGCCTTTATCAGTTATTTCACTTTCCAAATAGCAATACTAAATTTAGTGCCTCAAATAATAATACAGTATCCTTAACATCAACTTGTTTAATTCGAATACATTCTATTAACCTTATTTTACTTTTGTTGATGTTCAGCTTTTATTTTCAAGACGTTATCCATTTTGTTCAAATTCTCTTCCAAGTCCTTTGCCGCCTGTGACAAAACTACTAATACATTGGAAACTTTAATTAATATTCTTGTTTATTCTCCCTGATCTTCAATTCTCTCTTCTAATTTCTCCTAGGTCTTCTTCTCAGCTTTCTCAATGAAAAGTTTGAATAACATCGGGGATAGTCCACTAACTTGATCCCTCCCTTCTTGACCGCTACTTCCGTTCAATGTTCTTCCACACTCATAATTGCAGTCTGGCTTTCGTCCTCTGAATGTCATCCCTGCTACCTTCGGAAATTCAGTTCAATTTGTCAAAAAATTCCTCTAAATCTGCGAATACTATAAATGTATGTCGGCATTTTGAGAACATATCTTTTAAGATACGTCAAACGTCAATACATCCTCGTGTATTCCCACATTTTACCAGAACGCTAATTGATGATCCCCGAGATCGACGTCTACTATTATTTCCATTCTTCTGCAAATAATTAACGTAATTTTTTTGCAGCTATGACGTAGCAAAAAGATAGTTCGGTAACATGCAGACCTGTCAGCGTCTTTTTTTTATATTTGGAACTACTCCGTTCTTCTTAAAGTCCGACTGTATTTAGCCTGCCTTATATATCTTGCACACCAGATACAGTAGCCTTATTTCGATTTATGGTTTTGAGTGCTGACAGATTCGTCTCGCATTAGCATACGCCTCATCACTATTCTTTTTCATTTACTCCTTCTTCACCTTGTACTTATTATCATGGAATCCGTTCTCCATATGTACCCCCTCCTTGTATTTTTTCGAACTTTCAGATTTCTTTTCTTTGTTTAGTGCTGGGTTGCAATCTCAGCTGTTGATTTTTATATAGCTGCATCCCTTTTCTCCAAAAGTTTCTTATTTTTTTCCGTACAGGTGACCTATCTTTTTCTTTAATCATACATTATTCTCCTAGAACCTTGCATTTGTCCTCTAGCCATCTTAAACTCTGTCTCAAATATTTTTTAGCCATCCATATACCTTTTTGCCTGCTTCAATTGCTGCATATTTTTCTCCTTTCACGATTTAAATTAAGTTCCTTTTTTGCTATCCAATTCTGCTGGACCTTGTCTTTTGGCTATTTGATCCTCTTGTTGCCTTCAGTATTTCATCTCTCAAGTTAATCATATGTCTACTATTCTATTCATTTTTCTCTTTCAGTCAAGCATTGCTACACGTATTGAAAATATCAACAACTTTTGGTTCTTTCAGTTATCCAGGTCCTATCTCCTTACTTCCCTAATGCTCTGCAAATTCTTCAATTTTAATGTGTATTTCGTAGTAATTAATTAAGATCAGAGTCAGCATCATCATCTGCAACTACAATCTGGTTTCATAAACTGTGTCTTATCAATATATAACATATCTTAAACCTTCTCTAGTGCCTCCAGAACTATAGTGGTTCCTTTAGCACCTCCTCCTACTCTCTCTTTGCCACACGCAAATGACACCAGGGTTACTGCCTTAATATACACCTGCATAATATCGTGTACAGCTTCTGTGAGCATGCAGAAAGGTTGCAACATGACGTGTCATGGACTTGACTAATGTCATAATAGTGCTGGAGGGAACTGACACCATGAATCCTGCAGGGCTGCAGGCAGCAGCATCTGGCCGAGACAGATGCAGCAACAAGGAAGTAAATCTATTTTGTGACTTATACGAGTTGCTAACCGGGAGCGAATTTAATAGTATCATCTGCGTGCTTTAATAGTTTAGTTTCTTGAGTTTCTGCATGTTAATTTAATATCTAACTGCCACAGATCTCGTGTTCTCTTTGATTCGGAAAGCAAACCGATTTTGTGACATATTAAAAGTTTCTAATTATGGGCGAATTATATGCTTTCACCTGGGGTTTGGTAGATAGGTTTTTGAATCTCTGCATATCAAATTAATTCGTTACTCACAGTTCCTGCACAGTTCCCGCAGTATAGTTCTGCAGCACATGCCAATAGTCCTATTATCTGGGTAGTTTTCCATGGTCTTCAGCATGGATAGGGACTGTGATTGTTGTGTACGGATCTGAGCAGGGTTAGTGACACTTTGCTCTCAGCTCCAGGCTGTGATGGCTTCGGTTACACAGCTTGTGGCTGCAGTAGGTTGGCACCACTGTTATGGGCCAGTCGTGGGGAGCCAACAGACGTCCAGCACATGCGAGTCCTCTGATTGGTCCTCACCAATGGCCAGCCTAGTTATTTCTCGCACTGAGGCTAACCCCTGACCTGTGGTCGAATGGGTGGTCATCCTGGGGTGTAGCAGGAGGCGAAAGACTTCCCAGGGGGCCGCACGTAAGGCCTCCCCAGTTAGTCTGACAAACAGGTTCTGGGTGCTGTCTGTGGCTGAAACTGTCACTGAGCCAGATGCCAATGAGTGTCCTGTTTCAGAGGAAACCTCTCAGCCTGCAATTTCCGGGCAATCATATAGAGTGTGATTAATGATAGTTGGGAGCTCCAATGTTAGGTGCGTTATGGGGCCCATTAAGTACAAGGCGGCCAAGAAGGGTAACAAAGCCAATGTGTACTCCAAGTGCGTACCAGGTGGAGTCATACCAGATGTGGAATGGGTCCTCCCGGATGCCATGAAGAGCACAGGGTGCTGCCAACTGCAGGTGGTGGCTCACTTTGGTATCAAGATATTTGTCACTTTGGATCAGAAAAGATTCTCTCTGTTTTCGAGCAGCTAACAGAAGTGCTAAGGACTGCCAGTCTTGCTTGCGAGATGAAAGCAGAGCTGACCATTTACAGCATAGTCGAGAGGACGGATTGCGGACCTCTGGAACAGAGCCGAGTGGAGGGACTGAATCAGAGGCTCAGACGATTCTGCGAGCGTGTAGGCTGCAGATACCTCGACTTGCGCCAAAGGTTGGTTGTGTTTCGGGTTCCGTTGAATAGGTCAGGTGTCCACTAAACGCAGGAGACGGCTGCACGAGTAGCAGGGGTTATGTGGTGTGGACTGGACGGTTTTTTAGGTTAGAGGGTCTTGGGAAACACAAGAAGGGCTTCAATCACAAAGGGTGCTGGCTGAACACAGGAAGAACATAGATACAGGTACCATTGTATAGCAGTTGTAAATTGTCGTAGCTGTGTTGGGGAAGTACCAGAGTTCCAAGCGCGAATAGAAAGCACTGATGCTAAAATCGTTATAGACACTGAAAGCTGGCTAAAGCCGGATATAAGCTCAGTCGTAATTTTTGCGAAGAACCTAACGGTGTTCCGAAAGGATAGGCTAAATACGATTGGCGGTCTCGTATTTGTTGCTGTCAAAAGTAGTTGAACTTCTCGCGAAATTGAAGTAGATACTTCTTATAAGTTATCGTGGGCAGAGGACATTGTTGGCAACCGGAACAAAATAATAATTGGATCGTTTCACCGACCTCCCAACTCAGCTGATACAATTTCTGAAAGGTTCAAAGAAAACGTGAGTTTGATTTCAAACACGTATCCATCTCGCGAAAATACATATTTAATTTAGGGGGTATGCAAAAACACCTTCCGAAATTGCATTAAACGCATTCTCTGAAAATTATTTCGAGCAGTTAGTTCATGAGCCCACGCAAATAGTAAACGGTTGTGAAAACACGCTTGATCTCTTAGCAACAAATAACTCTGAGTTAATGAGCATCAAACCGGATACAGGGATTAGTGAACACACAGTTGTCGTAGTGAGACTGAATGTTGTGACCCCCAAATTCTCCAAAAATAAACGAAAAATATACCTATTCAAAAAAGCAGATAAAAATTCACTTGACGCCTTCATGAGATACAGTGTCCACTCCTTCCAAATTAATATAAATATAGACCAGATGTGGCATGAATTCAAAGAAATAGTATCGACAGCAGAATGACATTTTCACGCTGCAGCGGAGTGTGCGCTGATATGAAACTTCCTGGCAGATTAAAATGCCATTCTGGAAACATCCCCCAGGCTGTGGCTAAGCCATGTCTCCGCAATATCCTTTCTTTCAGGAGTGCTAGTTCTGCAAGGTTCGCAGGAGAACTTCTGTAAAGTTTGGAAGGTAGGAGACGAGGTACTGGCAAAAGTAAAGTCGTGAGGACGGGGCGTGAGTCGTGCTGGGGTAGCTCAGATGGTAGACCACTTGACCGCGAAAGGCAAAGGTCCCGAGTTCGAGTCTCTGTCCGGCACACAGTTTTAATCTGCCAGAAAGTTTCAGTATTGACAGCAGTTGAGAGGTTTGTACCAAATAAATTAGCAAACGACGGAGATGATCCTCCCTGGTACACAAATCGGGTCAGAAAGCTGTTGCAGAAATAACGAACAAAACATGCCAAATTTAGACAGACGCAAAGTCTTCAACATTGAAGATCTTTTACAGAAGCTCGAGTTTAGCGCGGACTTCAATTCGAGATGCTTATAATAGTTTCCACAACGAAACTGTGTCTCGAAACCTGGGAGAAAATCCATAGATATTCTAGTCGTATGTATGCTGGCGGCAAGACACAATCAGTGCCTTCTCTCCGCGATAGCAGTGGAGATACTCTCGAAGACAGTGCTGCCAAAGGAGATTTACCAAACACAGCCTTCCAAAATGCTTTCACAAAAGAAGACGAAGTAATTATTCCAGAATTCGAATCAAGAACAGCTGTCAACGTGAGTAACGTAGAAGTAGATATCCTTGGAGTAGTGAAGCCACTTCAAACACTTAATAAAAGCAAGTCTTTTGGTCCAGACTGAATACCAGTTAGGTTCCTTTCAGAGAATGCTGATTCAATCATATACAATCGTTCGCTCTACGAAAGATCCGTTCCCAAATACTCGACAGTTGCACAGGTAACACGAATATTCAAGAAAGGTAGTAGGAGTAATCCACTAAATTACAGGCCCGTATCATTAACGTCGATATGCAGCAGGATTTTGGAACATGTATTGTGTTCGAACATTATGTATTACTTCGAAGGAAACGGTCTATTGACACACAGTCAACACGGATTTAGAAAATATCGTTTTTATGAAACACAACTAGCTCTTTACTCGCATGAAGTGTTGAGTGATATTTATAAGGCATTTCAAATTGATCCCGTATTTCTGGGTTTCCGGAAGGCTTTTGACACTGTACCACACAAATGGCTTGTAGTGAAATTGCGTGCTTATGGAATATCGTCTCAGTTATGTGGCCGGATTCGTGATTTCCTGTCAGAGAGGTGACGGTTCCTAGTAATTGGGATAAAGTCTTCGGGTAAGACAGAAGTGGTTTCTGACAGACCCCAAGGTAGTGTTACAGGATCTTTGCTCTTTCTTATCTATGTAAACGATTTGAGAGACAATCTGAGCAACCGTATTATGTTCGTTGGAGATGCCGCTATTGTTTAGTGACTAGCAAAAAGTCATCAGAAGACCAAATCAAACAGCAAGACGATTTAGAAAAGATATCTGTATGGTGAGAAAATTGGCAATTGACACTAAATAACAAAAAGTGTGAAGTCATCCACATGAGTGCTACAAGGAATAACTTGAACTTCGGTTACACGATGAATCAGTCAAATCTAAAGGCCGTAAATTCAACTAAATTCCTAGGAATTACAATTACGAACAACTTAAATTGGAAGGAACACACAGAAAATGTGGTCGGGAAGGCTAAGAAAAGTTTCCGTTTCACTTGTACGACACTTAGAAAATTTAACAGATCTACTAAAGAGGCTGCGTACACTACGCTTTTCCGTCCTGTTTTAGAATACTGTTGCGTCGTGTGGGGTCCTTACCAGATAGGACTGACGGAGTACATCGCAAAAGTTCAAAGAAGGGCAGCACGTTTTGTATTATCGCGAAATGGGAAAGAGAGTGTCACTGAAATGATACAGGATTTGGGATGTAGGTTTTTCGCTGCGGAGCAATTTCTCACGAAATTCCAGTCACCAACTTTCTTCTCCAAACACGAAAATATTTTGTTGACACCGACCTACATAGGGAGAAACAATCACCATGATAAAATACTGGAAATCAGAGCTCGTACGGAAAGGTACAGTTGTTCGTTACTTCCGCGCGCTATGCGAGATTGGAATAACAGAGAATTTTGAAGGTGGTTCGATGAACCCTCTGCCAGACCCTTAAATGTGATTTGCAGAATATCCACGTAGGTGTAGATGTAGATGTAGACGTAACAGTACAGAGTTGAAGAGGCTCGAAGAGTGTAATAGCCAGATATCTATCCAGACCATCGCACAGGAATTCCAAACTGCATCAGGTTTCACTGCAAGTACTATGACAGTTAGGCGGAAGGTGAGAAAACTTGGGTTTTATGGTCAAGCGGCTGCTCATACGCCACACATCACGCCGGCAAATGCAAAACGACGCCTTGCTTGGTGTAAGGAGCGTAAACATTGGACGACTGAACAGTGGAAAAACGTTGTGTGGAGTGGCGAACCACGATACACAATATGGCGATACGATGCCAGGGTGTGGCTATGGCGAATTGCCCGGTGAACGTCATCTGGCAGCGTGTGTTAGTGCCAACAGTAAAATTCTGAAGCGGTGGTGTTATGGTGTGGTCGTGTTTTACATGGAGGGGGTTGCACCGATTGTTGTTTTGCGTGGCACTACCACTGCACAGACCTACATTGATGTTTTAAGCACCTTACTGCATCACATTGTTGAAGAGCAATTCGGGGATGGCGACTGCATCCTTCAACACGATCGAGCCCCTGTTCATAATGCACGGCCCGTGGCGGAGTGGTTACAAGACAATAACATCGCTGTAATGGACTGGCCTGCACAGAGTCCTGACCTGAATCCAATAGAATACCTCTGGAATATTTTGGAACGCCGATTTCGTGCCAGGCCTCACCGACCGACGTCGATACCTCTCCTCAGTGCAGCACTCCGTGTAGAGTGGGCTGCCATTTCCCTATAAGCCTTCCAGCGCCTGACTGAACGTATGCTTGCGAGAATGGAAGCTGTCATCAAGGCTAAGGGTGGGCCAACATCATACTGAATTCCAACATTATCGATGGAGGCCGCCACGAACTTGTAAGACATTTTCAGTCAGGTGTTCGGATACTTTTGATCATGTAGTGTAAGTGTTAGTGCTGCTCGGACAGTCCAAGAAGAAATGGAGACTTTAGTGAGTTCATCTTCTCATTGTGAAGTAAGAGCTCATGAAGTCCCACATTGCATCGGCATTCCACGCACTACTGTTTAGGAGAGCACTAAGAGGTACCAGTCAGTGCTATCTGGACTAAATCAAGAATCAGTACGAAGTGTTGGCCAATGATTTTGTGACGTGGAGAGCATTTGCGGAGGGGCACTTCAAAAAATGGGGTAAAATGAATATTGGCTGTCTGATGAATTATGGACTCCGAAGGTTAGTCAACATCCACAACTGGAGCGGATTGTTTGGTGAGGACCTCCTGATGAGCCGCCACGTACGCCTTGCTTGGCCTCCCAGTGCCCCACGTCTCAATCCGTACTGTTATTGACTGTGTGGTTTCCTGAGGCTGCAAGTCTACCGCCATCGTCCGACGTCATTAAGGACATTAAAAGACGACATCTGGCCGCAATGTTTCACATACTAAGTGCCTCGCTGTACAGTGCTGTTTATAAAGTTGTCTCTCGACTACGGGTATTGTTGATGAATGATGGGTGACGTTTTGAACATTTGTTATAAAGACCATCCTTTTTCATAAGAATCAATTATAGTTTTAATTAGTCCTTTTTCATCATATGAAGCCCTGTCTGTTGGTCGTTTTGCATACTTTTTTTGTTTAAAAGCATCCCCATTTCATTTAAAGCTTGTGTGTCAATTTTTTGTCTCTTTACCTACATTATTCGATGAAGTACTGACTTTTCCAATGTTAACGGAATTTTCGGTTACACTGCACTTAACCACTTTCAAGCAATATATACTCTTTCTCATACTCTTCTATGTGGTGTAAGCCCTCAGACAGCTTATAGAAATGTTTCTGTATTGTGTGTAACAGAGTTCTGTAATTTGTCTATTGGTGGCAATAACAATACACAAAAGTTAACTGGTGTACAAGTAAACTTTGTAGACAATCAAGACGGAGAAAATATTATTAACTAAATTATGAATGCCTGGTGCTTTAATTAATTACCTGCAAGTTATGTGTAAGTTCTTAATTTAGACACCAACAAGGACCATAAAACTGTTAAATTAAAGCTAGAGAGACGGTTTTCTCAATCCAGGTCATTGTTCGCAACAATACTGTGAAAAATATTTACTGCCAAATTAGAATCATCTCCCACAAGTAATATTACTCTACAGGTCTTAATAATCGAAGCAATGTATTGAAACGACATAAACCATTTCATGTTACCGAAATTTTTCTTGTAAGTGTACTTAATGTAATGGAAATAGAATAGAGGAAATGAAAAAAAAAAAAACGTAAACTATGGTGAAATTTCCTAGCAGGTTAAAACAATGTAATGGACCATAATTCAAATGTGGAACTTTGCCTTCTGTAACGGCGTGCTCTACCGACTGAGCTACCCAAGCACAACTCATCCTCAGAGCTGGACATCCGCCAATACTTCATCTCCTACCTTTCAAACTTCGCAGAAGCTCTCCTGCGAAACTTACAGTACTAGCTATCCAGAATTCATTTTGGTAATATGCCACAGGCTATGGCTAAGCGATGTGTGCGCCATTCCCTTCTTCCGGGAGTGCTAGTCTTGCAAGTGACGTAGGGGATCTTCCGTGAAGTGTGGAAGGTAGGAGATGAGGTACTACCGGAAGTAAAGCTGTGAGGATGGGTCATAAGTCATGCTTGGCTCAGTCGGTAGAACTCTTCCCCGAAAAAAGTAAAAAATTTCACATTCGCGTCCTGGTACAGCATACAGTTTTAATCTGGCAGGACGTTTCACATCAGCGTACAGTCTACTGGAGAGTGAAAATTCATTCTGGATAAACAGGAGTATTTGGCGACAACAGCTGCCACAAAAGAAGACTATAACTGTTATTGGAAAAAGAACACTACTTTTCAGATGTACAAACAAGACTTACAAATTACTTTAAGAGCACTAGATGGAAAAATCTGAATTTAGTAACTCAGCACTTACTGTAAATATTATTGGCAAGTGGGATACGTTGGAGTAGTCACACAAAATGATGACTTCAAGGTCGTTTACTGCAGTAGAGAATACAGGAAAATCTGTTTGTAAACCATCATCGCTATTTCGATCTAATAAGGAAGCCTGGTTACATTGTATGTAGATGTGGTGGTCCTGACACTGTTCATCTAGTAACAGAAAAGTCATTTCCAGACATTAAAGCTGATGGAACAACTATATTTAACGACCATTCATTGCGAAGGTGGTAAATGTAGGGTTCCACACGCAAATTTCGCTAGAAGATGGGGAAGATTTAGCATCATATGCACTTGAGGATGTCGAATGTATTAACAATAACTCCAAGTGGGAAATAGAAGTCTAAACTGATATTCCTGAATGCTGTACGCTGATACAAGAGTTGTAATTGGTGTACACGAGTGCTGTGCATGTTGTGTGGATTCGAGTGCGAGGAGGCACGCTCCTATCACTGCTTACATCATTGGGCTATGACAATTGGTCTGTTGGTTTTAGATAAACTAAGGGGAGTTTTCTACAAATAACACGTACAGTTTAGATGTGGAAATAACACTTTCACTTAACTTGAGGGCGCACTGCGTATTTCAGCGCCGAGTGTACCTCAACATGTAAGTTACGTCAGTGGTACTACAAAGTGTATCACTTGTGTTTGGTACTGTTATGGAACAAATTGTTACCCAATATGACATATAATACAGAAAATTAAGACGTTGTAATAACATTGTAGCATGTAATTTGTGGGTCTATTGAGCCTGCCACCAGGCTGGAATGAAGATATCCTAATGTTGGACTCTGATGCCAAATGAGGGTACAGAAAACATGAAGGCAGGTTTGGGATATTTATTGTTGGCTGTTTTAACGTTTTATCATGCTAAAATGCTGGACTGTGATTGGGAGGGCAAAATGTGTGAATGTATGTGTGCGTGTGTGTGTGTGTGTGTGTGTGTGTGTGTGTGTGTTTGTCAGTTTGTCTGTGAGTGTGCGCCGGAAAAGCCGTGCGGATTCTGTGAACGCTGTCAAAGTTGTGTTTGTTTTGCGAAAGGTGATCAAGCTTTGTATGTGTTCTGCAAATGCTGATAAAACTGTGTGACCTGTGCTGAAAAAGCATCCAGCGTTTGTCCTAGTTTCCGCTTGAGTTAATCCAAGGAACTGCAGGACACATATTTTGTCCTAAGTCACCCTGCATTCCTAGTTTCATTAATCCTGCGTTATCTGTACATGATTTGTATTTATAAACCCTGTACTCTCCTGATAACAAGTCCTGTCTTTCCAGACACAGACCTCACTAATTCCTAACAAGTCTAACTTCAACCCATCCATTTTGGTTTTAAAATTCCATGGCCTACCAACCCGATTAAGGCATGTAACATTCCACACACATACCTGTAGGAGGCCACTTCTGTTTTTCTCGATGAAAACACTCTCCAGAACAGCCCTCAGCCGGAGATCCGAACTGAGGACTATTTTGTCTCTGGAATATTTTACCCAAGATGAAGTTGTCATGTTTAAGACATTCGGTATTTGGCTGTGCCACCAGGAAAAATAGCGGCTGTACTTTTTCCTTTGCTGTCAGTTGTTTGCAGGTCAATTATGCGGAATATTTCCCCTTCAACTTCTGAAAGGCTACGGCGCCTCTTCAGCCACAGGTTTGTCTGGCCTCTCCGAGATATCCCACCATTATGCTTACTTCCATGGTACGGCTATGTGTATCGTTGATGAACAGAAATTTTTCCTCCCCTCCTTCCCTCCCAAATCTTCAGCAAGCTTATGGTAGGGGGAAGGGGGGACTTTATATACACAGTTCTGTTCTACAATTTTCTATCAGTCTGAACAAGTGAATGCTAGAATGATTTCATCAACGAAGCAACAACCTAGTTACACGGTCTTTGACTACTCGTAAACTGAGGTTCCACTCGAATTATCAAATGTCACATGACAACCTTTGTGCCTGTGTTCGAATAAGTTGTCTCAGTAGTCTTACTGATTTTAGGCGTGGGCACTAATTGTGTGTTAAAGACAGGACATGGAGTACAAAATTATGTTATCGATTACTGACGATGTCTAAAACAAATACGTGATAAACGTTTTGCTATAGTCATATAGTATATGACACTGTCTCCCGCAGCACACGGAACGTTAGATGTAAAACTGCGCCTACGAGCACAGCAATACTTACAATACTCAAATTTCACCAAAAGGTGAATTCACTTATAAGGAGTGTTTAAAGTAATCCTCTGAAGCAGAAGAAGACATTTGACACGCTATTAGGAATAATGTTGCGAAAAATAAGAATATCGTGGTGCTTTTATCTCCTCTTCAATTTATGTTACAATTCTTTGCAATTATCATTTGATCCATTATCAGTACGTAATAAAGTGATTTATTTTTTGTCAGGACTCGAAGTGCGCAGTGCGATAAATTGAAACAGGTTGTTATTTTCTCTGTTAACAGTTGATAAACGCGTCGTTTTCTTTCTACACCGTTCTACGCCACATGAAAAATCGCTGATCGACAACGACATCGTCTGTGAAGAAGAAAATGCAGCAGCACTTATCTGCTGGAAACACACATCTGGAGTCACTTTGCAATTTTACCAATTTTACAGCGTCAGAGTTACACCAGACAATAAGTTACACCAGACAATATTTAAAAGAATAGAACAACATTAACTGAGCATAAGTCCAGCTAAGATTATACTACATTTTGTAACGTTCCACATTTTCTGTACGTGAAGGGTTTGCTGAAATAGTTAGCAGCTACAACATTTCTAATACTAATGCTGATTGTATTGTAGTTTCACCAGAATGCCACGTAAGTATTCTGTTTGTAAATCTGTGCACCTCTGCATACTCTAGTATAGTTGATTCAATTTTAGATGCTTGAAACTCTCCTGATCTGCGCAGAAGTCAGCAATAAAAATCAGTGCACATTGGCTATACACCACTGCTTTGGTTTTTATGGAACCTCAGAACTAGTTTGCGCTGATGCCAAACAAAACATATATGAAACTCTATTCGTGGAATAAAACCAAATAACCTACAATTGTTGTTTCTGCTAGTTCAATAATTATGGCGAAGTTACAAATATTAATTGCACCTACTATTTTCTATTTATCTTTGAGTAACCAGTCGTTATCATTTTACTTGAAAGATTACAGACCACTTTTTAAAGAGTTCTGAAATGTCTTCTGTATGGTTTGAATACATTTAACAGATTCCAGTTATTACCAAAAATGAAGGGAGCTTCTTTTATGTTCTCGTAAGCACCACAGCAAACATTAAATCTGTGAAATGTTTCCTAAAAAGGCTATAAAAGACTATATGACTGCGACATGAATTTATGACCATAATGGAATCTGTGGAGCTTAAGAAGAACGCTAGAGAATACGTAAATTTGAGCACCCTGTTTTTAATTTTCTGACACTGTTCCTACTACTAATGTAAAAGCAGAAAAGAAACGGATGGTAACGTCTCTAGTATTCCTCAGCCTATTTAGTGTTATCATTCTATTCTGTATAAAATAGCACCAAATCAGAAACTGCTTATTAGACACTAAGCAACAAACTGCCAAATAATAGAGGAAAATATAGTGCACGGGTGAATGGTAAGCGCATAGAAACACACTGTGTCACAATTTTAACTCTGGTTGTATTAACGCTATTACTTGGGCTGCTAAGTAAATTTAGAAAACGCATCACGTGGAGATGTGTACGTATAACATTAAACCGGTACATCTTTAGTCTAATTTGTTATTCTGTCATACGTAGCACAGGTAGTTGTACTTTGTCTGTGGAAAGAAATCATTAGAACACCAACGGGACACGTACAGACCGTTGGCGTACTATATACTAAATGAATTTGGTTGAAATAATGGTAATGCTGTCATATTAAGCGACTAACTTATCTGGAACTGAAAGTTTATTTTTCAGTGTTCTTTGCATTTTATTGATATGCTGTGTAATGTACTGGCTTTTACGTGCTGCAGCTCGTTAAACTTCTAAATCATCACGCATGTTTAACGTACGTAATTACAAATTATCGCTGCTACTGAACATGTGGCAAATAATGTTTATGTCGCTTACTAACGTTAAAATTCTTTTTGTTCGAGTTTCAGTTTTCGTTTCTGTTGGTGGGCCTTTCTATCAGCACCAAAAAAATAAACATTCGCTCTATGGTCTCATTTTTGTGTAACAATTAGAGAACGTTCAGACCTTTCGCCGTGAAGCTTTTTATGGGTAATCGTTCATTGTTATGGTAATTTTACTGATGTAACACTTATTCTTGATGACAATGGGCTAGGGACGTGATAGTGAAAATAAAGAACTATACGCTATCGGACACATGTTCACAATAACGTCCATGCTTTTACAAACATCAGTTTCCGTTGGCATAGGTACTGTTCATTGCTATGTTTGTGTAGACAGACTTCTTATAACTTTATTTTATGGTGACAATGGACGTAATAAATATTTGTTCTTGACTTGATGTGAAGCTTCGTCATAAGAAGCGAGGAGTTTGTTACAGACATTCTATTTGCGGTAGGGATGTGATAAATTTTGTATTGCATGTAAGAAGTGACTAATTCTCTAAAACAGTTTATCAGACATAAGAAAGTGTTACACAACACGTTCAAAATCAGGGAAAGTAAGGTGGAAAAAATGTAGAAGCAAAACCATAAAAAAATGATTTAAACACAGTTGTTGAGAATAGAAAGATTTCAAAAAGTCTAAGAAAGAGTTTCTGAAGCAGCTATTGGTACATAAGGCAGAAAAATGTAGAGGAAAAGATCTGTTGAAAGGAAAAGTAAACTGAAAGACGTAACATGCCTGTACTAATAAATGATATACGGTGGTTGGATAATTTGGGGGAGGGGACCAAACAGCGAGGTCATTGGTCATGAAATGTATCACAAAGTCACAAGTGTGCTAGTATTCCACAAGCTCTGGGCAAGACAGTGAGTACAATATCCAGTAGTACGCCAAAACCACCAAGAGAGCAGGTAACTACTGTAAGTGGCCTCTGTCCGACAAAAATAAGTCTCGTAGTTTCTGTAAAACATGAACACAAAACACATAGTGGTATAACCAGCAGTGAAATACGAAAATCAGTCCATGAATTTTATCGTAGAAGCGGCAACAGCACATCGTTCGCTGACAAGAAAACAAACGAAGGTGAAAATGTTTGGCTCTATAACTATTGTGGACGTGCAGAGTTGCTGTTAGACAAACCTTCATTTCCTATAGACCTAAAAATTATCACTACTGCTGTTCTGCAACCAGAAACTTGGTAATGTATGAAACAAGAGGGCGATAGGTGCAGTGGGAACAGGATTTACCAAAGCCTTGGTGATATATCTAATCTGCAAGAACGATCAATTGAGTCCTCCGCAGAACCTGATGGTGTGCACAATAGTAAGGTGCCAAAAGACCTTTAAGATTCTAAAGGTACCGTGAAGATCAGAATACGCATTTATATACCATAAAGAGGTGACATACAGGTTACAGATATCTTTAGAGCCTGTGTTTCATGTCCACTTTTCCGAGGATTAAGGGTGTAGACACCAAGGTGAAGTAATGGAATCTAACTGGACAACAAAATTGTGATTCTGTGCTCAACAGTGGCATATTATCATTCAGATGAGAGTTCAGATTTTTCGTTAGTCTAATACCGTATAGTGTCTGATTTGCTAAAGCATGAGAAATATACTGTTTTTACGTTTAACGGGAGGATTCTATATGACATTAAAGACACAAATGACAGTATCGGAAGGGTACGAGTGGTGAGATGGAGCAGCATCACAGTTGAGAAATAAATTTTGTGTTCTCAGCTACGCGAAATTCTTTGAAACGGCTTAAGAAAGGGATACCGTGGCTGGAATTGGAGGTAACATAAAGCGTTTTGCTTGGATAAGTGTATTACAGAGAAACAACGTAACATTTCTTGATGATGATGTTACAGTTTTGCACAAAATTAAAATAATCTTAGCACCAGAATCGAAGATAGCAAAACTGGCGACTGGCTTAGAAGGCACCCCGACTCACAACGACAGTCTTTAGTTTTTGTTTTTAGATATCACAAATCCTGGATCATTCTGTAGACGCTTTCAGCTCCGTAAGTACAAATTACAGAAATGTGGTACAGAACCTTGAGCAAGTAGTTTATTCACTGTTGTAGGAAACCAATTCTGGTTACAAATGCCACATATAAAATACCTAACACTGGATACCATGGAATGGCCCTTGTATTGAGTGGAGTTCGTCCTTCCGCGTGGTATTTTGCTGGTCATTCTCATGTCAACATAGCGTAGAAGTTGTAGTTACATTATTTTCCGTTCCGTTGTGGTTTCAAAAGTTCCCTGTTCATTGTTTGCTACAGACAAACTGCTGTAACTGCACTACATTATCTGATTTATGTATCTCTACTTTTTCACATATTTAATGTGATTTTTCGGACTTTTGGTACTGTTCTTCCACTTTACGAAATTTCTCTGCTAACGCAAACACGATGTTTCATGAACGTTTTTGCGTGCGAGTTTGCAAGTATGTTTGTCTTTAATCATAACTCCTTGGACACTTGCTGCAGAACGCTACGCACAGGTTAAATAAATGATACGTATGTTAAATTTACTACCTCGGTTCTTTTTGCACATTTCGGTGGATGTTGCTAAGGTAGTAATCCCTCTGCAGGATCTGAGACAATATCTATCTATAACTGCCTATTGTACTTCGGTCACCATATCACTACAACGTCGCGAGGCTTGTACTTCACTCCGAGCTTCACTCGATGATAGCACATCTTCACCGTTTGACAATGACGCGGTTGTGAAACAGCACATCGCTGTAAAGTCCACGTGTCTGACGTGTTTCCAATGACTGATAATTGTAGAAAATGGCGAATTAGTTGTTTCTGGCAATGTGACAATTGGCCAAGCGAATTAAAAACTATACATCTAAAACATATGAAAATCTAACGTTGGTAAAAGTCACGATGTTTTTAAAGCCAAAGTACTGCCTCAAGCAGCAAAGCAAAGTGACCTCACAGGTCACTTTACAAGGTTACATGTACACTGCAAGTGACTACCATTGTGTGCCTTAAAAACATTAAATTGCCAACGTAACAGTTAAAAAAATTGGCGGTACGTACAAAAGTAATGCGAATACGATTGTTTAATTTCGAGCAGTAGCGCTCATACTGAGTTACAGTACGGGATAATTACTGACACAGAATTATATATTACGTCCAGTTCAGCACAGTTGACAACGGTATTAAATTATAAATTATTTTCAATTGTTTCGTCCTAGTCTACAATTTATTGTTATTTCAATACATAAAAAAGTGAAATGCATACCGTAGATGTGACTGGGAAAATCAAAGTGTTACCACTGAGAGTTTTTTATATCGCTGCATACTTGCCTAATCAAAACATCCTCAAAACTCATTTATTGTTTTCTGTTTTCTGCCGACTGTCGCGAGTTGACCATACACTCGAGTATGCAAATAGTCCATGTTTTATTAACTTTAAAAAATCCTTATGATGGTGGATGTAGAATTCTCCGAAACACGTAGCGGAAAGCTTAATGCCAGGCAACTCGCTAAGGCAGTTTGTGCATTTCAGTTGATATTAACGGTTTCTATTAAGTTTTACATAAAGGATCGTTATAACGACCGAAAGTATTTTACTACATTCATAACAAGTCATTAAATCTGGCCCAATCGCAGTATCACTTGTGCGACCGGATCGGTCTGTTTTCAAGAAAATCTGACGAACGGTCACTCTAACTGGTGAATCTAATAACAGGCGCTAGCCAAATCGTCTCGGCGACGTCAAAGGGCACGATAACAGCATGTGAGGGAGTTGGAGGGGGGCAGAGTGATCTGATAGGTCCGTGGGAAATGAGTTTTCTCTCCCATGACATTTAGTTTCCTTCAAGAGATATTGCTGAGACGCTGGACTCACATTCGAGAAGTCGTCAGTTAAAATTAACTCTCGACCATCCAGATTTAGGTTTTTCCCATGATTTCCCTAAAGTTTTAACAGCAGATGCCGGGATAGTTCTCCTGAACGGACACAGCCGAGTTCAAACCCCATCTTCCCCCAATACCATCCTAATGACTTGTATTACTTCCTTCAGTTTTACGAGGGATACTGCTGCCAGTGGACAGAATAGGCAGGTAAGCAGTGATAAGCCATTATTGAATCACGAAGTGCGGCTACAGAAAGAGACGACTGTCGTATTATCGGAACGTAACTTGTCGTGTTTATTCGTCGCTGCAGCACTATTATGTGTGTAGACTAGTCTGCGTATGTAGTGTGAACTTTCTGCAGCGAACAATATCGAGTTTCACTGTCGTCGCAATAGATACTTGAACGCTGTCGTTGACCTCTTTAGAGCCGAATTGTATAATATTTTGGGGTCGAATCCCACTTCATTTTGTCAAACAGTGAGAGCTGCATATATTTTAGAAGCCGACGTGGCGACTGCAGTCACACAAACTACATCGACTGTTGCATCAGAAAAACGCCACGTTTAGCAATATAGGGCATCTCTGTGTCGACTTTATCGATTTCAAGTACTATATATTCCGGGAAATTTAAACAGGAAAAGCTACACAGGCGTATTTAACCCTTCTTTCAAGCAATCCACAAACCATAGTTTAGCAGGAAGATCTCTGGCCAAATGTGGTGAGAAATATACAGGTGCTCCGAAGGACAACGTCTATCACTGGTTGCTTTGCCTGCAAATATGACTGACGTGGAGTTCGTCGAGCAAGTCTGGAATGTAGTTATTCGGATGTTGTTCGTCAGGATACTACAACAGTCCTTACCGTTGCTTTGTGGCCTCGCAAATAAACAGCTTGGAGGAAGATTTTTCCCAAGAATGTATGCGTATTATCTTTGAATCCGTGCCACGAATTTCAGAGGCTGTATTTGGAACAAGTGGAGGCTTTTATCATTACAGTTTCTCAGACATACATCAACTACTGTTCTCTAATATTATAAGTTGTGTCTCATCATGTACGTTCTCTCTGGGGCAAAGTTTATTGAGTTGGTCTACTTTTGCTTTTTGTATAACTGCTAGTGCAGGAAACGATTTAACGTCCTGTAATAGTCAAATGGTTCAAATGGCTCTGAGCACTATGGGACTCAACTGCTGAGGTCATTAGTCCCCTAGAACTTAGAACTAGTTAAACCTAACTAACCTAAGGACATCACAAACATCCATGCCCGAGGCAGGATTCGATCCTGCGACCGTAGCGGTCTTGCGGCTCCAGACTGCAGCGCCTTTAACCGCACGGCCACTTCGGCCGGCTGTAATAGTCTGCATATTTCCAGCCGGTAATGACTTATGAATAATTTTTTTGGCTAACTCATCAGGTAGAGTGGAAGTATTGATGACACAAAACAGAAAAATTAAAATAATATAAAATAATATGTTGTGTTCACTGGGAGTCCTCTTGTAGATACCACTTCAAGGAGTTGGGCGCTTGAGCTGCAACTTTACAACATATAGTATGTCCCATAAATGCTGCGACAAATTGCTAGGGGTTCAAAAGGGTGTCTTGAGCAACAACTGTAGGACATCATACGAAAACATTTCAGTGTGTCTAAGTTAGAAGTACTAGCGCCTGCCACTACGCCACCCCTTCGGCAGCAATGTTGTGATGGGATCTCAATTGACACGATTGCCAGTGGAGAAGATGGAGCTAGCTGCTGTGTAGATAGGCCTTGTCTCCTACGAATGCGATGGTCTGTTTTCCCTTAGTGGCTGACTGTTTTGGACATAGGTTTCCATCCGAAGTTTATTTTTCTCCTGTAATTCGAACAACAATGGAGATTTTAGAGGGCCACGCGGGATTAGTCGAGCGGTCTAAGGCGCTGCAATCATGGACTGTTGCGGCTGGTCCTGGCAGAGGTTCGATTCCTCCCTCGGGCATGGGTGTATGTGTTTGTCCTTAGGATAATTTAGGTTAAGTAGTGTGTCAGCTAAGGGACTGATGACCTTAGCAGTTAAGTAACATAAGATTTAAAAAAAAAAAAAAAGATTTTATAAGGCCGCAGGAAAAAAATAAACTGAGGATGGAAGCAGCATTTAGCTTCATCTTCTGGGCTGGCGATCGTGGCAGTCACCCGCGATCACTGAATAAGAAATGAGAATGGGAGACGTTCCTTCTATGGTCCGTCACCATACAAAGGCACATTTGCTGCTGAATGTATGGCGTACAACTTTGACGCTCTGTAGTGTTGCTGGATGACGTCTCTGGACATGGCTTCTATTGTCAAGTTGTTCTAAAGACACCCTCGCAGTTTGTCGCAACATTTCTGGAACACCCTCTACATACACTCCTGGAAATTGAAATAAGAACACCGTGAATTCATTGTCCCAGGAAGGGGAAACTTTATTGACACATTCCTGGGGTCAGATACATCACATGATCACACTGACAGAACCACAGGCACATAGACACAGGCAACAGAGCATGCACAATGTCGGCACTAGTACAGTGTATATCCACCTTTCGCAGCAATGTAGGCTGCTATTCTCCCATGGAGACGATCGTAGAGATGCTGGATGTAGTCCTGTGGAACGGCTTGCCATGCCATTTCCACCTGGCGCCTCAGTTGGACCAGCGTTCGTGCTGGACGTGCAGACCGCGTGAGACGACGCTTCATCCAGTCCCAAACATGCTCAATGGGGGACAGATCCGGAGATCTTGCTGGCCAGGGTAGTTGACCTACACCTTCTAGAGCACGTTGGGTGGCACGGGATACATGCGGACGTGCATTGTCCTGTTGGAACAGCAAGTTCCCTTGCCGGTCTAGGAATGGTAGAACGATGGGTTCGATGACGGTTTGGATGTACCGTGCACTATTCAGTGTCCCCTCGACGATCACCAGTGGTGTACGGCCAGTGTAGGAGATCGCTCCCCACACCATGATGCCGGGTGTTGGCCCTGTGTGCCTCGGTCGTATGCGGTCCTCATTGTGGCGCTCACCTGCACGGCGCCAAACACGCATACGACCATCATTGGCACCAAGGCAGAAGCGACTCTCATCGCTGAAGACGACACGTCTCCATTCGTCCCTCCATTCACGCCTGTCGCGACACCACTGGAGGCGGGCTGCACGTTGTTGGGGCGTGAGCGGAAGACGGCCTAACGGTGTGCGGGACCGTAGCCCAGCTTCATGGAGACGGTTGCGAATGGTCCTCGCCGATACCCCAGGAGCAACAGTGTCCCTAATTTGCTGGAAAGTGGCGGTGCGGTCCCCTACGGCACTGCGTAGGATCCTACGGTCTTGGCGTGCATCCGTGCGTCACTGCGGTCCGGTCCCAGGTCGACGGGCACGTGCTCCTTCCGCCGACCACTGGCGACAACATCGATGTACTGTGGAGACCTCACGCCCCACGTGTTGAGCGATTCGGCGGTACGTCCACCCGGCCTCCCGCATGCCCACTATACGCCCTCGCTCAAAGTCCGTCAACTGCACATACGGTTCACGTCCACGCTGTCGCGGCATGCTACCAGTGTTAAAGACTGCGATGGAGCTCCGTATGCCACGGCAAACTGGCTGACACTGACGGCGGCGGTGCACAAATGCTGCGCAGCTAGCGCCATTCGACGGCCAACACCGCGGTTCCTGTTGTGTCCGCTGTGCCGTGCGTGTGATCATTGCTTGTACAGCCCTCTCGCAGTGTCCGGAGCAAGTATGGTGGGTCTGACACACCGCTGTCAATGTGTTCTTTTTTCCATTTCCAGGAGTGTATTAGCTAGTGACATTCGTCATAAACAATCCAACGCAATCAAGTAGAATAGCTATACCCATACCTACAAAACTAGAAGAAAAAATTTCCTTTCTTACGCATTGTTAAGGCTGACAGTGGCTCAGAAAAGAGGTCAATACTAACCAACGAAAATTTTCGATCATTTGCCAAAAACATAATATATCTGATAGTTGCCAAACAAAGATTTGAATCTAGCCTAAAATTATTTGTTGCGAACCATTTCTGTTCCACGGACAAATTTTTGTTTAAAATCTGATATTTTATTTTAAAAAATTAATTTTTATGTGTCAGGCAGTAGTAGCCGACCGCGACAGACGCAACAACAGAAAAGTAAACCGCTTTTGTGACTTTCACGAGTTCCTAACCAGGAGCGAATTTTATTATATCATCTGTGTGCTTTAATACTTTAGTTTCTTGAGTTCTACGTGTAATTTTAAAATTTATTAACCACAGTTCTCGCGTTTTTGTTTGCGTCAGAAAGTAAATGGTTGAAATGGCTCTGAGCACTATGGGACTTAACTTCTGAGGTCATCAGTCCCCTAGAACTTATAACTACTTAAACCTAACTGACCTAAGGACATCACACACATCCATGCCGCAGGCAGGATTCGAACCTGCGACCGTAGCGGTCGCGCGGTTCCAGATTGAGGAGCCTAGAACCGCTCGGCCACGACGGCCGGCTGTCAGAAAGTAAACCGACTTTGTGACATAGTACAAGTTCCTTATCAGGGGCAAATTACTTAGTTTCACCTGAGTGCTTTGGTAGTTAGGTTCTTGAATATCTGTGTATTACTAGACACAGTTCGTGCGTTTTCGTCAGCGTCTACATTAGAGTTGCCCAGCACGTGCCCATAGTCCGTTTATCAGCATAGTTTGGTTTTCCACAGTCTTTGGTATGGACAGGGACTGCGATTGTTGTGTGCGGATGCGAGCCGAGTTGGTGACACTTCGCTCTCAGCTTCAGGCTGTGATGGCTTCGGTTACACAGATTGAGGCTGCAGTGGATGGGCACCACTGTTGTGGGCTGGCCGTGGGGATCCAACGAACGTCTAGCACGTCAGGACCCTCCAATAGGTCCTCACCGGTGGTCAACCCAGTTACTGCTCGCACTGAGGCTGACCCCTAACCTGTGATTGAGTGGGAGGTCGCACCGGGGTGAAGCAGGCGGCAAAAGACTTCCCAGGCGGCCGCACATAAGGCCTCCCCGGTTTTTCGGACAAACAGGTTCCAAGTTATGTCTGTGGCTGACGCTGTCGCTGAGCCAGATGCAGTCGCCTGTCCTGTTACAGAGGAAACCACGCGGCCTGCAAGATCCGGGCAATCGCAGAGGGTGGGACTAATGGTAGTTGGGAGATCCAGCGTTAGGCGTAATATGGGATCCCTTAGAGACTGGCTGACAAGGAGGGTAAGAAAACCAATTTGCACTCCGTGTGCATATAGGGTGGAGTCATTCCAGATGTTGAAAGGGTCCTCCCAGAGGCCATTAGGAGCTCAGGGGGCAGCCAACTGCAGGTAGTTGCTCACGTCGGTACCAATGATGTGTGTCGCTTTGGATCAGAAGAGATTCTCTCTGGTTTCGAGCGGCTAACAGATGTGGTAAAGGCTGCCAGTCTTGCTTGCAAGATGAAAGGAAAGCTGACCATTTGCTGCATAGTCGAGAGGACCGATTGCGGACCTCTGGTACAGAACCGAGTGAAGGGACTGAATCAGAGACTCAGACGGTTCTGCGACCGTGTAGGCTGCAGATTCCTCGACTTGGTTCTGCGACCGTGTAGGGTGCAGATTCCTCGACTTGCGCTTAAGGGTGGTTGGGTTTCGGGTTCCGCTGAATAGGTCAGGTGTCCACTATACGCAGTAGATGGCTACACGGGTAGCAGGGGCTGTGTGGCGTGGACTGGGCGATTTTTTAGGTTCGAGGGACTCGGGAAAACACAAGATGGGCTTCAGTCACAAAGGGTGCTGGCTGAACACAGGTAGAACATAGATACAGGAACCATTGGTATAACAGTTGTAAATTGTCGTAGCTGTGTTGGGAAAGCACCAGAGCTCCAAGCGCTAATAGAAAGCACTGATGCTCAAATCGTTATAGGCACTGAAAGCTGGCTAAAGCCGGATATAAGATCAGCCGAAATTTTTGCGAAGAGCCTAACGGTGTTGCGAAAGGATAGGCTAAACACGGTTGGCGGTGGCGTGTTTGTTGCTGTTGGTAGTTTAACTTGTCGCAAAATTGAAGTAGATACTTCCTGTGAGTTAGTATGGGCAGAGGTCATTGTTGGCAGCCGGAATAAAATAATAATTGGATACTTTTACCGACCTCCCAGTTCAGATGATACAGTTGCTGAAAGGTTCAAAGAAAACTTGAATTTGATTTCAAACACGTACCCGACTCATGCGATAATCGTTGGTGTTGACTTTAATTTACCCTCGATATGTTGGCGAAAACAAATGTTTAATTGCGGAGGTATGCATAAAACATCATCCGAAATTGTGCTAAACGCATTCTCTAAAAATTATTTCAAGTAGTTAGTTCATGAGCCCACGCGAGTAGTAAACGGTTGTGAAATACACTTGACCTCTTAGCAACAAATAATCCTGATTTAATAACCAGCATCAAAACCGATATAGGGATAAGTGAAAACAGGGTTGTCGTAGCGAGATTGAATTTTGTAATCCCCAAATCCTAGAAAAACAGTCGAAAAATATACCTATCCAAAAAAGCAGAAAAAAACTCACTTGATGCCTTCCTGACAGACAATCTCTACCCATTCCAAATTGACCAGATGTGGCTTAAATACAAGGAAATAGTATCAGAAGCAACTGAGAGGTTTATACCAAATAACCTAAAAAATAACGGAGCTGACCCTCCTTTGTACACAAAATGGGTTAGAACACTGTTGCAGAAATAACGAAACAAACATGCCAAAGTTAAACAGACGCAAAATCTCCAAGATTGGCCATCCTTTGCAGAAGCACGAAACTTAGCGCAGAGTTCAATGTGAGACGTCTATAACAGTTTCCACAACGAAACTTTGTCTCGAAACCTGGCAGAAAATCCAAAGAGATTCTGGTCGTATATGAAGTACGTTAGCGGCAAGAAACAATCAATGCCTTCTCTGTGCGATAACAATGGAGATACTTTCGAAGACAGTGCTGCCAAAGCAGATTCACTAAACACAGCCTTCCGAAATGCCTTCACAAAAGAAGACGAAGTAAATATTCCAGAACTCTAATAGAGAACAGCTGCCAACATGAGTAACGTAGAAGTAAATATCCTCGGAGTAGTGAAGCAACTCAAATCACTCCATAAAAGCAAGTCTTCTGGTCCAGTCTGTATACCAGTTAGGTTCCTTTCGGAGTATGCTGATGCATTAGCTCCATACTTAACAATCATATACAACCGTGTGCTCGACGTAAGATCCGTACGCAAAGACTGGAACGTTCCACAGGTCACACCAATATTCAAGAAAGGTAGTAGGACTAATCCATTAAATTACAGGCCCATATCGTTAACCTCGATGCGCAGCTGGATTTTGGAACATATATTGTGTTCGAACATTATGAATTACCTCGAAGGAAACGGTCTATTAACGCAAAGTCAACATGGGTTTAGAAAACATCGCTCTTGTGAAACACAACTAGCTCTTTATTCACATGAAGTGCTGAGTGCTATTGAAAAGGGATTTCAGATCGATTCCGTATTATTGGATTTCCGGAAGGCTTTTGACACTGTATTACACTAGCGGCTCGTAGTAAAATTGGGCGTTTATGGAGTATAGTCTCAGTTATGTGACTGGATTTGCGATTTCCTGTCAGTGAGGTCACAGTTCGTAGTAACTGACGGAATGTCATCGAGTAAAACAGAAGTGATTTTAGGTGTTCCTCAAGTTAGTGTTACAGGCCCTTTGCTGTTCCTTATCTATATAAACGATTTGGTAGAAAATCTGAGCAGCCGTCTTCGGTTGTTCGAAGATAACGCTTTCGTTTATCGACTAATAAAGTCATCAGAAGATCCAAACAAACTGCAAAACGATTTAGAAAAAATGTCTGAATGGTGCGAAAAGTGGCAGTTGACCCTGAATAACAAAAAGTGTGAGATCATCCACATGAGCGCGGAAAGGAGCTCGTTAAACTTCGGTTACACGATAAATCAGTCTAATCTAAAAGCCGTAAATTCAACTAAATACCTAGGTATTACAATTACGAACAACTTAAATTGGGAAAGGCTAACCAAAGGCTGCGTTTTATAACAGGACACTTGGAAAATGTAACAGACCTACAAAGGACACTGCCCACACTACGCTTGTCCGTCCTCTTTTAGAATATTGCTACGCGGTGTGGGATCCTTACCAGGTAGGACTGACGGAGTACATCGAAAAAGTTCAAAGAAAGGCAGCACGTTTTGTATTACCGCGAAATATGGGAGAGAGTGTCACAGAAATGATACAGGATTTGGGCTGGAAATCTTTAAAAGAATCGCGTTTTTCATTGCGACGGAAGCTTCTCACGATATTCCAATCACCAACTTTCTCCTCCGAATGCGAAAATATTCTGTTGACACCGACCTAGATAGGGCGGAACGATAACCACGATAAAATAAGGGAAATCAGAGCTGGTACGGAAAGATATTGGTGTTCATTCTTTCCGCGCGCTATACGATATTGGCATAATAGAGAATTGTGAATGTGGTTCAATGAACCCTCTGCCAGGCACCTAAATGTGATTTGCGGAATATCCATGTAGATGTAGGTGTAGATGTAGATGTGGACTTCCATTAGTACAACTGAAAAATAATATACTCATTAATTATAAAATTAATCATGTATACATATCCTGTAAACAAACTCGTTCCACGCCTTTCCATTAAAAAAAAAAAGTCGTTCACACGATGTATGGAAAATGCAACTAATCTGCCACACTTTTATACATTGCTGCAACGTTCACTGTCTTTATTTCATATAACACTGTGTCTTTTCTTTATAATGGTTTAGTGACATATCCAGAATACAGTGTGATTTGGCATTCTTCAGCATGCTAACATTTTTTGGTAAGGTAAACCGCATTATAAGGACAGTCGCAGCAAGGTTTGTCACAATATTAAAAACCTTGGCGAAGTAATTCCTATGAAACACACTTGCTGAAAAAGAGTTGTGATTGAAAGTGACGAACAACGGAAGAACCCCAACTCCAACGGAGAAAATCGACTGCAGACGTGCTTAAAATATAATGTCGTAGGCGTATGAATTAGTGAAGGCAGCAGAGGATCAAGTAGGTAAAAACACGAGAGCTAGTAGAAATCTTTGGATAACAGAAGATATGACGAATTCAATTGATGAAAGGAGAAAATATAAAAATTCAGTAAATGAAGCAAGCAAAAAGGAATACAAACGTATCAAAGATGAGAAACACACGAAGCGCAAAATGGCTAAGCAGGGATGGCTAGACGACAAATGTAAGGATGTAGAGGCATATCTCACTAGGGTTAAGATAGATAATGCCTACAGGAAATTAAAGAGAGCTTTGGAGAAAAGAGAACCACTTGTATGAATATCAAGACCTCAGATGGAAACCCAGTTCTAAGCAAAGAAGGGAAAGCAGAAATGTGGAAGGAGTATATAGAGGGTCTATACAGGGTAGATGTACTTGAGGGCAATATTATGGAAATGGAATAGGATGTTGATGAAAATGAAATGAGAGATATGATAACTGCGTGAAGACTTTGACAGAGGACTGAAAGACCTAAGTCGAAACAAGGCCCCGGGAGTAGACAACATTCCATTAGAACTACTGCCAGCCTTGGGAGAGCCAGACCTGACAAAACTCTACCATCTGGTGAGCAAGATGTTTGAGAAAGGCGAAATACCCTCAGACTTCAAGAAGAATGTAATAATTCCAATCCCAAAGAAAGCAGATGTTGACAGATGTGAAAATTGCCGAACTATCAGTTTACTAAGTCACGGCTGCAAAATACTAAGGCGAATTCTTTACAGACGAATGGATAAACTGGTAGAAACCGACCTCGGTGAAGATCAGTTTGGATTCCGTAGACATGTTGTAACAAGTGAGGCAATACTGAAGCTACGACTTGTCTTAGAAGATATGTTAAGGAAGATTCTAGCACTTGTAGACTTAGAGAAAGCTTTTGACAATGTTGACTTGAATACTCTCTTTCAAATTCTGAAGGTGACAGGGGTAAAGTACAGGGAGCGAAAGGCTATTTACAATTTGTACAGAAACCAGATGGTAGTTATAAGAGTCGAGGGTCATGAAAGGGAAGCAGTGGTTGAGAAGGGAGTGAGACATGGTTGTAGCCTATCCCCAATGCTAATCAGTCTGTTTATTGAGCAAGCAATAAAGGAAACAAAAGAAAAATACGGATGAACAAACCAAGCAGATTCAGAAGAATGTAGGTTGCAGTGGGTACTGGGAGGTGAAGAAGCTTGCTCAGGATAGAGTAGCTTGGAGAGCTGCATCAAGCCAGTCTCTGGACTGAAGACATCAACAACAACAACATGGAGAACAAATAAATGTTTTGAGGTTCACGGATGACATTGCAAATCCGTCAGAGACAGAAAAGGACCTGGAAGAGCAGTTGAACGGAATGGACAGTCTCTTCAAAGGATGATATAAGATGAACATCAACAAAAGCAAAACGATGGTAATGGAATTTAGTCGAATTATGTCTGGTGATGCTGAGGGAATTAGATTAGGAAATGAGACACTTTAAGTAAAAGAATGGTTTTCTATTTGGGGAGCAAGATAACTGATAATGGTCGAAGTAGAGAGGATATAAAATGTAGACTGGCAATGGCAAGAAAAGCGTTTCTGAAGAAGAGAAATTTGTTAACATCGAGTACAGATTTAAGTGTCAGGAAGTCGTTTCTGGAAGTATTTGTATGGAGTGTAGCCATGTATGGAAGTGTAACATGGAGGATAAATAGTTTAGACAAGAAGAGAATAGAAGCTTTCGAAATGTGGTACTACAGAAGAATGCTGAAGATTAGATGGCTAGATGAGATAACTAATGAGGAGGTATTGAATAGAATTGGGCAGAAGAGAGAAATTTGTGACACAACTTCTAGAAGAAGGGATCGCTTGGTACGACATGTTTTGAGGCATCAAGGGATCACCAATTTAGTATTGGAAGGCAGCGTGGAGGGTAAAAATCGTAGAGGGAGACTAAGAGATGGACACACTACGCAGATTCAGAAGGATGTAGGTTGCAGTGGGTACTGGAAGATGAAGAATCTTGCACAGGATAGAGTAGCATGGAGAGCTGCATCAAACCAGCCTGTGGATTGAAGCTCTCAGCAACAACAACAACAACTACAACAACAACATTTGTATGAGTTGTTATCAGTGGTATTCATCTGTAAACTACGGCCGCGCAGGTTTAGCCGAGCGGTCTCAGGCGCTGCAGTCATGGACTGTGCGGTTGATCCCGGCGGAGGTTCGAGTCCACCCTCGGGCACAGTTGAGTGTGTTTGTCCTTAGGATAATTTAGGTTAAGTAGTGTGCAAGCTTAGGGACTGATGACCTTAGGAGTTAAGTCCCACATCCCATAAGATTTCACACACTTTTTTTTTTTTTTTTTTTTTTTTTTAACTACGCGTGCGGACAGCTGAAGTATAATGTACTTGCCTCGCTGCAGTTAAACAAATGAGAATGTTGCTCCATTTCGTAGTGAACTACACGTATGAAATATGCGCATTTTTTCTATTATTCGCTCCCTACTCGTGAAAGTTGCGAGGGCGGTTTTAGAACTATTTTGTTTTCAGCCAAATGTCCGAGCAGGCTGACAGCCGGGTAAAGGCCTTCCCGATTCAGAATATTTTGATCGGATTTCCAGTTTCTGCCTTCACCTGATAGAGAACATTCCGCAACACTCGAGAGCACTAGAGAGCATTCCACAACATTCTAGAATGTTCCGGAATGTTCCACAACGATCTGCGATGTTCTTTAATATTCAAGATTAGTTTGGAAAAATCGGGAAGATTCCAAAATGTTCGCAAAAATCCTGGAACATCGAAAACGTTGTGGAACATATCAGAGGACTCTCGAATGTTGTAGAATGTTCTGGAACAAGGCCGACAATTCAAAGCCTGTTTGGTATGTTCTGGAATTCATCACTGGTAGGCGTATATAAGGCAATTGTAGGGGTATATGAAGCAAGACCCGTCGTGGGTCGAACGTCAGTTTCTTATCAGTGATGAAGGGAGAAACCAGAAAAGAAGTGCAGTGAGTGAATAAAATCAAACAGCGAACGTGAGTAGTCAAAGTGATACAGTGACCGGATATAAATCTAAATTAAAGTGTATAAAGTGTACTTAGTGTAATTGTTAACAAAAATCTGATTTGATTTATATTTTGAACAACGCCCAAAAGTAAAAGAGGACGAGATCTTGCAGTTGTGGAGATAAATGGCGAAAAAAGTTCAGCCTAAAATCGAAACAGACGAAGAGCGCGAAGCACATTTAAGTTCTCAACGAACGAGAGTGAGCACCGTGAGAAGTGAAGAAACCGAAGAACAACGAAATGAGTGGATTCAACAGTCAAGAATTGCGACTCAATCTTATAACAGAAGACTGCGAACTCAAGCCAGCCATGAAAATATCACCCTACGAGAAGTGCAGACGGGGAAAAGTCAACAGTACAACGTAACAAATGAAGCATTCCATCATGACCTGACGAACGAATATAACAAACACAAGAACATCGTAGTCGGAAAAAGGATAAAATCTGCCAATTTCGCAACGCGAAAAACTTCAGTAGAGAAACACCAGGATTCTGTTGGATGAATGGAAAAGTTAGGTTACCACTACCTGAAGCGCCTCCGCAGGAATTTTTAAATTACGTGACTGGAGAAACTCCAGAATCAACACTTTCTTCATAATATAAAAGTGTACAACGCCCTCTTCCAAATGACTTCTTTCGGTGTCACTTCGATTAACAGTAACGGAGATGAAACCGATTATGTTCTTTTCCGTCCAAGGACAAATCTGTCGCAACATAGGATCATTACTACTACGGCCCAACGAAGACCATAAATTTCTGAAAGTATTTCTTCGGAAATGAAGAAACAGAAATTGATAAACGATGCAAAAATATCAGTGGACTGAGATGCGAAGTAGCCTGAGATGTACGGAGGATCTTACACGAATACAATCAACTGATTCACATATTCAAAACAGCACTAGACCGAACGCTTTCTGATGAATATAAAGTTATAATTCCAGCCGAGAAAAGACCACCTGGAGAAAACGAACATCGATTTAGTGCACGTTACATAGACGAAGCGGCCATCGCAATTGTGGACAATGAAAATACAAGCCGTTACATAATTATACAGCGAAGAACAGAAGGACTGCAACGCATTGCAGAGATACACCGTTCATATGATGCCCTCTATTACCCATTAATATTTCAGCTCGAAGAGGACGGATATCAATTTAATGTGAAAGAAATCCAACCTGAAGCAGGCGTAGAAACAAACGAAAAAATCGCTTCCAAGGAGATCTATGCTTACAGCTTAATGATCCGAGACAATGAAACATACAATTTCATTCTCAACACTCGCCGTCTATTCCAAAAATTCCTGGCAGATGTGTATGCAAAAATAGAAGCGGAACGAATGTCTTACGTAAGACAATTAGAAGAAACTACACACGGTACAATACATCCAACTTCGAGACACAGTCATAAATGACGGAAACACTGACGACATTGGAACAACGATAATCTTACCCTCATCATACATAGGAGGTCCTAGATACATGCACGAAAACACTCAAGATGGCGTTGATCTACATAAAAAAATATGTACGAATGGACCTGCTCTTATCATTCAGATGCAACTCGTCGTAGGCAGAATTCAAAGAACAACTAAGATAAAGATATGCCTCCATGCACCGAGACGACACAATAACCCGAGTTTTCCGGAAAACAAAGATTTATTGAAGTCATAAAAAGTACATCTTTGGAACCGTTAGATGGTGGATGTACACAATCGAAAGGCAAAAACGAGGACTGATTCATTCAAACAATCTCATATGGCTACAGGGCAGGATTCACTCCATGGATATCGACAAAATCATCCAAGCTGAATTCCCAATCCACAAGAAGATCCGGATCTGTACGACATACTTGTGGAAAACATAATTCACGGACTATGCGTACCATTAAACCACAATTCGCCATATATGAGTGACGGAAAATGTAGAAAAAAATACCCAAAATCATACTTGGACGACACAAAAACCGGAGTTGATGGTTATCACAAATACAGAAGACAGTCACCCAAAAACGATGGTTTGACAACAAAAAAACGATTAGGATGCAGCGAGGAACTGAAAATAGATTATCAATGGGTACTACCATGTAACACATTACTTTCAAAAATGTTCCAAACAAACATAAACGTAGATAAGTGCAATTCAGTGAAATCGATCAAATATGTTTGTAAGTATGTGAGCAAAGGCAGTGAAATGGCAGTGTTTCAAATAGCCAAAGACAGAGAACGACAAAACAGAAACGACGAGATCCTCGTGTAAGAAATGGAAAGATACATCGACAGCAACGAAGCAGCGTGGTGGATTTTCGGTTTTCCCGTAGAGGAAACCAACTGTGAAACATCTAGTAGCACTTCTCGAAAATAGAATACTTCACAAAAGACATCGCCAGAAAAACTACAAGCGAACCACTTCAGACCACAACACTAACAGCTTTTTACCAACTGTGCCAAACGGATTCATTCGCGGAAACATTAATATACGTCGACGTCCTACCTATTATAAGTGGAACTTAACAAGAATAATCTTTCATTAACGGAAACAAGGAACTCCAGTAGAAGATTATCCAGGAATCATGAAAATTTGGCGCACTAGGCCGACTATACACCGTTCATCCGAACAACGCCGAATATTTCTATCTCCGGATATTGGTACAGGACATACAGGAACCATCATGTTTCACAGATCTCAAGACTGTAGACGGTTACCTAAGCCAGACGTATAGAGAGGCATACCAACAAATTAGCACTACAGGAAGCCTCTCTCACAGCCTAAGCTGAACAAATGGGCGACTTATTCGCCACAATTCTAACAACATGTAACCCATTGAATCCGAAACAGCTGTGGGACTCCTTCAAAGACAGTATGAGTGATAACATACTGTACCAAATCCGACAAGCTCATGCTTAACTGACATCGAATTTAACGACAACATCTTCAATGAAACACTCATTCGCCTAGACTATAAATGTTCAACAATGAACAACCTGATCTTAGTACAACCTGGGACGCAAGCACCACGAAAAAATCCTATCAATGTGCTAAACTCGAAATAACACAATTCCTCACAACAAAAAGCTCCTGAATGATAATCAGAAGGAATTTTATAATGTTATCATGGAGCGGATCGACAAAAACACTGGCCCAATTATTTACTTAGACGCATCAGGCGGCATCGGGAAAACGCTTGTAATAAATCTCTTGCTTGCGGAAATTCGTGCTAAACAACACATCGCACTTGCATCCCGGCATTGAAGTCACGCCTACGGAAGGAGGACCAACTGCCCATTCTGCGGAAGGACAGTTCCCAGTACGTAAAATCTTAAGAGCATCTGGACGGGGTGACCTTCTAAAATTCGTCTGATTGTTGTATCTTGATGTAGTTCGTAAGTCCGTTCAGCAAATTACAACTGTCATCAAAGATGTCCCGCATACAACATTGCCCTTATATCGAGGCTAATCAGTGATGATTCTGAGAAGTGAACAAAATTGCTACACCATCGATAATCGGTAGCCCTATCTGCTTTTGCTAAATATAAAGGATTCACATAATTTTCTTTGTACTCCTTGATACATTTCGTGAGTCATTTTAATCACTGGATACGCTTTAATTTTTCCCATTGCATCTCATGGAAGCACATGGCTTTAAGAGCCTACATTTCGTATGCTTCCAGTTTTTTTCTCTTCAGCCTCCGCAGTTCGAAGTCCGACTTTCACGTCAATGATATTTTAACGGCAGTTTAAGTCACCGGTTTACAAGACAAATTCCTAGGGTTGTCAGATTTTGTAGAATAAAGAAAGGACTGACGAATAGTTATTTGTTTACAACAATATTGTCAAAATAAAATTAGCACATATATTAGATCACACATAAAATTATATAACGGATCCATATATTTAATAGAGTCCATGAAATATGAATAGTGAATAGTGCAGAAGGACACATCTAAAGGGCACGAAAAATAAATACTTGTTATTTTCAAGAACTAATCAATGATATATTGATTCTAATTGTATTGCACTGGATCTTTGGAACTTTTCAGTAATGGACTATCACACTTCGCAAATTTAAAATATTACTGAACAGGACATGGTTTCATAATTCACTGTTACCTGAAGTTCTGCCTTGATTAAATCTGTTAAATATCTGTTTTTTTGTGTCGTACCATTTAGCCTTCATAAATGAACTGATTCGCTCCACAAAGACATTGAAACCATGGAAATTAAGCAAATATTCTATTCCTTTGAAAATATTTGATACATCTTGTTCAAGTACTGAACAAATGAATTAAAGCCATTTGTAACATAAACACAATCTTTGTTGAAAATGCTGCTAGTTTAATCTACAAGACTGCTGAACTTCTCATACAGGTCTCCTGTGCAATTACTTTCACATTAGGTGAAGAACAGCCTTTTCAAAATCTTGGAACACATTCCCTTCCTGTAGAGAAAATGCCGCAAAGAATGTATAGGGTCTGTCATCTGCCATATCACACCTTCATGATACTGAAGCGTATTGATATAAAATCTATTACGATCTTACTGTTTTCTGAAATGACAAACAATCCATTTAGGCGTTATTTTGCTTTGCTACCAAACAAGTTATCTTTCCATCTATGGTAAGTTTTAGAATTTGGAAATCTACTTTGTTTGTTAGCCTCTAGTACACTTCTCAGAGGTTCTTAGTCTTTTATCAACAATTTCCAGCTTACTCATAGTTAAATAAATTATAAAAAAATCATTTTTCAAGAGGATATGTTTTATGACTATATTTATTCCATGAAATGTAGTTCGTAATAGACATAAATAGGTAAAACGGAGAATTATTGATTCCTGGTAAAAAAATAAATAAACGAAGAAAATTAGAGCGAAAAATCAGAAGAATCCGTTAAAACGAAGTGCCTGTTAACATAAAAAATTCCTGTTGTGAGTCTGACACGTACGTTCACTATTAGCAGAGAAATTAGATGACGAGGATAGTAGATCCCACAAAAATTTTCTGTAACAATTCTCTAAATAATGACAAAGTCAAGAAGAACATAAATATGTATATCACACCCAGACTTTAATGCAAAAGACGAACATAGGTTTCACCGAACTGTTAAACAACCATTCACTAAAAAACAATTAATATATCCATGTCAATGATGGCTGAACAGCGTGGCTGTGGATTCAATTACATGAAAAAAATGCGGCAGCTGGTAGCTGAATTTCTTCAAGTGATCCAAAAGATAACCACACTGATAACACTACACGAGACGCAGCTTGTTGGAAGCGATCAGACGAATAGTGACATTGAGACAAGCCACATAAGTAACTAAAACCTCGCTTGTTTTACGAACTCTTTTCTCCATAGTAACAACGTTTCATGTTATGTATATCAATAGCGCCTTTCACAGCTGTATTAAAAATTTAATTAAGACCAATCACGTTTCATTTTATTTTAAACGATCTTCAGCAGACACTTTTGTTTCTTATGTCATTCACGTTCTTCTGTACATACGTGGTGGGTCTTAACACTCAGTACTTTCAGTAACACTTAATATATTCACATTTTTATGCTGTGATGGAGATGACAGCGGACCTTAACAGCATAGAAATATGAATATATTTAGTATTAGTGAAAGTGTTGTGTGTTAAATTACCATACGTACGCAAAAAACTTGAAGAATGACACATGAAACGAGAAATCTGACCCCTGAAGATGGTTTAAAATAAGCGAAAGGCGTCTGCTCTAAATAATGATTTTATTATAATCGCAATAGACAATATTAAACTAACATTTGTGTCCAAAAAATAGTCTCAGAACCATATACAAAGAACATTAAATAAATTTATATTGATAACAAGATCTCTATATAACATATGAAAAACGACCACATAAATTACACTTTTTAGCAGTGTGGCAACATTTTAATACTTAACATCGATAGAATCGAATTGTACGTAGTACCGTATAACTATGTACCAGAGTAGAGCGAACTTATAACTCAGTTTACGTATGAAACGTAAAACCTAACAAGCAAACAAACAGATCATTCAGAGCGTTAGGAATTCGTATAGGTGTGAGAACATACTTTATGTTGTCGGTACTAGGAAATGACAGAGAAAGGTAAAACTAAAAATAAAGAATAAATGCGAACCATGTAGACCAACGGAACAGCATGCTGTCATGGCACACCCATACTTATCAACTGTGAATTCAATATTGCTGATATTAATGAGTGTTTGGACGGAATATTCGTTAAGATCTGGTACACCAACCACACAGTTAGATTAGGTATAATAAAACCAGCTTGACTCTTCCTCGTCGAACAGTTTCTCCACAGCAGCTTGTAGAACGAATATAAAATTTTTGAACTGAAACTATAAAACTCCGACCACGGTGAGTTTACCTCTGGTGGGTGCAACGTAGCAACAAACACAACAGCGCGGTTGCTTCAATAATTTCTTTCAGTACACACATATCTGAAAAGCATTTTGAATGATTTTCCATATTCAAAAGCAAGTGGAGCAGCTAATCAAGCTCTCTGTAGGAAAGTACTTAATTAGAATTAAATACTAATAGAAAAATCCTGACGTATTCAACCTAAATAATGATTAGGGTTAGGCTTTTTATGACCTAAAATCACTATAATATTTACATTTTAGCCTGGTTAACCTATTCCCCATGTGATATGTTATTTTAACAGCATGTTACATCTTGTCTTTACATCGCGAAAGAATCACAAAATATCAGCTACATGGGCTTAACATAAACTACTTAAAAAATAAAGGAATCCGTGATTACGTCACTGCAGTCACATTTTTGATCATTACGTCACGAGAATTACCAATTTAATCTAAAACTTGTAGCGTACGATTTTGGTGGTGTGGAGTTCCGGAAGGGTGTTGTGCAGTTGGGATCTCAACAATTTATAAAACATAAAATATTCGTCTTGACAGTAAAGAAATGACAACAATAACAACTAAATTTACAGTTCAGTACAGAGGACACAAAAAGAGAATATGAACAGGAAACATCTTTAACACAATGTAAACAAAATTCAAATCGGCTTTGTCCCAGCAGATGGGTTTGGGTCACTAATAATTTACAATAGTAGCTTACAATGTCTGGCCAGTAAACACAGACATAAAAATGACAGAAAAATTAACTTCTGCAGTGAACTGTTGGACAACAACTAGTAGACAACTTTCAGACTTAATTAAGGCTAGTTACATTAGCACTCAGTGAAATATAGATCTACTACCAATTTCACTTCCAACTAGTCACTAAGGCAAAGCTACTACCAACGATCTGTGGGCGTACCTACGGAATTTTCTCATTATAAAATTCTGTACAACATATAAAACAGGTAACAGTTACAGAATAAAATTACAAAACAATCTTCGATGCCATGGTACAAACAAAAAGTCATGCTCACAGAATAATAATAATAATAATAATGTCATCTTTGTACAATGGCACACACAACGTCAAACAGGCTAACAGCATACATATAACAAAATCAACGACGCACTCATTAGAGAAAACATCCTCACTCTCAGAATAATGGCCGCATTGTACCCACGGCCCTTCAGTGTGTAATATTATTGATCAGATAAACTCAGTGCACAGCTTGTACTCTTCAGAATATACTATTCTGAATAATTCTACTGATAAAAATACTGTTCTTGACCACCAGATCATCAAGCTGGGGCTTCTCTTTCAGTCTGAAAGCCCCTGTTTATGTCTCAATGGGAATCGCTACCTTTTCGTCAGGAAAGATACACTAATCGCTCCACTGGATTCCTTGTGTCAACACGAAGGCCACGCTCCACGCTGACATTTATTTTTTCTTGTAGATAGATCCTTGGCGTATCAGTTCGGAGAAAGCTTGTTGTTGTTCTTTCACTACCAACTGCTCCGCCAGCAAAAACCTCACTGCTTTGACCGCCCTGCTTGTGGAACATGCAGCGTCAGGAATGTCTGCTGTCTGCAGAACAACTCCAGGTAACCGCTCCTTGCTGCCACCGGAATAAAGTCCAATAATGGCCACTGCTCACAGCCCAGAATCTGACTCCTGTGTCTGCTCGCACGCAGATCAGGCCAACAACTTTAGTCCTGGTGACCCCAAGACTCCTCGCTCCCATCTCGCGCTGCTCCATCTGGTGCCGGAGGGTGTCCGTGCCATCATAAACACCCCCGACCCAGCAACAAAATGTGCCCCTTTATTAAACTTTTATTACTTGATAACATTTTCTCCGCATTATATTTACCTGAAACCCCATACGTTCTCCCATTATTTCTTGCAGTGATTCCGACCGTTATTTTAGGTGCAGGGGCTTAGGTAGCGATTCCAATTGAGACATAAACAGGGGCTTTCAGATTAAAAGAGGAGCCCCAGCCTGATGATCTGGTGGTCAACAGCAGTATTTTGATCAGTTGAGTGATGCAGTATAGTATATTGTGAAGAGTACAAGCTGTGAACTGAGTATATCTGATCAATAATATTACACGCGGACTGAATTTCGAGGGATCAGAAGCAGGGGTTGACATCATAGCCAATGACCCATCTGACATCTGTGGTACCTCACTGCCTTGCTACGCTGTTTTGAGCTAGCGTCGTATGATGAGAAGAGAAAAACCCAAATAGTAAGACATGGTTGGGACACTGATCTTTTTTATTCAGTCAGCGCTTTTGTGGTGTAGAAATGGAGTGCAAGAGGTAAGTTCCGCATCTGACTCTGGCACTCTGTGGACGCCAAACCACGTATAATCTAATAGCACAAACCTTTGGAGGACTCTTCAGTTCATGATTCACATGACAACACTATTTACAAATTAGGTACACCTTCAATCGCTTGCTTTCTACATAAGGCTAAACTTCCCTGATACTCATAGTCTGTCATGTCACTCTCTTTACGCTGCCCAGCAACCTGCCCTCTTTGCTGGCTTGTCCAAAATACAGCTGCAGGCGGCATGAAGCCACTCAAGCTTACTCAATGTACATATAGATAGTTTCATCTGTTCGTCCCTTGGGCACGTCCCATGTACCACAACCCAGTATATTCTTAACGCAATCAAGACATACAAGACAACATGAAGAGAACAAATCCAGGAGCAATGGACACAACGATAACATTGTGCTGCCGATGGCAGTAGTACCTCACCGATCCTATTTCTAACCATTTCTAGACAGTATGGCATATGTTGTCAGATCTAGGACGATCGGTCATGATGAATAAAGGTCACTAAATGACAGTAAAATCCATTTATTACTTTCCAACAGTTCCATTAGTATCTCAAGGACACATACGATTGACACTGGAAGGTGGAGAACGACCCACGGATCTCAGCTGCGAAGTGTTGTGAAAAAGCCTATAATGGTTACGCCCAGCGCACTGTAGGTGCAGCATACCTTTGAATCGTAAATATTCCTGGCTGGTGGCCCGAGTTACGTCAGCAGAAGGTGTTGGAGACTGGTACAGCAATACAGAGCAGAGTAGAACTTACTGGCAACTTGGCAGCAATGGTGGGCGACTGGAGCATATACTTCTCAAGAGGGAACCTTGACCCAACATCTAGTTGTTGGCTTCTGGTATTGGCGGATGATGGATTTGCTTGGTGGTTAGGAAGACTTCATTTAGAACCCTGACCAGTCAATACTACGGCTGGAGCCATTGGCAGTAGGTCCCATGAGGATGATGGTCAGATGGTAGTGCCTCACGGTGGCAGCTGACACTGTGGCGAATGCCGACTTAATGACCTGCTGATTTGATTAACACCCTGGAAAGGATGGTGGTGGGATCAAGAACATAAAAATATCTTTAACTGTCGATATAGGTTTGCAACTTGAAATGTATTCTAGAGACAAGAATTTACATAATAATTCTAATGAAATGGGCAACATCATACATTTTGATTTCAGTTTCTAACTCAAACCATTCTTTAAAACAGGTTCGAAAATTATATGCTCATTTCCAACATTTAATTTCTAGTTACTCTGTAAAAGAAGCTACCACTTCCCTTTATGAGTTCTCTGAGTAATTTGACTGGATTTTCATCTTGACCCTTGACGTCCCAGATGCAGTCTCACAGACTGCTGGCATGTATTGTTACTCTGTTGATTATGAATGATGGTGGGTTAGGAAATTACAGATTTGTCTAATCATCCTTTCCCAAAGCTGCCGTGGTTTCCTTTGTCAATAGCAACCTATAGTTTCTTCCGTGCTAGCTGTGACTGAGACCATACCTGGGACTTTCTGTCATCGATTCAGTAGCCAGATCTACGTCTACCATTGATGTTACCGACACTGATTTTAATGATACTGGTTTGAGGACAGTTTAGGTAGCGATGTTGGACAACGAAATTGGAAGTGAACATGATACAGCGTAGGAACAGGGCAAATGCGACGACAAATATGTTTTCCATCTACGAATTCCTTGAATGAAGTAAGTGATCAAAGTGGTGAAGACACATGTATGATAACTAAATCATCAGCTAAAGGTTCTGCTAGAAACACATTACAGTGGGTCGAAACAAATACCATTCGTCGTTGAAGCCTCTTGCAACGATGGGCAATGGGATTATTTGCCGCATGTTGGGCGTATAAGGAATGACTGCGCTTGTCCTTCACAAAGACAATACTCATAAGAACCGCTTTAATTGTTGAAGAAGCTTGTAAATTCGTTGGTGACACCATAGATAAAAAGCAAGACAAGTACCCAAGTTTTCAGAGCCTTAACATTATCATGTAATATTATGTTCATTTTGTACCGTTTTCTGCTGAAACGCATTTTTTTGATAAAAAATTAACTTTAAAATATATTTGTACGTATTTTTTGTGTGGTATTAATGCAACCTTTTACACAAATGTCAACTGTTCCACTGAAATTTCTGAATGCAATTTTCGTGTCTATTTAGATATAGGGGTCACCCAGAGCGCACCTGGTATATTGTGTGACAAAAGGAAGACCTGGGCAACTAAGTGTTGAAGACAAACGTCACTTTTTGTCGAGTTTTGTTTTCAAATAGATGTATTTTCTAAGAGATTCTGATCTGGGCAAACACAAGTGAAGAATTTCGCTGTAAACTGTGGTAAGGAACACTCAATGAGAAACTGAGTTACTACCTGTGATGTACTTTATCCACATTAGTTAATCTTTTCACAAATGGAATCTCTGTTTCTAATATTAGATTCTCACTACTGGCAACTTTGTCATTATGTGTGCATGCTAACGGCAGTAAGTGCTGAAAACACAACTGCCAGCTGTACTAACGTGTGTGATGCTCACGCCAGTAATATGATTTTCAGGGACTATTTGTACAAAACCAATGATGATATGGATAACTACGACACAGATAAAGACCATGAAAAAGTTCCTGAACGCATATGTGCCTCAAAACGTTTGGCTAATCAAGTAAACGTGAATAATTATTTACACAAGGAAACAATGTTAAAATATGTCCCTTGGCAAGTTTTACATGTATTTATGTGACAGTGTGATGGCAGACATGTTAAGGGCCATTCTTAGCATCGTTTATGTGCTGTAATTAAGTGCACTAACATTAGTTTTGTGTTGTGCGGAATCAGAGATTAATTTTTGGGCTGTTATACTGTATTATTGGCTTTTTTTGAGAGGTTTCGCGGGAGTGTTCGTTAACTCGCGTGGGAAGTGAACAGGTTGTAAATTAATGCTAGGTCAAGGTACCTGTACCCAGTTTGGAAGTAAACGATGTTATGTACCCCTTAATTTTGTACAAAATTCGCAATTTGAAAAGTATATCATTCGTCTAGAAATATTTGAAACTAATGACTTTTCTGAATAAATAAAACATAACTGTGTACTGAAATATCTTACTTAACTGAACTTGGATAAAATTAACTTAACTGAACTTAACTGAATAATCTCTCAAATCAACTAATTTGTTACTCAACATTTACAACCAATGTCTTATATTTTGATCTTTTTCACTTACATGTGTTTCTATGAGATTCTGATTTTTACAGTAGATTAATTTTATTTTCTGTCAAACAACTTGTGGAAATTTAGGCGGAAATATATAATATTAATAAAAGTGGGTTGTGCCTTGAACAACCACAATCTCCTCTTTGCATTCCAATCATTATTTTGGCGAAGTTTCACTGTTGTCAGTGTGTTCAGTTTATTTTCGATCTAATAAAGTATATTTTTTTTAGCGTGATAACATATACAGCTTTGTGATTGTGGTATTTATTGACAAAATATATATCTTAATATCCCACATTGATGTTCATCTAACTGTCATTTGAAGTACAGCTTATTTTTGTCCAAGTTTGTCATGTGCAACCAATCATGATACCTCTATAGTATATGATATTTATTTTCCTAATACTTAGTCCTAAATTAAACTATTGCTTCTTTCCCCACTCTGTTAAAGTCGTGTTATAATACTGCAATTACCTTATGTTGTGCTGCCAACACTGATTTGCTAATTATCTTTTAACTGCCATTTGATATGTTGCCATTATAGCTTTCCATAAACAGTGACACACAGAGTGTTTGGAAGCACAATTTTCATAGAGCTATCGCAATGCAAGTACATGTAAAATTAAAATGGCATACCCTCTCTGACCGGCAGTAACAACTTTATAAAGCTATCCACAAGTAATATGGCTTGACAACCAAGAAGAAATGTTTACGAAAACAGTTAGAATAATCAACCAAATAAATATGAAAAGTTCATTAATACAGCACTGTTGACAGGAGAATGGAACGTATAAATAATTATAGTTAATTAACGTATTATCATACACCGTAAATAAGGCTAACACCAATAGTTTCTTCTGAGGCCGAACATTTTCAATCAATATAAGTAGTGTGCAATAAAGCAAGCCTTACGAGTTGCAGATGACAAACCGTATCAAAGTAACATGTACTGCAGATGACAGACATCCACATGAACATCAGTTTGTGTTATTAAGATACATATCAGTTAAAATTTTATGAAAATAGTGACTATTACTAAAAAACTATGTGTTCTACCTGGCTACGTTTGAACGCATTGGCGATGTAATATGACCCTGGTCAGTGCCCCACTGAAGATGTCACAATTGAAGATGGTGGCAGCTGTACTCACCTTATACATCACCTATCATGTGACAGTTGACACCTGTCATTATGTATGACGTAAGTCACATTCCACGAAGCCACACCTCATTTCTTGGAAAGGTGGGCGTCATTAAAACGAAATAGCTAATCACATCCCATACTTTGCATTTCATTAAATGAAACAACCAATCACAATGTAGCCCCAAATTATCCATCTTGGTTGTGCTCAAATGCAACCTGAATTTGATGTGGCATGGTCAAAAGTATTTATCCAAATAATTACTTAAAGGGAGTACTTCGCAGTATTTCCATGTCTAAAACATTTCAGCGACACACACACACACACACACACACACACACACACACACACATACACAGAGAGAGAGAGAGAGAGAGAGAGAGAGAGAGAGAACTAAGAACTCTGGTTAAGAAGCAATAGTGAGTGTTCGAATTTCGATCTGTGTACCATACATTGTGTAAAGTGCAACAAAGCCTCAATTTAATTACCATCCCACACCTAAATTTCTCTGTGGTGCTTGTCAAGTGCCAGAACGTCAATTCAAAAAATTAATGCAAAAATATGCCAACAACACAAAACACAATGTTTATGACAAGTATTGTTTTTAACACACTCATATTTATCAAATTGGTGGCCAAAACAAAAGTTAGAACTCTCAAATTAAGTACACAAATACCCTTTTCACGTCTACAAACACTCCTGGAAATTGAAATAAGAACACCGTGAATTCATTGTCCCAGGAAGGGGAAACTTTATTGACACATTCCTGGGGTCAGATACATCACATGATCACACTGACAGAACCACAGGCACATAGACACAGGCAACAGAGCATGCACAATGTCGGCACTAGTACAGTGTATATCCACCTTTCGCAGCAATGCAGGCTGCTATTCTCCCATGGAGACGATCGTAGAGATGCTGGATGTAGTCCTGTGGAACGGCTTGCCATGCCATTTCCACCTGGCGCCTCAGTTGGACCAGCGTTCGTGCTGGACGTGCAGACCGCGTGAGACGACGCTTCATCCAGTCCCAAACATGCTCAATGGGGGACAGATCCGGAGATCTTGCTGGCCAGGGTAGTTGACTTACACCTTCTAGAGCACGTTGGGTGGCACGGGATACATGCGGACGTGCATTGTCCTGTTGGAACAGCAAGTTCCCTTGCCGGTCTAGGAATGGTAGAACGATGGGTTCTATGACGGTTTGGATGTACCGTGCACTATTCAGTGTTCCCTCGACGATCACCAGTGGTGTATGGCCAGTGTAGGAGATCGCTCCCCACACCATGATGCCGGGTGTTGGCCCTGTGTGCCTCGGTCGTATGCAGCCCTGATTGTGGCGCTCATCTGCACGGCGCCAAACACGCATACGACCATCATTGGCACCAAGGCAGAAGCGACTCTCATCGCTGAAGACGACACGTCTCCATTCGTCCCTCCATTCACGCCTGTCGCGACACCACTGGAGGCGGCCTGCACGATGTTGGGGCGTGAGCGGAAGACGGCCTAACGGTGTGCGGGACCGTAGCCCAGCTTCATGGAGACGGTTGCGAATGGTCCTCGCCGATACCCCAGGAGCAACAGTGTCCCTAATTTGCTGGGAAGTGGCGGTGCGGTCCCCTACGGCACTGCGTAGGATCCTACGGTCTTGGCGTGCATCCGTGCGTCGCTGCGGTCCGGTCCCAGGTCGACGGGCACGTGCACCTTCCGCCGACCACTGGCGACAACATCGATGTACTGTGGAGACCTCACGCCCCACGTGTTGAGCAATTCGGCGGTACGTCCACCTGGTCTCCCGCATGCCCACTATACGCCCTCGCTCAAAGTCCGTCGACTGCACATACGGTTAACGTCCACGCTGTCGCGGCATGCTACCAGTGTTAAAGACTGCGATGGAGCTCCGTATGCCACGGCAAACTGGCTGACACTGACGGCGGCGGTGCACAAATGCTGCGCAGCTAGCGCCATTCGACGGCCAACACCGCGGTTCCTGGTGTGTCCGCTGTGCCGTGCGTGTGATCATTGCTTGTACAGCCCTCTCGCAGTGTCCGGAGCAAGTATGGTGGGTCTGACACACCGGTGTCAATGTGTTCTTTTTTCCATTTCCAGGAGTGTAGTTATAAAACTCATAAAGATAAGAAAATACTCCATCATAGAGATAGTTCTGTGGTGCTAGTCAAGTGTCTTAATGTTAATTCAGTGTGTAAAGTGTATTTAAAGTATGTCACCAACACAAAAAAATAATTATTTATGTTAAGAATCAAAATATTATTTTTAACAGACGTCCACGCACGTCCTTTGAATTGGTCACTAAGAAATGTTTGTGAACTCAAAAGTAGGTCCCCCAATTCTATCTCCATGCCTAAATGGTTAAAAATGGCATGCCAAACAAATGGTTGACATTTCAAGTCACTCCTAATAGAGCGATGCAGTAAAACTAAACTGGACCAGGTATATAACTACACAAAAACATGTTTCTAAAACAAGCCACTAAGCAAGCAAACACAGAAACAAGGAAGCAGTCTGAATTGCTGCCAGCTAGTGGAAGAATGTAATTAATCCCAGTTTTTACGTCTACTGTTGATATAAGATACAAGAGGCCTACAAATTAAATATTTTCACATATAAATTGTTGTATGATGTTTGTCAATTATTACAGTTCAACATGCAAAATGCCTGCAAAAATATATTAGCAATACAAAAAAAATGGAATGATCATGTCAAATACCACAATGTTGCTTATCACACACACACACACACACACACACTCACACACACACACACACGCACACACACACACACAAAACACACACACACGCACATTCGTAAGATCGGTTCCTAGTCATGACTGTGAACGCTCAAATTAAGTAACACATTCCTATTTTCCTGACTACACAGTTTTAACAGAAATGTGGACAACTAAATAGCGCCCTACGACGGAAGTATTAATATTACACTTGATGTAGGCCACAATGGACTTCAAATTACATAGTGCGACATCTAAATTGTTCATTGATGCTTGTCAAGTGTTACAAAGGTGTATCCATAGCTAAAATACACAAAGGTGTTGTCATTTCAATCTGAGGTAAGTTGTTTGTGTTACAGGGAACGCAGTGTCATCGCTTTACAAGTAATGTTTTACCTTTACAAGAGCCAGTTTATCGGGAAAGAAGATAATGTGTCATGTTCCCCGCTAGAAAAATATAATCGATGATGCTGATTGCTGCTCATGTAACTTAAAGGTGAAAGTTCATTTGTCGACTAAAATCAAGAAAGGAAAAAAAAAAATGTCATTCTGACCTCTACGTTCGTCAAAATCTCGTCTCTAAAACTGGAAGTTCGATATCTGTGCTGCACTTTGCATGCACAGTGGAACTTCAAATTCAGTATTTTCGTATCTAAGTTGTCTGTAGTACACATAAAAATACACACTCCTTGCTTGCTGATTCTACTGAAATATATTGTAAGTTAGTTGAGGTAATTTAATGTTAGTACAACTCATATAATTCATATACATACATATAAAATGGTTTTTAACACTGTAAAACACACATGGGCACTACCGATGTCCTAATTTACAGCTGAAAGTGCGCTTGTCGATGATTACCAAAGTAAACAATGTTATTCCCTAATCTAAATTTATTAGAAACTAGTGCGACATCGAAGTCAGTCAAATATTATAGTAACGCATACTGTGGTATGAACATCACCTTGCAGTTCAAATTGTTGCCATCATCTGCTATTACACAACAAAAATTTATGGAAAACTGTATTCCTTACATTCCCTCTGTAATATATTGCCACGCTCTGTGGTGCATGCAGTGCAGTGAAGTGATTATTGTCATTTGCTGGCATGCTGTGGATCATCAGTTTAAACCTAACTTCAGGGAATTATTTGTTACTGAGTTCTCATCATTTCTGAAAGGTTCCTGAAACATCTAATGTATTTAATATTTGACGTTTGTGTAAATAGAAGCATACAGGACTATTCGATGTTTCTATAAGCGGCTGTACTCTCGACCCAAATGTGTTTTGGCTTCACGTTGGCATCAGTTAATAAACGTATCTTCTGTTCTACATGTATTCATTGACGACCCTGCCTTCGAGTTTGGACTTGATTGTGGGTTCCATGTAAGATTGTTTGGGGAAGTGCCAGGCACTACAAAAAATCTGCCTCACTGCGGTTCCAGTTAGGCAATGTAATCGCCGTCATGGACAGGAACCAGAATATAAGCAGTACATCGTTTTAAGATACTTATTATATTCAGTAGGCAAATTAATTCCAAAGCAGCAGGTTAGCTGCACATCAGGCATGCGTCAATGGTTGCCGTAGACACTGATGAGGACCCAATGAAATGGCTGAAGGTATTCAACCAAGGCACCAAATACCACAGGTGGAATGACGTGATGTGTTTGGAAGATGTGTGTTTTTACCTGTACTTTAGAGCCCAACAGTGTTTCGACAACAACGAAACGAAGTTCAGTAACTGGGACGAACTGCAGGCCAAACTGAAGAAAACTTTCACGACCCTCAACAACAAGGACACTTATAGAATAAGAATTAAAAAGAAAGGGCCCAACGTCACAAGGAAACAAGTCAAACATACAGAACGTTTTGGCTCTATGGAACATCAATCGGAATACGACAGAAGTTGGCTGGAAGGGAGGTGATTCGTTCTTCAGGTTGCTGCAGATGACCAGGACCGTGCAGTTATGGGGGAAGTTTTGATAGTGATTACGCTTGCAATGGTTCCTTCGACTGATTGTGGTGAAATTCACGATTTTCTGCACATGCAACGTTCATCAGCGGTCATGCTTCTAGCATCAGTAATAGTCACGGTATTAACAAAGCGGAATAAACAAGGCGATTATTCTTTCGTTCAACTGATAACTGGGACAAGCCTTTTACGTTTATGTAGGCATGGAAGGGGAAGGTGGCATTACAGGTTATTCTTTAAGCGTTCATTAAACTAAATCTTATTCCTTTTCATGACACTTACAGCCATCGTTTCTGCTATTACTTTGGAGTAGCCATACTACAGCAGATAGGGACTGGAATTGCATGACATGGAATACATCAGGATGGAGTAGGGATTGCATGATACGGAATACGTCTCACGAGAGAAAGATACAGTGATTACAAATGAGAACTTATTCTAAAAAAAAGTTCTCGTCAAACTTAATTTAATAAATTTATTTTTAGCTTAGGGCATTTATAAGACAAGTAGTGATATATTATTTAACATTCTACTGGATTTTGTGATGAGTCATTAAATGAATGGTCCCTTGAGATACATTTGTAATAAGAACCCAGGAAACGTAGGTTGCGTTATAACTGACTCCAGTCTCATGCAGAGAGTAGAGGAGGCAACACAAAAGATGGGACATGAACATTAAATTCACATCCACGCGCCTAGTGAAAAAGTCAGGCAGCATTTTCATTTACAATCTGCCAGCAATGAACTAATGAGAGAGCAAAAAGAGGGGCGAGGGGCGCTTATTGGACCAGGGACATATGGCATAAAAAATCATGTTAGAATGGAAATACTGGGAACAAATGAAAATTCACCAAATGTTTTAGTTATTCCTTAGATTCACTACTTTGCGCCCTACAACTTGAATTGCAGCTGTGAACGATAGCGATTGAATTTAGAACGTGTGGACTGGTTCATGCCCTCTGAATCCGAGTAAGTACTGATAGCTCATCTAGTAAGACAGAAACTCAGCTTTTGAAAAAAGCGGTTGAAGGAATAGTTGCATAAGGCAATGATACATAAGTATTCGTGGGTAGTTTCGTTCAACTTCGGGCTAACAGATAGGAGTTGCTCTAGCGGACTGAACGCTACCCACATAAGACATTAATCAATTCTTAGCAAGCGGCTTACGAAAGAAAATACAGTGAAGCTAGTAATAACACTGATCAAAATAATCTATCATTTCAGACAAGGATGCACCAATGACAATTTCTATGATAGGAGAAAGTGCATCATAGCAAGTCAGGTTCAATCACACAAAATGATGCAAAGAGTTATGAAAAAAAAATGTGGTCATCGATCACTACCCTGTGCACTACAATTGAAATGATTCAAATGGCTCTGAGCACTATGGGACTCAACATCTGTGGTCATCAGTCCCCTAGGACTTAGAACTACTTAAACCTAACTAACCTAAGGACATCACACACAGCCATGCCCGAGGCAGGGTTCGAACCTGCAACCGTAGCGGTCATGCGGTTCCAGACTGAAGCGCCTAGAACCGCACGGCCACACCGGCCGGCACTACAATTGAAATCTAAGGAATTAATTACAATCATAAATTAAACTATACAATTCTATTAGCTTTATTCATATCCTAAGGGTACTTCTCACAGGAGTGACCTGTATTTATGACACCCCCGATGAAGAGTGACGAGAAAGTCCGGACTCGACAAATCAGCCTCCGGGTTAGGCGGTGGGGGTGAGTTCCCATTAACAAGAGTATAGCCAACCGCACGCCCATGACATCCAGACCTAGTGGTCACCTCTGCTAACACTCTCTCAACGCTGTGATTCACTTCTACCATGTCAAGTTGGTAACGCTAACCCTCTGCCTTACTAACTGTGGTTGCTCTGTATGAACATTAGGAGCACACTCACTCTTGCATCCATTCACTCTCACTCGTGGTCATATATAAGAAAGAATGGGGATCCAGTAAGTTTTGCATAGGTGAAATAAATGAACAGGTTGACTCATTCCATCTCCAGAGGCTCATTATTACTAAGCGGCCGTAACGAAATTCTGAAGAAAAATTTTTTTTTATTGCAACCTGTTGACGAAAGAGAGCCAGTTACATATCTGGACTGAAAAAAATGTATGAATAATCTGAAATCTTGCAGATGAATTTGATAGATGCATTTGATGCATATTTTATCCTGTAAACGATAAAGTATTCCGAGAGAAAAAATAAAGTACCATAAAAGGTGCGAAACTCTTTCGCCTGTGTAACGACAAATGTCGTCGCTGATGAATTAGTGTTCTATTGGACGTTGCAGGAATTTACAGAGAGAAAGTTATTAAGAGAACTATTAAGTTTATTTTGGTAACATCTGAGACATCATTATTGCATTGTTTCGTCTGTGTGTGTGTGTGTGTGTTTGTGTGTGTGTGTGTGTGTGTGTGTGTGTGTGTGTGGTCTTCAGTCTAGAGACTGGTTTGATGCAGCTCTCCATGCTACTCTATCCTATGCAAGCTTCTTCATCTCCCAGTGCCTATTGCAACCTACATCCTTCTGAATCTGTTTAGTGTATTCATCTCTTGGTCTCCCTCTACGATTTTTACCCTCAGCGCTGTCCTCCAATACTAAATTGGTAATCCCTTGATGTCTCAGAATATGCCCTACCAACCGATCCCTTCTTCTAGTGAAGTTGTGACACAAACTCCTCTTCTCTCCAATTCTATTCAATACCTTCTCATTAGTTATGTGATCTACCCATCTCATCTTCAGCATTCTTCTGTAGCACCACATTTCGTAAGCTTCTATTCTCTTCTTGTCTAAACTATTTATCGTCCACGTTTCGCTTCCATACATGGCTACACTCCATACAAATACTTTCAGAAACGACTTCCTGATACTCAAATCTATACTCGATGTTAACAAATTTCTCTTCTTCAGAAACGCTTTCCTTGCCACTGCTAGTCTACATTTTATATCCTCTCTATTTCGGACGTGATCAGTTATTTTGTTCCCCAAATAGCAAAACTCATTTACTACTTTAAGCGTCTCATTTCCTAATATAATTCCCGCAGCATCACCCGATTTAATTCGACTACATTCCATTATCCTCGTTTTGCTTTTGTTGATGTTCATCTTATATCCTCCTTTCAAGACACCGTACATACCGTTCAGCTGCTCTTCCAGGTCCTTTGCTGTCTCTGACAGAACTACAATGTCATCGGCGAACCTCAAAGTTTTTATTTCTTCCCCATGGATTTTAATACATACTCCAAATTTCTCGTTTGTTTGCTTTACTGCTTGCTCAATATACAGATTGAATAACATCGGGGATAGGCTACGACCCTGTCTCACTCCCTTCCCAACCACAGCTTCCCTTTCATGCCCCTCGACTCTTATAACTGCTATCTGGTTTCTGTACAAATTGCAAATAGTCTTTCGCTCCCTGTATGTAGCTCCTGCCACCTTCAGAATTTGGAAGAGAGTATTCCAGTCAACATCGTCAAAAGCTTTCTCTAAGCCTACGAATGCTAGACACGTAGGTTTGCCTTTCCTTAATCTATTTTCTTAGATAAGTCGTAGGGTCAGTATTGTCTCACGTGTTCCAACATTACGGAATCCAGACTGATCTTCTCCGAGGTCGTCTTCTGCCAGTTTTTCCATTCGTCTGTAAAGAATTCGTGTTAGTATTTTGCAGCAGTTGCTTATTAAACTGATAGTTCGGTAACTTTCACATCTGTCAACAACTGCTTTCTTTGGGATTGGAATTATGTTCTTCTTGAAGTCTGAGGGTATTTCACTTGTCTCATACATCTTGCTCACTAGATGGTAGAGTTTAGTTAGGCCTGGCTCTCCCAAGGTTGTCAGTAGTTCTAATGGAATGTTGTCTACTCCCAGGGCCTCGTTTCGACTTAGATCTTCCAGTACTCTGTCAAACTCTTCACGCAGTGTCATATCTCCTATTTCATCTTCATTTACATTCTCTTCCATTTCTGTAATACTGTCCTCCAGAACATCCCCTTGTATAAACCCTCTATATACTCCTTCCACCTTTCTGCTTTCCCTTCTTTGCTTAGAACTGGGTTTCTATCTGGGCTCTTGATATTCAAGCAAGTCGTTCTCATTTTTACAAAGGTCTCTTTAATTTTCCTGTAAGCAGTAAGCTCCTAGTGATATGCGCCTCTCCACCCTTACATTTGTCATCCAGCCATCCCGGCTTAGACATTTTGCACTTCCTGTAGATCTTATTTTTGAGACGTTTGTATTCCTTTTTGCCTGCTTCATTTAAGGCATTTTTAAATTTTCTCCTTTCATGAATTAAATTCAATATCTCTTCTGTTACCCAAGGACTTCTAATAGCTCTCGTGTTTTTACCTACTTGATCCTCTGCTGCCTTCACTATTTTATCCTTCAAAGCTACCCATTCTTCTTCTACTGTATTTCTTTCCCCCATTCTTGTCAATCGTTCCCTAATGCTCTCCCTGAAGCTGTGTACAACCTCTGGTTGTTTCAGTTTATCCAGGACCCATCTCCTCAAATTCCTACCTTTTTGCAGTTTCTTCAGTTTAAATCTACAGATCATAACCAATAGATTGTGGTCCAGAGTCCACATCTGCCCCTGGAAATGTCTTACAAACTAAAACCTGATTCCTGAATCTCTGTTTTAGCATTATATCTGAGACCTTCCAGTATCTCCAGGCTTCTTCCATGTATACAACTTTCGTTTATTATTCTTGAACCAAGTGTTAGCTATGATTAAGTTACGCTCTGTGCAAAATTCTACCAGGCGGCTTACTCTTTCATTCCTTAACCCAGTTCCATATTCCAGTATCTCCAGGCTTCTTCCATGTATACAACCTTCGTTTATGATTCTTGAAGCAAGTTTTAGCTATGATTAAGTTATGCTCTGTGCAAAATTCTACCAGGAGGCTTCCTCTTTCATTCCTTAACCCAATTCCATATTCACCTATCAAAGTATTTTATTTGCGAGAGACATCGTGCACGACAGCACGCGATTACTTGCGTGACACCACCAGCATTTTAGTTCCAACGACTCGCCTCAGTTGGACCGTGAATCTATTATCTACCGCCTAAAAACTTTTTATTCGCAGCTCTTAGTGACCCTTCGTCACTGCATGCATCACCCAAATCACCGGTATACGCTTCAGAAAAGTAAGTACTTTCAGGCCCATACTTCCATTTAAGTCGAGCAAAATACATTTGCGCATGTGGTTTTGTGAAAGCTAGGTTTCTTCGAAGTATACACTAGCCTTATCCTCAGCAAATAATAAGTGTACTGCACACAAAATTTAGATCTTGAAGCAGAAATGTGTCTGCAATCAATTAAAAGTTTTGTTCACCATTACACTTTCTGTATCAAAAACGAAGTGACGGAAAAGACAAAGAGCGGAGGGAGGTCTCTGAGCCAAGATTATTTTTTTTTTCTCGAATGTCACCCTGTATTTTTGTAGCCATCGGATACTCTCATTGGTTGTGGTGTCTTAGTACAGTTCTAAGCACTAACGGTTTGCCAAAATCGTCACATTCCGTAGATTTTCCGGTTTCATTTATATCCCTTTCTTGAAGAATCAAAACACTTGCTCACATCTAGAGATTCTTCCGACGTTACTGCACTACTAATATGGAATACAGTTGATACAGAAATACTAAATGTACTTACACAAAATTTGTATTATTCCTAATTTCTTCACTGTTAGCCATATCAGTAAAGTGCTTCAGCACATTCGATAAAAAAAAAAAAAAAAAAAAAATGTGACACGGGTGAATCACGGCGCATAGCATCTGTGGACTGCAGGCAGAGGTGTGACCTTGAAGTGCCTAATTTTGTGACGGCCACTCTAGAATTGGATGATACGTGTGTTGAATCGAACACGTAAGCTTGAACGTTTTGTACGTCTGATATTTAAGAAATTGACCTGGCTGACCCTTTTGACGCCAGAACTCTCCCAATTGATGAAAGAGGTCGCAGAAGACATGTACCAGGCTCTAGAGATAGAGGATACCATAACGATATAGGAATTCATCAAGTGGTTCCAGGGGGTCGAACAAATACAGCAGAAGACAGTCGATCGAACGAGGTATGACCGACTGCCGAATGTGGTCCCTATAGCAATTGTGGAACACCACCAGAACCTCGCCTCTTTCATACGACAGACAATAAAAAGAAAGAGAATTATAGCAGTGTATGGCAGGCAGAAATGTTGGACGGAGTGCCCAAGGGATAGCAACCATAAATATGGACCCCATGTAACACGAGGTAATTTAGAAACTCGAAGAAGAGGAGTATCCATCTTCAGCATTAATCTCCGCAATTTGACGAACCCGACATGATGAAAGTACTCAGTGAACTCGGACTCGTGTCGCAAAAGAAAAGAAAATGTTCAAATGTGTGTGAAATGTTATGCGACTTAACTGCTAAGGTCATCAGTCCCTAAGCTTACACACTACTTAACCTAAATTATCCTAAGGACAAACATACACACCCATGCCTGAGGGAGGACTCGAACCTCCGCCGGCATGCCGCAAAAGTCGAACGACAACACAGCATCTGAAGAACACAGGCAGGTGGAACCAGTTCCTCCACTGAGTACAAGAATTCATGTTTTCAGGGCGGAAAACTACACATCAGTATCTTTTCACAGTGGACGCTCTGGACACGCTGTACGCTACTGCGGAGTAAGAACGCGACTTTTCGTTGATTACTGCGCCCCTAGACGTCAACCATCCCAACAGTTCTACTTACGCCAGTCAACTGGAGGCGACTGTAGTCGACCTGTAGGGCCAAACCCATTGCTGTACTTTGAACAAGGACAATCCTCAACGTACCTTAGCCATACCACATTGCAAAACGAGGTACCAGCTACTCGCTTAACCGCTGACCTCAGAAAAGCTAGGTGTGGCGACCATCTGTGGAGGAGAGGCCACCACGGATGCAAATCCTCCATGGACGACAGTCAACAATTTGCTAAGAAATTTCAGTGACATCGTCATCGACGGCCAAACCGTCTGGACGCTAGTCGACTCAGGAGATTCCTGTACTGTCGGATGCTTATCATCATCAAATAAAGATGACTATGTTCTGTGGTACGAAAGTGAGTCTGCTGAAAGTCGAAAACGGGAAAAACGTCTAGCCAACAGGAGCATGTGTTATAAGAATATCAATGACAAAAAATGGTTCAAATGACTCTGAGCACTATGGGACTGAACATCTGAGGTCATCAATACCCTAGAACTTAGAACTACTTAAACCTAACCAACCTAAGGACATCACACACATCCATGCCCGAGGCAGGATTCGAACCGCGACCGTAGCAGTCGCGCGGTTCCGGACTGGAGCCCCTAGAACCACTCGGCCACCACCGCCGGCCTCTGTCAATGACAAAACACTGCCCTCCGGATTAGTTGTTTTAACAGAATTTCGTCGTAATGTTGTTCACTGGTGGGATTAGTTGCAGACGTCACAAGAAGTCGTAGATTTTAGATCACAGCTCCAGATCGACGAAGGTGTTCCTGCACGAACACACAAAAAGACTGGGGTGGACAGTTGTTTGTCATTGACGACGTTGTTATTCCGTCATAGTTAGCGAGGCTAATTCCAGTTGCCAACTGAAACACTCATTTCAACTGTAAAGCTTCTGTTTGTAGCAAAAACCTACTCATATTCACAAAGGAAATCTACATGGCAGCGATGATCATAAGTACTGTAAGTATAGTTGGATCACCAACTATAACTTGCACCCCAACTCATCCGAAAAGGTATGCGCATAGGGATAGCTGAACCAGTCCAGGAAGGGCTGGTTAGTGATACTGACGAGGCATTGTGCTCCACTACCACAAGAGATAAAACAGAGGAGCAAGCAACTATCGAACTGTCAATAGCATCTGGTTTGACTGCGGAACAACACTAGGGATAGTCATCCCTCATCAGTTTTCGGATCCTTTCAAAGTGGGGAAAAGACAGATCAAATAGTGCACGGTAACGCCGTATCAATAGTGGGTATCAACCTCCAATTAGACAGAGCTAGTATAAAGTGTTGCCGTCTGAATGATGGATAATCCGGGATGATATGGAGAAGATGCTGCGGGATGACATCATTGAAATTTCAGAAAGCCCTTGCACTTCTCCTGTGGTCTACGTAAAGAAGAAAGATGGGACACTGTGTGTTTCCATCAACTAATGATGACTGAACAAAATCACGAAGAAAAATGTCTATCCGTATCTTACATTGCTGACACTCTAGGCTACCTGAAAAGAGCAAAATATTTCACAACTGCAGGCATGCAGACAGACTACAGGAAAATCGAGATCGGTAGACTGGGTGGGAAAACACTGTATTAATAACTCCTCATGGCCTCTTGAGTTTAAAGTATTAAGTTTTTGACTGCGTAATACTCCACACACCTTTGAACATGTAACGGATAACCTTACTTGAACCTTCAATGGACGATGTGTCATTGGTCTCTTAATGAGACTGACACTATTCTGAAGACGTTTGACAAGCATCTAAGGCTCCTGACAAAGGAATTTAGGTGTGTTCTGACTACAGACCGCCACTTGAATCATAGCCAATAAATAAATAATTAGTAGCATGTTGTGAATTGGATGGAGTCCTTACCAATCCAGAGAAAATAAGGTCAGTCACAGATTTTCCGATCCTCAATACATTCACAGTGTGAGAAATTTTCTCAGAATGTGTTCAGACTACTGGCAATTCATAAAGGAATTCTGTACCGAACCACACCCCTTTCAGGAACTACTGCAGGTATGCACCAAATTTTCCTGGACAGAGATGCGAGATAGATCTTACCCTGCCCTTACGGAGGCTCTGACATGTTTTCCAGTCTCAGCGTTGTGTGACGAGAAGATCGAGACGGAATTTCGCACCGACACTAGTGGGTAGGGCTTAGATGCAGTTCTAGTGCAAATTCATGAAGGTACTGAGAAGGTGATACCTTATGCTTCCAGAGTATTGTCTCGTTTTGAAATTAACTACTGTAAGACTGAGAAAGTGTGCTTTGCAGTTGTCTTGACTGTCAAAAAATTATGGCTTCGTTTATCTGGCAAACCATCCATTTTTGTGACAGACCACAATTTTTTATGCTAGTTGACTAACCTGAAAGATTCATCAGTTTGGATGGTAGGTGGGCACTAAGGCTTCAGGACTATACACAAAAGTCGATGCAAACAGAAGGACGCTAACTGCCTTAAGAGGAATACTTTGGCGGAACTCAGCAGTGTGGATGAATTGTCAGTCATCGCAGTACTGCATGAAATTGCTTCTGAAACCCATAGAAACTATGAAGGAGGAGGAACCGACCAAAGGAGAATTCCAGTTAACAAACTATTTCCTGGCAGATTAAAACAGTGTGCCGGACCGAGACTCGAACTCGGGACCTTTGCCTTTCGCGGGCAAGTGCAAGCACACCGTTTTAATCTGCCAGAAAGTTTCATATCAGCGCACGCTCCGCGGTAGAGTGATAATTTCATTCTAGAAACTGAGTATTGTTTAAGATGAACAATGATGCAAAGTGGTGGAAATGGTTGCTCATCGCCCCAGCTCATCTGTGGCTATTTATCCCGAAGTATTTTCGTGACACTATAACATTTGGTCACCTGGGATTCATGAAGACTTGTGGTTGATCAAAGGACTCTTGCATAGACTTGGAGGAGTCCACCCATGGATCTACTTAACTTCAAGAAGTTTCACGATCCAAATGGCACTTCAGGGAAATGCAACCCCTTAAGTGGCTTGAATCCTCTAAGAAAGATCACTATTTATTAGTGATTTAGCCCATGAATTATTATCAGAATCTGACTTTATTCAGCTACAGAAAAGTTCCTGATCTCGCTGATAATTCCAAAATTAACAAATTCCAAGGAATGTATGAATTCCAAGGAGTAAAACACAGTAGCTCTTATTCAATAGTTTTCCTCAGTATTTCTTAGGTAAAACTCTTTAGCGTGACTTTCAGCCAAGCAGATATACAAATGAGCTACTAATGGTAAGCAAAAATGTCTGCATTAACACAACTTCGATTACATTTCATACATAATACATCCATGGCTGAGCTTATCCCTAACCAGCCTTGAATGGTAATACATTAATAATATAATCTAGCATTTTGCTACATAATTAACATGACTTCAAGATAAACACCAACGCAAGGTTACAATGGATTAAGTTTTGTATTAATTTATTCAGCGATGTTCTGTTCAAGACTCCAAGGTCACTGACCCACAGTATAGCTGCTATCGCTGATCGCTTCTTAGGGAGCCAGTTTCTCGATCCACTGGTCAACCAGGGCAGCATAGCTTTTACAAATGACATTTCTGCAATATGTTTACCATCATTCACGAAATTTCCCCACACCGGTTGCTTGTTCAAGTCTCAGCAATAATTGTAGCCATCGTGGTCATTTACCCATGCACTAAATAATGCCAACAAATCGAGAAGAGTGCTTAGGCAAAGATTCACAGAATCCAGAGAGAATCAGACGCAGTGATCACTGGTTAGGTCTCTGGCGATCAGTTCGACACTATGTGAGATACTGAAGGGAATTCCAATAATGGAAGCACTTGCTACAGTTACCTCCTGGGGATCTGGTTCCAATTCCGCCTGCAGTAGCATCATTCCACCGAAGTGGAATCGACTCGAGGGGAGGTTCCCGATGTCTACAAACTGGAGTCGATGTGTAGTAGTGTACACTGACGACCTCACCTTTTATGCTGTCGACAAATCTGTGTCCATTTTCAAAGTTCTAGAAACTATAAAATTCCATGTAGAAGACATCATTCTGAAACACTTAGCACGGCATGTGATGATCGCTGGTCGTGAAAAATTTTTCCAGTCGATGTTAGTAAGAAAGGTATTATCATGCTGCGACATCATATACAAGGATGACAACTGCATACTATCCAAAGTAGAAGGGCCTCACAGAACACTTTAATAAGACGTTGGCAGATATGCTCTCGATGTACGCTGACGTCGAACAGAGAGTTTGGGATCTTTGTTTTCCATTTTATTTCATTTAACGCATATTTAGAGACCACTGATAGTACTTTAAATCAAATAATAAATTTACAGTTTTTGGTGACATAACATTTTGTCTAATTTGATCAGGTTCTTTGTTTTTGTAATCTGCCTTTTAAAATCATTTAGATTGTTTTGTTGGCTGTTATGTTTAATTTTTTGCTCTTACATCAGTTGTTTATCTGTTTTAATAGACTGTTTGATTTACTTTCTAGGTGACATCTTGGGTCGGTCGATACTATCGCCAGTATATTGTCTGCGTAAGCAATGACTCTACTTGTGTGTTCACTTTCCTCGATCAGTTGTAGTAATGGTTCCCAGGCAATATCTCATAAAATTGGCCCATACATAGTGCTCTACGGACATCCGTTACAAGGGGAGGTCGCCAATCGGGACACGCCGAATTCGCCCAAATTGCGTGTGTGGAAGGAGGTGGGTATCCACATCACGTACCTTAAATATTTCGCCTGAGTGGGCCTTAGGAAAGGAGAATATGCCCTCGAAAGTTTTTCCGATAGCACGCTATTCATCGCGCTATTTGCCATTGACAGGGTAGCGTAATGGTCAAGCGCATTGCATACGAAACAGGCGACCTGAGATCAAACTCAGGTACTTGCTAATTTTTTTCTGTTTTTTCTCATTGTCATTTTATTTCGTTTCTTCAGATTGTTCAATTATTTACGGTAGAATTTAAATACATTCAAGCTTTCGAATCAAATATAGAACAATCATATCGAAATGACGTAGAAAAAGGTTAGAAAATAAAATATTATTCTTATTATGTATATGACGCTAACAGACGTTACCCTAGCTGACCGCTGGAATCGCAAGCGTCGCGTCAGCTATCAGACGGTAATGGATTACTCACCAGTGAGTGTCGCGACTGTATGTATTAGACTGTGCTTCTATTGCCAGTTCGCAACGATTCGTGGAGCTGTGAGTATCGTCTGGCCAAAATCAAACATGGCAACACAACAAAAAATGACTGATAATGTCGAACCGTTTTATGAAGATTTCAAAGCAAACTTCACCAGTCCTCTTTCCTACGCTTTTTCAATGTACACTACTGGCCATTAAAATTGCTACACCACGAAATGACGTGCTACAGACGCGAAATTTAACCGACAGGAAGAAGGTGCTGTGATATGCAAATGATTAGCTTTTCAGAGCATTCACACAAGGTTCGCGCCGCTGGCGACACTTACAAGGTGGTGACATGAGGAAAGTTTCCATCCGATTCCTCATACACAAACAGCACAATCAGCAGTTGACCGGCGTTGCCTGGTGAAACGTTGTTGTGATGCCTCGTGTAAGGAGGAGAAATGCGTACCATCACGTTTCCGACTTTGATAAAGGTCGGATTGTAACCTATCGCGATTGCGGTTTATCATATCGCGACATTGCTGCTCGCGCTGGTCGGGGTCCAATGACTGTTTGCAGAATGAGGAATCGGTAGGTTCAGGAAGGTAATGCGGAACGCCGTGCTGGATCCAAACGGCCTCGTATCACTAGCAGTCGAGATGACAGGCATCTTATCCGCATGGCTGTAACGGATCGTGCAGCCACGTCTCACTCCCTCAGTCAACAGATGGGGACGTTTGCAAAACAACAACCATCTGCACGAACAGTTCGATGATGTTTGCAGCAGCATGGACTATCAGCTCGGAGACCATGGCTGCGGTTACCCTTGACACTGAGTCACAACAGGAGCGCCTGCGATGGTGTACTCAACGACGAACTTGGGTGCACGAATGGCAAAACGTCATTTTCTCGGATGAATCCAGGTTCCATTTACAGCATCATGATGGTCGAATCCGTGTTTGCCGACATCGCGGTGAACGCTCTTTGGAAGCGTGTATTCGTCATCGCCATGCTGGCGTATCACCCGGCGTGATGGTATGGGGTGCAATTGCTTACACCTCTCGGTCACGCCTTGTTCGCATTGACGGCACTTTGAACAGTGGATGTTACTCTTCAGATGTGTTACGACCCGTAGCTCTACCCTTCATTCGATCCCGGCGAAATCCTACATTTCAGCAGGATTATGCACGACCGCATGTTGTAGGTCCTGCACGGGCCTTTCTGGATACAGAAAATGTTCGACTGCTGCCCTGGCCAGCAAATTCTCCAGATCTCTCACCAACTGAAAACGTCTGGTCAATGGTGGCCGAGAAACTGCCTCGTCACAATACGCCAGTCACTACTCTTGATGAACTGTGGTATCGTGTTGGAGCTGCATGGGCAGCTGTACCTGTACACGCCATCCAAGCTCTGTTTGACTCAACGCCCAGGCGTATCAATGCCGTTATTACGGCCAGAGGTGGTTGTTCTGTGTACTGATTTTTCATGATTTATGCACCCAATTTGTGTGAAAATGTAGTCACATGTCAGTTCTAGTATAATATATTTGTCCAATGAATACCCGTTTATAACTGCAATTCTTCTTGATGATGTTGATGAGGCCCATACTTCTTTACAGATCGTAGGGATGCGACGCGGGAGTACCGCGCCGCCTTACTATGCAAGGACCTAGTGGAGGTGGTTTGCCATTGCCTTCCTCCGACCGTAATGGGGATGAATGATGATGATGAAGACGACACAACAACACCCAGTCATCTCGAGGCAGGAAAAATACCTGGCCCCGGCGGGAATCGAACCCTGGACCCCGTGCTCGGAAAGCGAGAACGCAACCGCGGGACCACGAGCAGAGAACCGCTTTTCTTCGTGTAGCAATTTTAATGGCCTGTAATTTTTGAGTTGCTCTTTCACTTGATGCGTTATTTATGATTTAAGTTAAATATAATAAGTGCTACAAAGCCTTAAAACTCTATATTTACTTTTAAACATTTAGTATGCGATTAGTGACTCGCCTTACACTAAAGTGAGAGTAACTGCATGGAACAGTAAGAGCGAAAAACGTGTAACTGTCTAAAAGTTAGTATTTCAAAAAGAAGTTCGAATCATGAAGGAAAAAATGATATAAGAATCACATAAGCTTGACCAGATGATTCATCATTTGGCCTGAAAGTACTATAATTTGGAACTCGTCAAAAACTCACTTGCGGTTAGCGAACTGGGTTTCCCTGCAGATGTCATGCAAATACAAATAATAATAATAATAACACGTCTGTATAACAGGCAAAATAATCACACTGAGTAAGTTGCAGATACAACAAATGACAAGTTTCAATTTATTGATAGAATCTGAAAAATCTCCTATAAAAACAAAATTTTTACAATGCGTCATTGAATGCTGTTCAAGAACATGGGATCTACATCATGTTGGAGCTATAGCAGCCATTGATAGTACGCAGATACGGGCTGTGACACTGATCATGGGTTACTTATAGAGACGAGAGAGCATCAGGAAAATGCTGTATAATCTAAAATAATCTAAACCAGCAGAGAAATGAAGGAGCACGCTCAATGTCTACGTACAATGTCGCACGAACTAATTGCCGAAGCAGAAATTTTGAACAATTTTTCATTGAGTACATACCCTCAATATTCCATTCGCGAATGGAAAGCTAAGAAACTGTAAAATACGGTAAAATAAATGTACCCTCTACCTCATTCTTTGCAACGATATGCTTAATTCGAGTAGAAGTAAATACGCAGGAATTATAGTTTTAAAATACGTTCGTATCCATCTGCCAACTGCGGCTAGGAACATGTCTCACAAATTATGCTAGGTTATTTTTCAACATCATATTACAAAAAACGCAAAGTGCGCAAAATACTATTGTAATATCAAATCTTTAATATAGTTTCTTTATTACTCAGCCGGCTCCCTTTCAGTGTCCGATGAGCGTATAAAAAGTGGTATAAACACTGCAGTTATGTGATCATTTTAAAGTTCGGGTATAATAACTTTGAATCACTTACCTGTTATATGTCCGCGTGTTTCCGAGCGAGTTGGAGAAACGGATAAGCGAATCATAGAAGACGGATATTGTCTGAATGACAAACAACAACAGCGATGCTACTCGATAGCGGAATTCGCGCCAGAGAGGTTACGTAATCACGAGAAACGCCCTGAGGGCGCAACGGAACACGAACTCAGAGACAAACTTCCTGTAAGCCTTTCTTTAGGAAGACGTACCGCTTAAACGTGATTGTGAATAAGTAATCGTTCCGTTTGGAGAGAATCCACAGTTTTTTTCAGATCAGTCTCGTTATTACAGGAGAGAACTACGTCTAAAGACACCGAAACGAAAGTTCTTAAGCATGCAACAAGCGAATAGCACTGAACCGACGAGAGTCGTTCGTTTGTCGAGGCACTTAATGATAGCTTGATACCTACTTTTAATATCGTGATTGAGTTAGCGTGAAAGAGATGTCACAGAAGAGCTGAGAACAGAAACGTGGCAGTCATAAATGTAGGCTCGCGCAAAGAAGAGGCGAGAAGGGTTAAGATCTCTGAGCACAAAGAGAATCTGGTATCAGAAGAGGGAAAGTGCTTCAAAAGTATCGTCACTGACTTTCTTGAGTGTATTTAGTTTTTGTCGAATGAATTTCATAAAAATCCATTTGTCAGATGCATATGTTCATGTGCTATTCAGACTGAGAAAAACACTGAAATTAAGAGAAAATAAAAAACCTTCTGTTAGCTATGGTTTTTTTAGAAAATTATTATTAGAAATAGTTTTCATGCCTAAGCGAAATTCGCGTATTTTACGTCATTTCACAGAAAAAAAGTGTGTTCTTGTGGCAGATCATACCGTCAAACATCTGTTTAGTAGTGTAACATAAATACTTGAAATACTGTTTCTAGAATCGTTTCCTAATGTTGCAAGAGAGATAATAATTGTTCTGAACATTAGAGTTTTTAGACGATAATCAATGTTTAGAGAAACGACTTTCGTTTCCTGACTGGTATTTCAAATACAAGTCCTCTAAATTTAACGTAATGATTAACATAATCAACTCACTAATACAAAAATAAGTTAACGTACAATGTTTATAAACTGAGTGCATTCTGCATTACCACCACTACAACACTCTATTGTCGGCTGTATGGAAACGTGTCACGTATTGGATGATATTTGTATCTGTATGGTAGTAATTATTTCGTCTAAATGTTGATATTTAGATTCCTTATCTGGCACTGAAAAAGGCAAATAATTCTTTTATGAAACTTTTATTTTTGTGTATTTTCAGCCGCTAACCGATTTGCAAATTATTATTGGTTCAATACTTGAAAATGTCTCCTCCCATGAACCATGGACCTTGCCGTTGGTTGGGAGACTCGCGCGCCTCAACGATACAGATGGCCGTGCCGTAGGTGCAACCACAACGGAGGGGTATCTGTTGAGAGGCCAGACAAACGTGTGGTTCCTGAAGAGGGGCAGCAGCCTTTTCAGTAGTTTCAGGGGCCACAGTCAGGATGATTGACTGATCAGGCCTTGTACCACTAACCAGAACGGCCTTGCTGTGCTGGTACTGCGAACGGCTGAAAGCAAGGGAAAACTACAGCCGCAATTTTTCCCTAGGGCATGCAAGCTTTACTGTATGATTAAATGATGATGGCGTCCTCTTGGATAAAAAATTCCGGAGGTAAAATAGTCCCCCATTTGGATCTCCGGGCGGGGGCTACTCAGGAGGACGTCGTTATCAGGAGAAAGAAAACTGCCGTTCTACGGATCGGAGCGTGTAATATTAGATTCCTTAATCGGGCAGGTGGGTTAGAAAATTTAAAAAGGGAAATGGATAGGTTAAAGTTAGATATAATGGGAATTAGTGAAGTTCGGTGGCAGGAGGAACAAGACTTTTGGTCAGGTGAATACAGGGTTATAAACACAAAATCTAATAGGGGAAATGCAGGAGTAGGTTTAATACCGAATTAAAAAATGGGAGTGCGGGTAAGCTACTACAAACAGAAGTGAACGCATTATTGTGGCCAAGATAGACACGAAGCCCACACATACTACAGTAGTACAAGTTTATATGCCAACTAGCTCTGCAGATGATGAAGAAATTGAAGAAATGTATGAGGAGATAAAAGAACTTATTCAGATAGTGAAGGGAGACGAAAATTTAATAGTCATGGGTGACTGGAATTCGAAAGTAGGAAAAGGAAGAGAAGGAAATTTAGCTGGTTAATATGGATTGGGGGGAAGAAATGGAAGAGGAAGCCGCCTGGTAGAATTTTGCACAGAGCATAATTAATCATAGGTAACACTTGGTTCAAGAATCATATAAGAAGGTTGTACACATGAAGGAAGCCTGGAGATACTGACAGGTTTCAGATAGATTATATAATGGTAAGACAGAGATTTAGGAGTCAGGTTTTAAATTGTAAGACATTTCCAGGTGCAGATGTGGACTCTGACCACAATATATTGGTTATGAACTGTATATTAAAACTGAAGAAACTGTAAGAAGTTGGGAATTTAAGGAGATGGGTCCTAGATAAACTGACTAAACCAGAGGCTGTGCAGAGATTTAGGGAGAGTATAAGGGAAAAAATTGACAGGAATGGGGGAAAGAAATATAGTAGAAGAAGAATGGGTAGCTTTGAGGGATGAAGTAGTGATGGCAGCATGGGATCAAGTAGGTAATAAGACGAGGGCTAGTAGAAATCCTTGGTTAACAGAAGGTATATTGAATTTAATTGATGAAAGGACAATATATAAAAATGCAATAAATGAAGCAGACAAAAAGGAATACAAACGTCTCAAAAATGAGATCGACAGGAATTGCAAAATGGCTAAGCAGGGATGGCTAGAGGACAAATGTAAGGATGTAGAGGCGCATATCACTAGGAGTAAGATAGATACTACCTACAGGAAAATTAAAGAGACCTTTGGAGAAAAGAGAACCACTTGCTTGAATATTAAGAGCTCAGATGGAAACCCAGTTCTAAGCAAAGAAAGGAAAGCGGAAAGGTGGAAGGAGTATATAGAGGGTCTACACAACGGCAATGTACTTGAGGACAATATTATGGAAATGGTGGACCATGTAGATGAAGATGAAATGGGAGATATGATACTGCGTGAAGAGTTTGATGGAGCACTGAAAGACCTGAGTCGAAACAATGCCCCGGGAGTAGACAATATTCCATTAGAACTATTGACAGCCTTGAGAGAGCCACTCCTGACAAACTCTACCATCTGGTGAGCAAGATGTATTAGACCGGCGAAATACCATCAGACTTCAAGAAGAATATAATAATTCCAATCCCAAAGAAAGCAGGTGTTGACAGATGTGAAAATTACCGAACTCTTAGTTTAATAAATCACAGTTGCAAAATACTAACGCAAATTCTTTACAGACGAATGGAATAACTGGTAGAAGCGAACCTCGGGGAAGATCAGTTTGGATTCCGTAGAAATATTGGAACACGTGAGACGATACTGACCTTACGACTCGTAGCATTTGTAGACTTAGGGAATGCTTTTGACAATGTTTACTGGGATACTCTCTTTCAAATTCTAAAGGTGACAGGGGTAAAATACAGGGAGCGAAAGGCTATTTACAATTTGTACAGAAACCATATAGCAGTTATAAGAGTCGAGGGGCATGAAAGGGAAGCAGTGGTTGGGAAGTGAGTGAGATGGGGTTGTAGCCTCTCCCCGATGTTATTCAATATGTATATTGAGCAAGCAGTAAAAGAAACGAAAGAAAAATACGGAGTAAGTATTAAAATCCATGGAGAAGAAATAAAAACTTTGAGGTTCGCCGATGGCATTGTAATTGTGTCAGAGACAGCAAAGGACTTGGAACGGCAGTTGAACGGAATGGACAGTGTCTTGAATAGAGGATATAAGATGAACATCAACAAAAGTAAAACGAGGATAATGGAATGTAGTCGAATTAAGTCTGGTGATGCTGAGGGAATTAGATTAGTAAATCAGACACTTAAAGTAGTAAAGGAGTTTTGATATTTTGGGAGCAAAATAACTGATCATGGTCGAAGTAGAGAGGATATAAAATCTAGACCGGCAATGGCAAGGAAAGCGTTTCTGAGTAATAGAAATTTGTTAACATCGAGTATAGATTTAAGTGCCAGGAAGTCGTTTCTGAAAGTATTTGTATGGAGTGTAGCTATGTATGGAAGTAAAATGTGGACGACAAGTATTTTAGATAAGAAGACAATAGAAGCTTTTGAAATGTGGTGCTACAGAAGAATGCTGAAGATTAGATGGGTAGATCACATAACTAATGAGGAGGTATTGAATAGAATTGGAGAGAAGAGAAACATGACTAGACGAAGGTATCGGTTGGTAGGGCATATTCTGAGACATTAAGGGACCACCAATTTAGTATTGGAGGGCATCGTGGAGGGTAAAAATTGTAGAGGGAGACCAAGAGATGAACATACTAAGCAGATTCAGAAGGATGTAGGTTGCAGTGGGTTCTGGAAGATGAAGAAGCTTGCACAGGATAGAGTAGCTTGGAGAGCTGCTTCAAACCAGTCTCAGGACTGAAGACCACAACAACAACAACACATGAAATTGGATAGACTTGAACTGCGACCCAACCGACCCAGTTCGCAGTTAAAAATATAATACCTAATCGATACTGGGATGTCAGGGAGGCAGTACACCAACTAGTAGTGCTAATGAAAGAAAAATAAGGAACATATTAATTCATCCAGTAGTAGCCAGTGCGCCAGAATTCTACCATTTAGGTCATTTGTCATGACTGTTCAACCGTTGCAATTACAATCTTAGTAATTATTTGCTTTGATATCTAAACCAACATATTTTTCACTTTTGTTACATCTTTATTGATTTATCATGGAGGCTACCTGACCAACCACTTCTCAGCCTGCTATACTATTAATTAATGTAAGAGAAATGCTGAAACAGATAAAACTGAACAGATAAAACTTGGCAGTGAAACGTCCCCTTTGAACAATTATACAAGACTGTGCTTTAACTGACACACAATATTTTTTAGCGGAACGCAATCTGACTTTCAATAATCCCTACTAAAGAATGGCCCTGTCTAATATTAACCTATACGTTTCACAAATCACTTACCTCACAAAAATCTTCGTTACTCGAACTACTGCAATACAGCGAGCGCCACTACTGCCAGCTAAATAAAAGATTCAAACTAAGGAAGGTACTAACTACTGATAGGCATAGTTAGCAAATGAAAGATTTTAATAGGGAACAAACACTGTATTTACCTTAATAGTCATATTATATATAGCAGTTCATGACAGTCTTACAAATTTCAAAACTCCGCCATCTCTCTCCCCACATCCATCACTGCTGGCGGCTCACCTCCAACTGCGCAACGCTACGCGCTGTTCACATCCAGCTGCCGCCGCCCAACACTACAATGCAAACTAGCCACAGACTGCACACAGCACAGCCAGTGATTTTCGTACAGAGCGCTACGTAACGTTGCCAATTAGAAAACATAAACAGCCTACTGGCAGTCTGAAGAGTCACTTTCTTCTATGAGAAACTCCGAAATGGTTTGACTTGTAAGCGTTATGCTGCATCTATTTTGGAACTGCTAAGTAACTTTTATTTGAAATGTCTTTCACAGAGCTTTAAAAATAGGAGGCAGTCGATAAATTCTGTCGAAAGTTGTTCCTGTTTTATTTAGCTATACCAGTGATGCTAGCAAGAATCGGAAAGCCAAATCTTAACTTCACCTTGTGCAAGGAATGAAGAAGGGTGATATCAGGCTCCATCCAGCGAACAAATAACCGAAGGTAGAAGAGGGAAGAGAGGTAAGAAAACGACATCTCACCCATACAATTATGGAAATATATCTTAACACATGCTACTTTTTTCTTTTTTTCCGGGTAACTTTTGCTCCAAAACTGGCCTGTAGAGATAACAAAAGCTTATTTGTTCCTTCCTAGAAACTACAAAATTTTCAGACATAACGCTACAAGATATGTAACGGCATTCAACACAAATGACACTAAAGTGTCTTCTGCGCCATTGCATTGTGTATTTACAAAAGTTGACAACATTCGAATGTCCACACTGTCTGACACAAGTTTTCCGCTGCGTTCCGTTAACAGCCTAAGGCTTCCAGAGCTAAACTTGAAATGAACAAAAAACACATTTTTTACTTTCATCATTGTATACTAAATTTCACTCACACTCTTAAAAGGAACTGATGTGTTAAAGTTATTTAAAAAAAAAAAAAGTGAGAACCAAAGGTCATTACAGGTATGGACAGTTTGATGTAAAGACAGCAGATGTTGGTACGAACAAAAGTATCATTACTTACACAGGATTTTAAATCAAGATTTGTAACCTTAATCCAAGGACCCTTTTTATTTCTCTTAAACAGTTATGAGCCCAAACAACCAAATATCATTGATACTGATTAAAACGTGAACATCTTTACAAAAAAATAAAATAATTAAACTCTCTGTTGTGTCATTCTCTGTGAAATACAGCCGTGAAGGAGCTATGAATTGCATGCAGCATGTTAACTACGGGTGTAAGCAAAAATTTCGTTTAAAATTAGGGACCTCAGAAATGGTAGTCTGAAACAAACTCTAACCAGAAACATCTGGCATGTCAGCCATACCACTCAAAATACGGCTAATAATCGAATAATGTGTGCCAAAATGATCCCATAGGCTGGAAAACTAGTGCACAGTAACTCACAGTACGCGAAACATGTAGAGATTTTAACGTATATGTGTTGAAAGTACAGAAGATACGTTTTCATTGTCACAACAGTGCACATTCTGTTGATCATGGAGACGTGCTATAATCATTAATGGTATCTGTAAATCAAATTTATTACATTTCTCCTTTTGATGAATATCTGGTTTCTTCATATAGGTGAACTGGTATGGCAAATGTTATCCTGAGACCCTACAGACGAATATAAGAAAATCAGTTTCCATATTGTTCTCATAGTAATTTCACTCATACGCAAGCAGTTAATATTACGTAAACATTACAGGAGAGGGAAGCAAAAAGCAGGGCTTGATTAAATTTTCTGTAGTGCAGTCCACCTTATTTTATTTAATAGCATTATGGGATTACAGCATATGTATCAAGGAAAATGTAGCATGCTTTGGACTATAGATGACAGAGTAGGTTTCTACATACTTGAACAATACTTTCAAGTCATATTTATTTTGCGTAGAAGGTTGTTACCATTCCCAGTCGAACAGTACAGATCCACACAAGAAACCTTAACATCAGTAATTTTTGTTTTCATGAGAACTTTCACAGTTTCAAACTTCTTTATATTGCCTCAAAGCTCTAATTACGGAAAACTGTCTCTCTTCATATGTGGTGGAACTTCAGATACACCTGAGACACAACACTGATTTCAACAACACATAAAACATACCTGATTTTTTCGCTGACACCAGTCTTTGATTAGTTAGTAAAATTACTTTATTTTCATAAAATTTACACCACAGTACTCATCAAACAATTTACCTTTTTCTACCCTTACGTCTGAAGGATAAATTTTCAAGCCTACAGAAATATAGCATGCTTCTCAATATCATGATTTTATTTAGGGCGATCCTCTACATCGATGAAGAGGTTTCAGAAACGCTTAACGCCATTTATAGATACACTTAATGATGGGATAGTGTCAATTCATTGCAGTACTGTCGACCTGACCTGGTTCAACATCACAAACATCTAGCTTTCTAGCTACTGTAATTCTTATTTTATAGCAGATGTCAATTATTTGTCAGATTGTCTGACTTCTACTTTATCCAACAATAAATTTACATTATTCATAACTACATTAATTTTGCGAATTCATACCAATAGGCTTTGTCAAAACTGGAGAATGGTAAGGGACAGAGAAGTTTCGGAAATATTATACGGCGTGTGAAGGCACTTGTTGAGATAGAGGTAGAAAGTGTTCAGAGCTCGAAAAATATCACGTTTTTACAACTAGCGAGGGAGATAAGAATAAAATATTGAAATGACGTCCACATCCTTTGTATTGTGTTCCAGTGACGTCATGAAATGATGTTGGTTTCTCACCTTCTGCAGCATAAACACGAGAACGTTGTTATTTTTCCAGTTGTCAACTGAATATCAAGTGGAATGCTGTGCGCAACCTTCTGGATATCTTTACGCCCAATTTGGGGTCATTAGACACCTATTTTCCTGTTTGAAGACTGTCCAGGACGACTACGTGACAGGATGTTGAATGATCTACTCTTTCTATAGCAAAAATTAACAACAATATTTGAACAACGCATTTTGCGGTGGAGAGCCTTTAAGATTAATAGTACAATGTCATACATTGTACATTCTTTAAGCGCTAGAACCAAACGTTAAGCTGCAGAATGTGACGCAATACACGAATAATAACCCATCCTTTGCAACTGATCACGTCCAACTCAAAATTATTGTGTAGTAAAGTACTGATTTCGTCTACGTCTGTATCCAAATTATTGCTTGATGTACTTGAATTTTGAAGAGTAATAATGCTCACAGTCAGCTATATCCAGGAAATTTTGCTGTGTCGTGTCACGGTTGGTTTAGTAAGCAGCCCTTAAAACGCCTAAGAGCTTTCTAGATTACCTTTCCTGTAATCATTTTATATTATATAACGGTTCTTCACTATAATACTGAAATCATAAGATCTCATTTTAAAAATGACAAAATGGAGACAAGAGGCTGACAGGAGTCACAGGAACTACAGTCTACTCCACAATGACAATTTATTGTTTATTTTTTGCTTTTATTGTCGTTGTGAATAACAGCAAATTTATTTTTTCAGGTCGATATTGGCAGTAACACTTTATAACAAAATCCAATGTATCCGGTTAAAGTTAATGAATTTTTTTAATAAATAAATTTGTGTTCAGATAATCTGCCATCATATGCTGAAAAGTGGTTTTCAACGTTGTGAAAGATATGGAGGACTTCTCATGGCTGCTATTCAAGTGTGAACCCGATGGCGACAATTTTCTTGCGTACTTTTTTATACTGTCAAACACTTTCTGTTCTATTTGAGACTTGAATAAGATGCAACACAGCAGCATAGATTTAGTTTCCAGTCATTTTCAGTTTACTGTGTTACAGCATCTACTGAAGTAGATGTTAATCCTATAGAGGAAGTCGAGATCTTCGAAAAGCGGGGAAAAAATCAGTTACGCATAAGTGCTACAAAAGCGTAAGCCGTCTACGTAATTTTTAGTTGTAGGTATTCAAACTTATAACTATATAAAAGACCTAGTATATAGTGTCGGAACTTCCAAGCGGCTTTTCACGAATGATGCTGTAGTATACAGAGAAGTTGCAGCGTTAGAAAATTGCAGCGAAATGCAGGAAGATCTGCAGCGGATAGGCACTTGGTGCAGGGAGTGGCAACTGACCCTTAACATAAACAAATGTTTTGTATTACGAATACATAGAAAGAAGGATCCTTTATTGTATGATTATATGATAGCGGAACGAACACTGGTAGCAGTTACTTCAGTAAAATATCTGGGAGTATGCGTACGGAACGATTTGATGTGGAATGATCATATAAAATTAATTGTTGGTAAGGCGGGTGCCAGGTTGATATTCATTGGGAGAGTCCTTAGAAAATGTAGTCCATCAACAAAGGAGGTGGCATACAAAACACTCGTTCGACCTATACTTGAGTATTGCTCATCAGTGTGGGATCCGTACCAGGTCGGGTTGACGGAGGAGATAGAGAAGATACAAAGAAGAGCGGTGCGTTTCGTCACAGGGTTATTTGGTAAGCATGATAACATTACGGAGATGTTCAGCAAATTCAAGTGGCAGACTCTGCAAGAGAGGCGATCTGAATCGCGATGTAGCTTGCTGTCCAGGTTTCGAGAGGGTGCGTTTCTGGATGAGGTATCGAATATATTGCTTCCCCCTACTTATACCTCCCGAGGAGATCAAGAAAGTAAAATTAGAGAGATTCGAGCGCGTACGGAGGCTTTCTGGCAGTCGTTCTTCCCGCGAACCATACGCGACTGGAACAGGAAAGAGAGGTAATGACAGTGGCACGTAAAGTGCCCTCCACCACACACCGTTGGGTGGCTTGCGGAGTATAAGTGTAGATGCAAAATGTAGATGTAGAAACTTGCCCCCCCCCCCCCTCCCGGAGGTAGGAGTCCTCCCTCGGGCATGCGTGTGTGTGTGTTGTGTGTGTTGTTCTTGGCATAAGTTAAAGTAGTATGTAAGTCTAGGGACCGATGACCGAAGCAGTTTGGTCCCTTAGGAATTCACACACACACACACACATCTTCAAACTTTGCGATAACGTATAGTAGGTGGTTGAGAAAACAACAGATAGTTCTGATCTGACACTTTTCATTAACTAATGCGATCAGGATGATTTGAAAATTGCTATTAGGCGATACGACTTGAAGAAGTCAGCCGAGTTAACTGGCTTAAACACATATCGATATCTTAGAAAATACGTGCCAGGGACGCGCAGTGGTGCTGGGTGAGAAGGTATTCAGTAGCGATGCAGATATCTCTGACATGTTTGACAGTCTACAAACTTGAGATTACGTATTTAATATTGTACTCCTAATTGTACACGACATCCTCTGCTGATCTAGCAACTGCCTCTGAAAGTAGCATCTTACCCAGCTTCCACGACTGTTTGTTGGATATATTTTAACCTCTGTCTTTTGCCCATTACCGCCCTTCCATCATCGTTAATCCTTGATACAAATGTTCATCACCATAACAGTGATTTCGAGGTATTCCTTTCATTGTGGATTCTACGAATATCTTCTTCGTCTTATCACTCCGCTTAACCTTCGGCAGCTTTCCGTAGCACCCCATCTAAAAAGCTTCATGATGGAACAGAGACATTGACACTAGCCAAAATGAATTCAATGGTGCGAAGAGAAAATTTGTGCCGGTTCGGGATTCGAACCTGCTTTATGTGAGCACTCGCCTGAACAGTTTAGGGTATCCGAACACACTTCCCTTCCAACCCAAATCTTCGCCTATCGCACACTACTTCCGTAGCGTCGCTGTAAACCACACTCATTGGTCGCAGTCTCGCGCTGATTTTCACAGGAGTTCGGGTGAGAGACTGCTTTGTCGCAGAAAAGATATTAATGATCATCTAGGCCTACATATTTATCTACGTATGGTGTCGGTTGTTTCGGACATAGCCATTTCAGTCAAGGCGACTGCTCGCTTAAAATGGGAAATCCGACTTTGAGTCCCTGTCCAGCACAAATTTTCACTTGTCCCATTGAGTTCATTTCAATGCCCGATTTTGGCCAACATCATAATTTCCACTTCATTCCATCAATTCTATGTACGGCTGCAGAACTAAAAATTGTGTCTGTTCTTTCGGACACGTCCAAAAGGAGAGACGCCACACATACACAAAATGCTTCGATTCTCTTCCTTTCCGGTTTTTCCACAGTCTGTAGTTCGCTTATATCCTATGCTGTGCTCCAAACGAACATTTTCAGAAATTTATTCCACAAATTGAGGATTTTGTTTGATTGCCTCGAATGAAAAACAGCCTACAGTTGCATTAAACTATGTTTATTTTTAACTTTGACCATGGTTTCTGCTATAATAATATAGCCTTCTTCAGAAGTCATACACACTATTAAATGGAAAATGCCTTAGCCCAGCGGCTGCGTCAAGACCAAAATAGTGGTAGTGGCGAAGGGCATACGGTGCCATATGTAATTTTACTTATGTACGATACACGCTTATGTCTGTTGAAGTTATTTTTTTAGCCTTGAAGCAGCCGCTGGGCTAAGACATTTTTCATTTATTAGTGTGTATGACTTCTGAAGAAGGCTATATTATTACAGCACAAACCATGGTCAAGGTTTAAAATAAACATAATGTAGTGCAACTGTAGGCTGTTTTTCATTCGAGACAATTTCGTAACTGTTGTTGTTGTCGTTGCCATATGAAAATAATGTCTTTGTTTGATATTAGCTGACATATCTTAGAAACGAATGCACTGCCCTCTGATGTTAGTTTGTTTTCAATAACTTGTTCACCTCGTCCATCACATGTTGCTTTGCTCCCAAAGCAGCAGGAATCCTCGCCGTTATCTACTACGTGATCCCTAACTTTAACGTTGAATTTAGCTCTAATCTCGTTTCTGCCACAACTTATTCTTTTTCCTCCTTTGTTTTCCTGTCAGCTCGTATTCTGCAGTTATTAGATTGTTCATTCTGTTCGACAGGTCCTGAAATTGTTCTTTATCTTCACCGATAATGGCAATGTATCCAGCAAATGATTATGTCATTGATGTACTTTCATCCTGAACTTTAATCCGACTCTCGAACTTCATCAATGATTCGTCGACGTACGGCTTTAACAGCAAAAGAGAAAACTGGATCCATGGATTATCCTTTTCCAAAACCATTCGCAGCACGTTGTCATCTTTGAGGGTACTGGTCTTATGTAGGTCGATCACAGCGTTGTAAGGGAGACTGCTTATAATCATATAATTAACTGCAATGAGACATTAATAATTTACTGTCGTCATTCTCATATATTTTGTATAAGAAGCGCAGCGTGTCTAGTAATTCTTCTAAGGTCTGTGTTATAAATTTCAAACAGTTTCAGCTAAAAAGAAACAGAGTGTATATGGCCGGTTTGTGCGCGAAGTACAGCAGAAAATTCGGTATAATGCCACAGTCAACTCTACTTAGCTGACATGGTGAAATATGTCATTGTTGTTTCGATTAAAATCAATTAACGTCGCAACTGAATTCAGAAATAACATCTTTTACGTGGTGTGGCAATAAAGCCGGTCGTGGTAGACAATCTAAGCCATTTCTTAGTCTTCAATCAACCTCGATGCTTGATGAATAGTATATTTCATTTCTGTAGTAAATAATTCATTACCAACAAGAAATTCAAGGAGTTTTCAGTCTAATTACACGTGACTTCAAATCTGCGACTACAAAGTATCTGATTACTGCCTTTTGTATTGAAAGGGATTGAATGTTTGCAGAGGAAAGGCAACACCACGAAAAAGCAGCGCGCGGGAAATTTGGCGTCTGGCGAACCGTGCAGGCAAGAAATTCGTTTGCTGTAACTGCGTCAGACTAAATCAATCGTAGCTTGGGAGGGGTTGCATTATAACTGTTTGGAGGCCAAGGTCGGGTACTGCAGAACAAAGAGGTACGCTGTTTGTCTTTAAACAGCAAACCACTGTCAGCAGAGGGACTGACTACTCGGGCTGTGTCCTGTGGTCAGTTGAAGCAGCCAGGCCACATTTCACACCGAGAGGCGCGCCCTTACTTTGGACACATTTCAGTAAGCAGTTAATCACTTAGGACGTCCTGATGTCTTGATAGTTTGCTTATTGGCTAATAATATCATCAGGTGGCTGTGTGGATTTGCTACTGGGCTGTTCTTATTGACGTACGATGACCTGTCAGCACTAGGAGTAGACATGAATGATCATACAGTAAATAAATATACTGTGTAAAATTGCTTGGTGGTCAGTGGGATGACAGGCTAATCTGAATCAACACACGGTTAAACTAACGAAGAAGCACAGTTCAGCATGTTGTCCTTAGGATTACCTGACATTGTTGTAACTTAAAGATAAGTGTGTTGGGTTATCTTGCATGTTTTTACTTGTTGTTCTCATAAGTAATAATATTCTACGGCAGTCCACCTAAGCATAATAAACTGTTATTCAGCAGGAGTGAGAAGTAGGAATGTTGTGGAAACTAGAGAAACCTAATTCTTGCAGAAGCCCTTTTAAGAATGTTGGGAGTCTTAACTCACTTTCTATATTATTTACTCCTTAACGGCTTTTGTTGCTGTTAATAAAAATCGCTTTCAGCTGACCTTTGATTCACAGCCAGAAGACAATCACAACAATGACTTTCATGCAGAATCTTTCTGATTTTTAAACTATGAGCTGGATCAGGACGTGAACTAGAGGCCTTTGCCTTTCGCAGGAAAGTGCCTCTTGAGGTACTGGAGCAAGTATAGCTGTGAAGAAGGGTCATAAGTCATGATTGGGTAGCTCAGCTGGTGGACCACTTTCCAGCGAAAGGCAATGCTCAGGGTTAGAATACGGGTCTGGCACATAGTTTTAGTATGCGAGGGACTTTTATATCAGCAACCATTGCTCTGCACACTGAATAATCATTCTCGATTTTCATGTAGGATTTACGTCTGTGTCTAAGTTTCAGAGTGCAGTTATGTTCTCTGCTGGTTAGCTGTTGTGGGGCATCTATGAAAATCAGTAAGACTTATTCGGGAAAATAGTGCACAGATAATTTCGCTACAGAGGTCAGTGGTTCATACCCTTGAGATGGCTCCAGCAAGCCCTTTGCACGATTTCTCTATAACAACTACTTGTGATCGTCTTTGTGTTTCTATATGTGCAACATCAGAAACTTGGAAATTTGATTGTATTCTTACATTTGTAGTGTCTCACTGCAGAATAACCAGTAATAATAAAGAGTATTTTATTCTATTCTGGGTAGTCATTCCTAGCTTTTAATATAAGGGGCCTATAGCTAACAATATAATTGTTATATACATCTGAATCCCCCAGTGACGTTTTTAATGTGAACGGTCATGTTACACTTCAAAGTTCCGTGGACTGTGAATTCATGAGCAGTTGTAATACGTTCATATGGTATAGAATATGTTCAGCTGACGTGATAATATGTTCAGCTGTTTGTACTGTGCAATTATGATGCCACGTTACTGTCGACAAACCGTTATCAGGTTGAGAGGTAATTAGAAATACAACTTGTTGCATAGTTAGTAGACAATTTAGTGTAAAATAACGTTGGAAAAAGATGGACGCTCGTTAATTGAAAGCACTGAATTATTTCATGTGCGTGTTTTTTCACGTGTTAACATGGAAAGACACATACAGGGACGAATTATTTGAAAATAATCTTTCACGTACTGAACTCCATGAAATATTTTTCGCAGTTCGTCCACTGACAGAGGGTGAATCATAGACCAAACGGTAGGCAAATCGAAACGGAGAACTTTCGCTGGGACATGACGGTTATACAAGTGTTGTCAACAACAACAGAATGGAGCATTGAAAGAACAAGTGTTGACGGTGTAGCACGAATCACGCAAAATGTTTTTTTCAACTGACCTGCTATGGCAGAGTCGAATCGCTAGGTGGCTTCCTAGTGTGCTTCAACCCATCCTGCCTTCGTAGCTATCAACCCTAATAAGGTCAGGTTAAATAAAAAACTAGTCACATATATAAATACATAAAAATTGAACAATCTCTAGAAGTCGAAGAACATTAGTGGCTTCCGTCCTAACGTCCTAAACACAGACTGTTTGACGGACAAAAAAAAAAAAAAAAAAAAAAAAAAAAAAAAAAAACACACAGACGGATATTGTAAATGTAGATTTCCGATATGTCACATAACAAGGAATTACGGCAGTTTATAATAAATGAAGAAACAAAATTACTGTAGATAATGCTTTCTCTGTATGGGAATTTCATTGGAAGATTTTTACAATGTCAGAAAAGGGCACTGATACTTTTAAAGCTAGTGACATAAAAAATACCCACCACATTTTAAAAGTCAAGATGTCATTGGATACCTGGTGATACAAGCTATAAATTCAGCTTTGTAGAGCATCTAGCAGACAGACGCAAACACGCAAAATATTGTAACTACAAAATAATTATTTTCTAGTCAAGCAGTAGTAAAAAAACGACGCCCAACAACATGTCAAGCTAGAAGCATTGGTATCATAATACACTTTCAAAACGTAGTATATACACATATAAAAGTCATAAATGATGAGATCGAATTTATACTTAAATTATGGGAGGACAGCGTGCGAAATATCATCAGTCTTAACGCTCGAGCAGAAAATGGAGTCAGTTTCCTGTAATAAAGACACTATACGCACATACTTACGAAAGTATTTATGTGTGTTTCTTATGTATGATAAACTTGTGCAATAATGAATAACATGAAAAGACTTAACGTCATATAGAAATTAATGTAGAATCTACTAATTAGCATTGCTTTTCTTGTCTGACAGCGCAACATGCAACGTTGTTTATAACTTTTCTGTGGTTACATGCGTAGTGACGGGAATTTATGATGTCGCAAGCCATGGATATGATACATATAGGGAGGAAATTGCGTGGGACGAATGCAGTTGGTTTTGCAAAGTTGTCCAGAGGCTCCGGCAGATGCTGAGGGGCTCTGTATCAGCGAAAATGTCGTGCGGTAATTTCGGCGGCAATTCAGCCACGTTCAGTAGTAACCTCGAAACTCTAAAGGTCTTCGACACCTATAAATTTTTTGGAGTTAATTCTCGCGTGTGAGTAAACATCGCTAGATATGATAGGCAGTGAACTACGCATTTGAACAATACTGTTAGTGTGGCGATAGGAATGAGAACAGGGAACGTTGTTGGAATTAATTTTGCAAGTTCATTAAATGAATTCAGTGGAGTTGATCGTTGGAGTTTAATCACTCCGCGTTTTTATCGAGTCGACCTCCATGATTTCGAACGATCGCACTGATTCTTGTTTGATTGAGCAAACTCTAGTTAAAATTTACGCCGATCTGCGTGTCGCCTAAATTATTTAAGGTGGTCCACATGCTTGCAGAGCTTTATGAACTATTCAGCTGGTCGCTACGATTTTAGGAACCGATCATTCCAACAGTGCGCGGGTAGCCCAGGGAAAGCACAAGTCTCCTTTCGTGCACTTACCTGTTGTACGTGATTGTATTGAAGATGTAATTTAGGGAACTGTAGTAGAACAGAATAACTTCTGTCGTTCCCCAAGGTAGTGTTACAGGCTCTCAACTGTTCCTTATCTATATAAAGGATTTAGGAGACAAGCTGAGCAGCCGTCTTAGGTTGTATCCAGATGATGCTGTTGTTTATCATCTAGTAAAGTCATCAGAAGATCAAGACAAATTGCAAATGATTTAGAAAAGATATCCGTATGGCTCGAAAAGTAAGTGACCCTAAATGATGAAAAGTGTGTGGTCATTCACATGAGTGCTAAAAGATGTCCGTTACTCTTCGGTTACACGATAAATCAGTCAAATCTAAAGGCCACAAATTTTGCGGAATACCAAGGAATTAGAATTACCAAAAACTTAAACTGGAAAGAACACGTAGAAAATGTTTTGGGGAATGCTAACCAAATACTGCGTATTATTGGCTGAACACTTCGAAGATACAACAGATATACTAAAGAGAGCATAACGTTTACGGAGTACACTGAGGAAGTTCACAGAAGAAGAGCACGTTCTGTATTATCGAGAAATAGGGGAGAGAGTGTCACTGACGTGATACAGAACTTGGGGTGGACATCATTAAAACAAAGGCGGCTTTCGTTGCGGTGGAATTTTCTCACCAAATTTCAATCACAAACTTTCTCCTCCGAATGCGAAAATATTTTCTTTATCCCGCCCTACATAGGGAGAAACGATCATCCTAATGAAATAAGGGAATTCAGAGCCCCGTACGCAAAGATACAGGTGTCCGTTTTTCCGTGCGCTGTTCGAGATTGGGATAACGGAGAATTTTTATGAAGGTGGTTCGATGAACCCTCTAACAGACACTTAAGTGTGACTTGCACGGTATCGATGTAGACGTTGATTTAATATCTGCTACTCTGGTCTTTCTAATCTGGTTTGGGAAGTTGTAATTTCAACGATATAGTATGTAAGAATGTTGATATAATAGTAAAAAGGTAACACCGTGTGATCTTACCCTCCCACACATCACCATTAAATTTCTCTGTCTCTGCACCAGATTTGAAAGCTTCGTGAGGCGTATGACATACAAAAGAAAAAGTTTTTACTTATCTTCATTTTCTCTTGTTGTTGGCTCCATTTCTTGAGTCCAGGGGTACATTCTTGCGGCTGAAATTTGTATTTAACGTTGTACGTTCCTGATGACAAAATATGAAGATTTCTTGAATTTTATTCTTTGTCACATTTTTCAATATCACACCGTCTTTACAATTTCCACTTAATATTCCAAATTGCATTGTTAGTGTCGTTCATATAAATACATCTGTCTCCATCAGAGGCATGCCCACTATTCCTAACATTCTGCGGTACTCCCAATATTCTAAAGAGTTTACAAAGCAAAATAGTTTACAAACTTTCTTGACAAAAGAAGAATCATCACCAAGTTGTAACATTATTTTACAAATGAATCCACAAATAAATTTAATAATTAGCTTTAGATTGTGCAATTAAGAATATGAATTTTAAGTATGCCCGATATTTCGTAATTTCAAATATTTCTAAAAGAAGAAGAATTTTAACCGTACATACAGAGTGTAACAAATTAATTTCTTTTTACACATTTTACATCATATACAGAACCATATGAAGTTCATTCAGTTAAACAGTTGATATAATGTTCAGTTATGCAAGAATCGATAGTATACATGGTACCGGTTATTTCCATAGAATAAAGGCAATGTTAGAGGAGGGTGTCCTACTACAACCGCCATATACCACTGTCACGCATTCAGGAGACGTGGTCCCACAAACGTCTGCGGTACTGTGTCCAATCGATGAAAATACTGCTTCAGGTACTCTTCAAAGTAACTGCTAAGAAAATATAGTATTTTGGGAACGTCTTCCGAGGAAATGAGTAAATCTACATGAAATCCTCAGTAATAGAAATCTAGGAAGGAGAAGGTGAACTGGTCATGAAATAGCCTCATGGACGTAGAATATCCGACAATGACTCGCTGTATCAGATTTTCTCACATTGTTTATCTCAGATGATGCGTCGTCTGCACCAAGCTTCTGGAGAAGATAGCGGGTCGTTAAGAAGAGCCTTCTTTAATGCAGAAAGAAATCTGTCGGAATACCGAAATTTCACCCTACAGTGTTGAGATTTCATTACTTAAAATTTATTTATTTAGAGCACTTGTTTCCCGTAACGAAACAGAATGCTTCAGTTAAAATATGTTACACTGGAAGTAGTGCGCCGAAGGTGCCACAGACGATTTCTGCGTTTTAAGCAAGAAACCATGTGTCAATGTAGTGTGAAAGACGTATGAAAAAGGATCGAAGAGTTGAGTATATGGCTCGCTGTAGGTTTCACAAGTCGAAAATTTGTTGTCTCTCACAGCGAGCCACTATTATTCCACCGTCATCTGTCTCTCTACGTTAACAGTAGAAAACCTCAGTTCATGTCCGCAGCACTAAGCAGCGCAGTATGTTCTCTGATAAGTGTCAGAAATGGCTCTGAGCACTATGGGACTAAACATCTGAGGTCATCAGTCCCCTAGAACTCAGAACTACATAAACTTAACTAACCTAAGGACATCACACACATCCATGCCCGAGGCAGGATTCGAACCTGCGACCGTATCGGACGCGCGGTTCCAGACTGAAAGGCCTAGAACCGCTCGGCCACCAGCGGCCGCTTGATAAGTGTCATTCGTGGCTATAGCTGCTGTCTTCTTCTTACAGAATGTTGTGTGTCCTGGTACACATCAGGTCAGCACTTAGTTCCACTGATGCAGCATCGGAAAAAAATTTCACGTCTTAAACATTGTTGAATCATTCAGTCTGCTAGCACTAAGCGGTGAAAGGAGCACTTAGAAGCACATGAGGCTTTTCATACTTTGATACCATGTCTACCCCAGTGTGTCTTATACCACACAATGTAATAACACAAAATAAAGAAAATTCTTTAGAAATTTGATTAGTGAATGTGTGCTAGTAGCCAAACCTATAGAAGGGAGACACTGAGATCGCTACCAAACATTGTATGTCGATAGAGTATCAAACAAAACACCGATTTAGGTCATGCTATGTGCTGTCGTCGAGCAGAACGGGGCGTAAACAGTAATTAGAAGTATCACCAGAAATACGAAGCACCGTTAAAGCGTATGTGTGAGTAATTATTTCTAGTTCTTATGTGTGTGAGTTTGTAGGGTTTGAGATCGTCGTATCAAAGACTCCGCGTTCAAACCCCACTGATGATGATTTTTTAAAAACTGTTTACGCGTGAAACTGTTATACGTAATTTATTTGAAACATTTCTTCGTATGCAACCAACATTATGAAGCCTTTATTCCTGGATGAATGTCACAGTGTGTATGTTGGGGGGGAGGGGGGGCTCATGTTTGCATTGATTTTTTAATGTTATGTACTTGTTATTTATCTTATTGTTGTATTACTATTACTATTAGTTTTATTATAAATATTGTAATTATTATCAGCGTTATCTACCATCTAGTGAGAAACATGTATGAGACAGGTGAAATTCCCTCAGACTTCAAGAAGAATATAACAATTCCAATCACAAAGAAAGCTGGTGTTGACAGATGTGAAAATTACCGAACTATCAGTTTAATAAGTCACGGCTGCAAAATATTAACACGAATTCCTTAAGGACGAATGGAAAAACTGGTAGAAGCCGACCTCGGGGAAGATCAGTTTGGATTCCGTAGAAATGTTGGAACACGTAAGACAATACTGACCCTACGACTTATTTTAGAAAATAGATTAAGGAAAGGCAAACCCACGTTTCTAGCATTTGTATACTTAGAGAAAGCTTTTGACAATGTTGACCGGAATACTCTCTTTCAAATTCTGAAGGTGGCAGGGGTAAAATACAGAGAGCGAAAGGCTATTTACAAATTGTACAGAAACCAGATGGTAGCTATAAGAGTCGAGGGACATGAAAAGGGAAGCAATGATTAGGAAGGGAGTGAGACAGGGTTATAGCCTATCCCCGATGTTATTCAATCTGTATATTGAGCAAACAGTAAAGGAAACAAAAGAAAAATTCGGAGTAGGATTTAAAATCCATGGAGAAGAAATAGAAGCTTTTAGATTCGCCGATGAAATTGTAATTCTGTCAGAGACAGCCAAGGACCTGGAAGAGCAGTTGAACGGAATGGACAGTGTCTTGAAAGGAAGATATAAGATGAACATCAACAGAAGCAAACGAGGATAATGGAATGTAGTCGATTTAAATCGCGTGATGCTGCGGGAATATTTGTATGGAGTGTAGCCATGTATGGAAGTGGAACGTAGACGATAAATAGTTTAGGCAAGAAGAGAATAGAAGCTTTCTAAATGTGGTGCTACACAAGAATGCTAAAGATTAGATGGGTAGATCACATAACTAATGAGGAGGTACTGAATAGAATTGGAGAGAAGAAAAATTTGTGGCGAAACGTGACTAGAAGAAGGGATCGGTTGGTAGGGCATGTTCTGAGGCATTGAGAGATCACCAATTTGGTATTGGAGGGTAGCGTGGAGGGTAAAAATCGTAGAGAGAGATCAAGAGATGAATACACGTAACAGATTCAGAAGGATGTAGGTTGCAGTAGGTACTGGGAGATGAAGAAGCTTGCACAGGATAGAGTAGCATGGAGAGCTGCATCAAACCAGTCTTTGGACTGAAGACCACAACAACAACAAAAACAACAACAACATCACCAGTAGTTTCGCACCTGTGATGCAACTGTTTCATCATTTTTTGTTATGATTATGTATTCTGTGAAACTACAAATGTACTCCTTAGGTTTATCACTTTCAAAGAAACGAAGCGAACACAGACTTCCAATAGAACAATGCTGTAAACTTCAAATAGCCCTTTTACATGTTATAACCATGTTGACCCATATAACACTTTGACGCATAATGCAGTAAAACAAACTGTGATCATTGGGGTTCGAATCCAGCCCTTGGTACGACGATCCAGCGCTCTACCAACTTCCCCAAGGAAACTTTACTTACTGATTCGTCACAGTTATGCTTTTCCTGTGCTGTGTTCTGGTGTTGCTTTTAATAAGCCTTTATGCCCGTTCTGCTGGACGCCAGCACGTAATACGAACTATATCGGAATTTTGGTTGATACTCTATCGACACACAACGTTTGGTACCAAACTGATAGTCTGACGCTCGAAGGTTTGGGTGTAAGACAAATAACAAAAATTTCGTCAGCTCAGTCCTGTATGGGTACGGGTCTACAACGCTGAAACCACGAATTTCATTTTACATTTCATGAAATATACATGAAAAACCACGTAGAGAACCCTTAAAACTGAAAGCGAAGGGCCGCCTTGAGCGTTCGTCACGGTCACAGCGCTCTACTGAAACACTGGCTGAAACACAATAAAGCTGTTGAATGTTTTTCCAACAGAGTTACAAGTACACTTATTATATTTCATAAATACGTGTACAGTAAATCAGCCGTTGACGATACATTGATGTCTGTACAGGAGCATGGAACTTTAAAAATATAATTTTATGATAGTGGAATATGTGAACGATGACGGCTAACTGGCTTCATCACGTTCGGTACAGAACTGTTCCTTGAAACCGTTGCAGTCAGCCTAATACCCTCATAAAGGATACCGTCTGAAATTTTCTACGTATGTAGACTGCTTCGATGCTTGGCTGCCACCACTATCGTCGAGACGAGATAACGGTGATGAAATATTAAAGCTGTCGATGTGTTTGGATATTTAGATACAATTCAATATATCCTGTTCTGCCAGTGTTCTTGTCACAATATATGCTATCTGAACAAAAGTATCCTGACACTTATTACAGGACATTAATACGGGGTATGTCCTCCTCTTTGCCTATATAATGGCTTGATCTCTACTTTCAATAAGGTGTCTGAATGTATGTGGAGGAATGGCAGCCATTTCTTCCTCAAGAGGCGAAGCCAGAGAAGACAGTGACATTGGACGCTAGGATCTGAAGGGAAGTCGATGTTCTCACTCATCCCAAAGGTGATCCATTGGATTTAGGTTGGGATTTCAGGCAGGCCACTCAGTTTCAGGAATATTATTTTCCACAGACCAATTTCCTCATAGATGCTCCTTTATGACATGGTGCATTTACATGCTTATACAAATATTCGTTGTGTCCATCCTGTTCTTCTACTGTACACAGTACACTATGCTGTAAAATGTGTTGATATGGTTCCGCATTTACCGTTTTCGTGAGCACAATAAGTGGAACACACCATAATCACGAAAAACACCCCACAAACCTTAACATCAGCTCCTTTGTACTTCACTGTTGGCGCTACACATCATCGCAGGTAACGTTCTGCAGGCATTCACCGATCCTAAGTCGCCAAATGGTATAGTGTGATACGTCACTGCAGATCACTCATTACAAGTCGTCCACTGCCCAGTGGCTTCGCTATTTACACCACCTAAAGAATCACTTAGTTTTGGGTACACAAATAGGTAACTTATGAGGAGCCGCTAGACCTCTGTACATCATTCTGATATTACTCCTTCTCTACTAACAACACAATACGCGCCATTTCCTTTAGTACTGGTGCGTCCACCGCACGTGATATCCAGTGGTCAGTTTCGCATTATAGAAGGGCATCTGATCAGATAGTGTACATACAAAGTGTTCCAGAAATAGTGTAGAATACTTTGAGAGGTGGTAGTACTAACTGAAAAAGAAAAATAAGTCCAGTAAACTTGGGTCCGAAAATGCATACTTACTGCGATAAACACGTGTTTACAGGAGGTGTTAAACGTGGCATCCACTCACGACAATGCACCCCTCTGTTCTCTGACGTAAGGAATGAGGCAGCCTTTGAAGTATACCCGGTTGTGTTGTATCCGCTGGCGCACACTGAAGACGCGACCCTATAGTGTCCACACATCGTTGATTGGAGTGACCTAGACCAGTTCCTTCAATTGTCCCCTTAATCAAATGTCTAGACGATTTAGGTCTGGGGAACGGTCCTGAAATGTTTGCGCCAGATGTTCCCGCACACTGTCACGAAAGTGTGCTGGTGTGCCATCACGGATGTATTCGTTGCTGCAGTGGCACAGCCTCCAGCAAGATAGACAATACAATAATGAGAAAGTTCAGATACATTGCCCCAGTTAACCTTTATGGTTGTACGTATGGGTCCTATTAATCTATCGCCAAGTACGTTTGCCCATACGTTGGCTGAAAATCGTTGTTGATGGCCTCTTTCCTGAATTGCTTGGGGATTTACATCTGTCCATAGATGAAGGTTGTGGAAATTTACAATACCATCCTGTGAACCCTGCTTCATCGGTAAATGAAATCTTGGATGTGAACAGTGTATCTGCGGCAAAGCACTGTAACAGCCACACCAGTCTGCCATGGTGATCCTGAACGCGGTGTAGATGATGTGGGTACAGCAATTTTACATGAAATACCCTCACCCCCGTGGCCGAGTGGTTGTAGGCGCTTCAGTCCGGAACTGCGTGACTGCTACGGTCGCAGGTTCGAATCCTGCCTCTGGCATGGATGTGTGTGATGTCCTTAGGTTAGTTAGGTTTAAGTAGTTCTAAGTCTAGGGGACTGATACCTCAGATGTTAAGTCCCATTGTGCTCAGAGCTATTTGAACCATTTTACTCCCCCCCCCCCCCCCCCCCCCCCCCGCACATAAGAGAATAAAGACGCGTCTTCTGCTGCTGCTAATCGTCACAAACTGGTTCCAGGGCTCTCTTCCGAAGTAGCACACGCTCCTTCAAGTGAGGCGTGCGAACTGTACGGGGCCTTCCACTGTCATTCTTCCAAGGCGCTAGGCTACCTGTGTCCCACAGACACTCTAAAAGTCAGCCGTACGTCAGAGGGCACTCTGCGCTGTGGATATTTTTCAGTCGCGGGCTCACAGACTGCGTCCGTTTGCTAAACCATAGCGGAGTATCATGTCCGCCGTTTCACTTGCGAGCAGTAGGCTTCCATTGCTAACAAGTGGTGGAAGAGAGAAAATGCAAATGTACTACACAATTTGTAGGTACAATCAGCGCAATAACGGTAAACAGATAAGTAAATCCGCGTTTGGTAGAAGGTAAAACGCCATAGTACTTACCCAGGCTTGACAGTACTGTACAACAAGACACACAAACACGACGAAAACTAACTGAAACTAATTCTTTAATTATTTTTAATTAAACACTGACGTACAGGATTTTCCCGGAGAAAGACTACTCAAACTTAACCTATTCGTTTATTACCCACAATATACAAGCCCAGCGCAATCTGACTGTTATATATAGACAACATGGCATCCAATAATTAACACAAAACAAAGGCCTTAATTGCAAGGAATCCAAACAATAATAATCTAAACAATATTAAAGAAACCTGAAACTACCTCCAACTCCGTTAATTGCCTAAACTCATTTGAATCACGAATTCCGACAGTGCAAACCTCATTCTTTTTTGTAAATCACTTACCTCACAGAAAATCATAATACGAATTAGAGCAATTACAGCAAGTAGCAACTACAGCCAGCTAAATAAAAAGATTCTAAGTACTATAGACTCTGACTATTAGGAGGCAAATGGTTAGCATAAAGAAAGATTTGGTTGAAGAGCCAACAATGTATTTAGAAAATTTTACCTTATTCATGTGATATCCAGTTCCCAAAATTATATAATTGTTGATAATTCCACTACCCAAACATCATCAACAACGTTCATCGTCATACATTTGCTTGCAAATTTTCTTATAAACACATCATTTCATCTCACTTTACAGTGCATGTCCTACCAACACAGAGTCTCGACTAAGTATATCTTTTCCATACGCTTCCGTATCCACTCACTAATTGCTAGTCCGTCCAAACACAGAATCTCTTTCGGAGGTTGCAGATCGCTGTCAGCGATATTAACACCGTCTATAGTGCTGCCAACATAAAAAAATGGTTCAAATGGCTCTGAGCACTATGGGACTTAGCATCTGAGTTCATCAGTCGCCTAGAACTTAGAATTACTTAAACCTAACTAACCTAAGGACACCACACACATCCATGCGCGAGGCAGGATTCGAACCTGCGACCGTATCAGTCGCGCGGTTCCAGTACCTAGAATCGCTCGGCCACAGCGGCCGATGCTGCCAACATACAAACAGGTTACTTACATAACATAGCCTACAACACGACTCGAACCACACAACTGCCTACGGACCACCTAGTGGTAGGTTATAACACTACCGTCTGCTACTGCTATACCATAACCTCGAAGCTGGAAGCAGTTTGCAAAACAGAATTATTTTGTTATATTAATTATGGTACAACACATCAGAGCAGTGTTACCCTCTGAGAGGAATTTTATTATGTTGACCGTGTTGTACCTAACAGAGGTGGCCTATCGGAAATGAAAGTCAGAATTACGTAAATGTTTGAACAGTAACAAACAAAATTTTGCCTATCTGCACTGTTTAACTGATAATGGAAAACGGTCGCCAGCCTAACTAGGCAAGAGAATGATTAACATTCTCGTTCAAGAAAATAGTTATTAGTAATTTTAACGGATAAACACAACCTATACTTGGCCACATGCGAGTGCAATGAACTCTGACACACTCATATGTTTACGGTAAGATTGAAACTAACAGTTGGAGCAGCACAAACTATTTGCAAAATTATAACAGGTACAGAAAAACACTACCACTTTCAGGCTTTAAAGAAATCATGGTTTTTGTAATTAGTGGTCTTCCCATTAATTGTTACCCAGCATTAATACAATAGACAAACTGGGGATCCTGTTATATTATTAATATGCACTTCCTATACACAAGAGAGACATACACTTAACAAACATGAGTATATAAAGTTTCACAACTACAGTTTTCCACTTTTACTACAGTGAAACACAATGCGGGCAAAATTTGAAGAAACTAACTCACCTTTTAGAATTTACTACAGACAGCAATGTGATCATTTACTAAGCAAAACTTTATAAGCCTCAGTCTTAACAACTTTTAATTTGAAGTTGGCAACAACACATTAATAAACAGTTTTACTAGGAAAATTATTTTCAGCAAGCATCATTAACTTTAACTCACTCTCTTGCCACATTAACTTTAACTTTCTCTTTACTATGTTCAAGAGGCATTAATTAAAAAAAAAAAGGTCTTTAAAGTTCTTTCAGTAGGGACACTCGGATATCACTTTAGCTCAAACGGAGACAAACCTGAGAGGTGTTATGATGAGGAAAAAATCAAGGTAGGTACATAAATTCAGATAAAATTTACCTTATATTTGAGCACACTGACACATCCATTAAGCTGATCCTTCACTGTACATCATTATAGCATTCCGATGCAATGATTGCGCAATGTGGTGGCAACTGCATGTTGGAAAGTGGAATTGCAGGCAGAATTGCTGGACTGTCATTTCTTGGTGGCGATGACAGATACAAATTCCAGAATAGTTCCAGCTATTTATCCATCCATCCAAGGCATTGTAAAGTAGCAGAAAAAGCCTCTCTCGGAACCAGCACAACATGCATCTTTTACATGGCAGTGCACAGTTTAGTAGCTTGTCCACGACTCATAGCTCGTCCCCGACTGACTCTTATTCCACCTTTTCTACCTAGGCCAACCACAATTTGCGCGCGCTACACAGTTCCGTTCACGAGGGGAACCACACTACCCCTTATACACAAAATTACTAAGAACCCTAAGTGAGGATCAGCAGTTTACATAACAGTAACCAAATACATTAAATAAAACAGAACATTTGCACATATTGACATTTCTACAAAAAATTATTCACACAGAAATTACAATTACATACAGTAAGTTTTGTTCCCTCCAAATGGGACAAAGAATTTAAAAAAAATGGTTCAAATGGCTCTGAGCACTATGGGACTCAACTGCTGAGGTCATTAGTCCCCTAGAACTTAGAACTAGTTAAACCTAACTAACCTAAGGACATCACAAACATCCATGCCCGAGGCAGGATTCGAACCTGCGACCGTAGCGGTCCTGCGGTTCCAGACTGCAGCGCCTTTAACCGCACGGCCACTTCGGCCGGCGCAAAGAATTTAAATGACAAATATATTATATTGCATAGAAACAAACCACGACATCAAAGTTTGTGCAAAGAAAGAAATATACAGTTTTATGTTATCGATTCAATCACACACATTTACAGAAGCTCAGCGCTCTAACATTAAATGAAACAAAAGCGAAATAAATCAGTACAACATTAGAGCTATGGTGTTACAAGGTAGAGTACTGTGAGTGAGACTTGATACCCTGCCAACACATTTAACGGAGCGCCAATGCAACGCCTTTGTTACTATCCGCAAACCCGCAAACAAGTGCCGCGCAGCCCTCCCTATTAACAGATATTTACCTTTGAAAGTATACGTTTCAGGATCCATATTTATTTGACACATTTTTTCATGTTTCGATGAGTACTACCACCCCTGAAAGTATTCGACATTTTTTTTTTTTTTTTAGAAATTTGTGGTAAGTACTATGACAGCAAACTGCTGAGGTCGTCGGTCCCTAGACTTATGGACTACTTAATCGAGCTTACGCTAACTTGCGCGAAGGACAACACACTCACCCATGCCCGAGGGAGGACTCGAACCTCCGACGGGGGGTGGGGGGTGGGTGGGGGGGGGGCAGTCGTATGAACTGTCTGTGACAAGGCGCTTTAGACCGCAGGACGACACTCTTTTTGGAATACCTTGTGATCTTCTTTAGCAGATCTTTTGCACCATCTAAATGTTCTGCCAAAAAAACGCAGGCTTTGGCTCGCTTTCCCCAGATTTTGTATGTAGTGGTTCAATTTTAATTAGTTCACAATACTAAATGACAGCTTTTTACATTTTTGCATGTCCATCCTTTTGATTGAAGGTAGTGGGATTTTGGCCGTTCACCGGCTTAATAAAATGGAACACCTCCAGCTGTCCTTTCGATGTTTTTATTATACAGCAATCAGTTTCGATGATTCAGCTCACTATCTTTAGGCCTTTACTGAACATGACTCCATCAACGGACATTATTTATGATCTGGCTTCCGTAGATTACTGTAACAAAGATGTTGTGTCTGCAACCATCAACTACCAACTCAATTGCAGACACAACACTGCTGTTACAGTGTTCTACGGAAGCCAGATCATAAATATTGGCCGTTGATTGGATCGTGTATACTATTGGAGCTCACCCCCCTCATTGTCAGCTAAGACCAGGAGAAGTGGTTCCTATATAATAAATAACAGCTAAAGAACGGCTGTAGGTGTTTCATTTTATAATTTTTTACGTTTGTTTCTTTTAACTTACTCCGTTAAGAAAGAAAAATGTCCGAATCTCCACAGGTCGCGCAGCATTATGCCGGCGCTGTCGATGTTTGAACGCAAAACGAAACCGGCGAGCGGCGTCTCGGTGGGCGACGTCCTGCGTCACAACGTGACTCTGCTGATGGTGACGGGCGCCTGGCCGCCAGAGGGCAGCCGCTGGTGGCACCTGCTGTACCCCGCCTACACGGCCACCATATACTTCAGCATGCTCGCCACCATCGCCATGGGGTTCCTTTTCGCGTACCAGTCGTGGGGTGACTGGGACAGCATCATGCTCACGTTCGTCAACACGTTCACTCTGATCGGCGGCGCCGTCAAACTGGCGCACTTCTCCAGCCACGTCGGCGCCTACCGGCGACTCGTCACCGCACTTCGTGACGTCATCAGCGTGCAGTGGGCGCACTGCCAGCGCGACGCTGCCTTGATGGCCATCTTCACCGGCTCTCACCGGAAGGCCCTGTGGCTGACGTGGGCCCCCATGGTGTACCTCAACATCCTGGGCCCCGTCTGGTTCATGATGCCCGTAGTGGCCTGGGCATCGGGCGTTCCCGGCCGCCAGTTCCCCTTCGCCAACGTGCGCGGAGTCGTCAAGACGAATTTCCCGCTCTACATCGCCGTCTACTTCATACAGTGCCACTCAGTTTTCTACTGGAACTTTTTAAGCTTCGGTCTGGATATATTCTTCGTCACGTGCATGATATATATAGCTGCACAACTGCGTATAACGGGAGAGCGACTTTCGACTGTCGGCAGAGGATCAAAAGACGAGGAAAGTAGAGCTGTGTATAACGAAAAGTCGCGATTGCAAAAGTTTGGAGCCAAATCGTGCAACTCATCAGAGGCTAGCGGAGGGTCAGAAGAGATGTACTCGGAATTGGTGGACTGTGTCAAGGCTCATCAGCACACACTGAGGTGGGTCACTTTTAATTTACACTTTCCTACTAAATATTCTATTAGAAATCTAACAATGGCGAATTAAAAATTTTACTTCTTAGGCACCATTTTTATTCATGTTACAAAATGCAATTTCAGAAGAATATTAGAATGTTTTATAGGTGAACCTTATTTTGTGCCCGCTGAAACTATTAATATCAAGGATGGATTATGGCAAATAAAAATTACATTGCACTTACGAAACACTGCTTGATTTGCTACATGGAAACTTAAACTTACTACCCGTAATAGCATTTATTAATTACGTAGCACACACATGGACGTGGGCTATAACTGATTGCAACGTACCAAAGTTATGTACAGGAAGTTGAGACAAAAAATTTGATACAGGACACCACTTGTGGTCTATCTAATTGAAATAACCTGAAACTGGCCTACAGATGCCACTCAAGCTGCAGGCATGCGCGCCGCAAGAATTTTTTAATATCATCTCACCTTCTTACATTACTGGCTTAGTCGGTCTTAACTGTTTACTGCTCACTTGTTTTAGTCGCTAAAATCGTCCTGCGATATTAAACATGCGTTGCTATTATGCCCACTAATTATAAACTGACTCTGTATGTAAATTTTAACTCGAAATGCTGTTAATATTAACAGCCTAAAGTTAACAATTAAACCGTTTTGTTTTTCTAGCCTTCTTAGCACGATGTGTTTGTAACGGTTGTATATAGATTGAACTTAAACGTAATTCGATTTCCCATAGCGTTTACAAAAGACTCTTTCCTCTAATGATCATCAAGGGAAAATTTACATCACTATTGTTAACGAAATAAAAAACTTTCAAGAATTGGACTGACTAAGCTCGGGGTGTAAACAGGTGAAATTCCAAAACAGATGGAACACTCATGTCTTGCAGCTAAGGTGGCCTTCGGAAGCCTGTTCAATGTTGTTTACGAGCATCATTTTTTTCCGTCTCGTCTTCCCCCATGACACTGCAGTGCATTGATAACAGTTATTGTATCCACCCACTACAAATTAAAGACAGTAAACTCATGTGTTACTTCAGCTTGCTCCGTTAAATTTAAACTCTTAATGCACAGGGTATCAGTGCATATAATTTTATATGTGGTGCATTAGTATGTACACACATCAGTGTGTTGCTCTTTTACTCTGTGTCTAACAGTCTTCCTAGAAACACGCTACGAACTTTGTAACTTAATCTTTTCTGCATGTTCGTGCCTGGGCCACGAAGTGAACGATTCCTGTCAGTACAGACATAACGTTTTGCGTCCATACGTCCAAATTTCAACGCATGACATGGTGTCCAGGAGAAAATAAACATTAATGGCTTGTTTTTGCCCTCGTGTACTTGGAGGTACTACTCAACCTAAAAACATACTTGTTGTTGTAATTATTAGCCAACAGATGAGGTAAATACTGATGGTGTAATGTTGTTCAGTACACGGTCCTCATCCATCGACAAAAATGTCTGCACCTTCACCTTTTACACAATGTATGTTCTAACATAAAAATATTTATTACCTTAGTGAATACTTCGAAATCCCTTGTGCCGTAAGACCTGCAATAATTTGGTTATAAATCAGTCTGAGGACGACCTGCAGTGCACAGGAACTGAAGAAAACTTCACAAGCCAAGAACTCTAAAAAAGCATTTTATTAGATGACCGGTTTCGAAAGAGATGCGCTGTCATCATAGTATTTTATGCAGTGAGAAGTGACTTGTAACACTGACGGAAAATATTTCGCAAAAATTCAGAAGCATAATATCCGGAGATGACTGTAGAAACTGGTCGTCCAATAAAATGCTTTTTTAGCGATTTTGGCTTGTGAAATTTACTTCAGTTACCAATAATTTGGTTCTGAGAGACTCAGGAAGTTCGCTGGGATGGGTCTCGAAACTGGGTTGTAAAATAATGGTCGGATGTTGAGTCGTGGCACCGCATACATTTCTAAATTGCGAGGAAGTGTTGTGGTTGTTCTAAGATTATGTTAAAGTGAATGACACACTCAGATCTGCGCAGAGAGCCAGGTTAACTGTCTGAGCGTTCCTCTTCCTGCCCACAGCTTCCTGCACGTGCTGCAGGACGTGATGAGCCCGGTGGCGATGGCGCAGTTCGTGTGCAGCGCCACGGCTGCCTGCATCACGCTCTTTCAGGCCACGTTCGTAAGCAGCTGTCGTTGTTTCACGACATATTTCCCTAATTTTAGAGATCATTTTCATGTAAGATACACTGATCTGCCAGAACTGTATGATCACCTACACAATAGCTATTATATCACCTTCGACACGGGTAACAGCGGGGACGAGTCGTGGCATGGAAGCAATGAGGCCTTAGTAGGTCGCTGGTCTGAACACACAAATCACTTTATTCTCGTCACTTTCGGCGAGGAAGCGATGAGCACTGACGCCACGCTCAATCACGCCTCACATGTGTTCGTAGTGTTCAGATCTGACGAATTAAGGAGATAGCACATCAATTGGAACCTCGCCACTGTTTTCCTCGAAATACTCCATCACATTGCTCGCCTTGTGACATGCCGCATTATCTTGTTGAAAAATGCTACTGCCGGGGAAAACACGATCGTCATGAAGTTGCGTACGTAGTTTGCAACCAGTGTAAGATACAGCTTGGCCGTCTTGGTGATTTGTGCGATCTGATCTGTACTCATGGATGTCCACTTGAATAGTCCCCAGGGCAGAATGGAGCCGCTGCCAGCTTGTCTCCATCCCGTCGTACAGAGGTCGCGGAGCTGTTCGCCTGGAACAAGGTGGATTCGCGCCCTCCCACTCAGGCTCTGCCACGTCAAATACCGATGGTCACGTGGCCATTTCAGTCGTAGTTGCCGATGTCGTAGTGTTAAGATTGGCACATACACGGGTCGTCGAAGGCGGAGGTCCATCTTTAGGAGTGTTCGGTGCACTGTGTGTTCTCACACACTTTCACTCGGCTCAGTATTTAAGTCTGATGTTAATTCCGCCACAGTTCGCCGCCTGTCCCGTTTTACCAGTCTGCACAGATTACGAATTCGGCATCTCTAATCAGGAGTGGCCACCCATTACCACGACGTCTGGACGTGGTTTCACCTTAGTTTCGCCACGTGTTGAAGACACTCACCACAGCATTCGTCGAGTACGCAACAAGTCTTGCAGTTTCCGGAATGTTCGTGCCGAGCCTCCGGGCACGGCAGTCTGCCGTCGTTGAGACTCACAAGGGGACCCTCCACACTGAAAATCACGGATTTTGATGCGCTTCAAATATGTTGTAGAGGAACTCAGCCTGAGTACCCAGCTAGCCGGTTTTTTAGCGACGGGCCTTGGTTTTTGAGGAAATCGATTTTGAAGTTCATTGCGTACTTTGTATACCCGTAACAATACATACATTCCGAGCAAGTCAGCTTAGTTCAGCGGTAAAGTTTCACTGCTACCGCGCTGGGGGTACCGTGTTCGAATTCTTCTCAGTCGCTTCTTGCATTACCTGAAATCGATCTCCGCCCATTATCGTCCCCTCTCCCGTGAATATCGTTAGCCATCTCCTTGTTGCGGCCAATGAGAACGCGAGTTGCATTCCTTTACGTTGGCATCTAACTACAGCGTTAGTTTCTCGCAAAACGTCTCTAGTGCCGTGTGTTAGAAAAAATCCTGTGAAATGGAAGATCCAAGTGTTTCTGCAGTAGTGCAGCCAGAAGAAGATCCACAAGTAGAGGAGTTGAACGAAGAATCAAAAGGCGAAATCACAATTTCCATTAAATACACCGAAATCTACTCCGCGAACAGGGTTGGAACACGGTACCTATAGCGCGATAGCCGTGAAACTTTACCGCCACGCTACGCTGACTTGCTCGGAATATATGTAATGTTACGGGTATAAAAAGGACGCAATGAACTTCAAAACCGATTTTCTCAAAAACCGAGGCCCGTCGCTAAAAAACCGGATAGCCAGGTACTCAGGGTAAGTTCCTCTACTCCATATTTCAAGCTCATCAAAATCCGTGATTTACAGTATGGAGGGTCCCCTTGTCAGATAGATCGCACGCCTTCCCCATTCTCTGCACAGACAGCACGCTCACTGTCACTACATGCACCGTGCACGTGTTTGATTGGAAGTCACTGCTCAGCAAGTGAGGGTGCTGTCGCCTGGACGCCTTACATCGATAGTTGGTCGGTGGCCACGATGTTCTGGCTGATCAGTGTGTGGGTTCAGTAGACGCAATACGTTACTGTAGTTCATGTTACATGAGTCACAGATCAAAAACTTCTGGGCCACATTCAGTACGTCTCTCTTATTTCAGAACTCATTTCCTGATTGTAAGTTTCATTTTAGATAGATATAATAAGTTACAAATTTATAAGAAGTTCGAAGATTAATAAGTTTCATACTTTTACTCAACCTTCTATATAGGACTAAGTGTTAAAATTTTATACGTGTGTTCCAATAAATAATGTTCGTTTATAAAATACACCAGCACATTGCCTTAGTGACGAGTAATTTATCCCCTTGTTTATGAGAATTATCTTTTACAGATTTTCCCTCACAACATGCAGTCCTCTAACTTATTCGTTAGGGTGACAAGGGTCGCTGTGATTTGGCTTCTTATTTGTTAGCCTGGTTAAGACTGAGAGGCGTAGCGACAGAATTATGCTCATCCTGAGTCACATAGGTTATCTCTGGTGCTCCACACTGTGACAACTCTAAGGACAGGAATGTGCTGCTTATTGAAAATGCGATGGGAGTGATGGTTTCAGTCGTTACGATTTTTCACTGTGTCAGAGACTTAATTGTTATGTTAAGCTTTCTGTCCTACCAGTACTATTCTTCTAGATATGATTTTTCCTAGAAGCGCCCGTACTGTAAGATAGCAGGACCAGCTCGCATGCGCCGACCGCTGGTGGCCGAGCGGTTCTGGCGCTACAGTCTGGAACCGCGCGACCGCTACGGTCGCAGGTTCGAATCCTGCCTCGGGCATGAATGGGTGTGTTGTCCTTAGGTTAGTTAGGTTTAAGTAGTTCTAAGTTCTAGGGGACTTATGACCTCAGCAGTTGAGTCCCATAGTGCTCAGAGCCATTTGACCCATTTGAACCAGCTCGCATGCAATTTGAACTTCTAGCTGTCTGGTACAAGCAACGGCCTCTAGGCACGTTCGTGCTAACACGAGAAATACGTAATTCCAGAAAAATGTACGTACCTCAGCATTTAAATTTTGAGTAACATATAAAGAAGAATGCTGACGTTTAGATGGGTAGACCGCGTAACTAATTAGGAGGAACTGAATAGAAATGGGGAGACAAGAAATTTGTGGCACAACATGACTATCTGTTGATAGGACCCATTCTGAGACATAAAGGTATCACCAATTTAGTATTGAAGAGGAGTGTGGGGGATTAAAATCGTAGTGGAAAACCAAGGCTGAATACACTCCTGGAAATGGAAAAAAGAACACATTGACACCGGTGTGTCAGACCCACCATACTTGCTCCAGACACTGCGAGAGGGCTGTACAAGCAATGATCACACGCACGGCACAGCGGACACACCAGGAACCGCGGTGTTGGCCGTCGAATGGCGCTAGCTGCGCAGCATTTGTGCACCGCCGCCGTCAATGTCAGCCAGTTTGCCGTGGCATACGGAGCTCCATCGCAGTCTTTAACACTGGTAGCATGCCGCGACAGCGTGGACGTGAACCGTATGTGCAGTTGACGGGCTTTGAGCGAGGGCGTATAGTGGGCATGCGGGAGGCTGGGTGGACGTACCGCCGAATTGCTCAACACGTGGGGCGTGAGGTCTCCACAGTACATCGATGTTGTCGCCAGTGGTCGGCGGAAGGTGCACGTGCCCGTCGACCTGGGACCGGACCGCAGCGACGCATGGATGCACGCCAAGACCGTAGGATCCTACGCAGTGCCGTAGGGGACCGCACCGCCACTTCCCAGCAAATTAGGGACACTGTTGCTCCTGGGGTATCGGCGAGGACCATTCGCAACCGTCTCCATGAAGCTGGGCTACGGTCCCGCACACCGTAAGGCCGTCTTCCGCTCACGCCCCAACATCGTGCAGCCCGCCTCCAGTGGTGTCGCGACAGGCGTGAATGGAGGGACGAATGGAGACGTGTCGTCTTCAGCGATGAGAGTCGCTTCTGCCTTGGTGCCAATGATGGTCGTATGCGTGTTTGGCGCCGTGCAGGTGAGCGCCACAATCAGGACTGCATACGACCAAGGCACACAGGGCCAGCACCCGGCATCATGGTGTGGGGAGCGATCTCCTACACTGGCCGTACACCACTGGTGATCGTCGAGGGGACACTGAATAGTGCACGGTACATCCAAACCGTCATCGAACCCATCGTTCTACCATTGCTAGACCGGCAAGGGAACTTGCTGTTCCAACAGGACAATGCACGTCCGCATGTATCCCGTGCCACCCAACGTGCTCTAGAAGGTGTAAGTCAACTACCCTGGCCAGCAAGATCTCCGGATCTGTCCCCCATTGAGCATGTTTGGGACTGGATGAAGCGTCGTCTCACGTGGTCTGCACGTCCAGCACGAACGCTGGTCCACCTGAGGCGCCAGGTGGTAATGGCATGGCAAGCCGTTCCACAGGACTACATCCAGCATCTCTACGATCGTCTCCATGGGAGAATAGCAGCCTGCATTGCTGCGAAAGGTGGATATACACTGTACTAGTGCCGACATTGTGCATGCTCTGTTGCCTGTGTCTATGTGCCTGTGGTTCTGTCAGTGTGATCATGTGATGTATCTGACCCCACGAATGTGTCAGTAAAGTTTCCCCTTCCTGGGACAATGAATTCACGGTGTTCTTATTTCAATTTCCAGGAGTGTATAATAATCGGATTCAAAAGGACGTACGTTGCAGTAGTTGTTTGTAAATAAAGCGGCTTTTACAGGATGGAGTAGCTTGGAGACTTGCATGAAACCGATCTCGGGCTAAAGACCACAACACAAAAAACATATTACGTGATACAATTCACCAATGTCGCGTTGGGGCGTCAATTATTATTCAATCAAGCATCCTTCTACAGCACCACAGTTCATAAATTTCTATCTTTTTCTTGTAAGAAAATAATGTCTGAATCATATTTATAAGGTTCAGAAATTCCTCTTTTTCAGAAATTCTTTCCTTACCCTTACTAGTCTGCATTTCACACCTTATCCACTTCATCAATTATCTTGCTGCCAAAATAATAAATTTAATGTACCTTTTTCAGTGTCTCGTTTCGAAATCTAATTCCCTCAGCATCGTCTGATTTACTTAGATTACATCTTATTAACCGTGTTTACTTTTAACGATGTTTATCATATAGTCATTTCTCAAGTCACTATCCACTTCGTTCAACTGCTGTTCCAAGTCCTTAGCCACATCTAACAGAATACAGTGTCATCAGCAACAGCCGACTTTTTATATCTTTTCCCTGAACTTTTATTTCCTTCACAGCCTGCTGTGTGCACAGACTGAATAACATCGACGATAGCCTACATCGATGTCTCAGTTCCTTTTCAACTATGGCTTCTCTTCCATTACCTTCGATTCACATTAAGGCACTCTGGTTTCCGTATAAGTTGCAAGAAGATTCCGGACCCTGTATTGTGTCTCTGATTCCTTTAATATTTCTAAGAGAATAGTCCAGTACACATTGTCAAAAGCTTTCTCTAAATCTAGAAATGTTGCAAATGTAGGTTTGTCTTCTGTGATCTATGAAATAAGTCGCTGAGTCAGTACTGCCCCGCGTGTTCTACATTTTTACAGAGCCCAAACTGAGCTTCCCCAAGGTCGGCCTCTATCAGTTTTTCCAGTCTTCTGTAGGAAATTCTTTTCAATATTTTGCAACAGTGAGTTATTAAACTCCTAATTCGACAGAATTCAGTCTTGTCTGCAAATGCTTTCTTTGGAATTGGAATTATTACCTTCTTCTTGAAGTATCAGAGTATTTTGTCTGTCTTATGAATCTTGCACACCAGGTGGAATAATTTTGTCATGGCCCGCTCTCCAAAAGATCTCAAAAATGCTGAGGGAAATTCGTCTACCCCAGGGATTTTGTTTCCACTTATATCTTTCAGTGCTCGGTGAAATTCTTTTCTCGTCCTATCTCCCATATCTTCCCTTACTTCTTCGTGTTTTTCCATATCATTGTCTTCAAGTTTGTTACTCTTTTATAGACCCTCTATATATTCCGCCCCCCTTTCAGCTTTTCATTCTTTTGTTTGCATCTGAACATTTCATATTCATATACTCCTCTTCCTCTCAATGGTCCCATCAATTTTTCGACAGGTAGCATGTGTCTTACACCTATTCATCCTTACGTCAAGGCCTTGCGTTTGCCCTCTAGCCATTACTGCTTGGGCAGTTTGTACTTTCATCAGTCTCATTTTTTTGGATGTCGGCTTCATTTGTTAAGTTATACATAAAAGGTATAAAGTTGAGAGCTATGACATGAGCGTGTGTGTGCATGGGGAGGGAATATGCGTATGAGAAAGAGGGTCATTTCGGAGATCAGCTGGCAAACTGAATTTCCGCCATCCTCTTTTTCTGGAAGCAATCCTTACAACACATCCCTACAAGCCTTACTTAGCAAAACTTTCAACTAAGTAAGGAAAGGAACTCAGGCTTGAGCGTGCTGAAGGCACGACGGCAGCCAGTGAGACGATGCACTCACTCACTTCATGGCAATTAAACAGGTGAGACAACAGCACATAGACGCACCTCTTGGGCATCAATAGCGTCCTGATCCCAGATGTGGTGACAGAAACACTGGGGTCTGCGGCTCGCATCCCCAGTCCGCACTTCCCGTACCACGTAATCAGAGGAGACACGTCTGGGCACTGCTGTCCCGTAACTGACAATGGGAATGTAGGAGTATTTACAAAGAACTTAACTGGATGAGCCCATTCGTCAGTATGACAATTCACTCCCTCTGACCTGGATGTTGTAATACTACTCCAGTCAATGTGATTCCAGGCCGAAGACAGACCCGAATGTGGTGTATACGTTTACGAAATTACAGTGACATGTCAGGCAGTATACAGGGTGGTCGATTGATAGTGACCAGGCCAAATATCTCACGAAATTAGCATCAAACGAAAAAAACTACGAAGAACGAAACTCGTCTAGCTTGAAGGGGGAAACCAGATGATGCTAGGGTTGGCCCGCTAGATGGCGCTGCCATAGATCAAACGGATATCAACTGCGTTTTTTTAAATGGGAACCCCCATTTTTACTACATATTCGTGTAGTACGTAAAGAAATTTGAATGGTTTAGTTGGACCACTTTTTTTCCCTTTCTGATAGATGGCGCAGTAATAGTCACAAACGAATAAGTACCTGGCATCACATAACATTCCTCCAGTGCAGACAGTATTTGCTTCGTGATACTTCACCCGTGTTAAAATGGACCGTTTACCAATTGCGGAAAAGGTCGATATCGTGTTGATGTATGGTTATTGTGATCAAAATGCCCAACGGACGTGTGCTATGTATGCTGCTCGGTATCCTGGACGACATAATCCAAGTGTCCGGACCGTTCGGAGGATAGTTACGTTATTTAAGGAAACAGGAAGTGTTCAGCCACATGTGAAACGTCAACCACGACCTGCAACAAATGATGAGGGCCAAGTAGGTGTTTTAGCTGCTGTCGCGGCTAATCTGCACGTCAGTAGCAGAAAAATTGCGCGAGAATCGGGAATCTCAAAAACATCGGTGTTGAGAATGCTACATCAACATCGATTGCACCCGCACCATATTTCTATGCACCAGGAATTGCATGGCGACGACTTTGAACGTCGTGTACAGTTCTGCCACTGGGCGCAAGAGAAATTACGGGACGATGACAGATTTTTTGCACGCGTTCTATTTAGCGACGAAGCGTCATTCACCAACAGCGGTAACATAAACCGGCATAATATGCACTATTGGGCAACGGAAAATACACGATGGCTGAGACAAGTTGAACATCAGCGATATTGGCGGGTTAATGTATGGTGCGACATTATGGGAGGAAGAATAATTGGTCCTCTCTGTTGGGAAAGTTGAAGGATATTTGCTATCGTGATACACCGACAATGCCTGACAACATGCGTCAGCGCATTGCCAATGCATGTGCGAACATTACGGAAGGCGAACTACTCGCTGTTGAGAGGAATGCCGTTTCACGTATTGCCAAATGCATTGAGGTTGACGGACATCATTTTGAGCATTTATTACATTAATGTGATATTTACAGGTAATCACGCTGTAACAGCTTGCGTTCTCAGAAATGATAAGTTGACAAAGGTACATGTATCGCATTGGAACAACCGAAATAAAATGTTCAAACGTACCTACGTTCTGTATTTTAATTTAAAAAACCTACCTGTTACCAACTGTTCGTCTAAAACTGTGAGCCATATGTTTGTGACTATTACAGCGCCATCTATCACAAGGCGAAAAAAGTGGTCCAACTAAAACATTCATATTTCTTTACGTAATACACGAATACGTAATAAAAATGGGGGTTCCTATTTTTAAAAAAAAACGCAGTTGATATCCGTTTGACCTATGGCAGCGCCATCTAGCGTGGCAACCATAGCGCCACCTGGTTTCCCCTTCAAGCTTGACGAGTTTCGTTCTATGTAGTTTTTTTCGTTCGACGCTTATTTCGTGAGATATTTGGCCCGGTCACGGGCAATGGACCACCCTATATGTAGTATAATTGTCTTCAGTGACGAGTCCCTCTTTAATCGACAGCCGGAATGGCCGAGCGGTTCTAGGCGCTTCAGTCTGGAACCGCGCGACCGCTACAGTTGCAGTTTCGAATCCTGCCTCGGGCATGGATGTGTGTGATGTCCTTAAATTACTTAGGTTTAAGTAGTTCTATGGGACTGATGACCTCAGATATTAAGTCCCATAGTGCTCAGAACCATTTTCTCCCTCTTTAATCAAGAGAATGACATAGACTTCATTTTGGTTAAGTCTTCCTGTCTTAACTGTACTAATCTTGTAATCTTTTAGATATGGTTTTTACTACAAACACAGTACTGTAAGATAGCAGGGCGAGTTATACAGTTCGTCTCCTCACTACATGGTATTAGCAGCTGTCTTTAGTGAAGAGTCTGGCTTCGAAAGCGTGTCTGGAGTCATTTCGGACTGCGTTGGGATAGCAGCCATGCGGCACGACAACCTAGAGTGGTGATCGGGAGTCCCATTTCATTTAATGGCAGGACCATTTTGGTTCCCACCCTTACAACACAGCGGTACGTCGACGATATTCGATATTGTTACCCTTCATGGAAAGCCATCTTGGGCTCACATTTCAGCAAGATAATTTTGATCTGTAAACGGCGAAATTTTCTGCTGCTTGTCTTCGTGATTACCAAACCCAATCATGGCCAGCAAGGTCACCCAATCTCTCTCCAATTGAGAACGTTAGGAACATTATAAATAGCGCCCTCTAACTACATCGGGATTTTCACCATCCATCACGCACACTGGACCGAATTTGGCACGATTTCCCTCAGTAAGGCGTCCAACAACTCTCAATCAATGCCAAGCCGAATAACTGCTTTCATTGGGGCCACAGGTGTACCAACGTTTTATTGACTTGCTCAATTCGTGAAGCTCATTCTCTTCAATAAACTATCCAATTTTTTCTGAAATTATAATCATTTGTCTGTGCATCTACACCACATCTACCAATTTGAGTCCCATTCAGACAATTCGTTCGTGGTGCATCGTTTTTTTATCTTAGGAGGTACTTTGAAATTCATCCTTATTCTTAAATAAAATCTGAAAACTGTTAGTCCAACTCTTATATCTTGGTGATTAGAAGTTTTGAAGTGATTTATGATTGTCATATCCTGTACAACTTTCTTAAATATTGAAGAAATATAGTAAATTTAATGTTTAAATCTGTTTACCCCCTTCCAAATAAGACTCCTATTTGTTTTATTCCGGAAACAAAAATGTTGTTCTCTCTAAATTTGAAAATGGCGGTTTATTAACTTTACTCTCTGCACGTTACACTTAGTCGAGAGATTTTGATGTTCTCGCAGTCGATCTAGACAGGGCTTGGACGTCACTCACACGTGTACTGAGACATGCAAATGGTCTGTGCTACACGTAGTTGGTAATGATAACCATCACTATTATTCATGCTGCAAAAGGCCTTCAGCCGAACTCACAGTTAACGGTGGAGCGCAAATTAATTTTTTTGCGACAAGAACTTTTAATCACTAAAGATTCTTCCAGCCACTTCACGATAAGAACGTGGGGATTTGTTACGAAACTAGAGTATGTTTCGCGTGCCCTGTTAACTTCCGTATCTATTGCTTTTCCATGTTCTAAGCATCGAGAACAATTAAAGTCACATCGTGGCCTTATTATGGTTACGGATTTAACGATCGTGAGTCCTGCAGCTGAATGACTGTCTGGCTTAATGGAACGCGTATTCAACACACATGGATATCTTTGCATCTCGTGTTCCTTCTTTAGAATGTGTCACATTTTCTTCCTCCAGTTTCCTCAGTGATTTTGTAATCATGTTTGCCGTATAACTTGTGTAGCTTGTAACATAAAAGCTTGTGGCACGCCAGCTACGGGCTACGTCTGGAATTTGAACCCAATGACATCTGCCATTCTTCACTCCTGAATGTATAAATTCAGTCAAAGAGATTGTTAACGTTTTGCACACACCGAGAATTATTATCTGTAACTCCGGCTCTGTCGTTCCTATAGCCACAGTTTCATCTCATGTTAATACACGTTCACTATATATACCGGTACATGAATATATTTTCTTGGAGCGTGAAAGGAAAGTTCTTCGCCTTACGAATCCACGAGACGCGGGGCAGGTCAACAGAGAACATCTGTAGTGAATAATTACAGGTCTAGCATGCTAGCATGCAATTGTACTCATTTCCAGGAATAAGTCCCGTTCATTAAGATCATGTTAAAATTAAGAACATCTTCAAGGAATAATCCCATTGCAGTTAGATAATCCTTAAGTCAGAGTAGCATCTTACTTACATGCAGTGAATTCAATTCATGATTTAAGACCAACAAGATGACACAGATTACTCTAATATTCGATCTCTACCATTTGTGGCATCACACACAAAGTTGTAGACTCGATTATTGGTTATACTTCTGCTTTTGCACTCACAACGATTAGTTTCATCTTGTAATGAGTTTAGCTGACAATGATTATTTCAGTAGTTTCTCATGAGATTTCCCTCTCCTCAGCAGAATGCGAATACGTTGGGGCATTGGCGAGAATGATTTTCATTGAATACCTTTTGTTTATTTTTACAGCAAATCTTTCTGAAAATATTTCATTACATGTAATATTGTTCCTAATTTTCTTGTTTACAATTAAGCTACACATTTCCTTCCTTCTCCGTTCTTCTGCAATAAAATAAACGTCCCACTTTTAATTGATGCAGTCATTTTTGAAAGAGCCTTATTCCAAATTTTGACAAAGAGAGTTAAGAACGGTGCCAAGTTCTACAAACATAGATAGAACTTTGTGAATTAAAAAAGGCGTTATTCCAGCTATTGTTAATGTGTTTCTTGCGACTTAGTTACAGCGACATCATTTCTGAAAGGGCTTTACTCCTGGAATAATGACCTCTCAATACTGATTATCTTCGCCTGTCGTCTCATCGAATACCTAATGCACTAAGCGTTACGTTTCGCTTATCGTAGTTCAAGTCATATGTTGAACGGTACTGCTAAACTGGTGCGTAACACGGAAAATAATGAATCTGAAATGCATGCATACCATGAAGGCACTGCGAAGAAAGGAGAAAATTACGTATGCTCCTTCCGACTTGATTATGTTGTTGTTGTTGTTGTGGTCTTCAGTCCTGAGACTGGTTTGATGCAGCTCTCCATGCTACTCTATCCTGTGCAAGCTTCTTCATCTCCCAGTACCTACTGCATCCTTCTGTATCTATTTAGTGTATTCATCTCTTGGTCTCCCTCTACGATTTTTACCCTCCACGCTGCCCTCCAATACCAAATTGGTGATCCCTTGATGCCTCAGAACATGTCCTACCAACCGATCCCTTCTTCTAGTCAGGTTGTGCCACAAACATCTCTTCTCCCGAATCCTATTCAGTACTTCCTCATTAGTTATGTGATCTACCCATCTAATCTTCAACATTCTTCTGTAGCACCACATTTCAAAAGCTTCTTGTCCAAACTATTTATCGTCCATGTTTCACTTCCATACATGGCTACATTCCATACAAATACTTTCAGAAACGACTTCCTGACACTTAAATCTAAACTCGATGTTAACAAATTTCTCTTCTTCAGAAATGCTTTCCTTGCCATTGCCAGTCTACATTTTATATCCTCTCTACTTCGACCATCATCAGTTACTTTGCTCCCCAAATAGCAAAACTCCTTTACTACTTTATGTGTCTCATTTCCTAATCTAATTCCCTCAGCATCACCAGACTTAATTCGACTACGTTCCATTATCCTCGTTTTGCTTCTGTTGATGTTCATCTTATACCCTCCTTTCAAGACACTGTCCATTCCGTTCAACGGCTCTTCCAAGTCCTTTGCTGTCTCTTGGAGAATTACAATGTCATCGGCAAACCTCGAAGTTTTTATTTCTTGTCAATGGATTTTAGTACCTACTCCGAATTTTGCATTTTGATTCCTTCACTGCTTGCTCAATCTAGAGATTGAAGAACATCGGGGAGAGGCTACAACCCTGTCTGACTCCCTTCCCAACCACTGCTTCCCTTTGACGCCCCTCGACTCTTATAACTGCCATCTGGTTTCTGTACAAATTGTAAATAGCTTTTCGCTCCCTGTATTTTACCCCTGCCACCTTCAGAATTTGAAAGAGAGTATTCCAATCAACATTGTCAAAAGCCTTCTCTGAGTCTACAAATGCTAGAAACGTAGGTTTGCCTTCCCTTAATCTAGCTTCTAAGATAAGTCGTAAGGTCAGTATTGCCTCACGTGTTCCGATATTTCTACGGAATCCAAACTGATCTTCCCCGAGGTCGGCTTCTACTAGTTTTTCCATTCGTCTGTAAAGGATTCACGTTGGTATTTTGCAGCCGTGGCTTATTAAACTGATAGTTCGGTAATTTTCACATCTGTCAACACCTGTTTGGTTTGGGATTGGAATTATTATATTCTTCTTGAAGTCTGAGGGTATTTCGCCTGTCTCATACATCTTGCTCACCAGATGGTATAGTTTTGTAAGGACTGGCTCTCTCAAGACCGTCAGTAGTTCTAATGGAATGTTGTCTACTCCCACGGCCTTGTTTCGACCCAGGTCTTCCAGCGCTCTGTCAAACTCTTCACGCAGTATCATATCTCCCATTTCATCTTCATCTACATCCTCTTCCATTTCCATTATATTGTCCTCAAGTACAACGCCCTTGTATAGATCCTCTATATACTCCTTCCACCTTTCTGCTTTCCCTTCTTTGCTTAGAACTGTGTTTCCATCTGAGCTCTTGATATTCATACAAGTGGTTCTCTTTTCTCCTGTAGGCACTATCTATCTTACCCCTAGTGAGATAAGCCTCTACATCCTTACATTTGTCCTCTAGCCATCCCTGCTAAGCCATTTTGCACTTCCTGTCGATCTCATTTTTGTGACGTTTGTATTCCTTTTTGCCTGCTTCATTTACTGCATTTTTATATTTTCTCCTTTCATCACTTAAATTCAATATTTCTTCTGTTACCTAAGGATTTCTACTAGCCGTCGTCTTTTTACCTACTTGATCCTCCGCTGCCTTCACTACTTCATCCCTCAAAGCTACCCATTCCTCCTCTACTGTATTTATGTCCCCCATTCTTGTCAATTGTTCCCTTATGCTTTCCCAGAAACTCTCTACAACCTCTGGTTTAGTCAGTTTATCCAGGTCCCATCTCCTAAAATTACCACCATTTTTTTAGTTTCTTCAGTTTTAATCTACAGTTCATAACCAACAGATTGTGGTCAGAGTCCACAACTGCCCCTGGAAATGTCTTACAATTTAAAACCTGTGTCCTAAATCTCTGTCTTACCGTTATATAATCTATCTGAAACCTGTCAGTGTCTCCAGGTTTCTTCCATGTATACAGCCTTCTTTCATGATTCTTGAACCAAGTGTTACCTATGATTAAGCTATGCTCTGTGCAAAATTCTACCAGGAGGCTTCCTCTTTCATTTCTTAGCCCCAATCCATAGTCACCTACTACGTTTCCTTCTCTCCTTTTTCCTACTGACTAATTCCAGTCACCCATGACTATTAAATTTTCGTCTCCCTTCACTATCTGAATAAATTCTTTTATTTCATCATACATTTCTTCAATTTCTTCGTCATCTGCAGAGCTAGTCGGCATATAAACTTGTACTACTGTGGTAGGCGTGGGCTTCGTATCTATCTTGGCCACAATAATGCGTTCACTATGCTGTTTGTAGTAGCTTACCCGCATTCCTATTTTCCTATTCATTATTAAACCTACTCCTGCATTACCCCTATTTGATTTTCTGTTTATAACCCTGTAGTCACCTGACGAAAAGTCTTGTTCCTCCTGCCACCGAACTTCACTAATTCCCACTATATCTAACTTTAACCTATCCATTTCCCTTTTTAAATTTTCTAACCTACCTGCCCGATTAAGGGATCTGACATTCCACGCTCCGATCCGTAGAGCGCCAGTTTTCTTTCTCCTGATAATCACATCCTCTTGAGTAGTCCCCGCCCGGAGATCCGAATGGGGGACTATTTTACCTCCGGAATATTTTACCCAAGAGGACGCCATCATCATTTAACCATAAAGTTAAGCTGCATGCCCTCGGGAGAAATTACGGCTGTAGTTTCCCCTTGCTTTCAGCCGTTCGCAGTACCAGCACAGCAAGACTGTGGTTAGTGTTACAAGGCCAGATCAGTCAATCATCCAGACTGTTTCCCCTGCAACTACTGAAAAGGCTGCTGCCCCTCTTCAGGAACCACACGTTTGTCTGGCCTCTCAACAGATACCCCTCCGTTGTGGTTGCACCTACGGTACGGCTATCTGTATCACTGAGACACGGAAGCCTCCCCACCTACGGCAAGGTCCATGGTTCATGGGGGGGGGAGGACTTAATTTTATATATATATATAGTGACTTGATTATATAAAAAAATATATACCAGGATATGTCAAAGAGCTAAGTTTGTTTCCCGACGGCTCCGTTTGGCAAAACAAGACAAAAATCATTGGTGAGCGCTAAACATTTTGCTAAAGTGGAACGGTGTTTCTCTATGCGTCGACATTTGTATAACGTATGCGACAGGATATGTTCCGTGGTGAAACTAGTAACCAGAAGAACTCATACAGTGTACGTGGCGGAATAATATTGTGAAATCATTGCAAGTGCTTCGAATATCGCAAGCTCACCATGAAGCTAATAGAAACCAAAGCTATGTAAACTTCTCTAATTGGTGGCAAACATGTTACAAAAAGGATACATCTTTTATTTTTGGAAAGGCTTACGCTGGACCAGCGGCTATTAACAGGAACAAAATGCAAGATCTTCAATGTTACTTGATTATATTAAGCTCAAATAGAGATATCTTCTATGATGATTTGATGAAATGGGCTGTATGTAACATTGCTGCTGTTACCGCTGCAGATGATGATCAATGAAATCATGTTTGACGTGCTTTGATTAGAGTTACAATACAGTGAAACGGTTTGAGTAAAAGGAAACAACATAAAACACTATTAAAAACGTAACTTGACCATAATTATGAATTACTTAATCAAGAAAAGAACTTTATTCTAAGATTTGGTACTTAATTTTTTCAAAGACATTGCAAAACCTAGCAACTGCAAGAATGGCAAAATATACATTATATTCTGTTATTTAAACATTGGAAAGCCCAACCTGTTACGTTCGATTCATTAATACACAGAATGTTTTCCTTCGCTCCTGAACACTAAAGATTTCGGAGTAATGCCTTTTGAAAAGTGGCTGTGCCGATTGTGTTTGGCCTTCATGGTTTCACCACAGCTCAGTTTCTTCTATTGTATTTCAATGGATCCCATTTTGCTACACTATCTTTAGATTCTAAAACTATAAATTTGAATTTCCTTAAATAAAAGTAAAAGAAGGAGATGTGATTATAAGATCCCTGTCACTCTTTATTAACGTGCATAAAAATATGTGACAGAGGCCTTTATTTGAGAAACTGGAGAATGTTCCTGCAATCTTTAAACGTAAATAAATTCGGGACTCCTCGAATGTTGTACAACATCTACAGGACAGTATTTAGTGTAAAACACTATAACCGCCCTTTACTGGTATTTCCCATTTGTTACTAACTTTCAACATGTAAGTGAATGTAAATATAATAGTCTGTGACATATTTAGTCCAAACTGGTAGAATTCGATTGTTCAAACAAAAATATGTGTAGTAACATGCATGTAAACAATTTTTGAGTGCATAAATGAACGTTACTAATTATTTCTTTCAGAATCCGGAAGGAAACTCTATTTTCAAATGTTTGATGTACCTTCCCATGCCAGCATTTCAAATATACATTTACTGTTGGGGTGGACATGAATTAATTGATGAGGTATGTACTTGTAATAATTACATTTATATTTCATCTATTTAGAGTAAGTATTTGGCAAATGTCGTTCATATTGCTTTGCAGTCTCTACTGACAGTGAATGTAGAATTGGTCCACCTTTTAGCAGGTATGCTAATTGTTGCTTTGTCTTTACACACAAACATGTTTCACCAAAGTTGCGACAGCCTCAGTGGGTTTTCTTATTTTCTTTCACGTTGTGTGTGTGCCCAGTTACTGGCAACCGAAATCTGCCACAGATCTAAATTAGTACCAGTGGCTGATTTTGGCTGATAGTCACAGGACCGCACAATAAAAAACAAAACAAAAACCACTGAGGATGCCACAGCAGTGGTGAAACATGTTTGAGCATTAAACACAATATTTTGTGTACTTGCAAAATGCTGGAACCATCCTTAGTTCGTTGTATGTTCTACAAGCACGATACTTGTGCTCGTATCACCATTATGCTCTTTGTTAACTTTTGTTTGTATTTCTCCTGGTTTTGAGCAGAATTATAACCCTAGCTCCGAACGAAGTTTTGTATTAAAAAACTTGAAAGCCTCCATTCCACGCTTTAGCTTTAACCTTTGAGCTAATGACAAGTTATGACTCCAGTATTAGTTCCTAGACGACATCTCCCTCTGTAGGAAACTTGACCTACGACAGAACAATATCACGATCTGAACACTTTTAGTAAAAAGTGAGATAGTGCACCAACTTCCATAGAGCAACGGATACAATTATGGGCCTTCAGCAAAAGACAAATCAAGATAAATTGTAATTAACATCGAAGGACTGAAAACAGATTACATCAGAAAACGAATTCAGCAGAGACTTCATATAAACTGAGGTATTCTTCAGACAGTAGAAACGAAAGCTCATGAGTACATAATATGTACAAGTGCTCACTGGAAGAGCACGCGGCTGTACAAAATCACGTACACTACTGGCCATTAAAACTGCTACACCACGAAGATGACGTGCTACAGACGTGAAATTTAACCGACAGGAAGAAGATGCTGTGATGCGCAAATGATTAGCTTTTCAGAGCATTCACACAAAGTTGGCGCCGGTGGCGACACCTACAACGTGCTGACATGAGGAAAGTTTCCAAACGATTTGTCATACACGAACAGCAGTTGACCGGCGTTGCCTGGTGAAACGTTGTTGTGATGCCTCGTGTACGGAGGAGAAATGCGTATCATCACGTTTCCGACTTTGATAAAGGTCGGATTGTAGCCTATCGCGATTGCGGTTTATCGTATCGCGACATTGCTGCTCGCGTTGGTCGAGATCCAATGACTGTTAGCAGAATATGGAATCGGTGGGTTGAGGAGGGTAATACGTAGCGCCGTGCTGGATCCCAACGGCCTCGTATCACTAGCAGTCGAGATAACAGGCATCTTATCCGCATGGCTGTAGTACATCGTGCGGCCATGTCTCGATCCCTGAGTCAACAGATGGAACGTTTGCAAGACAACAACCATCTGCACGAACAGTTCGACGACGTTTGCAACAACATGGAATATCAGCTCGGAGACCATGGCTGCGGTTACTCTTGACGCGTCATCACAGACAGGAGCGCCTGCGATGGTGTACTCAATGATGAACCAGGGTGCACAAATGGCAAAAGGTCATTTTTTCGGACGAATCCAGGTTCTGTTTACAGCATCATGATGGTCGCAACCGTGTTTGGCGACATCGCGGTGAACGCACATTGGAAGCGTGTATTTGTCATCGCCCTACTGGCGTATCACCCGGCGTGATAGTATGGGGTGCCATTGGTTACACATCTCGGTCACCTCTTGTTCGCGTTGACGACAATTTCAACAGTGGACTTTACATTTCAGATGTGTTACGATCCGTGACTCTACCCCTCATTCGATCCCTGCGAAACTCAACATTTCAGCTTGGTAATGCACGACTGCATGTTGCAGGGACTGTACGGACCTTTTTGGATACAGAAAATGTTCGACTGATTCCCTGGCGAGCACATTCTCCAGATCTCTCACAAATTGAAAACGTCTGGCAACTGGCTCGTCACAATGCGCCAGTCACTAGTCTTGATGAACTGTGGTATCGTGTTGAAGCTGCATGGACAGCTGTACCTGTACACTCAATGCCCAGGCGTATCAAGGTCGTTATTACTGCCAGAGGTGGTTGTTTTGGGTACTGATTTCTCAGGATCTATGCACCCAAATTGCGTGGAAATGTAATCACATGTCAGTTCTAGTATAATATATTTGTCCAATGAATACCCGTTTATCTTCTGCATTTCTTCTTAGTGTAGCAATTTTAATGGCCAGTAGTGTATTTACAAAAGGTAGAATTATAACATGTTTTGGAATGTAGCTTGCAAATTCATAAAGTCAAATGGCTTATCAATACTTTGAATAAAACCTGATTTCCTATTAGCGGATACAATTAACAAGTGTGTTATCAATTGTAAGGATACTTTGTGTAGCCCACGACTAAATTTTGACCAATTTATACAGGGAGCGTCGCTCTCAGTGTGTGCGTACAGCTGTGCGTGGATCGGGGCGAGCCGGCGCGTGACGACAGCGCTGCACATTCTCATGTGCAGGGCGCAGAAGCCGCTCATACTCACCGCTGGGAAGCTCTACCCGGTCAACCGGGACACATTCGTTTCTGTAAGTCTGACCTTTTCTGCACATCACGCGTACCTCTGATTCTTCTGAAAAATGCCATTGCCTGCACAAATTACACATAAAAAAACTCAAGAAATTGAGCCATACATGATATAACATTAGAATGACCACCTGATAAGGTTGAGATAAGACCGACCAAGGTGCACTCCATGGGCGTGTGAGGTCCGAACGCTGTCATACATAGAGGGAAGGGTAATTGGGGGAAGGAAAATGATGGTTGTGCCTGAACAGCCCACCGAACATCACACCGAACATAGGAGAGGCAGAAAAACTCTGAGCGCTGGCGTGAGACACACATCAAGGATGAAAATCTTGCCCAGACCTTGTCTGAAACAACCGACGGTAGCAACACAAGCAAGACAGATGAACTGGATTGTGCTGACAAATCCACTGCTCACGGAAGTGGCACCACGTTGGTTTTTCTTCCGACGAATCTCAATTCTGCATACAGCGTCTAGAAGGACACTGTGTGTGGAGGCTCCCAAGAGAACGAACGTTACCTAATTGCATTTGTCATTGTCATATAGGCATAGTACCTGGCGTGATGGTATGTGGTGCCGTTGGGTACACAACACAAACACTTCCAGTGTGTCTAACCGATAATTTGGACTGCAGCTGTTAATGTCTGGCCCAGAGGCTGTACCCCTTATTCTCGGCCTTCGTGATGTTATTTTTCAACAAGATAACACAAGACCGTATGTTACCCGTTGTTTCATGGCCTATTTTGATACGGAGAGTGTTCGGTCGTTGCCCTGTCCAGCACGTTCTCCATATGTCTCACCTATTGGAAACATCTGGTCATGGGTTGGCGAGAGACTGATACACCACTAAGGTTGATGAGCTTTGTAATCTGTTGAGGCAACGCGGACTGACGAAACTGTATCTGTCAGCCAAGCTCAGTTCCACTAAGTATCCAGCTATATTGAATTATTCTTGCTGTCAAATGTGTCATGTCTGTCTTCTAAATTTCGAACTCTGTACTTACCCAAATGTCCTACAAATTTAAACATGTATTTTTCCTGCTGCACTGTATACGTACAGTGACTAAAATTATGCTCTGGGCTTTCCTTGGTTGTGTTTGAATTTTAATGGCCAAAAGTGTAGACTGCAGCGAAAGAGTTCTTGTCCCATGGCCTTCTTTTCAGAGTTGCTCTCCTCATAACTTTGCCGATAGATAAGCTAGCATCTCCCAGCCTATAAATACGAAAACCGAGTTATTGCATGTGACCAACCGTCATCTATTAAAAGTAACAAAATTACGATACTGGCACCATACGCTTGCTTCGTAGCTCTGCATGCTACGTTTGTTCCCACTGTAAAGGAGTGTTAGAAGCTGCAGTTGTTACCTGTTCCACATAGGGCTAGAAAGCCGCATCCTTGATCACTACAGAGAAAATATTCGTTTCTTCCATTGTACAGGGTAAATCAAAACTCCAGTGATGAACTTTCAGAGGTTCTTCAAGGGTACCTTTTGGGTGTTTTGCTATAAGCGACCCACGGCCTCCGTCGGCTCGTTACAGAGTTACTGCATTTCCTTTGACAATAGATTGGCCGCGGTAGGTCTCTTCCACTGCCATCTCGCTACCAGACTTCACACCAATGGACTTCTTCTCGAGGCACGTGAAAAGCCTAGCTTGCGGGAGTTCTGTCGATGCTCGCACGAAGGTGGTTGCTTGGATTTTCGCAGCAGTGAATTTTGCAATTCTTGAGCGTGTAAAACAGTCGATGGTGCATCGATGTACACTCAGCGTGATCATGGTGAATGAAACTCTTAGCAAAACCTGTAAGGGAACAGTTTTGCATTTGTTACGTGCTGTACTCCCACAGTGACAGAACAGACTGAACAAAATGTGATAAAAGTGTACTTGTTTCGTCTGAAGGTTGTTGCATTACTGGGTGTTGTGTATTACACGTTTTGGTCATTGCATATTGCAGACTTCTTCACTGTTGTGAAGGAATTTCCGCAGAAGCAAGGGTGACTGCAGTAAGACACCGAACGAATCATAATTTCATCCTTATTCTGTTACGAGCCGTCAGGGAATGTGGGTTCCTTACACCAAAATACTCAGAAGGTATCCTTGAAAAACCTCTGAAGTTGGTCGGTGGAGTTCTCGATCACCTTATTTATATTCACATTTGTAACGGTTTTCAGAAATTCTTTAAGCAAACAATGTACCTCCTTATACCGGAAAAGGGAGTGGAGGGGGGTGGAGGGTGGGAGAGGGAACATGTCTCATTCACAAAAACCGAATTAGCTGTTAGTAGTCTAACGCAAGGGTGCTAGATGCGTTACTGCCTATACTTTATTTGAATGACTCAGACTGTGATACCAGCTGCAACATCAAACTTCGCGAAGGTGATGCGGTTATTTAAAATTTAAATCTTATAGATAAAACTGTGCAGACACCAGATTTATAAAAATAAAATCATCATGGTCAAACTGGCTCTAGAGTTTTATAATCTGCCCACTTCATGGCTCGCAGGGTTACAGCAGTCCTTGGTCAAAGAATTAACGCCACATTCACTAAATAAATCGTATCTCAACTGTTCTTGGATGTAATGACGCATGGGACCCCGTAATGAGTTAGTCTCAAAATTTCACTCGTGGTTAAAGCAGGCAGAACGCTTCTGTTATTAGTTGGTTGCCGTAGGTTGTCTATAAAAGGTACTGTTTATTCCTCATTGGAACTTCAACTTCGAAATACTGTTTTTTATTTGCATCCTATTGTAGAATAAATACCAGGCGAGATGTAATGTCTCATGGTACCACGCAGTGAGTTAGTCACAAAATTTCACTCGTGGTTAAGGAAGGCAGATCGCTTCTGTTATTGGTTGGTTGCCGTAGGTTGTCTATGATAGGTACTGTTTATTCCTCATTGAATATTAAGCTCGAAATACTCTATTTTATTTGCTTCGTATTGTAGAATAAACACGGGGCGAGAGGAACTTTCACGTATTTTAGAAATAACATTTCATTAAAAACTGTAATCGTAAGTCCTCTTTGCACAGAACAAAACATGGGAGCTTATACTTGTTAAGTAAATATGAATGTCATGTAACATTGTCAGACATTGACACAGAGTTAAATTTCCTAAACAGGAAAGTCTACCTATACTCCCGTTGACTGATCGTGAAGCGTGAGTGCAGACTTTTACCTGTGATTGTTTAGTGCAGGTAACGGTGTTAGAGTTTGTAGGGTGCAATGCTTACGTTACACTGTTGCTCAAATAGGATGGAGAGGTTGAGTCTGGGGCCACGTGCTACGAGACGGATTGCCCTCAACAGTATCACATTCCCTCACTTCTTAAGGCACAATGGAGTTGCTTGGAACTTAATCCAGGATATTTGCAGAAATTCTAGCGATTAAGTACATTGTGCCACCACCCTCGCCTTTTCAGTCGAGTATTGCTCGTGAAAGTGGCTTCTCCAAGCAAGATTCGAAATGGATACCTTCAAATCGAGTGATCATGTTGGTATAACTCAGCTGCTTCGATGATTTGTTTGTCTTGAGACAGTTTGAAAATATAGTTCTTAATGATTACAGTTTACAGGAAATTTTCAGAATTTTATGGCGTTAATTGAAATATTACTATCTTCCCTCTCTGACAAGATGTCTTTATTTGAACACTTCGATGACTTTAGAGTCATCGAGAACGATATAACGTCCTTCTTGTAACAAGTGCGTCTCTGGTTCCTTTTGTCCATCTTCACGTCATCATTTATCGCACACAACTCCATCACTATATCTTAGCACTTTGTTTCTCGCTACACCAGTAAGCAATTTATTCCACTACTTTTGAACTACACAAGCTACATCACATAGAAACACAACGAACTCAGCATCATGTTAAGGCTATGCAATAGCACAAATAGTTTAATTCTTATCATATCAAGTACCCTAACACATGATTAGTTGCGAGTTTATATTCAGTATAAGTAGAACGAAGGAAACAGGTTTGTAATTAACAGTAGCAAACATTCAGTATTATTCTGAAACAATTTCTCGTTACTTTTCTCTCCATAGTTTTCGCACCTTGTACAAACTTTTGCTACTTAAGGTAGTTAGAATCATAAATTTCTGTAGTTAGTGATTCTGTTAAATTCGTATACATCTATGAATCGTGAAGCTCCATTATTTTTACTATACATTAATCTTGCTACATTTTATGGTCTGTGATTATGTCTCTATTCTTAATTGCTTGAGAAATAACTGAAATTATTTAGCTATCTGTAACGTCTAATTAATTTCATTTAGAGAAGATATCTCTACGTTATTCGATAGAGCGTAAGAAGTGTGATTCATTGGTACCTTATTCGCCATTCTATTCGTTTCAGGTGGATTATATAGGTTTTTCTCAGACTTCAAGAAGAGTGTAAGACTTACTATTCCAAAGAAAGCAGATGCTGACAAGTTTGAGTATTACCGAGCTATTAGTTCAGTAAGTCATGGCTGCAAAATACTAACACGAATTCTTTACAGAAGAACAGAAAAAATAGTAGAAGCCGAACTCGGGGAAGATCAGTTTGGATTCCGGAGAAATGTACGAGCACACGAGGCAATATTTACCCTACGACTTCTCTTACCAAGTAGGCTTAGGAAAGGCAAACCTACGTTTGTAGCATTTGTAGGCTTAGGGAAATCTTTTGACAGTGCTGACTGGAATACATTCTTCGAAATTCTGAAGGTAGCAGGGGTCAAATACAGGAAGCGAAAAGCTATTTGAAACTTGTACTGTAACCGGTGTCAGTTATAAGAATCGAAGGTCATTAAAGGAAGTAGTGATGGAGAATGGAGTGAGACAGGGTTGCTATCTATCCCCGATGTCGTTCAATATGTACACTGAGCAAGAAGTAAAGGAAAAAACTGGTGAAGGAATTAAAGTTCAGGTAGAAGAAATAAAAATTTGTCGTTTGCCGATGACCCTGTAATTCTGTCATCTGTCAGAGACAGCAACAAAATTGGAAGAGCAGTTGAATAGAATGGACAGTGACTTTAAAGGAGGATATAAGATGAACATTAAAAAAAGCGTAACAAGAGTAATGGAATGTCGTTGTTGTTGTTGCGGTCTTCAGTCCTGAGACTGGTTTGATGCAGCTCTCCATGCTACTCTATCCTGTGCAAGCATCTTCATCTCCCAGTACTTACTGCAACCTTCATCCTTCTGAATCTGCTTAGTGTATTCATCTCTTGGTCTCCCTCCATGATTGAATGAAATGTAGCAGAACTAAATCAGGTGATGGCGAAGGAATTATGTTAGGAAATGAAACACTACAAGTACTAGATGGGTTTGGCTATTTCGGCAGCAAAATAACTGATGATGGCTAAAGTAGAGGGGAGGGTAAAATGTAGAATGGCAATGGCAAGGAAAGCATTTCTGATGAAGAAAAGTTAGTTAGCGACGAATGTATATATAAATGTTAGGAAGTATTTTCTGAAGATGGAATGTAGCTTTTTATGGAAGTAAAACGTGGACGATAAACAGTTCAGACAATAAGAAACTAGAATTTTTCGGAATGTGGTGCTACAGAAGAACTGAATATTAGATAGATCGATCATGTCACTAACGAGAAGATACTGAGTATATTGAGGGAGAAAAAATCAATGGTATAGCTTGGTCAAAAGTAGGTATTGGTTGAAAGAACATTTTTCCAAGACATCAAGAGATCACCAGTTTAGTACTGGAAGGAAGTGCTGGAGATAAATTGTAGAGGGAGACTAAGAGATGAATTCAGTAAGCTTGTTCAAAAGCATTTAGGTTGCAGTAGTTATTCAGAGATGAAGAGGCGTGGAAAGGATAGAGTAGCATGGAGAGCAGTATCAAACCAGTGTTTAGACTGAAGATCACTACAGAAACATTGATTTCCTAGAAAATCATATGCTTATGTATTTTAAACCATGGATATTTGGTATGGATTACGTCGGATCCATTAACCGTTTACGTCAGAAATTTCATATAAAAAGGTGTTCTTCATTTTTATCGCAGCTCATCTGTTACTGATGATGATAATTCTTTATAACGTTCATATTCCTCTTCCATTTCCAGTGTTCATTACAATGATTTCGCGAAGTGTTGGGCCATATTCATAGCACGACCAGCTCTTTACCTGACTGAACTACCTGCTCCCCAGATATCTCTCTGGCTCCCACTGTCCCAGAAACTTCATGATTTTAGTCACTACTGCATTTGTTCTTCGAATCACTGATTCTAATATTTTTGTTCAATATTACAACAGTGTTAGTGAACGAAAACGAAAACTTCATATCCTTTTTAACTGTAAACCGTTTCCTTGTTGGCGATTTGACTGAACTGTACGTTTTGTATGGATTACCTATATGTACAAGACACCAGTGAAACAGAAGTTGATACTAGGAGATGTTTTAAGGGTCAAAATAATATTCCATAGAGTGCACAAAAGTCGGCCGATGTGGCCGAGCGGTTCTTGGTGCTTCAGTCCGGAACCGCGCTGTTGCTACGGTCGTGGGTTTGAATCCTGCCTCGGGCATGGATGTGTGTGATGTTCTTCGCTTAGTTAGGTTTAAGTAGTTCTAAGTCTAGGGGACTGAGGACCTCAGATGTTATGTCCCATAGTGGTTCGAGCCATCTGAACCATTTTAACCGTAAAAAAACACTTGTAATCTGTGTATGCAGGGTGATCCACGAAAATATGCAAATATTTTAATATGTTATTCTACAAGTAAAACTAAAGAAAAAAGTTTGTATAGGTCCGCAAATGTTTAGTTACGGAGTTAGAGCTAGTAAAAGACTTTGCCTGAAATTTTGCCTCTTCGCTAATATGAAGCTATCGAAAAACTGTAAGAGGTCAAAGAAAAACACGATTTCCATTTATTTCTAATGAAAAAAAATAATATATGTTTCTGTAATTGTTACTAAAATGCTACAGAATAAGAAAAAATGTTCGTGAGTCTGTCTGTTACGACAGTATTTACTATTGATTCACTGGAGAAGCACTCCTCTGAATGGAAGATGAATTTACAGTCAAGTGACTTAGCTTCTTGTAAACAATTGTTTAAGTACCTAGGCACACTAGCAGCTTTATGATAAGCTTACCCCCTCACGATATTTACCGTTCGCCGCTATTTAGGATTGGAAGCTCACCGTAGAGCTCATAAATATTATACCAAGCATACAACTCACTTCCATTATTCGTGTCTCAAACTTCTTTTTTAAAAAAAGCAATTTTTGCAGTAAAAATAGTGCGTTAACTTCTCACGAAATGGTTTACTTTTATAGATAGTACTGCAGATACAAAATATTCATCCAGCAGCTCTCATAATTTGTGGAAAATAGATTTTCAGCCACAGTTAAATGATAGTTTTTATTTGTTACATAACGTTTAATGAGCACATTCCTTCATTTATTGAACATGTGAATGGTTGAACAATTTATTTTTATTCTCAACGATTTGCCTGTGCTATTTGTGCCATGTCTCAACTTCACAATATGACTCAAAGCGTGATCTCACAGTTCGTTACGTGACTGGTCATAATTTAAGCATAACGGATGTGCGTTTTATTTGCGTGGGACTCGTATAAGGATAAAATATAAAGGTGCACTAGGAGTGCACAAAAAGGATGGACAAAAATGAAAACAGATTTGTATGAGCCTGGTGAAAATAGCGCAGAAATGCTGAGAAAAGTCGACTGGAAGAAATTTAAAGAAAGAGGCTTATTAGTACCTCACAAAAGCCTGCTGTTAAGGATTAAGAAAGCAATTTTCAGTGGTAAATCCTCGAAATCTCGACAACGCTACACAAAACACTCCTTAATGGATCGTAAAGATACGAGTATGCTAATAATAGCTCCTAAAGGAATATATAAGAAGTTGATGGGCCTCCACATCATCAGTGAAAGGACTGCAAAGGAAATATGCGCCTCAGTTAAATAGATTGTCTCTTCCATTCAGAGCCTCGATTTACCGATTTCAAGAATTAATTTAAGAGCTTTTGCAGTTATAGCGATATAGCGAAGGATTGATATTCAATGCGTGAATGTTTTATGCAACTTAAAACATCGTAGTCACGTTCTAGTATACTATACTACAGCTTGCAAAATGATTACATGTCTAACTACAGCAAACAACAGTACACTGTTATTGGTATTCCGTGCAGACTATCGCTACAGAGTAAGCTGAACTACCTCAAGAATGTGTGACCTACATAAGGAGTTTAAAAATGACTTATTTAGCTGTAGTTGATAGTATCATGTTTATTAAGATGCATATATTACAAGGCGTCTTACTTTTAAACAAAATACAACATGTAGGAACAACTATATCATAAATACTGGAAATAGTAGAACAAAACAAACCCAGAAAATTCAGTTTATTATAGTCCATAAAAACTAGAACAGTAAGGATAAAATAATGGGTGTCGATAAAGTCACGTTTTCATTTAAAAAAAGCATAACCTGAAAACTATTAGAGACAGAGCATCGTAGTTTGCTGAAAAACATGTAATTGTCCTCAGAGATTTTTTTATTCTTATGTCAGAATTTTATTGTATGACCCATCAACGAGCACAGAACATGAATACGAAATTGGAGTTGTGCCCGTCTACTGGTAAGCATTGTAGCAGTAGTAATTGTGACTGCTCCAATGAAACGTGCACGATGCTTGGCAGTGTCATTGCCTGATGTTGTGTTGACGCGATCTTTGACACAAATTGGCAAGGGAAGTCTAAGGCCGTGACACCGGTAGAGTGCGTGGGCCGTGCGATGTGAACATCACGGCCAGTCCACCTTTCAGGAAATACGTGCATGTCCATCTTTTCACAGATGGTTGCGGGTCCTCAACTGTTCAGTTGTTGTCGGCAGGTGATGTTTGAAGTGACCGCTGTCTCAAAAATCTACGGATACTAGTCAAAGAGTGCTGGCCCCTATTTTGACTGGACCAAAGGTGGGAATCTTGCTACATGTCGGTCAAAAGGCCTGAAGATGGCGTCATATATCGCCGAAACTGGTAGCCCAATAAAATACCTATTTGGAAATTCAGACAGCTGATAGTTGTTTGATTTGACATCCTTTCGGGAAATATATCGTTCAGCACATCCCACAGGTTCAAACTGCAATGCGGTGGTGCACCATTACTCTGAAAGACGATGGTTGGCTGCAGCTCTTCGATCTGTGGTAGCAGAAACGGTTCCAACATGGCCAGGTAAACATTTCCCTTTATCCCATTCAAAGCGCTCGAGGCAAATGTCGCGATGGTTCTATTTCCTTCCAAGTTCTTCAAACATTCCAGGCTTCGATGTCGACGGGACGTTAAATCTTAATCTTCCTTCTTTTTCGTTCTCGTATGTTTTGCGGTTTTCGGAGCCCCAAATTTTAATGTTGTGGTGATTCACATTTCCAGAAATGTAAAACGCTGCTGCATCTGCAAACAGTATGGAACACGTCAGGACGATCGTTTGGGCGCAACAAATTGGCTATTTGCACTCTGTATGCAAAAAGCGTAGCCACCTATGTAACATTTTATGGACAGTTTATCTTGCTATTTGCAATTCACGTGATGCACGACGACTTGACTTGTGTAGGGAGCGCTGAAATGGAGCTTACACTCTGTCAAAATGTGACTGAGACACAGGGTGACGTCCACTTCGATAAACATATTTCTTGCAGTCAGTCACTTCAAAGCTTCTGAACTACGTTATATGCCCTCCTGTACTAGTGTTGACAATTCTGTAGTACCTCTGGCTCAGGTTATGATTCTGGATACCAGATGACACATTGTGACTTCTCCCGATCTATCGCCATTTTGATGTACTGTAATTCCAGTCTGCAAGGGAAAAAAAGGAAAGAGAAAGCTTTCTATGAGGTGCTAAATGTTTTACAACAAACCACGATTCTATATCTGTAATAGTTTCCAAGTTATGATTTTCTGAAGTGATAGAGGGTCGTCGTGGATACTGTGCCAGGTACAGGCAGATATATTTAAACCGACGGCACTGGCGACAGTGGACATGAGAAGACGAGGAGGTGGAGGGTAAGACTAATGGGGTGGAACACAAGAAGTGGACAGAACCTGGCTTGAATGATAGAGAGACGAAGAGTATCTTAAATGTTTGATGAAAAGTTATGTAGCTGGCAAAAGGAAACGCCTCAGACTTTACTTAAATACAACAGGGAATTGAAATGTGCGCAGTGTGCAGGACAGCTTGTTTCGGAAGAGGGAGCAGCAACAGAGAATGAGTTTGCCAATGTTTCTGTTTTATGGATGAGCACTGGTAGGATACTACCAGTGTTCTGGTGAGTTGACAGACACTTGATCTCTTATGCGAGATATTGGGGTGCTTGTGCACAGAATAGACACATCGTATGGTATCTACGTGACGTACCTGTCCACAGCCATCGTTCTTGGGATATGAAGCAATGACACGGTCAAATAAACGCACGTTACAGGTGCAACACACACAGGCATTCATAGGCAGTTCTAACCGTCTAGATTTTTCACTTATCGTGATGTTACAGATTAGCAAAAGGGTATCGTCAGAAGTGTCCCGGGGAAGTGTGATAGGATCGCTGCTGTCCTCTACATACATGAACCATTTAGCGAAGAGGGTCGGGCAGCAGGCTGCGGTTATTTCCTGATCACGCCGTAATGTACGGTAAGATATCGAAGCTGAGTGAGTGTAGTAAGATACAAAACGACTTAGACTAAATTTCGAGTTCAAAATGGTTCAAATGGCTCTCAGCACTATGGAACTTAACTTCTGAGGTCATCAGTCCCCTAGAACGTACAACTACTTAAAACTAACAAACCTAAGGACATCACACACATCCACGACCGAGGTAGGATTCGAACCTGCGACCGTAGCGGTCGCTCGGTTCCAGACTGTAGCGCCTAGAACCGCTCGGCCACTACGGCCGGCTAAATTTCAAGTTGATGTGATGAATGGCAGCTAGCTCTAAATGTGGAAAAATATAATTAATGCGGACGAGTACGAAGAGAAAACCTGTAGTGTTCGGATGCTGTATTAATAGTGTCCTGCTTGACACCGTTAAGTCGTTTAAATATGAGGGCGTAACACTGAAAAGCGATACCAACGAGCACGTGAGAACTGTGGTAGGGAAGGCGAATGGCCAACTTCGGTTTATTGGGAAAATTTTAGGAGAGAGTGGTTCATCTGTAAAGGTAACCGCTTGTAGGACGCTGGTGCGACCTATTCTTGAATATTGCTCGAGTGTTTCGGAGCGGTACCAGGTTGGATTTAAGGAAGACATCGAAGCAATTCAGAGCCAGCTGCTTTACTGGTAGATTCGAACGACATGTAGGTGTTGGCGGAGGTGCTTCCGGAATTAAAATCGAAATCCCAGGAGGGAGGACGACGTTCTTTTAGGGAAACACTATCGAGAAAATTTCGATAACCGGCGTTTGAAGCTGACTATCGAACGATCTTGGGGGGCGCGCCAACGTACATTGCGCATTAGGACCACGAAGATAAATTGCGGCTCATACGGAGGCATGTCGACGGTCGTTTCTGCCACGCCCTACTTTCGATTGGAACGGGAAAGGAAATAATTAATAGTGGTACAGGATACCCGCCCCCATGCACCGTACGGTGGCTTGCGGAGTTTTTTGGACAACATGGTTGTGGAGAGAAGATGATTAGTATGATTAATCAATAATTCAAATACAGTCTTAATCGAATTTATTATTATTATTATACCGCCAACCGTTTTCAACCCGACGTAGGGGTTATCTTCCGGGCGTTTACACCATTGGTCGACTGTGTGGTGGTGTCACTCCTGTCTACATAACGGCAGGAAACTATGTAGACAGGAGTGACGCCACCAGAAGTGGACCAATGGTGTAAACGTCCGGAAAATGACCCCTACGTCGGGTTGAAACCAGTTGGCGATATAATAATAATAATAAATGCGACTAAGACTCTTTTTGAACTATTAGCTTGCGGAGTGTCTGTGCAGATGGGGATGTTGAATGACATAGTCAAATAAACGGATGTGGGAGATATAACTCACACAGGCATTCATAGACAGTTCTAACCGTCTAGATTTTTCACTTCTCGTGATGTTATGGTTTACATAACAATATCAGAAAGAGTGATCGCACAATTTTACATTCCTCATCCCGTAACACCATGGGAGTTCTCTCGCACGTGGCACAGTATTGTATGCCCACCTCCTGCACCGGTTTTCCTTGTTGTGCTGGGGTAATTTTCTGGATTTCAATGGCTACAAAAATTTTATAGAACTATCTGGTCCCAGACATTAATGCAATAATTTAACAGCCGGACTTTCGAGAGGAAGCTATGAGCTGAAATGGACTAGAGGGCATTAACTTACATCGCTCTGCGTGGAATGCACGTGGAATGCATGTCGATCAACGGTAGCATCCAACAGTAGTTGTTATTTTAATTTTGTCACAGAGTTCACAAGACCCATAAACTAGATTTGTATCTTCAACTTGATTGTAATGTTTTTTCTGATTATTTTGTAGCAATTATTTCACCACTCATTTTATGAGACTAAATTAAGGTAATCATTAGAAACACCATGATGACGCAGCTCTTCAGTAAACACTGTTGTCTGTCTGTGTTGTTCATTCAGTAAATCTAGCTTCATCAGCGGCTAGTATCATTCGAACATTCGAAGTGTTTTGAGTCGTGGAGGCGGACTATGCAGCTGGGCTGGTCTCTTTAATGAAGCATCATTGTGTAGTTAGTGTTAATACGCTTCCAGCTCAAGCTGCTTAGTGTATCTGCTAATATATTCCCAGTACAGATGATACTACTCTAGTATCAAACATCTAAAGACAATTTTATATTGATCTAAGTGTTCTCTGTGTTCTATTTCAGTTAATAAACGGATCTTATTCATTCTACGCGCTTTTGCGACAGATGAGAGGCCACTAAGCGGAACAGAACACACAACTTACCATCAGACGATGCAGATAAACACCGTCCTGTCTGCAACGGAGATCTCTGCTGGCTGGACACCATATATAATTTACGCATCACTCCGTCTAATTTATTTTCTTAAGATTACTTATTTATTAATTAACACCTTAGGAGACTTAGAACTGCATGTTTCTCGTTATTATTTCACAAGTTGTTGGCTCCACCCTAACGAAAACAAATTAAGTATACTCCAAATTTCGTAGTCTAACCATGTAGCAGTAGCTAATATATCTCCTAATGAACTACATACCATTTTCACGCCACACGTGCTATATTGTTAAATCGATCCTAAATTACAGAGAATGCAGTGCTTCGCTGTTCTCCAGGGAATGATGCCTCCTCGTACGTCAAAATATTCTGCACTTTGAAGTTTTCTCCTGTGTCGAAATAGTTAGCCATTGATCCATGAAATGGCGGAAAAAACATTATGCCCCGTCGATGACGAGGTCATGAGAGACTTAACAAGTGCTAGGATAGGACAAGGACATGGATGCGAAGTAGTGTCATTCTGAAAGGAAGCTTCCGGCATCGAACTTCATCGCTTAAAAAAATCCACAGCAAATGTAAATGAGGATTTCAGATGAGGATTTGGGCTCCACCCCTCCACACTGAAGATGGAACTAGATTCAGGTTATTTAGTGGATGGAAGTGGAAGTTATCTCCCTGCTCGTTGACTCTCATTTATGTAAATGTTCCGTACAGAGATGTGGGTGTACTAACTGCTGCTTCCCAGTGTAGCCATTCCTTCATACCTTTCTTTCAAAACTACAGCCCAATTTATTAAATAAAAATTGCGAATTGGACGAGTCTTAAAAACGAGTTAAAGTCACTCGCGTTGGTTGATAAAGATGTCCTTTATTTAGGAGCACAAACATTCAATATAAAGTACAGCTAGTAATAAAAAGTGTAATTAGAAATAAACTCTAGGATTTATCTGTCACCCCGTCCTTCCACTCTTTTGATAAACTTCTCAGCAGAACCAAATTATGCAGGTATTACTAACTATATGTCATAACACGAATCATATGTGACGACATGATGTACGTTATTCAGCCATTTTCACTGGTTTTGTTTTGACGACGTTCGTCTAGTTAGTCTAGGAATCATCTTATTCACTTCTGTGTGTATACGTGAAAATGCTCGTTGTAAGTTTTTTGATCCATATCGAAATGAAAATATGAATAAAACATCTGACCTTTTACCACATCAATGAGGATCATTATGCTTAGATATGGGGAGGAATATTAGCTCATCGGCTTTTGTTATAAATGTTTGTTACATATTTTGATGTTTCTAATCTTCGACATCCTGAATGATCCCGTCAATATGAGTCTCCGGAATGAAAGGTTAAAGGTTGCTGAGCTATCCGTGGTGGTTTTTTCGGATAGAATTTCTACTTTTTATTCAAATGACTAAACATTTTCTCCTAAATAAAACGTTAAAATAATTAAAACTTAAAAGCACTCGAAAACTCCGACAGGTACAGATTCATTTCGCAGACGTGTTGTTTCACTAGAGCGACAAAAGGAATATCATTGGGCCCAAGAAAATTTCAAGCTGCCAGTACTTTACCTGCCGCTTTAGAGTTTTATATTAATTTTATTTCGAAGTGACAAATACTATAAGCTTTCGAACTTCGAGCATTCATTTCCTTTTCTATTATTAGTTAGGAGTAATTCTCGGTTATTTAAAAGCTTACCATCTCTGGTTTTCATATTCATTTTGTGATGCCTAGATGTTTCTTTACTTCGTTCTGCATCATAAGAAAAGCAAATATTTGATTACGCTCAGCTGTATCATCGCTCTACAACATGGTTCCAGTGAAACTGATGCTTCGCAGCAACAACGACAGCTGACACCAGAGATAACGCTGTGGTTTATACATAAGATCCGAGGGATGCACGGGTAACGAAACTGACCATTGGTATTATTTGATTTTTTCGTGCAATAAGTATACAAAACATTGAAGAAAACCAACTGAAAATGAATCAGGTATTTCCTAAGATATCTGTGTCACACATTTAAGTGCAATTCGGTTCTTTGTAGAACTTTTAGCTCTCAGTGAGGCACTATAATACAGAATTTTGTTTTAAATTTGTTAGATAAAGCGTTTACGGAAAATGACAGGAACTTCTTCAGAAATAACAGCGATAACAAGATGAGAGAAGTAAATGGTCTCAAACATCGCTTAAATACTGTATTTAATGCGACTGAAATTACGACTTCATCATGACAGACGACGCCAATGCGCCCCCATAGTGAGGGCAAGCTAAACAGAAGCGGAGGTTCAAATACACCTGATGGAAGATATTTTCATTATTAGCATTTGCCATTTGCCTAGCACTTAGATGTACAGTTTCTCAGTTCCTGATCACAATTTACACCGATAGAGGGTCCAGGGAGGGAGGGAGGTGGGGGGAATTGTCAGGTGAAGGGAGGGAGGAGGTGACAACAAGACGAAACTTTCCCCGACGCTAGCTACCGTAGCTACGTCATTGGTTTCACGTCGTCGTTATATAAATTCGCAGGAAACTCGGAAGAATATGTGTGTCCTACAAATAAGAGTACCTTCCGAATTTGGCAGCGGCTCTTCTCATGAAATTCTGGGTCAGTGAGTTGAATCTCTGATTTTAGTTAGCACTCCAAATTTTCAAATGTACTCATTACCCTAAGCATATTTTCTGGGATCTTTCACGAAAAATTAGTGCTTTCCTCATTAGTTCTGCGATGTCAACGAGACTCAGTTGCTAGTCAGTTTTATGAGTCACATGGGCAAAAATCAATTAGGTCTTTCCCAAGTTACGAAACACAAACAAATTGTAACTACCCTTATGCAGCGGAAATAATTAACTGAAATAAATTTACCTTTGAAATGACCGAGGTGCACTACGAAGCAATGAAACAAACTACACAGCACTGTTAAGCATTACTTTAAATGACATCAGTGAGTGCAGATTGAAACACGATGACATCAACTCCATGATTAATCTCAACAAGAGATTTTTGAAGTTTCGCAGTAATTAAAATCCATCGTACAGTTTCCGGGAAAACTTTTAATTGCCGCCTGAAGCTCAACAGACGGGGTAAACGAACTTCTTGTACTAGTTAATGATGCTGTCACTCAGAGACCGATGTATCCATCTTTATTGCTGTTGCTAGAGATCTACCATAATTTTACTCCTGTTCAATATGGCTAGTAATATTTTTCCCACGATGAATTAATAGACAACGTCTCTGTTATGATCCTGCAGGATAACCATAATTGTATTACCAGATATGGAATGGGTTCACAATAAGCCAATGGCAAATTAAGTCCCTCTGACAAAACTGATGTTCAGAGAAACTAGCAGCACATTTGATCATTTTAGACACTTTTGGCTAGCTCCATGATTAGCTGCTGGCATTCTTTACAAATTTCATATCTTCGATGCAGATAACGTTTCGGCCTTTAAAAAGTGTATTTTCTTAACGTATGAACATATTTGCTTTATTTTAATGATCAAGAATCAATTATGAATTATTTTATGAACAGTGATTATTGTCTCAGGCACTACTGGCTTATATTCGTGAAATAAAAAAGAAAAAATCCTCTTCAGAAACAAGTGTCGATTTTATTAACAAGCACCATTCATCTCTAGTCCTGAAGCATTTTTCTGGAGCTTAACATGCTGTTCTGTCTTGCTATTACATCCCCTCTCACATTGGTACCAGTAAACAGGACGACATTTCTCATCTTATATTTGTGAATGGCCTTCTGCTTAACATTCAAGAGGCAAAATTGGCACTTTTCGCAAACGATCCTACTATCATAAATTTTTACTGTTGTTAGTGTTATAGTAAATTCAACTGTAGAAAAAGCAACACAAGAGATTGTAGATGATATTTTCCAAAGAGTTGTAACGTTGTTCTCAGAAAATGGACTTTCTCTAAACTATGAAAAAAAAAACACTATGTTCAGTTCTATACAATAAATAGTCCCACCAACAACTGATGTAGCACATGAGTAGGAGTCATTATATAGAGTAGGATACTCCGAATATTTTGGTGTTCATATTGATGGTAACTTGTATTGGAAGAAATTTATTATTGAGCTTCTTAAACAATTAATTTCAACTATTATTGCTCTTCATATAACTGCTAATATTGGAAGCAGACGAATCAATCTCCTGACATATTTTGCACATTTCCGCAAAATGATATCTTATCGAATAATTTTCTAGGGTAACTCACCACATAAAAAGAAATTATTAAGTGCAGAAAAGATAACAGCAAGGATAATAAGTGGTGTTCACCCACAGACGTCATGTCTTCAAGGTGCTAGGCATTGTAACTGTGCCGCCATAATACACGTATACACCAATGACATTCGTCGTAAATAATCCAGTACAATTTGAAAAGAACAGTGATGTCCATACCTACATCAGTAAAGGGGAAAAGGACCTTTTTTAACCGTTAATAAAGCTGTCAGTCGCCGAGAAACGAGTTCAGTATGCACAAACAAAAATTTTTATCATTTGCCCAATACCATAATATGTGTCATACGTATTCCTCCTGGACAACTTCTTCTACTCCAGTGACGAATCTCTGTCTAAAAACTGGTTTTTACGTATTGTTGCTCGAGTAGCAACTAAAATATAATGTTTTCATTAACGTTAACACTAATGACGTACACATATCCTGTAAAGTGACTCGTTTCACATCTTTTTGATAAAGAATGGTTCAAATGATCTGCAGAACGCGTGACTAACTAGCTAACTGTTTTAATGTGTATATGTCCAGTACTGTGGTAGGTAATTGCTCATGGCCTACTGGTCACGATTGCGCTTGTGCGATTTTAGTAGTGAAGAAGGATCTTACGAATTTCGATGCTAGGCTCTATCAGAACTATCCTGGCATTTAATTCAAAAAGTCGCAAGGCAGCAGTACCTTTTGTTTGATCTTTCACTGGGGCTACTAGTAACTCAAATATGTGTGAGCGGAAGATGTCTTGAAATTAGTAGTTTCACTGCAGGCTCTGTGAATTCTGTGCGTGGCATACTTATTATTGATTTAAAATTATTTCTGACTACACCAGGCGTCGACAATATACTGGTTTTCAACACACGCTTTGGGTACTTATTTGTAACTCAACCAACCTCTTCCTTTGCCTTTCCTGTAATTCTATGATTGTGCTTGTAACACCAGTTGGTGAGCACCATGTACAGACCAGGTAAGACAGCAGGATTTAACAGGCTGCAGCAGTGCTTATCCTCACTGAGTGAACACAACCGGCAGGTAGGTCTGTGGTATCACCAGATCGGACACGCCTGTTATCCTTCCAGTTCATTAGAGGTACGGTACGCGAGGGCCGCCACGGACGAGCTGGTGACAGGCGGGCACGGTGATGAGCAGTCAGGTGCAGTGATACACACAAGTAACGTTCCTGTATCGGTGGTCGGTGTATGTGTGGCTTTATAGTTCAAAGGGCCTGTGGCAGTGTATGTTGTGCTACAAACAGTTGTAATTTTGTCAGTTCACTGTGTTCGCCGCTGTCGTGAAGTAGTTATTTATTGAGTGACTGCATATTGAATTCTTGTGACTGAACAGGTGGTTCGTTCCTCTGCATTAAGATTTCGTTTTGTAATTGCCTTATGTGACAGAAATTCAAATACATAATGATTTGTCATGTATACATTTGATACGAACTTATTCAGACAAAAGAGTGGGTGGCTTCATAGTGTTGTTGATAGCCAGTGTGTTAGCTGTCAGATATCGGTTAGTAATGTAGAGCAGAGTATAGTCAAAGGCTATATTATTATTGATGATATATATGTTAAGTACTCTTTACCACCGTACGTTTTCTGCAGTCATTTATGATTATGGCAGAGTGCCAGACATTGTAAAGCGCATGTTGGTGTTTGGTGCCCCTTAGTATGGCCAGGTTGAAGTTTTTATATATTTGACCTTGTTCTGTTGCTGAAAGAAGGGCATTTTATGCTTGGTTGTTTTAGACCTACTTAAATTCTTTCAGGCCACAGAAAACTATTATATTCTTTTTATTGTCGACGGTTAATGTTCTGTTATCAGAAATTTTTGATACTACGTTAAATAGCTGTTAAATTGTGTCCCACGTCTGCACGGTCTCTAACCCAAAGCACACTTCACCTACTTCCCACAATACATACAGATATTAATGAGTAACGTGAATTAAGCCCACCCAGTTGGCCGTGCAGTCTAACGCACAGCTTTCCAGGCGGGAAGGAGCGCTGGTCCCTGGCACGAATCCGCCCGGCGTATTTGTGTTGAGGTCCGGTGAGCCGGCCAATCTGTGGATAGTTTTTCGGCGGTTTTGCATCTGCCTCAGCGAATGCGGGCAGGTTCTCCTTATTCCGCCTCAGCTACACTATGTCGGTGATTGCTGCGCAAACAAGTTCTCCACGTACGCTACACCACCATTATTCTACCACGCAAACATAGGTGTTACACTCGTCTGGTGTGAGACGTTCCCCGGGGGGTCCACTGGGAGTCGAACCGCACAATAACCTTGGGTTCGGTGTGGGTGGCAGAGGGGTGAAGTGGGGTTGCAGACCACCACGGCTGTGGCGGGGACGGAGCATCTCCATCGTTTCTAGGTCCCCGGTTCACATAACATAACATAACATAAGGTGAATTAAGGTACAATGCGATGCGCCGTGTTGCCAGGAAATGGTATTGGATACTGCTATAAAGTACCAAGGGTCAAAGGTTTTTTGTAGAATTCTCCAACTAGCAAACGTTTGAAATACTAAACTGCTTGTGGCATACTCAGATGTTAACAAGTCATTTTGAAAGCCAGAAAGAGTGAGAAAATACGGCAGTCCCTCGCTCTCACTGAGTAGGGGTAAGAGCAACGGTGAGTCATAACGATACAGTGGGACACAACACATCATCAGACACAAAGCAAGCTACATTACCAACTCTTTCGCAACCGATGGGTGAGCTTCTAAAATATCAGAACAAAATGGATGACGGTAGGGACACAGTAGATTCTACATCACAGGGTGACATGGAATATAATATTAATACTGTTACAATTAAAATAGATGTCAGCAGTAATAAATTATTCAGTACAGATGTATTTTTACTCCTGTGCATTATGGTAATGGAACTGCAGAGAACCTTTTGATGTAAGAATACCACAAGTGAAATTGTAACCAGTTGTACTTGAGCTGATTGATTCACTATCTAATCCTACTGATGATACTTGGGTAATGATCGAAGCAATTGGAAAGAAAGTGTCTCCTGAGTTCAGATCCGATGGGAAAATTCTTTGAAGTCGTCTTTAATTGAAACACTCGGCAGTTCAATGTCCTAATTGAAAAATCAAAATGCCAGTTTTTATTAAAGTAACAATACAGATTAGTAAGGGAAATTCTAGTCTAAAACCTGACATTAAGACCGAACTTGTACTGTGAGAATCCATTTTCGAAATGAAGTTCCTAACTTGCAATCGAAAGCGGGAAGACATTATGTTTGTTGTGTACCGATTACAACTGAAGGAGCATGTGAGTTCCACACTGAAAATCATTACCTCAAGGGTAGACTTGTAACTCAGTTCTCTACGCGGTCTTTGTGAAAGGTGCCAAAGAATCCGATCTACAGCTTGCAAAAAGCAAATGAACATATTCATCACACCTTCGCCAGGCAGGCAGAGGTAAAGCAAGTCGCACACGAAGAAGATATTTGAGAACTGTGTAGTATAAATCCTTCTATCATGCAAGAATGGTGTACTAATTTTAGTAACCAATTCGGAGAGCCGAATTGTATGCTGAGTGCTGAGCAAAAATTGTGCACGTTTTTTTTCCAGCCTGTACAGTTAGTGCGTGATGATGTTATTGATGAGGGATTAGTCACAACGAATTACAGAATTCAGTAGTTTCACAAAGTGTAGATCAGCATTCGTTGTTTGTGTCAGCAGAGGCAGTATTAATAAATGTTTCAAGTTCAATTACTTTCATTCACAAGAATATGTAACCATGAAATTGTGGATCCAATAGTTTACAGATGTGCTGCTGGCATCTAAATTGGCACTGGAACAGATTTCTTTTACAGTGGGACATCTGAAAGAGGATGCAGTGTGTTGGGAGAACGAAATTTCAAATACTTGTATGGATCTCAAAGAATTTCAAGGTAAATTTCTAAAGTAATATTGGCTAGTGGAAACTGAGATGGAGTTGTTAGTTGATTCTTGGAGTGGAGAAAGATACCACTCAGATCAGGGCACAGCGAAAGGTTATTGCAAGTACTGGTGGAAGAACATTAAATATGTTGATGTGGGAATGGACACACAAGAGTTTGCTACTGGTATTCAGAGAATGTTATTTTTCATATTTGTTGAGATTTAATTTCAGCATAATTTGGAAAGTTAGGCCATATTTTGGAAACTGGTGGCATATCTGTGTGGATATGGTGGCAGCAATGGCGGCAGACAAGTGTGTATAATTTGTGGCCACAGTGGGCAGCCACATGCAGATAACATGCAATGTAATGGAAGGCACTGTAATGTGGCCAAATATGGCATTCACTGTATTCGCCCAGCAGCCATTCAACTACATAGCATCCCAGAACAGAATTTCTCGAGTCAACAGTTTCTGATGTCCCAACGTTTATGTCAAAATTAAAAGATGAAAACTCAGGTTTTCAAGCAAATCGGAAAGAACTGCAGAATGGTGACGCTATGTTTGACCGTGGAGTCAGAGGGTAGAGGTGCAAGGATATGAGAAGCCTGTCCAATGTCCAGGTATCTCAGCTCGTGTGGTGTTCCAGCGACCAAGCCATAGCAATGGCACAAGCGGTATTAACGTGGAAAGGGAAAAAGCAGCTTGTGTGCAGTGCGGGGTGATTTCTTTGATAACAGTTCCAGACACCATGACACTTTCTTCTAGATAAAAGAGGATGATCCTTTCAGCGTGAACCAAACACAGCAGAAGTCAATGGTAGTAGTTGGCAGATATAGGGGCTGACTGATGAACCAGAATTTTGAACAATATGCGTTTACCAAAGGAACTTGACTTGGAATTTTATATAGCTGATCAATGAAAGAACACAAAGGGACCTGGGGGAAGAGGTAGCATATACAGAATTATATTCGAAAGGAAATTTGAATGTGGATTGTTCTTCAGGCTACATAATAGTGCTGCATTACTTTCAGATGCACATGAGGAGTGATGCAAAGTATTTCACATATGTGATCTGTCACTTGATAATAGAATGCTTAAAGAGCTCCAATATTTGCACTTGATGAGGGTAAAAACTAAAATTTCAGCTGTTAAGCTGAAGTCTGATGACAAGACAATGACTGATGAGTCATTATATGGAGATGATCTGGTGCCTACTGAAATTAACATCAGTCCCACCATAGTGGCCAGAGTAGGTGGGAGATAGTAATAAACAATGGCTCAGAAATGTTAGTGATTTCAGAAATCATTTCCAAGCAAGGACGACATGGTGATAATGCTGGTGTCAGCTGTCAAATTTGTTGTAGCGATAGGGGAACAGGCTATAGCTATCAAGCAAGGAGTGATGTTGTCTTTGCAGTTTAATAACATACAGATGGGACACTCATTTTTAATTATTGGACCGATTACTGTAGGTATGATCTTGGTTGCGATTTTTCTATATCACAGTTTTTGTAAACTTGGGCTTCATGCCTGTTGTCTGAAGCTACAGGTGAGTGAAAAGAATCTGGTAATTCAGTTCATAAAACGAAAAACAAATGTTTGGGTACCTCAGTAGTTTAATATTTTGAAGAACAGGCAGAAAAACAAGCAATCAGAACGATATATTTATGTTGGCTTCAGGTCGAGAGATGAGAAGATCAAATAAGTGTGAGTAGTCGGTGGATTTAAGCAAGGGTAATAATGAAAAGGCGTAGAGTGTTTCGCAGCTCTTGGAAACTGCATACTCGGGCAGATGTGCAGATTTGAACTGTGTAGGACAATTCTTCTTTGTCTTGTTCTACTCTCTTCCACATTCTGTACTCTCCCTTTGTCTACAATATGCAGGGTTTTGATTTTATTAAAAGTATGTTTGATGGAAAAATAACAATGAGGCTTAAATATAGTTTCAGGCTGAATTTTCGTGTATGTAAGTATACACATAATGGACCATAGGAAAAAAGTGACTGTAAGTTGTCGGCTGAATGAGAAAGTGGGCCATAAGAACTAAAGGGTAAGATAGAAAACTTGCCGTTCTAAGTTGGCGGAAGAGTCCGAAACTGACCATTATATAATAATGTTGGAAGCGAACCAGCTGAAGAGTTGGAAGATAGTTTTCAGTCTGTGACAAAAAAAGACATAATGAAGTCAGGGAAGAATGTTACAAGTAACATTCTTTAATGTAATGCTGTCATCCTTTGTGTAAATGCTAAATATAGCGTGAGGAATATAGGAAAGTGTGCTAAGCATTACTACCATAGTGGCAGAAACTTTAAATATATGCACTAAGAAAATGAATGGGCTAAGCAGCCTCAGGCATTAGTGTTCGATTAAATCAATTTGCTGTTTTTAAATCCAGTGGACTGAGCAGCGATGATTTCGAGAGTGAAACAGAAAATTTTAGTTTACTTATAACTAATTAGTAATGTAAGTTCCAAGTGTGAACCTGGGCTATGTGATATAAGTTAATTGAACATATTCAATCAAAACTTTTGAAATACCCAGGTCTAATGAGTCTAAGGCGCTTTCGCACAGATGCCCCTGTTACCTTTACCTTCGACAGTGTTAGACTATCTACGTAGTACATAGACCTTCCCAACAATCTACACGCTACAAGTTATGTTTAATCAATTGGAAGCTATAACAGTAGGTTTCTTAGTTCTTTTATTACAAAAAAGAAGCTTAATTAGTTACATTTATGAACCACTATACCACCATTCGTTAGCCTCATTTTGCACATAGAAATAAAATATATTAAACACACTTCCCATTATCACCATAATTAGGCTACTTAGTTTCAGTCAGGACAATGCATGTGAAAAATTGGAAATTTGTGGTACGGTCTGTTGAGGTCGTCGGTCCCTAAGCTTACACACTACTTAATCTAACTTCAACAAACTTGCGCTAAGGACAACACAGACACTCACGCCCGAGGGAGGACTCGAACCTCCGACAGGGGGAGCCGCGCCGCAATGCATGTGACATCAACAGGTGAGTCAAGTTGATTTTGTAGAATGCAGCGAAGAAAAAATTCGTATCTTAACTGATTACTGAGCATCAGCATGTAGAATTAACTGTTTTGGGAATGGAATTCATTGATTGTGAAAAAAATTGTACTTTAACAACTCAACAGAGATGGAAAATAGCTATGATTGTAGATAAATAAAATGAATATTTAGATATAATTCAACAGATGGTCTTCTGTTCTTTACCTTAACGCTTGCTTTACTTGAACGCTGAGTTGTATCTTTTAAGGTGACCCGTACACGGCTAGGAAATACGTACACACAGTTCCACCGTTGCAGTCATGTGGATGTAGTACGCATGTTACTTTCTTTTTCGATTAATCAAAAAAACTAACTGTGTCCGTAATCATAGACGCTATTACACTGGCGAGGACATCATTCCAGGTCATTGAGTTGTGATGGTGTGCTCGTTCCAGCTTCTCATACAACCCAGCTGCAAAAATCAATGCAGCTGAAAAAAATTCTGTGTACTCCTAGCGTTCAGTGATTTTCTGTACCGTACTGCTTTCTGTTACCTGCTTTCTGTTACCTAGTTGCAGTAAACAATGCCTATTACCATTGCATTTTAAACATGGTATATTTACAATGATTGGGGTAGGTTTTGATTGTATACGTTCTTTACTGACGTTTCCAGTATTTACATTTGACCTACAAACACGTAATAACTGCGTTATCCTATCGAATATCGAGCCACATTTCACAGTTTAGAACCTTACCAAAAGGGGTACGTCAATAAATGCTACTTATACCGTATCACAGGACTGATACCTTCCGCTCGAACTAGTAAGTTACAATTTCACACATGAAAGAGAAAACCGTATTTAGACACACTGCCGGAAAGAAAAATTAGTACTCCTGGAGAGACGACGCCGGTTTAGATCCGATGACGGCATACACCATCTGGGGGATAGTACATGTACTGCTAATGGTTTCAACGTCGTCTGTCAGCAGATAGCGTAGTGCCATAGCTACAAGAGTGCCACCTGTGTGTATCTGTTAATAGGGAATAGTCACAGCCAGAAGGCCCAGCGATGTGCAAACGTGTGAAACATGCAGGCAACCAGAAGAATTTCAGGACGTCCACGCAGTGCAGTCCCCACCAGGATCGCCATACTGTAAGGGCCGCAGTAGCAAATCCTACATCTTCCACACCGGAGAGAAGAGGGCTTGTGAGCCCAGACATGTCAAGATGAACAGTTACGAACCGGTTACTAGCGGGGGGACTACGGTCACGCATAACCGTAGCCCGTCTTTCACTCGCGCTGCAGCATCGACGTGCACCACTCAACTGGTGCCCTCAGAGGATCACTTGGAAGATGGAATGGCACGTCGTGGTCTCCAGCGATGAAAGCAGATATCGCTTGCATGCAAGTAATGGTCGTTTGCACGTACGCCGTTGACCTGATCAGCGCTGTCTCGTAGAGTGCATTCGTCCAAAAGACACTGGCCCCACCCCTGGCCCTATGGTCTTGGGTTCGATAAGCTACAACTCTCGTTCACGTTTGGTGTTTCTGGAGGGGATGCTAACCAGCGCTCAGTACGTGCAGAATGTTGTTAGACCCATTTTATTTTGCCTTTCTTGCAACAGTGAGGTGACGTGTTGTTCCAACAGGATAATGCTCGTCCACACACTGCCAAGGAAACTCAAATTGATCTGCAAGACATGCAGCAGCTTCCCTGGCCAGCACGATCGCCGAACTTTTCTCCAGTCGAACACTTGTGGGGTACGATGCGACGAGAAGTGACTCGTGCGACTCGTCAGCCAACAACTCTTACAGAACTACGTGAAACCAGAGTTTTCTCCAAGATGTTAACATGACAGGAAAAAAAAAGAAGTATGCAAGCAGTTTTTAATGACACAAACCTACTTAAGAGATGAGAGATGTGCTAATTTTGAGCTGAATTTCGTATATCAGCTGTGATGATAGTGCTTTACGAGGTCGAGCAGGCGAGGCATAGCGTATCCCAGGACAGCATTCGCCATCTGTACCATCGACTGGATGCCAGATCAGTGCCTTCGTTGCCGGCCTTGGAGACTACAAGGAGTGCTAATACGAGTGTTTCACCATGGGTCGATCGATGCCTGTTACCTCAGAAATGCTTGTGCTATTGATCTGTAACTATAATCGTTTCATGTAATCCATATGCACGGTGGCAACAATAAACGTTGAATTGATTGGAAAACGTTGTACTAATTTATTTCCAGCAGTGTATATAGCCCTCGGACGCCCTCAAAACTAGGAAACGTAGGGGAAAATCCGGACGCATGACAGACTTAATTACAAGGCACAATCAGAACAGTAAAATGCTTGACCAACACGGAACATGATCATACTACCGGAATACACTAAATCTTACGCGAAAAATAGTTCTGTACATTTGATAAGCTGAAAAATATCTAATTCCTGCGGTAAGTTACAATATAGTTTGTGCACTGGGAAACCTAACAGAAAAAGAAGTTTTAAAGATAAATGATGAGAACCATACCAGTAAATTTGGTGAATTCGGGGCAGTTTTCTTTGTACCTCATAAATTCAGGTCTGTTTCCGCACAGACCTCTTATATCATCAAGGTGCGCACACCATGAAGAGCTTTTCCCTTACACCCACTAAACGATATAGTCAGTCAAACGAATTTCGAAATGCTACCCTTCGGCGCCAGAGATATACACTGAGGTGGCAAAAGTCGTGGGACTCCTGCTAATATCGTGTTGGACCGCCTTTTGTCTGGCGTAGTTCAGTATAAGTTGCCTGGACTCAACAAGTCGTTGGAAGTCCCTTGCACAAGTATTGACCCATGTTGGCTCTGCAGCCTTCCATAACTGCAGAAGTGTTACCTGTGTACACTGTTGAACATGAACGGACCTCTCGATTATGTTCCATAAATGATCGATGGGATTCTTGACAGGCGATCTTGGTAGCCAAATCATTCACTCGAATTGTTCTTCAAAAAGTTGCATACAATTATGGCCCAGTGACATTAGGTCACTGTTTGGGAACATAAAGCAAATGGTCTCCAAGTAGCCATACGTAGCCATTTCCAGCCAATGATCGGTTCAGTGGGACCAGATGGCCCAGTCCATTCCATGCAAACACAGCCCACATCATTATGGAGCCACCACCAACTTGCACAGTATCTTGTTCACAACTTGGGTCCTTGGCTTCGTGGGGTCTGCGACACCCTCGAACCCTACTATCAGCCCTTACCAACTGAAATTGGAACTCATCCGACCCGTCCACTGTTTTCCAATCGCCTAGGGTCCAGTCGATATCGTCACGAGTCCAGGACAGTCGAGGAGGGCGATGTACTATTGGCAAAGGCGCTCGTGTATGTCGTCTACTGTCATAGCCCATTTACGCTAATTTTCGCAGCACTGTCCTTTGGATACGTCAGCCGTACGTCCCACGTTGATTTCTGCGGTTATTCCACTCAGTGTTACTTGTCTTTAAACACTGAAAACTCTACGCAAAAGCCTCTGCTCTTGGTCGTTAAGTGAAGGCCTTTAAGTTCCCTCCCCGCGTAAAATTAGAGTTTAAGCTCATGTAAATGAATAATATATAGTTACTTGAATGGAAACTTTTGGGCAAGAGAAGTCGCTTCCCCAATATTTTTACACAATTATCTCCCACTCCTCCAGGTATAAAATTAATTACTTCACTTGGAATATAAACTCTGAAGCTCTGCAGAATTTTGGCTATCGTCGACTCTGAAAATACTTAAAATACTCACAGGCACAGTCGCACGCCGTGGGGAGGCCGTCCTGGGTGTTATGACATAGTAACACTGCTGCATTTGGAGCCAGTGTCCGAGTTGTGTATCCATTTTCGACAAAGTCCAGAATTTAATCTCTTAACATAGAGCAAAAATGACCCTGTTGCAGGCACTGCTGATTTTCCAGGATACGAAACTCCCTGCAAGTTATGACACACCAAAAAAAATGTTTCGAGCCACAAACGAGGGAGAAGTTAAAATAACCAGAGAATTGAACGCACCTTTTCCATTCATGGAACAGCAATTCTCCATAAACGATTTTTCTAGCTAAATTTCATTATATATCATCCTCTTGTTTGAGATGAAATGTTGTTACAGTTCGCTAATTTACATTCGGTATTCAAGACGGCAGCTTACAACAGTGCCGCTAATTACAATTCCACTGCGATCCCACTCTCCACAATTCTCAATCAGAAGTAGTCAGTCCAATGTACACGTAATGTTCCACATTATATTTACAGACTCTTTATACAGGGTGTCCAGAAAAGGGCTCCCTGATTTCAAAACTAAATATCTCGAAAACAAAGATCGATAGAGGAATGCAGTAAACGGTATGTTTATTGTGAAAACTGTAAGAAGTTTATACAGCAATTTGAAATAATAGTTACAAAAGCTGCTAACAGATGGCGCTGTACGCTGTACAGCTCATATCAGCATACATAAGTGAAATAATCGTATGAAAACAATCTTTGCAAACAATTACATCACAATGTTTTCAAAATGTTCACCATGGACACTACAGAGGTGGCGCAAACGAAGAATGAAATTCGCCATCACATTTCGTAGTGTCCCAACCGAAATGGATTCACATGCCACAGAGATCGCCGATTCAAGCTCGTCCAGCGTGGCGGGATGCTTCGGGTAGACCATGTCTTTCACTGTGGCCCACAAAAAAAAGTCACAGGGAGTCAAATCCGGCGAATATGGAGGCCAATCCATGCCAGCACCAGTAAATTTGGGATATTCCAAAGCAATGACTCGATTCCCGAAGTATTCCTCAAGAAAGCGAAACACTAGTTCGGTCCGATGTGGTCGGGTTCCATCCTGCATAAACCATTCAGTACCTGGTCGATCCTCTAACGCTTGTTGTGTGGCGACAAATTGTTCTAAAATTGCAACGTAACGTGCACCAGTGACCGTTTCTCGAATGAAAAAAGGGCCAATAATGCCTCTGCTGCATACTGCAGCCCACACAGTAACTTTAGGAGAATACAGGGGTTTCGCTTCACACCAATATGGCTTTTCGGAACCCCAAAATCGCCAGTTCTGCTTATTCACGTATCCATTCAGGTGGAAGTGTGCTTCATCTGTAAACCAAATGCAGCCAACATCAAATCCTTCACTATCAATCATTGTGAGCATCTGATTAGCAAAGGCAACCCTTTGTTGCACAGCTCGAACGGGTATGGCCTGGTGCGTTTTTGAATTTTGAATGGAAACCTGTGTAGGCTATTTCTCAGTATTTTCTGCGTGCTGGAACGCTTCAAACCAGTCTCAGATGCAATTCTACGGACTGATGACATTGGATTTCGCTGAATAATTCCAGAAACTGTGGCGATATTTTCAGGCGTAACTGCGGTTTGCTTGCGGCCAACATGCCCCACTAGATCATCAGTTACGCTGCCTGTTCGTTGAAATTTTGCGAAGAGCGTACGAATGGTTTTCGCATCGGGTCCTTTTGGAACATTAAATCGTACTTGAAAACTTCGCCTTGTTGCCGTAGGACTCTCTTCTAACCTGTGGTACTCTAGCACCAGAAAAACTCGTTGTTCAATGGAGTACATGGTTTTAATCTCTTCCTTCGGTACGCTAACCTCCTTTCACGTTTCAATAGTGGAACTGATCGCTCTGGGCTTCGGATCACTGTTTATACTAGGCATTACGTATGGCGATTACAGCGTCATCTGTTAGCAGCTTTTGTAACTATTGTTTCAAACTGCTGTATATACTTCTTACAGCTTTCACAATAAACATACCGTTTACTGCATTCGCCTATCGATCTTTGTTTTCGAGATATTTCATTTTGAAATCAGGGAGTCCTTTTCTGGACACCCTGTATCACGAGTCAGATATAGTCCATCTATCGCAGTCGGAATGATTCCTTGAGCCATACAAATTATTTGCTCAATTTTGCATTAATGTTTCTGCTACTCCATAATAATTTTAAACAAGAGCAATTCTGTAAGCTGTTGGTTGCTGTTGCGTCAGTGATGAGAGGTAATACCTTAAATTGGGGGTTCTCAATACGCTATTAATACTATAGGTCAGGTAAGTTGTATTTCCTAACTGTTTCCGAAAAGGTATGTCCCATGCGCATATGAGGTGCTACAATAAAGTAATGAGACTGATTTTCTTTCCAAGAAGTGGCAACCCTGCAGACTTGCGTAGGCACAATATCTTTGACCTTGGGCTATAAGTTGCTTGTAGTCCCAGCAGCACATCGATGCAACTGCTCAGTCGTGAGTTGTGCTGTTTTAAGTTAACACATGTTTGTGTCTCTCGTCACGGAAATGGAACCGCATAATATTGCGCAACGGTATGCTATTTCTTTTTGTGTTAAATTGGGTGAAGACGGGACAATTTACGGTAAGCTTCAGAAGGCTGTTGAAGAGGAGGCTATGGCGAGAGCTCAAGTTTTTCGTTGGCATAAAATGTTTAGTGAAGCCAGAACGAATGTTGAAGATGAAGACCGCAGTGGACGACCATCAACCTCACAGACGGATGTCAACTTGGCCAGGGTGCGCGAACTCGTACGATCTGATTGAAGATTCCCCGTGAAAATGATTGCAGAAGAACTGAACATCAATCGAGGAACGGTTCATCTAATAATAACTGAAGATTGAATTGGATTCTGCATCAAGATAATGCGCCATCCCATACTGCTCTGTCAGTACAGAAATTTTTAATCTCAAAACAAATTTCAGTACTACCACAGCCACCTTAGTCACTAGATATCGCTCCATGCGACTTTTTCCTGTTTCCAAGAGTGCGGTGCAGTGACACCATTTTCAGACAACACAAAATGTCCAAAAAGCTCTTGGCGGATATTACAGAAGATGAGTTCAAGAAATGTTACCATCAGCTGCAGAAGCGCTGGAAAAGTTTGTGCAACCAGAAGGGAACTACTTTGATGGAGATAACACTAAACCTGACTAAAACGGTAAGCAACATTTTTTTTCACATCAGTCATATTAGTACATTGTCGCACCTCGTAGCACCAACTGCTATTCCGCGTTCAAGGTCAAATATTTTTATCATTAGGAAATGGATGCAATAAAAAGGGTAGTTAGCAACATTGTCAGTACATACAGATAGTACGCAGACTAAAAAAGCACAACACAGAAAGGAAATTGCGAGACGGTCGGCACTAGCATTGCCACTATCACGATATCAACAAGGAACAGAAAGATTACAGTCATACGGCTGCAGACATATGAAACTTATTGGGAATATTCACAATGAATGAATAACCATTGTAGATATACATTAACACTATTATAAAACCGTGATTCCTCGATCCCCGCTAAGAAACGTATGGGCATTTTTGGGAAAAAGAAATTGAGAAACTGTTTTCGTGATTTTTCCTGTTAACCTACACTTTCGACGATGGTGTTAACACTGCTATGCCGTAAACCATAAATAATTGTAATCACTTCTTGATTACAGGTACTGGTTACAGTGTTTTGCACTTTATTCCAAAAAGGCACAGTAGTCAGTAATGGTAAACGTTTAAATTTGACCAGTCTGTTGCCTCTGTGGGGAACTTCCGTCAAGTACCAACAATCGCGCTAGCCGAATAGCTGTGTTTGGTCTTTACATTATCCGTGTGCGAGCGATTCGTAAATCTTTGATTCTGTTACGATTGGTGACCTACCAAGCTGTTCAGTTTTAACAGTGGTGGTCTAGGCCCGTCACACATTTACGTAGATGAAACTACTAGGGTTGCCCAGAAAGTGATGCACCACATTTCTTTTCTCAGCCATAAACACTGCTACGAAAGCGAAACGTTTCGTTTGTATCATTTGAAGTCTCCAGAGTGAGCGAGCCAAGTTTCCGTCACTTCCGACATATAGAGTAGCTGCAGGACAGTTTGAAAATAACTTCATTGAATTTCTCACTACAGAGAAGGAAACTATGGGGAAAATACATAAACGATTCTACAAAGTCTGTGGAGCATCTGCTGTCGACGGAAGTACAGTTAGTCACTTGGCACTAAGGGTGAGGTCAGCAGAAGGCGGTTCGGCGCAGCTCCACGATTTGCAGCTGGCGAGGAGACCATCCACCGTTGTCGCACCTGACTTGTTACAGCGATCTGATGTCATTCGCGAGGACAGAAGCATTACGACTCGGCAGTTGGTGCTGTATCTGTCATTGAGCAAAGGAAGTGTGGATGCAATTATCCACATTCTTGGATATTCAGAAGTGTGTGCAAGATGGGTCGCGCGGTGTCTAATGGTGGATCACAAATCGCACAGAGAAAACACTTGTCTTGATTTGTTGCAACGTTTTGAAGCTGAGGGGGAGGCCTTCTTGTCCCGCACTGAGACAGGTACTGAAACCTGGATTCACCATTTTGAGCCCGAAAGAAAACGACAGTCGTTGGAATGGCGCCATTCCCACTCCCCACAGAAGAAAAAAATTTAAAGCAACTGCTTCCGCCGGTACGGCCATGATCACCATGTTCTGGGACTGTGGCGGTGTGATTTTCATTGAAGGCGATACTATTTATTCAGAAGCATGTATCAACATATTAACAAAACTCAAGACGCGCTTCTGGCGACTTCGGGGCCACGGCAACCCAGGATATGTTTTGCTGCAATACGATAACACTCGGCCCCAGACAGGTCTGAGGACTGCTGACCAGGTCGCAAGACAAGGTTGGACAGTGTTACCCCATCCACTCTACAGTCGTGCCCCTAACCCCCTCGGACTTCCACTTGTATGGGCCATTAAAGGATGCCATTCGTGGAAGACATTTTGAGGACACTGAGGAGGTGATTCACACAGTGATGCACTGGCTCCGCCGCCGGGATAAGGATTGGTACCGACAGGGCATACCTTTATTTTGCTTTGGAGGAAGACCTTAGAAAGGGATGCAGATCACGTGGAAAATTAGGGTGTGTAGGAAAAACACTATTCTTTCGTATGTGTAAATCTCATTTTGTTCAATAAAGAATTGTCGAAGAAAAAAATGTGGTGCATTGTTTCCTGGACAATCCTCTTACATAACGTCCCCAGTCTCCGTGGAAATTGACGTAATGTAGTGAACATTTTGTGAAAAATGAATGGTATAGACGTAATGCCACAAACAGTGTCGCGTATTTACAATGTGTGTATCCTACACTTTAGTAATTTTAATATACATACTTAAAGACATCAGTGAGAAACTTAGAAAACAAATCAGCACTTAGCACAGCAAGCATCGGTTGGAGCGCAAAGAAATAAAAAAAATATATAATAAGAAAATCAGCTTTTATTTTATATGTACCAGCACAATTGTAATGTAGGAAATATTGTAACTTTAGTGCGAGAGAGTAGTTGTCACTGATATTGTTATATTACATGTTTCTGTGCCTTTATTTTACTGAAATTGATAATAACGTCGTTGAAATTCGTTTCATTTGAAAGTTTTCTTTCAGTTGATAAAATGGACAGATTGGATAGTCGTTCTTGATCATCGCAGTGTGAAGATAATTTTTCATCTAATTGTTTAAAAAAACGATGCGATTGAGACACAAATGGTCAAAAAGTATTAGATTTTAAGTGGTGTGCAAGGTCGTGATTCACTGAAGTACCATTTAATTGATTATAAACTGAAGGATTTCTTGCGCTGTCCATCTAGCAGCAACGTCCTCGCTCGTACCGGATGCACGTAAATGCCTAATATAACGTATTGTTTCTTTCAGTACATGCTCCTAATCAAAGCCGTGGTAAATATCTACCGGATTCTCCAGTGCTACAGCCAGAGCGTTTCATGCAGAACAATTGCGTCTCACAAACCACAGTTATCAGGTTTCTTGGAACGTTTTATAAGAAATCAAAAAATTCTGAACACACCCATTGACAACTGTCATGGCCTGACAATAGGTAAATAGGTATCTATGCTTGTATTTTACATACATATGGGGTTGTTTCTTGCTGCAAAATACCTCTTATTTATAGAACGCATTTTGACCTTGTTTGGGATTTGATTAGAAATGGTCTGGTCCGATGGTGTCTCCAAATATCGAGGCCCTCGAAGTTTGGAGTGCCCCACGGCTTGCTTCCCCCCCCCCCCCCTCCCCCCCACTCACTCCACCCTCCTCCTCACACACACACGCACACGCACACAAACACACACACACACACACACACACACACACACACACACACACAATGATATACATTTTCCATTCAATAAAATTTTGTTCAAAAATGGCTCTGAGCACTATGGGACTTAACATCTATGGTCATCAGTCCCCTAGAACTTAGAACGACTTAAACCTAACTAACCTAAAGACATCACACAACACTCAGTCATCACGAGGCAGAGAAAATCCCTGACCCCGCCGGGAATCGAACCCGGGAACCCGGGCGCGGGAAGCGAGAACGCTACCGTTCAACCACGAGCTGCGGACAATAAAATCTTGTGACTGCATTGTCAACATATATAAAACTACCGAAGTTTCAGTGTATGTTGCAAGCGACCTTCTTCAGAGTGTTTTTGATTACTGTTGAATGAGAAAACTTTGTTTCTTATATACCTGCAGACGTGGCTGTCATCTCATTCTGATAGGCTGTTTAGGATGAAGGGGAGGGATGTTAGAAGCCTTTATTGATGTTTCCTATTATTTATTTTCTTTGATGGAAACCCGTCGTTTTGATTTGGGTTTGCATTACTGCTTGTAATTGGTGGAAATCGGCGAGTGGAAAACCAGGTTGCAGCTGTGACGTGGCGTTGTTTTCCTGCTTTCTAGCGCTCCAGTACTGCTCTAGTACTCTATATATCTGAGGCCGCTGCGGTCTCCCTCGCGCTTGTATGTGTTGCTTCACGTGAGGTGTTGCCCCGTAGAGCTGTTATTGCTGGCAGCCAAGACGTCGGAAGTAGGTAACAGTCCTCTCTGTTCGTGTTGGCCAGTCGCTTTGTTGTTTCTGTTGCCTCTATAATTAGATTAGATTAGTTTTTCTTTCCACAGATCCGTGCTGAGGAGATCCTCGTGGATGTGGAACATGTCAATTTTTTTAAGCTGAAATAACAATACTAATAGTATTAGTATACACAATTCATCATTTGTTTCTATTGAAAAATTCGTCAATGGAGTAGAAGGAGTTGGCCATTAGTAAGTCTTTCAGGCTCCTTTTAAACTGAATTGTAACGAAATTTTTTATGTTTGCTGGTAAATTATTGACGATGAGTATTCCTGAGTAGTGGACCCCTTTTTGGACTGAAGTAAGTGCTTTTAAGTCCTTGTGCAGATCATTTTTGTTCCTGGTATTGTGTTCCTGGTATGAACTGAGCTGTTTGTTGGAAAAAGAGATATATTATTTAGGACAAATTTCATTAAGTAGTAAATATACTGAGAGGCAGTAGTTAGTACACCCATTTCTTTGAAGAGGTTTCTACAGGGCGTCCATGAATTTACTCCACAAATAATACATATTAAACGCTTTTGGACTCTGAAATTTTTTTTTGACTTGAAGAGTTACCCCAAAATATTAGACCATATGACGTTATGGAATGAAAGTAGGCAAAGTATGCAAGCTTTTTCATTTTTATGTCGCCTATGTCTGCTAACATTCGAATTGCAAATACAGATTTGTTAAGGCATCTCTGCAGTTCTGTGATGTGCTCCTCCCAACTGAATTTATTATCAAGTTGTAATCCCAGGAATTTAAGACTGTCAACCTCTTCTATCTGCTCTTCTTCATACTTTATGCATATGCTGGGTGGAAACCTCTCACAGGTTCTGAATTGCATGTAGTGAGACTTTTCGAAGTTTAGCATCAGTGAGTTGGCTTTAAACCATTTATTAATATCCATGAAAATAATATTAGCAGATCTTTCTAGAACTACACAGGACATACTGTTTATTGCAATACTTGTGTCACCTTCATACAAAACGAACTCTGCTTCTGGCAGTGTAACTGATGAGAGATCATTAATGTACACAAGAAAAAGCAATGGCCCTAAGATGGATCCTTGTGGGGCACCAAATGTAATTTCTTCCCATTCTGATGATGACTTAATTCACAAGTCCCTTGCACTGACACCCTTTGTTTCCTGTTAGTGAGGTATGACTTGAACCATTTTGCAGCACTGCCTGTGACACTAGAATTCTAATTTATTTAAAAGGATGTTGTGGTTCACACAATCAAATGCCTTTGACAAATCATATAAAGTACCTGCTGCTTGTAATTCGTTATTTAATGAATTAAGTACATTTTCACTGTAGGTGTAAATAGCCTTCTCGATATCAGAACCCTTCAGAAATCCAAACTGTGTTCTTGATAATATGTTATTTGTGGTCAGATGATTGAGAAGGTGCTTGTACACTACTTTTTCTAAAACTTTTGAGAATGCTGGCGAAAGTGAAATCCGTCTGTAGTTTGATGGTATCTCTTTATCGCCTTTCTTGAATAGAGGCTTAACATCTGCATATTTTAGCCAGTCAGGAAATGTCTCAGTTATAATTGACTGGTTACACAAGTAACTTAGAATTGTACTAAACTCACAAGAACATGCCTTAATTAACTTTGTTGATATTTCATCGTAACCACTAGAATGCTTTGTTTTCAAAGATTTTGTTATGGAAGTTATTTCTTTTCATGAAGTGAGTGACATAACGGATTGAGTGCCAAATAGGAGGAACAAAGTTAGAACAGGTGGACAGTTTCAAGTACTTAGGATGCATATTCTCACAGGATGGCAACATAGTGAAAGAACTGGAAGCGAGGTGTAGCAAAGCTAATGCAGTGAGTGATCAACTACGATCTACTCTCTTCTGCAAGAAGGAAGTCAGTACCAAGACTAAGTTATCTGTGCACCGTTCAATCTTTCGGCCAACTTTGTTGTATGGGAGTGAAAGCTGGGTGGATTCAGGGTACCTTATCAGTAAGGTTGAGGTAACGGATATGAAAGCAGCTAGGATGATTGCAGGTACTAGTAGATGGGAACAATGGCAGGAGGGTGTCCACAATGAGGAAATCAAAGAAAAACTGGGAGTGAACTCTATAGATGTAGCAGTCAGGGCGAACAGGCTTAGATGGTGGGGTCATGTTACACGCATGGGAGAAGCAAGGTTACCCAAGAGACTCAGGGGTTCAGCAGTAGAGGGTAGGAGGAGTTGGGGCAGAACAACGAGAAGGTAGCTGGATTCGGTTAAGAATGATTTTGAAGTAATAGGCTTAACATCAGAAGAGGCACCAATGTTAGCACGGAATAGGGGATCATGGAGGAATTTTATAAGTGGGACTATGCTCCAGACTGAACGCTGAAAGGCATAATCAGTCTTAAATGATGATGATGATGATGATGATGAGTGACATATTCATGTACCTGAGGCTGTTTGTAAAGGCTAGTTTCAGATATTCAAGGGCATTATTTACTGATTCTGACAATTCCATTCTATCAGTAATGGGTATAAAGTACTTGTTAAATAGATTTGCCACACTATGCCCATCGGTTACTAATGTGTCATCTACCCTTAATGCTATTTGCTCCTGTCCCTTTCTGGTTCTACCAGTTTCCTCTTTCACTATATCCTATATTGTTTTTATTTTGTTCCCTGACATTGCTATCTTCTTCTTGTAGCGCGTTTTCTTAAATGTCTGAATTACTTTTTTAAGTATTTTCCAGTATTCTTGGTCGACAGATACATTTTCCTTTTTGTCTTACAGGAAATCTTTATTCCTTGTGTAATCCATGGTATTATTATAGACTTCTGTTTAAGTTGAGTAACTTTTAGAGGAAAACAGTTTTCAGACATGGTACTGACATTGTTCATAAATATTTTTCATTCATGTCATGAGCACTATAAACATCTTTACAGTTCATATCTTCGAGCAGTTTTCTAAAACACTCAATTTTTGGTTGATTGACTACTCTCCTGTACTCAGATTTAGCAGTCTTGATAATCTGTTTAGACTTTACATCTAAAACAAGGAGCTGCATGTCATGATCTGATAGTCCATTTATTATACGTTTTATGATATGATTTTGATCCTTTGATTTGTCTATAGAAATGTTTTCCTTGAGGATTTAGTGATCCTAGTTGGAAAGTTTACAGTGTTAGATTGAAAGACAACATTACTAACTGTAGTAAATCTTTACTGGAAGATTGCATTAGAAAATCTGTATTAAAGTCACCAGCAATCAAAATTTCTTTGTTTCTTCCTGTTAAATAACCCAAAAGAGCTTCTAGATGATTTATGAATAGATTATAATTTCCTGCAGGTGCTCGGTAAGTAGTTACTATTATATAGCATCTGTTATGGAACTCTGCTTCTGTTGCACATGCTTCTAGATGCTGCTCTAAACAGAATTTATTAATGTCAATGTTCTTGAATTTATGGCAGCTTTTAATAAACGTGGGAACTCCTCCTCCATCCATATCTACTCTGCAGAAGTAGGAAGCTAGCTTAAATCCTGAAATGTCTAACATATCTGTACCAGTAGTCACTTGATGTTCAGAGAGGCACATTATTTCAATTTGGTTAGATGAATTCATTTCATCAATACAAATGAGTAGTTCATCAACTTTATTTCTGAGTCCTGGAATGTTCTCGTGTAATAAAGATAACTGATACTGCATACTAATGGGATTATGACTGCTTTGGCGAAGATGAAGTGGCAGTTTCTGATTACTTCCTGTTAAACATTGTTTAAATGGAGGCTGTATGCTAAAATCTGACTCGTGTTCATCTGTTTTTTTTTTTATAAGCAGTGGATGGCTTCTTATTGGCTTGCCTTTTATGCAAGGACTCTGTCGCGAAAGACTCCGTAGTCAGTCTAAAGTACAAATCAAGGCAGGACAGTGATGGGTGTCATGGTTAGATGGGTGTCATTACCATAGCAGACAATGTTTACTTATTGTACATTATTTATGTAGTTTGTTACTCCATTTACAGAGGTTGATGACAACATACCATATTAACAAAGTCAGTGGACTAATACTACTACTCAATGACACCAGGAATTCAAATATTAGCGGATCAATTCAACAGATAGGGCTTTGGATACAGCACTCTAAGACCATTCAGCTACTGGAATTATATATCACAATAAACACATCACAATAAACAATAAACATAACAACATTTACAAAATATTTCCATGGTCTTGCTGTTTCTTTCATTATTTACTATAAACCATTGTCGTCATCATGATGAGGACCTGGAAAATATGAACTTAACTTGGTATAATTAGCAAAAATACATAAATTGCCCCTCACCCTGTCGTTAGTAGAAATTGCCATTAGTACAAGAAACACACTAAAATATAAATCTCATCACATCTTCAGGACTCGTCCAAATCACGAACCTTGAAAATGACCAGTCTCAACAAAGCACTTCACACAACAATATCACCCACAAAGAAAATAAACATACAACCATTAAAAGTAAAACACTTTGCTCTACAATTTAATACACAGAAATATGCGTAGGAACAATCATCAAGCACCAACACCAAAAGAGTAGTAGTCCTATTGCAAAAAGAATCAATTTGTAATCAGGCAGCTTTGAAAAATTAAGAAATGATTAATGTTCAGTCATAATTTAATATTCAGTCATAATTATACAAAATTCTAATACTACATATTTTCATTTCTTATGCAGCAGTAAAAGGAGAAACGATTATTTCATGTACAACTAGATGGTCCTGACTACACTTTTAACCTACTGCTTTACTAGAAGAGAATGCTCCAAAAATTTCGATCTATCCTCAAATTAGCAAACATGATACTCAGGAAAAACATTTAGCAGTTCCTATCGTCAGCTCAGTACAATCTAATGCTGATCACAATTTTGTAGTTCTTTGCTCACCTTTTCATTTCACTATAGCATGATAATTTAAAATGGTTGTTGCCGGCCGCGGTGGTCTAGCGGTTCTAGCGCTGCAGTCCGGAACCGCGGGACTGCTACGGTCGCAGGTTCGAATCCTGCCTCGGGTATGGATGTGTGTGATGTCCTTAGGTTAGCTAGGTTTAAGTAGTTCTAAGTTCTAGGGGACTTATGACCTAAGATGTTGAGTCCCATAGTGCTCAGAGCCATTTGAACCATTTTTTTTAAAATGGTTGTTGACGTTCGTTTAAGAACTTTACAAAATCAGGCAAGAGTAAACTTTAATACTTTTATGCGCAGAAAATCTGGTGCTATCACAGTTTCTCACACTGTGTTCTGCCTCTTACTGATTGCGCAACGAGTGGAATTTTTACCTCAGTCTCTCGCAGTTTGGTTCTACGTTTAGCATTCGATCATTACACTGAAAATTATACGTGGAAATCTTTCATTTCTTAGCACAACATATGGTTCAAAAAATGGTTCAAATGGCTCTGAGCACTATGGGACTTAACTTCTGAGGTCATCAGTCCCCTAGAACTTAGAACTACTTAAACGTAACTAACTTAAGTACATCAAACACATCCATGCCCGAGGCAGGATTCGAACCTGCGACCGTAGCGGTCGCGCGGTTCCAGACTGTAGCGCCTAGAACCGCTCGGCCACCGAGGCCGGCGCATAGCAAATCACAAATCCTTTAGAATACTTTCCTTAGACTTCAGTAATGATACGGCCTCCTTTGAAACTCCAACTCCAGCTGCTGTCATACAATCAGAATTGGACTCATTTTGCCCCAGTGAATTTTCGTATATTTTTTTTCAAACTTACCTTCAAAACTACTTTTGTCAGACTTCAATTCATCTTCTATGTTTTGGGTAACTAACCCATTGTCTATCCGTAGTCCTGGTAACTGACTTGAACCCTCAATGCCCAGTTTCACTCACTTCAATTAAACCTTCTTGCTCATTATTTTACTAATAATCTTCCATCACTTCTATACTTCCCCAAAAGAGTGTTCATTTGCTCAAATTTTTCCTTTAAACTTTTATGACCACCCCTGTTACTATAGTGACTCTTTTGTCTTTCACAATAATCATTCCTCTTATATTCTAACACAAGTCTCATGTAATTTCTATATAGGTTTCATTACTCTCTCATTAAATTCGCTCACTCTTATGACTTTCAACTCATTCGAATTATTCATTAATCACGTGTCTAATGCGCCAAAACAAGGCTGCAGTGACTTATCAACAGCTTTTACTAGCTTGTTATAAAAGTCATCCACTCCCATGAGTTTCACATCTGTCATATTACCCCATAATCATTCATTTAATCGTTTGATACGATACTAGCCTGACTAACTGCTCAAGTTCCATAACAACGTATGGTACAACCTCTTCGATATTACATATCTTCATAAGAATTTTGACAAATATTTTTCACCTAGACTACGAAACAGGAAAAAAAATCTTCAACACAGCCTCGCAGTATTAAATGCCAATACCGAGGAACAATGCAAGTCAAATGAACAGGTTATTGTTTACTCAGAAAAGAGTAATACACTCCTGGAAATTGAAATAGGAACACCGTGAATTCATTGTCCCAGGAAGGGGAAACTTTATTGACACATTCCTGGGGTCAGATACATCACATGATCACACTGACAGAACCACAGGCACATAGACACAGGCAACAGAGCATGCACAATGCCGGCACTAGTACAGTGTATATCCACCTTTCGCAGCAATGCAGGCTGCTATTCTCCCATGGAGACGATCGTAGAGATGCTGGATGTAGTCCTGTGGAACGGCTTGCCATGCCATTTCCACCTGGCGCCTCAGTTGGACCAGCGTTCGTGCTGGACGTGCAGACCGCGTGAGACGACGCTTCATCCAGTCCCAAACATGCTCAATGGGGGACAGATCCGGAGATCTTGCTGGCCAGGGTAGTTGACTTACACCTTCTAGAGCACGTTGGGTGGCACGGGATACATGCGGACGTGCATTGTCCTGTTGGAACAGCAAGTTCCCTTGCCGGTCTAGGAATGGTAGAACGATGGGTCGATGACGGTTTGGATGTACCGTGCACTATTCAGTGTCCCACCGACGATCACCAGTGGTGTACGGCCAGTGTAGGAGATCGCTCCCCACACCATGATGCCGGCTGTTGGCCCTGTGTGCCTCGGTCGTATGCAGTCCTGATTGTGGCGCTCACCTGCACGGCGCCAAACACGCATACGACCATCATTGGCACCAAGGCAGAAGCGACTCGCATCGCTGAAGACGACACGTCTCCATTCGTCCCTCCATTCACGCCTGTCGCGACACCACTGGAGGCGGGCTGCACGATGTTGGGGCGTGAGCGGAAGACGGCCTAACGGTGTGCGGGACCGTAGCCCAGCTTCATGGAGACGGTTGCGAATGGTCCTCGCCGATACCCCAGAAGCAACAGTGTCCCTAATTTGCTGGGAAGTGGCGGTGCGGTCCCGTACGGCACTGCGTAGGATCCTACGGTCTTGGCGTGCATCCGTGGGTCGCTGCGGTCCGGTCCCAGGTCGACGGGCACGTGCACCTTCCGCCGATCACTGGCGACAACATCGATGTACTGTGGAGACCTCACGCCCCACGTGTTGAGCAATTCGGCGGTACGTCCACCCGGCCTCCCGCATGCCCACAATACGCCCTCGCTCAAAGTCCGTCAACTGCACATACGGTTCACGTCCACGCTGTCGCGGCATGCTACCAGTGTTAAAGACTGCGATGGAGCTCCGTATGCCACGGCAAACTGGCTGACACTGACGGCGGCGGTGCACAAATGCTGCGCAGCTAGCGCCATTCGACGGCCAACACCGCGGTTCCTGCTGTGTCCGCTGTGCCGTGCGTGTGATCATTGCTTGTACAGCCCTCTCGCAGTGTCCCGAGCAAGTATGGTGGGTCTGACACACCGGTGTCAATGTGTTCTTTTTTCCATTTCCAGGAGTGTATATTCACTAACCACCTAGGAAGTCAACACTCTCAGCAGTCAAACTCCAACACAAAATCGACATAAAAGAAGAAAAATGTTATAAACGTATCACCACAACTTGTCAAAAACAAGTATTTCGCAATCCAAAAAAAAAAAAAAACAACAACTAGGATACTTAATGTTCATGACCAGAGGATCACCAACAACAACACCAAGTCACAGACGTCTTTCAGAGTTCAGAAAATCCTCAACGTTCATTAACTCACTCAGTATTATTGAACTGCATTAGTTACAATGTCTTTAGACCCAAGAAATATTTGAAAACGACTACTGCACTTCACTGCATTAAAAATCCACTCATGAGAAAAGGAAGCAGGGGACGGGGGGGGGGGGGGGGGGCAGGAAATTCTCAGAATTTTGAATTTTACCATGTCAACCACAGGTTCCATCTGTTTGTCGTGGTAATATGGTAATATCTCTGTCACTTATAAATCTATTTTCCATTACATCGTTGAAATGACTTCTGTTCATCAAGAAACCACAAGAAATTAAAGATACCAAATAGTCCCAGACTACCTGATACTAAGATTACAGCGAAAATACAAGAAAAATCAAATGAAGAGTCACTGATCCTAGAAATCATGATCCAAATCTACAGTGAAAATCTCCACACAATAATGTACAGGGCTCAACCATCGTTACAGCTACGATTTCATAAAAATAAAGAAGCACATTATGTTTCTCTCGTTCAGAGCCAAATTGTTTCATATACCACGCCTAAAGCTCCCACAGAAATCATACCTTATCGAAATTTGATCCGCACAAAAAATGCACATGAAACTCTGCTTGTATAGAATTGACAACAAGAAAAAATGCAAAGTTATTTCTATTGAATTACCATTACACTTGAAAGCTTTTTCCAAGAGCATCTTCTTTCCAGAGATTTTCAGTCTTCAGCTGAGTGTGCGATGATATGAAACTTCCTGGCAGATTAAAACTGTGTGCCGGACCGAGACTCGAAATCGGGACATTTGCCTATCGCGGGCAAGTGCTCTACCATTTGAGACCACTTGGTAGAGCATTAGTCCGCGAAAGGCAAAGGTCCCGAGTTCGAATCTCGGTCCGGCACACAGTTTTAATCTGCCAGGAAGTTTCCGCATCTTCTTTCTTTCTTTATTTTTTTGAGTCGTTAGTCTTCTGACTGGTTTGAAGCAGCCGGCTACGAATTCCTCTCCTGTACCAACTTCTTCAACTCAGAGTACCATATGAAACCCACATTCTAAGTTATTTGCTGATTGTAAACCGATATCAGTCTTCCTCTACAGTTTTTACCCTCTATAGCTCCCTCTAGTACCATGGAAGTTCCTCCCTGACGTCTTAACAGATGACCTACCATCCTGTCCTTTCTTCTTGCTAATGTTTTTCTAATACTTCTTTCCTCGCCAGTTCTCTGGAAAACCTCATCGTGACTTACCTTATCACTCCACATAATTTTCAAAATAAGTCTGTAACACCATACCTTAAATGCTTCGAATCTCTTCTGTTCCGGCATTTCCACAGTCCATGTTCCACTGTCATTCAATGCTGTGCTCCAACCGTACACTCTCACAAATTTCTTCCTGAGATTAAGACCTGTGTTTGGTGTTAGTAGACTTCTCTTGATAAGGAATAATGAATGCGGTTTACACCAGTGCTATTCAGCTATTTGCGTAATCTTTACTCCGTTCGCCGTGGGTTATTTTGCTGCATAGGTAGCAGAATTCTTTAAATTCGTCTATATCGTGATCATTAGCCCTGTTGTTAAGTTTGTGGTGGCTCTCATTTCTGCTCCTTCTCATTACTTTCGTCTTCCTTCGATTTACTTTCGATCCATATTCTGTACTCATTAGGCTGTTCATATCACTCAGTAGTCTGCATTTCTTCTTCACTTTCGTCCGCAGCTCGTGGTCGTGCGGTAGCGTTCTCGCTTCCCACGCCCAGGTTCCCGGGTTCGATTCCCGGCAGGGTCAGAGATTTTCTCTGCCTCGTGATGGCTGGGTGTTGTGTGATGGCCTTAGGTTATTTAGGTTTAAGTAGTTGTAAGGTCTAGGGGACTGATGACCATAGATGTTAAGTCCCATAGTGCTCAGAGCCATTTGAACCATTCTTCTTCACTTTCACTGAGAATAGCAATGTCATTAGTGAATCTTTTCATTGATATCCTTCTGGGAATTTAATTCCAATCGTGAACCTTTATTTTATTCCCGTCATTGTTTCTTCGACGTACATGTTGAACAGTAAAGGAGAAAGACTACATCATTGTCATACGGTCTTTATTAATCAGGGCATTTCGCTCTTGGTCTTCCACTCTTATTGCTACCTCTTGGTTCTTGTACATATTGTAAACTACCGGCCTTTACCTAAAGCTTACCTCTACTTTTCTCAAAATTTCGAACATTTTGCACCATTATACATTGTCAAACGCTTTTTCTGGGTCGACAAATCCTATGGACGTGTCTTTAGTTTTCTTTAGTTTTCCTTCTTATTATCAACCGCAACGTCAGAACTGCCTCTCCTGTGTCTTTACCTTTCCTTAAGTCAAGCTGATCGTCGTCTAAGAGATCCTGAATTTCCTTGTCCATTCTTCTATATACTATTCTTTTCAGCAGGTTGGACGAATGAGCTGTGATGCTCATTCTGCGATGATTCTCGCACCTGTCAGCCCGTGCAGCCTTCAGATATGTGTGAATGATATTTTTCCAAAAATGAGATTGAATATCGGCAGTGTCATAGATTCTACACACAAAAGTTAATAGTCGTTTTGTTGCCACTTTCCCCAATGATTTCAGGAATTCTGATGGAATGTTATTTATCTCATCTTTATTCGATATTAAGTCTTCCAATTCTCTTTTAAACTCTGATTCTAATACTGGATCCCCTATCTCTTCTATATCGACTACTGTTTCTTTTCTGTCGCGTCATCAGGTAAATTCTCCCTCACTGACACAGGGACCCTCAATGTATTCTTTACACCTATCCTCTCTCTCTTGTGCATTTAACAATGGAATTAGCATTCCTGTCTTAATATTATCGCATTGCTTTTAATTTCACCGAAGGTGGTTTTGACTTTTCTATGTGCTGAGTCAGCTCTTCAGAAAATCACTTCTTTTTCGATTTCTTCACTTTTTTCATGCAGCTATTTCGCTTTAGCGTCCTAGAAGATATTATTTATTTCATTCCTTAGTGACTTGCATTTCTCTATTCCTGATTTCCCTGAACATTTTTGTACTTTCTTCTTTCATCGATGAACTGAAGTATTTCTTCTTTTATCCACCGTTACCTGGCATTTACCTTCTTTGTACCCACCGTTACCTGGCATTTACCTTCTTTGTACCTATGTAATTCTTCCCAACTTCTATGGGTGCCCTGTTCGGAGATGTCCATTCCTCTTCTACTGAACTGTCTGTTGAGTTATTCGTTATCAACGTATCTACTGCTTCAGAGAACTTCAAGCTTATCTCTTCATTTCTTAGTACTTCCGCATCCCACTTTTTTGCGCATTGGTTCTGCCTGACCAGTCTCTTCAACTTCAGCCTAATATTAATGACTGCGAGTGATCTGAGTCTATATCTGTGCCTGGATACGCTTTACAAATCCATTATCTGATTTCGGAATCCCTGCCTGACTATAATGTACCGTAACTGAAATCATCCCGGCCTTTTCGAAGTATACCTCCATTTCTTGTGATTCTCGAAGACAATGTTCGCTGTTATTAGCTGAAATTTATTGCAGACTCGATTAGTCTTTCCCTTGTCTCATTCCTAGTACCAGGCACTTATTATGCATGAAATTCTCCCACCGCTTACACTATTCCGACCCAGAGAGCTGGGATCACTTTATGAGCAGGAGGCCTGGCACGGAGTCTGGGCGAGTAGTCCAGTTTACTTGTTGAGGCGTCAGTGACACAGTGGTATCTGCAGCAACATTTACAGTCATGTTCAGAAAAAACGGAAAACCTTTAACGACTAGAGATAGGAGTTTCATATTTACAGGACAAGTACAGTATTATGTTCTGCAGAAATGATTAACATTTCAGTCACATGGGTTTAGATATGTCTTGTTACTTAGTAGGCACAGGGTCCGCCATGGACCCTGACGACTTGTTCTATGGGTGATGCCATCGACGTATATCAGGCACAAATTTCATCTTGTGGCATAGGTATCCATGCTGCATTCACCTGGTTCGAAAGTTCATCTGTGGTGGTAGGCACGGGGTCATAGTGCTGTACCCGTCCTTCCAACATATCCCACACATTTTCGATTGGCATCAAGTCTGGTAACCTGGCGGGTCAGGGTAAAAGGCTGACATTCTGTCAAACCAAGAAGTTACTTGCTCGTGCCGCAACTAGTCGTGCATTGACTTGCTAAAAAATGTCGTCTAGCGTATTGTGCAGAAAGGGTATTGCTCCGGGTCGCAAGATGTTATTTACGTAGGTCACACTGGTCACAGTCCGATGGACACGCACCAGATATGTTTGTGCTTGTACCCAATAGCACACCACACCATAAGACCTTGAGTTGGTGCTACATGTCTTGTGCGAATGCAGTCACAATGATGCCACACCCCCTGCCTGAGTGGAACCAAAATGCGACCATAATTTTCAGATAAACAGAAACTGAATTCGTCCGAAAACGCTGTCTGATGCAATTCCTGTCTCCAATGACATCGATCCAAACGCCATTGCCGTCTAGTATGTTTCTGCACATTCCTGAAAAATGAGTGGAGAAGTGGACGATGTGCACATAACCCCTGCCGCAATAAACGGCTGCAGACTGTCACTCCTGATAGTTTACGATGTGCTACACCGTTCCACTGTTGCGTCAGGGCCAAGGAGGACACAGAACTGTCCTGCAATGCCATTCGAATGAGGTGTCGATCTTCTCTGGTCGTGGTGTGGGTGATGTGGCCTAACTCATCTCGTCGTACTCTACAGCCTACCGCGAACGCTTCTGCACAGACCCGTTGCACTACCGAAACACTTCCTCCCACACGAACATCAATTACCAGGATAGATGCATCGAATTCTCTCATGCCAATAATGCACACTCTCTGGAAGAGACTGATTTGACGGTACGGTTCGCGCATAAGTCTGTGAGGCATCCTCCACGTCTGCTGAAGTCACACTGATCCATTTTCTTCGGTATATAGCGACAACGAGAGCCGCAGGCACATTTTGCTGGTTCATGTTGTTGCGCCCCGTTATCGATGTCGACCTTGAAACCGTGGGTCCACGTGGTTCAAATGCTAATCATTTCTGCAAAACATTGTTATGTACATGGCCTGTGAATATGAACGTCCTGTCCCTAGTCGTTCAAGGTGTTCTGTATTTTTTTCTGAACATGTGTTTCTCGTGTTGAGTTTACAAATGGCTCTGAGCACTATGGGACTTAACATCTGAGGTCATCAGTCCCCTAGACTTAGAACTACTTAAACCTAACCAACCTAAGGATATCACACACATCCATGCCTGGGGCAGGATTCGAACCTGCGGCCATAGCAGTCGCGCGGTTCCTGACTGAAGTGCCTAGAACCACTAGGCCACATCGGCCGGCTGTTGAGTTTACAGTGTGGCGAACTGTCTTCAGGGTGGCGGTCAGTGGCCAGGCTTAAGAGTACGCCGCAAAGAAGTACTGACGTCTCACCATCATCCCGCAGGTCAACGAGTCACGGCCACATGTTGTGCTGACGGCAGCCGGGGGACAAGTAGGCGTCTCTGCCCAGATGTTCTGACGTACTGTGTGGCTCCCACCTCAGTGTTTTCGAGGACAGCTTGTCATGCGCCCGCGTGAGGAAAAGCCAACTGTGGCGCAGGATGTTGGTTGTAATGAAGACTACATCATGTTCATCCACCATGGATCGACCAAGACTGCAGTAGCCGTCCACGAATTGGCCAATGGGCTGTATGAATGTGCCACACCTTTTCGCTTTGGAGATGGCAGCTTGCTGAGCATAACCTCTTGTACAGGAGAGCTGGCCACAGCCACCGTTCTCTGCATGCGCGACGTCCCATAGGCCATGGTTGCAATAGGCATCAGGTCGCGGCCTCTCGGTGTGAAAGCTGCAAGTAGGTTGCAGGCAGACCATCATAGATCAGCTTGTCGCTGAAACTCAATAGACTTTCGTCCTCTCTGGATTTAGTCACATGGTAAGAATAGCAGCATGTCTCAATGCCAAAAGTTTTCGTTGGTGTTAAGCCACAGGCCACCATACATTTTAAAAGAGTGAACAGCCAGATATTTTATATATCTTCTATACTATCTAGATTTCGGCTTTTATGCCATTATCAAGTACAAAATATGTTGAATTACAAGTACAAAATATGTTGAATCATTATTAAGTAACATCTGTCAAGGCCATCAAAAGCGTCTAAAAAAACTTACACATGTCTTCAGGGTATATCTGTCAAACAAAGAAAGCTGGCAAAAACATCTGCTGTACCACTGTCGCCCAATACAGAGCCGCTGGAAGCTTATTGGGGTACTCCGTACGAGGCGCTGGAGTGTACCATAGTACAAAGCATCGACCAGCTGGTGGACGTTATTGCAGGACGAGTAAAGCCTGCTGCCAACTGCTCCTCCTACCTTGCACGGTGCCGCTCCTGCTGCGTGACCTGCCGTGACTTCACCAATGGCGTCGAGAGACTTCTCAGCTATTCCATCAGCACGTTCCACTCTGCTTGCTGCGCCCGTAGCTCTGTTCTTCACTGTGACATACAAGACGATTCAGTTGCAAACTAAAGCTAATAAATGTACAATTCGCCAGTGCTTTCTCATTGGTGCCCACTCCCCCCTGACCCGCTCACACCAATGTGCTCCATCCTTCGTCATCCTGCATTCGTAGGGGTCACAGCTGACCGACCCATACACCAAGACTATGAAACAATTTTCTTCTACTACCAGCTCTTTGCTTTACAATTTTGAGAGGTAGTAATACTAACCCAAGCAAGAATAGGGTCCAGTAAACATGGGCTTTGAAATGCGTACCTATGAACACTTGCTCACTTCCGCTCTTGCGAAACACATCTCTTCTGCTGAACAAGTTCTCATATCTCTAAGCTTTGCATTTTAGGGCCCATGTTTACTAGACACCTAGTTTTTCTCCATGTTACCTTCACCCAACTATATTAAGAGACTTGTTTCACAGTATCAAAGATGAAGAAATGCCCATAGCTCTTGAGGTAAGCATTTTAGAGCCCATGTTGACTTAGATCTTTTGCTTCGAGTGATCGTTCCCGTCCTCTCTCCGACTACTGACCGTTCCTCCTGGAACACCCTCTGTGTATAAATGTATGTGACCTATGTTTCCCATCCTCTTCTTTCTTCATCTGTCATGCACAATAATTTTTTACTCATAGTATTCTTTAGTAACCCACTTCATGTACTTTCAATTGTTTCTTTCCCGAATTACTGGGCGCTGTGCTCACAATACACATATTTTTAGAAGCCATGAAAAACTCCTCAGTGATTGCCAATTTGTGTAGCGTTTCGTCCTGCGAGGAACGCCCAAACCAATTCCTTGTTAATTTATTGGCGAATTTCTCATTTAATATTAGAACTGAAGTGTTGACTATTATCCTAACATAACCAAGCAGCACTTCTTTTACACGTGTTCTACTTCTAGCTTGAGACTGCTGACATACATCTTGAGAAAGTCTCCACAAGAGTCAAAATGAAGAGCCCTTTCTCGAATTCGTAGGATCGAAACGATGTCAACAGACAGGAAACTAGAAGTTTTCGCTTAACAAAACATCAACAGACAGGAAACTAGAAGTTTTCGCTTAACAAAACATGAGAGCAATTATTAAATCTATCAGTAACTACAAATGTATACCTATAGTTGGATAAGTACCGTTGCAGCCAGATGTCTAAACATTTGAGCTTATTTACGAAATAAAATTATAAAATGTTTTCCGCTGTCGAAACTCCTTAGTAACACGTCAGTCTCTGTCGTTATGTGAGTCATGCATAGAAAATACGTACGCATCACAGGGTCACATTTACGAGACAGCAGAATTTGGATATGAAGAAACAGTGGTATTGTGGTTGTGTGCACTGGGTTTTACGAACACAAATGTTTAGGGTGTCCATTAGATTTGAAAGATAATTAAAGTTATTGCCTTTATTAGGAACAACACTGAATCGCTGGACTGGATTTCAGCGGTATCACACAAGGTAAACGAACCTCCATTGGTAAACAGTTTTTCCGGACTACTTACTCAAAGTTTGTGCATCACGAACTATCTTGATTCGAAGGATTTCTCAATGCGCTGCAAAGAAGTTGATATCGGAGTACTAATACTCAGTCTTCCTTGTTGGGAGAGTCATTGATAATTTATGAGTACTGAAATTTACTACCGCAATGAATAAATTAATTCTAGTGCGACATTTCCATCAATTTCGTGTTTAATTACAGGTAACATGACAGCGGACACCAAAATGGACTATATTTTGGTCTTTTGTCTGTAAAGGGAATTTCATATTTATTGTGGAAAGACAGGCTGCCCAGAGGCGTCACGCAACAGTAGTGCCCGGAAATTCAGCTTCTCCCCAACAGGACTCGGAAAAACTAGGTGCTGTTCTTCTAGCTCACAGCGGATCAATCATTGCCTATCTGACCTGCTGTAGGGACAAGACGAGCAGGGAGGAGCAAAGGAGTTTGCTTTCAGACAGCAAAGCACTGTCAACCAGGAGACCATTCGGTCTCCTATTACCAAGTAGTAAGCCGTGGGCAGTCCTACGTAGCTGTTCACAGCAGGTAATATTCGCTGCTGTCAGGTAATATAGATCACTCAGCCAACGAAAAGGCTGGATATACTAGCTACCCAATTACATAGAAAATAATATAAGAAACTTTTGTAAATAACTTTATGTATTAGTTGGTCACATCGACTGCGTAGCTACGAATTTATACTAGTTATTGTAACCATTTATACTTGAAATTTGCTTCACGATGTTTTCACCAACCACTGAAATGTCAATCCTTTAGTATTTTTGTTTGGTGGTGAACCACAGCCGCAGTATGTTTGATGGAAGGCATATTTGAATAGATAAACCATCAACAGCTATCAAAAACATTACTAACTTCCTGCTATTTTAGGCCTATCCTTGGACTATATTCTGACTCTGCTCAAAGAATTAGCTATTGGATTTTCCTTTCTGATGCACTACATGTTGTTGCCTTAATTAAGCTAAATAGGCAAGCATCACTGTTGTCATCAGATTTCATTAAAGCACTTTTGCAACCTGGACACACATGTAATTTCATACTTTCCATATCTTTCAACAGGGGTACCTATGTGTCAGGCTAGTAAAAGTACATTAAGAAGATCTAATAACGACACTGATCTGCCGGCCGCGGTGGTCTCGCGGTTCTAGGCGCGCAGTCCGGAACCGTGCGACTGCTACGGTCGCAGGTTCGAATCCTGCCTCGGGCATGGATGTGTGTGATGTCCTTAGGTTAGTTAGGTTTAAGTAGTTCTAAGTTCTAGGGGACTTATGACCACAGCAGTTGAGTCCCATAGTGCTCAGAGCCATTTGAACCATTTTTTGACACTGATCTTTGCCTATTTAATTTAGTATGATGTCAATAGTATGAAATGCATCAAAAAGCAAAATGCTATAAAGGATTTTATTTGCCATTGCCCGGAAGATGGTCCATGTGTAGATCAAAACTAGTAGCAACTTAATAAAGTTTTGACAGCAGCTGATGGTGTAGCCACGTAAATATATATTTCATGGATCAATATTTTTACTAATTGGAGTAGCAAACAGTTAAAACTTGAGTAACATCATCTGATGATTAAATGAAAATACACGCAATAAAACTGTTGCTATATCTATCTCTAAATAGTTTGTTAATCACGTCATTTTTTACTGGATACACATCTTGTGTGGAGTAAGTTTGTTGCTTTCACGATGCTAAAAATATCTAACGAAATATTTATATAGTTCCGAATACATAGTTCCGAGTTAAACATGTCATTAAACTAGCCATTTCAGTTTTATTTCAGATGTGTGACTCAGTTTCTCCAGCAGAATCCACAGACAACTAAATTATCAATATATCGACGTATTCCAGATTTACCATTAATTATCTCTGCACTAGCATTTATTTCGACACAAGACGAATTGCGATGGTCATTATCCGCATTGTGAAACCAGCACACAAATTTTTCGTCGTACATGATCTGCTATGATGCCCCATGTCTGCATCTCTTCTTTCTTGCACTTAACAATGTCAAATATTTTCTCTTTCTAAATCATTCAAAGCCTATAATATTTCACATTCTATGTTCATGCAATTTTCGTTTTATATAATTGTTTACCACTCGAAACCGGTCATCAATTAAATAAAAAGAGTTGCATTTGGCTGTTTCCTAGATCAAACAGTGGTTCATATTTACATTTTTTTTCTTTATTTCTGTTTGATCACTTGAAGGAAATTCCTTTAAAGTAAATCAGAAATAATTGCCTTACTCATCTTGCTCGTAGATGTTCACGTTGTACAAAATGTAACCATACTGTTGTCGATGACGATTACATAAAATACAGTGGTTCAAACCTACTGCTCTCGATTATTACCAAGGCAGCAGTCGAATTTACAGCCGTCATCCTATCGATCACCATGAACAGGTTTCCGACGCCCTTTACTCTTTTCACAAAGCGGAGAGATTGTCGTTTTAATTCAACCCATTTGTCTATGTAGCCTGGTAATCAGGAACCTACCTAAAGTTTTCTTCCGCCATCAGGTCGCAGAGCATGCCAACGTGGTATTTGGTTGCGGGTATTGTAGTGGAAATGCTTGCGTGCTCGTGAAAAATATGTTAGATGGTTCGGTAACCGTTGTGTGTTGCTGTCAAAATGTTTAACCAATTTTGTGAGACTAGTATAGTTCTCAGGAAACACATTTCCTCTGAATGTGCAACTGAAGAAAATGTAGATGAGGAGAAGTCATTCCTTAGTCTGTAAGATATAGTCTTACAAGCACACGAAAGTCTGAAGTTAGCCACGACACATACAAAAGGAAGAAGTATTTGCTCGATGAAATGTACGGTGCCCTTACAAATACGTTTTGAGTAGCAACATCTCCGTCAGTTCACAGTTTGGTGTAAACAAACAGCTAACTAGCCCTCTTAGCTTAATGCGTTGTATGAAGGTCCCATGCTAAAGAAGTAACCGTTGTGACTAGAAAGATTCATTTTGTTCCGTTCTTTCTGTATGTACATCACTCCCTGATCTATGAACCCTCATACTAGGCATGTTTGTAGGTCACTAAGGGCTCCATATCACACTCCTTTAGATTTTTGTCTCAAAAAATGGTTCGAATGGCTCTGAGCACTATGGGCCATAACATCTGTGGTCATTAGTCCCCTAGAACGTAGAACTATTTAAACCTTTCTAACCTAAGGATATCACACACACCCACGCCCGAGGCAGGGTTCGAACCTGCGACAGGAACGGTCGCGTAGTTCCAAACTGAAGCGCCCAGAACCGCTCGGCCACACCGGCCGGCGATTTTTGTATCAGAGGTAACATGGAAAGTGCAGTATATCGAGAGTGTGTGTACGCAAGAGGCGAATTAGTATTATTTACAATTTTATCCTATTAAAAGTACACCAAAACTTCATCTAGAAACTACAAGCAATACTGTAAATCTAGTAAATTATTGCTGTACTTCTCGGTAATGTATTGGGTCAATATTTAATGGTGGCTTTCACCACGTTTTTTGTATCTTAATGTGGTACGTTATATTATATTCAAATAACTGCTACTCTAAGCTTGCTGAAACTTATGTAATTATTGGTACGAGCATTTCGGATTTGAAACAGCCAATGGCACTGCTATCTGGAATATTCGTTATTACCTCTCATGCATGCATGCACACAATTTGAAACGAGTCTCGTCCGACCAGGCAACATGTTTCCAGTAATCAACAGTCCAATGTAGGTGTTGACGGGCCCAGGTGAGGCATAAAGCTTTGTGTCGTGCAGTCATCAGGGATACACTAGTGGGCTTTCGACTCCGAATGCCCATGTCGATGATGTTTCGTTGCGTGGTCCGCACGCTAACACTTGTTGATGGCCCAGCACTGAAATCTGCAACAATCTGCGGAAGAGTTGCACTTAAGTCACGCTGAAAGATTCTCATCAGTCGTCGTTGGTCCCTTTCTTGAAGGATGTTTTTGTGGCCGCAGCTATGCCGGAGATTTGATGTTTTACCAGATTACTGATATTCACGGTACACTCGTGAAATGGTCGTACTGGAAAACCCCCACTTCATCGCTACCTCGGAGATGCTGTGTCCCATCACTCGTGCACCGACTACAGCACCACGTTCAAACTCACTTAAGTCTTGATAACCTGCCATTGTAGAAACAATAATTGATCTAACAATTGCGCCAGACACTTGTCTTATATAGGCGTTGCCGACCGCAGAGCCGTAGTTTGCCTGTTTACATATCTCTGTATTTGAATATGCATGCCTATACCAATTTTTTTGGCAATTCAGTGTATAACGACGTGAAAATTATTGTTAAATTTGAATAAGTAATGGATGCAATTCTGTTTTTCATGTTGAGAATAGTAACAGGGTATAAGATCATCCTATAGATGACGAAGTCATAATAGTCGAAAAGAAGGTTCAGGTTAGGGTATGATAACAAAAATAAGCTGCCAGATTTGGTACCGGCGGGTTCGATCAACACGATATTTTTGTGGAAATGTTTTGTGAAATCGTATGGGGGGTGGGGGGTGGGGGGTTTGGGGGGGGGGCATTCCTGGAGGCAATATGACGTTCATTTCATGAAACACTATTAAGAATGTATAGAGAACTGGCATTTGCTACTGCTTACACAACGATTCTAAGGTCCCAACGTGCATCTCGCATAAGAAATGCGAAGACTAAGTAAGAGAAATCAGGGCTCGAACGGAGTAAAACGTAAAGCCATTTCATCCGTAGCTCCATGGATTCTAGGCCCAGTGCTCCCGAAGGCGCTGTATCGAGCACCCCCAACTCTCACTCCCTCATGTGCCTCAGACTGTAATAGGACAGCGACATTAGGAGCTGTAGAAGGATCAGGAAATCAGCCATACACGTAAAAGGATGGCAGAAGGATGAGCATGCGACTTTCCGTGTCTAACGTTAGGCGACACCATATTAATGGCTGAAGATGGTTCAAACGGCTCTGAGCACTATGGGACTTAACTTCTGAGTTCATCAGTCCCCTACAACTTAGAAATACTTAAACCTAACTAACCTAACGACATCACACAAATCCATTCCCGAGGCAGGATTCGAACCTGCGACCGTAGCGGTCTCGCGTTTCCAGACTGTAGCTCCTAGAACCGCTCGGCCACCCCGGCCCGTGGCTGAAGAATGTGTGGTTGTTATCAACATCCTCATTTTTCCAACTGTGAAGCACAAAAAGCTCATGATTATTTCAAAACAATGGTCTGGCATAGTAAACGCTGAAAATGGTGGAATGTGTGGTATCAGCTCCGTCGTCAACTACGTCCTTTTGTCAGTATCTAACATATGAAGGCCCGGTTAGAACAGTTGTTGGCCAGCTTGCGTCAGGAGACGACACAAAGTCTTTACGATACCATTCGCAATCGAATAAATACAAACATCCTGTCAGATGGGGGCCTCATATCACGAAATTCTCTGTAAATTTGATTCGATTCTGTAATTACTGAGATAACATCCCAAACCCTTTCAAACCGTGAAGTTTCATTGCGTTCCTTCTCCCCTTCCGTAAGCTTAATTTTTTTTTGCCGGCCAGGGGATCAGCTTTCATAAGTTCGCTGTACAAAAAATTAATCACTCCCAGAGAAATCATAACAAGCATCACTTCATTATGTGTAATTCCGCCCCTGGCCTTCGTAACAGCCTGGATCTGATTAGGAAGTGAGTTCAAAAGGCTGAAAAGGTGAATCGCATCCAGGTTAACCCACTCGCTGAAGACCTGAGCGAGAAGTTACATCAAATTGCTGGGATGCTGAGGTCGGCGTTTTACTCGTGGTTCCATCGTGTCGCACAGATTTTGTATGGTGTTCAAGTCAGGTGATTTTTCAGCTCAATCAAGATGTAATAAGATGGGGGAGTGTTCAGAAAAGCACTCAAATATGCTTGCTTACCTATGAACTTTGTTATCGTCGTCTTGAAAATCAGGGGTATCAATAACACATTTATCATGTAGGTGTTGACTGAAAGACAACATCCGATCATTCGGAATGTTTAAATAAATGTGCCAGTTGTTGTTAATGGTCACCTCAGTGGTTAGACTCAATTCCTAATGAGAAAAATATCCCCAAAACATGGCAGGTCCACTTCCAGCTTGAGACAGACCTCTCAGACACTCAAGATGGAATGCTTCATTTGGCCATCGGTCTACTTGAGAATGTGCATCATCTGAATATAGGCAAAAACGTGATCGTCAGATCTCGTTCCGCCAGTCAGCTGCTGTCCGTGTTCCAGGATTTCTAGCCCACTGAAGACGAGCAACTTTACTTGCCTGCGTGAGCAATGGCCCCCAAATATTCATTGCGTCCAGTGATCGTCACAATGTTCTGTCTCTAAAAAGTGAGAATGGACCTTCATTCACTGTCTGCAACAATTCCCGCAGGATCTTTTTCCGCCAACAATTCTAACGTTGTGTTTGTGGCCACGTGTGTTACACCAGTGCTTGTAGATAGTTTGAACACTCCATCTCGGAACACCAACAAATCCACCAACTTGACGCGGCTGCGCGGGGTAGCCGCTTGGTCTTGGGAGCCTTGCCACGGTTCACGCGGCCTCCCCCATTGGAAGTTCGAGTCCTTCCTCGAGATGGAAATTCTGAATGACGATATGTTGCCTTTGGGTCAACATCTACATGATAAATGTGTTATTGATTCCCCTGGTTTTCAAAACGACGACAGCAAAAATGTATGTGTGGTGTCGTTAGCGTAAGTTAGATTAAGTGGTGCGTAAGCCTAGGGACCGATGACCTCAGCAGTTTGGTCCCATAGGAACGTACCACAAATTTCCAAATGTCCAGCTTGACGCACTGGATGGCCGTGGAGACAGCCATACACGATATCCTCTTTTGGCCCCTCTGTGAATTTCTTACAGTTACCCATGTTTCCTGACAATGTCCACTTGAAACATAGGCTGAGACGACAAAAGTCATATGATACCTCTTAATATCGTGTCGGACATTCTTTCGCATGGCGTACTGCAGCAACTCGACGTGGCATAGACTCAACAAGTCGATGCAAGTTCTCCTTGCTGGATTTTTGGCCATGCTGTCTCTAGAGCGCCCGTAAATGGGAAAGTGTTAACGATGCAGAATTTCGTCCACGAATTGACCATTCGATTATACCCCATATGTGTTCGATGGAATTCAAGTCAGGTGATCTGAGTAGCTAAATCATACCCTTGAACTGTCCAGAACACTTTTCAAACTGGTGACTATTGCATTGTCATCCATAAAATCTCCATCGATGTTCGGGAACATGAACTCCATGAATGGCTGCAAAAGATTCTAAGAAACCGAACATAGCCATATCCAGTGAATGATCGGTTAAGTAGGATCAGACATCATTGTCAACACAGGTCACACCATTATGGAGGCACCATCAGCTTGCAAAATGCCTTGTCAACTTCGTGGGGTCTGCACCACACTCGAACGCAATCATCATCTCTTACCAACTGAAATCGGAACTCATCTGACAAGGCCGTGGTTTTTCATTCGTCTACGGTCCAAACAATACGGTCATGAATTCAGGCGAGGCGCTGCAGGCGATGTCGTGCTGTTAGCAAAGGCACTCCTGTCGTCTTCTGCTGTCTTTTGCCTCACTGTCTAACGGATACGTTTCTTGCTTGTCTGTTACCACCGACAACTCTACACAAACGCCGTTGGTCTCCGTGATTACTGCGTGGTTACTCCGTTGTCCGTGGTAAGAGATAAAGCCTGAAATTTGGTTCTATCGACACACTCTTGGCATTGTAGAACCCAGAATATTGAATTCTCTAATAATTTCAAAAATGGAATGTTCCAAGCATCCAAATCCAACTACCATTCCACGTTCAAAGTTTTTGATTCCCGTCAAGAGGCCGTAATAGCGTCAGAAACCTGTTCACATGAAACACCTGAGTATAAATGACAGTTCTGTCAATGAAGTGCCCTTTTATACCTTCTGTATGCGACTCAACCGCCATCTGTATATGTGCATGCCGCTATCCCGTGACTGTCTCCTCGGTATGTATGTATGACGCTACTCAGTCACAAGCACAGTCAGTGTGGCTTTCTCAAAGTACATGGAGTGAGCTACTGCTCACGAAAACCACTCATTGCATTTTGTACCACCTTACAGCGAGACCTTCAGAGATGGTGGTCCAGATTACCGTACGCACCGGTACCGCTAATACCCAGCAGCACATCCTCTTGCATTGATTAATGCCTGTATTCGTCGTGGCATAGAATCCACAAATTCATCAAGGCACGTTCGATTCCCGGCTGGGTCGGAGATTTTCTGCACTCACCGAAGTGGCGTCAAATCGAAAGACTTGCACCCGGCGGTCTACCCGACTTGAGGCCCTAGTCAAACGACATTTACATTTATTAAGGAACTGTTGGTCCAGATCGTCCCACTCCTCAACGGCGATTCGGTGCAGATCCCTCAGAGTGGTTGGTGGGTCACGTCGTCCATAAACAGCCCTTTTGAATCTATACCAGGCATGTTCGAAAGGGTTCATGTCTGGAGAACATGCTGGCCACTCTAGTCGAGCGATGTCGTTATTCTGAAGGACGTCATTCACAAGATGTGCACGATGAGGGTGCGAATAGTCATCCATGAAGACGAATGTCTCGCCAATATGCTGGAGATATGGTTGCACTATCGGTCGGAGGATGGCATTCAGGTATCGCACAGCCGTTACAGCGCCTTCCATGACCACCAGAGGCATACGTGGGCCACTCCGAAACAGCAGGCGACCTCCACCGTGGTGCAGTCGCTGATCCGTGTGTGTAAGGCGTTCTGCCTGCCCGGGTTGCCTCCAAACACGTTTCCGACGATTGTCTGGTTGAAGGCATATGCGACACTCATCGGTGAAGAGAACTTAATGCCAATCCTGAGCGGTCCATTCCGCATGTTGTTGGCCCCATCTGTACCGCGCTGCATGGTGTCGCCGCGCGGGATTAGCCGAGCGGTCTCAGGCGCTGCAGTCATGGATTGTGCGGCTGGTCTCAGCAGAGGTTCGAGTCCTCCCTCGGGCATGGGTATGTGTGTTTGTCCTTAGGATAATTTAGGTTAAGTAGTGTGTAAGCTTAGGGACTGACGACGTTAGCAGTTAAGTCCCATAAGATTTCACACACATTCGAACATTTTTTTTAATTTTTTATTTATTTAATTACTTTTTTTTTTTTTTTTTTGCGTGGTGTCGTGGTTGCAAAGATGGACCTCACCGTTTGCAAAGATGGACCTCGCCATGGACGTCGGGAGTGAAGTTGTGCATCATGCAGCCTATTGCGCACAATTTGAGTCGTAACACGACGCTCTGTGGCGGCACGAAAAGCTTTATTCAACATGGTTGCGTTGCTGTCAGTGTTCCTCTGAGCCATAATCCGTAGGTAGCGGTCATCCACTGCACTTGTAGCCCTTGAGCGGCCTGATCGAGGCATGTCATTGCCAGTTCTTGACACTATGTATCTCCTCCATCTCCGAACAACATCGCTTTGGTTCACTTCGAGACGCCTGGACACTTCCCTTGTTGAGAGCTCTTCCTGGCACAAAGTAACGATGCGGAAGCGATCGTATCGCGGTATTAACCGTCTAGGCATGGTTGAACTACAGACAATCTGAGCCGTGTACCTCCTTCCTGGTGGCATGACTGGAGCTGATCGGCTGTCGGACCCCGTCCGTCTAATAGGCGCTGCCGATGTGTTTTTGTTTACATCTTTGGGCGGGTTTAATGATATCTCTGAACAGTCACAGTGTCTGTGTCTGTGATACAATATCCACAGTCAACGTCTGTCTTCAGGAGTTCTGGGAACCGGGGTGATAATGTTTTCTTGATGTGTGTATTTTTAAAAAGATGCACAAGCGTGTGACTTCAGCAAATAATATCGTATCTCGCTCTCTTTGCAGGAGCGGAAGTAGATGGGAGATCAGATAAAGAGGCACGGGGCGGTGTCCGTGGTGGATGTTTTGCGGCACAACGTGATGCTCCTCAGGCTGAGCGGCGCGTGGCCGCCAGAGGGGGCGCGCGCAAGTAGGTGGTCCCGGCTCTACCCGCTGTACACGGCCAGCATCTTCCTCAGCCAGGGACTCTGCATCGCCATGGGCCTGCTGCACGCCTACGAGTCGTGGGGCGACACCGACAGCATCATGCTCACGTTCGTCAACACGGCCACCCTGCTCGGCGGCGTCATCAAACTGGCGCACTTCTGCAGCCACGTCGCAGACTACCGCCAGCTGGTCACCGACCTCCGCGACGTCGTCCGCTTGCAATGGCCGGACTGCGAGCGGGACTCGGAGCTCATGGCCACATTCAGCGGCTCCTACCGCGGCGCCCTGAGGCTCACGTTCGGCATGATAACCTACCTCCACTTTGTGGGGCCCATCTGGTACGTGATGCCCGTAGTCGCCTGGGCCATGGGAGCGGAGGGGCGACATCTACCCTTCATCGACTTGCGGGGCACCGTAAAGGAAAATTACTCACTGTACCTCTTAATCTACCTGGTGCAGTGCCATTCCATTTTCTACTGGTGCTTCATCAGCCCCAGCCTAGACATGTTCTTCGTTACATGCATGATCCACGTGGCTGCTCAGCTTAGTATCCTCAACACGCGCCTGACCGACGTAGGAGGAAGTCAGGAAGCTGATGGTAACGATGCAGTGGCGCTTCCCAGAACTAGGAGAAAGATTCACTTCTGTCAAGAGCACACTCCCAAGCCAAACGTCTTCGAAGAACTACGGAAATGTGTCAACGATCATCAGCGTATCTTGAGGTAGGCAACAACAGCTTTATTGAAATTCTGTGACACTTCAGGTACAGGAGCACTGACCTAAGGCAACGTAAGAAAAAAAAAAGATGGGCCAAGTGTGAGTAGAACTGCCGCACTGAGGGTTCCATACAAACTTTATAGTCCGGCCCCGGTAGCTGAGTGGTCAACGCGACAGTGTCAATCTTAAGGGCCCGGGATCCATTGCCGGCTGGGTCGGCAATGGATCACTCAGGGACTGGGCGTTGTGTTGTCCTAATCATCATCATTTCATCCCATGGACGCGCAAGTCGCCGAAGTGCCGTCAGATCGAAAGACTTGCACCTGGTGAACGGTCTACCCGACGGGACGCCCTAGTCACACGACATTTTATTTTACAAATTTTATTATCTATATATCTAGTTCATCCATCCGGAAAATCGAAAATTTCGACGAATTTCAGCTGTTATCGATATCGATACTGGCAAGATGTTAGTTCTGGAAATTTCAAGACTATCAAAATCCCTACTGTAGTTCCTCAATTTATCCGAGATATATAAATAGAAGCGAGCAAGGGATTTCATTTTACATACGTAGAGAGAGAAGATTTAATAATACATTTTTAATTTACTTCCTAAAACATGACTGCTGTTTACATTTTATGTTTCTATGCAAAATTCTCGTCTATTATGCTTCCGACGGATGATAAACGCAATGTATGTTCAAATGGCACAAGATATTTTCATCTCACATAATCACAGTTTAACAAGTTTCAAAATGTTTATTTTACTTCTACCGTGTAACATTGTTTCTTGTCGAATTTCATAGTTCTAGGTCAACGGGATGCGTCTGTAGGGTTTGATGAGTGAGTCTGCGTGTATCGAAATATATGACAGAATTGACCGAATCTTTTGATTGCATTGACTTAGAAGCTTACAGATTTTATGCTGTCAAGGTGTCACAAACCTTAGTAACCTACACAAATTTGACTTTAATACTCCTAATTTTTCGAGGAAAAATGGGTGTTAACAGGAGGACAGACGAACAGACAGACGGATGATAAGAAAAAAAATCTTCATGTAATTACAAATTAACAATTTTCGAGTTTTTTCCTTTACTGTGAAACTGTGAAACCTTGCTCCTTGCCAAGTTTTATGGTTCTGGGTCAATGGGTAGCACTCTATTAAGTTTTGACGAATGGGTTCAAATCAAAAGGCTCCAAGCACTATGGGATTTAACATCTGAGGTCATCAGTCCCCTAGAATTAGAACTACTTAAACCTAATTAACCTAAGGACATCACACACATCCATGCCCGAGGCAGGATTCGAACCTGTGACCGTTGCAGCAGCGCGGTTCCAGACTGAAGCGCTTAGAACCGCTCGGCCACAGTGGCCTGCAACGTATGGGTTAACGAGTATCAAAATTTATAATATAATTGACCGTACCTTTTGAGTAAAGTGACTTAGAAGGTTAAAATGTTTTCACCACCAAGGGACCATAGGTCTTCATATGTAACATAAATTTGAGCTTGGTATGTCTACCCGTTTCTGCGACAAATGATTCTTAAAATTCAAACAAATCGACACACACATAGACTGGAGACAAAGCGATCCCATAAAGGTTGCGTTTTTGTAAATTCAGGCACAGAACACTAATTTTAATTTCAGCAGGTGATTAACTGACTTATCGTGGCAATGGAGGACTTAAGATCTGCCTTCATGTTCTCTAGAAAATAGGGTATTGCTCATAATACGGCACCCGTAATATTTTACACACGATTCAAAATAGTTGGAGGGGAGTAAAACTTTCAATATTTTGTTATACAGGATTTCTGATGAAGTATAGTAAATATTTCACGTTACAATAGTACAGTGTAATAAGAACAAAACTTTTCATAGAATACGGTTATTGGAATACAGGTGTTAGAATAGCACCCTCTAACAAAAACAGTTACACACAAAAGATGTTCTGTAAAGATAAATGATTAGGTTTAAGACTGATTTTCATGAATTCCGCGTCCAACGTTGAGGCACTGTAGTGGCCAAGAGACCTTCTAACCACTTCATATCAGAGTAACATTTGTTAACCTCTTCATCTCAGCGTAACACTTGAACCCTACAATCTCAGTTACTTTTTGGATATATTACAATCTCTGTCTTAGTTCACGGTCTCTACGGTTCTCTCAAGTCCCATGGAAGTTTTCCCTCACGTTTTAACACATGTCCTATCATTCTGTCCTCTCCTGTTGTCAGTGTTCTCATATGTTCCTGTCTTCACAAGTTCTGTGGAGAACCATCCGATTTCTTATCAGGCCGCTTAATTTTCAGCATACACCTGTAGCACCGGACCTCAAACAATTCTCATCGCTTCTTTTCTGGTTTCCGATCAGTCCATAATTCACCTCCATGCAATGATGTGCTCCGAGCGTACATTGTTAAAAATTTCTTCCTCAAATTGAGGACAATATTTCATCCTAACAGAATCCCTTCACTTCATCTACTTCGTGGTCACCGATTTGAATGTTGTATACAGCGCTACTTTTACTACTTCTTATTAGTTTCGTCTTTCGTCGATGTGTGCCCATTAAACTGATCATTCCATTCGACAGGTCTTCCAGTTCAAATTCTAATGTCATCAGTGTATTCCCGGTTGGGTAACACTCTCACATCCTAACACATTCACTGGGAACCTTAAAACTGTACTTGCATAGCGACTTTTAAACCCGTGCAGCCGAGTGGCTTTCTTTTGCTGCTCTAGCGCCTGCATGTTGGCATACAGGACCTGCGGGGTGTCAAAAGGGTTATCTACCTTTAGGCGCTAAAGCAGCAGCGGATCGCTAATCAGTAGAAGTATCTGTACAGCTACATTTTTATATCACTAAAGCAAGGTTAGTGGGTGACACCGACGTTACTGCCCATCTGGGGGATCAAAGAGGCACCGTTTGCCACCCTTTAATTCACGCATCTGTGTCCCCTCCCCCCCCCCCCCCCCCCACCAATCAACCCTCGTGGATGAAAAAGCGTGAATACCCTTTGCTGATTCAGACCACAATCAAATTTTTGTAAGGCCATCCTTGTGATTGAAGGTTTGGAGACTTCGGCCGTTCGCCTACGAGGTGAGACTGCACACCTGCAGCCGTCCTTTCGAGGTCATTCATTGTGTAGTTACCTGTTTCGGTGATTCAATACGCCATCTTCAGGCCTTAACATACTCTGAGCGGGTGAACTCCCATCGTATGTACGATGCCATTAGTTGTCAACATTTATGAACTGATTTTCGTACACAGTGACAGCGATCTTGTGCCTGTAGCCATCGTATATACTAGGACCTCTCCCCCTCAGCGTCAGTTAAGTCCTGAAGATGGTGTACTGAATCACCGAAACTGGTAGCCATATAATAAATAGCACAGAAGTGGTGGCTACAGGCGTTCCATTTTATTACATACATTTAAATTTCGTCGAATGGTTTTTAACGTTTCATAGTGATTCTACCCTGTAGAACAAAACAAAAATAGCGGCCGCGCTACACTCCAAAGAAGTCGGACCGCGTTCAAAGGGGGTTTCAGGTCTACAATTCCTTAGAGGTGGGTTGAATCGTCTGGGGGTCGTCAACAGTCTCCAAGGATGTCGAGAGCATCGCTGTGCTGTACATCTTAGTGCAAACTGTCGTTTTGTGCCAGAAACTTTGTGGGAATCTAAGCCTCAATGGAAAGGACTGTTTCAGTGCCGCCCTTTGTGCCACCTCCTGATGCTTTTTCTGGTCGATTTTCACCGGTGGTGTGTCGGCCACCAGTAAGAAACAATGGGCGCCGCGGTTTTGAACTCCACTGCAGAGGCTTCAAAGGAAGGGGTAAAATAAGGGTAAACGGGGTATGTGGTGTTGTGTCTAGACAAGACAGCCTAGACACAATGAGAGCAAGCCGAAAGGCAAGCGCTAAGCTAAAGCTGGATGGCGAGAGGTCTGAAACAGGATACGTAATGAATGCTAAAAAGAAAAGTACATAGCTTCTGGAATACTTAACTTTAATCCATCCTTTTGGTACATCTGGAGATTGTGGCGATACAAGTGAGACTCTTTAGACACATGCAGTGTTTCTAATGGCGCCTTGCTAGGTCGTAGCCATTGACTTAGCTGAAGGCTATTCTAACTATTGGGTCGGCTAATGAGCAATGCTTCGTCCATGTAGTCGCTAGCAAAGTCGTCCGTACAACTGGGGCGAGTGCTAGTCCGTATCTCGAGACCTGCCTTGTGGTGGCGCTCGGTCTGCGATCACACAGTGGCGACACGCGGGTCCGACATGTACTAATGGACCGCGGCCGATTTAAAACTACCACCTAGCAAGTGTGGTGTCTGGCGGTGACACCACATTCCTCCCCCGCAAATCGGCGAACGGTCGTGTTATAAGGCTTCCGCCCGCCGTGGGGAGGACCCCATGTTGACGTATGCGATGAGGTGGGGAGCCTAACAACAGGCGAGGCTATGCCACCCGCACCCGGCCATTCGGTCCGAGGGGAGCTAGGAAACGCCTGAAAACCTAGTCCAGGGTGCACGTCAACATGCGGCGGATGCGCCCGTAAAGAGACAGGAGGGGCCGAAGGGTCGACCTCCATGGCGTCGGGGTACTCGACGCGCGAAGACGCCATGTGGTCCAGAGCGGGCAAGAGTTCCATGGCGGAGGGCGGCTGGTCACGGGAAGCGATCGGCGGCGCGTAACCCAGGGAGGCGCCCGGCGGCACCAGCGAAGCGTCTAATGCGGGCGGCGTCGGCGGGAGAACAGACGGCGGCGGCGGCGGCTGCGGCGCGTCGCCATGGGGCAAAATGGAAGGCATCGTCGGTAACACCTGGGGATGAGGCGAGCCAGTAGATGGGTCCCCAGGGCGCTGACCTGACGGCACCGTCGCTGAAAGCAGACGGGGAGCGGCAGAACCCGTGCGACGACAGAGGCGCAGCTGATTGAGATGCCGACGCACCTCACCAGAGGCCCCCAAAACCAAATACATTGCGCGGCCGAGGCAGCGAAGAATGCACCCTGCGAGCCAACGCCGTGAACCGCGATAGTTGCGATAGAATACAACGTCGCCTGGAGGAAAAGCAGAAGACTGCCGCTGCACAGGAACCTGATGCGGCAGATGCAGCAAAGACATCAAGGTTCGATGAGGACGGCCGTGGAGCAACTCAGCCGGCGAGCGACCATCTCGGGGCTTAGAGCGATACGAAGACAAAAAGAGCAACAATGCGTCCTCCCGAGAATGCGACTCTTTTAACTTCAACATCTGTGACTTGAAAGTCCGGACCAACCGTTTGACTGAGGCGAAAACGGCGCGGATGTCAGATGTTAAATACCATTGGCCTTGCAGAAAGACTGAAATTCTGCAGACATGAATTGTGGGCCATTGTCAGAAACAATAGTCTGCGGAAGACCTTCAATGCAAAAGATAGCAGACAACGCTTGGATGGTGGCAGTTGACGTCGTGGAAGACATCCGGACCACAAAAGGAAAATTACTGAAGGCATCTACCAGAACCAACCATCGAGCATTCCAGAATGGACCAGCAAAATCGATGTGCAAGTGTTGCCAAGGGGAAGTGGCTTTCGGCCATGCAAAGACTTTCCGCGGCGGTGCGGATTGTTGTTCGGTACACGCCATGCAAGAAGAACACATATTCGTAATCGCAGCATCGATTCCGAACCAAGTACAGTGCTGACGAGCAAGTTGTTTCGTTCGCACTATACCCCAATGTTCGTGGTGAGGAAGCCGTAAAACAGAGGACTGTAACGAACGTGGGACCACGACTCGGGACTGATCTTTGCGTGTTTTTGGTACTTGCATTGTTTAATTCATAAATTTCGGGCGTATTATAGTATTTGAGAGTGTAGCATCACGTTTTAGTACCTGAATAGTGTAATTTCGCTTAGTCTCCTTCCGCCGCCGGGCAGTGTCAGCAGTGTGCAAGTAGCAGCATTACTGCATTTACTAGGCAATCTTGTATTTTAATAACCGTTTAAATTTTGTCGATTTGTTTGCGCTCTCTGTAGATTAGTTCAGACGTTCTTTGCAAAACAGTTTTTAGCATGGATAGGGACTGCAACTGCTGTGTTCGGATGCAGGCTGAGTTGGCATCCCTTCGCTCCCAGCTTCAGGCAGTGTTGGCTTCGGTCACACAGCTTGAGGCTGTTGGCAATGGGCATCACTGTGGGGGTCCGGATGGGGGTTTGTCGGGGACGGCCAGCTCGTCCCACGCATCCCCTGATCGGACTACGACTGTGGTTGCCCGGGATACTGCCCGCATTGAGGCTGATCCCTCACCTGTGGTAGAGTGGGAGGTCGTTTCAAGGTGTGGCATGGGGCGAAAGACATTCCGGAGGGCTGAACGGAAAGCCTCTCCAGTTTGTCTGACGAACCGGTTTCAGGCTCTGTCTCAGGCTGATACTGATCTTTGGCCCGACACGGCTGCTTGTCCCGTTCCAGAGGTTGCCCCTCAGTCTGCAAGATCCGGGCAGTTGCAGAGGGTGGGCTTACTGGTAGTTGGGAGCTCCAACGTCAGGCGCGTAATGGGGCCCCTTAGGGAAATGGCAGCAAGAGAGGGGAAGAAAACCAATGTGCACTCCGTGTGCATACCGGGGGGAGTCATTCCAGACGTGGAAAGGGTCCTTCCGGATGCCATGAAGGGTACAGGGTGCACCCATCTGCAGGTGGTCGCTCATGTCGGCACCAATGATGTGTGTCGCTATGGATCCGAGGAAATCCTCTCTGGCTTCCGGCGGCTATCTGATTTGGTGAAGACTGCCAGTCTCGCTAGCGGGATGAAAGCAGAGCTCACCATCTGCAGCATCGTCGACAGGACTGACTGCGGAACTTTGGTACAGAGCCGAGTTGAGGGTCTGAATCAGAGGCTGAGACGGTTTTGCGACCGTGTGGGCTGCAGATTCCTCGACTTGCGCCATAGGGTGGTGGGGTTTCGGGTTCCGCTGGATAGATCAGGAGTCCACTACACGCAACAATCGGCTACACGGGTAGCAGGGGTTGTGTGGCGTGGGCTGGGCGGTTTTTTAGGTTAGATGGCCTTGGGCAAGTACAGAAAGGGCAACAGCCTCAACGGGTGCGGGGCAAAGTCAGGACATGCGGGGACCAAGCAGCAATTGGTATTGTAATTGTCAACTGTCGAAGCTGCGTTGGTAAAGTACCGGAACTTCAAGCGCTGATAGAAAGCACCGAAGCTGAAATCGTTATAGGTACAGAAAGCTGGCTTAAGCCAGAGATAAATTCTGCCGAAATTTTTACAAAGGTACAGACGGTGTTTGGAAAGGATAGATTGCATGCAACCGGTGGTGGAGTGTTCGTCGCTGTTACTAGTATTTTATCCTGTAGTGAAGTAGAAGTGGATAGTTCCTGTGAATTATTATGGGTGGAGGTTACACTAAACAACCAAACTAGGTTGGCTCCTTTTACCGACCTCCCGACTCAGCAGCATTAGTGGCAGAACAACTGAGAGAAAATTTGGAATACATTTCACATAAATTTTCTCAGCATGTTATAGTCTTAGGTGGAGATTTCAATTTACCAGATATAGACTGGGACACTCAGATGTTTAGGACGGGTGGTAGGGACAGAGCATCGAGTGACATTATACTGAGTGCACTATCCGAAAATTACCTCGAGCAATTAAACAGAGAACCGACTCGTGGAGATAACATCTTGGACCTACTGATAACAAACAGACCCGAACTTTTCGACTCTGTATGTACAGAACAGGGAATCAGTGATCATAAGGCCGTTGCAGCATCCCTGAATATGGAAGTTAATAGGAATATAAAAAAAGGGAGGAAGGTTTATCTGTTTAGCAAGAGTAATAGAAGGCAGATTTCAGGCTACCTAACAGATCAAAACGAAAATTTCTGTTCCGACACTGACAATGTTGAGTGTTTATGGAAAAAGTTCAAGGCAATCGTAAAATGCGTTTTAGACAGGTACGTGCCGAGTAAAACTGTGAGGGACGGGACAAACCCACCGTGGTACAACAACAAAGTTAGGAAACTACTGCGAAATCAAAGAGAGCTCCACTCCAAGTTTAAACGCAGCCAAAACCTCTCAGACAAACAGAAGCTAAACGATGTCAAAGTTAGCGTAAGGAGGGCTATGCGTGAAGCGTTCATTGAATTCGAAAGTAAAATTCTATGTACCGACTTGACAGAAAATCCTAGGAAGTTCTGGTCTTGCGTTAAATCAGTAAGTGGCTCGAAACAGCATATCCAGACACTACGGGATGATGATGGCAATGAAACAGAGGATGACACGCGTAAAGCTGAAATACTAAACACCTTTTTCCAAAGCTGTTTCACAGAGGAAGACCGCACTGCAGTTCCTTCTCTAAATCCTCGCACAAACGAAAAAATGGCTGACATCGAAATAAGTGACCAAGGAATAGAAAAGCAACTGGAATCACTCAATAGAGGAAAGTCCACTGGACCTGACGGGATACCAATTCGATTCTACACAGAGTACGCGAAAGAACTTGCCCCCCTTCTAACAGCCGTGTAGCGCAAGTCTCTAGAGGAACGGAGGGTTCCAAATGATTGGAAAAGAGCACAGATAGTCCCAGTCTTCAAGAAGGGTCGTCGAGCAGATGCGCAAAACTATAGACCTATATCTCTTACGTCGATCTCTTGTAGAATTTTAGAACATGTTTTTTGCTCGCGTATCATGTCATTTATGGAAACCCAGAATCTACTATGTAGGAATCAACATGGATTCCGGAAACAGCGATCGTGTGAGACCCAACTCGCCTTATTTGTTCATGAGACCCAGATAATATTAGATACAGGGTCCCAGGTAGATGCTATTTTTCTTGACTTCCGGAAGGCGTTCGATACAGTTCCGCACTGTCGCCTGATAAACAAAGTAAGAGCCTACGGAATATCAGACCAGCTGTGTGGCTGGATTGAAGAGTTTTTAGCAAACAGAACACAGCATGTTGTTATCAATGGAGAGACGTCTACAGACGTTAAAGTAACCTCTGCCGTGCCACAGGGGAGTGTTATGGGACCATTGCTTTTCACAATATATATAAATGACTTAGTAGATAGTGTCGGAAGTTCCATGCGGCTTTTCGCGGATGATGCTGTAGTATACAGAGAAGTTGCAGCATTAGGAAATTGTAGCGAAATGCAGGAAGATCTGCAGCGGATAGGCACTTGGTGCAGGGAGTGGCAACTGACCCTTAACATAGACAAATGTAATGTATTGCGAATACATAGAAAGAAGGATCCTTTATTGTATGATTATATGATAGCGGAACAAACACTGGTAGCAGTTACTTCTGTAAAATATCTGGGAGTATGCGTGCGGAACGATTTGAAGTGGAATGATCATATAAAATTAATTGTTGGTAAGGCGGGTACCAGGTTGAGATTCATTGGGAGAGTGCTTAGAAAATGTAGTCCATCAACAAAGGAGGTGGCTTACAAAACACTCGTTCGACCTATACTTGAGTATTGCTCATCAGTGTGGGATCCGTACCAGATCGGTCTGACGGAGGAGATAGAGAAGATCCAAAGAAGAGCGGCGCGTTTCGTCACAGGGTTATTTGGCAACCGTGATAGCGTTACGGAGATGTTTAATAAACTCAAGTGGCAGACTCTGCAAGAGAGGTGCTCTGCATCGCGGTGTAGCTTGCTCGCCAGGTTTCGAGAGGGTGCGTTTCTGGATGAGGTATCGAATATATTGCTTCCCCCTACTTATACCTCCCGAGGAGATCACGAATGTAAAATTAGAGAGATTAGAGCGCGCACGGAGGCTTTCAGACAGTCGTTCTTCCCGCGAACCATACGCGACTGGAACAGGAAAGGGAGGTAATGACAGTGGCACGTAAAGTGCCTTCCGCCACACACCGTTGGGTGGCTTGCGGAGTATCATTGTAGATGTAGATGTAGATCATTATCAGAACGCAACAACAAAACACCACGTCGAACAAAAAGTCTCTCCCTGTGAGCAAAAAATCGGCGAACCAACGCATCCTCGATCCGTGACTTTGACAAGGGCCATTGCGTAGCAACAAAACGCAAAACTGTAGCAAGGACAGGGTCAGCAGCTGTGGCTGTAGCTACACGACGAAAATAAATCGGAAACGATTCGACCACGTCATCGGTTTCTGAATCAATGAACATGCAAGCAAGTTCGGAAGAATCGAATGCTTTATCCTCAGCAACAGGCAAACGGGACAACGCATCGGCGTTTCCGTGCTTAGCAGTGGACCGATACGAGATATCGTAGTGGTACTGCGAGAGGAAAATAGACCAGCGAATGAATTTTTGCGCTGTACGCGGAGGTACAGGCTTGTTCCGATGAAAAAGCGATGTCAAAGGTTTGTGGTCCGTGATGATGGTAAAGTGACGACCATACAAGAAATCATGGAACTTAGTAACACCAAACACGAGAGCCAAAGCTTCTTTCTCTATTTGTGAATAATTTCTTTGTGCAGACATGAACAATTTGGACGCAAAGGCAATAGGGCGATCATGCGACCCATCTCTGTGCGCAAGCACAGCACCGATCCCGAAATCCGATGCGTCTACCATCAACAAAAGCGGTTTCTGGGGATCGAATGGCGTAAGGCAAGTATTTGAAAGCAACGCCGAGTTCAATTGGCGAAAGGCGCGTTCGCATTCCATCGTCCAGACGAACGGAACACCTTTACAGCGTAAGCGATGAAGCGGAGCTGAAATGGAAGAGGCACTGCGCACAGTCACGCACACCTTGTGATTCTAAATCGTGTAATGTTCTTGCGACCTCATCACGCAATGCGTGAGGAACATTGCGCGCTCTGAAAAATTTCGGTTGCGCGTTGAATTTCAGTTCCAAATGTGCTTCATAGTTCTGAGCGCAACCTAAGCCCGGTGCAAAAATGTCTGCAAATTCTTCACACAGACGAGAAACACTGTCTGAAGGCACAGTCTGATTCACTGATAGGACCTGATTTACTATAGACATGTTAAACAACTGAAATAAATCTAAACCAAACAAGTTCACTGCAGTAGAAGAACGAAGAACGTAAAATGACACAAGTTTGTTTGTCCCTTGTATGTTGCAAGAAGAGTGCACTGTCCTAACACAGGGATATTTTGACCTGAATAGCTATTTAACTTAACAGTTGCAGCACGCAACGGAGGTTTGCCCAGTTGTTTGTACGTGGCGTGATTGATCAATGAAGCTGCAGCTCCGGTATCGAGCTGGAATGGTATGACCTTGCCATTAAAGTCCAAATCTACAAAAAGTTTATTGTACTGCTGACGACAAGAGCGACTGTCTCGTGCAATTTGAACTGATACATGTACAGCATCACTTGCTAATTGACGTGATTTCTGGCGATGTCGACGCACACTTGTTGTGGGATGAACACCGTCACTGTTAGAGAAAGTGGCACTGGACGAAGTGGAATTAACTACATGAATGTCCATGGGCGAAGGTTCACGAGCCTGAGTATTCTTGGTTCGATTCTGGCGTGAGGCAAAAGGCCTGGAATGGTTGTGATTGTCTGATCTGAGCTTATTCTGGCAAACACTTTGAACATGTCCTTTCTTATTACAGAAAAAGCAAATAGCTTGGCGTCACAGGCAATTTTCACGCGAATGTCTAGTAGCACACCGCAGGCATGATTTCACTGCATTTGTATGCTGGCGCGGCACACCTGGTTTAGAGCGGGGCGGCAGCTGCGTGGACGCGCGCGAGGGCAGTTTACTGGTCCGCGCAGCGCGCCCGGCGGGTCGGTTAATGTTACACACGGCTGGCGAAGTTGCAAATGATTCCTGTGCAAAGTCAAGTGTGTCTTCTCTATCTAATATGTCTATCACTTGCTGAAGGGAGGGATTAACTAGTTTCAAAATCTGTTCCCGTATGCGAACATCAGAAACGTTCTGTGCTATTGCATCACGTACCACAGTATCTGAATAAGGGAGTCCACATTCACACTCAAAAGCACAATCCCGAGTAAGGCCTTGCAATGTTGTAACCCACTCCCTATTAGTTTGACCGGCCGTACGTTTTGTACGAAAGAAAGTATACCTTTTTGCAACTACATTAACTGTTTCCTTGAAATAGGCATCTAAAGCATACAAAATTTCTTCGTAGGACAGAGTTGCTACGTCGCGTCGGGGAAATAATTTCACTATCACACGGTACGTTTGCACCCCTACACACGCCAATAAATGAGGCTGCCGCTCGTTACCTTGAATTCTGTAGGCGGCGAGATGAAATCCAAACTGGCGTGACCACTCTGTCCGTGTTTCCACGTCTGCTTGAAAATTACGGAAAGGTGGTGCAACTGCATGTTGTGGCTGCGGTAGCGGTGAAACGGCGGCTGCCGCATCCTTTTTCAGTGCACGTTGACGCCTGCGTCTGCTGATTCTGCAAGCGATAAAATTCGGACAGTACATCTGGCGAAGCCATGACACAAGTAAATGTAAGCAATTGGAAAGAACAAGACCCCATCCCATCCTCGTCGCCAAAAAATGTTGTGTCTAGACAAGACAGCCTAGACACAATGAGAGCAAGCCGAAAGGCAAGCGCTAAGCTAAAGCTGGATGGCGAGAGGTCTGAAACAGGATACGTAATGAATGCTAAAAAGAAAAGTACGTAGCTTCTGGAATACTTAACTTTAATCCATCCTTTTGGTACATCTGGAGATTGTGGCGATACAAGTGAGACTCTTTAGACACATGCAGTGTTTCTAATGGCGCCTTGCTAGGTCGTAGCCATTGACTTAGCTGAAGGCTATTCTAACTATTGGGTCGGCTAATGAGCAATGCTTCGTCCATGTAGTCGCTAGCAAAGTCGTCCGTACAACTGGGGCGAGTGCTAGTCCGTATCTCGAGACCTGCCTTGTGGTGGCGCTCGGTTTGCGATCACACAGTGGCGACACGCGGGTCCGACATGTACTAATGGACCGCGGCCGATTTAAAACTACCACCTAGCAAGTGTGGTGTCTGGCGGTGACACCACATGTGGTGACCTCCCCATCGTGTGACAAGTCCACGGTGGTGTTAGCCAATATTCTGGTGAAATTTGGTGCCAGTGTGACGCCATTATCCAACTTTACACCTTGCATGAACTTCTGAGCTCTTGCCTTTTTTTCTCATATGCCAACACTTTGATATCTGAAGTTGTCAGCGAACCCGACTGTGATATAGCAGGGCGCCACCCTTTTGCACCATTATAGACGAATAATGTAGACACCTTTGAGCCAAGTTCCAAATCCCTGCGTGGCAATGGGAGACAATTATTGTGTTTCAAACCAGTGACTCTTTAATTGTTTTGTGCATTGCACATGTATCTCATACACAATGATATTTGACAATGTCATATCACAGGAAATTTAATTTTTCAGTTATTGGTTGCTCATCTCAAAATAGGTGAAGTTCTTGCATTGTCAGCACAATTTTTAACCTTGAGGCTTGCAACAGCTTGTAAGGAACGGCTTCAGAATCCGATACACATTTGGTCTTACTGTCTTGGAAGGTCCGTTGGACATTATCACTTAATTTTCATTCCATGACCTTGTAGTGGTCGTGGCAGACTGGTCGCAATGTCGTCCAATTGTAGAGCACATTTTCTTTTAGCCAGTGGCCAGACGAATTGTGTCGGGTGAATGGCGTATTCCGAATCAGAAAATCAGTTACTGAACTTCCGGTTTCGGCAACTATCATACAACTAATGAAAACGTAGGATTAAGTAACGGATTTGAACTGTGTTAACTCGATAATGGGCCGACGTTGTCTCAATGGAAAGCACAATGCTCAAAAAACATTTACACCACCCTCGTGATTTCCATAGTTTGTGTTTCATTTCTGTTGGAATTATTTTTCTCGATACTCTTTTGACCACAAGAAATCGCTAACTAAGTGCGTAATGAAAGCAAAAGTGAAACTGCAATTTCTTTGTAGTTCAGCTGAGTGCGCCATGGCTCCAATGGGGAAACGACCAATGACGTAGCGTTTGCAAACTTTTGTGTACAGTCTTGTCATCACCCTTCGAAGTACATCTCAAACTTAGACCTTTCGAGCATTGGCACTTGATGGCAAATCGGAGTAGGCATACACAACAGCGACGGCATTCAAACACTCAGACGCTATCGCGACACGAAAAACATTGAATATGTGCTGCTTAGTGACAGCTCACGCTCCACAGCACAAATCAGTGATCGCTACCTACAAGTTACTGTTCACAGATATCCCAAGGAGAATACAGGAAAACCGCCAGATGGTGGTAGAAATTAGGACTGCGTCAACCAAGACGGCACCCACTTGTCTACGCATCATCAGTTTGGGCTCTAGGGGTCCGTTACGAGCGAAAGTAAATCCCCCGTCAATCTCTCTTTCACTCAGTTTCGTGATGCGCCTAGAAGGTGGACAGGGGAATAAATAATAAGCAACCTGGATTAGTGGAATCTTTTTCTCGTCACCGACGGGTATTCGATGGGTCCAACGCCTGATTATAGTCGTTGAAGAGTGTGAAGGCGACCAAGCTGTCACGCGGTTTCAGCAGGTAGATGTTTCGAACCGATAGCAGAAATGAGAAGCAATGAGAACAGCGAGAAACCTAACATGAGGATTGGTGATCGCGGAATAGATGAAGTTAAGGTTTTCTGCTAGCTAAGCAGCAAAACAACCCATGACGAACTGAGCAAGAAGGAGGACATAAGAAGCAGATTAGCGCTGGAAAAATGACATTTCTCACGTTGAAAGATGGATTGTGGGAAATCCGGAAAAGGAGAGAATCGAAGCATTTGAGATGTGGTACTACAGAAGAATGTTGAAAATTAGGTGGACTGGCACGCTAAAGAATGAGGAAGTTCTCCGGAGAATCCGCGAGGACAGGAATAGGGAAACACCGACAAGAAGAAGGCACATAATGGCAGGGCATCTGGTAGGGTATCAGGGAAGAACTTCCGTGGTACTGGGGTCGTAGATGGTGAAGACTGTAGAAGAAAGAGATGCAGAGGTTGGCACGAGAAACTAATTCTTGGTGGGCCGCAAGAACCAGTCAGAAGACTAAAAAAAATCATATACGGATGTCGCATCTTTTTCATTGCTGTCTATCGCAATTTGAGAGCTATACAGTACCGACATGAGATCCTCGACGGTATCATGCAGCTCTAAAGCAATAGGTCGACAGTGAGTTAGCCTTCCAAGCCATAACGCACGAACGCACCTCCCTAGTCTCGTAATAACAGCCTCCGCGGGTAGGAATTAAGCTAATCCAACGAACTGCGGTATCCGCTGATATGAAACTGATATGTGGGTCTGGTAGAACTTGCTATGTACGGTGGGAAGCAGCTTGGTGTCTAATGTTACTCAGCTGCAAATATTTATTTTAAAATATGGGAAAAATGTGCGCATTCGAATAGACATCCTTTATTTACACTAGTGTTACGTTTCTATTTCACAGTAATGTAAGTTCTTCTTAAGTTTTATAAGGCTTATTCCTTCGCAGCGAGTTCCTCTTCAGTAGATGCTCACACATGTTCCCACATGTGTAGATAATGCAAAACGTTTTTAAGCAGTTCATATAAGCGTGGTGTGTATGTATCCAGTTGTTTGTACGTATCAAGATGTGAAACAGATGACTGGTAGGAAATGTGCGTAGATGTACCTAAACGAGCTGAAATGAGAACCAATTTCATCTATCTTTCAGATGCAGCAAATCCAGGATATACTACAGTTTCTGTATTTTGTTTGCGACTATGGCGTTCCTTACATGAATTAAAAATTTTCCTGAACGCCTTAGCACTTGCTCCATTAGCCTCCACTTTTTCTGTTAAAGATCTTCCGTGGATGTCTTTCGCCGCCTGTTCTTTCTGGCATAATACTACTTCGTGATGTAGCTGTCCACGTCATTAAAACATACCTCTACTCTAGTGTGACGGATTTTCCTTTCGTTTATTATTTTGTCTTTTATTTCTTACAGTTATGACGTATATGCTGTATAATGTTATGTAATATATGTGACCTTAACTATAAGATGCTGTACGTACGTATTTTCTAACGTATTTTCTATTCTATAAGCAATATTTCCAGGGAAATTGAAGCGAATGTAATATCAGAGGAATGGGGAGGTGGAGACAATTGACAGGAAGCTGCATGCAGAAAGAGAGAAGGATGTTTTGCTAGCCTGATTGGTGGCGGGGTGTGTGAGAAACGCAAAATGTTACAGTAGAGGACATTAATAATTAATAGTCGGTGTGCAAAGTGTGCACTGTGTATGTTCAAAATATATCATGTAGACCATATTTATGGTGTGTTACAATTGTTCAGAGACATAATGTTACAGTTGGGAAAGTCCTAACAGAGTGAGGGCATAGTACGACTAACTTGTGGTGATTAATAATAAATGATCACCCACTTCCGTAAATCTAAACTGACCATGTGATTTTATGCGAATGAAATCAATGTCTTTCAACTCCGTGCCGTCTCAATATTCCTCCACAAACTGTTGCATTAAGCTATCCATCAGTCATTTAGATCCAACAATAATTTTGACGACGAATTATGTAAAATTCCAGACAGAAGAATTGCCGTGGTTCGTACAGATTAAGAGATTGATGCGTCACGCGATTTCTTCATACGTCTTGAGGTAGGCACAACTAACTCTGCATACATCTTTGTCCACAGAAAACATAAACAGTAGAAGCGAGCCAAAATACGTGTGCATTCAAAGTGTAAGAAGAATCTATATTTTGAACCAATTTACAGATTAACGTTTTCCCTTTCATATTTAATGGCACAAATCATTTTAGAAGCATTCTCCAAGACGAAGTTACTTTAAGAAATGTTATGTTTAGTTTTGCCTTTAATAGAAATGGAGCTGAAACTCGTTAACATCGACAGTTACTGGGCCAGAGCATGAGGCAGAGAGAAGTTGTGATTGTTAATATGGTAGCTGGAGTATTGTGCTTGTTTGGCACAAGAAAACGTTTAAAAGGTAGCAATCTACTGTATAACTTAAACTACTCATATTCTTGTAGATTGATGCGCGTTAATAAAATAGTTTGAAGCTTTACAGGTGTCCATGTATGCATGAAATGTACCTTGTGAATGCAATGTTGACATCGCAGTAAAGAAGTAGTGGGATAACGTTTGTGAGAAAATCAAAGAAATTAAAGAATAGAGATATAGTTGTAGAATTACATTTCGAATGTTTCCCGTTATTTCAGCTCTCGGTTTTCAACAATTCACATGTCACTTTGTACCCCTGTCCTTTCTTCATTTGCGTATAAAATGCGACACTCGAACACTTATAGTAGGGGGTGCACTAGAACCGCAGGTGGGAAATTCAGCCTAGTAGGGAACTATGGATAACGACTGTTCCTAAAACCGTTGACTATATTGTGAATTTTATTGAAAATCATCAAGCAAAGCCAGTAAACAGCTAGCCCACTCCCACGCAGTTCATAAAATGGTTCCACCTCCGAATGGCGACTTCGATCAATTCTTACAATGTTCACGACGCTAAGTTTCACAAGTTTAATAATTCACTTTCATTCCCACAAATTACTATAAAGCATGCCTATCAAATGTAAGACATGGATGTCTTACGTGAACTATAAATAGAGAATAAAAATGTGATTGAAGAGGGTGCGAAGTGAAAAATCTAGAGGAGAAATGCAAAGTGGAAGAGGCAAACGTGACACCAAGAAAGAAAACCACTTCCTATATGAAAATTAAATAAATGTTCTTATAAAAGAGAGGCAGATGTAGTAACAGCAGTTCACGTCCTTCGTGACTTAAATTAATCCACTAAATTTTTTTCTACCAATAAACGGAGAGAATGCGAGAAAAGAGATAAGAAGCAGTGAGCGCAGATGGTACATGTCTGCCCTAAGTAAGGTCCCACGCTGTTGACCAATATCTGCTTGGAATTCATAACACATTATTGACGACTATCGAAACGCCTGCAGTTGGCTTGTTGTAGAAAACCAGTAATAGTTCCATCCCACAGATCGCTAGTAAGGACATAGATAACCGTACCGTTACAGCTTCCATACGATGCTGGCTGCAAATGTGGACTTTCACAAGCTCTTCAGCAAGACTTTGAAAGGATTGGATACCACTAGTATTATTTTGTCACAGAAACCACACTTTTTCGGTACCCCACTGCATTTGGCAGAGTTCATCTATTGATCATCGTAGCCTACTGTCTTTGCTTGGCTGTAAAATTATTTAAATTTTCCTAGTCTGTAATCTCCACGTTATAACTGTATTCTCCTTTTCACTCCTCCTCATTGCATTCAGCATTGTTTTGCTTGTTTATGACCCAAATTCTGTGATGTGAATTTTCATAAGTACCTGTTCGCCATGCAAAGTTTCTTCTTTTCTGTCGTTCTTCGCAAATGTTCCTGCAATATCAAAGACAAACAACGTCGATGAAATGTTACAATCCCGAAATACAATCTTAACGTTTTTGTTTTTCCATCATATTGTAGAGAAATATTCGCCAGCCACATACTTCCTAAAATTTCAAAAGTTTTGTTCAATATTTCATTTTAGAATATTTTCTTTTCGTCATCAAATGAAACTAACGTATTTTAGTTTTTTTGTTGTTCTTCCTTCATTTATGATCTGGATGATAACAAATACTTTATATGCTTTTTACGAATCCCAAACACGAAGTTCAGTATGTGGATCAGTCAACTGCAGTTGTCTGTTAGTGTTGTTTAGTTACAATTTTCAGTCGAAACTGCGATAATGTACATCCGTTTCATCTTGCTTACTGCATCAAAGCGTTTGTTTCCCTCTACAAGTTTTACTCCCAGCATTTTCGGTTAACTCATTCATCCTGCGTAGCAGGTCGAATAACGTTTGTGTTCATACCCGTTGTTTAGTAGCTGTGGTTCGTATTCCGCCATGGTCGCCTCTCACAAGGATATGGATAGTTCAGAGGATATGTGTGTAATTCAGGTGGAAATTCTCGACTATGGTCTTCCCGCACTGTATCAAATTATCTTCTCAGTACTGTATTATCCACATCACTTCCATCCACTTCCTCTACCATTTCCGTAATACTCTTGGCAGACCTGGCCCAGAGGGCAGACGCTGGAATATTGAGCCCGAAAAGACAATTGCTTAATTTTGTAATAGCTTTTGATTAAGAAAATATTACGCTGGAAATAAGTTAATTAGCGTCTGCTCTAAGTCGTTCATTGAAAATTTCACTTTTCTAGTAGTATTTTTCGAGAAAACAAAAGATTTTGTAAGTGCCGGTTTTCGCGAGTTCTGGACGTAGACTTACACAAACTTAAAGACGTTTGCGTAAGTATTTACTAAGTGCGGAATTTGTTTTCGTTCCACATACATGAAGTAGAGCCTTTAAAAGTTTAAAGTGCAGTTTTTTAATTCCTTTTAAAACACAAAACATCCGTATTGCACTTACGCGATTTTTGGCCCAATTTTTCGAGTGTTCGAATTTAGCGTTTCAACGTAATATTAAGAGTGCATTACTGTTCTATATTAATAGTACATACATATATTAGTGTCCTATATAATTTTAGTGTCTATTGCGATCTGTAGATAATAGAATATTATCGATATTTTTTAGCGAACTTTCGTAAATAAATTTGCAAACAGTCATGAGTGTGAAGTGTTTGAGCTGCCTTAGAAAAGTTACACTATGTGATCAAAAGTATCCGAACACCTGGCTGAAAGTGACATACAAGTACGTGATTCCCTCCATCGGTAATGCTGGAATACAATATGGTGTTGCCCCACACTTAGCCTTGATGACAGATTCCACACTCGCAGGTATACGTTCAATCAGGTGCTGGAAGGTTTCTTGGGGAATGGCAGCCCATTCTTCGCCGAGAGCTGCACTAAGGAGAGGCATCGATGTGGGTCGGTGAGGCCTGGCACAAAGTCGGCGATCCAAAACATCCCAAAGGTATTCTATAGCATTCAGGTCTGGACTCTGTGCAGGTCAATCCATTACAGGGATGTTATTGTCGTGTAACCACTCCGCCACAGGCCGTGCATTATGAACAGGTGCTCGATCGTGTTGAAAGATGCAATCGCTATCTCCAGTTTTCTCTTCAGCAGTGGGAGGCAAAAAGGTGCTTAAAACGTCAATGGAGGCCTGTGCTGTGATAGTACCAGGAAAAACAACAAGGGGTGCAAGCCGCAAGCCCCCTCCACGAAAAACACGACGACACCGTAACACCACCACCTCCGAATTTTACTGTTGGCACTACACACGCTGGCAGATGACGTTCACCAGGCATTCCCCATACGCATACCCTGCCATCAGATCACCACATTGTGTACCGAGATTCGCCATTCCACATAACGTTTTTCCACTATTCAATCGTCCAATGTTTACGCTCCTTGCAGCAAGCGACGCGTCGTTCGGCATTTACGGCCGTGATGTGTGGCTTATGAGCAGCCGCTCTGCCATGAAATCCAAGTTTTTCTCGCCTCCCACCTAACTATCATATTACTTGCAGTGGATCCTGATCCAGCTTAGAATTCCTGTATGATGGTCTGGATAGACGTCTGCCTATTACACATTACGACCCTCTTCAACTACCGACGGTCTCTGTCAGTCAACAGACGAGGTCAGCCTTTACGCTTTTGTGCTGCACGTATCCCCTCACGTTTCCACTTCACTATCACATCGGAAACAGTGGACCAAGTGATGTTTAGGAGTGTGTAAATCACGCGTTCATACGTATGACGTAAGTGACACCCAATCACCTGACCACGTTTGTAGTCCGTGAGGTCCGCGGAGCGCCCCATTCTGCTCTCTCACTATGTCTAATGATAAATGAGGTCACTGATATGAAGTACCTGGTAATAGGTGGCAGGAGAATGCACCTAATATGAAAAAGTATATCTTTGGGGGTGTCCGGATACTTTTGATCACATAGTGCAATTTTTTGGTTCTATGCAGCTGTTGTGATAGATGGCAGATGGTTCGATTGGGGGAGGGGGGGGGGGAGGAGAATAAAGAGGCATGGGAATTGGGGAGGAAAGTGAGACTCGTCCATGAAATTGCAAAGTATGTTTAAGGGACGGGAAAATAGCTGAACTGAAGAGAAGATTAGAGCCCTTAAGGCTGAACTGGATTGTGCTGTGGAGGAACTGATGAGATTAAGAGGGAGCAGTGTGAAGACAAGAGGAAACTGGAGCCACAGAAAGAGAACAGAATCTGTTTTCTTCATCATTCGCACAAAAAATATATTTGGCATGCTACATTAGTTAAGTAACGAAGAGACTCAAGTAGACGCAGGTGTAGTGAATACAGACTTTCATTAGGAAACCAACTATTTCAAAAAAAGTGGAAAATAGAAAGAAACTTCTGTTGCTAGGAAATAGCCATGCAAGAGGTGTGGGCCTGAGTTTGCAGGAAAAAGTAGGTGACAGGTACCAGATCACAAACTTTTTAAGGCCCACTGCATGCTTTAGCCAAGCGGTAGAGGATGTAGGATCCTCGTACAAGGGCTTTGCACATTAGGATCATGTTGTGATAGTGGGTGAAGCAAGAAACAATACTGGTAGGGATCAAGGCAACAATATTGAAAGTGACCTGATAAAATAGATTCTGAAACGAACCATATAAATACATCTACATCTACATCTACATTGATACTCCGCAAGCCACCCAACGGTGTGTGGCGGAGGGCACTTTACGTGCCACTGTCATTACCTCCCTTTCCTGTTCCATTCGCGTATGGTTCGCGGGAAGAACGACTGTCTGAAAGCCTCCGTGCGCGCTCTAATCTCTCTAATTTTACATTCGTGATCTCCTCGGGAGGTATAAGTAGGGGGAAGCAATATATTCGATACCTCATCCAGAAACGCACCCTCTCGAAGCCTGGCGAGCAAGCTACACCGCGATGCAGAGCGCCTCTCTTGCAGAGTCCGCCACCTGAGTTTATTAAACATCTCCGTAACGCTATCACGGTTACCAAATAACCCTGTGACGAAACGCGCCGCTCTTCTTTGGATCTTCTCTATCTCCTCCGTCAGAAGGATCTGGTACGGATCCCACACTGATGAGCAATACTCAAGTATAGGTCGAACGAGTGATTTGTAAGCCACCTCCTTTGTTGATGGACTACATTTTCTAAGCACTCTCCCAATGAATCTCAACCTGGTACCCGCCTTACCAACAATTAATTTTATATGATCATTCCACTTCAAATCGTTCCGCACGCATACTCCCAGATATTTTACAGAAGTAACTGCTACCAGTGTTTGTTCCGCTATCATATAATCATACAATAAAGGATCCTTCTTTCTATGTATTCGCAATACATTACATTTGTCTATGTTAAGGGTCAGTTGCCACTCCCTGCACCAAGTGCCTATCCGCTGCAGATCTTCCTGCATTTCGCTACAATTTTCTAATGCTGCAACTTCTCTGTATACTACGGCATCATCCGCGAAAAGCCGCACGGAACTTCCGACACTATCTACTAGGTCATTTATATATATTGTGAAAAGCAATGGTCCCATAACACTCCCCTGTGGCACACCAGAGGTTACTTTAACGTCTGTAGACGTCTCTCCATTGATAACAACATGCTGTGTTCTGTTTGCTAAAAACTCTTCAATCCAGCCACACAGCTGGTCTGATATTCCGTAGGCTCTTACTTTGTTTATCAGGCGACAGTGCGGAACTGTATCGAACGCCTTCCGGAAGTCTAGAAAAATAGCATCTACCTGGGAGCCTGTATCTAATATTTTCTGGGTCTCATGAACAAATAAAGCGAGTTGGGTCTCACACGATCGCTGTTTCCGGAATCCATGTTGATTCCTACATAGTAGATTCTGGGTTTCCAGAAATAACATGATACGCGAGCAAAAAACATGTTCTAAAATTCTACAAGAGATCAACGTCAGAGATATAGGTCTATAGTTTTGCGCATCTGCTCGACGACCCTTCTTGAAGACTGGGACTATCTGTGCTCTTTTCCAATCATTTGGAACCCTCCGTTCCTCTAGAGACTTGCGGTACACGGCTGTTAGAAGGGGGGCAAGTTCTTTCGCGTACTCTGTGTAGAATCGAATTGGTAACCCGTCAGGTCCAGTGGACTTTCCTCTATTGAGTGATTCCAGTTGCTTTTCTATTCCTTGGACACTTATTTCGATGTCAGCCATTTTTTCGTTTGTGCGAGGATTTAGAGAAGGAACTGCAGTGCGGTCTTCCTCTGTGAAACAGCTTTGGAAAAAGGTGTTTAGTATTTCAGCTTTACGCGTGTCATCCTCTGTTTCAATGCCATCATCATCCCGTAGTGTCTGGATATGCTGTTTCGAGCCACTTACTGATTTAACGTAAGACCAGAACTTCCTAGGATTTTCTGTCAAGTCGGTACATAGAATTTTACTTTCGAATTCAATGAACGCTTCACGCATAGCCCTCCTTACGCTAACTTTGACATCGTTTAGCTTCTGTTTGTCTGAGAAGTTTTGGCTGCGTTTAAACTTGGAGTGGAGCTCTCTTTGCTTCCGCAGTAGTTTCCTAACTTTGTTGTTGTACCACGGTGGGTTTTTCCCGTCCCTCACAGTTTTACTCAGCACGTACCTGTCTAAAACGCATTTTACGATTGCCTTGAACTTTTTCCATGAACACTCAACATTGTGCTACCCGTGTAGCCGCTTGTTGCGTGTAGTGGACTCCTGACCTATCCAGCGGAACCCGAAACCCCACCACCCTATGGCGCAAGTCGAGGAATCTGCAGCCCACACGGTCGCAGAACCGTCTCAGCCTCTGATTCAGACCCTCCACTCGGCTCTGTAGCAAAGGTCCGCAGTCAGTCCTGTCAACGATGCTGCAGATGGTGAGCTCTGCTTTCATCCCGCTAGCGAGACTGGCAGTCTTCACCAAAACAGATAGCCGCCGGAAGCCAGAGAGGATTTCCTCCGATCCATAGCGACACACATCATTGGTGCCGACATGAGCGACCACCTGCAGATGGGTGCACCCTGTACCCTTCATGGCATCCGGAAGAACCCTTTCCACATCTGGAATGACTCCCCCCGGTATGCACACGGAGTGCACATTGGTTTTCTTCCCCTCTCTTGCTGCCATTTCCCTAAGGGGCCCCATTACGCGCCTGACGTTGGAGCTCCCAACTACCAGTAAGCCCACCCTCTGCAACTGCCCGGATCTTGCAGACTGAGGGGCAACCTCTGGAACAGGACAAGCAGCCATGTCAGGCCAAAGATCAGTATCAGCCTGAGACAGAGCCTGAAACCGGTTCGTCAGACAAACTGGAGAGACTTTCCGTTCAGCCCTCCGGAATGTCTTTCGCCCCCTGCCACATCTTGAAACGACCTCCCACTCTGCCACAGGTGAGGGATCAGCCTCAATGCGGGCAGTATCCCGGGCAACCACAGTCGTAGTCCGATCAGGGGATGCGTGGGACGAGCTGGCCGTCCCCGACAAACCCCCATCCGGACCCCCACAGTGGTGCCCATTGGCAACAGCCTCAAGCTGTGTGACCGAAGCCAACACTGCCTGAAGCTGGGAGCGAAGGGATGCCAACTCAGCCTGCATCCGAACACAGCAGTTGCAGTCCCTATCCATGCTAAAAACTGTTTTGCATATTGGGTTGGTACCTGATTTCATGCGGTATGATTAGCCCCAGTTGAACAGCTTTGTAAGCAGGGTCAATATGGAGTTGGATCGGCTGCTTTGGGGTCTGACATGGGTTTGGTTCCTGTTTATGCTATTGGTAGGTCAGATATCATTAAGCATTGTTTTTTTTTTTTTTTTTTTTTTTTTTTAGCTATGATTAGTGTTCAGTGATATGACATCGAAAGGAATTAAGCACAACGAGAAGCTCAGACGAGCGGGTACTAAAGATGTTAAAATATTACAATATTGTTATAGAAATACAGTAAAAAATAGTGTTAGTATATTGCATTAATAAACATAGAATGCAATGGGTGTACGATGCCTGTCTGAACACCGTATAGGCACAAATATGGAAAGATAAATGTTTTTCGATATAAGCTTCACACATAAGTAGAGACAATATGGAAACAGGAGTAGTTGACATTTAAATGTCAGTGGACGCCCCAGGATAATGAAACAACTAAACGGGCATGAGAAAGGTGTACGCTATTTACCGCAAGTCTTTTTACTTCACAAGAGTGGAACAATCTTTTATTGTGCAGATACCAGGAACAGTAATAAAATACAAATGATTCGCGCTGTCACTTCAAAATTTCTCCAATTAAACTAAATGATGATTAATTACTTAATTTAAAAGAATAAAATGCCTTAATTTAGGAAGGACTAACAAGCAAGTATTACAAACAAATATTACTTAAACATGCGCTTAGCGATAGGCAAAGAATGAGAGCATTGATGGTAAAGATTACAATTCCAGTATTTGGCTGGACAAAGTGGGTGCTTGACATTAGTGAATATAACTTACAAGAAATGCAGTGACATAAAATTACACAAGTCTGGTATCTGACAAGCTGAGGTCTATTGAGTACTAACATTTTATGCAACGTACACAGGAACAATTTTTAACACAATATACAAGGTGCCGGGTTGGAGAAGAGTTTGTACCTAATTAACTCTGGCGAGTTCTGCTTGAGAACTGGGCATGCACTCAGCCCACTCCTTACCTACCACCTAATGAACTGTGGGCACAACGGTACACCCTCACAACAATTTAATAAAAATCGTAATCTACTCAGAGAAAAAAAAGAGAGCTTTATCATAATAACCAACAGGAAATGGTATTCTGCATATATCTACGAAATGATATTCGGATTAAATATTTACAATGAGATTTATTATACATCAGAACACAAAGGTACTTGATTGTCAATACAAACAGTGGGCTGAAGGGTAGGTTATACGGAACAATTATGAGAATGAGAGTTGGCTCGAGAACAAGGGGCTCCTACTCTCTGTGATGCAATAGAATGACGATAATGACTGGAGGTCCTAATGACTCAATATTATTCCCCCGACTATAATGCAGTAGTGCGATTAGTAGTGAAAGCTGAAATGGGATAACATGGAGAAACAAGCAAGGTGGACTTGTAGGAAAGTGATCGCGCATGCTGCTGAGGACTTCAGTATAAAAATGATAGGTCCTACAATTCCGGAGCAGAAAAATACTTTACCAGTCCTGAAACCTGCAAGACGTCGTCGGTAGGCAGCGTTTGATGATGTAGGCGCCGACTTCTGTTGTGCAGCAACTCTGTTTCAGCCCCTGGCCTCGAAGGCTGTCTGCGAAATCTAAGTTCTGCCGAAAAAGTGCGACTAAGTCTCAAGACCGTCTGACTCCAACGAAGATCAGATCCCGATTGCCCTGCCCCCGTGCAACACAAGAGCGAAGCGAACGTTACCCAGCTCCCCACTACCCTCAGAAACTGCGAATCAGTATTCAGTGCTGATTCCAAAATTCCCCCACACTATCTCAGAACATTATTCGCACCAATAGCGACCGTTCCCTGCAATTATTATCGGGGTTTTATGATATCAACTGGCCTCAGTTTTAAGTTGACCAATCATGCCTCTGCTATTTAGCTCGGGGCACTGAACTTTCCGTTTGACTTCCTATGAAAACAACATGCCTAGACCACCAGCCATCCAGTCACAGACAGTCGCGCCCAGCAGGGCACAGTCCACAAGTATTCCTAGAATCATGACGACAATGCAGTCAGTCGGTGCCAGCAGTCTTCATTCCAGACACGCCGATACAGTAAAATGCGGCGACACTCAGACATATCGCATGTCGTTTCGACCTGCATACAACAGGCGAAACTCGACCGAGGTCAGTCGTCCCACCATGCGCTAAAGCCCATTGATATACGACCCTCTCAGTATTCACGTAAATGCAGCCCCCCACTAGAAACGCTGTGTGCCATGTCCTCCAGTTTTCGCCTCGCAACAGGCCGCCCAGGGAAGTAAAAGCAAGATCACGTACTGTTCCCAATATGCATAGCAATCAAGTGAAAAGTACTTTGAGCTCTCAGTACAAATACTCTCTTTAGAATGACCTTATTCGGACTGTTATCACCGTGCAAGGACATAAAACATTAATAAAATTGATGAAAATTAGAGGCGACACGCGAAAGAGGGCATGGAACCTCTCAAATATCCAATATTAGATCAATGAGATAAGCCCCTTGGGCATAATCGAGATACTGGCGTGGTAAACTAAGAAAAAAGCTCTGAATAGATTGAGCATTATCTCAATATTAAAATTATTACATTAAAATCAAATTTCAAACTGGGAAACATGGAAGGGGCAGGTACGGCAGTCCAGGTCTGGGTAAGATGGTTTAGAATAACGGACACTTCTGCCCAAGAGTAATGGGTACTTCCAGTTAAATTAACGCCCGATTGCTACGACATAGAAACTCAACTTTTGAGGGATGCCGTAGTAAGCCAGGAGGCAGCAACGTCCCAGAGGCTACGCTGAGACCTGCCTGCTCACATACACAGCCGGTGCAGAGAGGTTAACCTGATGAACTGGTGGGTGACAGATAACACCCGGGAGCAGCGCCTCCAAACACTACAAACAGCTCGGAAAGCTGAAAGCAGACAAGTGGACATATAATTCATGCATAATAATCACAGAACATTTGAAAATTCTCAGAAGAAATCAAGAAATCACAGGGGACTCAAACACATTAACTTAAGTGACTTAAAGGATAATAGGCAAATCTTGAGGGCTAACACTCAAACGACTACAATAGTAATTATATTTAGAACAAGAAATATTACCTTTTTGAAAGGGGAAAAACCGCACCAGAGTTAAGGAATTTAATTACCAAAATGAGTCAAGATTCACTGGGCCGCTAGCGTTTGCTTACCATGGCCGTAGACAATTTTATAGCCATTCCATCAGTCAGGGAAGCAACAACTTCCAATACAAATAAGACGAAAAGTCGACCTCGGTGCTTACTAATATACATGGCAGCCTGGAACATATACCACAGTTAATTTCAGGCGCAAAAGACAAGATAAACAGATATCGAACAAGTTGCTATTAAAGGAAATTTTAAAACACATCAAATATGGCACTCAGATAATTTCAAACAGAGGCACAAACAAGGTAAATTTAATGCTTGAGACAGAGTGATGGGGAACAACAGGCAGTACAGTATAGCGGGAGCAATTTCAACCCATGAACACAAGTGTCCATCACGCAACGAGTTTATTACCCAGAAAGGGCAGAACAGGCGGCACCAGAAAATGAACAGCACTCCAAAACTCATATCAGCAACTATGCCTCCTTAATCCAGTGTAAACCGGCTGCGTCGAAAATAGGCCCAAGTATTGTCGACCACCACAATTCTACTTACCACCGGCCGCTTAGACAATCGTGCACCCATAAGCCTCGTGACCAGCTCACTATACGTTACAAGCGCCTCGTGTCTCTCTCTCCCTGAGAGCGACTGACTGCCTGCCCATGTGATCAACAATCTGCTCCAAGAAACAACAACCTTTTTCCAAAGCTGTTTCACAGAGGAAGACCGCACTGCAGTTCCTTCTCTAAATCCTCGCGCGAACGAAAAAATTGGCTGACATCGAAATAAGTGTCCAAGGAATAGAAAAGCAACTGAAATCATACAACAGAGGAAAGTCCACTGGACGTGACTGGATACCAAATCGATTCTACACAGAGTACGCGAAAGAACTTGCCCCCTTCTAACAGCCGTGTAACGCAAGTCTCTAGAGGAACGGAAGGTTCCAAATGATTGGGGTCGTCGAGCAGATGCGCAAAACTATAGGCCTATATCTCTGACATCGATCTGTTGTAGAATTTGAGAACATGTTTTTGCTCGCGTATCATGTAATTTCTGGAAACCCAGAATCTACTCTGTAGGAATCAACATGGACTCCGGAAACAGCGGTCGTGTGAGACCCAACTCGCTTTATTTGTTCATGAGACCCAGAAAATATTAGATACAGACTCCCAGGTAGATGCCATTTTCCTTGACTTCCGGAAGGCGTTCGATACAGTTCCGCACTGATAAACAAAGTAAGAGCCTACGGAATATCAGACCAGCTGTGTGGCTCGATTGAAGAGTTTTTAGCAAACAGAACACAGCATGTTGTTCTCAATGGAGAGACGTCTACAAACGTTAAAGTAACATCTGGCGTGCCACATGGGTGTGTTATGGGACCATTGCTTTTCACAATATATATAAATGACCTAGTAGATAGTGTCGGAAGTTTCATGCGGCTTTTCGCGGACGATGCTGTAGTATACAGAGAAGTTGTAGCATTAGGAAATTGTAGCGAAATGCAGGAAGATCTGCACCGGATAGGCACTTGGTGCATGGAGTGGCAACTGACCCTTAACATAGACAAATGTAATGTATTGCGAATACATAGAAAGAAGGATCCTTTATTGTATGATTATATGATAGCGGAACAAACACTGGTAGCAGTTACTTCTGTAAAATATCTGGGAGTATGCGTGCGGAACGATTTGAAGTGGAATGATCATATAAAATTAATTGTTGGTAAGGCGGGTGCCAGGTTGATATTCATTGGGAGAGTCCTTAGAAAATGTAGTCCATCAACAAAGGAGGTGGCTTACAAAACACTCGTTCCACCTATACTTGAGTATTGTTCGTCAGTGTGGGATCCGTACCAGGTCGGGTTGACAGAGGAGATAGAGAAGATCCAAAGAAGAGCGGCGCGTTTCGTCACAGAGTTATTTGCTAAGCGTGACAGCGTTACGGAGATGTTTAGCAAACTGCAAGAGCGGCGCTGTGCATCGCGGTGTAGATTGCTGTCCCGGTTTCGAGAGGGTGCGTTTCTGGATGAGGTATCGAATATATGGCTTCCCACTACTTATACCTCCCGAGGAGATCACGAATGTAAAATTAGAGAGATTCGAGCGCGCACGGAGGCTTTCCGGCAGTCGTTCTTCCCGCGAACTATAGCGACTGGAACAGGAAAAGGAGGTAATGACAGTGGCACGTAAAGTGCCCTCCGCCACACACCGTTGGGTGGCTTGCGGAGTATGAATGTAGAATGTAGATGTAGAGCTTGAGACACAGCCAACAGGCGACGAAGCGCCACCCGGCGACTAGATAGAGACGGATCGCCAATCGCCAGTAGGCAAAGTTATAATGACATAGATGGAGCCGGCACGGCTCAGCCATATACGTTAAAAGTTATCATAGAGTGACAAATTTTGAAACTAAATAATTTCGTGTAGTGCAACGTACAGAAGCATGTGCCTGTGAGCGTAAACTAAAAAGTGGTAATTTCATAACTGCAAGGTCGCCTTGGAAAATTTTCAACTACATATGAAGAGCTTCGATTCCTTCTTGTACTATCTGTCAGACAGAGGGAAGCAAAATATTATTAGTGGGGATTTCAAAGTAGATGTTCTGAAAAAGCCTGATAGAAAGAATGATCATGTAGTGTTATAATATTCAGTTCTTTCACTCTGACATAAGTTGCTGATATTCCTCCTCGGGCAGTAAAGGAAACCAGTACACTGATAGATAATATTTTCACAGAGCAAGACAAAATTAAATTAAATAAATATTTAGTCTGTTACGAATGGTCTTTCTGATCATGATACATAGCTACATGACATAGCTCCACAGAGTAATGCGACACAGTCCTCCAAAATGGTGCGTCGATTAATGATTTAAAGATTGCAAATAATATGGAAAGCTCGCAGCAATTAAACAGGGGTGATGTGTAGCGGGAACCTGATGCTATTTTAAAATGTGATTTATTTCATCATACGTTTGTGAGTATTTTCTGAAAACAGTTTCCCTAAAAAAACGGTGAAGTTTAATCGTAAGGTACCATATGAAAAACCGTGGCTTACTAGCGGAATAAATGCATCTTGCAGCCAGAAAAGGGAACTGTATCTAACAACTGCAAAGAGTAATGAGCCAGAAAAAGCTAATTACTATAAAAACTACTTTACGTATTAAGGAAAGTTATTAAAAAGTTCAGAAGTATGTGTATTTGCTGTTTTATGGATTCTGAATGTCTGTGCGTATAATTTTTTTCTACCTTCTGCTGACTTAAATCATAAATCATTTCATCGTTTTTTAATGACTCACTAGGATTTATATAATCCACTGCTAAGTCAGGCTGTGGCTGCATAATTGGTTCAGCTGATTCTTTCTCATTAATTTCCTAACTTCATCTATCTAGCATCAGGGCATCTCTACTTCCTCGTACAGACTCTGATGCAAAATTAACTCTCCTTAAGCACTTAGACTAGTCTCAAGTTCTGTACTTCGTATGTCAATATATTTGCTCTTTACTTCGTTGGAATTAGCATAATTTTCCCTTATGCATTCTTACTTATTCATAACAATGAGTATTTTCCAGTTTCGTTCATATCTCTCCTATTCAATTTAATGCGGGATTTTAGTACTTCCATAGCTTTTGTTTCTGGCATGTATTTCAATAGTTCTCTTTGATTAACATATTTACTCTATTCCACTGATAAGACTAAGTGACGCACTACACATCCATGGCTTTTGCACACATAGCATTTACAGAGGTACCCTGTATATTTCATTTAGTTCATTTCCAATTGTCTCATCGAATTGTATTGCTGTCTCATTCATTCCTAATTTATCCTACCTCCTCTTATTCCTAACCTTCCTCTGCATTCTTTAAAAGTCCGGATTATGCAAGTACTTGGTTATGCTTCAAACCAAAACCAAACACGTGTGTTCACACTCTCTAGCAGCTAGTCCACCAGTCTATCAAATTATTACCTTTTATATTTAGAGATGAATAGAGGTTTTACTACAAGTAGTAACAACCTCTCATCGAAGTTTAGGTAAATTTCTTCTCTGTCAGCCTTCCATTGCCGTTACGTTACATAGTTTCAATTACCCACGGCAATCAGATTGTCATTCACTCTCACATACAATGAAGAGTCACGTGCCTATTATTGTATAAGGTCCTTGCGAAATCGCAGAAGTGCCACAGCACGCCGTGGCATGGACTCGACTAATGTCTGAAGTTGTGCTGGAAGTAATTTACACCACGAATCCTGCAGGTCTGTCCATAAATCCGTAAGAGTCCGAGAGGGTGGTGATATCTTCTGAAAAGTACGTTGCAAGGCGTCCCAGATATGCTCAATAATGTTCATGTCTGGGGAGTCTGGTGGCCAGCGGAAGTTTTTAAACTCAGCAGAGTGTTCTTGGAGCAACACTGTAGCAATTCTCGACGTATGGAGTGTCTCATTGTCCTGCTGGAATTGCCCACGTCCGTCGGATTGCACAAAGAACATGAATGGATGCAGGTGATCAGAACCTGTTAGAGTCGTATCTAGACTTACCAGTGGTCTGATATCACTCCAACTGCACCCGCCCTACACCGTTACAGAGCCTACACCAGCTTTAACAGTCCCTTACTGACATTCAGGTTCCATGGGTTCATGAGGTTGTCTCCATACCCTTACAGGTCCATCCGCTCAATGCAATTTTAAATGAGATTTGTCCCACCAGGCAACATGTTTCCAGTCATCAACAGACTGATGTCAGGGTTGACAGGCCCAGACGAGGCGTACCCCTTTGCATCGTGCAGTCATCAAGTGTACGCGAGTGGGCCTTCGGCTCCGAAAGCCCATATCGGTACTGTTTCGTTGAATGGTTCGCACGCTGACACTTGTTGATGGCCCAGCATTGAAATCTACATCCATTTTCGGAAGGGTTGCGTTTCTGTCACGTTGAAAGATTCTCTTCAGTCGTCGCTGGTCCCGTTCTTGCAGGATCGTTTTCAGGCCGCAGCGATGTCGGAGATTTGATGTTTTACCGGTTTTCTGATATTCATGGTACACTCGTGAAATGGTTGTTCGTGAAGATACCCACACTTCATCGCTACCTCTGAGATGCTGTGTCCCATCGCTCGTGCGTTGACTATATAACACCACGTCCAAATTCACTTAAATGTTGATAACCTGCCATTGTAACAGGAGTAACCGATCTAACAAGTGCGCCAGACACTCGTTGTCTCATATAGACGTTGCCGACCTCACAAGGGAACCTCCCCATCGCACCCCCCTCAGATTTAGTTGTAAGTTGGCACAGTGGATAGGCCTTGATAAACTGAACACAGATCAATTGAGAAAACAGGAAGAAGTTGTGTGGAACTGTAAAAATAATAAGCAAAATATACAAACTGAGTAGTCTACGAGCCACATAGGCAACATCATTGACACAAAGCTCAGGAGTGCCGTGGTCCCGTGGTAGCGTGAGCAGGTGCAGATCGAGAGGTCCTTGGTTCAAGTCTTCCCTGGACTGAAAATTTTACTTTCTTTATTTTTGCATAGTTATTATCTGTCCGTTCGTTCATTGACGTCTCTGTTCACTGTAATAAGTTTAGTGACTGTGTTTTGCGACCGCATCGCAAAACCGTGCGATTAGTAGTACGTAGTACGTAGTACGATTAGTAGTACGTGCCTCTCCAATGGGAACCGAAAACATTTGATCGCAAGGTCATAGGTCAACCGATGCCTCCACAGGAAAACACGTCTGATATATTCTATACGACACTGGTGACGGCATGTGCGTCACATGACAGGAATATGTTGTCGACCCACCTAACTTGTACACTTGGCGAATGGGTAAAAAGATTCTTCTACCTTGCCCGATTTAGGTTTTCTTGTGGATGTGATAATCACTCCCAAAAAAGTGATGGAAACATAAGAGTTTTCACATAAACTGAAAATAAAAAAATTAAACTTTTCACTCGATGGAAGATTTAAACCAAGAACCTTTCGTTCCGCAGCTGCTCACGTTACCACGAGACCACAGCGCTCCCGCGTTCGCAGGCGCCTTGATGTTGCATATCTTCCCACGAACTACTCAGTTTGTATATTTTGCTTATTTTTTCACAGTTCGACACATCTTCTTCCTGTTTTCTCAATTGATCTGTGTTCAGTTTTTCAAGGCCTATCCACTGTGCCAACTTATAACTAAATCTGAGGGGGGTGCGATGGGGAGGTTCCCTTGTCAGTGCCGAATTCTGCTTTTTTACATATCTCTGTACTTGAATACGCATGCCTTTACCAGTTTCTATGACGCTTCAGGGTTTTTTACCAACCGCATAATTAACTTATACTTCTCTCTGTTTTGTCATCATTAGCTTGTGACGTTCATCGTATTAAATCAATACTGCTCATAGAGAACTGTTATCAAGCCTTGACAAACTTTAAGGTGTAATAATAAATGATGTCGTGTGGCTCAATCACGTGGCTCATGTAGATCTAATTCGGATCCACACCCCTCCCCCCGCTCCCTCATTGGCTCAGATGTCAGTCGCATCCGTTGTCGCGTTCCGCTGGCTTCTGGTCCGTCTGCACTAGTCACTTCCGTGACAAGCCTTCCATACATTCGCTGTGGCTGCTGGTCCTACACTCCCACGCATCTGCTTGACGTAAGTCGGGCCCCCCATGACTGACTGGCCCCACCGCCACACATTTATATTCGTGTAATCATTTAGTGACACCTGAAGATGAAGCTTTATGCTTAGAAACCGGTCATGGAATAAATTGACAAATTACTTGCAACTAAAGCAGTTTTTGTTCTGTAAGTGGTAGTGAGAAGAGATAATTCGCACCATCTTTCAGGTGTGCGGTTATGGGAGTTGTTCCACTGTGGCCACAGTGGGTAAAGGGCAAAAAACGTAGAACTTATATTTGTGTTGTCGTCGAAGTTCCAGTCTGAAGCATTCTTAGAAGACAAGAATCTAGGCACGTCCGAAGGCATCCTTGTGATCCCAGTTACAAATATATTTTTCTTTCTTAATGGGTGATTTTGGTGGGAGAAAACTTCATTCTTATAAACTATCACCTTCTGTTTAAAGCCCATTATATGAGAAATAATTTTGAATTGGTATAATCCTAAATGTCATCTAGCCACGTTTGTGCTAACGATGTCATCCTTTCAGAAAATATAATTTGATGGCCTCCTGAACGTAATATTTTGACTTCCTTTCTCAGACGTTTTCTTGTCGCAGTTTCTTGCAGGTCCTGCAACGAGTGATGAGTCCGGTTGCTATGACGCAGTTCGTATGCAGTTCGGTATCCGTCTGCATCACACTGTTTCAAGCGACTTGTGTAAGCTAAACTCCCTTACATTATGGTCATATACATCGTAACAAAATCAGTTGTAAAATAAAGCATAAAAAATTCCTTTGTTATCCTATGTGCTTTAGGTACTGATGTACACTGAAGAGTCAAAGAAACTGGTACACCTGCTCAATACCGTGTAGTTCCCCCGGGAGCACCCAGAAGTGCCGCAACACGACCTGGCATAGACTCGACTAATGTCTGAAGTAGTGCTGGAAGGAATTGACAGAATCAATCCTGCAGGACTGTCCATAAATCCGTAAGAGTACGAAGGGATGGAGATCTCTTTTGAACAGAAAGTTGCACGGCATCCCAGATATGCTATATAATATTCATGTCTAGGGGAGTTGGGAGGCCAGCGGAGTTGTTTAAACCCAGACGACTGTTCCTGGAGGCACTCTCTACAATAATGGGGGTGTGGGGTATCGCATTGTCCCGCTGGAGTTGTCGAAGTCCGTCGGAATACACAATGGACATGAATGGATACAAGTGACCATACAGGATGCATACGTACGTGTCACATGTCAGAGTCGTATCTAGACTTATCAGGGGTCCCAAATCACTCCAACTGCACACGCTCCACACCATTACAGAGCCTCCATCAGCTTGAACACTCCCTACTGACATACAGGGTCCATGGAATCATGAGGTTGTCTCCATACCCGTACACGTCGATCCGCTCGATACAATTTGAAACGAGGCTCGTCCGACCAGGCAATATGTTTCCAGTCATCAACGTTCTGATGTCGGTGTTGACGGGACCAGGCGAGGCGTGAGCAGTCATCAAGTGTACACGAGTGGACCTTCGGCTCCGAAAGCCCGTATCGATGATGCTTCGTTGAATGGTTCGCACACTGTCACTTGTTGGTGGCCAAGCACTGAAATCTGCCGCAATTTTCTGTCACGTTGAATTATTCTCTTCAGTCGTCGTTGGTCCCGTTCTTGCAGGATCTTTTTCCGGTCCCAGCGACGTCAGAGATTTGATGTTTTACCGGTTTCCTGATATTCATGGCACGCTCGTGAAAAGGTCGTACGGGAAAATCCCCACTTCATCGCTATCTCGGTGATTCTGTGTCTCATCGCCCGTGCGCCGACTATGGGACCAAGTACAAACTCGGTTAAATCTTGGTAATCTGCCATTGTAGCCGCAGTAACCGATGTACCAGCTGCGGCAGACACTTGTTGTTTTATATAGGTGTTGCCGGCCGCAGCGCCGTATTCTGCGTGTTTACATATCTCCGTATTTGAATACGCATGCCTATACCAGTTTCTTTGGCGCTTCAGTGTATAACGGCGTGAAGATTATTGTTAAGTTTGAATCAGTTGTGGATGCACTTCTGTTTTGATGTTGAGAATAGTAACAGGACAATTCTTGCTCTGTATATTAATGAATCTGATAATGACAGTTAATTAAAGCTAAAACTCTAATTATGCAAGCACTTACTATGATTGTCGTCTAGTTATTAAAACAGAATCATCACATGAATCACAGAATTCTCCAAAATGGCAACAGTGTCGTTTTTCGCTAAACGTCTCATTCATTTTTTCAACAGCGTAGACCTAATATTTAGTATTCAGTACGTGGGATAACATAGAAGTTCGTATAATAATCTACTTATGAAACATTTGCTACATATGCTACTTGCAGTTCAATGTCTTTTTTTTTCAGAATCCAGAAGGAAATTCTAGTTTGAAATGCTTCATGTATCTTCCCATGCCAGCGTTACAGATATTCATCTACTGCTATGGTGGCCACGAACTAATTGATCAGGTATGTAATGCCCCTTAAAAAGTACTAATATCATGTAAGTATATTTTGAAGAAGCGTAGTAAATTCCTAAGCAATTTCGGAACGTGCTCCCCTGTTCGATGTACGTTGGAGTGTATATGCAGATAAAGATGTAAAATATCCATTGCATCGTATTTTGAGGCAAACTGTTGACTGTATGTTGTAACTTCCGTTGCTACAGGTATCTTCCAGTTTACACTGATCGATATATTTTAATTCAGTAACTTTTGGGAATCCTTCAAAAAGCGTTTAATACAGCACACTACAGATATATTTCCCAATTTAGTTATCCCAAAGAATCTTGACTTATAGTAATGAATCATCCAGTACATTCCATGAATTCATAGGATGCTCACTGGCTAAAACTCGAAGTCATTCTTGTTTAAGAAAGCTATTTCTACAAACGATGGAACAGTTACTAAAGTTGAATCACATTTTCGCAATAGTAGAGGGTAATAATACCAATTTCCAACGGACAACAGAAATAAACTTTGAAACTGAAAAAACTCACTTAACATGAAATGTTGAACTGGATTTCCCTAAAGATCGAAATGTGATACGCACACTTACTCAGTAAGATTAAATCATTTAGTAGTTTCAAATAAGGAAATACGAGGGCATGCTGAAAAGTAATGCCTCCGTTAATTTTATGAGGAAACTCTTACAACTTTCTAAATAAAACTAACGTTGTTAGCATTCTACATCTTTTTTTCCTCATGTCTACCTATTTGCTTCTGAACATAATCACCCTGGCGATGAACGCATTTATTCCGGCGAGAGGCTAATTTGTTGATACCGTGATTGTAGAATGTCTGACACTGGTGATTGAACCACAACCTCACCTCTGCTTGCACCGCTTCTTCACTATCACAGTGAATCCAAAGGGTCGGACTGTTGCAGATATTAGAGGGCTCGCGTGTGATCTGGAATTGTCATGCTGAAAGAGAGGGTGTTCCATGTGAAGGCGAACTCTTCGAATTCGAAATTCTTTAACAGCACGCTCCTCCTCACACAGCGACATAGTTACGTTGCTAACCGACTTGTTACACGCTACAGTTCGCTTCCTTCTAGCGGCAGAGGGCTGCAAATATGTAGGCAAGAAGAATAAAGATGTAGATTGTTGATAATGTTTATTTCATTTAAATCCATCAATGCTTCGCAATTGCTAAATATGTATGGGCGTTGGAATACATCCTAACCTCCTTTTCCCCTCTCGCTGTTCCTTATCCACTCCATCACTCTCATTATCCATCTTTGCCTCCTTCCACCTATCTCTGTCCCGCCCCCCTTTTGTATACATCTGTTAATGCACACTCTCTTTGTCCATCTTTTCCTCCTTCCACCTATCTCTGTCACGAACCCCTTCTTTAAACATCTCTTAATGCACACTCTTTTCATGTATTTCCTCCTTCCACATCTCTCTGTCCATATCCCCCTTCCACTTCTTTACATCTATTTCCTCTTCCCACATCAGTCCATCTTCTCCTCCTCCTCCTTTTCTCTGACTTTATTTATTGTTATCTTTTTATGCGTAAACTCCGACTGTGAAAGTCTACTGGACTGTATTCGTTGTTCCGGAGTCATAATAGATCGCGGATCGCGTTGATTTGCCTCCAAACGCTGTCTACGCTCTCCGTCAGTCTCATTGAGTCAACGATCATGTAGTTGGCCTGCCTTGCGCCTGTGCCGACCGATATTTTGACGCCTCACTGGCGGAATAAGCCGCGAACTGAAATCAATTGAATATTAGTAAAACACAAAGTTGCCACGAACTAATATCAATACAGTCGCCGGCCGCTGTGGCCGAGCGGTTCTACGCGTTTTAGTCCGGAACCGCGCTGCTGCTACGGTCGCAGGTTCGAAACCTGCCTCGTGCATTGATGTCTGTGATGTCCTTAGGTTAGTTAGGTTTAAGTAGTTCTAAGTCTAGGGTACTGATGACCTCAGATGTTGTGCCCCATAGTGCTTAGAGCCATTTGAACCATCAATACAGTCTTTGAAACACACGAAAGATGTGATCACCATCGACAACAGCCTAAAATATGTGTGTGTGTGTGTGTGTGTGTGTGTGTGTGTGTGTGTGTGTGCTCGCGTAGGAGAGAGAGAGAGAGAGAGAGAGAGAGAGAGAGAGAGAGAGAGAGAGTGAAATCTGCCAAATCGGCAAATCTGTTGATAGTTGTGATGTTCTTTGATACACGCGGCAAAAATTTCCGCATAAAATATTCGGAGGCAGTACTTTTCTTCACGCCTTCATATCCAAGGACATAGCACATGCAATAGGACCATGACCATAGTCTGATTTCACACTTCAGTGTCTAGTATTATGTGATTTATACTACTTGCGTTTACCTTTGAGGACATTGTGGGTCCCAACGGTTTGATGCGTGCTTTTGCTGCGCGATAGCCATGTCCCTTGAAGCACGAAATAAGTAGAGTGGAACAGGGTTCAGAATACAAATGCAGTAAGAAAGAAACCTGCCGACATAGCGTTTGGGCCGACCGTAGTGGCCGAGCGGTTCCAGGCGCTACAGTCTGGAACCACGCGACCGCTACGGTCGCAGGTTCAAATCCTGCCTCGAGTTTGGATGTGTGTGATGTCCTTAGGTTAGTTAGGTTTAAGTAGTTCTAAGTTCTAGGGGACTGATGACCTAAGCAGTTAAGTCTCATAGTGCTCAGAGCCATTTGAACTATTTTGATACGCCTGGGCGGTCGTACATTATCCTGCTGAAATGTAGGGTTTCGCAGGGATCGAATGAAGGGTAGAGCCACGGGTCGTAAGACATCTGAAGTGTAACGTCCACTGTTCAAAGTGCTGTCAATGCGAACAAGAGGTGACCGAGACGTGTAACCGATGGCACCCCGTACCATCACGCCGGGTGATACACCAGTATGGCGATGACGAATACGCGCTTCCAATGGGAGTTCTCCGCGATGTCGCCAAACACGGATGCGACCATCATGATGCTGTAAACAGAACCTGGATTCATATGAAAAAATGACGTTTTGCCATTCGTGTACCGAGGTTCGTCGTTGAGTACACCATCCCAGGTGCTCCTGTCTGTGATGCAGCGTCAAGGGTAACCGCAGCCATGGTCTCCGAACTGATAGTCCATGCTGCTGCAGACGTCGTCGAACTGTTCGTGCAGATTGTTGTTGTCTTTCAAACGTCACCATCTGTTGAATCAGGGATCGAGACGTGGCGGCACGATCCGTTACAGCCATGCGGATAAGATGCCTGTTATCTCGACTGCTAGTGATACGAGGCCTTTGGGATCCAGCACGGCGTTCCGTATTAGCCTCCTGAACCCACCTATTCCATATTCTGCTAACAGTTATTGGATCTCGACCAACGCGAGCAGCAATGTCGCGATACGATAAACTGCAGTCGCGATAGGCTACAATCCGACCTTTATCAAAGTCGGAAACGAGATGGTACGCATTTCTCCTCCTTACACGAGGCATCACAACAACGTTTCACCAGGCAACGCCTGTCAACTGCTGTTTGTGTATGAGAAATCGTTTGGACACTTTCCTCAAGTCAGCACATTGTATGTGTCGCCACCGGCTCCAACCTTGTGTGAATGCTCTGAAAAGCTAATCATTTGCATATCACAGCATCTTCTTCCTGTCGGTTAAATTTCGCGTCTGTAGCACGTCATCTTCGTGGTGTAGCAATTTTAATGGTCGGTAGTGTATTAAACGCGTGCGACATTATTGCTATGGTACAGTGTTCAATGGTCGCAGCACAGCGACTTGATATAAGCTCTGTAGCTCAAACAGGTTATTCAAATGAATTAATCTTTACACTTTTACGACTTACCGATAACTTTCAGCTTTTAGATAATTAACTTGGTCCTTTCAATAATGAATATCTGGCAGATCTATTGAATCCCAAACATATCAAAATTACCTGTTCTAAACACAATTCGTCGTAAATTTGGATGACCAGAATGCATTTATAGCAATATTTCGCTATAGGATTTGTAATGTATATTTGCACTTACTACATCAACACATCAAATCGTATTTCTCCAATTGTCGAATTCCACATATTTCAGAGAAAAGGTCTTCAATGAAAATTTCAGAAGACATCAGACTAAATTCAAAGTGTCACAACATTTTATTCTACATTCGCATGATGCCAGATTCTGCCACGTATAAAAATTTTGCGCTATTTAACAAAGGTCTGTAATCGAACACTGCTGATCGTGAACTGGTACAAGATTAATACTACACCGCTATTATCAGCGGCGTCGTGGACAGCTAAACTCAATTTCTCGCAAGGAATGGTTGTTTGGTCACGAATAACTTTGTCCACCATCTCATAGTTCCCTAACCGCGCCAAAGGTCCAATAGCGGATGCCAAGAAATCGGTATGAACATGAAACAATCAGAAAAAACACAAACATTTTAAATTATTTTGTCAAGAACACCTACTTTTACAAAACGAGTTGCCATGCATTGAAATAAATTGCGCAGTTTACTTCACCATGTATCGTGACATTGGGATTACCCGTAGTGATGCAGCTTCAAACATTGAACACATCACGTGTCACGCGATAAACGTGAAATAAAAATTAGGCTAAGGGAAAATGATCGCAACACCAAGAAGGAGTTGAGTAACATAAATGAACGTCGGGAATGTGTATCTGCATCTGAAAGATATTGTCTATTCCAATTTTGCACCCATCGCATAACAGTGGCTCTAATAACGCCACTATGTGGATGCAAAAAATCATGTCGGCTTTAAATACGAGCTGTAACGGTTGTGAGTATTAGTTACCTTTGAGATTTGGTGTGGTGAGGTGTTACTCAAAAGGCCTTTAGGGAGGTATGTTGCAATTAATAACACCTTGAAATGCTACGCTGTGAGGACTATATAAGAAATGATTGAGAATGTATGCAAAATCTAGTTTACTGACAACATGTATTGTCCCAAAGCAAGACAGACATAAATTATGATAAATAAGTTGTGATTGGATATCGTAAACAACTAAAAGTTGGTTTAAGACCACAATGGACAAGGATTATGGGTGGCAGAAGTGAGTCAAGTACCATGGCCCTAAAAAAGTGGATAACGCAATCTGAATTAATCTGACACTGGGCAGACTTTGATTGTTCAAATGTACAGTAGTTTATATTGGTGCAGTTGAGAGCAAGTGGCGATTGAGATTTATACGCCCCGACAAGGCTGGAGCAGCAGTCTGTCATCCTGTTTGCTTCAAGCGGCGATGTAACTTGCAGCTGGCGAGATGTATGCGGCGGAGGCGAGACGTTAGGCGGTACCAGTGAATCGATCGCGGCCACGAAAGAAATGTAAAATCTCACTGTCCAGCGATCAGGCAGACGGATCGCAATTTACTCTTTACCATCTATCAGAGACCTGACGTCACGGTGGATTTCAGTATGTGACACACCCGTTCGCAGGTCATACAAAGGACGAAATTGGCTCACTTATAATACAGAGAGCACAAGGATACCAAACCGCAAGACTGCCAAACCAAAAACGAATAAGTGTGCCCTAGGCAAACGAGTAGTCTGAGACGTTTGAATTCAAAACGTCGGTACATTAAGAACTTCGCCAGAGGCTCCCCAGTTTAAAAGTACTCTCAAGTGAAGTCAGCCTCAGGGCAGGTCCCAAACCACACATGCCAGACCATGACCTGAAGTATTTTTGCTTCTACATCTACATCTACATCCATACTCCGCAAGCCACCTGACGGTGTGTGGCGGGGGGTACCCTGACTACCTCTATCGGTTCTCCCTTCTATTCCAGTCTCGTATTTTTCACGGAAAGAAGGATTGTCGGTATGCTTCTGTGTGGGCTCTAATCTCTCTGATTTTATCCTCATGGTCTCTTCGCGAGATATAGGTAGGAGGGAGCAATATACTGCTTGACTCTTCGGTGAAGGTATGTTCTCGAAACTTTAACAAAAGCCCGTACCGAGCTACTGAGCGTTTCTCCTGCAGAGTCTTCCACTGGAGTTTATCTGTCATGTCCGTAACGCTTTCGCGATTACTAAATGATCCTGTAACGAAGCGCGCTGCTCTCCGTTGGATCTTCTCTATCTCTTCTATCACCCCTACCTGGTATGGATCCCACACTGCTGAGCAGTATTCAAGCAGTGGGCGAACAAGCGTAGTGTAACCTACTTCCCTTGTTTTCGGATTGCATTTCCTTAGGATTCTTCCAATGAATCTCAGTCTGGCATCTGCTTTATCGATGACCAACTTTATATGATCATTCCATTTTAAATCACTCCTAATGGGTACTCCCAGATAATTTATGGAATTAACTGCTTCCAGTTGCTGACCTGCTATTTTGTAGCTAAATGGTAAGGGATCTATCTTTCTGTGTATTCGCAGGACATTACACTCTTCTACATTGAGATTCATTTGCCATTCCCTGCACCATGCGTCAATTCCCTGCAGATCCTCCTGTATTTCTGTACAATTTTCCATTGTTACAACCTCTCCATACACGACAACATCATCTGAAAAAAGCCTCAGTGAACTTCCGATGTCATCCACAAGGTCATTTGTGTATATTGTGAATAGCAACGGTCCTATTACACTCCCCTGCGGCACACCTGAAATCACTCTCACTTCGGAAGACTTCTCTCCATTGAGAATGACATGCTGCGTTACCAGACCAAAGTTCAGCATCTGAGTGCCTCGCACCTCTCCACATAAAAAAATTCCGTTTACCCGCAAAGTGCACGAGCGACACCGCCTTCACCCCGTCTTGAGCCTATCACAGGGCTTTAGAGGTGCCGAATCTCCCCTCCACAAACTCATGTTTAACCAGTGCAAGAGTTAAGAAACCAGCGCCTCAAAAAAAAAAAAAAAAAAAAAAAAAAAAAAAAAAAAAAAAAAAAAAAAAAAAAAAAACCACCAATTACTGGCTTTAAGTTTTTGCGAAGGTAGAAGGTGTTTTTCTTTGAAGTCGCCTCGCTTCCTCCGGCAACAAGCAAACAGATACAGTCTTAAAGATCTTTATCTAAATCGCCTGTGGCTTGGAGCATGTTGATACCAGCTATGAGGGGTAATAAAGATTCTATCTCTAAACGTTTCCCAGATGCCGGAGTTTCATATACAGCTGAGGCGGCCAATGGAAGTGCGTCGCAGGCCTATTTGCAGTATCGGTGAACATGAAAACTTTTGAATTTTTATCACACATGACTCTGCACACAATACCTGGTTTATTACTCTACTGTGTAGATGCATCCCTACAGTCCGTCGCCCACAGCTCAGCCCTCGGCTCGCCCCAATGCAGGTGTAGTGGCATTGTCCTGCTGGAACCTGTCTCGACTAGGGGCTGCTCTGTCTGCCCTGTACGGTTGTGGGCCTGTCTGGCAAGATTTACTGATGGGTTCGCTACCAATTGCTTTCAACTTCCAACATGCTATTTCTACAAACTAAGACCCATAAAAATACCTCATGCTTTTAACGTCCTCAGTGAAAAAAGCCTCAGTGAACTTCCGATGTCATCCACAAGGTCATTTGTGTATATTGTGAATAGCAACGGTCCTATTGCACTCCCCTGCGGCACACCTGAAATCACTCTCACTTCGGAAGACTTCTCTCCATTGAGAATGACATGCTGCGTTACCAGACCAAAGTCCAGCACCTGAGTGCCTCGCACCTCTCCACATAAAAAAATTCCGTTTACCCGCAAAGTGCACGAGCGACACCGCCTTCACCCCGACTTGAGCCTATCACAGGACTTTAGAGGTGCCGAATCTCCCCTCCACAAACTCATGTTGAACCAGTGCAACGTCTGCTCAGCCCGTTACCTTTCTGGAGTCTCACTCAAGGTGCGTAAGGTCGTAACAAAATCTTTAATAATTTCCCGTTTACGAAAAATAGATGAGAGAGTAACTTGTCTTCTCTCAACCTCACTGACTTTGAATGAGGTTGTGTAATTGGACTACGAGAAGCTGGATGTTCCTTCTGTAATACTGTAGAAAGACGTAGCAGGAAAGTAACCACTGCACATGATTGGTGGCAGCGCTGAATGTGTGGTCGCAAGGGACGGCCACGTGGCACTACCGAGAGCAAAGACCATCATGTTCGGCGTATGGCTCTGGCACGTCATATTGCATCTGCAGCAGGAATTTCAGCAGCAGTTGGCACCACAGTGACACAACGAACAGTTTTAAAAGCTGTTACTTCAAAGACAGCTCCAAGCCAGAAACCCTGTTGCATGCATTCCACAGACCCCAAACGACCTCCATCTGCGAGAGCTCACTGGAGGGTAGGTGGAGAATGCTGTGTTTTCTGATGAAAGTTGTTTGTGCCTCTGCGCTGTGCCAGTGACGGCCATGTGCTGGTTAGGAACAGGCCAGTTGAGGGCTTGCAGACAACCTGCCTGCGGTCTAGACACATTAGACCTGCACCTGGGGTGTCATTTCATGTCACAACAGGGACACTCTCGTGGTTATCCAACTGCAGTACTGTATGTCAGTCTAGTGATTCGTCTTGTCGTGCTGCCATTCATGAATAGCGCTCCAAAGGATGTTTTCCAGCAAGCTAACGACCCCCCACATAACGCTGCTGTGACCCAACATGCTCTATAGACTGTCGACATGTCACCTCGGCCTGCTTAGTCACCAGATGTGCCTCTACTAGGGCACATATAGGACATCATCGGACGGCAGATGCAGAGTAATCCACGAAAAGTATTATCTGTCCCTGTACTGACCGACCAAATGCAACAGGAATGGAACTCCATCGCACAAACTGACATCCGGCACATGTACAATGCATGCTCGTTTGCGTACTTGCATTCAACATTGTGGTGGTTGTACGGTTAACCTGTAATCTTGCAATGTTAATTTCTTATGTAAGTTACTTTGACAAATGTATTCCCAGAATTTCATTACCCTACATTAGTTATTTTTTGATGTTGCCACTTGGTTTCCGTCAGTGTATTTTTATTCTGAATATGTTAGCGTCCGACGGTGTTCAGCCCAGCGTTCAGGCTGATGACAGCTATAGTACTTTTCACCCGCGCTCAGCACTTTCCCTGCTCACAGGGCCTCGGAGTGTCGCTGTCGGCATACAGCTGTGAGTGGGTCGGCGCCACCCGGCGTGACACCTCGTCGCTGCTCATGCTGATGTGCAGGGCGCAGAAGCCGCTGCAGCTGACCGCAGGCAAGCTCTACCCCATCAACAGGATCACGTTTGTTTCCGTGAGTTTCAAGCAGTTGCGACATAAAGGAAAGTAGGAGACGTGCAACTACACGTGAATATTGATCACGTCTATCTTCACTGCTTTTTTTCGCTGCTAATAAGAAGAGTCCACTTGTTGTTACATCTTTAGTTGTTTACTCTTTTCGGGTATAGCCCACCGTCAGTACATTAGATAAAAGAACTAAATATAGAGTTATGTGTCACAAGAGCACTAATGTTAATACTGAAATCATGTGGCAGTATACTCTGGTTTTGTACTTTTATCTGATGCTCTGACTACGTGCTACGCCCGAAACGCTTAAACAAAGAACGGTTGTGGACTGTTGTTACTAGTGACCATATAAGAGTGTGAGAAAGACGTGATAAATTTTGAAACAGCCTGGTAGGTAAAAGCATTGTATTGGAAAACTTCCGGGTGTAAGAATCACTTAGTGACACGTGCAGGAACCCCCAACCTGTACTAAACTTGTAGAAATGTCTCACTTTAGCCAATGAGTCCGTAGAGGATGGTACAAAATGCCTAAAGTGATTTTCCATCCGAGTTTTGCGGAGATTAAGTCATGAGGCTCATGGCACACTCTTGCCTTTCGGATGGGAAACTGCCCATAAAGGCAGAAGGAATCAGAAATAATCAACGGTATGAAAAAGCAGAAGGGAATGGGGCGCAGTGCATTATGGACAAATACTGTGTATCCACAGGACATGTGGCCTGTAATTGAAACAGTCTCATGATGATCTCTGCATTGGCAAAATATTCTGGCATAGTCCCCCATTCGGATCTCCGGGAGGAGATTGCCAAGGGGTAGGTGACGGTGAGAAAAAGACTGAATAACCATCAAAAGGATAATAATGTTCTACCACTCGGGGGTGTGAAGTGCCAGAAGTTTGAACGCGGTAGGGAAACTACAAAATCTGAAAATGGAAATGCTAAGGCTCCATATAAATGTAGTGGGGGGTCAATGTAGCGAAACGGAGGGAAGGCAAGGATGTTTGGTCAGATGAGTATAGGGTAATGCTTATTCAACAGCAGCAGAAAACGATGCACCGGGAATAGGACTAGTTATGAATAGGAAAGCTGGGCAGAGACTGAGTAACTGGGAGTAGTTCAGTGATGGAGTTGTTCTCATCAGAATCGACAACAAACCAACACCGACAACAATAGTTCAAGTATACATGCCAACGTCGCAATCCGAAGATGAAGAGATAGAGAAAGTGTACGAGGATATTCAACGGCTTATTCAGTATGTAATGGGAGATGAATATCTAACAGTCATGGGGGACTGCAAAGCGGTTGTAGGGGAACAAGCAGAAGAAAGAATTCCGGGAGAATATGGGCTTGGTACTAGGAATGAAAGAGGAGAAAGAATAACTGATTTCTGCAATAAATTTCAGCTAGTAATAGCGAATAATCTATTCCAAAATCACAAGAGGAGAAAGTATACTTGGAAAAGGACGGGAGATACGTTCGGATTTCCGTTGGTTACGTCATTGCCAGGCAGAGGTTCCGAAATCAGATACTAGATTGTAAGGTGTATGCAGGAATAGATATACACAGAGATCACAATTTAGAAGTAATGAAAAGCCGGATGAAGTTTAAGAGATTAGTCAGGAAAAATGAATGCGCAGTGATGTGGGATACGGAAGTACTCAGGAATGAGGAAAAGTTCTCTGAGGAGTAGCTGAGGAATAGCTCAGAAGGGATTTCAGTTGAAGAGGAATTGTGAATTCTAATAAGGGCAGTTGCAGACTTTGGAAAGAAAAACATAGGTACAAAGAAGGAAAATGCGAAGGGTAACACAAGAAATACTTCGGTTGATTGATAAAAGAAGAATGTAAAAAAAATACTCAGGAATATTCAGGAATAGATAAATGCAAGTTACTTAGAAAATAAATAAACAGGAGGTGCAGGGAAGCTAGGCCGAAAAGACTGCACGAAAAATGTGAAGAAATCGAAGAAGAAATGCTTCTCGGAAGGACTGAACCGGCATATAGAAAAAGTCAAAAAACCTTCGGTGACGTTAAAAGCAAGGATGGTAACATTAAGGGTGCAATGGGATTTCCACACTGCTGAATGCCGAAGAGAGAAAGAGAAGACTTGTTTGATGACGAGATAGAAAAAAGAAACAGAAGTCTATATGGAATATATAGGGCATCCAATATTAGAATCAAAATATAAAAAAGCTTTGGAACACTTAACATCAAATAAGGCAGATAATATTCCACTGAAATTTCTTAAATCACTGGGGAAGTGGCGGTATGTGTCTGGTGATATACCGTCTGACTTGCGATCATCGACTCAATTCAGACATTGCAGGAGCCGACAAGTGCGACAACTATCGCGCAACAGCTGAACAGCTCATGCATCCAAGTTGCTGACCAGGGTAACATAAAGAAGAATGACAGAGAAAACTGAGTGTATGTTAGGTGACGATCGCTTTGGGTTTAGGAAAAGTAAAGGCACCAGAGAGGCAATTCTGACGTTGCTGTTGATTATGGAAGCAAGACTAAATAAAAATCTAGAGACGTACATAGGATGTGCGACTTGGGGAAAGCGTTCGACAATGCTAAGTGGTGCAAGATGTTCGACATTTTCGAGAAAAATGTGCAAGCTTTAGAGAAAGACGTGTAGTGTACAATACGTAGAACAGCCAAGAGGGGAGAGTGGAAGGCCAAGAACGAAGTGATCAGGCTGTAAAGGGTGCTCAACATGGATGTAATCTTTCACCCCTGCTTCATTCTTTACATCAAAGAAACAATTACAAAAATAAAATAAAAGTTCAATAGTGGAATTAAAATTCAAGTTTGACGCTACCAATGATAGTACTCGCAGATGATATTGCTATCCTCAGTGGAAGTTAGAAGGAATTACAGGCTCTGCTGAACTGAATTAACAACCTGCTGAGTACAGAATATGGGCTAAGAGTAAATCGAAGAAAGACGAAAGTAATGGGAAGTGGCAGAATTGAGGACAGCGAGAAACTTAACGTTACGACTGGTGATCAAGAAGTAGATGAAGGTAAGGAATTCTGCTGCCTAGATAACAAAGTAACCCACGAGCGTCGGAGAAAGGAGGACATCAAAAGTAGACTAGCACTGGCAAAAGATAAATCTGCTAGTATCAAACATAGGCCTTAATTTGAGGAGGAAATATCTGAGAATATATGTTTAGAGCTCGGCATTATATGGTAGTGAATAATGTACTGTAGGAAAAACGAAAAAGAAGAGAATCAAAGTATTTGAGATGTGATGTTACAGAAGAATATTGAGAATTAGGTAGTCTGATAAAATAAGGAATGAGGAGGTTCCCCGGAGAGTTATTGAGGAGAGTAATATATGAAAAATACTGACAAGGAGAATGGACAGGGTATAGGACCTCTGTTAAGACATTACGGAATAACTTTCATGCTACTAGGGGTAGAAAGTAGGGGTGGAAAGTGTAGAGGAAGACACAGGTTGGAGTACATCCAGCAAATAATTAACGACGTAGGGTGCAGTTGTTACTCTAAGATGAAAAGGTTGGCGTAGAAGAGGAGTTCGTTTTGGACCGAAAAAAAAATCCGTCTTACTGAGTCGTAGTGTAGGATTCCTTCTACCCGTTTTGTCGAGAAGTTCTCGAAGTTTATGCGTTTCACGAAGCAATACCAGCGCCGTCGTGTTCTCTGTATAAAATACAGTATTAGCTCCTGTGATTCTAAGTAATGAAAAGGGAAACTATAATATTTGGAGTAACGTTCAAAAGGTATGCCATTGAGATGTATTTATTCGACAGGCTACCTGGGCACTCTGTCTGTACCTTGTCTTACACTCGTGATACTTCGTAGTCGTTCATACATTTTCGTTACCTTAAACTTTAATCATTTATTTGTTAAGGTGATCGACTGCTTGCGTTGTAATATTTTTGTAAGAAAGTACTTATGAGGTGCCGGCTTCTCCTAATATCTCTGTTGGAAAAGGCGGCTTTTAATTGCAAATATTTATTTAGCAAGATCGCTTGTTTCGCGGCAGAATAACTCGGTTTTTCCTATGTACCTCACTGCTGATGTTACGGCCGTTCTCTTGTCTAGCCGCATCGGCTCACATCACTGTCCTCTGGCAGCGTAGAAACTGAACCCTATTCATGGTTGTGCCCATTTTGCTGTAATGCTTTACTCGCTGAATGGTACACGAGATCTGCAGACGCGATACAAAATCGTATAACTGGAAAACAGAATGTGGCCTGAATATACGGAATACTTTAGGTGCGAAACAAATTTCTACAGCAGCAAAACTTGATTTCACTTGTTAATATCGGTGCTGGCAGAAATGAATCATGTTACACAACGAACGCCTTGACAGAACGCTACCAAGCGGATATTCTAGTATGTCCATGACTGTTCGTTGTGTTGATTAAATTTTCGTTTTTATGCGAGGACTTGTCAGTAGGGATTCCAGGAATACTACGCATTATTTCTTCTAGGAGGACTACATCAAATGACGATCATAGGATACTTCACCTTGATCCAAGAGCGGGCCGATGACATTTACTGCAATGCTGGAGGAGGTTACAGGCAGAAGGTCACCGAAAACTCCTAGGAAGCTGGGTTGAGACCTCGAACTATCAACCGCCGCTTACCACCGACACCCTACCACGACACAGATTTACATGATGTACCGTCAGCCAACTGGGACATTAAGAGGCATACCGCGTATCGTGGCAAATTTCATAGCCCCTGGCAATTCGAGCGCGTTAGCTGCCTATAAAATTCTTCCGCCGGGCCTGGAATATTGCTGAAGCAGCTTAGTGCACGACCTTAGTCCGTCACAGTAGTGAGTCCAGGTATCACACACTGCAGCCATTTATCGTGGTGGGACCTCTTTCCAAGTCATTGACGAAATAAAATTTCGGAGCTTTCTGTGACACTCAGTAGCGTTCAAAAAAATTGTAGTAAGTAGTATAGTTGGGTGGGGTAACGGATAGGAGAGTAGTGTTACATGGCGGAGTTTGTCGGTTCGAATCACGCCACGATAATATCCTCCGACGATACCGAAAAGTTACAGGTGTTATTGTTAAACCAAAAAGTACTGCGATGTTGCCAATAGCAAATAATAAGTGAAATATACAGCGGAGTTGGTTCACTACCAAGAATCAGCAACAAGTGTTAGGCGTTATTTCGCTAAACAACCCACAAGGAATGGAGACTCTCAATTCGCACACTACACTAGATAAAATAAGAGCTGTTGAAGAAATTCACCCAGGTAAAAATTTAGATATGACAGAAAAAGTTAATCTGTACAACACAGCCGGCCGGTGTGGCGGAGCGGTTCTAGGCGCTACAGTCTGGATCCGCGCGATCGCTACGGTCGCAGTTTCGAATCCTGCCTCGGGCATGGATGTGTGTGATGTCCTTAGGTTAGTTAGGTTTACGTAGTTCTAAGTGCTAGGGGACTGAAGACCTCAGAAGTTAAGTCCCATAGTGCTCAGAGCCATTTGAACCATTTGTGCAACACATAAACACTCGCAAAAGCGTGCTACTTATCTTGAGTCTTGCTGATGCCCAAAAAAATAAGGATAGCAATACAGCAAGCAGTATAGTGGTTTGTATGGAGAGATGAAATCTTTAAGGTTTCTCTGCCGACTTGAACCCTCAGTTTCACTGAGGGTGGACTGCGACTAACGGACTTGCACGCAAAATGCGCAGCACTGTTCATCAATGGAACTAAGTGCGTAGTAGAAAAGGGATCACTCTCTCCAACTGCTGCACGGTTTCACAAATATCGTCATCAGGGCTAGCGCCGGTTTGCATTGTCAGTATCCCACATCCAGTAAACGTTGGCCGCAATTACTATGTCAATAAAATCTACATACCAACAGATATCCTAAAACAAGGAAAAGATCGTAACATGGCAACAGCTCTCAAAAAAATAGCTGACTATCGCAGCACAACTCTAAGATCGTGTGTGGAAATTTAGCGATGAACATAATACCTGAAGTCCCCAGATCGAATTGGAACAATGTGATAAACCAGGCAACAGCGAACAACTCCAAGATGTACTCAATCAAGTTAAAACCATTAGGCGCATTTGGAATTTGTAAATCGGAGGACACAATTGAGCATCGTTTTGAGTGGCCGAAATTTGTCGAGATGTGGCACACAGCAAGGGACATGATTCGACTGTCCAGTAGAAGAGACGTACGCAGTATACAGTAGTCTAACGCCATGAGACCTGAATGGAAACTGTTTCCCAAAGGAAAGCGAAATGTAACAACGTTGATAATGACACACACAGTTCATATAATTTTTTTACTAAAATTAACAGACGACTTACAGTACCCGGCATACTCACGGTATGAATACGAGAAAGTAACTCGTTATCCTAAATCAAAATTTACATACTCTGATTTTCTCAAGGTTCCAATATGGAAAGCTTGTGATGTTAATTTGACTAGAATCCTTCCGGAAAAAAAGAGAAAACCAAATGTAATGTGAATTCTAAAAAAGTGTATCCTAAGAAATCACTGAATGGGCACTTTCCTGCAAATTTCCTTCCAAAAGACTGAAATGTGCAAGTGTTGTCATTTATATAATTACATTTCAGACGAGTTTGTGTTCTGTTATTACGTGAAACTGTTAGATGCTAAATAAATGTCTCACAAAAGGTGCAGAATTTTACGTATTCTTAAATCTTTATCGAAACGACTTTAATCATCATTTTTATTCAGTTAATCTATTTAAAAGTAATTTTTAGTTACATTCATTTATCACATCTTTTCAATCATAATATCAGTTTCTTCATTTGTTCTCATTTTCCTTTTTATCATTCTTCGTCCACTTGAAATCTTTGTTATGTGATTTTAATTAATTTTATGCAAAAAATTCAATTTAATTTGTATTGTTATATCACCCTGTTTTTACTTCCAAATTATTGCGTTCATTGCATCTATGTCCACTTTGTTTGAATTTCGTTGTACATATAATCCTTCGTTTAATTTAAATCTTCATGTTCGTTATTTTGTCCATGTGCAATAGGTATTTCCATTATGTTTCAAATGTTCTTATGATGCAAAAAAATTGCACGTTTGGTAACGAAAAATACATTTTTCAAGCAACTACATAGTCAATATAAATGGATTATTTCGTCTTTTGCTTGTTCAGTGACAGATCTGAATTCTCAAATAATTGAGCTTTATAATAAGTAAATATAATTAAATTCATATTCACAAAAATTCCAATCGGAAGAAGAGTGATATAAAAAAATGAAATAAATGAAAAAAGTTCACTTGGTGATTAAAATAAAGTGAGAAAGAAATAGTAATAAGAAGTAGCATTGAAAACAATAAATTGAATAAAAATAATGACCAAAGGCATTTCGACAAAGATTTAAAAGTAAAAAAGATTTACTTCACCCAACGAGATTCGATCCCACAACCTTTACACATGAAGCTATTCTTCTATCTATGGCCAGACTATACAAATCGATTTTCTAACGTTATTCAGCATCATGCATAAATCCGAAGTTTTTTCCGTCGATTACACTCAAAAGAGGACCACCAGGCTGAATGACTGCAGGGTGTGACGCCTGGGAATTTAACCTACATCATGGTATGTTTGGTTTCTAAAAGTCGTTCCCACCTCTACAGACCTCTCCTTGTTAGAATGCGTTTGCTAATGGATGTCCTCTGATTGGCCGGCCGGAGTGGCCGTGCGGTTCTAGGCGCTACAGTCTGGAGCCGAGCGACCGCTACGGTCGCAGGTTCGAATCCTGCCTCGGGCATGGATGTGTGTGATGCTCTTAGGTTAATTAGGTTTAATTAGTTCTAAGTTCTAGGCGACTGATGACCTCAGAATTTAAGTCGCATAGTGCTCAGAGCCATTGTCCTCTGATTGCTCGACCGTCGACCGACCATCGTTCTGCACACAACATCCTGAGTTAGAGACGATCACCCGACAATAGTGTCCGTACCGCCGACTCCATTGCATTTGATCTTCAGCGGTCGGATCAGAAGAATGTGCCGTAAACAACCTGGTGAAATATGAAAGGAAGCTGCGATTCTCCAGACGCTCGAACTTCTGGAATAATAGTGTGGGCAGCTACTGGATACAATAACAGGACTGGTTTGGTAATTGTTCAAGGGAAGCTGAAAGTTCGCCAGTACCTACCAAGAGTGATAAACACTGTCGTCAGAAGCCTTCATGATCAGGGTACCATATTCCAGCAGAATAATTCAAGATTCCACACTCCACTTTACACCAAGAGCACTTCGAAGAATGTACGGATCCCTGACCAACTAGCTTAGCTCACGTGTGGGACGAGAAGAGTAGAAATATATTCTCTTTCCAGAAGCGAGGCAGAAGTCTCCATGAACTGAAAGAGGGTATTCTTACGCGTGGAGGTCACAGCTCGTACTAATGTCACTGGTAAGCGTCAGTTCCGAACAGAATGAGTGTTCAACCATTTAACATACACTATGCGACTGACATGTCCACAAAGGAAGATGAAAATCGAAATCATACATCAAGAAACACTTTCCATTTCTTTAAGTGTATATCATTCCATTTATTACGTAAATAAAGAAAAAATGAAAAAAAAGGTCAAATGTTTAATGAAATTGTTTGTCTGAAAGTTTAGTTCAGACAAGTTAACGAGACGCATGACAAGTGTAACATCTCGTTAGAGGTATGTTCATACCTTCCAAACCTCAAAGTATAGTATAAGTATGAGCAGTTTGAGTGCTTACGAGTTGTCAGCAGCTACTTGATGACTCAAATCAGTATTGTTTGTCTATTTGTGTGTAACATGTTTAATTGTTAAAGTAGAGTGCGGATACATAATAGTGGCACCTTGCATGAAGATGTTTTTGTGAAGCGACACCTTTTACACATGGAAATTAAAGAGAGAGGCACTGGAAAGGTCCGCGCATAACGGCCAAGTGTTATTGGTAGATGAGGCGTACAGTGCGAGTGTGAACACAATATCTGAGCAGACTGTTATAGACGGGTGTGCAGTGAACGTTGCAGAACGTCACGAGTTGACCGACTTTCAGTGTTAGATAATAATCGGTGCAATGGCCATAGGTCAGAGCATTTTTGAATTGCACAGGAATTAGGGTCTCTGAGGTCATCAGTGTTTAAGGTCGATTTTCAGTGACCATGCACAAAAAATGTTATCGCAGGCGTAAACCGCCGCTCAAGACGACCACTATCGTTTGAAGAACTGACCTCAATCGTTGCGTGCTCTAATCTGTGAGGTCAGGAATCTTTTCCAGCCAGGACTGTAAGCAGAACAATAAACTTTGTGCGCTGCAGCAGCATACGAGTGAGTCGTGTCCCACTCTTTTTCCCACGAATTGTGCTCACTCACAATTGAACATTGCCAGGTATAAATAAACGATCTTCATCGAAGTTTGCGGGTATGTAGAGGGGTCCAAATAATACAGTACCTATTTATCCGTTTTGCCCAATTTCACTTTTAAGGGGTGACTCACTCCCCTGAAGGTAATTTGACATACTACGTTCAGAGGGGAATACCTACTAAACCATGATACATCAAAACTATGGTTCATACAAAAGCTGAAATATAATTGAAGTTATTGAAATCTGTTTAATTAACATTTGTAATTATTTGAGATTTTGCAAAATACCTCATCACCATTAATTTCGTAAAATTAAAATTTTTGTTACAACATTAGTTAAAGAAACTTTCACGCTACATACGTCCATGAGTAACAAAGCCGGTTTCTGAAATAAACTTTTGGAAAATAAGCCATACACTGTGTGCTGTCGGAGTATTTTGAACACACGTAATTTCAGTACATGGAAAACCTTCTCAAACAGACCTGATTGTGTACTAGTGACTGCAGGTTGATTATATTGTTCCTTAAGTGCAGATTGACTTCTCAATCAATGACGTGATCAGACTCTAGTTTACCAGATTCAGAGAGAAACTTCTTTTTTCGTGATCAGAGACTACTTTACCAGATTTCGATCCCCTTAGAGTTTACCTCTCAATGACCTTCATTTAGTTAATATGGCAACTGTACGAAAATGTGAACAAGATAGTGCTGACAATATATTCGGATGGGATTTTGAAAAGAGATTCTCGAATTCCCCTCCAAAACTCTCCATTAGTTTCATTTAAAACTTTGAAACCGTGGATGTGTAGTGTACAAACACAGTTTTGAAGTCGTGCCTGAGAACAAGGAATTTGTTTATTTGGTGATCCCAGAACGCTCGACGGGACAGGAACATTCGTTCGTCATATATGGAAGAACTTTGTGAGGCTTTTAGATCTAGTTGTGCTGAATGATTATGATGTCAGTCCCCACTTAGGGAACAATGAAGTCAACCTACATTCAATAGTACATAATCAATTTTGTTTGAGAAGGTTTTCCAACATACCCAATGCTCCTGATACAGATCAGGATATTTAGTAGACCGCACGCCATAATTCGAGAATCCTGTAGAAATTTGCTTTACATTGTGTTGTCCGTCGCGTACATTATTTGAAGACACTTCTTTAATTTTATAGAGAAGGTCTAAAATATTATTTATTAACCATTTCTTTACAGATTATCATTATTGTAATGAATTTCTGTCGTAATAACAAGTTACTTATTATTTTCAATTAATGAAATACGCATGTGTGAAATGCTAAAGTAAAGAACAAACAAAAATTGCATTTAAAACGTAAAATAATTGTTTAGCACATAAATAAAAAAGTAAAATAAATAATAGGAATAATATAGATAATTTAATTAGGTATATTGAAAATACACTGACAACACAATGGTTACAGCCCACTTTCAAAAAATGAATGTATGTACCAAGAAAGCTTCTCTAATTCATGCTGTTACGAAAATTCCACTATATATATATATATATATATATATATATATATATGTATATATATATATATATATAATGCTTACGAAGATATTCCCTCTAAAACTAATAAGCCAAATTACGTTTCGGGGTGTAATTTGCCAGTTATAAGTGAAACTGGGCAAACACGAAGAAACAGGTACTGCATTTTTTGACCCATCGAAATACCCCCAGTTTCATCTGGAACGATTGTTTATAAATAGGACTGTTTCCTTATTAGTGGATTACGATTTAGTTGTAACTGTGTCGGCTAAAGTGTATTGTGGATCAGAAAAAAAGTATTTCTCACAGGAATTATAATCAGCTTACACTTTGACAATCAGCAAGTACAGATTCATTACGTTGTAAACTAACTTTTACCTTTAACATGATCGAAAGAAATATTTCTAATTAATATGCCGTCGGTTCGAAAACGGCCGCCACTCATCCCTCTTAATTTCTAAAATTGTTCTTTAGCTCTGTTACCAGCATGCACTTGAATACAAGTGCTTGGAGATGCCTTCAACTTTTACTGCCATGAGAGCCACACAGATACCAGGAGGGTACTAGCTACACTGGCAAAGATGATGTAAACTGTTATATCGACTGTACTCGTTGGCGGGAAACCGAAGAATCAAACGTACAGTCACACAAAAGGCATCTTCCACCTGCATGGCTAAGGTCGTTAACGTACACTTTTGCAGCTGCCCTGGGATCGAAGCCCATCGATTCTACCCTGGCACGAGAAAATATCAACGCCAGTATTTGAACGGAAAGAGAGAAGAGGTGAAGGCTTAAAATTGCAGGCTATCAAGCTTTACGCCAGACCTCTGCGTTGAATATAGAAATCTCTCCATAATATCTCGTGATGTGAGCACATGCCACACAGATGACTGTTAACAGTCCGTGGAGTGAGTAGGAGGGATGGGAGGGGAGACGGGCAACCATATGGTTAAGACCCCATTGTGGTTGTGCTTTACCCTTGCCTCATTCAAGCAATGGTTGACTCACAACAATTAGTTTTCCATTACAGCTTGCCACAGTTACTGTAGCAAACTGACATCCGTGTGATACTCTCACTTAGCACTGTGCAGCAAAAATATTCAATTTGAGGATGGGAGGTGGTGGTTCAGATTTCTGTGCGCACTGGTACCTCTGATACCCAGTAGCACGTCCTCTTGCATTGATGCATGCCTGTATTTGTCATGGCATACTAGCCACAAGTTCATCAAAGCTTTGTTGGTCCAGATTGTCCCACTCCTCAACGGCGATTCGGCGTAGATCCCTGAGAGTGGTTGCTGGGTCACGTCGTCCATAAACAACCCTTTTCAATCTATCCCAGACATGTTCCACAGGGTTCATGTCTGGAGAACATGCTGGCCACTCTAGTCGAGCGATGTAGTTATCCTGAAGGAAGTCATTCACAAAATGTGCACTGTGGAGGCGCGAATTGTCGTCCATGAAGACGAATGCCTTGCCAGTATGCTGCTGATATCGTTTCCATATCAGTCGGAGGATGGCATTCACGTATGGTACAGCCGTTACGGCGAATTCTATGACCAGCAGCGGCGTACGTCGGCCCCACATAATGCCATCCCAAAACAGCAGGGAACCATCACCTTGCTGCACTCGTTGGACAGTGTCTCTAAGGCGTTCAGTCTGACCGGATTGCTTCCAAACACGTCCCCGGCGATTGTATGGTTGAAGGCCTATGCGACACTCATCGGTGAAGAGAAAGTGAGGCCAATCCTGAGCGGTCCATTCCGCATGTTGTTGGGCCCATCTGTACCGCGGTGCATGGTTTCGTGGTTACAAAGATTGACTTCGCCATGGACGTCGGGAGTGAAGTTGTGCATCATGCATCCTATTGCACCTAGTTTGAGACGTAACACGACGTCCTGTAACTGCACGAAAAGCATTATTCAACATGGTGTCGTTGGTGTCAGTGTTCCTCCGAGCTATGATCCGTGGAAAGCGGTCATCCACTGCAGTAGTAGTCTTTGGGATGCCTGAGAGAGGTGTGTCATCGACAGTTCCTGTATCTCTGTGTCTCCTCCATGTCCGAACAAGATCGCTTTGGTTCACTCCGAGACGCCTGGACACTTCCCTTGTTGAAAGCGCTTCCTGGTACTAAGTAACATTGTTGACGGTATCGAACCGCAGTATTAACCGTCTAGGCATGGTTGAACTACAGACAACTCGAGCCTTGTAGGTACACAGTGGAATGACTGGAACTGATCTGCTGTCGGACCCCCTCCGTCTAGTAGCTGATGCTCATCCATGGTTGCTTACATCTTAGGGTGGGTTTAGTGACATATCTGTGAAAAGTCAAAGGGACTGTGTCTGTGATACAATAAGCACAGTCAACTTCTATCTTCAGGATTTCTGGGAACTGGGGCGATTCAAAATGTTTTTTGATTTGTGTATCTTCAGTGAGGACCAACTCGTACAGTGGGTACAATACTTAAAACGTCTGTTAAGCGACGTCAATATCTAGACTGTCTAACTTTTGTAGTTATTATAATTCCATAATGTATCCAAATAAATCTTCATTCATCATAGACAACAATATAGTAATTACAGGAAATATCACCTACGTTTACTCTTCCAGATCAAAAGTCGACTTACAGTTTAAGCAAGTGTCCGTTGGCTACTGTTCTCATTACTACGAGTTGTGTTCAACTTAAGTACCACTAAGGCCTTCAAATGCACCCATAATCCTAAAGTATCAAAAAAGTTAAACAGCATTTACAGGACTGTTTCAATAAGTCACTTAGCCAGAAAACCAACGTGAAATTGATCTTGAAACATCTTACTCCTTTGAAACTTTTATATTAATTAGGTCTCCCCTTTTTAGATTAACTTTACGATTCACTTTGCCTGACTCTTCCGTTGAATTTCTTTCTAATTTCGAAGATCCGTATCACAGTACAGTTATAAGCTGCTTTGTACTCAGTTGTATTTAATTCATTGGATGGAGTGTTTCTTTAAATTCAAGTCTCCTTTCTATTATTCAATTACTTACACAAACGCATTCCAGTATTACAAAACGAACAAGTATGAATCCAAGGTGTTTTACATCCCATTTGCCATTATTAGCAGACAGAAAGAAGCGAGTAGAGGAAGCAGTAACAAGGAAGAAGGTAGGAATCTCTTAAACACATACTTCGTAAGGTTTTCTTTCATTTGTATATTTCATTAACACAAATCAGTTTAATAGTACATTATCAGACAACATTATAACATAACATCATCCTGAAACTACCTTCTCTGCAACAGCAGAATTAATGTCGTTTTAGAATATTCTCCATGATGTACGAGTGAAGCTATGGCTCCCGCATCCATGGATGTATATTACGTATTGTTGGATCTTGTACTGGGAACATCTTATATTACAGTAAGAGTCATAGACAGTTACGTTATGTGATAACTGTACATGAAATTTTAGTAGTTTTAAATCATCCACTTTTAAAAAATCTCATTTAGAGTTATTTCTTCATCGTATTCATTTAGTTAATATGGCAGTTGGGCGAAAATGTGAACAAGATAGGTGTTGGCGATATATTCGCCTGCATAATATACTTATTACTGCTTACATTGCCTACAGAAATCATTAACAGTGTTTTGATCACTAAATGGCACACAAGGCCTAAATGTCAATGCCGCCTACACACGTGTCCACAGTTACGCAGAATAATTTTCTCGTAATATAAACTTTTTTATGGCGTGTTATGCTATGTTAGTACAAGATGCGCTCACATAAGACTGTTACCGTTAAGATAGTGTGTCAGTTAGAAAGAGTTATACCAGTTTGTGAAACACTCTAAGCCAGGGGTCACCAAACTACGACTAGCGGATCGACTGCGGAGCCATAAGTCAGTTCATTCGGCCGCCGATAGTATTTTAATTTGTTTGATAAGACATACGGAAGACGAGACGTTGCGATACCATTCAACTTTAGATATTAAGTTTATAGTACTAAAAGACCTTCACACGTGCTGATACCTCCTGGCTACTGCGTGCCTTAAATTTACCATGTTCAGTGACCAGGACCCAGCTGGAAGAAATTCTGGGCACTCTCTTCATACACTGCATGATGCTACAACATGACCCTTGTGGGAAAGACTTAGATAATTCTTGTGTACTGAAAACAGTCTTTCTTAATGTGAACAATTCGGGGACATGCACTCAATCATCGCCAGTTCCAGGCCTCTCTTGAAGAAATTGATTCCGAATTCTGTGTCTTGCGTCATCACACACAAGTGAGGTGGCTCAGATGCCATGCAGTCCTGTTTCATCTTTACCAGATCCGAAAACAAAAAGCCGTTTTTCTAACTGAAAACGGTGTAGTTGTCAGATCCTACCTGGCTGTCAAAGTTGTCAATTTTGGTCCACATTAGATACCACGTGAATAAACTGAACTTGAAAGTTCAGGGACAAATTAACCTCGCTTGAGATCTCTACAGAATCATAAAGGAATGTCGGAGAATTGTTTTAAGCACAAATGGAATGAGAAAACGTTCCTCATTTTCACTGTCTTAAGAGTTTTTGCAACAACCCCCGAAAATGTCAACCTGGATTTTTCTGACAAGAAGTTATTCGTGACTTGAGGATGCATATTTCGGAGAGATTTTCAGGTCTGGCTAGAAATGGGCGACATTCTCCTGTTCCAGAATCCGTTTGAGTGTAACCTTGATACTGAGCCAGATGAAACACAGTTGAAACTCACTGATTTGCAAGCGAATAACTTGCTGGAAGAGCAGTACAGAGAAGGAGATCTTGTAGCAGTTGGCAACTACCTGATGTGAAGTTTCCGAAACTGGAAAAATATTCCACTGATGTGGCGCCAGCAAACATTTTCAGAAATGAAGTATGTTAAGTCAGCACATCGAACGAGATTGTCTGATGAACATTTGGTAGCAATTTTCTTGATTAGCTCCAGCAATACCAAACCAAAAATTGATGAAGTCTTGAAAGCCAAACGTAATTTCAGAAATCTTATAGTCTTTTGCAGCTTAGTTTAGGAGACGAGGATTGATGTAACAGTTTTTGTTGTCAATTTCGCCATCTTTGATAACTTCTTTTAGCAAATAAATATGTTGGTTGTCCTTGTTTTGTGTGTGTTCCATGCCCCTCACCTGCGATTAACACGGAATGTTGAATTTAGGTTTCGTGTTTCTTTCCCAGAGCTTTCATTGTGGGTTGACTGAGTTGTACAGAATATTAATGCGACCCACTCTGTCATTTTATCAGTTATACGTCCCATTGTGTGACGCGTTTGGTGACCTCTGCCTTATGCACTTAATAATTGCGCCAAAACAGTTGTTGCCAAATTTTGTTCTGTTCTTTTTCAGTTGCTGAACGCCTCCTACTCGTTCTACGCTTTGCTCCGCCAGACCAGAGATCGCTGACCGACTCCGGAAGTCATGAGGCTTTTACCACAAAACGCTGTCACTAAGACTTTCATACATATGTTTCCAGATTAGTGCACACTCCTTTCCACCAGAGCTGTTCCTAATATCCGTGAGCCGCGACCATTATTAAGACTGCAAATCGAAACATATGGAGGAACTAGTTGCATGTTGTTCTATGCTACGCCTAGATTATCTTTTCTGTATGGCCCCTACCCTTTCTTAAGCCCGTGAGAAATTTATGACTGGCGGAACTTACGAATAAAAATTTTGTACCAAGGCTGATATTCGAAACCAGCACTCTTGCCCACGAGGCAGATGCACTAATCGCCACGCCACCTTAGCACAATGCCTTTGTACAGCTGCACAGACTTTCCTAGTACACCCCTCCCCAATCCAAATTCTCCTTCAGCCTCAGTCAACACGGTATTCCCTATAAACTCGAACAGCATTGCAGAGGCTTTCCAACTATGTATGGAAATAGCACCTCAGCATGGAAAGAACGTTGAATCTTGCCTGAAGCCCAGGCCTAGGTACGTTAATCAAATTAAACTATATGATTTCACTCACCTTTTCCAGTCTGAAACATATATGATGTACATATGCATACTGAAGCAACGAATAAAATTTTTTACCAAGGACGGGATTCGAACCACTGCTGGTTAACTCATTTGCCTATTGAGCAGGAGACCCTGGTTCGAATCCCGTCCTTGGCAGTAACTTTCATTCGTGGCTCCAGTCCACGTATCATAGGTGTATAAGACTGTAAAAGATCTCTACAATCATATCGTTTTATTTGAATTATGACAGGACTTGTGTAAATCGTGGCAGAGTAGTGTCAGTTTTAACTTTTTACCACAAAATGCGTAATTAAGTAACGAAATTAGTGTCTTCAACGTGCAGAGTATTTTATAAAAAAGATAGAGGCCAGTAACTGTACATGAGTAGTTGTGTCAGTATAATTTCTTCCTTAGACTCAGAGGAACTCGGTGGAACCCAAATTTCCATCATCCCTTTACACGGTACTTGTGACGCAGTTTGGCTTCAGAGTGATCCGGTGTCAAGTTCCTAGGAGTCGGTGTAGCGCGCTCAGTGTGAATTTGGACGGTGGCAATGTTTCCCCCGCTGGGCCTTTCGCTGGTACATATGAAGGTAGTTATAAGCACTTTACATACAGTCGGTGGATTTCATCAACGCAATCAACAAACTTTCATTCCACATAGAAACTATCATAACCCTAAGGTAAAAATCTTTCCTCATAAAATAGTTTCTATTTTTTCTTACTGTCCTCAATAACTCAAATAATATATATTTGTCCTTTAGAATTTATAACTTCACTCAAGGAAAAGACCCCCGCAACAGATTATTTTTTAAAAAAGAAACTGGAAATTCATGTTTCATACACTGATCTGTTTGGATTATCGGTAATCAATCTAAAACAGTTCTTGTCACAGACCTTAGAACCTTCTCAATCGTTCTCCATTGTCTGGAGGGATAATTTACTTGCAGTCTCAACTTACGTAACAATTTACATAGGCACGCCTCTTTTCAGGACTTTGACTTCAGTTTAGATCACCCCTCCACATTTTCGTCTGTAATGTACACTCTGCATTGCCTTTTTTATTCACCTGAAATGACTTAGATGAAAAAAAATTTACTGTCATGTCGTTTGGATCCAATGCGTGCTGAAAGAGAAAACTGTTTTAATGTTGACGGATGGTTGTATTATCTATGTTACTCAGAAAGCGAATGTTTATTGTGCAAATAAAGAAATGAAAGTGTAATCTGTTCATATATTCCTCGCAAAGCACCTATCAATAAACTATGTAATTTCAACTGGAATGAATTATGTTGATATTTCATCCAGAAATACTGCTTCACAAAACATTTGTACTTCTGTAATTTATGTGCTTCGTTGACTTCTTTTATTCACTCGAAATTACTCAGACAAACAAAATTTACACGTCATTTTGTTTCGATGCAGTGCTGTTCGTAAAATAAAATTGCTTTAGTGTTGAAGAATGGTTTATTGTCTGTGTTACTAGGAAAGCAAATGTTTATTTTCCAAAATGGAGAAAATGAAATTATAATCTGTTCATATACTCCACTCAAAACACCTCTCAATAAAATATGTAAGTTCATTTAGAACCATTATGTAAGCATTCAATCTAGAAAAATTCTTTAATTACGTATGTAGCGCCCAGCACAGTATAAAATAAAGAACTTCACTGACAGTTTTGTAGATGTGGGGATTCCTATCCACTCCTTCACACAACGTCCGTACTGCATCTTCTACTGGTGTTTCCTATCAGAACAATTATACCGGGACAAGGGTAATATTTTTAAGAATTTACTAGTATTTATGACAACATTCAGCACTATCAAGTCGTAAGTAATTATTGTAGCAATATGTATCAGAGTGGAAAGGAACTGAGAAGTTGTAATTATTATTGTTTCTCCTTTTCTTAGAAGCTGAAAATCATCTTTATTTTGCCAACCTTTGAGATGTGTGGACAAGCTGAGTCTGTGACTACATTTTGTGTGGACACCTATACAACTTCACGCGTTTTAGGAAACATAGTTGAGGACAATGGTGGACAGAAATTATTTCGTGTAACTGGGCAACAATTGGTTCCATTATGTAGAATGTTTCACAATAACTCTAATGATCTTTGAGGTACTGTAAAGGCCGTATCGAGCGTTCTATACGCCGGAGAACAGGAATCACTTCTCAGGAAACCGTTCAAAAGTATAAAGAGGCTATCGTATATTTTCAGACCAAAATCTGAGAGCGACGAATTCTTTGGGAGCAACGCTTGGCCTTTACTCCAGCCGAGCAACATTCCCTAAAATTTTGTCGTAGGGCCAGGACAGTGGTAATCTGCAGTACTTAAAATTTACTGTACCGGTCTGCAGAATTCGAAAGGAATATGGGTTTCAAATGCGCTCGAACTACCTTCCTTTACCATCGACTTACACACTTTTGAAGGTACTGAATTTTGGAAGCATGCAGTTTTCTTTATTGTGACAAATATGTGTGTGTGTGTGTGTGTGTGTGTGTTTGTATGTGTGTCTGAATTTCATAAAAAATCAAGAGGAAGTTTCAGACGGTGTTAAGAAGCTAATCTTCACTTGTCACAGTGTATAGCGGCACTAAACTACCTGCACCGAGCAACACGCAGAGATATATAATCATTACGATCATCACAGCATCGAATTTATTCACATGAACATATATCAAAGATAAACTGAACATCGATATACGTTGTATTTCAGAGTGACACCAAAGACTGCTCAGATGTTGCAGAGAAGGACTAGAGAAGCTGACTGATGACTGCGAGAACATATCCGGAGACTACATGCAGTGACAGTACGCATTAACGACGTTGTAAGAACGTCAACATTAACACATCACATATGTGGAATGCCGCATCATGTTTGTCTGTATCTGCGTGCTTGGACCTATACCTTAAGTTTAAATTTAAGATTCTTAACTGTTACGCTCCTGTCACTAACAAGTCAGATAATTTTATCATTTAAAGTGGCAATGTGATTAGGTGTACATGTAGTCCTATATGTTGGCATTATCTACTTTTATTTTATTTATATACTTGGTTTTATCTCTTTACTCCTCTTGCATTCAGTCTATACATCTGTGACATTCATCCTTCCTGAGTCAATCTCTTTTTAGACGCCACCTCACATTCTTCGTATGTTTATATCTTTCTCATTTTAGTGAAACACTTTATTCCACCCGACATGTTCGCTACACGGGAGCAGTACATCGGTTTCTACTTTCATGCTCGACTATGTAAAAAATGGTTCAAATGGCTCTGAGCACTATGGGACTCAACTGCTGAGGTCATTAGTCCCCTAGAACTTAGAACTAGTTAAACCTAACTAACCTAAGGACATCACAAACATCCATGCCCGAGGCAGGATTCGAACCTGCGACCGTAGCGGTCTTGCGGTTCCAGACTGCAGCGCCTTTAACCGCACGGCCACTTCGGCCGGCTCGACTATGTAATCCAAGGTATCCGGACACCCCCAAAAACAGAAAAGTTCGATAGAATCGAAAAATTACGTGACACAGTTTGACAGTTGCAGACGGTACGAGCAGTCGAACCGAAAACGTGGCACAAATATCGGGTGCCACCTTTTTGGTTGGACTGCTCCTACCGTCTATACTTCACGATTAACGCAACCGACATCCCGTCACCACTCTATGAAGCTACATTTCACCGTCAGTGAAGTACGCCGTCCAACAAAGCCGGTAAAAGAACCCAAATACGAGCCCACGTATGAGTAACAAATAAAGAAGTGTACCCTTTACACTAGATTCCACACAAGCAGAAAAATTGGCCAAGTCGATAACACTGGACTCCCCACAGCTCATAAAGAAACAAAGAAATAAAAAAATATCGTCGAATACGTCACTCTGTTCCTTCTTTCCAGAAGGAAGCCCTCTGATCGAACACACTGACCAATGGTGCCCGTTATCCCTAGGCCTAGACCCTTTATAAATTTCTTCAATGTCGTCTTATAAAACACATAATATACTGAAATAGCATTCTGGCGTTTGACGTATCTTCTAAGATGACGCTTCAATGCACCAGGAAGGATATGAATGATTCGTAACTATTTAACCACGGTTCAGTCAACGTCGAGCTTCGAATTTGTTACACGGTTTTTAGTATCTGCGGAGTCTACATGTAGAAAAGAACTTTCATTTGAAATGTACTCATTCCATAATAGTGAGGAACTTTTTGCACCTCACTAATGGCTAACAACTCCGAAAACGGACAAGATTACGGTCGCAACAGTGAGTCCTTGAGCAAAGCCTTTGTTACAACTCTGACTGCTATTAGCTGGTGCCAACTATTTACTACATCACGACAGTTTGACGTTACTGTTAGTTCCACGTCCGAGTAAGCTCTTACATCCATTGCCAATACTGTTTGCTCACCAGCTGCTATCACTTCCTACGATCTGAAAAACAAGTTGACCTATGCTAACCACGTTGGTTGTGTTATGATCGAATTGTTAACAATTGCATTTTAACATTTTCTGGTCGCCTAGTCTCCTAGTCTACTGAACCGCTGTCACTGCACACGCTTTAATAGGCATAAACCCAGAAAGACAAACTGACTGTACACAATACGTTTTATAATTTTCTCGTTCTTACTACACATCAAGCGTTAGGCATTTGTCCGTTGCGTTTTGTAATAAATATATTGTAACAATTGTTAACGTCTTAAAGAGACTTTTCCTTAATAACTGATCAAACGGTAAAATATATAGTTAGCTCTCCAACACTGGAGGACGTCTCAGGGAATGAGTAAGCAATAAAATATTCCAGTCTCTCTCTTACATAACTCTTGTGAAAACAATATGAGCAAAGTAAAAGAAGGCTTCACATTTATGGCAACATGTGGACGATAGTATGTATTTGTTTCACACGCCAGTGGAGTTTGAAAGAGAGCAATAGAAGTCTAACATGAGCTATACACAGTCAAATATTATTTTGAAAAGTAGTATTGTACATTTAGAAGCTATTACCTTTTTGTTGAACAATATTCCATCATTTTAAGAATGCCGTTTCTGAATGTAAAATATTAAGAACTTTTTTTAATTGGATACGAGAGGTATAATGAAGGGAAGGACTATAATGCAGTGTTATTTCATTATTTTTCAGAAGTGTCTCTCTACGTATTTTTATTGCTTACTAGCTGACAAACCCGGCACTGCAGACGTATTCATTTTGGCAAGCTTCTATTAGAAACGAAAACAAAAAAAATGTACTTTGCTATATGTATCGAAAATATTTCATTTTCATGTACTCGTGAAAACACCTTTGAAATTACGAAACAGTCGTACAAAGAAATATGAATAATGTAGAAATGCGTAAGTAGAGTATGCCGAACAGTTTCAGTAGGCTGACCACAGCAATGCGAACTTACAAACGACTATGGCAACGCCTCTTTATAACTCTGTAGACGGCGAGTGTTTTCGCTTCCAGCCGTTTGCGCTTTGCAGTTGAAAGCTGTCAAAACTACTGCCCGGTGTCAGGGATTTCCTTAAGCTGACTCGACTGTATGAGTATCTCAGGAGTAAAGAATAAATGTATCAAAGCACAATGCATAATGACCGAACGAGGTGGTGCAGTGGTTAGCACACTGGACTCGCATTCGGGAGGACGACGGTTCAAATCCGCGTCTGGTCATCCTGATTTAGGTTTTACGTGATTTCTCTAAATCGCTTCAGACAAATGCCAGGATGGTTCCCTTGAAAGGGCACGGCCGACTTCATTTCCCATCCTTCTCTAATCCGATGGGACCGACGACATCGCTGTTTGGACTCTTCCTGCCAGTCAACCAACCAACCATGGATGATGCAGCATTTTTTCACGCATCTCCGTGCTTATGCCGTCATTTCTCTTGAGCTACGTGTCGTACAACGATACATTTGTGTACGTAATTTAGCGGCTTATGTGGATACTGTCTTCGAAATAGGTTGCAAACAGAGTTAGTAACAAAGTGTTAAATTTAAACGTGATGCATGATGTGACAATTTTTCAAGCATCCCTGTGTTTATGACGTCATGTCTCCGGAACAGCAGTATGTGATCAAAAGTATCCGGATATCGCCAAGAATATACGTTTTTCATATTAGGTGCATTATGCTGGCACCTACTGCCAGGTAATCCATATCAGCGACCTCAGTAGTCATTTGACATCGTGAGAGAGCACAGTGGGACGCTCCGCAGAACTCACGGACTTCGAACGTGGTCAGGTGATTGGGTGTCACTTGTGTTATAGGTCTGTATGCGAGATTTCCACACTCCTAAACATCTTTAAGTCCACTGTTTCCTATGTGATATTGAAGTGGAAACGTGAAGTGACACGTACAGCACGAAAGCGTGCAGACCGGCCTCGTCTGTTGACTGACAGAGACCACCGACAGTTGAAGAGGGTCGTAATGTGTAATAGGTGGACATCTACCCAGACCATCACACAGGAATTCCAAACTTCATCAGGATTCACTGCAAGTATTATGACTGTTGGACGGGAGGTGAGAAAACTTGAATTTCATGGTCGATCGGTTGCTCATAAGCCACACATCACGCCGGGAAGTACCAAACGACGCCTCACTTGGTGCAAAGAGCGTAAGCATTTGACGATTGAACAGTGTGAAAACGTTGAATGAAGTTACGAATCACGGTACACAATGTGGCGATCCGATGGCAGGGTGTGAGTAAGGCGGATGCCCGGTGAACGTCGTCTGCCAGCGTGTATAGTGCCAACAGTAAAATTCAGAGGCGGTGATGTTATGGTGTGGTCGTTTTTTTCATGGAGGGGGCTTGCACTCATATTGTTTTGGTGGCACTATCACAGCACAGGCCTACATTGATGTTTTAAGCACCTTCTTGCTTTCCACAAGCACCTTCTTGCTTCCCGCTTTTGAGAGCAATCCATGGATGGCGATTGCATCTTTCAACGTGATCGAGCACCTGCTTATAATGCAAGGTCTGTGGCGGAGTAGTTACACGAAAATAACATCCCCGTAAAGTACTGGCCTGCACAGAGTCCTGACCTGAATCGAGTAGAACACCTTTTGGAGTTTCTGGAACGCCGTTTTCGTGCCAGGCGTCACCGACCGACATCGATACCTCTCCTCAGTGCAGGACTCCGTGAAGAATGGGCTGCCATTCTCCAAGAAACCTTCCAGCATCTAATTGAACGTATGCCTGCGAGAGTTGAAGCTGTCATCTAGGCTAAGGGTTGACCAACACCGTACTGAATTCCAGCATTATCTATCCTGGGCGCCATGAACTTGTAAGTAATGTTCAGTCTTGTGTCCGTATACTTTTGATCACATAGTGCATGATAGGTAAGTGGGTCTCATCCCCACTTCGATTCTTGACTGACGGTAAGTGAGACGTGTACCAAGTTTGGTTGAAATCGGTCCCATTTTAGGAGGAGATATGGAACATACATACCGTACCTTTTTTTAGTATGTGTGTAATGTTGCATCATCGCGTAATTCCTTTAATATACGAAAGTGGGATGTATTGGAAGATCCACAGTGTGCGTTGTCCAAATGTTTTACGTTTGTATTCGACTACCATGATGTGTTGTCTTCGTGGCTAGAAACGTTGGGCAGATTTTCTTATTTTATATTGTCTGTTATAACTATCTAAAGCCGTACTCACGCCAAAGGTTTGTTTGATCACCTCCATGCCTTAACAACAGTGATTATATTGGCCATGGCATATTGCTGCCGTCACCGAGGTCTTAGGTAAATTACTTACTCATTTACAACGAGAGAGTGCAATGTAATCTCTGAACCTTTTTGCATTTTTCAAATAGTCTCTGATAAATATGAAGGTACAAGTAAATGACACAAACAATACCAACACCGACTGAGGATTGAACTTAAAGCCTTTCTGATTCCCATATACTCACTGGGCTAATGTATGAGTCACATAATTGTTTAAAGTATTAAATGTTACAGAATATTCCGTGACAGCTCTTTGAGTTTAATTTAGCCTTCAGTTCATTTGTTACTGGCTTCGGCTGATTTCTGACTCTGTTATTATGAAATCAAGCAACTAAACCTTCCGCAGTGTTACGAGTGCTGTATTTACTGGAGCGTGTCCAGGTGTTGAAATATAATTTAACGGTGATCAACGGCTCTAACCGACCTTTAACTTTATAGTCGTTCTGCGGTTTCATAATCGCCCTCTCGTACGATAATAGAACCCGGAAATCAGTTTAACAACTAATCTGTTTTAAGTAATGTCGTCAAGCACTTTAAAATGTCGTTACATCGTCCACAGCGAGATTACACATTAGTTCGTCGACACCTTTGTTAACAGAAATTGCGAAAACACAGTTATAAGCGACCAAACGATGTTGACAGGTACATCTTTTAGTGTCTAGTTTAATGGACAGTCACTCAATGCAGTGATTAAGTGCCAGGATAATTGCGTTGTAAACAAACGCTTCATCAGCACCGACTGCTTTTTACTTTCCATTGGGCAACGGATTTACACAATACATCCCTTAATGTAGAAAATTACATATCTGTTGTATCGTACGTCAGCAATTTACACGGTGATACAAATGTAGGGGCTGTCAGTATCTGTGGTGGGCGAGACTAGCTTTATTTTTATTCACTGCTAGTGGTGTTGCTTCCACGATTGTATTACTTTCAAAATAACAATAAAGAAGTCAGCTTCAGTCACATATAATAATTTTTGTTGCAATGCAAGATGCAATTTTCAGCTACTTGATCAGTATATATCATGTTTTTCGGATTTTGGTTACTACTGGTCCCGTTAAGAGTAGATAGGTATATTACAAAGTTAGTTACCTCCACTAACTGTTACCTCTTACAGCCGTTAGCGGCGTGTACAGGGCTACAGCATGTGCTATAATTTTACTGGAAGTTGCCAGCCTTACCTCAATGTTCTTCATTTTATGTGGATTTAATATTAACTTCTTGAAGAAATGTGTGACGGGAGCATTATTGCTCTTGAATTTGTTCGTCATTTACTACAAGTAACTGCGGATTACCAGATGATGGCACTTAGCTGGTGTTGAAACCCGGTAGAAACAAAATTTTCTTGCAAGCGATTCGCCGTTTTATACTTATCAGTATCCAGTAACTTTGTCCTAGCATCTCACGGACAATGGAAAATGCCCATTGGCGACTCATTTTTGAAGGAAATATATTTCCGAAGAAGAAACTGAAACCGATGTTACTGACACAGCAGCAACGTAAGAACGTGGTATTTTGCCAGTGAAAGCTTTCTTCCTTACTGGGGAAACGTGGTGCAGATGAAGGTTGGGAAATAAAATTGTGACATCCGCAGACGACTTCGAAGTATAAAGTACCAACATGGTTGCACGAGCCGTATTCTTTGATAAAGTACTTCGGTAAGGTGGATCAATCTTGCTCCCTGTGTAAAACTTCATAAAAACAAAATCTGGCAGCATACAGTCCAACCTCAGTTCGACTCGATGGCCAGCCGGATTTGAACTGTTATTAGTGCGAGATACGGTACCTCTGCGACTGATTTTGGTGCTCTTTAGACCTCCAAGTCTTCCTTACATTTAGTCAAGTATCCATCCCATTATACTGTATATAGACAATATGTAAAATTTTATTAATTCCTGTCCTTCTTAGTGTTTCAGGGTTGTCTGTATGCAACAGAGCCACACTGTGTTTCACAATTCTCATGACAGGCTTCTAGAGTTTGAAGTTGGGACTTAGTAGAGAAAGGTCTGGTAAGGAACGAATGTCCGGAAATGAACCGTTTGGATGTCAAACAAGTTTGAAGATCAGATCACTTTCAAATCTCCCGCTTTACGGAGCGCACACAGCGGAGACCATGAGCTCTCCAGCCTGCGATCTCTACAGCAACCCATTGCATGCATAACGTTTCTAATACTCGTCGTCAGTTTCTCTACTAAATGACGACGGACGTCCTCATCAAAGTCGAGAGTGTAGTGAACCCGTGGAGCACACAGTCACACTCGTACGAAGGTGTGCTGAGAAGTAAGGCCCCCGAATTTTTGTCTGAAAACACTTAAAGCTTTTTCAAAGCCCTCTTTCGCTAGAGGTCTCCGAATTGTAGCGTGTAAAATAGCTGTGTTACCGTAACTAAGTCGGTGGGTGAGAAGCACATCCGCTTCTGGAAACGTTTTGCAGCTTAAAATCATATTTCTAAATTTCTGTAACCATAATACAATTTAGCTGACACCTTATTGTGCTACTACGTCCCTTCCAAACGCATAACCTTATTTACCTTATTTCGTGATTCATGAAATAATTTCTCCAATGATTAAGCCGGCTGGGTGCTTCTCCTTTCCAATTTATTTCTTCCAGTCCATGTTATTCATTTTTCCATCCCTTCTTTTTCTCACTGTCGATTTTCAGTCACTTTTATAATTACGTTTTTGTCCCACTTAAAACAGTAAATTAGTTTTCAATTTCTTCATCATATGTGGAGCTAGTAGTCATACACGCTAGTACTATCATGGTACGTCGTTTCTGAAGTTGTAAAATCATTAAACTAATGACGCAGTATAATGGATTTACAACTTCACAAACGGCTCTCTTAGGATTTGCGAACTCTAGATGAGTCTTGTAGTGTAAGGAATCTGAAAGTAAATGGAAACAAAACTGAATCTTCCACCTTGCATCTGGAAACAGCAATGCTGGATATAAACTGCAAATTGCATTCATAAATCAGTTACTGTCACTTAACCCATTCCCAAAATACCTTGGCGTGACCCAGGATCTCTCACTAACATATAGGAAACGCCTAGCTAAAACAGCCTCAAAAATGAGAACCAAAAACGACATATTACACAAACTCTGGAACAAGTTGGGGAGCTAAGGCGTCAGTTGTGAAAACAACTGCCCTCTCACTTGTGCATTCTGTTGGTCAATATTACTGATCAGTATAGTTAAATAGTGCTCATAGAGACTACCTATTTTGTCTAAAATTAAACCACCAAAGATACCGGTAGGACGACAAGCTGCGTTGAAAAGAGAAGGGGGAAAATGTTCCAGAAATCCCAAGCTGCCTCTACATCAGGACTATAATGCCACTCCAAGACTACGACTTAGTTTTAGGGAATCCTCAAGGAGATTTGGTAAAAGGTTCACTACTCGATGATTCCGTCCAAAAGCATCATGGCGTCTAGGGCAAAGACTCGATTCTAGGAAACCCTCCTGGAGATTTACCAAAACGCTTACTTCTGAAGGATTCCAGCCAGAAACAGCATGGCGGAATAATTAATTGGTTCGCAGCCAGTCTTGACCCTGAATGTTTCATTGTCGATGCTAGGCGAGCCCCTCCTGGATTCCACCTACCTAGGATGTTGTGGACTACCCTACAGCACATATACCCCAAGTACTTGTAGTACAAGTGATGAATCGCTGAAAGTGCTGAGTGTGATTGCGGACGCCAGCCACAAACAATACTCCAGATAATCACGGAATGTCCTCTAAGGAAATATTCTGGAATTCTCTCCAGCATACACGAGAGCTCTGAGGACGCAGTTTCCTGCACGGAAACTTTGAATTTCCACATATAACCAACTGTTTGAAAATATTTGAAGTATTTTCCTAACTATTACAGTCTTGAAATTGGAATATCTACATTGTTTGTAAAAATTACCTTTTTCCTTTATGTGTAATTCATCCAAATGTGTCTTAAATTTATTCTACTCACATGAGTAATATTGTGTTATAGGATTAATCTAAGGCTTTCCTAATCAGAAATGAACGTAATTCATTTTATCTATACTTTAAGTATATTGCATTTCCATTAACACTGTTGCTGTTCGATCTAAGTAATGTATCCTTCATTCCATATGAAATTAAAAATTTGGTAAGTTGCAACTTTGTGTCTGTTATGACTATGCGTAATGGGTTCATTGTCTTATGTATCTAGTGTATCCGTATTCCTATTTTCTTGTTCGGTATTACACTTAATCACGCAATGCACTGTCACTGCACTGAACAATTACTGTACCAAACTTCAACCTACCCATACATATCTATGCTGAGTACATCCTTCCGATTACTCTCGGTCGAGACATCCGAATGGAAAACTATTTTACTTCCAGATAATATCGCTGATACGCTGTCTGAATGGTCCCTAAGGAGCAGTCTCGATCTTCTTCAGTTTTCTTTACACGAAAACACCGAGCGTAATATTTGGTTCTTTTAGATTGTACGAACATCATCAAAAGTATTAGGGCTTCTTCTGGGTAGTAGGCTATACTGATCACGTTAATCATACTGTTAGGAAACCAGAAAAAGCTCTGTATGTCTTACGGGCTGTAAGTCGTGTGTAGTGGAGAGCCCAGATTCCTCTTCATCTTATGCTAATAATTTATCCACTCTGTAATGAACAATGAAAGTTTTTTGTTAGGAAATGCTCCAAAGTATGAACTAAAATAACCTAAATTTATTACAGTTTCGGGCTATCAGGCACTGTATACGAGAAATGATGCTATCACCAACTATTGCCTTTCTGACAGAAGACAAAGAAATGCCCCCCGGGCATTGTAGAGAACTACTTGTTAAAAAGTTTCTGTTTCAAAGATACATAGTAATTAATAATCCCGTTATAGTTAAGGCCCACCAATTGGCAGAAAGGCGATATCCAGGACAAGACAAGCGAAAACCACTGTTAGCGAGTTTTCCGATGTCTCAGATTTACGTTTCCTTCGGCACGAAAGTGCCGAATATTACCCGTGTTCAGCAGCGAATATAAAACAACTGACTGCCATCCCCATCCTGCAGTTATTTACCTACCGGACAGAAAAGGTACAAAGTTTAGAGATAATAATGCTGTAAGAGATTACACAGTAAAATAAATGAGCAAGTTGGTTGTGCATATTATTGCCCTAAGTTGCAGATAGCCAAAAATTTTTCATTCTCACCTTCAAATAGTATTTAGGCCTACTCGGCAGAGACAACAGATATTAATGATGCAATTAAGGTGGGAACCAAAAAACGGATTAAAATATTATCTGTGAATGATTCTGAAAGAAATTTGGAGCAATTAGAGCATGAAAAGTGGAAAGCTGATACCAGCTGTATTTATAATATGCTACAGTTAATAACAAAAAGTAACAAAAAAATAAATACGTTCATCTAACGTGGGTAAAAGGACACTCAGGTATTCGGATAATTACGTAGTAGATATTCTTGCTTAAGTTAGTTAGTAAATCAGTTTCATGTAGCAAAGACAATTTTGCACGATAAATCGTAATGATGTGAAACGAGTCATTTTACATTCACATCGCAAATTAATTCGTAAATTTGATCTATTGCTGAACATCAGTTGCGTCTTTTTTTATTTTTATTTTTCTTCCACAGCTTTCATATAGCGATTTTCTACAGTTATGAAAGAAAGAGGCTTACAATCAAAAGGAAACTCAATGGCAAATATCACAGCAGGAAAAAGATTTTCGCTCGCTCCATTTTGGTGTAATGTATGGACAAAACTATGGCACAGCCATAAAAATCTATGGAGAAGATATGTAACATCCGTTATAGGAATAAGATTTGGATGAGCATGTTACCCTGCACATTTCTACAGGATCTCAGTGGCATGTTCACCCATTTGAGCGACGATTCAAGAGATGACGGGTTTCTTGAGCATATCATACTGAGATCTTATCATGTTACACGTTAAAATAAACTGTGGGAGAAGCCTCGTAAAAATAAAGATTCCCCTGCTGAGAAATCTTAAAATATTAATTACTGACAACAGCCCCAAAACTACCAGTTCAATAGCTAGTACGATACCCACAGATATAAATCTCTGGCCTATCGAAGATTAAGTTTGTGATTTCACATACGTGCAAAATAACTGTGGTTTTAGAATGTAATTGTACTCACTAACCTAAGCAATTGTAATGGTTTTATTGTTCGCTGGAAGAAGTCAATAAATTTAATCAGACAAATATTTTACCCACGTTATACTGTAATTAATAAATCATGTAGTATAGTTGCATGACTTTGCTGAAAAAGGTTATAGTTTGCTGTTGCTTTCAACCGTCCTCAGTACCTGCATAGTAACGCCACTTTGGCTAATGTTACGAGGCCAGATCAATCAATTATCCAGACTATAGCTCCTGTAGCTAATGAACTACTGATCCACCTCAGGAACCACAGATTAGTCTGGTCTCTCAACAGGCATCCCTCTGGTGTAATTGCAACTTTGTGGTTATTTGTATCACTGAGGTACACTGTAAGGTGTTTAGTGTGGAGAGGAATGGGGTAAATACAAGAAGAGCAGGTGGTATCCGTATCCGATGATAGATGACAATAACACATCATACCAATAGGCCAGAAAAACAGTTGTATATTGCTGAAATAAGGTGAATAATAGTCCAAGTACGCTAATTTGTGTGAAGTAATTTCGAGACGTTGTCTTCTGATTATGCGCTGGCTTCCTTATGGTAAAGATGGAGGAATACGTAAATACAGCATAATCACCTTCAGTTAAAGACAGGATAGAAGACTGTCCGTGAAAACTCACTCATTTGTACACTACTGGCCATTAAAATTGCTACAGCAAGTAGAAATGCAGATGATAAACGGGTATTCATTGCACAAATATATTATACTAGAACTTACATGTGATTATATTTTCATGCAATTTGGGTGCATAGATCCTGAGAAATCAGTATCCAGAACAACCACCTCTGGCCGTACTAACGGTCCTGATACGTCTAGGCATTGAGTCAAACAGAGCTTGGATGGCGTGTACAGGTACAGCTGCCCGTGCAGCTTCAACACGATACCACAGTTCATCAAGAGTAGTGACTGGCGTATTGTGACGAGTCAGTTGCTCGGCCACCATTGACCAGACGTTTTCAGTTGGTGAGAGATCTGGAGAATGTGCTGACCAGGGCAGAAGTCGGACATTTTCTGTATCCACAAAGGCCCGCACAGGACCTGCAACATGCGGTCTTGCATTATCTTGCTGACGTGTAACCAATGGCACCCCATACCATCACGCCGGGTGATACGCCAGTATGGCGATGACGAATACACGCTTCCAATGTGCGTTCATCGCGATGTCGCCAAACACGGATGCGACCATCATGATGCTGTAAACAGAACCTGGATTCACCGAAAAAAATGCGTTTTGCCATTCGTGCATCCAGGTTTATCGTTGAGTACACCACCGCAGGCGCTCCTGTCTGTGATGCAGCGTCAAGGGTAACCGCAGCCATGGTCTCCGAGCTGATAGTCCGTGCTGCTGCAAACGTCGTCGAATTGTTCGTTCAGATGATTGTTGTCCCCATCTGGAAACTCAGGGATCGAGACGTAGCTACACGATCCGTTACAGCCATGCGCATAAGATGCCTGTCATCTCGACTGCTAGTGATACGAGGCCGTTGGGATCCAGCACGGCGTTCCGTATTACCCTCCTGAACCCACCGATTCCATATTCTGCGAACAGTCATTGGATCTCGACCAACGCGAGCAGCAATGTCGCGATACGATAAACCGCAATCGCGATAGGCTACAATACGACCTTTATCAAAGTCGGAAACGTGATGGTAAGCATTTCTCCTCCTTACACGAGGCATCACAACAACGTTTCACCAGGCAATGCCGGTCAACTGCTGTTTGTGTATGAGAAGTCGGTTGGAAACTTTCCTCATGTCAGCACGTTGTAGGTGTCGCCACCGGCTCTAACGTTGTGTGAACGCTCTGAAAAGTTAATGATTTGCGTATCACAGCATCTTGTTCCTGTCGGTTAAATTTCGCTTCTGTAGCACGACATTTTCGTGGTGTAGCAATTTTAATAGTCAGTAGCGTTTGCTCTAGTTACAGTCTCTTGAAAAGCCCTTCGTGATTATACAGGTTGTTGATGTCGCTATAGAAAGACTTTGCAGCGTGCTGTTCATGTAACTACTTAGCAAAGACAGCAGTGATTTTAACGAACTGAGTAGTATTTACATACCCGTAATAGTGTTGCTGCAGTGAGCCGTCGGATGTTACGAATGATTCTTCTTAACAGTTTCAAATCAAGAAGCCGTTTATCCCAAGATATGAAGTATTCCACTGTCGTGGACCCCCAGTCTCATCGAGTGTGCAGTGTCAGCATTGTAAGGCGCAATCTCGTAGACGCTTCCACGAGCTGTAAGACATGTCCAGCAATTCAGAGTTATTTTGTGTAGCTGTTTCCTGCTCGCAGGAGAGCTTCTGTAAAGTTTGGAAGGTAGGAGACGAGATACTGGCAGAAGTAAAGCTGTGAGTACCGGGCGTGAGTCGTGCTTCGGTAGCTCAGTTGGTAGAGCACTTGCCCGCGAAAGGCAAAGGTCCCGAGTTCGAGTCTCGGTCGGGCACACAGTTTTAATCTGCCAGGAAGTTTCATTATCCATTATGTTTGTTTACTATGTGATAAAGGATTATTTCTGCTACGCGTTGTGTATGTTACGCATTGTGTCTCTTCATGTGTTTTATCACGTATATACTCTTATTCCAAACCACACTATGTGCTAAAAATCTTTGTTACTGAAGTAGCTGGTTTAACGTGGCATACAGTACAGTAATCAGCTACGTTACATAATAAAACGGTCTCTCTAGTGTCATGTATATTTAACGTTCCTATATTTCGCTGTCCACATATTCTTCTTTGCGTGCTAAGTCATCCATGACAGTGTTGGACTGGTCCGTTGTACTGGGGTCCTCATGTGAACTAACCAAGTCGTCTCTTTGATGTCTCCTACGATGCCTGTAAGGTCTTATTTATTTATGGATGGTGTGTTCTGTCTTTGACATGTGGTCTGTTATTTCACTTACTTGTGTGAGTCCCTGAGTGTGTGTTGTAGTGTTTATATTGTGATTCCTGTTAACTTTCGCCATGTGTGTGAGTACTTCTCACAGTTCAGTACAGTGTGCGCAAGGGATCTATGTTCAACACACTGGTAGTTGTTGTCGGCTGAAAATGAGATTCACATTAGGTCTACTGGCTATGGACCTTGACCAGTCAGGAAATGTACGATGACATGGACGGGTTGACCTGATACTTCCGTAACCATTCCCTGACGTTCGTGAAATTTTAGAAAGCGTTAGTAATTACACTAACAGAGCTGTCACGTTTAAATTTTTCTTAGTTTTTTGTTTGCGTCTGTAATTTATTTTGTCTTGTTTGGAGAGGTTTAGCGTATATCAGTCTTCTTCGATCATTTATAACATTTTTCAAGGTTCTCGCTGCAATTATGTAACTCACGGAGATAATCTTCCACGTAGGTGAACAAGTGTAATGGGAAATTTGTACTGTCAAGTGCGTATCACTTGTTTTTTCATGATTTCAGAATAATGTTTCCTATTCAAAATCTTAAGCGAGTAGTCTTTTTATTCTGAAAGTTATTGGGTACAAGTTTTTCCTTCTTTTCCTTTCCATAACAGGTGCTGATAATTTTGCTAAGTTTGTTTCGTGTTCCATGAATCACTTTGCACAACAACTCGTAATGATATTGAAAGAGTCATTTTACATCCACATTGCAAATTAATTTATAAATATGGTTGTGTGCTGTGCAGTTCCAAGCTTTTCTAAATATACAGATGTGAGTTAGTAATTCCCGCCCACTATCTTTTACGCATTACTCTAACAGAAATCTTACTGAATGGATGGAGTTGTCAAGGACAAACTTTTTCAGATTGTTTCAAATTTTACTTTGCTGTCTATCAGGCATTTTATGCCACTCGGTAAATGATCAAAAATTGTATCTGCAGCATCGCGCACCCTTCTTGTTCTAAGGACAACCTTAACGTGTCTAAGGACAACCTTAATGTGAAGTAATAAGTGTCATTTTTTCTTCTGGTATTGTAATTAAGTACATTATTGTCCCATTTAACTGCAGTGGATCATTTACAACAAACTTCATGAGGAAATAAATATACTACGCAGCAGTAGTCAGAATGCCGAACTCCTTGAACGGATTTCTCCAAGAAGATCGTGAATGACCACCGCATATTATTCTTAGACGACATTTTTGAGCAATGAAGACTTTCTTTCTTAAAGGTGAGTCACACCATAACATTATTCGATATGACATTACTGAATGGAAATATGCAAAACATGTCAGCCTACTGATTCGTCATTCCAGAAGATTTGTGATGATTTTAAGAGCAAATGTTCCTGAACTAAGTTGTTTTAGGGGTTACAAAATGTACTTTTCCCATTTTAAATTCTCATCGATAAGGACATATAAAAATGTTGAAGTTTCCACCCTGTTTGTTATGTGTTACATTTGTTATTAGTGTATCACCCCTACATTTGCAGAATTGAATATGTTGCTTCTTTTTAAAATTGAGGATGAGACCATTGACAGAAAATCACTCAATGATACTTTTAAGAGTATTGTTTTCCTTTTCTCCAGTTTCTGTATGTATGCTTGGATTTATTACAATACTAATGTCATCTGCACAAAGAACATATTAGATGGAAGATAGTTTACATATATGAGGGACAATAGTGGTCCTAAAATTGATCCTTGGGGGACCCCATACGTGATTTATCCCCAGAATTACGTCTCCGCACTATAATGATTTAACTACTAAATACAACATTATCCATTGGTTGGCGCCTTAGATAGCTCGCAGAAAATACCAACTGGCGATATTTTATTATTAAATGATTGTATAATTTGTTGGATAAAGTGCCACTAGCAATCTCAGGAGAGCAACTCTTCTGAACCCAAACTGTGTTTTGCTCGGAATATTATTGTCCCGAAGGTGAGATACTATACTAGAATACATCACCTTAAGAAAACAAAAAGACTGCGAAAATTATGTCAGCTGTGAAACAGGTCGGTAGTTGTAATGAGGGGTTTGACAACGGCGTATTTCTGCACCTCTGGAAACCTGTCTTGAGTTACTATTAGGGACATTTTGCACGTAACGTATTTGATAACGTTAGGGTTCCATAGAGCGCTTCCATCTATTATTAGGCAAATAGTTAAACCTATTGTTAAAATAGTGAAATGTCTATTGAGGCCTGCCAACCGTATTATCCAGATAGAAATCAATGACAATGTTTGGCTTTTTCATTTTGTTTGTGATTTGTAATACCATCTATTTTTTAAAACTTTACCACTGAGTAGTTTAGTGTACTGAAGATATTATGGCAGAGAGCTGTACAGTCCTTTAGAGCCGATGCCTTTTTTCGGAAAACGTTAGGTGTACCGTTCCTCGCTCGTGAATAATGAACCGACACGAACGACAATAAATATATGCCAACTGCTGTGATTGATCATTGACGACAACAAACACACAGTTTGAAACTGAACAAAACATACCAAAAACGTTGTAATGAAATTCGAAAAATATTTGTGGTCGTTTTTAAATTCAATCGGATGCCTACAGAATGATAAAAGTCTGATGACACGAACGATACCGGCCCTTTAGCTGACACAAAGAAATTAGGAAACTTGTGCCATAATGGTTCCTAGAAAGAAAAGCGAGGTAAATCTTATAAATGAAAACATTTTATTTTTCATATACTTGTTATAAATTTCTGTGATTTGCTTGTATATTTCTCACAAGATACGACCCTCTACGCCTGCATCAAAGTTTATTGCGTTGCCACGTGCACTTTTATACAGTCCGAGTGTTATTTTGGAAGTACTGGCGTTCTTAGATTGAATCTGAAAGGAACTGGACATGCTTGTAATATGCATATTCCAGAAATATTACTGGAGAGATACTGATTTGCTGCTTGAGGCCGTTTAGAAAGTAGAAATTAGTACGCAAGTATTTACTGTACGTGGTTTCATTCCCAGTGGTATCCGTACACGCCGAAAAGAGAACTGTCGGTCTAGAAACAAAAGACAATGATTCATCTCAACAAAGCTACAGCTGTTCCGACGTTTCAAAGCAAAGCTGTTTCCGGAAGGAACAGGAAGAAGAGATTTTGCGCTTCGCGACGAGTGTGTTTCTGTAAGTAATTAGTGAAGAACAACTTTCGTCGTAAAGTAAAATAAATTAATCCAAGCCAACAGATTTTGTGGCTAACGAATGTCTGACATTTTCTCTTTAATTACGAAAGGAAACCAACTGTGACCGCAGATGAAATTTATTCCCGTTTCTCTGGTGATTAAAATAATTATTATTTGTGAAAGAAAGTTCTGAAAACTGTGGGTATGAGATTTTAGAAGTCTTGTTTCGATCACCGTCAGAACCCATGAAGCAACAACCACATGTAAAACTACCGTTGAAACAGAACTATACTGACTGTCGAACACAAGATGTAAGCAGCGGAAACACTTGTACAACGAAATAAATGCCGTAATTAATATAAAATGCATACTGTTAACCTCTATCAATTTATGGAAGCTAATGTCGATGAGTCGTGGGTTTTGCAACATTTTCAAATTAAAGCTTTTATTTCAAACATGTCACGTGAGCCCTGGAGTCTAGTGCCCTTCATAAAAATATCGCCTTGGGTAGGAGTCTTCAGATTCTACTGTTTATATCGAGTCTGTTTCTCAAACTCTCAGCTAAAGAAAAATTTTAATAGCGAACCATCAATAACAAGCGAGCGTCTTTCGTAAATATGTCTTAAGTGTGAGAAAGAAGGATTTTATTACGGGCAGACAACATAGATCGTTGACTGTGTGTGACAGACGAAAACAACGCTTGGGCCAGTATTCGAACTTATAATACTGCATTTTGTGGGCAGCGCGGAGGGACCAATCCAAGTTTCAACTTATCACCCACAACTCCCCACTAAATATTCTGAACAAAGTTTCTTTCTTAACAACAATAATCCAGACCCAGACTCCTCATAATGCCCTTTCTCTAGGATACGCCATTCAGTCAACTCTATAATGGAGCCTTTGTTCTGGAGAGTTTAGAATGATTAGTAGATGTTTCTTGACATATGTCAAAGATAATAATTTTAGTTACAAATCGTCCTGCCACTGATGGATTAAAACTTACAATTAACATTATACGATTTAATGCAACTGAAACAACAAATTAATGTAGAAGATTTCATCTTCCAGTCGTTTAATAAACAACTGCGTTCTTCTAAATCTCTTACTTGATGGTCCTATAAAATCCAATCATATTAACGCAATTTTTTTTTACACTCACAGTAGCCTTCATCAAATTTATTTTCCTTATGAAATCTCTTCCAAACACCAAAGCTTGACATTAATTCACGCAAAACCTGATATACTTATTAGCTAAATTACTGGAATTTATGAGGCTATCATACCGTGATCGAATGGATTCTCCATTAACGCAGTTACGTCCCTGTCCGTTGGTGATATATTCAGGGCGTGACCAGTGGATCACACGCACTGGCTCGCGACAGATGGAAGTGAAACTTTAGGGCCAGGTACATTCACGACGGGGTAAGATGTCATCTGTTCTTTTTTTTTAACCACTTGTGATGACTTCCACCTTACACAAGGATGAAAAGTGGGTGTATCAAGAAACTCCGCTCGACACAGCACAATAACCTGTAAAGTTTTAAAATTACATTTTCCGTTCGTGAAAGTTTATATGTTACGTTGAGTTAGCATAGTGCTTGATTCTTCTACATATTGACTACCGTACTACTCTAAATGGCTTAATGGAAAGGAATGCGTTAATGATATAGGGACTGAACTAGTAGACGGTGACTTAAATGAAGGGCGGTAATGGACAGCATTGAAGCCAACCAAATACTAAATGCAGTTACGGCCAAACACGTTTTGGCGCGAAGATATAAATACATTGAGATGTAGATCATCAGAGAAAAACGCGCTTAAAATCCTTGCAAAATGCTAACCACGCTCTCTAGCTAAAAGTCAAAAGGAAGAAATGACGGTCAGCGTGCCCGATCATCAACCGGTATATGGTAAGATGGCCGCGAAAGCCTAAATAATTTTATCATTTATGTGGTACATGATGGGCTGCTGAATTTTGGAGTCCAGTTAGAGGCACCAAAGTACAGTCATCGTCGAATATTTACTGACGACATGACAGCAGCAGATAACTCTCTTTAATGTTTAAAAACCAATGTTTTCGAACTTACAGACTTTATTATGAATAAGTCATTTCTAGGAGTGAGGAATACGATAGATGGTAAGTGTTTAATGACGACGAGCTGTTAGAGATAGCTAATAAGACTTATTGTGGTAAAACATGGTGAAACTTAGAGTCTAGTGGCGAAAGTGCTGCAACGAAACCCTTTAGCGAACTTAAAACCGCCTTGACGTATGTGGTGCATCGGCCTCAATTCAGCGAAGAAGAGGTCCCAAATGTTTTTTCGGGTATGCCGCGTTAAGATAAATACACTCATTGATGAGTAGATCATGTAGAGTTGCCAAAATGGGGCCGAGTTCGCACGTTTCGCCAGCTGTCGCAACAGTCCCAGATATTGCCGCTGGGTTAATATCGAGTAATATAGCGAGCAAGTCGATGTGCGGTGCAGCAACTGAGAAAATCTGGCACGAATCCATGAACCCCGTGACACGATAGATGTGATCATGGAAGACTGAAGTGCCCACAGCATACTCATCAAGATGTAGAAGACAGGACTACACCTGGTCATCGAAAATATTCCAATAAATATCCTGACACACGTTCAAGGTAAACAGAATGAGAGGGCACAAGACACGGTACGAAAACCGCCCCTAAGACGTTACAGATTCACTCGCCTGCCCGACATACTCTCAGCAGACACAGCGTATTATACACTTAACTGTGGGGCAGTGCAATCGACGTCTTGCATCGTTTGAAAAGCGTCATTATCGTGATCCTGCGGACGATAGTAAACAACTGTCCAGTTCCTATACCGTTTTTCTCAGGGAAGACGTGCGGCTTCATGTGCGGCCGTCAGATATTGCCTTTTGCGAGGAAGCTGATTTCATATTTCCACTGAATGCAGCTCGCTACACAGTGTTAGCTCGGTAACTGGATGAGACACATTTGCTTTCAGTGACAACGCTAATTCCGGTCGGCTTTGGGACCAGTTGTCACTGATAACAAGTGACACTCGTCTCTGGTCATTCTCGGTTAGCATCTTTTTACGTCATTTCCCATGGCCCCAAGTTGGAGAGCCTGGTTGATACGCCAACAGATTCTATAAGTTCGGTCACGGTGTGGTCATAAACATATCCAAACGCAACAGCCTCCTTCTGCTATTCTGCCACGTCGAACCATCTAACAGTGTGGATTTCACACAACTAACTGACAATTACACACCGCTTCGCAGTGGTGAACTACATCAGCAGTCGAGTTTTACAGGGCAAGGTGGTACCGATTTTACACGACCTACAGTGCTACAAAGCGATCTGTGTGCCCTTTTAAGGGGTGACAAATATTTTGGCTAGTGAGCTTATGTGGAAACAGTGACAATTAAACACTCCCTTGCAGAGGTGACAGATGATAGCACGTGGCATAGAATACTGCTAATAAAATGACAGTCAAATGAAAACGACGGAGAGGGATAAAAAGTAAGTAAACTATTTATTACTAACCACTATAATTTTTGATACAGTTATTCCACAGTGAGGCATGACGGTCAGTGCCTTCATGGAATAACATTTGCCGTTGCCTACTCTAACAACCCTACCACAACAAAGGTCAAAAATTAATTACGATTGTGGTGTTCAAAAATGGCTCTGAGCACTATGGGACTCAACTGCTGAGGTCATAAGTCCCCTAGAACTTAGAACTAGTTAAACCTAACTAACCTAAGGACATCACAAACATCCATGCCCGAGGCAGGATTCGAACCTGCGACCGTATCGGTCTTGCGGTGCCAGACTGCAGCGCCTTTAACCGCACGGCCACTTCGGCCGGCGATTGTGGTGTTGCTCACGCTGCTAAGTACTGCATTTTCGGGCAACAACAAAGTTATATTATGTGGCAGGTGTCATTACAGCACAGTTAATAAAGTCATTTCATTAAACAATGGATAAACTAGACACTCATCTTTTCGTGTTTCCCACGCTGCTCTCGTTCTGAACTCATGGCTCTATCGTCGAAAATCTAGGTAGTGATGATTCCAAGCTCGGATGCAAAGAGGCCTGGGTGTTATTCTGCGATATTCAAAAGTTTTATAGATGTGTTTCATAAACCATTCTTGAAGATTACACTTTTGCAAGTAATCAGCACTCCGAATTTAAGTTACACTTCTTTTTTATCAATTTTGTTGCAGTATCACTTCACTTCACAAAATAAAACATACTTGAAAATATCTTCCTCACTGTTAAAGTTGACATTTTATAAACTGACTACAATTTTCGACTTTCCAACATGACGTCCAAGACTTGACTCTCTAATAACCACTTATGCGCCCAAAAATCAGAGTTACAAGTACGACAAAGATCATAGTGACAAAAGAAAGAATTCACATAAGAATAATATCATTGCAATATAAAAATATCGACGTATCAAAGTACCTCTACATTAATGAAATCAAATCTGAATGTTGTCACAGAAATATGTTAACTACTGTACAGAAACACAGTAGAATATTGCTGGTATCGAGAGGTTGAGGTGAGGTGCCATAATGGTTACGTAATTCAAGTACCATTACACTATGGAACCTCTGTTGTCCGAAATAAATCGACGTCCACGAATGTCTTCCTCAGTGCATCCAAATATGGAAATCGTGAGGGGAGAAATCGGGGATGTATGGAAGGTGTCTAAATACTTTGCAACCAAACTTCTGCAGCGTAGTGGAAACAATCTAAGAAACATGTGGGCGACTGGTTTGCTGTAACAGTATGATGCCGCCCCTCAGCATTCCTGGGCGTTCGGGCTTGATCGCGCGCATCAAGTTTTTCAAAACGTTCACTTACTGTTGTGCGTTAATTGTGACGCCGTGATCCAGAAAGTCAATGAGCAGCGGGTCCCTACAGTCAATTAAAGTAATCATGACTTCCCCGGAGCTAACGTGCCTGTTTTTTCGACTACGCAGCGGAAGTTTAGCTGAAGCCCTTACACATCCTCCCTTTAGTCCCGATCCCTCCCAAGCGATTATTATATTTTTAGAGCCCTGAAGAATGACATTAGCAGCCATCGATATGCTTCGGACGTAAAGGTGAACGTCTGCGTAAAATCGTATCTCCCGTAGGTAATCGCAAACATTTTTCCATGAAGGTACTGACTGTCTTGTCTCACAGTGCAATAACAGTTGTGGTGATTACTTCTGAAATCATTAACAGTCCAGCAGCGACTGCAGGTGGTAGGAGTCAGCACGGGCCAGGGCTGTGCTGTCACTGCTGCAGTACTGGTTACTCTTCGTCTGTTACTGTCCCTATCAATACAAATCGATAAAGCGCTAGACTGATCTGGGATTGGTCTGTCGAAGTGGCACCGTAAACTTAAAAATCGTGTTATTTTTAACGGGAAACAAACCGAAACCTTCCGACCACACTTAACGCAGCATGTCATTCTCAATGGAGAGAAGTCTTCCGAAGTAAGAGTGATTTCAGGTGTGCCACAGGGGAGTGTCGTAGGACCGTTGCTATTCGCAATATACATAAATGACCATGTGGATAACATCGGAAGTTCACTGAGGCTCTTTGCAGATGATGCTGTAGTATATCGAGAGGTTGTAACAATGGAAAATTGTACTGAAATGCAGGAGGATCTGCAACAAATTGACGCATGGTGCAGGGAATGGCAATTGAATCTCAATGTAAACAAGTGTAATGTGCTGCGAATGCATAGAAAGAAAGATCCTTTATCATTTAGCTACAATATAGCAGGTCAGCAAATGGAAACAGTTAATTCCATAAATTATCTCGGAGTAGGCATTAGGAGTGATTTAAAATGGAATGATCATAAAAAGTTGATCGTTGGTAAATCAGATGCCAGACTGAGATTCACTGGAAGAATCCTAAGGAATTGCAATCCGAAAACAAAGAAAGTAGGTTACAGTACACTCGTTCGCCCATTGCTTGAGTATTACTCACCAGTGTGGGATCCGTACCAGGTAGGGTTGATAGAACAGATAGAGAAGATCCAACGGAAATCAGCGCGCTTCGTTACAGGATCATTTAGTAAACGCGAAAGCGTTACGGAGATGATAGATAAACTCCAGTGGAAGACTTTGCAGGAGAGATGCTCTGTAGCTTGGTTCGGGCTTTTGTTGAAGTTTCGAGAACATACCTTCACCGAGGAGTCAACCAGTATATTGCTCCCTCCTAGCATATCTCGCGAAGAGACCATCAGGATAAAATCAGAGAGATTAGAGCCCACACAGAGGCATACCGACAATCTTTCTTTTCACGAACAATACGAGACTGGAATAGAAGGGAGAACCGATCGAGGTACTCAAGGTACCCTCCGCCACACACCGTCAGGTGGTTTACGGAGTATGAATGTAGATGTAGATGGAGATGTATATGTGAGACTTGACGAGTAGTATTTGTTTGGGGTGACTCTAGCTACACAACGCAAGAACGGAATTACAAATATGTGCCGAAACAACAGAGAAAAAGTCACAGACGGTTCTTAGGAGAGACACCCTGTATACGCTGACGAATGTTTATATGCACATACATATTTACAGAATATAGAGTTCTTGGTTTCAAATATATATCTATTTTGTTCTTCTAGTTTCCTTTACTTTCTCGTTATCCCTGGTTTTTTAAAGTATGAGGTCATTTTGATTACCTCAGATAATTTGAGTCCTATTGCAGTCTCGGGCAAACACAGTACAGGTGTTGTGGGTAGGTCTCAAACTTGCCTCCTGTTGTGGTGATCCTATAACTTCGCACGTCATATTATTTACTTTTTTCATTTCTTAAGTTTGGCTCTAATTAAGTATGGATAGTAAACTGCTAGTTAAGCTGTACCAAATAGTAAAATTAATGCTTTCTGAATTATCGTCGTTGTCGTGTTGGAGGCGCCATTGGCGCAATATTTGAAGCAGCCTGTTGGTCAAGAGCACTTTCGAAATACAAACGGTTTCAGATATTTGTGTTTCGATGTAACGGGGATGAAATTGCACTCATCACGGGATTACATTCATTTTCTAAATGAAACCAACATGAATTGGTTTCTGCAGTAGGAACACAATCCAACAACAAACTATACGTTTCGTGAAGTGTCATGAATTGCTGTCAGTAGCATGCCTTGTTGTTGGTATTGTAATATGCTACTGAAGGATAACCAGCCGATTGGAGAAAAGGATGTCGCTAATAGTTCTTTTGCATGATACACTGTGCTGAGGTGCTGCGTTCTAGAAAGGGGCGGGTCGTTTGCCTGGAATGGTCCAGCGCTCGGTAGAAGCTGTCGAGCCCTGCTTTATGGTGTGCGGTGGTGCATGCTTCAGCTGGTGCACAGGCCCTGCCTGCGTTATGTCAGCCGCTGGCGTCAGTCAGACGAACGCCGCCTGTCGGTGCTTCATTGCCAGTGCTCCGTCTCTCAGTCTACTGCTGTGGCTTCTGCACTGTTCGCAGGTAACGAGACAATACGAGTGCTGCTTGAATTTAGACGTCCCACCGAGCCATCACAATCAACAGCCGGTCATATATCACATTTATTCTCGCAGTTTCCATCGTGAGTTGCAAAGGAAAAGGTCGACAAGAGTAATTTTGCAGTGAAAGGTTGTTGTTCAAGGTAAATTAACGAAGGAACGGAGATTAGCGCTTAACGGCCGGTCGACGACGAAAAAGAAATTGGTTGTGTCTTTTTGAAAGGAATCGTCCTCGTAGTGGCCTTAAAGGATTAGTATAAACCACCAAAAACCAAAATGTAAGGTGCCTAATTGAGATTTTATTCGGCATTCTGCCGAATGTGAATCCACTGTTTTAACACTGCTCTATTTTGCTTGGTACCTTTAACGAAGCAGTCTCATTTTAGCTCGGTGTACGTGTCCAGTGGTTGTCTATGTTAAATGTATATTTTGTGTGATGTACTGAGGGGAGAAGTTATTGGGTTTAATGTCGGATCACGAATACTTCATTGCTCAGGGCAAGACAATAAAAATAAACTTCTCATGCACGTATTACCATATGAAGCGACTTGCTTGCATTATAAATCAAATGGGCTAGTAAATTACACATAAATAAAATCGATCGGACGACTTCGGAAGATGAAGTTTTACAGAACTAGTTGAAATTATTGTAGTAGTCCCAAAATCAAGAAACAGTGAAGGGTTCTAGAGGGTGTCTCGAGAAAGAAATTGAGGACATGACACCGTTTCCAAAAGCTTCAACAAAGACACTACAGACTTTCGAAGTTACAGGGGTCAACAGCTGGTTGTAGGTCACCTATTCTCTTGAGGAACAAACGAATGATGAGGCACCATGTCCGGAAATGTCATCCGTTGTCGCTATTGACCGTCGAAGTTATTGGGGGCCAGCCTCATGGAATCTGGGTACAGGCTTTCCATTCGTTGGAGAATTCTCTGAATTTCTAGCAAGGATTGCCTGCGACGCTACTGAACTGTAGATTAACATTACCAAGCGGAACGGCAAGTAATGTGATTTCAGCTAAGATGACATGTCTTGGGAATTAGTTTTCGTTTTCACGCTGTTCAAAAGAAATTATGATGTTTTCGTAGCTCGATCTCGATGGAAGCATCGGCGCTATTCTTCAGTCAAGATGGATGGGAACCTTTACAATTCAATACTCTGAAGCGCGGATTTCGTTACAACGTAAGCATGACAGTAGTACCTCTCATCCATCCACAGCTTCCTTAAAAACGTCCCCCTCCCCATCCGTTGCTACACAACGGAATCTCAGTACTGAACTACTACCATCAGTCTGTGGATAAAATTGACTAGTGATAGCTTCCAAATTGAGTTTTACATGGCAAAGCGGTTTCAGTGGACTCTGTAGAACACAACCAAATGTACGTAATCTACGAGTCCAAATGCTTCAGTCCAGAAAGAAAATCTCATTTTATGCACCAGAAGCGACAAAAAAATAGTAAATCTTCAAGACTGAAATGACATCTTCTCCAGGATTTGAAACTTTCACAACTCAGTGAGAGTGAGTTGTAACACAGCGCCAAACGGCGCAATAGAGCAACTAATTCTGCAGTCCAGTTGGACTGACAGCACAATAGTGTGACAACCTGCACAGATAACAGCTAAGTTAGTTTAGTATTAGGCAATTAAATCTATTCTACTTACCAATTCCAGTGTGGTTTCCGGACATTTCTTACATTCGTCTAGTCGGTTGGTTACATGTCTACATCACACTTTACGACACTCAGCCAAAAACTGCATTTTTCAAAACATGGTTTGTTCACTTAATTCATGTCTGACAGCACAGACACTGTTGCCAATCCATAGTGGACTACCAGATAAGACTGTAGACAGTGTGGCATGTGGCAGTCTGGTTCGGTACGGGGAGCGCACATGTATAGCCGATGTGGTTAAGGCCGTCGCTCGCGATAAGCGGAAAATCCGGTTTCGAGTCCTGGTATAACAGAAATTTCAGATGTATTTTGCAAGGAAAGAAAATGTTGTAGATGACACCGAATCAAAAGCAGTTTTTCAGAGTATTCATCCCGCTCCTTCACTTCGAGGAGCGTTAATATTGTTTATTTTCCTGGTATTCAACAGATTACTCAATCGCTATGGCTTTTTTCTTTTTCAATTTTTCATTTTCTATCGTACCACACTGTGAGGTTATTAATAAATTTTTGTAAACATTTTCAACCTTTATTTCAAAAATCGTTGGATATGCTGGATTTAATCACAAGAGATTGAAATCTTAGATCGTTCAATCAAAAAGGTGGGATCTACATTGGTTTGGATAAGACATGTAGTTTTCATATAAAACTGAATACGGTTGTATTAAGGTATCAGACCAATCTATCATAAAAAATACTCTTAGATAGTTATCAGTCGTTTGAGGTGTGAGATGTTTTGCGTACTGTCTCCCCAATTTAATTCCTGGGCCACAATACGTTTCCTAAATCACCGTAGTTATCTAAAAGAATGGTTATTTCTGAATTTTGCTCCCTTTTGGGAAAATTTCGGCGAACGACTGTGGAACAACACTGCCACCATTAAGACGGCAGACTCTGATTTTACGTTCCGCAGTGCCGTTGTGACAAACGTGGGTGTGTTCGACGCAATCTAATTTGACGCATGCTATCAGATACTGCTTGTGGCCGTCAACGAACAAAACTAAGCTTTTCTGCCGAAGAGGTTCCCTAGCGGCAGGCGTTGGTTCAAAAATGGTTCAAATTGCTCTGAGCACCATGGAACTTAACATCTGAGGTCATCAGTCCCCTACAACTTAGAACTACTTAAACCTAGCTAACATAAGGATATAACACACATCCATGTCAGAGGCAGGATTCGAACCTGCGATCGTAACAGTCGCGCGGTTCCGGACTGACGCGCCTAGAAACGCTCGGCCACAACAAGGCGTTGGTCCCTAAGAGATCGACGCTCTGACGTTTCATTGGATGAAGACATGGGCTCCTATCCTCAGTTTGTTCCTTAAAATACCCTATACAGCGCCACGACGTTCGTTGGTATTGTTTTGTTGCATCCTAAACAGCACAAAAACGGGATACTGCTCAGTTTCTACTATTATCTGAACAGCAAAATAATAAATGCCACTGCTTCATAAAAGAAGTGAAACACCCAGAAGACACGATCAGATGACAGTGTGACATCGAACACGTGATTACTGCGACGGTACGTAATGCTTGCTGCTGTGTAGTTTCACTTCTAAACAACATTCCTATGAAAGCAAACCAATTGTCTCTTTACTGCTGTAACTCGTTCCTCAAGTACTGGGGCTACTCACAACTATGTTTAAAAAGAGTAACTCGATGTAATCATAGAACAGAGCTATGTTTTCTTGCCACACAGGTAACTTGCCTGTAGCTGTGATAGTGCTGTCAAACAGTCTACACATTGGCTAGAATTTCAAATTAATAAAATACACAGAAATGTAAAATAAGAAGAAAAATGAATAATTTAATAAAAGATGTTGTATTCTAATATCTGTAATTGATGTAGACGACAGAGAATTACGTTGAATAATGTTTATTCAAGAAAGAAATTGTAAAACATACGGTAATAGGTCCTGCGATATTCAGTTAAAACACAGGCAGAAAATCCCTTATCAAATGCAATGAACTTATATTGAGAGCGTTACGAAAATGGCAGAAAAATTCCTAAACAAAATAGTCTTCAAAGATATGCGAAAACAAAGTTCATTTCATAATCAATATACACAAACATTCACAATATCAAAACAGTTCAGAGTTCCACATGCGATTCACAAATTCATAGACATGATGCAAAGAATTAGTAACTCATAGTTTGTCTATTTTCATTTCTGTAAATAAAGCAGCAAAAGTTAAAATCCTACTCTGGAGCACATTCAGACCTCTCGATCTGTAAGTTCCCTCTGAACTTAAAGTACAGTAACGGCCATTCACCAATCATAATCAAACACCTCCATGACTGAATCACACACCATACTGCAGTTCTGCCTCCTTCAAGAGCTCGACAAAGAATGTCTTCACTCGCTCCCTTGAGCTCTTCAATCGAGAAGGCCTATTTTTCACTTGACTGCCGTAGTGTTCTGCTTCTGTCTGCTTTCCCATTGGCTGAAGACCATCCCCACTAAAAATACATCATCCTTAAGCCCTACAGATATGACACACTTGACCACTTCCCAGGCTAAACTTACATATTACAACAATATTTAAATAAATGAATGTCAGAAACATTCGGTTACACTCATATCACTTACAATAAATACAAATAATTATTGGCGGCCGTTGTGGCATTTACTATGTAATTATGGTGGATACTATGTTCTGACAAACATTTGGATAATGAGACACATACAAAAAACGTAATAAAGCAAGAAATAAAATAGTTACAGATATGTAGCTGTCGGAGATGATAGCCTTAGTGCAATGTTATCATTTGAGATATTGTAGATATCGTTTGTTGTAATCACATGAAGCAATTATCTGTTGTTAATTCAGAGTTACTTTCGTAAATGTTGATTTATTGTGAAGTATTTTATTTCTGTAATTTTAAAGACATAGAAATATTGTTATGCCATTGGATGCACCTCATTTAACTGAGATCCCCAATATATTCAGATTTGTTTTATTAGTTAGCATGATTTACTATAGACTGTTAAAGAGTTCACGCACACAAAAATCCCTCATCGATCTACATACGCGTCTGAAACTTGATCCATTTAGGAACTCGTTCTGAAGTCACATTCACTTCTCTTCATTCCAGAATTTGTCCAGGAAACAAGTCTCAAACATTTCATGGAAATGAAGCACTGAATAAAGTCGGCCATGATTATGCATTGCCCTCAAGATGTGTTTTAGTGAACTTAATCTTTGCCTCTTCCGAGATTTCTCTCACAAAACCGTCTTCACACACATCAAGGAAATCAACTGGATGGTTTTTATCATCATTTTCAAAACTCTTTATTGTTCCTGAGTTAACTCATGGAACACCTATCTCAGCAGTACACCGATGCGCTGCTAAAGTATTTAATTCTACCCTCAAGTCTTTCAACCACTGTTCATACTGCACAGCTTCTTTATACAATCTTGATTCAAAATATACTTGTATGGATATAGTGTCGGTTCTTTCGGACTTGTTGTTTAAGGCTTTTCTCGCAGTCTACTACCCTACCTGACAGACTGCTAGTAGACTTATTGGTCACGACTTTACGCCCATTTTGCTTCTGCACACAGATTTTCAGGTCGTCGCCCAGTTCGCCCTGTATATTTTGCAACTTCTCAATGAAATCCTTTTCCACCGTTACAGCTCTGGTGTTAACCAACCTCTTCAGAAATTTTGCCTACATCTGCCCTTATAGATTCTAATTCTCTTCTATATCAGAATTAAGTTCCTTGACCTCAGCTTTTACACTCTCTGATACACTTGTCTCTTTAGAGCTCAAGATTGTCAGAATTTCCCTTAACAATGCCAGTTAATTATCCTCAGTTACGTCACCCTCCGCTGATTTCAGACCGTCTGTTCCACTAATATCGTCTCCATCGGCATTACCATGTTTTGGACAAACTGGTTCACTCACAGTATCTGAGCCATACACACCGACTGCTTAATCATTGAAAGCTCCCTCAGTTTCGATGATCCTGTGGGTTCACATATATTAAGACAATCGGAGCAAGTACTTGCCTTGTCGGTCATGCTCTGGAGGCCCACATTGCCGCTATGCCGCCGTCGAGGTCTCCGCTGCTTCTAGTCGCTGCAAACTCGAACTCAGCACGAGTCATCTCCTAGCTTGAAGTTCCGCGGCGAACGTCCCCAAGCCTAGCGTTTGCAACCGATTTTCACTCACGCTACTGTTGCAAAATCTTAAGCTTCGTGCTCCCAAGCAAACTACCTGTCACGCAATAGTTTTGGGACCTGGATACTGCAAAGTGTTAGAATTACAGTTGTAATTCTAAAGCGATTAGCCTTATATCCCGGACAATAAAACTCCAACTGCGACGGTACCTAATGTTTACTGGTGTGTAGTTGCTCTTCTAAACAGCAGGTACTCGTAATTTAGATACTAGGGTTATGTACGTCTCTGCCTGAAAAAGAATAGTTCGATGTAGTCATAGGGTAGAACCACACGCATCTGCTCTCATGCCCTGGAGCTAATTTGCTGGAAATAATAACTTGTGGCTGTCATCCTGTAATCAGATGGTCTCTGCATTGACTAGAATTGCGAGTTAACGAACTACACAGAAATATAAAACAAAAGAAAAATGAATAATTCAATGACAGAGGCTCTAGTATAACGTCCGCAGTTGATGTAGACGACATAGAATTATGTTGAATAATGTTTATTCAAGAAAAGAATTGTAAAATGTACGGCAAGTGGTCCTACAGTATTCAGTTAAAATACAGACAGAAAATATCCTTATCAAATGCAATCAAAATACATTGAGAGCGTTACGAGAATGGCAGCAAAATCCCCAAACTAAATACTCATCGGCGATATGCAAAAACCAAGTCCATTTCAAAATCGGCATACAAAACATTCATAAGCTTAAAACAGTATACAGTTCCAGATGTGATTCACAAATTCATAGACATGACGCAAAGAATTAGTAACTTTGTCTATTCACATTTCCCTAAATGCAGCAGAAAAATTAAAAGTCCTGCTCTAGAGCACATTCAAACACCTCGAAATATAAGTCGCCTCAGAAGAGAAAGAACAGTAACGGCCATTCACGACCCAGAATCAGGCACTAACTTACTACAGGCCTGGCTTCTTCAAGAACATGACATAAAGTGTCTTAAATCGCTCCATTGAGCTCTTCACTCGAGAAGTTCCAGTCTCCACTTGACTCGCATAGTGTTCTGATTCTGTCTGCTTTTCCATTGACTGAAGACCATCCCTACCAAAAATACACCATCCTTAAGCCCTACAGATATGATTTGATTCAAGTTGACCACTTCATGGACTAAACTAATATGTTGTTAGTGTGGTCTTCAGTCCTGAGACTGGTTTGATGCAGCTCTCCATGCTACTCTATCCTGTGTATGCTTCTTCATCCCCCAGTACCTACTGCAACCTACATCCTTCTGAATCTGCTTAATGTATTCATCTCTTGGTCTCCCTCTTCGATTTTTACCCTCACGCTGCCCTCTAATACTATATTGGTGATCCCTTGATGCCTGAGAACATGTCCTACCAACCGATCACTTCTTCTAGTCAAGTTGTGCCACAAATTCCTCTTCTTCCCAATCCTATTGAATACCTCCACATTAGTTATGTGATCTACCCACCTAATCTTCGGCATTCTTCTGTAGCACTACATTTCGAAAGTTTCTATTCTCTTCTTGTCCAAACTATTCATCGTCCATGTTTCACTTCCAATCATGGCTACACTCCATACAAATACTTTCAGAAACGACTTCCTCACATTTAAATCTATACTCGACGTTAACAAATTTCTCTTCTTCAGAAACGCTTTCCCTGGCATTGCCAGTCTACATCCTCTCTACTTCGACCATTAGCAGTTATTTTGCTCCCCAAATAGCAAAATCCTTTACTAATTTAAGTGTCTCATTTCCTAATCTAATTCTCTCAGCATCACTCGACTTAATTCGACTACATTCCATTATCCTCATTTAGCTTTTGTTGATGTTCATCTTATATCCACCTTTCAACACACTGTCCATTCCGTTCAATTGCTCTTTCAAGTCCTTTGCTGTCTCTGACAGAATTACAATGTCATCGGTGAACCTCAAAGTTTTTATTTCTTCTCCATGGATTTTAATACCTACTCCGAATTTTTCTTTTGTTTCCATTACTGCTTGCTCAATATACAGATTGAATAACATCGGGGGGGGGGGGGGGGGGAGGCTACAACCCTGTCTCACTTCCTTCCCAACCACTGCTTCCCTTTCATAGCCCTCGACTCCTATTACTGCCATCTGGTTCCTGTGCAAATTGTAAATAGCCTTTCGCTCCCTGTATTTTACCCCTGCCACCTTCAGAATTTGAAAGAGAGTATTCCAGTCAACATTGTCAAAAGCTTTCTCTAAGTCTACAAATGCTAGAAACGTAGGTTTGCCTTTCCTTAATCTAGCTTCTAAGATACGTCGTAGGGTCAGTATTGCCTCACGTTGTAACACCATAGCTGTAATACTCTACTGTTTATTTTGCCTTTTGTTTTATTTAATGTTACATCGTTGAGCTGCTGTAAATATGTTTGATTGAATCGATAACAAGAAATTCTATACTCCTTTCTTTGTAAAAACTTTGGATGTCATGGTTTGATTCTATGCAGTGTAGTATATCTGCCATTTAAATTCTTTGTCTCAGTTGGAGGGAGACAATACTTATTGTATACATTTGGAATTTGGGTGAATAATTTTTTTGTAGAAATACTAATATGTGCAAATGTTCTGTTTTATTTGAAATGTTTGTTTGCTGTTATGTAAACTGCTGACCTTCACTTAGGATTCTTAGTTATGTGGTATGTAAGAGGTAGTGTGGTTCCCCTCGGAAACGGAACTTAGTAGCGCTCGCAAGTTGTGGTTGGATAAGTAGAAAAGGTGGAACCAAGAGTCAGTCGGGGACGAGCTACCAAACTGTGCACTGCCATGTAAAAGTTGTATATTGTGCTGGTTCCGAGAGAGGCTTTTTCTGCCACTGTCCAATGCTTTGGATAGAGGGATAAATAGCTGGAACGATTCTGAAATTGGTATCCATCATCGCCACCAAGAGGGGACAGAGTCCAGCAATTCGACCTACCAACATGCAGTTGCCACCACATTGCGCAATCACTGTAACGGAATACTATAATAATGTACAGTGAAGGATCAGCTTATTGGATGTTTTAGTGTGCTCAAATATAAGGTAACTTATAACTGAATTCATGCACCTACCTTGATTTTTTTTCCTTATCATAACACCTCTCAGGATCCTCTCCATTTGAACTAAAAAGAATACCGAGTGTCCTTACTGAAAGAGCATTAAAACCCAGTGTTTTGCTAATTAGTGCCTCTTCAACACAATAAAAAGAAAGTTAAAGTTAATGTGGCAAGAGAGTGAGTTAAAGTAAATGATGTTTGCTGAAAATAATTTTCCTATTAAAACTGCTTATTAATATGTTGTTGCCAACTTCAAAATTAAAAGTACTTAAGACTGAGGCTTATAAAGTTTTCCTTAGTAAATGATCACATTGCTGCTTGTTGTAAATCGCAGAAGGTGAGTCAGTATTTTACAAATATGTTAATTTTGTGTGTCAATGTAGTAAAAGTGGAAAACTGCAGTTGTGGAAAGTTATATACTCATGCTTGCTAAGCACTTATTTTTTTTGGGTATTAAAAGTGCATATTAATGTTGTAATAAGATCCATAGTTTGCCTATTGTGCTCATGCTGCACAACGATTAATAGAAAGACAACAATCTATGAAAACAGTAATTTCTTTATTCAAAAGACAATGAAAAGTAACCTGTTAATGAATTCCATTTAACTTTCATTCTAAATAGAATAGTATTTAGTTGAGATATATTTAACCTGTCACCAGTTCATAATTTTGCAGTGAACAACATTTATAATTCTATGTCAATTAGGAAAGTGTTTGAAAAATAATACTTAACCTATGTCCAATTTATGATTCCACAGTGAATATTAATAGTAATGTTATAAAGACCATTTAGTTTGAATAAGCCCTGAAAGTAATAGTGTGTTTCGTTATCTGTTATATTTACGCATATAGTTTGTTCTGCTCTGTTAGCTTCCAATCTTAACCGTGAACATATGCAGGTATCAGAGTTCATTGCACTCGCGTGTGGCAAAATATAGGTTGTGTTTGTCCGTTAAAGTTACTCATACTTACTTTTTTAAACAAGAACGTTAGTCTTTTTCTTGCCTAATTAGGTTGGCGACCGTTTCCCTTATTCCATAAACAGTGTAGCTAGGTAAAACATTATTTGTTACTGTTTGAAAATTTACGCAATTCTGACTTTCACTTCCGATAAGCCACCTCCGTTAAATACAACAGGGTCAACATAACAAAATTCCTCTGAGACGGTAACACTGCTCTGTTGCTTTATACCATAATTGCTGTAATAAGATAGTTTTATTTCACAACCTGTTTCCAACGTTAAGGTTATGGCACAGCAGTACCATACAGTAGTGTTATACGTGGCTTTTCCGTGATAGGACTATTTGTTCTGTTGGGGCATAGTACGTAATAAGCTAAACTTGGTATTTAGTTATATAAGCTACGTAAATGCTGTTGCAGTGTTATAACGTGTTCCAATATTTCTACGGAATCCAAACTGATCTTCCCCGAGGTCGGCTTCTACCAAATTTTCCATTCGTCTGTAAAGAATTCGCGTTAGTATTTTGCAGCCATGACATATTCAACTGATAGTTCGGTAATTTTCACATCTGTCAACACCTGCTTTCTTTGGGATTGGAATTATTATATTCTTCTTGAAGTCCGAGGGTATTTCACCTTACATCTTGCTCACCAGATGGTAGAGTTTTGTCAGGCCTGGCTCTCCCAAGGCTATCAGTAGTTCTAATGGAATGTTTACTCCCGGGTCCTTATTTAGGCTCAGGTCTTTCAGTGCTCTGTCAAACTCTTCACGCAGTATCACATCTCCCATTTCATCTTCATCTACATCCTCTTCCATTTCCATAATATTGTCCTCAAGTACATCGCCCTTGTATAGACCCTCTATATACTCCTTCCATCTTTCTGCTTTCCCTCCTTTGCTTAGAACTGGGTTTCCATCTGAGCTCTTGATATTCATACAAGTGGTTCTCTTTGCTCCAAAGGCAGTATCTATCTTACCCCTAGTGAGATAAGCCTCTACGTCCTTACATTTGTCCTCTAGCCATCCCTGCTTAGCCATTTTGCGCTTCCTGTCGATCTCATTTTTGAGACGTTTGTATTCCTTTTTGCCTGCTTCATTTACTGCATCTTTATATTTTCTGCTTTCATCGATTAAATTCAATACTTCTTCTGTTACCTAAGGATTTCTAGTAGCCCTCGTCTTGTTCCTCTGCTACCTTCATCCCTCAAAGCTACACATTCTTCTTCTACTGTATTTCTTTCCCCCATTCCTGTCAATTGTTCCCTTATGCTCTCCCTGAAACTCCGTACAACCTCTGGTTCTTTCAGTTTATCCAGGTCCCATCTCTTTAAATTCCCACCTTTTTGCGGTTTCTTCAGTTTTAATCTACAGATCATGACCAATAGATTGTGGTCAGAGTCCACATCTGCCTCTGGTAATGTCTTACATTTTAAAACCTAGTTCCTAAATCTCTGTCTTAACATTGTATAATCTATCTGATACCTTCTAGTATCTCCAGGCTTCTTCCATGTATACAAACTTCTTTAATGATTCTTGAACCAAGTGTTAGCTATGATTAAGGTATGCTCTGTGCAAAATTCTACCAGGCGGCTTCCTCTGTCATTTCTTACCCCCCAATCCATATTGACCTACTACGTTCCCTTCTCTCCCTTTTGCTACTCTCGAATTCCAGTCACCCATGACCATTATATTTTCGTCTCCCTTCACTACCTGAATAATTTATTTTATCTCATCATACATCTCATCAATTTCTTCGTCATCTGCAGAGCTAGTTGCCATATAAACTTGTACTACTGTAGTAGGCGTGGGCTTCGTGTCTATCTTGGCCACGATAATGCGTTCACTATGCTGTTTGTAGTAGCTTACCCGCACTCCTATTTTTTATTCATTATTAAACCTACTCCTGCATTACCCCTATTTGATTCTGTATTTATAGCCCTGTATTCACCTGATCAAAAATCTTGTTCCTCCTGCCACCGAACTTCACTAATTCCCACCATATTAATTTTAACCTAACCTTTTCCCTTTTTAAATTTTCTAACCTACCTGCCCGATTAAGGGATCTGACATTCCACGCTCCGACCCTTAGGACGCCAGTTTTCTTTCTCCTGATAACAACGTCCTCCTGAGTAGTCCCCGCCCGGAGGTCCGAATGGGGTAGTATTTTACCTCCTGAATATTTTCCCGGAGAGGACGCCATCGTCATTCAACCCTACAGTAAAGCTGCATGCCCTCGGGAAAAATTACGGCTGTAGCTTCCCCTTGCATTCAGCCGTTCGCAGTATCAGCACAGCAAGGCCGTTTTGGGTAGTGTTAGAAGGCCAGATCAGTCAATCATCCAGAATCTTGCCCCTGAAACTACTGAAAAGGCTGCTGTCTTTCTGCATGAACCACACGTTTGTCTGGCCTCTCAACACATACCCCTCCGTTGTGGTTGCACCTACGCTGAGGCACGCAAGCCTAAGCCTCCCCACCAACGGCAAGGTCCATCGTTCATTGGGGGGGGGGGGGTAAAGTAATATATTGCAACAATACTTAAATATGTAAACAAAGAAATGTCCTAAGCATTCGGTTACCCTCAGATTGCTTTCAATAAGTATGAATAACTGTAGGTTCATAAATAAAACAGCCAGCATTCTTGAGCAAGCTTGCTCATTATAAATGACAAGAGATTGTCCTTAAGTATTGCTTAAACACCTGTTCATGTGTCCTTGACGGAAACATCTTTTGGTTCTCTTTCCAACTGTGGTGTCTGGTAACACATGCGATCGAACACTTATAAACGATCGCAGTTTCATTATTTCACTTGCAATCAACATTTAAATAATGTTACTGGCAAAATAATAAAGTGATCATTAAGTAACCACACAAATATAACGATATTAGGTATTGATACTATATTCTTTTACTGTGTAATTGTAGCAGGTATGATGTTTTGACACACATTTCTGTAATGAAACAGATATGAAAGACGTAATAAATCAAGTAATAAAACACAGATACTTAGCTTTCAGAGGTGATAGTCATAGTGCATTGCTGTCATTTCAGGTATCGTTTGTTGAAATTGCATTATGCAAGCAAATGTTGGCAATTCAGAAGTTCAATATGTAATTGTTTATTCACTGTCACATATTATTTTATGTAGTTTTGAAGATATTGAAATATTTTTGTGCCATTCGATGCACCTCATTTATCTCAGATCGTCGGTGTATTCATATTTGCTTTAGTACCTGAAGTGAATTACTCTAGACTCTCAAAGAGCTATAAGAAGCCATTTCTGTCAAAGCTGGGCATTGCTGGGAGCGTAGCCAGCTCTCTTAAGCGATCGATACTTCGTCCAAATTTTCCTTACCAGGATTTCCCCACATGCGGCACTTTGCTGACACACCTGGTTGACTGCAAATGGTCAACTAGCTGGGCTGACCACGGCATGCTGTGCCCTGGGCCTTCTGACGTTCAGCCGTGCAACAAATTCATTTCTCCTCAATACTAGGATTAGGTGGATGAATAACTCGCCCACATACTCGTAACACTCGCAACGTTACAGCATCATTTATGAGTATGTACAGGGTTAGAGCGGCCACAAGGGAAGCGGAGTACGTGTGGAGTGCACATGTGGGTTTTTTAGGTTAGAGAATTCCCTCCCTAGGCCCGACAACACGCCTCCTGAGACGCCACAAGGTAGCAGCAGGCAAAACGCAACAGGGAATGACAATATTAATGTGGTAATAGTGAACTGCAGGAGCATCTATAAAAAGATCCAAGAACTGCTCTCATTAATAAACGGTCACAGTGACCACATAGTACTAGGGACGGAAAGTTGGTTGAAACCAGATTTAAACAGTAATGAAATTCTAAACTCAGATTGGAATGAATACTGCTGAGACAGGCTGGACAATGAAGGGGGCGGCGTGTTTATAGCGCTAAAATGTGCAATAGCATCGAAGGAAATTGACGGCGATCCGAAATGTGAAATAATTTGGGTGAAGGTCACGGTTGAAGCAGGCTGAAACATGGTAATTGGATGTCTCTATAGACTCCCTGGCTCAGGAGCTGTTGTAGCAGAACAGCTGAAGGAAAATATGGAAAATATCTCGAGTAGATTTCCCGACCATGTAATAGTTTTGGGTGGAGATTTTATTTACGAGATATAGACTGGGAGACTCAAACGTTTATAACGGGTGGCAGGGACAAGGAATCCTGTGAAATATTTTTATGTGCGTTATCTGAAAACTACCTTGAGCAGTTAAACAGAGAACCGACTCGTGGCGATAAGTATTAGACATTCTGGTGACAAACAGACCCGAACTATTTGAAACAGTTAACACAGAACAGGGAATCAGGGATCATAAAGCGGCTACAGCATCGGTGATTTCAGCCGTAAATAGAAATATTAAAAACGCAGGGAGATTTTTCTGTTTAGCAAAAGTGACAAAAAGTGGATTTCAGAGTACTTGACGGCTCAACACAAAATTTTCATCTCACGTATAGATAGTGTTGAGGATCAGTGGAAACCATGGTACAATATGCATTACATGAGTGTGTGCCAAGCAAGATCGTAAGAGATGGAAAAGAGCCAACGTGGTACAACAACCGAGTTTGAAAACCGCTACGGAAGCAAAAGGAACTTCACAGCAAACATAAACATAGACAAAGCCTTGCAAACAAACAAAAATTACACGAAGCGAGATGTAGTGTGAGGAGGGCTATGCGAGAGGCGTTCAACGAATTCGAAAGTGAAGTTCTGTGTACTGACTTGGCAGAAAATCCTAAGAAATTTTGGTCTTATGTCAAAGCGGTAGGTGGATCAAAACAAAATGTCCAGATACTCTGTGACCAAAATGGTACTGAAACAGAGGATGAAAGACTAAAGGCTGAAATACTAAATTCCTTTTTCCAAAGCTGTTTCACAGAGGAAGACTGCACTGTAGTTCCTTCTCTAGATTGTCGCACAGATGACAGAATTGTATGTATCGAAATAGATGACAGAGGGATAGAAAAACAATTAAAATCGTTCAAAAGAGGAAAGACCGCTGGACGTGATGGGGTACCAGTTCGATTTTACACAAAGTACGCTAAAGAACTTGCCCCTCCTTCTTGCAGCCGTGTACCGTAGGTCTCTAGAAGAGCGTAGCGTTCCAAAAGATTGGAAAGGGGCACAGGTCATCCCCGTTTTCAAGAAGTGACGTCTAACAGATGTGCAGAACTATAGACCTATATCTCTAACGTCGATAAGTTGTAGAATTTTGGACCGCGTATTTTGTTCGAGTATAATGACTTTTCCGGAGACTAGAAATCTACTCTGTAGGAATCAGCATGGGTTTCGAAAAAGACGGTCATGTGAAACCCAGCTCGCGCTATTCGTCCACGAGACTCAAAGGGCCATAGACACGGGTTCACAGGTAGATGCCGTGTTTCTTGACTTCCGCAAGGCGTTCGATACAGTTCCCCACAGTCGTTTAATGAACAAAGTAAGAGCATATGGACTATCAGACCAACTGTGTGATTGGATTGAAGAGTTCCTAGATAACAGAACGCAGCATGTCATTCTCAATGGAGAGAAGTCTTCCGAAGTAAGAGCGATTTCAGGTGTGCCGCGGGGGAGTGTCGTAGGACCGTTGCTATTCACAATATATATATATACGACCTTGTGGATAACATCGTAAGTTCACTGAGGCTTTTTGCGGAGGATGCTACAGTATATTGCGAGGTTGTAACAATTGAAAATTGTACTGAAATGCAGGAGGATCTGCAACAAATTGACGCATGGTGCAGGGAGTGGCAATTGAATCTGAATGTGGACAAGTGTAATGTGCTGCAGATACATAGAAAGAAGGCTCCTTTATCATTTAGCTACAATATAGATGGTCAGCAACTGGAAGCAGTTAATTCCATAAATTATCTGGGAATAGGCATTAGGAGTGATTTAAAATGGAATGGCCATATAAAAGTAATCGTCGGTAAAGCAGATGCCAGACTGAGATTCGTTGGAAGAATCCTAAGGAAATGCAGTCCGAAAACAAAGGAAGTAGGTTACAGAACAATTGTTCACCCACTGCTTGAATACTGCTCACCGGTGTGGGATCCGTACCAGATAGGGTTGACAGAAGAGAGAGAAGATCCAACGGAGAGCAGCGCGCTTCGTTACAGGATAATTTAGTAATCGCGAAAGCGTTAGGGAGATGATAGATAAACTCCAGTGGAAGACTGTGCAAGACAAACGCTCAGTAGCGCGGTACGGGCTTTTGTTGAAGTTTCGAGAACATAGCTTCACCGAGGAGTCAAGTATTGTAGTGCTCCCTCCTTCATACGTCTCGCGAAGAGACAATGAGGATAAAATCAGAGAGATTAGAGGTCACACAGAGGCATACCGACAATCTTTCATTCCACGAACAATACGAGACTGGAGTAGCGAGAACCGATAGAGGTACTCAAGATACCCTACGCCACACACCGTGAGGTGGCTTGCGGAGTATGGATGTAGATGTAGAGTTGTAGTTTTTGTGACAAGTATAACAGCCACCAGAGTGCATTTTTTCTGATAGTGTTTAGTGCTGTTACCAGAGCATTTGAGTTTAAAACTGGTGTGAGTAGCTTCGTGTGTTGAGTGGTCACAGGACGATGCGGAGATGCTGTGTACTTGTGTGAGACGGTATTGTTAGCACCTGAAGGAGTTTGTAAGGTACCTTACTGTGGTATCTATTTGACTGGCTGGTCGAAACGTGCAATATACCCACATATATGAGACTTTTGGATCTGATAACAGCCGATCGTAATACTGCACGGCAACTCTAGGGCACATATACTCGTCGTCAAGGTTCCAATTGATCACATCCGCCGGCTGGAGTGGCCGAGCGGTTCTAGGCGCTACAGTCTGGAACCGCGCTACCACTACGGTCGCAGGTTCGAATCCTACCTTGGGCATGGATGTGTGTGATGTCCTCAAGTTAGTTAGGTTTAAGTAATTCTAACTTCTAGGGGACTGATGACCTCAGCAGTTTAAGTCCCATTGTGCTCAGAGCCATTTGAACCATTTGGTCACATCCGACCACCATCAGGGAGGATCACTAAATTGAGCACGAAGCACATCAAAGCCCCTTATCTTCTGCACCTGCCACATGAGAGCAAGTAATGGACTGTCTGCAACATTCTGTATCCTCCCGCACCATGCTAGCAATGAACGGACTTGGTTGCCACTAACGCCAGAATATTGCCCTGACTGGGTAGCAAGCACCCCTGACGAATGGTGTCGCATCTTGTTCAGCGATGAGTCGTTGTTCTGCAATAACCCAGGTGACCATCGTTGGAGCCAATGGCAGGACAAGGGAAGAGGCCCCTTTCTTCCAATGTTTACGAGAGACACAGCGAATTTACTCGTGGCGTCACCGTTGGTAGTGACTGAGAAAACTCTGACTCTGTGTTTAAGGATAATGAATATCAAAAGCCCAGAAACCATAACCAGAACAGACATATTGTCTCACTCCCCTAGTGAATTTTGCGTTTTCTAGTAAAATAAAGTGCTATAAATAATGAAAAAACGTAATCCAGACGCACGAAAGAAATGAAATCTATGAGCTATAGAAAACGTAAATAGAATATGGGTTGGTTGCTGCAAGCAGGTATCTTCAGACATACTCCATATCATTGTGAGCCGTATTATGATAACTGGAAGACTTTTAGATACCAGCAAATAGCTGCCAACTAATCCAGATAAATACCTGTCGACGAATCTGGATAAATGCAGAAAAATGCATGAATAGGTCACAGCGCAAGCTCCAGTGGTATACTATCCAATAACAGTCAACATGGAACATCGTGACGCATGACCCAGCTATGAGAAAGACGACATGGGCACCGTGAAGCACCCTCGATCCAGCTCAAAGCTTAACGATTACATGGGACCAGAGTAGTTTCCGATCGCTCAGTTGCAAGTGTTGAAATGAATAAAACCTATTACGTCCGCATCAGGGAACTTATATCCAAGACATGTGTTGCTGAATGAAGGTCTGAAACACTTTTCTATGCCTATCACAACTTCTCATCTGGGTTCAAAACCTTTTCCATCCATCACTTTATTCACACTGAGATGACAAAATTCGTGGGATAGCGATGTGGACGTATAAAGATAGTGGCAGTATTGCGTACACAATGTATAAAAAGCAGTTCATTGACGGAGCTGTCATTTATACTCAGCTGATTCACAGGAAAAGGTTTCCGACGTGATTATGACCACACGACTGGATTCAAGAGCTTTTGAATGCGGAATGATAGTTGGAGGTAGACGAGTGGGACATTCCATTTCGGAAATTGTTATGGAATTCCATATAACGAGATGCACAGCGTCAAGAGTGTACCAAGAATAACAAATTTCAGGTATTACCTCTCGCCACGGACAACGCTGTGGCCGACGGCCACTCTCATAACGATCGTGATCACCAGTGTTTGCGTAGAGCTGTCAGTGCTGGCAAACAAGCGACACTACTCGCAATAACCGCAGAAATCAATATGGGACGTGTGAGAAAAGTTTCCATTAGGACAGTGACACGACATTTGATTATAAAGGGCTATGGCAGCAGATGACCGACGCGCGTGCCCTTGCTAACAGTAAAACATTTCCGGCAGCGCCTCTCCTGCGCTCGAGACCATATCGGATGGACCCTAGACGACTGGAAAACCGTGATCTTGTCAGATGGGTCCTGATTTTAGTTGTTAAGAGCAGGGTTCGAGTGTGGTGTAGACACCCTCGAAGCCTTGAGCCAAAGTTGTCAAGAAGACACTGAGTAAGCAGATGGTGGCTCCATAATGGTATAAGCTGCGTTTACACAGAACGGACAGGGTCCTCTGGCCCAACTGAGCCGATCGTTGACAGAAAATTGTTGTGTTCAGTTACTTGTTCCGAAAGAAGGATGGAAGTTTCTTGTCATCAGTCTTCAGACAGGTTTGACGTAGCCTACCACGAGCTCCTCTCCTCTGTCAAACTTTTCGCCTCAGAATAGTAATTACAACCTACGTCCTCTGTTACTTGTTGGACGTATCCTAGTCACTGTCTTTCTCTACGGTTTTTACCCCAGTACCACTGAAGACATTCGCTGATGTCTTAACAGAAAGTCTTTCACCCTATACCTTCCTCTTGTCAGTGTTTTACATGTATTTCTTTTCTCACCGATTCTACGAAGAACCTCCTCATGCCTTGCCTTATCAGTCTGCCTAATTTTCAACACTGTTCTGTAGCAAGTCATCTCAGATGCCTCTATTCTATTCCGTTCCGATTTTCCCAAAATCCATGTTTCACTAGCATACAAACATATGCTCCAAACGCAGTCTTCTTAAATTAAGACCTATGTCTTATGGTCGTTCACTTCTCTTTGGCAGGAATGCCATTTTTGCAGTTTCTAGTCTGCTTTTTGTAGTCTACTGGTTCCGTCCGTCGTGGGTTATTTTGCTACCTAAGTACCAGAATTCCATAACTCCGTCTACTTCATTTTAAGCTTCTCGCTGTCTCGCTGTTTTCATTTCTGCTACTTCTCATTATTTCCATTTTCTTCGATTAACGCTTAGTCTATGTTCTGTACTCGTTAGACTATTCATTCCATTCAGCAGATCGTGTAATTCTTCTGCACTTTCGTTGAAGATTGCATTGTCATCAATGAATCTTATCCTCGATATCCCTTCACCTTGAATTGTAATTTCACTCTTGAAACTCTCTTTTATTTCCATCATTCTTTCTTTGTTGTATAGATTGAACAGTAGCAGCGAAATACTGCATGCCAGTTACACAACTTTTTAATCCGTGCACTCTTATTGTTCCTTCTTAATTCTCGAATTTGCCCTTCTTTCTCTGTACGTATTGTGTACTGTCCGTCTTTCCCCATAACGTACCCCCATATTTCTCAGGATTTCGAACTGCTTGCACCGTTTGACATTTTCAGCTTTTTCCAGGTCGACAGATACTATAAATGTGTCTCGATTTTTCTTCGGACTTGCTTCCATTATCAGCCACAACGTCAGAACTCCCTCTCTAGTGCCTTTACCGTTCTTAAAGTCAAACTGATCGTCATCGAACAGATAATCAATTTATTTTCATTCTTCTATATATTATTCTTGTCAGCAACTTAGATGCATGAGCTGTTAAGCTGATTGTGTGAAAATTTTCCTCCTGGAAGGCTTCCAAATTATGTGGATGATAGTTTTCCGAAGGTCTGAATACCGCCAATCTAATACATTCTACAAACCACCGTGAATACTCAATTTCTTTCCACTTCCACCACTGATTTTAGAAATTCCGAAGGAATGTTATCTACCCTTTCTGCCTTAATTTGTAGTAGAGTTTTGGAGCATATACTGTATCCAAACATTATGAATCACTTCGAAGGGAACGATCCATTGATACGTAATCAGCATGGTTTCAGAAAACATAGTTCTTGTGCAACGCAGCTAGCTCTTTCGCACGAAGTAATGGCTGCTATCGACAGGGGATCTCAAGTTGATTCCGTATTTCTAGATTTCCGGAAAGCTTTTGACACCGGTCCTCACAAGCGACTTCTACTCAAGCTGCGGGCCTATGGGGTATCGTCTCAGTTGCGCGACTGGATTCGTGATTTCCTGTCAGGAAGGTCGCAGTTCGCAGTAATAGACGGCACATCATCGAGTAAAACTGAAGTGATATCAGGTGTTCCCCAGGGAAGCGTCCTGGGACCTCTGCTGTTTCTGATCTATATAAATGACCTAGGTGACAATCTGAGCAGTTGTTTTAGGTTGTTCGCAGATGATGCTGTAATTTACCGTCTAGTAAGGTCATCCAAAGACCAGTATCAGTTGCAAAGCGATTTAGAAAAGATTGCTGTGTGGTGTGGCAGGTGGCAGTTGACGCTAAATAACGAAAAGTGTGAGGTTATTCACATGAGTTCCAAAAGAAATCCGTTGAAATTCGATTTCTCGATAAATAGTACAATTCTCAAGGCTGTCAATTCAACTAAGTACCTTGGTGTTAAAATTACGAACAACTTCAGTTGGAAAGACCACATAGATAATATTGTGGGGAAGGCGAGCCAAAGGTTACGTTTTATTGGCAGGACACTTAGAAGATGCAACAAGTCCACTAAAGAGACAGCTTACACTACACTCGTTCGTCCTCTGTTAGAATATTGCTGCGCGGTGTGGGATCCTTACCAGGTGGGATTGACGGAGGACATCGAAAGGGTGCAAAAAAGGGCAGCTCGTTTTGTATTATCACGTAATATGGGAGAGAGTGTAGCAGATATGATACGCGAGTTGGAATGGAAGCCATTAAAGCAAAGCCGTTTTTCCTTGCGGCGAGATCTATTTACGAAATTTCAGTCACCAACTTTCTCTTCCGAATGCGAAAATATTTTGTTGAGCCCAACCTACACAGGTAGGAATGATCATTAAAATAAAATAATAGAAATCAGAGCTCGAACAGAAAGGTTTAGGAGTTCGTTTTTCCCGCGCGCTGTTCGGGGGTGGAATGGTAGGGAGATAGTGTGATTGTGGTTCTGCCAAGCACTTAAATGTGAATTGCAGAGTAATCATGTAGATTTAGATGTAGATGTACATGTAATTGACTTTCAGTTAAAGCCCTTCTAAGTTCTAATGCTAATACTGGATACACTACTTCTTCCCTATTGACTCGTGTTTCTTCTTCTACTTCGTCGCCGGCCGGGGTGGCCGAGCGGTTCTAGGCGCTACAGTCAGGAACCGCGATACCGCTACGGTCGCAGGTTCGAATCCTGCCTCGGACATGGATGTGTGTGATGTCTTTAGGTTAGTTAGGTTTAAGTAGTTCTAAGTTCTAGGGGGCTGATGACCTCAGCAGTTAAGTCCCATAGTGCTCGGAGCCATTTGAACCATTTCTATTACGTCATCCAATAAGTCCTCTTCCTCATAGTGTACTTTTCCCACATATTCGCTCGTTCCTCTGCACTTAGCAGTGGAATTCTCATTGCACTCTAAATGTTAATGGCGTTGGTTTTATTTTCACCGAAGGTTCTTTTGACTTTTCCGTGTGCTGGGTCAGTGCTACCGGCTGTCATTTCTTTTTCGATACCTTCACATCTTTCATGCACTATTTCCCCTTAACTTCCTCGTATTTATTCAATTCTTCAGTAACTTGTGTGTCTACATTCTTGAATTTTCCGGAACATTTTCGTACTTCCCTCTTTCTTTGATCAGCTGAATTAAGCCTTCCGTTGCCGATGATTTCTTCGCAGATACTTCCATTGTACCTTCATTTTTCTCTCTAAATTTGGGATTGCCCATTTTAGAGACATCCATTACTTTTCAGCAGAACACCTATTGAGCTATTCATTAGCGCTGTCTCTACATCCTAAGAGAACTTCAAGCATATCTCTTCATCCCTTAGTACTTCCGTATCCCGCTTCATTACGTATTGATTCTCCCTGCCTAATCTCTTCATCTCTACCAAATTGTGATCTGAGTCTATATTTGCTCCTGGGTACGCCTTATATCCAGTATCTCATTTCGAAATCTCTGCCTGATCATGATGTAATGCAGCTGAAATCTTACCGTATCTCCCGGCCTTTTCCATGTATATCTTCTTTTCTTGTGAATCTTGATAAGAGTATTCGCTATCACTATCTGAAATGTATTGCAGAACTCAGTCTGTCCCCTCTTTCTTTCCTCTTACCAAGACCATTCTCTTGCTTAATGCTTTCTTCCACTCCTCCTACAATCGTATTCCAGTTCCGAGTGACATCATCTCCCTTTAGGTACTGAATCACCCCTTCAATATCCTCATGTACTTTCTCTCTCTCTCTCCATCTCCAGCTTGTCACGTCGACCTGTGTACTGTTGACGTCGGTGGTGGTTAGCTGTCGGTTAGGACGAGAACAACCCTATCACTGAACTGTAACTCACTCCCTGCCCTACGTTTCCTATTCATAACGAATCCTACTCCCGTTATACCGCTCTCTGCTGCTGTTGGTATTACCCCATACTCGTAAGAGCAGATATCGCGTCTTCACTCCACTGCCACCCACTATGTCTAGATTGAGCCTTAGCATTGCCCTTTCCAGAATTTCTAGCTTCCCTTCTGACATTCCAAGCACCAACATTTAGAACGTTATCCTTTCGTTGGCGATTTAGTCTTTTTCTCTTGGTCTCCTCCGCCTTGGCAGTCCCCTCCTGGAGATACGAATGGGTGTTAATGGTGTTAGTCCTGAATATTTTGCTACTGGAGAGAACACCATGACCCTTCTTTCCTTTTCAGACGACACGCCCTGTGGATAAACGTAATGTTTCTGTAATGCAGTGGTTTCCATTATTTTCTGCATCCTCATCCAGTTGATCATTGCTAAATCATCCGCATTTTAGGAGCAGTTTTCCATCCCAAGTGCAAGCGATTACCGTGAACCTCTGTCCGCTCCTCCACCCTCTCTGACAAGGCCGTTGGCAGAATGAAGGTTACTTCTAATGCCCGAAGTCTTCGGCCGCCATAGCCATAGAAGTCGTATGGATGACAATGAGCCCATGTCACCGGGCTCTGATTGCTCGCTGTTGGTTTGAGGAACATTCTTGGCAATTCTAGCAAATTATTTGGTCACCCAGATCGGCCGACATGAATCCCATTGAATATTTATGAGACAGAATGAAGAGGTCACAAAATCCTGCCCCGGAAACACTTTTGCAATTCTGACTAGCTACAGAGGCAGCATGGCTTATTATTTCTGCAGGTGACTTCCAACGACTTGAGATCATGCAGCGGCGAGTTGCTGCACTACGTCGGGCAGAAGAAAGTCCGACACGATATTAGGAGGTATCCCATGACTTTCGTTACCTCAGTCTATATGTGAGAGACGATGAAGGTGAGGCGCTAAATATGGCGACTAAAGTGGATATTCCAGCAAACTGCACTGTCATTTTGTTAGAAGTTTTCTTTTTTTTCCTCTTGAAAGCTGGTCTATTTTTTCCCTTTTGAAATCCACTTTTCGCATATTTAATCTTCTAGTAAGTCCATGAACTGAGTATTATTTCGCAAATAATGGTGTTACCGTTTACAAGGTTATCAATAAGATTAATCCTTTTTGAACTGCAGAAAAGAAAAACCTGGTCTTTCCGGCTGACGTAAGAAATTTCGTTCTTTCGTTACTCGTACAAGACCACAAGCGTTCACCTATTGCTTTGTTCCTTAGTTACGACTAAGAATGATAAAACCCACGTCCCAATCTCAGTTTCGTTTTGGTAATCCTTCAACAACTGTATTGCACATTTCGCAGAGAGCTCCTTCATAGTTCTTTATTAATGAAAATTCAGTGTACTACTTATTTTGATGAAGCTATTGCGTCAGGTACATCATATACATGTAACAGGATTTCGGGAATACCACATTGTAGAATTTCTCCAAGTTACTTTTTTCTTGTGGTTATTTTTGGGCTATCTGTCATATATATCACCTCGAGAACGATGGCATTTGGATTCAAAGCTAGATTTATTAACTAGCTTAAATAAAGTGACAGCTACGGTCGCAGGTTCGAATCCTGCCTCGGGCATGGATGTGTGTGATGTCCTTAGGTTAGTTAGGTTTAATTAGTTCTAAGTTCTAGGCGACTGATGACCTCAGAAGTTAAGTCGCATAGTCCTCAGAGCCAGCCAATAAAGCGACAAACCGGCCAAAATTAAAAATCGTATCGGATGGTATTCCTGTTCAGTCATTTGACAAAAACTCTCGGCATTACTATTTAAAAAAGCAATAGAATGAAAACTGTTGCACAAGCCAAGCTGGCACTCGACATTATTACGCAACATACACACTGATAAGCCGAAACAGTACGACCACTGCTCACCTCGACGGTGGATACCGCGTGATGACCTTGATGGCACGTGAAACCGTAATTAAAGCAATTAAGCAGAGCAGACACGGATGGAGCATCACCCTAGCGAAGACACAGGCCGCAATTGGTGAAATCCATGGAGATAAGCGACTTTGACGAAGAGCAGCTAATTATTACGCAGAACCTGCGAACGAGTATATCGAAAATGACGAAGCTGGTCGATGTTCTCGTGCTACGGTCGTGAGCGTCTACGGAAGGACGTACAAGGAGGGTGAAACTACAACCAGGAGCTAAAAGGTTGGGTGCCCACGACTCTTCACAGAACGTTGTGTTTGGAGGCTTGTCAGCCCTGTAAAGTAGGACTGATGGTGAACTCTGGATGTGTTTCGAAGCACATCGTTTCGTACATAGTTGAACACGGAGCTCCACAGAAGGCCGCGGGACCATCGGTACTCGACCGTCGATCAGTGGAAACATATCGGCTTTTCAAGTGAATCACGTTTTTGTTACATTGTGTGGCTGGTCGTCTCCACAAACTCCGTCATCGAGATGAACGTTGGTTCAGAAAGTGCAGCGCGCCACGGACGCTGGTTGATGAAAACTATGGGGGACATTCTCCTGCGCTTGCATGGGATCTGTTGTAGTAACGGAAGCCACGCTGGAAACTGCCAGTCACGTGCATCACTTCATCCATGATGTCTTCCCCGACGGCGTTGTCATCTTTCAGCAGTATAACTGTCCGTGTCTCGGAGCCATAACCGTGCTACTGTGGTTTTTGAGGCATTATAGTGAATTTAGGTTGTCTTGGCGACCAAATTCGCCTGATGTAAGTCCTATGGAGCATATCTGGGTCGCTATTGGGCGCCCTCGCCGCGTGCGCAAATCAAATTCACGCCAATTAAATGGTCTGCGCGTAGACATCTAATGCCACTTACCTCCACAAATCTACCAACAAACTGTCGGATACCTGATGCGTAAAATCAGTGATGTATTTTGTTCCAAAGACGAACAAACAAGCTATTAAGCAGGTGGTCATAATGTTTGGCTCATCAGTGTTCCACAAAAACACGTAACTGTCTAGTTTTGTCGTAAACGTACAAGGAAAGCTTTGGTTCTAGCCTTCTGTGGACCTGTCTGTTCTCCACTATTCATTATACTCAAATTATCAGGCGAAACCCGCCATGTTGTCAACCACCTAGAGTGCGTTTGATAAACCAGTCACACCATGACATATCGCGGATGTTGCCATTAACGATCCATCCAAAGTTATCCACTACCGGAAACAGTGGAACGAAGATGGTGCCGAACAGTTCGTCGCTACTCGTTTCCATCAGTACTTTAGCGAATAACTTGGAAGTGGTACCGAAAAGTTTGCCTACTTCCGTAGACAGCACTGATCGTGTAAGAGAGTTTCAGAATCAGCTTCACAATTCGAATCAACGAGAGCTGCAAATATGAGTGGTTTAGAAGTAGATAACCTAGGTGTAACGAAGCAACTTAAATCACTCAACGTATGCAATTCTTCCGGGACAGATTCTCTACCAGTTTGGTTTTTTCAGAGTGTGCTAATGAAATAACTCCATTTCTAACATATTATACAACCGCTCGTTCGATAAAAGATCGTACCTAAGGACTGGAAAGCTGCACGTGTCATATCAGTATACAAGAAGGGGAATAGAAGTAATTTCATGAACTGTAGAGCTGCTGACACTGACATTGTAGGATTTTGGACATATACTGCGCTCGGTAATTATGGACCACGACGAAAGCGATCTATTGACACATAGAGAGCACGTATTCCTAAAATATCTCCTAATGAAATACAGCTGGCTCTTTATTCACATGGTTTCTAGTTGAGTCCATATCTCTATATTTCCAGAAGGTTTCTAGCACCGTTCCTCACAAGCATCTTCTAATCAAATTGCTTGAAATGAATTCCCGTAATTATGGACCTTAAGCACAACTATGATTCTAATTTGTTATGAAGACGCCACACAGTCCCGTTTAGTAACAGCCGAGAGCTATCATCACTCACGAAATACTGAGATGGTTTGTCCTCTGCTGGCAGGGTAAGAAACTGCAAAGTAGAGCATGGTAAAGCATCGCAATAGTTATAGTGTAAACGTGAAGAGGCTTGTTTTCAGCTTGGTCTTCCGACTTTCCTTCGTGCTAAGAGCAAGGTAAGATTTATGTGATTCGAATTTTCTTTATCTGTCTTTAATATATTTAGGATATATTATCTTTTACTTTGGTGCATATCTGCCGACGTTATATGTGAGAAATGTGCAATAAAAATAAAATGTGTGGCATTGAACACATCTATGATCTACTTTCCAGGATCGAACGTAAGTTTGTTCCGTGTTCTCGACTGTAAAAACAGATTTTTTGGCACGTAATTAATAGAATGAAGACAAATTAAGAGTGATAAAGCATTTTTGGCTTTTTTAGTATCTTATAGGCAGCAATGAGTAATCTATGGGATCGAGGAGGAAGATTAGGGGTCGCCCATACACATCTTCTTCTGAAGCTGTGATGCATCAGTGTTTGGAAGATATCAACCCAAAAAGAGTATCCTCTCCCAAGGCTGCAGTTGTCTATGTAATTCCAGGTAGTTCTATAATTCTTAAAGTATGGGCTGCACGGGAAAACAAGTGGTACAACCTGGACGAAACTGTGTATTTACTTCACAAGAGAAGGAATAATTTCTGCAGCATACTATCAAATTGAGCGATTTCGGATTCCCTATTTCCACATTCGCTGCATAGTAAAACTGTATCTGGATGCACGTGGCCGTTAAGAAATAAGGAAAATGAGTGGATAAATCATTTCTTCAGAGACAACACTGAGAATTAACTGGGAGGTATCGCTCCTGAAAATATTTAGAGTTGTGATGAGACAAAGCTGGTTGATGATCCGGGAAAGAAGAGGGTCTTAACCAAATGGGGTTGGAAATATCCCGAAGTCATAATGAATCCAAGCAAAGCGTCGGTCTCTGTCATGATGTGCGGGATTGCGGCTGGCGAGATCTTACCACCATATGTCAATTATGAGACAGAGAAAATGTGGGATACCTGGAAGGAAGGTGGCCCCCTAGGAGTCAGATATAACCGCACGAAAAGCAGTTGGTTCGACAGAACCAGTTTTGAAGACTGATTCATGATTTTGCTCTTACCTAAGCTGAAGAAGAAAGAAGGAGGTCATTGTAGGGAACGACCGAAGCAGTCGCATTAGCCGAAGGGCTATTAAGAAGTGTGAAGACAATCATGCTTCACTCATTGCCTTACCTTCAAACGCATCACGTCTGACCCGTCCTCTGGGCTTGTTGTATTTTCGTCCTACGAAACTTTTTCGGCGTCGTATGCTAGATGAATACAGAAGAACATTTTGAGGAAGAAAATACCCGATAATCCCAAAAGACATTTTCCCATCGTTGTTAAAGAAGTTCGTGGATAGTCTGGTTGCCAATAGACCTTCTAATCTGAAAGCTCGATTCATGAAATCAGGATTGTACTCTGTCAACAGAAATGAAATTTTAAATATGTTACCGAATAATGAACCCGATATCTCATTACCATTAGTGAGCGCTTCCTTCCTATATCATCTTGAATCAGTGAGGTACATGAAACTCTTACAAACTCTGATCGTCCTGGCACTATGAGAAGACGAAGACAGTCAATGTCAAGCCAGGGAAGAGTTATGTGCCGCAGGTGTTGTTGGTCATTCAGCCAACAATGGCCAAGAAGGTTTACCTGGACCTTCAGGAATTTCAAAGAAGCAAAAGAGATTTACGGTATGTGTATATGACGTACATAATTCTCCTTTATTTTTATTATTTGCATTAAGGCAATGAGATTCATATTACGTTGTAATTTTCAGATTCTCAAGATGACGGTGACCACTAGTAGTGATGAGAATACAGCATCATTTGCATCAGATAACGATGATACCTTTGACTTGAGCACGTGAGAAGAAAGTGACTACGGATTAATGAAATTTGTTGATGGGACAGTAGTGTATGTGCCCCAAGTGTGTGATAATGTCATAGTTCAGTATAAGGGGGAATACTGGCGTGGTGTTGTACTGAATGTGCACAAATCAGGCATCAGAGTCAGCTATATGGACAGAAGTGGGAATTTTTGGAAATGGCCAACTGTAAGGGACATTTTAACGTTCAAAACGTTAGATGTTGTATGTAAAATTAGTGTGTCAATGAAGGTCTCTTCGAAAAGGGATTTATACAGTATCCCAGAGCTAAGAGACAGATGGGGTATAAAATAGTAGATTATTTACTCCTTATAACTTTGTACAAGCTGTGCTTAGAGACTTGGGAAAGTTTTTTCTTTGTACTGCGACCTTTTTTTTTATTAAAATTCTTTCTACATCCTCATGAGCGTATAAAAATCATAGTGGTCTATAGTTGGGCACTTGCCCAACAATGTGTCACATTTTTGTACAATGTTTCACCAACACATAGCCTACTATCTGTACAAAAATTTTGATTTCGGGAATTGTGCAATAAGGTTATGCAGTAACACGTGTCAAAAGTGGTAGCCTATATAGCTGTAGGCAATTACGTGTCTACGGATTTTCGTCCCAGTTGTGCAAATGTATTCGTGATTTCTTGTCAGAAAGGTCTCACAACCTGTTAACCTCAAGAAGTTTCATTTAATGTAATGGTGACACATCACTTTCTCTACTCCTCAACTACCACAAAGGAACAGACAATTGAGAAGACTTGTCGCATCAACTCAAGACACACAATATTTGTTAACAATTGCTCGCACAATTGCTATTTCAGGCAGTACACAGCATCCGCTACTCATCTTCAGCGAAATGTGGGACATGGAATCACTCTCAACACAAGTCCACAAATCAAATAGCCTGATTGCATCGTATCTTACACCTCAATTTCATTATTCCTCTGCACCTGTAAAGCGCTAGAAATGATCGTTGCAAGATGACTGGAATAATCGTTAGAACATAATCAGTTACCTCCTGGCACCCAGCACGGGCCAATAAAAAGAAAATGAAGCTATTGACCATTATCCAATAAACTGACCACAGTCGTATGGCGTGTCTTCATCATCTCGGTTACCTTCAGTATCTCAGCTGCATGTGATAGCGTACAAACTGCTTGCCTAACATGTAAGGTACGCATCTTTAGAATTAGAAAACTCTCTGACAGATATCTACAGGCTGCTTCACACTCAATCGACATATATTTGCTTGAACAATTAGGCTGTTAGTTTTAAATGATAGTTAATCTTCACAAAGTTACTTAAAAACTTAGCATAAAGAGTTTGAATCAAAACAACTAACACCTTTGTCTTATTCAGAAAGATTTAAAGGGGAACAATCTGTATCGATTGTACAATAACCGCAAAGTCACCTCCAGGATGAAATTATCTCGCCAAACGGAATATTGCCCATAGATCACATCAGTACCTCGTAGCGACTAATTCACTCCCTATTTTCACCATCAAGGGAGTTCCATGCTACAACCTGTGAGTGGCAGCAGCTCACTCAAGCACAACTGCACGTTTACCAGCACTGGCCGAGACTAGTGGTCAATATTTACGCTATTTACCAGTCTTGACCAACCTTCGTGCCTTTACCACAGAATTTTGCAAACTTCACTTTCGGAGTTAAATTTCATTTGACCGTCCTGTATTTCTAAATAACGCTGGGTTTTTTGATATCTCTCCTGAAACTGTGTCTTGTTGAGTCAAAAAACTGTAACGTCCCTTTACTCATAACTATGACATCAGTGAATTGTGCGTTATTGTTTCTTACTGGAACACCGAACAAGGGAGAGCTCCATTCCGGAACGATAACAGCACTTTGGATAATGCAGAGGTTCTGAACGGGAAAGTGTGATAACTGCCGCTGAGCCTTCATGTCCTCGGCGTCCCCATTGCTGTTAGCGGTAAAAAACGGATGGAATGTCGCCTTTGCTGTAACGCACATATTGGAGTTGTTATATCTGCTCTATGGAGGTATGAGAATACAATACTTGTTACTTGGTACGGACGGAGATCTGCATCCCAATTTCTCCCAAGACGAATGTGTACACTCAGACCCCGTTGCTGCGGCAGTATCTGCAGGGCCAAGCAACATTCCTTTTTCCTAACAGAGATGACGAACAGGAAATCTATTGCAGCGTCACTAAGCTTATAAACCCAGAAGCTTTCATCACTGAATTTCAAGAAGAAATCCTGCAACGTTCCTATATCTACGTGATCGTTATTGTAAGACGCACTTGGTATATAAATATGAGTAAACCTAAGATCTCCATTGTCGAAATATCGAATAATACTATCTTATCAAAGATATCTCAACAAATGGTAGGGGACTTTTTTAGCCCATTTCAGGAATTTTATGGTCAACAACTGTAGTGAATCAAGGCCAGTGGGAAAAACGGAACAGAAGAAAACCGATGAGCTTGATACGTGTTGCTACAGTAGAATTTTTAGAATTAGGCGGACTGATAAAATACGGAATGAGGAGGTTCTCCACAGAATCGGAAAAGAAAGGAATATATGGAAAACACTGACAAGACAAATGGACAATATGGTAGGGCGTGTGTTACGACATCAAAGAAATCTGGGTATTGCGTCCATGGTACTGGAGGGAGCTGGAGGGGATGAGATTTGTAGAGATGATAGAGATTTGAATACATCCAACAAATAATTGAGAAGGTAGGGTGCAAGTGCTACTCTGAGATGAAGAGGTCAGAGCAGGGTAGTAATTCGTGGCGCGCTGCATCAAACAACTCAGAAGACTGACGACTGAAAAATGATAGGTCCACAAACCGACACCTCACAGACTCTGCTTTACGACAGGGCGCATTGTCACGCTGATACAATCATCGTCTCCGAAGTGTACGCTGTACACAGTGCTGAGAAATGTGTTCGTATGTTTACACATTTATCATTTTCTTAAGTGCAATGATGAGGCTGCACCCTAACCACGACAAACCACTCCCTAGTGTGACACCACCTCCTCTGTACTCCACTGTTGGCACTACACATTCTACAGTCACTCGACAAACGCGAACCCTTCCATCGGATTGACACAGGGTATACGTGATTCATCATTGAAAGACTTGGGACCATTATTCCACTTATCAATGGTGTCAACTCTTCACACGACCTCAGACGTCACGTGGCTTATGCGGAGCTGTTCGACCATTGTACCTCACCCAATTTAACTCCATACACACAGTCGTTGTGCTATCAGGACTTCTTGTACCACTTCAGTACTCACGAGTCATTCATTCCGCTGATTTCATGCGAGTTTTTGTAAAAAACAACTCGAAGGTCAGCGTCCATCATTACCTGGTCTTCGTTTGTCTGTTGTTGTTCCTTCGCTTTTCTTCTTCACAGTCACATCACCAACCGTCGAATTGGACAGCTTTACAAGGGTTAAAATGTGCCTAATGGATTTCTCGCTCAGGTGACATCCAATGATTTATCTACGTTCGAATTCACTGAGCTCTCCTGACAGATCGGTTCAACTCTTACCGCTTGTTTAAATTTTTGTATAATTCAGAACATCACTCCCAACCTGCAGCATAGAGTCACGGTATCTAAATTTTTTTCTGCAAGCAGATTCTTTTTCCACAGTCTTATGCGATGTATTGCCATTTTCCTGTGTTTGGGGTACAGGTCATACAGCCATATTTTAAACGAAATCCATCCAATTTTTCACAGAAAGTCAAACAGTTCTACAAAAACAAATGATTAATCATAAGAAGCCTGGAGCCCATGCTCTAAAGCAGATATGTATCAGGAAAAACAAAAAATATTTCATTTTCATCTAAATAGTCAATACAGCACATGATACTACATAGCTTTCCAGTTGGTGGTAGTGAGTATAGACATTAATACCACTAATCAATTGTGCACAGTGGATAAACCAAATATCTGTCTTTCATAAAACAAAAAAATATTTCTTAGTTTTGTGACTGAAATGTTACACTAATACTGAACCTCCTCATATTCTACAAAATATTATGCAATTTTATCTCTTGTTTCCTCGGTTTCGGAAAATATAGTTAACATCACATTGAATGATACAAGTCAGGTGAATCATAAGATGGCACAGTGGAGGATTATCTCCATCGTTCCTAATCAAATTATCATCCAGATCCGGTCCTTTAAGTGAGATTTTTGCCCTTTCTCACAGAATTATCTGCTATTCTATAAAAATGCCATTGAAGACTTGTTCTCATGGTTTCAACTACATAACTGCTCCGAGTAGGATCGACGTCACCTTATAAAATAACAAAGAACGAGATAAAGCCGTGCTTTCTAAAGAAGCAATCCCAGAAGACACTTAATACAAGAAATTATTTTCCAGTTAATTCAACAAGAAGTATTTCCTTTACGTGTCTGATACAATGTCACGAAGCCTTTCCACAAAGCGCGAAGATTTAGAAGGCTTCCTTTTAAGGAGCTTTACGTGGTTATAAATTGAGTGAATTACAGGAGAGCCGAGAAAGAAATTTTCTTGACAAAGAGAAAAATAAATAATCATAATATTGGGTTGCCGTGATGATGGGATTATCGCGTTGAGCAGATCTCTAAATATGTGATGAAGAGACTTAACGGGCGACGGAAATTCGGCTACAATCTACGACTATGTTATCAGTGTTCTTTGTCTCGACGCAACGAGAACAGACAGACTCGTCAGAAATTAAAGAATGCCTCGATGTCACTTTAATACTCACTGTTTCTAAAGAATTGCTGCGAACATGATAGCAATGATCCGAATACTGATGGCACTGAGGACACTTTAGTTTATGCAGTCGTACAGAGAAGAAGACACACGGTATGTCAACGCTAGTAAATTGACAAGGCCAGGCATAAATTCTTTATTCGCAAGTAGTTGCTACGTTAGTTTGCAGCTGTCAAGGTGATCGAGTAAAATGAATAAGAAGGGATATCGGCTGTGAGTTTCTATTGGAAACAGTATTGTGTTCTATCAGTAATACTGTGACGTTTACCAAAAAGATAACGCCAGTTATATTGGGTAAGTTTCTTCACGAAGACTAACACTTAAGTTGTTAACAATACTATAGAGGGCACAGATGTGTAGCACCGACCAAAGATGTAGCCTCAAATTAATAAGGTTGAGCGATGTTTTTGGATTTCACCTTTAGCACTATTATGGCGTTGTTTCCTGAAATATTAACTTTTTGTGTACGTTGCTATTTGTACAGTCTTCAGCTCTCACGTCTTTTGGCGCATTTTGGACCAGATATTTTGCCGTTGTAGACTGCAGACTTTCATGTGTAGTGTTACAGTAACAAAGGCACAATAATACGACAGTCTAAGTACGACTGTATTTCAGTAATAATTATATTTCTCAACCTTCAGAAGTAATGGTTATTTAAGTACCTGTGAGCTGGCCAAGCGAAAGACATATGAAAAAGTCCAACAAGAAGCTTAAAAATGCCTTGTATAACGACAACATGGACACTCAGATGTCCTCAAGATGACTACTAGAAAAGAGCTAACATAGTTTAACCACGTGATCGATGAGAAGCCACTGGAATCGGTCGCTTGGAAGGCAAGTGTCATATTTATTGGACGAATTCTTAACTGGATAAAATTTCCATTCGTTGCACTGAATGGTTTCTTTCTATAAATGAGCTAGCATTAATAAAAAATGCCTACAACAAAGGTGAACCACCCGACAGTATCTGATTACAATATTAAAACTAAAAAACTCCGTCCTAACAGGCCTTGGAAGGCCCAACGGTACCGAGCAGCCGCCGTGTCATCCTCAGCCCACAGGCGTCACTGGATGCGGAGATGGAGGGGTATGTGGTCAGCACACCGCTCTCCTTGCCGTATGTTAGTTTCCGAGACTGCAGCCGCTACTTCTCAATCAAATAGCTCCTCAGTTTGCCCCACAAGGGCTGAGTGCACCCCGTTTGCCAACAGCTCTCGGCAGACCGGATGTGACTACAATTTTATTGGGATATAAATCAGTATTAGTGAAGGCGATGAAAGACAGATTCACTGGATGGGTACATGAAAAGTACAGTGCATCTTTAAAGGCAATTACATGCAAGGAGCTGGTACATCTAATTTTAGAGTACTGCTCCAACGTTTAAAATCCTTTGCAAACAGACATTGAACTATTTGGAGACGCAGAGTTCAGATGTGACTTATTAGTATAGCCTATTCGAGAGTGTAGTAGAAATGCTGAGCAATTTAAATGGGGACTATTGGAAGAGAGTTTGTTCCGTCAAAAACCAGTTAGAGAAATACAGGGAACAGATGTTCGAGGAAGACAGTGAGAATTTTACTACCACCAAGAAATATCTCGCCTAGGGATCATGCGAACAAGATAAGTGAGATTATGGTAAGTACCGATGTAAAGGGTGTTTAGAAGTCTTAGAGGTAAACGTCTGGGGGTGATAGATCGCGCCTTGGGGAGTAACTTTTGTTACATGCAAAATGTTCAGTAAGGTTTCTCGGTGACACCAGGCATCAGTTCTTTTTAATTTGCCGAATTAGATGGGCCTACTAACCAAGTGTGCTGCATCTGCATGCTACAGTCAATTGGAGTAGCTTTGAACTACTTTATCCCATATTTTTAAAATACTGGACACAGAATGAGTTACATGTCACAATAGACATTGTATCATTTTGCATCTGTAGCTGCTCTGGGCAGCCTACCACTGACCCCACGTCACCGGAAAGCATTGCTAGTCTGTTGTCCTGAGTCAGCTGACTGGAGAGCCGAATGGCGCTCTGTTGACATCAGTAATGGGAGTTCATTCTGTCTGTATCCGAGTGACGGACGTACAAGTGCACTTGTATTGCGTAGACTGGTAGCCTGTCTATTCCATAATATATTCGCCACGACACACAGGTCGAGTCGCAAGCTTCATTGTGTGGTAGGCCATCAGTTACAACCTGCAGTCAGATTTGACATTTCTGAAAGATAATGTATCCAGTTCCCACTATATTTCAAAGGATGTTATTCCCATGGTTCTGCCGTATTTTCGACAGGTATGTGATGCACTTTTTAAGCAGAAAATGTATGTACAAATACTGCTGCTGAGACGCTGTGTGTTCTTCGTGGCGTCAAAAAACTGCTCTGCGCAGCGAGATCAACAGATCTCTCGTCAACTGAACACATATGGCACACGATGAACTTGTTCGTTCTCCAGGGTCTGCAGTAACCATTGCGGAACTGCAACAATAGAAGAAAGATACTTCAGACAGTCTATTGCCGGACGCCATTCGGCTCCTTCATGTTCGTTTGCATGCGGGAGTACACGCCTGCATCGCTGCCGGAGGGTGAACTGGTGCGAATGTCCTGGCACCCTTCACTCTAACGTGTGTTTCATTTGGTCTGAATCTGCTATCGTACCTCTACGATGATGAACTATCTGTCACCTAACTTAGCAATAAGGTGATGTTGTCCATGAGGCTGCCGCATTTTTTCCGGCAGTGTATGAACATGATTTGACAGAGAACCGGTAATCTGTGACGGACACCCAATTTCATTAAGATGCACTAACTTAATTGTATAATAGGCTGTCAGTACAGCTCAAAATTGCACGAAACTTAATTTGATTCATAAGACAGATCGTAATTCTAACGTTGGACTTGTCTGACGCCATGAGAATGACGTCACAAGCGACAAGAATAAAATCTGTTTCCTTGGTGAAGTGGCAGACTGTTATGGGTGTGCTTTTTTTTTCAAGATGGCGCTTTATAGCTTTCGCTTAGTGTGAAAGTGGTAACAGTGATGCAGCGATACAGGTGAGTGTACCTCACTAGTGTTGTTATTTTCATTGTGGAAGCAAAACAACCATATATTAAGCAAAATGTTTGTTCGTCCCTTACAATGTTAAGAAAAACCTCCTTAAATCTCACAGCACGCCGTGGACCTGCTAACGATCACAAGATAGGTATTTACACAGAGATCTCGGTTTGGGGTTCTGCGTAAGTAGTAGAGGCTCGCATTAATAACATGGGTATAAATCACAGAAATAGAGGTACGCGTGCCAAAGAAACTGGTATAGGCATGTGTATTCAAATACAAAGGTACGTAGTCATGCAGAATATGGAGCTGCGGTAGGCAACACCTATACAAGACAAGTGACTGGTGCAGTTGTTAGATCCGTTTCTGCTGCTACAGTGGCAAGTTTTCAAGATTTAAGTGAGTTTGAACGTGGTGTTATAGTCGCCACATGATTTATGTGACGCAGTATCTCTGAGGTAGAGATGAAGTGAGAATTTTCCCATACGACCGTTTCACGAGTGAACCGTGAATACCAGGAATCCGGTAAAACATCAAATATCCGATATAGCTGCGGCTTCAAAAAGATCCTCTAAGAACGGGACCGACAACGACTGAAGAGAATCGTTGAACGTGACAAAAGTGCAACCCTTGCTGCAGATTTCAATGCTGGGCCGTCAACAAGTGTCAGCGAACGAAACCATTCAACGAAACATCTTCGATATGCGCTTTCGGAGCCGAAGGCTCACTCGTGTACCCTGTCAACACCGACAATGGACTGTTGATATTTCGAAACAGGTTGCCTGGTCGGACGGGTCTCGTTTCAAATTCTATCGAGCGAACGGACGTGTACGGGTAGGGAGACAACTTCATGAATCTACATGAATCTACATGAAGGGTCCCTTCATGTCAGCAGGGAACTGTTCAAGCTGGCGGAGGCTCTGTAATGGTCTGGGGCGTGTGCAGTTGGAGTCAGATCCCTGGTACGTCTAGATACGACTCTGACAGGTGACACGTGCATAAACATCCTGTCTGATCATCTACACCCATTCATCTCCATTGTGCATTCCAACGGACTTGGGAAAATCCAGCAGCCAATGTGACATAGCACACGTCCAGAATTGTCACACAGCGGCTCCAGAAACACTCTTCTGAGTTTAAACACTTCCACTGGCCAGCAAACTCCCCAGACATGAACATTATTGAGCATATCTGGGACGGCTTGCAACGTGCTGTTCAGAAGAGATCTCCACCCTTGTACTCTTACGGATTTATGGACAGTCCTGCTGGATCAGTGGTGACACTTCCCTCCGGCACTACTTCAGACATTAGTTGAGTCTATGCCACGTCGTGCTGTGGCACTTCTGCGTGCTCGCCCAGCCCCTACACGATATTAGGCAGGTGTACGAGTTTCTTTGGCTCTTCAATGTATATATGCGCATACAGGATGCTCTGAAATTTTCATTACAAACTTGTAGTTCTCGTAAAGAGGAGTGAGTACATAATATTTTCAATGGGAACCCATGTCTGGAAAAGTACCGTTTCCGTGCTACAGCCGTTTGAAAATAAGTTTGCAAGGTAGGGTCAGGGGGGTGGGGGAGTGCGTGGGGCGGCGAGGGGGGGGGGGGGAGGGCGGAGGGAGTTATGATCGATTGATATCATTTGCTCTCTATCCCACCTCTCTGACCTGGCTGGTGCCTCATTAATGTGTCTAAGAGTGTTAGAGAAATATGATTGAGTACACGTTTCCAGAATAGACCCACATGATTCTTCAGAATGGTGAAAGCTCGTGGTAGTGGAAAAGCTGCTCGTCGCCTTTACCAGGTTCGTTAGAAACAACGTCCGACTTCATCGAATACCCTTTTCGCGGTAATTACGCAACCGCCTCTAGAAAGGGGTATGTTCACCGTCAGCGGATGTGACTGACAAGCTCCAAGGAGACATCGCCCACCCGACTTGGAAGAGGTCGTGTATGCGAACACTGACTAAGTTTCCCTTTTGTTAATTTGGTTATTAATGAGTGGAATTATAAAAAAAAGTGATGTACAGGGTCACGCGTAATAAAATACTTGCAAAAGCGGTCGCGTTACCATGGTATTTACAAATGGTGGCAGCATGGAAACGGTAGGCTTCCGGACATGTGTTCCAATCAAAAATATTATCTACTCAGTCAGCTCTAGAAGTGTTAGAAGTTTTTAAGAGGTATTTTAGATCACAGTGTATATGTTTTACGTAAGTTCCACATCTTCTCCTAAACCACCCGAACGATTTCAACCAAACTTGGAACACATATCACTTACTGACTGGAAACAATCACTATGGCGATAAGAACAACCCATCTATCGAAAGGGGGGGAAGTGAAGAAGCAGTGGAGCCCACGATGCGCGAATATCCGTACTTCAGTCATCCAGTATTTGAGAATGAGAGCACTTAGAGACTTGTAACAAACTTTGGACATAATTTTAACACTTTACTAAACTTTTTCTCGCTTACGGCCACCACAAAATGCTGAAAGGAAAAAAGTTTATCGCTTACACCATTTTCGCTCTTCATGAAGTAAAACTGCCAAATTAAGTAGGGCTATTTAATTTATTACTTATTTACTTCTTTACAGTATACCACTAAATGTACCACAAAAATTATACACTTTTGCGACACTTAGTTTAGGAGATATGACGTCATAAACTCTGAGAAGAGTGAAAAACTACCGAATCATGCAAGACGTTTGACTTTATTACTTTGTTGCTACTAATTCTATTCACAACACATTTCACAAACAGTATCCACATATGCCGTTGAATGTACCTACATAAATATATCATTGTAGGACGTATAGTTCAAGGGACATGAAGTCATATACACTAAGGCTCGTGAAAAAAATCCGCATCATGCATGACGTTTCAGTTTACTACTTCTTTACTACCAACTCTATTCGAAAGACAGTTGGCAGACAGTGGCCGCATATAACACTGGACGTACCTGCAAATTCATGTCACTGTAAAACACCTAGCTTAGATGACACGACGTCACAAACATTGAACTCTGTGAAATGAAACTGCAGGGTGAAATTCGCTAGACATACAGATGAAATACATGTACAAATACGTGTGAAATACGTTAAATATATGTGAAATAGTAACTTTTGAGAATATGTATCGTTGAGAAGAGCGGTCTGGCAAACAGTACTTTAAAAATGAGCACAAACAGTCTCGATCGCAAAAAACACTTTTTTTGTGGTAACCGGTTTCGATCAGTTATTTGACCATCTTCAGACCTCATACCATGAACTCCAACTGAAATTATTAACAGCTGATCCATTCGCCGCCACTACCTACCATAATGGTATGAGGTCTGAAGATGGTCAAATAACTGATCGAAACTGCTTACCACAAAACAAATGTTTTTCGCGGTAGAGACTGTTTGCGCTCATTTTTAAAATACATGAAATATATGTGACATGTACGTAGGCGCGAAAAGCCACGGGTAAAAAGTAAAAAGATCATCCTAAACCTCCAGAAGGATTTCAGTCGGATCTGGTACACGTATTACAAAGAAATACAGTTTGTATATGAACCATCAGCTATTGTGAGTGTGATAATGTGGAGAGAGAATGGGGGAGGAGGAGATGAACAGACAGCGGGGGGCAAGGAGAGATGGGCAGGCATAGGAGTGGAGGAGGTGAAGTAGTAGTAGTAGTAGGAGGAGGAGGAGGAGGAGGATATGGAGAGAAATAGAAGAAGGTGAAATGGATGGGCAGAGGGAAGAAGAGCAGATGGACACAGGAAAGAGGAGTTGAATAGAGACAGGGGGATGAAGAGATTGGCATAGAGTGCTGGAGGAGGAAAGGAATAGATAGAGGGGAAGAGGATGGAGGATGGGATATGGAGGGGATGAGGAGAGAGAGGAGGAGATGGACATAGAAAGGAAAATGAGGAGTTAAAAGAGAGAGGAGGGGATAGAGAGAGAGGGAAGGAGGAGATGGACAGAGAAAAGGGGAAGGAGGAGACTGACAGAGGGGTAGGTTGAATTAAAGGGGGGAGGAGGATGAGATGACCTTACAGGTGAGGAGCGGATGGATAGAGGGGAAGAGCAGATTGGCAGAGATAAGAGTAGGAGGAGATGATCAGAGAGACGGGTAGGATAAGATGATGGGAGAGTGAGGGTGGAGGAGACTGGGTGAAGAAGGTGGACTGTGAGGAGAGGTAGGAAGGAATAGAAAGAGGGGAGGGGCGAAGGAGGAGATGGTCTACTAGAAGAATGGAATAAGTACATACAGAGGCACCACTGGGTACTAATTTCAAATAATCTAATAGCTGATCTCACTGCTCATTTCCAGAGTTCACCCACCATGTTCGCTGAGGCGCATGGCGCTCTCCAGGACAACGTGCGCGTACTGCAGCTGTCCGGGCTGTGGCCGCCGGCGCGCATGCGTGGCTGGGCGCTGCTGTTTCCGGTGTACACAGGCGTGCTGTACCTCTGTTTCCTGTCCGTGCTGTTCGCCGTGCTGGAGCTCGTCTACCTCTCGCAGAGGGACATCAACGAGCTCACGTACGCGCTCATCGTCGTCATGTCGCACTTGGGCGTCCTGTTCAAGATGACGCACTTCCTCTCCCACAGGGGCGCCTATCTTCGCCTCGTGGGGCGTCTGAACGGCCTGATACAGCAGACACAAACGGACGTTCTCTCTGACCCGCAAAGCGTCCTCACCGCCTGCCACCGGAAAGCGATGCGGCTCACCTACTACACGTTCGCCTACCTAGCACTGACTGGCCTCATCTGGTACCTGCTTCCTATCCTTGACATGTTCTCCTCAGCTTCCACAGGGAGGCGGCTTCCCGTGGTCAACACTCGGTGGATCGACAACAACAACACTGCACTCTACGCTCTTGGATACGCCGTTCAATTTCCGTCCATCTTCTACTTTGTGGCAATTAGTGTGGGACTGGACGGCTTCTTTGCAACCGCCATGATCCACGTCGCTGCCCAGCTGCAGCTTCTCAATTTACGGTTGTCTCAGCTGAACAAAAGTCGGTCACCTGTGTCTGCTGCGACGGAGTTTCCTGGCGTGCACAAACAAGAGTGTTGGTCACCGTTGGCCCTGTGGGAAATTGAATCGCACGAAGAAAGTGGAGGAATGTATCATCAACTGGTTCAAGAAATAAAACGACACCAAGAAATTGTCAGGTACGTATACAATGATATGACAATCGGCTAGGGTTACAACAAGATCCGTTTTTAACGGATTATTCGGTTTTCTAGACCAAATTTTGTTCTTCCGTTTATTATTTAAGCGACAGAATAATTCTCCGATTTGGTAGATCAGTTTACTACAAAGTATACGAGAATCATTCCATAAGTCATGCAACTGTAGTATATCTTTCGATAATGCAACAACATGATAATTCCGTGATGTATATTGAACTGTTGTAACAGTGTGTATTTGAATCCCAACATAAAGTAGGTTTTCATTACAGGATGTTACGATAAAGGTTGAAATGAAATACACGCACTGGAACTCTGTATAAATTTTTTGTGCAGAGTACAAATGGAATACAAATGAATCAAAATCAGCTACTATGGTTCAGAATCGTCCCCCAGTGAATACACAAAGCGTTTCCAACGGTGAGGAAGGCGCTGAATGCCATTGGCATTGCCATCAAGGTGTGCTACCTTTGCCGAAACGCAGTGAGGACATTCGCCCTGTTTGCTAAGCGCTTTCCACGTAGTGGTTTTCTGAGTCGTGGAATGAGGTCCATGTCACACGGACAGAGGTCTGGTGAGTAGTGTGGGTGGGGGAGAATTCATCTTGTAGTACGGCCAACTTCACAACGAACGTTGCAGGCGTGAGCACCGTGATCACTCACGTAAGGGATCGCAATCTGTCGGTTGATTTCGGTAACGTTTGCCACTGACTCTCAAATATATCTACTGCGATGTGATGATGCCACATATTCACACAATATATAGTAGCTGCCATGACATATACGAGTAGAATGATCCTCGTGTGTTGTGGAACAAGTATAATCTTAAGCGTCAGGAAGTTGTTTCTGAAAGTATTTGTATGGAGTGTAGCCATGTGTGGAAGTGAAACGTGGACGATAAATAGTTTAGACAAAAAGAGAATAGAAGCTTTCGAAATGTGGTGCTACAGAAGAATGCTGAAGATTAGATGGGTAGATCACATAACTAATGACGAGGTATTGAATAGAATTGGGGAAAAGAGAAATTTGTCGCACAACTTGACTATAAGAAGGGATCGGTTGGTAGGACATATTCTGAGGCATCAAAGGATTACCAATTTATTATTCGAGGGCAGCGCGGAGGGTAAAAATCGAGGAGGGAGCCCAAGAGATGAATACACTAAACAGATTCAGAAGGATGTTGGTTGCAGTAAGTACTGGGAGATGAATAAGCTTGCACAGGATAGAGTAGCATGGAGAGCTGCATCAAACCAACCTCTGGACTGAGGACCACAACAACAACAAAAACATATACTCTTGAAATATAACTTTGTTACAGTTCATCTGATTATTGTTAGCTAAGACTATAGATAGGTCTGACTTACGTGTTCCAGAGACATACGAACAATGGACTGTCTATTCCATAACAGAAAAAGTAGCTGATGGCCTCAATTGCATTTATAGGAATATATTTATCCGCAAGAAAGGTTATAAGATGACAGACGACAGCCTCTAGGCATCCTTTGCAGCTTTTCCCCTGTAGGAATTCAAAGATGTTGAACAGACTGTAGAACTACTTCACCCACGTGAATAGATTTGCATACATAACATGAATGAGGAGTTCAAAAATCATCGACCTCACCTTAACAGCCTTAACAGCTGTATAAAGAAAGATGGTGATTATGTTGGAAACTGGGTTGTTCCCTTCAGTGTCTGAACAAGGTGTATCAAACATTTCCGAATTGGCAGGCTTTTTGATCAGTATCCCAAGGTTCCAACGCCTTAGTGGAGCGAATTATTTTATTATGTAAAACATTCTCGGTTTTCGAAGATAGTCTCCACCCTCATCGTCACCAGATACTGTCTTCACTGCTGCTGTGGTGGCCATAAATAGCTCGTGGACGGCTTCTGATTGGTTGGCTTGTGATTGGTCGGCGATTACGTACTGCTGTGGCGCTATATCCAGTAAAATAGGAAGGGTCCCGGGTAGAGGGGGTACAAGACCGATTTTTCGTCCTCCTAAGAAAATTAAAGAGGTGTTGCGCCCTGTTAAAAACAGTCTCGGCATCAGCCTCCTTGGAATTTATAATATCCCCTGTGAGTGTGGATGCCGTTTCTGACCGCTGTGCAGAACACCAGTGGCATGTTGAAAATAGAGAACTGGAGAAATAGGCAAATGTGGAGCACAGACTCACTAAAAAACATAAAACACTTTTCGATTAAACAAAAATTTTGTCCCATGCCTTCACATAATGGCATTACGTCATTAAGGAGGCTGTTGACATAAGAATGAGCGAGAAGAACTTTAACCTTGATAGCGGATATTATCTGAGCGGTGCGGGGAAACGAGCGCACTATGCAGAGAAGCAGCAGAGACATTCCTTGCAGTGTTTACTTTCCACGGAAGCGGTGGCGTCACCAGCGCAGACGTTGACACCTTCTGAGACGGCAGTATGTCCAACTAAAAACCATCCACGGGCTATATAAAGGCTACCACATCAGCAGTGAAGACAGTCAGTTGCTCCTGACGATGACGATGAAGGCTATCGTCAGAAGCACGAGATTATATCAGGAATGGACGCGGCAAGAAAACCGAAAATGTTCTACATATCAGTGCGGTCGCGAAAGACTTCGTTCTTAATTATTTCATTCACGAAGAACAAGTGGTGTGACACAAGAAACAGATATTCAAAGGATTTAATTATAGCAGATCTACAGGTAACAGTGAACTGTAACAGCATGACCTATTCAGAAATGTATCATTTCCAAAGAGTGAGATTCAGTTAGTAAAAAGTGACAAATGTTCAATGAAATACAATTAGAATCAATCTGAATCTGATAGACTAGTCTTTAAAAGTGATAAATATGCTTTTTTTGTTCCATAGAGTGTGTTTCTGCGCTATAAATATTGTGTATACTCTGTTAAATATATGGAAGGACTACGTAACTTTTTGTGTGGCATAAAATATTGTTGTAAACAAATAATTAGTCGTCACTCGTTTTTTAATTTTACAAAACCAGGCAACCCTATAGTTCCCAATGTTAATGCAGAGAAAGATTCTCAGCTCTCCTAAAAAAGAAAAAGGATTTTCTGAGCTGCTTGCACCATCAGATAAGTTTTAGGTAGCGTTCGAGTGCAATCTTTCGCTACTTGTGCCAGTGTAAAAGGAAAACTGCTTACGTAATGGGTATCCAACTTTACAGGGATGTTGTTCAGATTGTGCGTTGCAGCATTTGCATTGTTACTACTATTGGTGTCGTGACTTAACATTAGGCTCTAGTAATGGTACGGCGACGTAGGATTGAAATAGAAGCCTCACAATGAGTCTGCATTACAGTTGCAGACAGTCAATGTGGGTCTGGACAAGTTGAGTGGCGCTTTATTTGTAAAGCAGTTTTATCGAAACAATAGCCAGTGCTGCTGCTCTTCGCGTGTATCGTTACGTTGAAGGAATATGGACGGGTCTTTCTTCCTCACCGTGGTTGAAGAACGTGATTCGGAAGTGGAATGAACTGGTGATTTGGGAATTGTGCCTGGGAGAGGTTGACGGCCAATTGCGCCACAAATTGTTGAAGAATTTAGTGTTGCCTTGGCTGGGAATGCTAGATGCAGTGTGTGATCTACAAGTAGTGCACGACCTGTGTCACGACAGCTAAACATTGGATGGTCCACCATTCGTAAAGTGCTGCGAACAGTTGCGAAACGGTATCTCCACTGCAGTTCGAAGCTGTCACGGGTGCAGATGGCCGCCACATTGAACAACATTTGTAACCTGTAACGTAAGCTTGGTACGCACTTAACAGTTATTACCCTGTCATGTGAAAATTAAGATGTGTTTCTTTCGATGGTTTATTCGTTATTTCTCTTGTACATGTGCTTACAAATGTTTGCACAGGGTTTTAATGTCCTATTATCAGTCGTTATTCCACCATGTGTATCTGGAAAACTCTTAAAAAATTCACAATAGTTGAAAATTATTGTCTTTGTATTAGACTGCATAGACCCAGTTTCAATATCAACAGGTTCACTCTTCGAAAATTACACATTCTTTCGGATGTAAAGTAATTAATTTAGAGACACGCTGTCAACTTATTACAGGTTTATTTGCTAACGTTAACCAAAATATACACTCCTGGAAATTGAAATAAGAACACCGTGAATTCATTGTCCCAAGAAGGGGAAACTTTATTGACACATTCCTGGGGTCAGATACATCACATGATCACACTGACAGAACCACAGGCACATAGACACAGGCAACAGAGCATGCACAATGTCGGCACTAGTACAGTGTATATCCACCTTTCGCAGCAATGCAGGCTGCTATTCTCCCATGGAGACGATCGTAGAGATGCTGGATGTAGTCCTGTGGAACGGCTTGCCATGCCATTTCCACCTGGCGCCTCAGTTGGACCAGCTTTCGTGCTGGACGTGCAGACCGCGTGAGACGACGCTTCATCCAGTCCCAAACATGCTCAATGGGGGACAGATCCGGAGATCTTGCTGGCCAGGGTAGTTGACTTACACCTTCTAGAGCACGTTGGGTGGCACGGGATACATGCGGACTTTCATTGTCCTGTTGGAACAGCAAGTTCCCTTGCCGGTCTAGGAATGGTAGAACGATGGGTTCGATGACGGTTTGGATGTACCGTGCACTATTCAGTGTCCCCTCGACGATCACCAGTGGTGTACGGCCAGTGTAGGAGATCGCTCCCCACACCATGATGCCGGGTGTTGGCCCTGTGTGCCTCGGTCGTATGCAGTCCTGATTGTGGCGCTCACCTGCACGGCGCCAAACACGCATACGACCATCATTGGCACCAAGGGAGAAGCGACTCTCATTGCTGAAGACGACACGTCTCCATTCGTCCCTCCATTCACGCCTGTCGCGACACCACTAGAGGCGGGCTGCACGATGTTGGGGCGTGAGCGGAAGACGGCCTAACGGTGTGCGGGACCGTAGCCCAGCTTCATGGAGACGGTTGCCAATGGTCCTCGCCGATACCCCAGGAGCAACAGTGTCCCTAATTTGCTGGGAAGTGGCGGTGCGGTCCCCTACGGCACTGCGTAGGATCCTACGGTCTTGGCGTGCATCCGTGCGTCGCTGCGTCCGGTCCCAGGTCGACGGGCACGTGCACCTTCCGCCGACCACTGGCGACAACATCGATGTACTGTGGAGACCTCACGCCCCACGTATTGAGCAATTCGGCGGTACGTCCACCCGGCCTCCCGCATGCCCACTATACGCCCTCGCTCAAAGTCCGTCAACTGCACATACGGTTCACGTCCACGCTGTCGCGGCATGCTACCAGTGTTAAAGACTGCGATGGAGCTCCGTATGCCACGGCAAACTGGCTGACACTGACGGCGGCGGTGCACAAATGCTGCGCAGCTAGCGCCATTCGACGGCCAACACCGCGGTTCCTGGTGTGTCCGCTGTGCCGTGCGTGTGATCATTGCTTGTACAGCCCTCTCGCAGTGTCCGGAGCAAGTATGGTGGGTCTGACACACCGGTGTCAATGTGTTCTTTTTTCCATTTCCAGGAGTGTATTTGCTTAACATGTTGCGAACCTAAGATTTCTATAAATGAAATGTGTCTAGCAGATGGCAATAGCTCACATACGTCTGGTTTGATTGAATAATATTTACAAGATGGCAATATGTGTGACATTCAAGAAAAAAAGTGTTTTGTCGTAAGATTTAATATCGTTAAAATAATTTTCTGGTGCAAATAAGTCATTTACTTTTTTACGTAAAAGCTGATTCTGTCACCTAAAACCTCCAGTCATGTTGTTTCATAAGGTAATTACAGTGTTAACATGGTGGTATGGGTTCATTCAGCGCTAATTGCAAACCAGAGTCTTCCAATTGATTTCGATTACCTGCACCAGTGTAGGCTGACACCCAGCGCCGTTTACAGTAGCACAATCTATGGTTCAAATGGCTCTGAGCACTATGCGACTCAACTTCTGAGGTCATCAGTCGCCTAGAACTTAGAACTAATTAAACCTAACTAACCTAAGGACATCACACACATCCATGCCCGAGGCAGGATTCGAACCTGCGACCGTAGCGGTCACGCGGTTCCAGACTGAAGCGCCCTTAACCGCACGGCCACACCGGCCGGCAGTAGCACAATCTCTCCGATGTAATCAGAATCATGCAAATCGCCAAATCTGAGGCACGAAGTATAACCCACGCAAAGCCTTTTATGTCACGATGAACTGTAACTACATGTTACATTTCGTTCCAAATCGATTGCAAGAGACAGTCTAAATTTATAAATTGGTAGGATATTGCCAGCATTGGCGGCCCTTAAAGGCGGAAGAATCAGCAATGATCAACGACATGAGGATGCAGAAGGCAATGGAAACCACTGCATTAAAGACACGTAACGTGTATACACAGGACATGCGGCCTGTAATTGAAGAAGTGACATGATGATCTCTCCATTGGCAAAAGATTCCGGAATAGCCCCCATTCGGATCTCCGGGAGGGGACTGCCAATGGGGAGGTTACCATGAGAAAAAGATTGAATAATCAACGAAAGGATAACGTTCTACGATTCGGGGCGTGGAATGTCAGAAGCTTGAACGTGGTAGGGAAACTAGAAAATCTGAAATGGGAAATGCAAAGGCTCAATCTAGATATAGTAGGGGTCAATGAAGTGAATTGGAAGGAAGACAAGGATTTCTGGTCAGATGAGTATCGGGTAATATCAACAGCAGCAGAAAATGGTATAACAGGTGTAGGATTCGTTATGAATAGGAAGGTAGGGCAGAGGGTGTGTTACTGTGAACAGTTCAATGACCGACTTGTTCTAATCAGAATCGACAGTAGGTCAACACCGACAACGATAGTTCAGGTATACATGCCGACGTCGCAAGCTGAAGATGAACAGATAGAGAACGTGTATGAGGATATTGAAAGGGTAATGCAGTATGTAAACGGGGACGAAAATCTAATAGTCATCGACTGGAATGCAGTTGCAGGGGAAGGAGTAGAAGAAAAGTTTACAGAAGAATATGGGCTTGGGACAAGGAATGAAAGAGGAGAAAGACTAATTGAGTTCTGTAACAAGTTTCAGCTAGTAATAGCGAATACCCTGTTCAAGGATCACAAGAGGAGGAGGTATACTTGGAAAAGGCCGGGAGATACGGGAAGATTTCAATTAGATTACATCATGGTCAGACAGAGATTCCGAAATCAGATACTGGATTGTAAGGCGTACCCAGGAGCAGATATAGACTCAGATCACAATATAGTAGTGATAAAGAGTAGGCTAAAGTTCAAGACATTAGTCAGGAAGAATCAATACGCAAAGAAGTGGGATACGGAAGTACTAAGGAATGACGAGATACGTTTGAAGTTCTCTAACGCTATAGATACAGCAATAAGGAATAGCGCAGTAGGCAGTACAGTTGAAGAGGAATGGACATCTCTAAAAAGGGCCATCACAGAAGTTGGGAAGGAAACCATATGTACAAAGAAGGTAGCTGCGAAGAAACCATGGGCAACAGAAGAAATACTTCAGTTGACTGATGAAAGGAGGAAGTACAAACATGTTCCGGGAAAATCAGAAATACAGAAATACAAGTCGCTGAGGAATGAAATAAACAGGAAGTGCAGGGAAGCTAAGACGAAATGGCTGCAGGAAAAATGTGAAGATATCGAAAAAGATATGATTGTCGGAAGGACAGACTCAGCATAAAGGAAAGTCAAAACAACCTTTGGTAACATTAAAAGCAACGGTGGTAACATTAAGAGTGCAACGGGAATTCCACTGTTAAATGCAGAGGAGAGAGCAGATAGGTGGAAAGCATACATTGAAAGCCTCTATGAGGGTGAAAATTTGTCTGATGTGATAGACGAAGAAACAGGAGTCGATTTAGAAGAGATAGGGGATCCAGTATTAGAATCGGAATTTAAAAGAGCTTTGGAGGACTTACGGTCAAATAAGGCAGAAGGGATAGATACCATTCCATCAGAATTTCTAAAATCATTGGGGGAAGTGGCAACAAAACGACTATTCACGTTGGTGTGTAGAATATATCAGTCTGGCGACATACCATCTGACTTTCGGAAAAGCATCATCCACACAATTCCGAAGACGGCAAGAGCTGACAAGTGCGAGAATTATTGCACAATCAGCTTAACAGCTCATGCATCGAAGCTGCTTACAAGAATAATATACAGAAGAATGGAAAAGAAAATTGAGAATGCGCTAGGTGACGATCAGTTTGGCTTTAGGAAAAGTAAAGGGATGAGAGAGGCAATTCTGACGTTACGGCTAATAATGGAAGCAAGGCTAAAGAAAAACCAAGACACTTTCATAGGATTTGTCGACCTGGAAAAAGCGTTCGACAATATAAAATGGTGCAAGCTGTTCGAAATTCTGAAAAAAGTTGGGGTAAGCTATAGTGAGAGACGGGTCATATACAATATGTACAACAACCAAGAGGGAATAATAAGAGTGGACGATCAAGAACGAAGTGCTCGTATTAAGAAGGGTGTTAGACAAGGCTGTAGCCTTTCGCCCTTACTCTTCAATCTGTACATCGAGGAAGCAATGATGGAAATAAAATAAAGGTTCAGGAGTGGAATTAAAATACAAGGTGGAAGGATATCAATGATACGATTCGCTAATGACATTGCTATCCTGAGTGAAAGTGAAAAAGAATTAAATGATCTGCTGAACGGAATGAACAGTCTAATGAGTACACAGTACTTTGAGAGTAAATCGGAGAAAGACGAAGGTAATGAGAAGTAGTAGAAATGAGAACAGCGAGAAACTTAACATCAGGATTGATGGTCACGAAGTCAATGAAGTTAAGGAATTCTGCTACCTAGGCAGTAAAATAACCAATGACGGACGGAGCAAGGAGGACATCAAAAGCAGACTCGCTATGGCAAAAAAGGCATTTCGGGCCAAGAGAAGTCTACTAATATCAAATACCGGCCTTAATTTGAGGAAGATATTTCTTAGGATGTACGTCTGGAGTACAGCATTGTATGGTAGTGAAACATGGACTGTGGGAAAACCGGAACAGAAGAGAATCGAAGCATTTGAGATGTGGTGCTATAGACGAATGTTGAAAATTAGGTGGACTGATAAGGTAAGGAATGAGGAGGTTCTGCGCAGAATCGGAGAGGAAAGGAATATGTGGAAAACACTGATAAGGAGAAGGGACAGGATGATAGGACATCTGCTAAGAAATAAGGGAATGACTTCCATGGTACTAGAGGGAGCTGTAGAGGGCACAAACTGTAGAGGAAGACAGAGATTGGAATACGTCAAGCAAATAATTGAGGACGTAGGTTGCAAGTGCTACTCTGAGATGAAAAGGTTAGCACAGGAAAGGAATTCGCGGCGTTCCGCATCAAACCAGTCAGTAGACTGATGACCAAAAGAAAAAGGATATTGCCAGTTCAAGGAACGTATCGATGGCTCGTAGCAATATCGTTAATATCAAAGAATTAATTAAAGTGGATTATTCTTGGAGTGAAAAAGCTTAAGCTACCAATTAAACGTAATACTTGCAAATTTCCGGATCAGCTAGTGAGTTCACTAACTGGCCCCACTTCGTCACTTTAAGTTCGGTGTCGATGGCACTTTTTTAAAATTAACAGTATTTTGCAAATAAGTTTAAGAAAACAGCTTCAAAAGTCTTGGTGCGGTAAAAACGGTACCAACATTTCACCGTTAGGCAAAGGGAGGCCAGAATTCCTGACAGCAAAGCGACAAGGACAAAGTGCACGAAGTGAGTCCGCTGCTTTCGGCATTAAGTGGAATGTCTTGGCAACTATGGGACGTGATACCCTTGATTTATGTAACGCAGTGGTCGGGGGTCGTCCTTTCAGATAACCCTCTTTTGGGTTTTTGATCTGAGCCACAGAGGCCAAAGTGAAAACATTAAGTTCTGGTAGCTATCCCAAAAAGAAGCAGAGTTTTTAAACAACAAATTCGGTAATACACAGCAGCAGGTGGATGAAACTTATAAAAATAATGTACACGTGTGTGAAGCAGACAGAACAGGCTGTCGCAACACTAACAATGAAAACACGTAGACAAGAGAACTGCTAGTAGAAATTTAAGAAAAGAGTTATGTACGCGGCTGTGAAGCAGGCAGAGGAGATTGTTATCTCAGTAACATACGCAATCATAGAAAGTAAATTTAAAATAATGCACACGTCCGTGAAGCAGACTATGGAGACTGCAGTAAGAAAAAGTGTGACTTTCAGCTTGCGAACGGGAGTACTGACAAGGGGCCAGGCATTACCAGATCCATTATGAGCAACAAAATCCCAGGCAAGTGAAGAGCCTAGAGGAGGCAAATCTGCCAGATACACTAACCGGCTCGCTTTCGGTCTGCGCCCAGACAGCCGCTCGATTCAGTACCGAATCTAAACCATACACACAAAACACAAATTAAAATTACATAGCAAGCGAATTACAGGCAGTATGAGGACCTCGAACACAACAGAGACATAAGGTTGTTAAATTGAGCCCATTTGGCCCGCAAGTATTGAAAATAAAATAAATATAGAAGGTACTTAAATTCAGGAAACAGCAGATATTAAAATTTTAAATTAGGGAACACAAGCACCTATAGTGCAAAGCGACACCAACTTTTTGAAAGTTGTACTCTTTTACAGTTAAACAAATGTTTGGCTTGGTCGGGTTCTTATTACCAGGCTGCAGTCCACATTAAAGGCATCGTCCAATCACTTTCTGGGAAGAACAACAGATGACACTTAGAAGTATGGGCACTGGATGGAAGAACGAGGGCGGGAATGGGAGGTTGGGGTGGGGTTGGGGTGGGGGCGGGGGGGGGGGGGTCCTGGAAATCACGACTATCTTTTAACGCACACAAGAAATGGTACTCACCATAGTTCCAAGTCCACCAACCAAAGCAGCAGGGAATAACCCAAAGTCGAACTCCAAAATATCGCTAGTCACTGCACAGGCATGGTAAAGGCACAATCCACTAAATAATCACCAGCCATCCCAACATTTAAAGTGGGCCACCACGGCTCCCAGGCACATGGCGTGATTGCGAGCGAGACTCAGCCAAACACCCAGCCCCTAGCATACAGCACCTGTACGTGCTGAGGGCGCACTTAAATCACACTCGCATTATCGCGACGGTACAACCTCAACGGACATCAAGGAAACCGTAGCTAACAAGGGAACCTCCCCATTGCTCCCCCCTCAGATTTAGTTATAAGTTGGCACAGTGGATAGGCCTTGAAAAACTGAACACAGATCAATCGATAAAACAGGAAGAAGATGTGTGGAACTATGAAAAAAATAAGCAAAATATACAAACTGAGTAGTCCATGCGCAACGTAAGCAACATCAAGGATAGGGTGCGCTCAGGAGCGCCGTGGTCCCGTGGCTAGCGTGAGCAGCTGCGGAACTAGAGGTCCTTGGTTCAAGTCTTCCCTCGAGCGAATAGTTTAATTTTTTATTTTCAGACAATTATTATCTGTCCGTCCGTCCGTCCGATGCGAGGTAACTGCGCCGTAGTATGGGGATGCTACACCTAAACAAACATCGAAACACACGACGTCAGTCGACTACAGCGCACGGAAGAGAGAGTATTCCTGCTAACGAGGCTCCCTGGCTGGCAGTTGACTATTCGCTACTTTGGACGAGAGTGCATTAAACACGTGAGATCTATTCCGTGGGCAATATGAATCCAGCAAATATAGCTCGCGACTTCAATAACAAGGCCAATGAATATTTTCCGAACTGTAAGGAATCGGAAAGTTCCTTAAGAGATCTAACAATTGTCGAACATTTGTATGATTATTTCCTACAGTTGTTGATAAACAGTACGTGTGGTGACGACGATACCTTGCTGATTGCTGCGGGGCTGTATGCACCAGATGATGAGATTGTTGACGATCCGTACATAGAATACGAAGAGGAAATGCTGATAATTCAATCTGATGGTATTTCTTTGGGTAACATGAAGGAAATGCTCCAATACAGGTTACTGTCCAAACCAATTAAAAGACGCAAATATAGATTATGGAGTGAAGTAACAAATAAATTTAAGAAAATTAAAGGGATGGATGAGAAAAATACAATTAAATATTGCAAAGAAGTCGTGGAACGAGGTGGAACCCGAAGACAGAAGTTCAGTGAACTAGAAAACCATGTATACCGACAATTTATTAAAGCCAGAAATGAATTAAGTGCAGTTCATGATACAGACCTACAGATTTGGGGATTGCATTACGCTAAACAAATCGGCCTGGACTTCAAGGCTTCATCTCATTGGCTTGTCACGTTCAAAAGAAAATACAAAATTACGAGCAGGAAGATTACGAAACATGTAAGCAAGAACTACGGGAATAAACTGGAGGAACTTTTAGAGTGTTCCAAGACGTTTGTTACATAAACTAACGTCAGATTCCAAAAGTATGAAGACGCATATATTATCAACACAGATCAGTCCGGTTTTAACTATGCAATGAAATCGACCCGCACGCTATCGTTAGTTGGAGAAGGCGACACGGAACGTACTGTTGACCAACTGCATGCCACTTCACGTAGTTATACCATACAATACGCTCTGAACAAAGTAGAATTTCTTTCACCTACATTTTATTTATGTTTGCAGGAAAAAAAAATGTATTTGGACCGCAAGTTCAGCAACAGGTAAATAGGGTACTTACGCAAACGCCGAGTGTCATTGTGAATTGCAGTGCGTCTGGAAAAATGGAGAAAAGACTAGTGAAAGACTTTAATGAACGTGTGATTGCTCCTTACGCGGACAAAGATTTTGCCTTACTCCTTGACAGCTATACAGGACAGAAGGATCAGGCACTGTACAATTCCTACAGGTTGTACAACTCTTGTGCAACCGTTAGATGTGTTTGGTTTTCGGCAAGTGAAATACTTTGTGAAAAGATTGTATGATTTTGCGAAGCTGCACAGGTACACAGAGCAGTATTGTTTACATGATCGTGTGTCAATTGTCAAAGGTCAGGCACTCACGCATAATCAACTTCGCTGTCCAAAATTTCAGGACATGTTCAGATTTACTTGGACATATGCGAGATTTGACGGTCTATACACGGAAAAATTTGAAAACTTTAAAAACATATGTTTTGACAGAGCACGGGGAAAACTGTGCGACTGAGAAACTGTTGCATTCATTTGTTGCAGTTTATGTGACAAACTCTTATGTTTTCATTACTTTTTCGGCAGTGATTATCACATCCACAAGAAAACCTAAATCGGGCAAGGTAGAATAATCTTTTTACCCATTCGCCAAGTGTACAAGTTAGGCGGGTCGACAACATATTCCTGTCATGTGACGCACATGCCATATGGAATATATCAGACGTGTTTTCCTGTGGAGGAATCGGTTGACCTATGACCTTGCGATCAAATGTTTTCGGTTCCCATTGGAGAGGCACGTCCTTTCGTCTACTAATCGCACGGTTCTGCGGTGCAGTCGCAAAACACAGACACTAAACTTATTACAGTGAACAGAGACGTCAATGAACGAACGGACAGATCATAACATTGCGAAAATAAAGAAAGTAAACTTTTCACTCGAGGGAAGATTTGAACCAAGGACCTCTTACTCCGCATCTGCTCACGCTAAACGCGGTACCACGGCGCTCCTGAGCTCGTACTATCCTTGATGTTGGCTATCTTACGCATGGACTACTTAGTAACTAAATCTGAGGGGGGTGCGATGGGGAGGTTCCCTTGTAAGCAACACTACCCAAAGAGATTCCACAAGGACAGTTATCGACAAAGCGTGCGCATCGCTCACTTTTAAGTGTTTGCATATACAAATTTAGGGCACTTTTTGCAATTCCATTTGGGATCAATGTACTTATTTGCCTTCCCCATTATTCAGTCTTCCCTCATTTCCCTGAGGTAGCTCATAGTAAGATATCCTTGTAAATGTACGAGAGGTGATCAGTAAGCAGTGAAATAATTTTTTCTTCTGAAATCAGATAGATTTTATCCGGGATCCAATTTACCATAGCTTCCCCACTCTTTTGCCTACAGAAACCTGTTTTTTCAACATAATTCTTTACAGTGCGGCGTGCCGTGCGGAGTGGCCACACGGTTAGAGGCGCCATGTCACTAATCATGCGGCCCTCCCTTCGGAGGTTCTAGTCCTCCCTCGGGCATGGATGTCTGTGATGTCCTCAGGTTAGTTAGGTTTAAGTAGTTCTAAGTCTAGGGGACTGATGACCTCAGATGTTAAAAGTCCCATAGTCCTTAGAGCCATTTGAACCATTTTTTGAAAACGCTGATGTCCTTTCTCCAATTTCTTGAGGTAGCACAGTACACTTCAGAGTTGATCGTTGCTTCAGAATATCAACAGTATAACACCTTTAGAGTCCCAGAGGTCCGTCGCAACGACTTTACTGAATGTAGATGCGGCTCTGAACTTTTCCTTCGCAGGAGAGGTGATGTGGCGGCACTCCATGGGTTGAAGTTTTGTTTCCGGTTCAAAGTGAAAAACCCATGTGACAAAAAATTGTCACGATCAGCCTCCAAACGCACAAGCAATTTCACACTCCTTATCCTTCGTTGCTCTTTATGATCTTCTGTTACGAGGCGAGGAACCCAGCTTGCACGTACTATTGTGCACTGCAACTGGTGGACGAGTGTGTCAGCACTAGTAACAGAAGCGACCAGCCGAGCAGCGAGTTGTTTAACTGTGATCCACAGGTCACCTCGAATGAGAGTGCCCACACCCTTCAAAAGGACTGGAGTCACATCTACGTGCGGCCGGCCTATGTGCGGGTAGCCTGTGTGCGGCCGGCCGGCACATGGGACATCGGACAGGTTTGCGTTACCTTGCTGTTATGATGACAGATGCCCAGCCAAACGACTCGCTGTGCTTTTCTTCATTGCCACGTCTCCGCAGATAGTCTGCAAGCCCTATAATTATCTGCAATTCTGTGGTTTTCCGTCAAAAGAAAATGACAGCTCTTTGCTCAGATGCCATTTCGAAGACTACGTACGGCTTCGCCACCTGTCGTAACTTCATGAAACATAGGGGCTGAAGCGCTAAAGCTGGAATATTCGAACCTGTCCCACGTGATATTCCACATTTTTTCAAATGAAATCGGCAGAGAAAAATATGCGTTACATTATTGATTGAACACCTTTCGTATGTGTCAGTGCGCTAGTGTTCGCCATATTGAACGCTAAAATATTTGGCATCTCCTCGAATTTGTGGGAAAAGGCACCTCTCCCACATATCGAGGCATGTGATTCCTGCATATGAGCGAAAGAATGCGCACTAGGTAGCTGCATCATGGAAACCCCTACCGGCGAACACAGAAACCATCATGTTCCAGATGCTGAATTGCTGGCCGGTGTGGCCGTGCGGTTAAAGGCCCTTCAGTCTGGAACCGCGTGACCGCTACGGTCGCAGGTTCGAATCCTGCCTCTGGCATGGATGTGTGTGATGTCCTTAGGTTAGTTAGGTTTAATTAGTTCTGAGTTCTAGGCGACTGATGACCTCAGAAGTTAAGTCGCATAGTGCTCAGAGCCATTTGAACCATTTTTTGATGGTGAATAAGCAAACATTCGCTTCGATGCGAGCGTTAAATCGACCACAAGATTCATTCATGAAGAATGTATAGCGGTATCGAGTGCGTTTACGTCGCTCACACACGACGCTGCCAATGCGCTGCTCTGTAACGACCCGAGTATAGTGATTCCAAACCGACCGCCGTTCGCTCTGGAATCTCCGTCACTTGCCGCAAGACCGACCGTCGGCGCAACATATGCAGACAGAGATCGCCGCTCAAGGCCACACCCTCAAAGCAGCGGGTTTTATCGTTCTGCGGCTATTTATATGTCTGAGCGTCCAGACGTCCAGCAGAGGACACGACGAACTTGGGAAGACTGTCATCGTCAGCTGCGCAGCAGGCCTCAGTTACTAGAAGCGACTGCTCACTGGATCAAGGACGTTATACAGTTGGACGAACAAATGTCATTGATACTCAGGAGAGCTTCCAGCTTGACAGCGTTTAAATCTACATCTCATCTACATCTATATGGTTATTCTACAGATCTCACTTAAGCGCCTGGCAGAGGGTTTCATCGAACCACCCTCACACAAATTCTCTAATACTCCACTCTCGAGAAGCTTGAGGGAAAAACGAACACGTATGTCTTCCCGTGAGAGCCCTGATTTCCTATATTTTGTTATGATGCTCATTTCTCCTCATGTAGGCCGGCGTCAACAATATATTTTCGTATTTATAGGAGAAAGTTGATGACTGAATTTTCGTCAGAAGATCTCGTCACAACGAGAAACACCATTGTTTAAATTATTTCCGCCCCAAATCCTGTATCATGTCCGTTACAATCTCTCCTCTATTTCTCGATGACAGAAAACGTTCTGCCCTTCTTTGAACTTTATCGATGTACTCCGTTAATTCTATCTGGTGAGGATCCCACACCGCGCAGCAGTACTCCAAAAGAGAACAAATAAGCGTAGTGTAGGCAGTCTCAATGCAGTCTTTGGTTCGCCTTCCCTACAATATTTTCTATGTGTTCCATCCTATTTAAATATTTCGCAATTGTGATAGGTACTTAGTTGAATTTTCAGCCTTTAGTTTTGATCGATTTATCGTGTAACCGAACTTTAACGCATTCCTTTTAGCACTCAGGTCTATGATCCCGTACTTTTCATTACTTATTGTCAATTGCCAATTTTTGTTCCATTAGATATTTTACCTAAATCGTAAATAATTGAATGTGAATCCTACCCATGCAACTGTATGTCCATGTGGTGGTGGGGATGTGGTGAAAAATCTACCTTATAGCTGCCTCCTGCAACTGATGCACAACAGATATAGTCTTGTGAAGACTCATGTATCATTTTGAAACAGCCTGTATTTGTAAGCCGCACTTGGTAGTACACAGGTTGCGACCCTTCTCAGGGAAGCTAGATTGTAGATAGTTTAATGAAATGAAATGTCGTGTGGCTAAGGCCTCCCGTCGGGTAGACTGTTCGCCTGGTGCAGGTCTTTCGATTTGACGCCACTTCGGCGACCTGCGCGTCGATGGGGATGAAATGATGGTGATTAGGACGACACAACACCCAGTCCCTGAGCGGAGAAAATCTCCGACCCAGCCGGGAATCGAACCCGGGACCTTAGGATTGACATTCCGTCACGCTGACCACTCAGCTACCGCGGCCGGACCGATAGTTTAATGAAGGGAGGGGACAAGTAACACAGGGTTTTACTCGACTAACCAGTTTTGCAGTTAGTTGCAGTGCGATGCAATCTTGTAGTGAATAGAGAGTCACAGTTCAAGCGTTGTAGACTGACAGTAAACTATGCTGGTCAGAGCCTCGGACCACGTAGCATAGGGAGACAAAACCCAAAGCTCTGTCGAATGTGAAAACAGTAGTAGAGAGCGACTGTTACGACTACAAGGAATGTGGGCTGAAATCCATACTGACGAACGAATATCAGAATCGCGTTATACACAATACAGCTGGAACATTTTAAGATTAGGATCGAGGTCCTGCAAGTGAAGTAACAGCTACATCCAAGAGTCTATAGATGCGTAATTGTCATGTCCACGTGACTTGTTTGGAGCGCAACTTGCAGGTGTTCTTGCGGTTACCAAGGTGGAACTATGAGCCACGCAAATCATATCGTCGATACTCTCTGAGTCCGTCACCATATCGGTGGTGTGGTTGTATGTTAGACTCAACGTTAGTTACAGACAATGTTATTGAACCGTTACACTGGGACGACCCTATGCCTGATCTCGATACAAAATCCCGGAAATACCTACGTGCCAGCTTTGGGGCTTCTTACACTTTGTTCTGATTCCAATTTTCTTCCTAGTATTTAAGAGCTTTCTTACTAAGCCGATGTAGTCTGATGTCTCTGTGTCACCCACATGTTTGTTTGTAGACTTCAGCTAAAAAAAGGCAATGAATGAATTTGTGACATACGTGGTTAGCTTCATTTTCTTATATATAGGAACGTGATATTTGTAGTGTTTGTAGTCTTTTTCACGTAAGATCTCGTTCATAGAAAACATTGACATATTTTGTGTAGTTTTCTAACTACATTTCATGTTGGTGTGCAGTTTCACTGCTGAGTCAGTGACAATAAACATCGCTATATGACTTTGTTTCTAGCTTCGTGAAGTTCCTGCAGACTGTGATGAGCCCAGTGGCCTTCATTCAATTCCTCTTCAGCGTTGGCAGCATCTGCGTCACACTCTTCCAGGCAACTTTCGTAAGTGAACTGCTTTATTTGCTTTCAAATTATTTGCCTCGCCTTGAGGTCAATCTATATAAATTGTGAGACTCTCAAACTCCGGCTGCACAGGCATCGGTAGGCCAACGTTACCGACGGACCACCGCATCAACCTCAGCCGATAGGCGTCTTTGGATGCAGAAGTGGAGCGGCATGTGATTAGCACACCGCTCTCCCGGTCGTTTTCAGCTTTCGTGACCGGGGCCGCTACTCCTCAATCTAATAGTTCCGGAACTGGCCTCACAAGGGTTGAGTGCACTACTCTTGCCAACAGTGCAAACCAGAACCGGACTGTCACCCATTGAAGTGCTCGCCACACCCGACAGCACCTCGGTGATGCGGTGGGAACCGGCGTTACCACTGCAGCAAGGCCATTGGCAAGCTAAGATACATGGAATGTTATTTCATAATGAGGACATACTTTTCGTAGGGACTTAACAATGTCTATATTTAATTTGCATTGAAAAATAACTCTTCTATTCAGTTTTATCAAGCAGTATAATGGTGTTTTATCTTTATCTTCCGTAAGTTTGAAATTGGTAGTTTAAATATATTTGAGTAAATTTAGTAAACGCAGTGGTTTCCATCACATTAGCGCGAGTGTGTTTTGGAGTAGTACGGCGGAGGTACTCTTGCTCTGTACAGCGTGAACCAGAACTGCACCAAAAAACTTTTCAGTGGATGTTCACGGATATTTTCTGAGTAGTGTGGAACAAGGGAATCGCGGCCTCCTGTGGCTTGTTACACGAGTATTTCGTTTGATTTCTTGCCTTACTTTATTTGCGTATTTCTATGCACTGAAAATATTTTCATAACCCTACGAACGTCGACGATATCCACTGTGTGTTTTGATTGGCAACACTTGTTCCAATTACTGATGGCTCATGTTGTTGATAAAATTAAAGCCCACTTTTCGCAAAAACACTACTTGGTTCTGTCTCTCTTTTTTCCTTCTTCTTTTTTCTCCGCTGAATTAAAGCTACGTAAAACAGAGAGTTCAGTAGCGGAACATTATAGGTAATGGGCAATTTTACTAGCTCATGCGAAACTAGTAAACAAATGGTATTAAAACAACTGTATTCTTGTGTGGAAAGTAACACCGATAATAAACGCTAAGAAACAGACATAGGTAACGTACAGTTGCAGCACAAATAATGATACTGTGAAGTCTTTCACAACTGGTATTTACTTCAATATAAACTTCCGGACTGAAAAGTTGTGGTCGACGTATCGAACGATTTACTGGTGTTTCGTCCGTATTTGCGACAAACATCTAAACAGATGAAAATGTTTGCCATTGACAGGGACGATAAGTTAGCAAATAATTTCTTTTATAGACCACTATCTCTCAGTTCAGGACTTTAACTGAAATTAAATATAGTAAACTGAATTTCAAGAGCGACAAGAAATGACTGTCGTAAATTGTTAACAATTCTAGTAATATTTTTTCTGTTTTTTTAGTTTGATCATCTTATGTGCTTGAGTGTAAAACATTCTTTGATATATTTATTTCTCGTTTATGGTAGTAGGGTGATTATTATTTCGTCTTATCGAGTTCTTTTCTTCAAGAATATGTGGGACGTTTACTTCATTAAATTGAGGAAGGCAACATATGTAAAGCAGAAATCTATGCCTTTTTGTATTCTACTTTGAATGATATAGTAGAGAGATTTTAAAGTATGGCACAAACAACACGATAAATAGTTACCATATACACTGAAGGAGTAGCTAATATATAAAATATGCATAATGATACGTTGTGTCATTAAATCTTCTTTGTCCTCAGAATCCACGGCCAGACGTCGTTTTCAAGTGCGCTATGTACTTACCAACACCTGTATTTCAGATATACATATACTGTTGGTGTGGCCACAATATAATGGAGGAGGTAAATATCAAATCAGACTGCACTTTAGCGCTAGTATGTGACAAAACGACTTGTCACTCTACTACTCTGTGCACTCAATAGTTTATGGGTATCTTTAACATTCCATTCATATTTACTGCTGTATTCACAATTGGCAGGTGGAGGGTCGAAACCCTGCCCTGCAATCCAGGTCAGAGTTTCCCATGATTTCCGTGAACCAATTGAGTGCCACCTCTGAAAGGGAATCGGAAGATTTCCTTCGCAGTATCATCTTTTGCTGCGACAGCGTCATTGTGTAACAAGATAGTGTAGCCTACCGATGGTGCAAATAAGGGTGTGTTATCGACTTTAAAGTTTCTGGAATCTGTTACTGTCGTCTGTGTCAAGGAAGAGATATAAACCTGATCAAATATCGCGAAGGATGTAGCTGGCGAAAATAATCGTCCTCGACACATAGTTGCTATATGTTGCTCAATAAGTCGTTTATTTCACAAGTTGGTACGAATTACGTGTGCGATGACAGATTCACTTCAGGGCTCGAGTTATAGTTGCGACTTCTTGAAACATAATCCCCGTTAAATTCGCTGCCGAAAATATTAATTGTTCGTGAAGTAAAGTCAGAATTTGCTGAGTTATTAAGACCATACTGCATTTCGAAATTAGAGTTCATAAAAATCTACTCCAGAAATATTTTGATAGTCCCACGAGCACAAGCAGGGATTATACAAGTTCCTAGGTGTGCATTAGAATGAGCAGACGCCTTTAGATGTAAGTAATACGCTGTTCATATACCAGGGTCACTGGCAATCGCGTTTCGTCTAATAATAGGTCGTCATGAGGAAAATCATCACAGCCCAAGCAGAGCCGTCGATCTGCCGTAGAAAAAAATCACAAACAGCATTTATTTTATGTGTTGTTACTTAAACTACAACGCTAACTACACTACACAACTTCTGTTTACGTGCTGATTCTTCTACAAACTTAGAAATAGCCGAGGTCACTAAATCTGGTGCTTCACTCGAAGCTAAGCCGATTCGAATCCTTGTGCCTGCCAATAGTTGGCCGGCAGTGGGAAGAGAGATGGCGTTGTAAGGTTTCTGACAGTCACACTTTAGCGACGAACACGCCGAAGTCGTTTCTCCAGTTTCTTGGGAGCAACACAATACACTTCAGAGTTGATCGTCACGCAATCAGGGAGGACATGAAACAGAATAACCCCTTCAGAGTCCCTGAAGACATGATGTTACCGGCTGAGGGTGCGACTCTCAACTTTTTCTTCGAAGGAGGCATGGCGTGGTGCTACTCCATGAATTTCCGTTTGCTTCCGGCTCGTAGTGATGAACTCATTGCCTGTGAAGTTGTTCGACATAATATCAACCTCGTAACGCGGACGGTCTTTTGTTAAGCGGCAAGGAACCCAGTGGGCACACACTTTCAAGTACATGAACTGGTGGACGAATGTGTCAGCAGTACCAACAGAGACGGCCACTTGTGCTTTAAGGTGTTTCATCGTCATCCGTCGATCACCTGCAACACACCAGGAATCACAGCTGTATGGGGCCGGGCGGCACGGTGAGCGGACAGGTTAGCACGAACTCGCTGCGATGATGACAGACGCCTCGCCCAACGACTCACCGTGCTTTTGTTCACTTCCATGTCTCCGAAGACACTGTGCGAGCGTCTATAACTACCTGTGATGCTTTGATTTTCCACCAAAAGAACTCAGTTACAGCTCCCTGCTTGGATCGCACCTACGCTACAGACTCCATTTTGAAGGCAACAAATACTTCCAGCACTTATCTGAACTTCACGAAACTGTAGGGGCTGAAACTGGAATAATCTACAATAACCCACAAAAAATTACACACTTTTCTCTGCCTAAATTGACCAAGAAAAAAATGTGTCGCGTTACACACTTAACGCCCATCGTTTAAAGATAAGCAATTACACTCATATTTGTCGGTGTTGTTGTGGTCTTCAGTCCAGAGACTGGTTTGATGCAGCTCTCCATGCTACCCTATCCTGTGCCAGCTTCTTCATCTCCCAGTACTTACTGCAACCCACATCCTTCTGAATCTGCTTAGTGTATTCATCTCTTGGTCTCCCTCTACGATTTTTTCCCTCCACGCTGCCCTCCAATGCTAAATTTGTGATCCCTTGATGCCTCAGAACATGTCCTCCTAACTGGTCCCTTCCTTTTGTCAAGTTGTGCCACATACTCCTCTTCTCCCCAATTCTATTCAATACTTCATCATTAGTTACGTGATCTACCCATCTAATCTTCAGCATTCTTCTGTAGCACCACATTTCGAAAGCTCCTATTCTCTTCTTGTCCAAACTATTTATCGTCAATGTTTCACTTCCGTACATGGCTCACTCCATACAAATACTTTCAGAAACGACTTCCTGACACTCAAATCTATACTCGATGTTAACAAATTTCTCTTCTTCAGAAAAGCTTTTCTTTCCATTGCCAGTCTACATTTTATGTCTTCTCGACTTCGACCATCATCAGTTATTTTGCTCCCCAAATAGCAAAATCCTTTACTACTTTAAGTGTCTCATTTCCTACTCTAATTCCCTCAGCATCACCCGACTTAATTCGACTATATTCCATTATCCTCGTTTTGCTTTTGTTGATGTTCATCTTATCTCCTCCTTTCAAGACACTGTCCATTCCGTTCAACAGCTCTTCCAAGTCCTTTGCTGTCTCTGACAGAATTACAATGTCGTCGGCGCACCTCAAAGTTTTTATTTCTTCTCCATGGATTTTAATACCTACTCCGAATTTTTCTTTTGTTTCCTTTACTGCTTGCTCAATATACAGATTGAATAACATCGGGGAGAGGCTACAACCCTGTCTCACTCCCTTCCCAACCACTGCTTGCCTTTCATGTCCCTCAACTCTTATAACTGCCATCTGGTTTCTGTACAAATTGTAAATAGCCTTTCGCTCCCTGTATTTTGCCCCTGACACCTTTAGAATTTGAAAGCGAATATTCCAGTCAAAATTGTCGACAGCTTTCTCTAAGTCTACAAATGCTAGACACGTAGGTTTCCATTTCCTTAATCTTTCTTCTAAGATAAGTCGTAAGGTTAGTATTGCCTCACGTGTTGCAATATTTCTACGGAATCCAAACTGATCTTCCCCGAGGTCGGGTTCTACCAGTTTTTCCATTCGTCTGTAAAGAACTCGCGTTAATATTTTGCAGCTGTGACTTATTAAACTGATAGTTCGTTAATTTTCACATCTGTCAACACCTGCTTTCTTTGGGATTGGAATTATTATATTCTTCTTGAAGTCTGAGGGTATTTCGCCTGTCTCATACATCTTGCTCACCAGATGGTAGACTTTTGTCAGGACTGGTTCTGCCAAGGCCATCAGTCGTTCTAAAGGAATGTTGTCTACTCCCGGGGCCTTGTTTCGACTCAGGTCTTTCAGTGCTCTGTCAAACTCTTCACGCAGTATCTTATCCCCCATTTCATCTTCATCTACATCTTCTTCCATTTCCATAATATTGTCCTCAAGTACATCGCCCTTGTATAGACCCTCTATGTACTCCTTCCACCTTTCTGCTTTCCCTTCTTTGCTTAGAACTGGGTTTCCATCTGAGCTCTTGATATTCATACAAGTGGTTCTCTTTTCTCCAAAGGTCTCTTTAATTTTCCTGTAGGCAGTATCTATCTTACCCCTAGTGAGATAAGCCTCTACATCATTACATTTGTCCTCTAGCCATCCCTGCTTAGCCATTTTGCACTTCCTGTCGATCTCATTTTTGAGACGTTTGTATTCCTTTTTGCCTGCTTCATTTACTACATTTTTATATTTTCTCCTTTCATCAATTAAGTTCAATATTTCTTCTGTTGCCCAAGGAGTTCTACTAGCCCTCGTCTTTTTACCTACTTGATTCTCTGCTGCCTTCACTACTTCATCCTTCAGAGCTACCCATTCTTCTTCTACTGTACTTCTTTCTCCCATTCCCATCAATTGTTCCCTTATGCTCTCACTGAAACTCTGTACAAGCTCTGGTTCTTTCAGTTTATCCAGGTCCCATCTCCTTAAAGTCCCACCTGTTTGCAGTTTCTTCAGTTTTAATCTATAGTTCATAACCAATAGATTGTGGTCAGAGTCCACATCTGCCCCAGGAAATGTCTTACAGTTTAAAACCTGGTTCCTAAATCTCTGTCTTACCATTATATAATCTATCTGATACCATCTGGTATCTCCAGGATTCTTCCATGTACACAACCTTCTTTCATGATTCTTGAACCAAGTGTTAGCTATGATTAAGTTATGCTCTGTGCAAAACTCTACCAGGCGGCTTCCTCTTTCGTTTCTTAGCTCCAATCCGTATTCACCTACTATGTTTCCTTCTCTCTCTTTTCCTACTGACGAATTCCAGTCACCCATGACTATTAAATATTCGTCTCCCTTCACTACCTGAATAATTTCTTTTATCTCATCATACATTTCTTCAATTTCTTCATCATCTGCAGAGCTAGTTGGCATATAAACTTGTACTACTGTAGTAGGCGTGGGCTTCGTGTTTATCTTGGCCACAATAATGCGTTCACTATGCTGTTTGTAGTAGCTTACCCGCACTCTTATTTTTTTATTCATTATTAAACCTACTCCTGCATTACCCCTATTTGATTTTGTGTTTATAACCCTGTATTCACCTGCCCAAAAATCTTGTTCCTCCTGCCACCGAACTTCACTAATTCCCATTATATCTCACTTTAACGTATCCATTTCCCTTTTTAAATTGTCTAATCTACCTGCCCGGTTAAGGGATTTCACGTTCCACGCTCCGATCCGTAGGACGCCAGTTTTCTTTTTCCTGATAACGACGTCCTCTTGAGTAGTCCCCGCCCGGAGATACGAATGGGGGACTATTTTACCTCCGGAATATTTTACCCAAGAGGACGCCATCATAATTTATCCATACAGTAAAGCTGCAAGCCCTCGGGAAAAATTACGGCTGTAGTTTCCCTTTGCTTTCAGCCGTTAGCAGTACCAGCACAGCAAGGCCGTTTTGGTTAATGTTGCAAGGCCAGGTCAGTCAATCATCCAGACTGTTGCTCCTGCAACTACTGAAAAGGTTGCTGCCCCTCTTCAGGAACCACACGTTTGTCTGGCCTCTCAACAGATACCCCTCCGTTGTGGTTGCACCTACGGCACGTCCGTCTGTATCGCTGAGGCACGCAAGCCTCCCCACCAACGGCAAGGTCCATGGTTCATGGGGAAGTCATATTTGTCATGAAGCTGAAATTCCCGCACGCTGCTCTTCCTGTACTGTCCAGCTGTCCGTGACAGAATTGTTCATACTTGTTTAGTTAAAAGCTGCGTTCGACTTCGCTCATTCCGCAGCTAGCGCCGCTCTGAGCTGACCTGGGCAGATGCGAGACGATGGGTGACCAGTCATTTGTTCTGCTCGCAACAGGAAATATCTACTATTAGTAAGTGCCATGACCACGGCGGAACGGTCGGGAACCCAGTGTAACCGCCCGTGGTCAACGTGAGCCCCGACTGAGCTGGAGATGGTATCCGAGGTTAATGATGCAGGCTGCGCTTTGTGGATGTGGGCAACGGAACGGTAGAGTCGGCAACATGAAGGTGAGCCATCGCCGGTAGCCGCCGGCCAAGTGGCTTATGAGCGGTGGGACGGTGCCAGGCCTGTGCAATAGCGCTGGTCTGATTCGTTTGATGTAGCGTAGCAGGCTGAAAGAGACGCAGTGTTCGCAGTTAGAGGAGCGAGTACTGAGCGTGCCAGTAATCCCGTAGTCGTAAAACTTTTTTGCTGAAGAGCTAATACTGACTTCGTTCCGTATATATACCGTTCCTATTATTAGTTAGCACCTTATATAAATTAGTATATTGGGAGCTCCGAATAGTTATAGACGCCCCCCCCCCCCCCTCCCCAGATACTGATCGTTAAAAGGCAGGCTGCAGCGCTTGGGAACACATAGTGTCGACTGTGCTGTGTTTGATATTGTTGCCACACTGAAGTTCTGACACTATAAATACCTGACGATGTATTATTGTGTCGTCTGTGCGAAAAAATGATTAATTGATGAAACCTTTGACTGCTGCTGACATAATCATTCCCATTTCTTAGAATGGCGGATATTTATATGGTTTTTAAAGTTTCTAATTGAGAACACTATCCAATATTTATCTGTGATGCTAATCTTGTATGAAAGCCTGGAACTATTTATTCTGGGTTACAGATACGGGATGTCCTAGGAGAAATGGTAAATGTTGAGGGATATGGCAAGAACGCTCATCTGAAGCAAAAAACTTCTAATGGACATATGCCCTACTCCAAATGATATCAGAGATACAAAATACTAAATTTACGTGTTTTTGGGCTCGTGGAGGGCACTTAAGTGTCTTAACCACCGAGCCTCTTTGAAATTTTAGTGTAGTATAACCTCCCTCTTTGCTTTTAATTTCTTTGCTCGGGATGCCTTTCTGTTATTGAAGGCGCAGTTGCCCATGGTGTATTGTGAGTGAAATAGTGCGAAGGATTAAGAGTGTATCAGAGAGAGTCATACGTTAATTGCGTTTGTACTCGCGCGGGCTAACACGGAACGCATCTACACTGAAGAAGAATATGCAGATATAGAGTTTGTTCACGTCTTCGGTGATGACAGTGCTCCTGTTGCTCTCGAAGACTACCGTCGGCGCTTTCCGTGTACTTATTTTTCAATTAATACTTTGTGACGCGCATGTTGTAATGCGTCATAACTGTTGTACGTCTATACGTGTGTAAACCTGACAATTTGTTAAACAGTGGAGAAAAAAATAACAGTTTATGTTAAATATGTTCTTTCTCAGAAACTTTTCGGAATAGAGCATACGCCCATATGAAACATTTTGCATCAAATGATCGTTCCGCTCGAATTCCTGAATATTGACAATTCCTCCTAGGACACATTGTATAAAATGTTAAACAATTCTTTCATGTAGTGTAAGTCTATATGTGATACACTTGCAGACAAGGCTTCCTGCACATGATTATTTTGCACTCGCTACACTGATTTGTAGTTTCATTTCTTGCACCCTTTCCTGTTCGCCTTTAAAGAATAAAACAGAGTGTGATTCTTGAGTTTCTCCCGGCGTATTTGACAATCAAAATATCCACGGGTGTACTGCCGGTCTACAGTGTCCAACGGGCACAATATTTCGGCGATCATACATGTTGCCATCATCAGGTGAACTGACGGACTGAGCTCCTGTGAACGTGCCGGCACGGAGATCCATACGCTATGGTTGCTCAGAGGGAACTGGGTTCGGTCGCCGCACTGCAGAATATATTGGGGCATCAAGGATTGCCCAGTCTGAGAATAGAAGTTCAAGCCATGCGGCTACGCCTTCAATAATAAAAATTGACATTAAAACAATAGCTTTTTGGTTGTCATATTTTTTTCTGCTTTTAAATGATTTAAAATACATTAGCTGTGTGGTAAATTTTTTTGTTTTTATATATTTTTTATTTTTATTTATTTTTTAATTAATTTTTTGTTTTTGGTTTTTTTTTTCATTCGCTCAAACATTCACACAATATATACATTGTACACACACATACATATATAGTTATCACATTCTCACACTCATTCATTCACCTTTTGATAAAATAATAATAATAAATAAATAAATGATAAATACAATAAAATAAGATTAAAATATAATTAAAATAAAATAAATTTGTGTTAAAATAAAATAAAAATTTAAATTAAAAGTAAAATTATTAAATTGTTGAAAAATTTTAAAATTATTAAAATTGTATAATAATATATACACAAGATGTGTAATCTCGTTATTCACGTAGGTCATCGGGCCATCTAGTGGAAGCCAGGTAGTGCACCCTGTGTCCAAGTTGTCGTACAAGTTCGTCATCTGACTGTTGTGTGTTTTCATAGAAGGTTGTTGCACTGGTTCTAAATCGGTCTTTCAAGTAGGGTACCCCTGCGAGTTGATGAAGTTCATTCGTTGGGAACCGGTATGGAAGATGGAGTGCTCTTTTCAGAGCACGATTCTGAATTCTTTGTAGCCGTTGTATGTGGGTTGGAGCAGCATTGCCCCACACGACAGCAGCGTAGTCTAAGATTGGTCGCACCAGTGTGAGGTACAATATCACCCCCAGTCTTGATGGTAGTGTTGTCGCTGGATTTAATGATGGATAGAGCTGTACCATTCTTCTCCTGGCTTTCTCTCGAATATCTTCTATATGAGGTTGCCATGTCAATCGCCTACCAAGGGTCACACCCAAATATTTTGCTGTTTTTGACCACGTAACTGGGGTGCCCCTTATCTCAATGGGTTGGATGTTAGGTGGAAATGGTCTTCTACAGATCGCTATTGCCTGCGTCTTTGTGGCGTTGAAAGACAGTCGCCATTTCGTTGCCCATTCACTCAGCTTATTACATGCTTGTTGCAGTCTTGCCTGGAGGTGTGCAGCATTCATACTTCGGGAGTAAATGGCTGTATCATCGGCGTATAAAGATAGGTGTGTTCTGGCCGTCGACGGTAGGTCGGATGTATACAAGATGTATAACAGTGGTCCCAGAACACTGCCCTGAGGTACTCCTTCTTTGATTGGTTTGGTGGATGATATACCATCTTGAGTGCGGACATGAAAAGCCCGGTTTTCTAGATAACTCTTCAGGAGTGTTGCGTGTGACACGGGGACCCCTGTATCTAGGAGTTTATACAGGAGTCCCTCGTGCCACACGCAATCAAAGGCACGAGAAACATCCAGAAATACAGCCCCGAACAATTCTTTCCTTTCCATGGCGCTGAATGCTTCCTCAACTAAGCGTAGTAGCTGCTGGGTGGTGGAAAGGCCTTGGCGAAAGCCGAACTGGACGTCTGGTATCAGATGCTCTGCTTCCACATGCTGTTGAAGTCTCTTTATGTATAAACGTTCAAAAAGTTTCGATATGGCAGGTAAAAGACTGATTGGTCTGTAACTAGCAGGTAATCGAGGGTCCTTTCCTGCCTTCGGTATGGCGATGACAGTCGCCAGTTGGCAGGATCTCATTGAACGCAGCCGCTATTACTGGTACTGCAGTAGGTGGTAATTACTTCAACAGCTCATTAGTTAGATGGTCTGGTCCTCCAGCCTTCTTTCCGTTTAAATCTTCGAGCTGTTTTCTAACTTCTGCTGTCGTGATCGGTTTAATATGGTCATCTTCGGCTCGACTGGAGAGGAATCTTGGAAGTCTCTCGTTGACTAGGCCAATGTGGTCAGCGTCGGCAGGATCATTCATCGGTGTGAAGTTTTTTGCGAATACATCTGCCAAAGCATTTGCTTTGGCATCTGGTTCGCTGATTATATGGTTGCCCACAGGTAGTGGGGATAACTTCTGTCCGCTTCTTAGTAGAGACTTCGTCATCTTCCAGGCCGATTGGTCTTGTAATTGTAGCTGTGCAACCTATTCTGCCCAGAATGGATTCCTGTGTTTTTCTACTTCTGCCTTAATTTCTCGTTGTAGTCGATTTACTAGGCGCTTTGTGGCTGGATTGCACGTTGCCTGCCATTCTCTGAATGCTCGGTTTTTTCCCTGATGGCTGCTATAATAGGTGGAGGCAGTTGGTGAGTTTTTGGTGGTATTGGCCGTCTCGGAGGTGTAGCTTCTGTTGCAGCGTCTAGTGCTTTAGTTGTTAGGTATAATAGAGTGGCTTCTGCTCCTGCTGTCCCTGGGTCTCGTGTATCCAGGAGGTCTCTTTCAAGCAGTTGATGATACATTTCCCAGCTCATTCCTCGAATATCAAGATAGTGTCTAGGCGGTTTACTGATGCCGACGAGGTCGACATCAAAAATGACAGGTTCGTGGTCAGATGTAAGGGCCCTTCTTGTAGTGGCAGTAACACCATTGAGAAATCCCTTAATGATGGCTATATCCAGCACGTCACACTGGGCTCTATTCGGAAAGCAAGTGGGTTCGTGTGGTCCCACGATGATGGCGTGGTTTCTCTCAGCAACTCGCAGGAGACGACGTCCGCTGATGTTAGTGATGCAGCTATTCCAGTTGGTATTTTTGGCATTAAGGTCACCAGCAAGAAAAAGATTTCCTTGTTGTGACAGTACCACCTCAAAGTCTGCTTCTTCTAGATGGCCACGGGGGGGCCTGTACACTGCAATGAATTGTATGCGGCCTCTTGATGTCTGGACTGCAACTGATGTGGCTTCTACTGTGGCTAATGCTGGAAGTGGCAGTTGGTGATGCATCAAGGAGTTTCTTACATATACTGCTGTTCCTCCACCAGCAGTCGGCCGGTCCGGCCGGAAACAGCTGTAATTGGCGACTCGTACTTGTATGTCGGGTTTCAAGTGTGTCTCGGTGACCAGGCACACGTCGATTCTTTCATCTTGGAGGAATTGACGTAACTCCCCTACTTGATTGCGAATTCCATTGGCGCTCCATGTGCACACAGTTAGCCCAAATCTAGCTGCCATATTGGGTGGTGGAGGTTGGCTTTGGAATGGCCTGTAGGGCAACCTGAACTGTAGCAGAAATCTGTTGCGAAATTGTAGCCATTATAGCCTGAAGGGCATCAGTGATAGCTTTCGTCATGACTTGCATGACTGAGGTCAGATTAAACTCTTGGCGGGAAGTGTTGTGTTGTGCCTGAGTTGTTGGCGGTCCGGCACTGATTATGTGCTGCTGAGGTGCAGCAATGGTCGGAGGAGGTGGAGCTGGGCGATGGGGAGTAAGCTGAGTACGCCTATGGTGGTGTAGGTTGATTCTCTGTATGCATGCAGCGGAGGCATTGGCCTTAGAGGATGAAGCATTATTGGTGTTGGTTGTTGCTACATTTGTATTTCTCCTGGCAGCTGCAATAGCAGCAAAAGTGAGGCCCTGGTGAATGGTTGCCCTTTGTCTAGTCCTATAGGCTTTAATGACTTCACAGCCAAAGTAGCTAGCAGGATGAGCTTTGTTGCAACGGACACATGTGGGAGGAGTGTCTTTGTCCTTAGAGCAATCTTTGGAAGTGTGTTCTTGGCCGCACTTCACACACTTGAAGGGCATTACACAGTGTCTGGCTACATGGCCAATGCCTTGGCATCGATAGCAGATGGTGGGGCCACGTTTGCCCCGAGGTTCCTCAATTGTGACGTCTGTGTTGGCTATGACCTTCTTTGTCAGTAATTTTCGGTTATCTGGTGTGTTGGTGAGCACTACCATAAAGAGGGGGAGTGTATTTATGAGTTCTAGGCGATTGCACTCTGGAGATTGACCTGGGGACAATTCCGATGGCTTCCAGTTCTTCCCTCACATCACCACACGAGAAACTGAAGGGAAACCCTCGAATGACTTTTTTGATGGGCTTGTCAGGCGAATAGGTATAAAATCCCCATTGCCTTTTTGAGATTTCTTCTGTGATTTTCATAAAATCCGTAGTATTTCCGGTTTGAAGCTTATAGAGGTCTTTACCAGCTGTTCTGAATTGAAAAGGGTTGCAAAGAAGGCCCTTAATAGTTTGCAATAGTATCTTATACGCCTCCTTGAATTCAATGATGATGGGAGGAGGTTTCTGTGCTTTTGTAGAAGTCTGGGCCGTGGTGGCCTAGGTGTCACTTTGTTCGGTTGGTTCGGCGTCCATATCCGTGAAAGAGTTGTTTGGTGATATAGGAGCAGCACTCGTAATCTTTCGGGTAGGAGCCGTCCGAGTGGCTGGAATGAATCGGCGATGGGGCAGGACTTCTTGTGTTGGTTTTCGCTAGCTGACGAGTTCGGGGTTGTCTCGTCCGTCTTTTTCCTCTTGGCAGGTCCAGGAAGTTCTTCTGTTGGCGTAGAACACACAATAGTCGTTGGCATCAAGTCGGTAAGAAGCTTAAAGCTTTCATTTGGATCTTGCTCGGCTTGGTTGGACGTTGCATTGCCAGTGTGATGCAAGTCAGTGTCTCTCTTGGCGTCGAGTTCTTGCTTCTTCTTCGAAGCCTCGGACGAGCGGGGCGCCTTACGCGTGTCAGACATAGTGCCAGTAAAGGCGAAGAGATTTGCACATAGAGGAAGGAAAGCTAGCCTTGGCCTCTGCGAGCGCGGGCTTGTCCCATGCGAAGGGGGCCCTGGCTCGCAAAATCCCTCACTGACGGTCCATAGGTGTGCAGTGTTTTATTCCTGAAGAAAACACTGCACAACCAACAGGTACAGGAACACGACAAGTTGCTTCGCAGCGGCGGCCGATTTAAATACCCTCTGCCCGCGACGCGCTCCCTCCGCTGTCCGCGCCCCGCGCCACGGTCGCGCGGTTCCACAGCGGAGGCAGCGCGCCGCGGGCGGAGGGTATTTAAATCGGCCGCCGCCGCCGCAGCATAGACAGCAAGTGGCCGCTGTACCAGGTGACACTCCCTGACATACCTCAAAACAAGAGGGAGATTAAGATGGTCCTGGCTGTGCCTGTCACCACGGAGCCGCTGCGCCGTAAAAACAAGACGGTGCAGTGCTTCAGGTGTCAGGGCCTGAACCACATCGCTGCACACTGCACCATGCCAGTGAGATGCAGGAAGTGCGCCGAGGCCCATGACACTAGGACATGCACACTGAAACACACGGACCCACAAATAAGGTGCGCGCTGTGTGGCAAAAACCACACAGCGGGTTACCAAGGTTATGAGGTCCACAAAAGACACTCACAGCAGCAAAGGGCGCAAAGGCCGCCCCACACACACGTAAACGAAACACGACAAACCCAACCAGTCACACAGGAAAACAAAATACAACAACACACACAGACAAGGCCTGGGTAAAACCAAGACCGGACACACCCAGGGCAACATACGCAGAAGTGGTTTCTCCTCCGAGAAACCATGAAAGCGTGGCCCTGTCACCACAACACCAATCACAGTCACAAGAACAACACCGGGAAACACACAACAACAACGACCAGGTCCACCAAGACAGAGGAAGCTCTAGGGAACCCCATACACAGTCCTCCCCCCCCCCCCCAAACGGATCAGTTGTTAGGCGTTATGGTGCAGACCATGAACCTTGTCATGGAAATGATGAAGGAATTCAGGGAAGCCCAGAAGCAGAACACACAGATCCTCGTTGCCCTTCAGGCAGCAGTCCAGCAGTCGCTGCCCTCTGCGACTTCCTCAGTAGTTCCAAAACCCCATCATGGATAGACGACCAAACATCCAAGGCCTGACAATGTGCGTCTTTAACGCAGACGGCATTTTTAATCAAGAGGTCGAGTTCAGAGAACTCATGAAGGAGTTCTCCATCGACATATGCATGATGGGGGAAACCCACCTAAAACCGGGAATAAAAGCGACGGTTCCCAACTATGTTAGCTACCGCAAAGACAGGCCAAGGCGGAGGAGTGGCCATATACATAAAAAGAGGGATCCCCCACCACCAGGTATTCTTACCAGCTACCAACAAAATCGAAGCAGTGGCGGTGGAAGTAGCCACTGCCACTGGACCCCTAACAATCGTTGCAATCTACCGACCCCCACAAGACTAGATAGATGAGGGAGATATAGCTACTCTAGGGCAAATTGAAGGCAAACTCATAATAGGGGGCGACTTCAATGCCAAATATCCTGATTGGAATTCTAGAGTAACCTCCAGAGCAGGCGCCAGATTGCAACAACTAGCGCACAACCACCATTTCGAAACATGGGGTCCAGTCGAGCCCACACATTTTCCAAAAAATGGAGGCAGGCCCGACGTGTTAGACATAGCTCTCACCAGGAGGATTACGGGGTTTGTGACCGCGAGGACAATCAACAGAATGTCCTCCGACCACAACCCAGTGATTCTAGAGGTCGACGTGGGAGAATGGGTAGCACTCCCACGGTACCAGACGTCTTACAAACGAACAAACTGGGAGCGATACCGAGAAACTCTCGCCTCTGATATAGCTCGCGCTCCGCCACCTACTGCCGAAACAGTAGAGCAAGCGCTACAAGACCTAACAGGTACCATCCTGCAAGCAGCAGAAGAGGCCACCCCTCCACAAAGGGATGGCCCGCCGCCGCAAATACAACTCCCGGAACACTTGCTAGCACAAATTCGACATAAGAACAGAGTGGCAAAAGAGTGGAAGATAACCATAAACCCGGCCACAAGGAAGCTGCTCAATCGTCTACAGAGAGAGTTGAAGGTAGCGCTCAATGAGCACAGAAACCAGCAATGGCAAAACCGCCTCACAGCCCTCAAAGTAGACGATCACACACTTTGGCAAGCAACCAAACAATTTACAAAAAGACGCGCTAGGATGCCGCCACTGCACGGCGAGCGGGGTCTGGCCTACAGCCATGCTGGAAAGGCCAACGCCCTCGCCGACACTTTCGAGAAGCAGTTCCAAGCGGCAGAACCCCAGGATGATGAGCATGAAAGAGTGGTCCGTCGTCAACTGGCTGTCTTCCTTAATGCTGAGGAGGACCCAGAGGACGAACCCACAGTTTTTGCCCCTGAAGACGTGGCAAAAGTAATTAGCTCTCTCCCCTCCAAAAAGGCGCCAGGACATGACAGTGTCACCAACCAGTTGGTCAAAAACCTCCCACCCACGACGATCGAACACCTCGCGAACGTCTTCAACGAGATTACTCGTACCCGCGAGTTCCCAGCTTGCTGGAAACACGCGGAAGTGGTCGCGATACACAAACCAGGGGAAGACCCTCTATTCCTGCAGCACTACAGGCCGATTATCCTCTTGCCAACTCTCAGCAAGATCTATGAGCGCCTTCTGCTAAGACCCATACAGAAACATATTACCAGAGAGCAGCTTCTGCCGGATTTCCAATTCGGATTCCGGCAGAACCACTCTGCCCCACAACAGATCATGAGACTGGTTGAAGCAGCCACAGAGGGCTTCAACCACAGAGGCTACTGCGGGGTAGTGCTACTAGACGTAGCCAAAGCCTACAAGTTGTACACACAAGGGTTCCCCGGGAGCATAGTTAAGCAGATCAAAAGCTATCTCTCGAACAGAACTTTCTCTGTGAAAGTAGAAACAGCCACCTCCACCAAGAGGCGTATTCGTGCTGGGGTGCCTCAGGGACCGGTCCTAGGGCCCGTTCTGTACAGTCTGTACACTGCGGACACACCAACGGCCCCCCTCGTGCACACCGCTCAGTACGCTGACGATACAGCCTTCTACACAAGAAACGCGAACAAGGACCTGGTCATCTGTAGGCTTCAAAGGGCTTTAGATGACACAGAAACTTGGGCCCGTCGCTGGCGAATCACCATCAACTCCGAAAAGACGCAGGCTATGCTGATTACCCGTAGGCTCGGAAGGCGCGAACCTCCTCAACGCCCCACCCCCCTTCCCCCCTCCACCTTCACCTAAACGGAACCCAACTCCCCTGGCACAGAACCGCCAAGTATCCTGGCGTAACCTTGGACTCTCGTCTTACGTGGAAACCCCACATAGACGAGGTCCATAGGAAGGTCTGCGCCAGAATGTCCATCCTGTACCCAATCCTCAACTCATCCAGCTCCCTTCCCTGCTCAGTAGGAGTGAACGTATACCAGGCCCTGATCCGGCCAGTCATGGAATACGCACGTCCTGTCTGGGGATACGCGGCGAAGCAGCACCTGGACAAACTCCAGAGGCTGCAGAACCGCGCCCTCAGGAGGGTACTGCGTTTACCTCTTGGATTCCCCACTGACGATTTGCATGCCACTGCTGAAATCCCACTCCTGAGAGAGCGTTTTCAAGACCTGGCAAGGGCCTTCTATGAAGGTTCTTCCAGGTCAGGAAACGCCCTCATCCACTCCCTAGGTCGCTATGACATGTCCCGCGATAAACACAATCGCCCCATGACGATCTTTGACGACTAAGTCGAAGAGAAAATCCCAATATCCATTCCAAAATCCTGCTCCTACCCAAATTACTAAAATCATCTCGCCAAACCTCAGGCAAGTACCAGACACACAGAGAACAATCATCACATTTCACAAACACCAGAAAGTACAGAAATAATCACACACACACACGCACACCGGGGAGTAAAAGCCGAAAGGCTACAAACTCCCCCTCACACTTCCCCAAAGAGGGGAAAGCAATAGATGAGAGCAGCAGCGACCGAACCCAGTTCCCTCTGAGCAGCCATACCTCAGTTCACCTGATGATCGCGACATGTATGATCGCCGAAATATTGTGCCCGTTGGAAACTATAGACCGGCAGTACACCCGTGGATATTTTGATTAATAAAACAGAGTGTTTAACGGTTCGGTATTGAGGAAAGCTCATAAATTAAAGCAAGTATTCAACAGAACGTTTTATGAAATAAAAGTGGGTAACACTTGCTTCAAGTTTGACACAGTTTTTCTGGCAAGAAGTGAGAACCACCATCTAAATCGTCGATATTGTCATCCCCACTTTGAATGTGAAAAACCCTTGCTCCATTTCACGCAAAATTTCGTCGTCCGTAAGCGAACGTGAAGCCATTCTTTCGTTTCTGTACTTACTCAATGAACAGCTGACGTCATCCGGCACCTTGACTTCAGCTAATTTAGAAACCACACGTCCCTAGAAACACAATGAAGAAGACCGATCAAGCTCGTCCATATAATTTGTTTCATATTTAAAAACGGTTTGAGCTAAACCCCGTCACTTGTCGAGTGGACTATCGACCGAAATTTTTGCGTCCTACCAGTTGTCCAGTTGGCAAAGTATTAATAACAGTAATAGTACTTATTATTTTATACTATACTTCGTGCAACATGAGACATGATCAAAAATGTTTATTGAATGTTTTGAATTTCATTTTTGTTGTATTACAACAGCCTTAATCTAATTGCATGCCCCTTGCTACAAATATGTACTGCAGGTGAATATGACCGTCACTGTAATGAGCATTCACGAATACAGCTGATCGGTACGAGTCACGCACACCCATGAGTTGTCGGCACTGGAAGAAAAACATTACAACATTCCCCCTCTCATATCTTCTAGCTGTGCAGTGACCGCGCTACTTACGCCTCTGCCATCTTACCTGACGGACGAATTTGTCACCGTCAGTTAAAGTCAAGCATGTCCTAAAATATAGCTGTCTCCGTAAGTGCTTTTGTTTGTTGGTAAGTAGGAAAGCTACACTCTGGAAAGGCTCTCAGAGTCAGTTGACGTGTTCTATCTGAGTTGTTAACTGGTAGATGCAGTTTATCGTAAAACACTGCAGAGAACCGCAGGCCACACGGATAATTGTTGGGGGCCGCATGCGGCCCGCGGGCAGCTGTTTGACGACCAGTCCAGTAGTCAGTTGCTGGACAGCCAATGAGTATGTTGCCTACTGCAAGGGTGGTGTGACGAGCAGCCAGGACGGAGGCTCCACTAACAGTCGACGTAGCGAATGGCCACAAAGTGTAGATACAAACAGGCCAGGAGAGCGGTTGGTGTCATTCCCAGGCGCGGTGACGGCGAGTCCGGAAGTTACGTACTGTTCCGCGTCCACATGACATCAGAATGAAGTTAGGTCTTGAGAATGGGAGTTTGGAAAACAGATTCTAGCGTAGGATTTGGGTGGAGTGTGGCCCCCTGGGTGAGAAGGAGGAGGGAATGAGTTGTGCAGGCATTGATTTACTTTGACAAACAATTTTCATTAAACCAAAAGTATCTTTCCTGGCAATTGACGAGTGCCAACTGAATTCGAATATACGGCCAGTCATAGTTCCTGAAGCATAGGTTTAGAACAAAACAATAAAAGAAAAACAATTTCTTCAGCACAATAATAAAACACCACTCAGTACCAACTGATCAACAACAAGACCACAAACACTTTAAAGTATTATACGTCTTCGCCAAAAGGCAAAATAATCACAATATGAAACTACAGTCCATAAATCAGAAACGTAGACTTCTCATTTGATAAGGTCTTCATATGTCTACACTTAAATTAAGTATGGAAAATCTTGACGAAAGGCCTTTTTTTAAAGTAGACAAAACACACACACACACACACACACACACACACACACACATATATATATATATATATATATATATATATATATATATACTCCTGGAAATTGAAATAAGAACACCGTGAATTCATTGTCCCAGGAAGGGGAAACTTTATTGACACATTCCTGGGGTCAGATACATCACATGATCACACTGACAGAACCACAGGCACATAGACACAGGCAACAGAGCATGCACAATGTCGGCACTAGTACAGTGTATATCCACCTTTCGCAGCAATGCAGGCTGCTATTCTCCCATGGAGACGATCGTAGAGATGCTGGATGTACTCCTGTGGAACGGCTTGCCATGCCATTTCCACCTGGCGCCTCAGTTGGACCAGCGTTCGTGCTGGACGTGCAGACCGCGTGAGACAACGCTTCATCCAGTCCCAAACATGCTCAATGGCGGACAGATCCGGAGATCTTGCTGGCCAGGGTAGTTGACTTACTCCTTCTAGAGCACGTTGGGTGACACGGGATACATGCGGACGTGCATTGTCCTGTTGGAACAGCAAGTTCCCTTGCCGGTCTAGGAATGGTAGAACCATGGGTTCGATGACGGTTTGGATGTACCGTGCACTATTCAGTGTCCCCTCGACGATCACCAGTGGTGTACGGCCAGTGTAGGAGATCGCTCCCCACACCATGATGCCGGGTGTTGGCCCTGTGTGCCTCGGTCGTATGCAGTCCTGATTGTGGCGCTCACCTGGACGGCGCCAAACACGCATACGACCATCATTGGCACCAAGGCAGAAGCGACTCTCATCGCTGAAGACGACACGTCTCCATTCGTCCTTCCATTCACGCCTGTCGCGACACCACTGGAGGCGGGCTGCACGATGTTGGGGCGTGAGCGGAAGACGGCCTAACGGTGTGCGGGACCGTAGCCCAGCCTCATGGAGACGGTTGCGAATGGTCCTCGCCGATACCCCAGGAGCAACAGTGTCCCTAATTTGCTGGGAAGTGGCGGTGCGGTCCCCTACGGCACTGCGTAGGATCCTACGGTCTTGGCGTGCATCCGTGCGTCGCTGCGGTCCGGTCCCAGGTCGACGGGCACGTGCACCTTCCGCCGACCACTGGCGACAACATCGATGTACTGTGGAGACCTCACGCCCCACGTGTTGAGCAATTTGGCGGTACGTCCACACGGCCTCCCGCATGCCCACTATACGCCCTCGCTCAAAGTCCGTCAACTGCACATACGGTTCACGTCCACGCTGTCGCGGCATGCTACCAGTGTTAAAGACTGCGATGGAGCTCCGTATGCCACGGCAAACTGGCTGACACTGACGGCGGCGGTGCACAAATGCTGCGCAGCTAGCGCCATTCGACGGCCAACACCGCGGTTCCTGGTGTGTCCGCTGTGCCGTGCGTGTGATCATTGCTTGTACAGCCCTCTCGCAGTGTCCGGAGCAAGTATGGTGGGTCTGACACACCGGTGTCAATGTGTTCTTTTTTCCATTTCCAGGAGTGTATATATATATATGTATGATCAGTGTCTCTTGCTGCCGAGACCAGACTTCAAGGAACTGCGCTAGATGGGAGAATCAATCTTCGTTGTGGGGATAAGAAGGAAGTTATGTGGGGAAGTATAACAAGATAGACGTGGAGGACGGTAAACTGCTGCTTGTACTAGCATGGAGGGTCGCGGTGGGAATAGAGCAGCTTGGTAGAGTTAGGAGGTTAGTTGGGAGCCAAGAGACAACTGTATCATACAATTGCTGAGCACGCTGCTTAGCAAAAGCTGTTGGCTAAAATTACTGCTTCACAGCCTGCGCCGTGTAGATCTTTCCTATCAACACCATATTTCGTGAATTACGCAGGTGGCAATTCTTCCTGCAATATATACTATATTCCCATAATTCCCCTGGCCTCAGTCGTCGTTAGCCATTGTCCTTCACCCACTTATCCTCTTCCCTGTTCCCATTCCAGCATTAAACATCCCTCTATTACACCAACACACCCACAGTCTCTTTACTTCCCTCCTTCTCCGCTCCCTTCCCCCACCTCCCCATCCCTCTAACCTCCCAGTTGCAACCAATTGCCCTACACCGTCCTCACTATGTCCACATATGACTGCCACAAGCAGTAGTGTCCGCCCTCCCTGCCCTGATAACCCTCCCCACCCTAGCCTCCTCCTTACCCCCACCCACCCAAATTACTTCTCCTGTCATGCACTGTTTTTCTCAGTCTGGCCTCAGTCTACAGAGACAGTGGTCAAAATTGTGTTTGGTTGAATTTGTACGCTTTGTCTACTTTAGAAGACTTACTTTAGAAGACTTACTTGTTAATGGTCTTTCTGTTGTGCCTGTCTGCAATTCGGCATCTCCACTATATGTACCATTTTCATAATATCGTTGTTAAACCGAATGCTAGATCTACAAACCTCTCCCTTCACCAGCTACTCAATTTTAGCAACACAATACCAAGCCACTGAGGTGAAGCGACGCTTCAAATTTTAGATTCCATATGCGTAGAACAGTAGTTAAATTGTCTAGGTCGCGTGAAAAGTTACACAGCATTTGAAGAATGATTTTATTGATCACAAAGTATAGGTATGCATGACTCGTTTCTGAATTGTTGCGTCTTCAGAAATCGAAATTCACATATAGCACGAGGACAAGAGCGCTACCAGTTGTGTCCATAACATGAGATAACAATAGTCTGTCATCTTACGTGACGTACACAACTGGTAACGCTCTTGTCCTTGAGCTACATTTGCACTTCGATTTCTGAAGACAGAAATAATTCCGAAACGCGTCATGCATAGTTTGTGATCAATAAAATCATTGTTCAACAGCAGTATGAGTTTTAATGCGACCTAGCCAGCTTAACTACAGATCTACACGTATTTACTAGAATGGTCGATAGCCTCATACATGAATTTACGTCACACCTTCATTAACACTTTGCTGTCCGCACGTCTAGTACAAATTTATTAACTTGGGGCCGGCAGCGCTAATTCAGATTACTTGGCTTGTCGCCGGCCGTTTGTCACCTTTCCGTTGATGACAAGCTTCAAACACATTGACTTTTGCGCGCTTTAATTTTTCCGGAAATCCTCTATTTTGCCGTATCGTTCCACAAATTCGAATTTTCTTTTCAAGTAATGTCTCTGCAAGTTCTACACTGTTATAATAATTATCCATATAGAGGTGATGCCACTTTCCATAAGAAGGTGTCAGTAGTTGCATCACTGTTTTTGCTAAAGGTTGCCGAGGGCTGGAATATATCTTCAATGAGGAAATGTATCCCGTACTCGAATCACACAGCATCCTAATGAGTACGCCGTATTTCGTAATTTTCAACCGACTGCAGACTTTAAAATTTAACTGTCCACGCCACGATATCATTCCTTCATCAACTGAGATGTTTTGACTTAGATTAAACGTTTCTTTAAACTGTTTGGAAAAATAATCAGTTACGAACTGCAGTTGGAAAAACCGGTTGGCACTATCCGATTCCTTGTTGCTGTCGGAAAAATGTAAAATCGGTTGCGGGACAATATTTTGTGAAATATCGGTGTGTCTCTCAACGGATTCGTTGACCAATAAACATCGATCCTTGCTTTTTTTTTACAATTCCCATAAGGATAGCAAGCCCAAACCATTTTCTAAGTTCAGGTCCCGTAACGTAACAAATTTAGCATTTTTTTAATCCAGTTCCCGTCTATTGCAATTTTCACAGTAATGCTTGTTGGTTTCGTTGCTAATATATTCAAATAGATCGTGCCCAACACATAATTCTACGATATCCACGACGCTCTGTGTATCTTTGGGTAATATGTGTGGACCCGGAGATCCTTCAGTTTTATGACTGGTCCTCAGTAAATCGTAGTCTGTCTTCTTCGTCTGATTCATCCGAATCAGTAGGCAACCGTAGCGATCGCAGAATTCTTCTTGGACGTATTTCACTATCTTCCGACGATTCTGCTTCACTTTCATTTTTCGATATCCAATGTCCTATTCCCAATCGGCCAAGTCGTCAAGAACGTCAGACAAGACGTCCGCGCATTCATCGTAAATAATCGTATCGTCTCCTTTGTCTTCCATGATGAAAATACACAAGTACTTATAAAAACAAAAAACTTGTTGACGTGTGTAACTTTTTGTTACCTAAACGAAACACCAAAAGAATGAAAAAGCTACTAAATTGCTGTCGCCGGCCACTGCGCGATATTATGCTCACGACACCATTGTAGTGTCAGCGGCCATTGACCGCTGTTTCGCGCACGACACCACTGTGGTGTCGCCGGACGGCAAAGTGTTAATACTCGATATTCAGTGAGTTCTGATTAGCTTTTGTTTGTTCAAGAGGATGTGAGTTCTTCTTTTGGTTGTACATTAAGTAGTGGCCATAATACTGCGATGTTCATTCTTACCGATGCCATGTTAATGTTACTGCAGAGTGCAGATAACTTTCCACACTCACTAATACTCTAACGCCTAAACCTTATGCTACCCACAGGGCGCAAGAGTGTCGCTGGCTACCTACAGCTGTGCTTGGACGGAGGCGAGCAAACGCACCAAGAACGCGCTACGCATGCTGGTATGCAGCACACAGAGGCCGCTGCTGCTCACTGGGGGAAAGATCTACCCTATCAGCAAAGCGACTTTCCTTTCGGTGAGTTCCTACACAGCAGCAACATCAAACTATGCTCGCAGAAATAGGAAGTGATACACCATGAACACTTCGACCTAACAGCAACAAACTGATATTACACCAGAATTTCCATGCCTTTGGGATGACTGAATTTTTATCCTTATGCTAGCCTTATTCCAGTATTTTCAACAGGGAAGAAAGTCATTTCTAAAGATGAAGAGTTGTATGAGTACATGATGGAAAGTGGGTGTTTCTAACATAAATTGAACTTTTCAGGTGGAGATAGCACCACAGTATGCCCCGAGGATGTGTACAAGTACAGCTTATGGGGATTCTCGGACTTTGAGAATAGTCGAATCGTTGGCATTAGAGACGTGGGTGTATCAAACGAACATCCCTCAGACAGTTGGCAGTAGTGCACTGAAAGCTCAGTGGGTGTTGACGAAACAGACTCAGAGCAACAGTGTGACATAGGAGCCATGGGTCATTCCAGCAGAACTGTGCCAGGTTTGACTGAAGTACAGACGGATTCAAACAGCTGAAATCCAGGCAGATGTTACAGGCAGACTGTCAAAATGAACCATTTGGAGTAGGTTGCGAGAAGCTCAGTTTATATCTCGAGTTTCCACGCGTCATTTACCTCTGACGCCATTTCACATACCTGGTTGGTGTATATCAAGAATCAAATGGGAGACTGAGTACCATACTGCGGTATTCAGTGATGAATCTCGCTTCTGTTCGTGGTTGTCAGATCAATGGTTCAAATGGCTCTGAGCACTATGCGACTTAACTTCTGAGGTCATTAGTCGACTAGAACTTAGAACTAATTAAACCTAACTAACCTAAGGACATCACACACATCCATGCCCGAGGCAGGATTCGAACCTGCGACCGCAGCGGTCGCTCGGTTCCAGGTTGGTTGGTTGGTTGTTTGGGGAAGGAGACGAGAGAGCGTGGTCATCGGTCTCACCGGATTAGGGAAGTATTGGGAAGGACGTCGGCCGTGCCCTTTCAGAAGAACCATCCCGGCATTTGCCTGGAGTGATTTAGGGAAATCACGGAAAACCCAAATCAGGATGGCCGGACGCGGGATTGAACCGTCGTCCTCCCGAATGCGAGTCCAGTGTCTATCTGTTCCAGACTGTAGCGCCTAGAACCGCACGGCCATCAGATCAATGATAGCATGCCTTTAGGCGACGTGGTGAACCACTGGAAGCAACGTTTGTCGTGACTCCTGGACTCATGGCCTGGGGACCATCTGATTTTTTTTAACTATTTAAGGGAAGTTGAATGCTTCCAGTGTGTTGCTATTAGTATCCCCCCGATGGCATCAGAGAACCAAATGACATATTCTGGCTGGGCAATTCAAGATCCCACACCGCAGTTAACTCTATAAATCCATTGAGGAATGTACAGAATCTAGTTTCGGCTGTTCATCTCTTCCCCTCCTCAATTAGTCAGCAGTAGACAGTGTATGGGTTACGATGGAAATACGTATACTTTCATACCAGCCTCCAGCCAGCAGTCTTCAAGAACTGGCGTAGACTGCGTCTCAGGCATGGCTAAAAGTGCGTGAAGACGTCATCTGGAATCTGTTTACTTCCATGCAACAATGAATACAAGAGTGTATTATTGTGTGTGTGTTTCACATCTCATCCTGTTCTTGATGGTGAACAGCAGTGTCGAAAGGAATGAAAGTGTAAGCATTTAGTACCCTTTATGTGATGGACATCCCCACAAACTCTTTGTCCGTCCGAATAGGCCTCAAAAGACCCTCGGGTACCGACCGACCTCTGTGTCATTGTAATAGGCGTCACTGGATGCGGATGCATGTTGCCAGCACACCGCTCTCCTGTCCGTTGTCAGTTTTCGTGACCAGAGCTTCTCCTTCCCAGTCACGTAGCTCCTCAATTCGGTGGTCTGATGGGAACCGGTGTTACCACTGCGGCAACAAGATCCTTGGCCGGACATCTCCACAAAGTTTTATAAATGCATGACAAGTAATTCAGGGTGTAACACTTTCTGCTTCCGTCGGTGTGCGTAAGATGTCATATAAATAATTGTTGTATTGTGTCCCCGTTGTAGTAAGAACACTCGTCTCTTAATATTAATTTCAACATTACGAACGATGCGCTAAGAAAATGGCGTCAATATGTTCATAGAGATTCTCAAGGATACATTTCTGATGTCTTGTCGGTTGGCGCCGACACCACAAATGTACAGGGAACTTCGTTAGTGGCAGCATGTGACATTGTACGGTTTGTGTGGAAAATATTGTCTGCACCTAATTTCTCACTGATAAACCCAGACGTCTTACTCACATTAAACACAGTTTCTCCAGAGGCACCTCTAACAACGGCGTTTCAAAGTTTATACAGTCTTGTGTTCTTACTCAGAAGATTGAAAAATATTAAAGAAAACAGGCTTTTAACTGTGAATGGAGTTCTGTTAGGACAGTGACGTAGGTCCTGATGAAAACATTTGTAGATGCTTGTGCGTCGCAGAACTCAATAACAGACAAAGATTTTAGACGTTTGTAGTTTCTTACCAATTAATAAGGATCATGGACACACAATGAAACTGTGTGTTTTTCCAAGAACGCAAAGTGTACTACCCCTTTACCAGGAGCGGCCAACGAAAAAGTGAGCTGATAAACGTTCCCTGTCACATGCTACAAGGGGATCGGCAAGCTGTTAAGCACAGTGCCTTAAATAATTTCGTTTTTGTACTTGCTGTCAATGGAGACAAGTTGTTGGTAGCAATACCCTGATCACCATAAATAATTTTACAAATTTTGAGTGATGATTCGTTTTACCGAAAACAGAAACAAAGGTAATATAAATACATATACGAAAAAGCTTCCTTTAAGGTGTTATGACGGTTCACTCTCCAAGTAAAACATAGTAACTGAGTTTCCAGACGATATGTAAGATTAAGTTTGACAGAAAATTTGTAGTAGTGTCGCTTAAAGTCAAATAACTGATTCAGACATTGTACTCTCTATGACAACGTGTTATTTGGCAGACTGTCTCTTGAATATTTCACCGGTGTACTACTAGTGTGTTGTAGGATTAGTGTGCTGCTCGTCCATGACGCAGTGTCATTGCTTGATCATTCAGGATCTCTAGGTACAAGGTGTCACACGGTAATGGGCTATACTCTGGTCATTCAGCCATTGCTACTGTTTCTCGTTACGTTGCAGAGATAGCATACGTTGCAGAGATAGCATACGTTGCACCCCATATGGTGGCTGGACGAAGAACATGATTCATTCGTAAGCCTGACCTGAAAAAAAAAAAAAAAAAAAACACCATTTTGTGGAAGAAGATACCGGGTTCCGCATATGGCATTTCACAGGAGTGGATGATACAAGTCGTTCTATTTCACCAAGAGCACAGTACATCACTTTCAGTTGCTGTACCCATACAATCTTTTTGGTTCTTCACCTGACTATGCCGTTGTTTGTATTTCTAGCCTAGTTTACAGATTAGGTGATATGTGGAAAAGACGGAATTACCAAGTTGCCTAATAACTCCTCACGTTTCAAGTTAAACACCAGCAGCATTTTAAGTATATTAAGCAGATAAGGCCATATACTCACCCATAAACATATAACATGTGCTTTTTACTGTTAGTTATATATGGTACATAACCCATTTGTACGATTAATCGTTGTCATGTGGAATAAGTTATTTTAAATTCATATTACACGTTAATGCGTAAATATGAGTACTGGCTGACAATTTACAAGGTTTCGTTTCTTAAATACAGATGAACTAATAATTCTGCCACAGATGATCCACCACAGGAATTCTTCAACGTAATAGGAATCATCAAGGACAAACTGTTTCGGTTCGTTTTCATTTTAGCTTTGCTGCCTATCAGACATTTTATACTAGTGTGTGATAAAAAAACTTTGATGGCAGCATAATGCATCCCATTCTTTGGTAAAGACAACTGTTACGTAGAATAATGAACGTAATTATTCCTTCTGGTTTTGTGTTTACGTACGACTGAACTGTAATGTGTTATTTACAGCGAACTTCATGAGGCAGCAAATATACTGTGAAGCCACAGTCAAAACGCCGATGTCCTGAAACAGATGTCTTCAATATGATCGTGTGTGCGGGCACCACATATATTTACAACACGCTTTTGAGAAATGAACACTTATTTGCTTAAAGATAAGACAGCCCATAACATTATTTCATGACTTTAAAGAATGTAAATATATAACATATATCCACAGACTGAATTGTCTCTCCCCAAGATTTGCAGTTATTCGAGTTTCAAATGTGTTTGAACTGATTTGTTTTAGGGTTCAAAAAGATTTTTGTTAATTTCAATTCTCATCGATTTGGACACAAAAAATTTTAAAGTTTCCACCCTAGTTATTAATACCTCATCAGGTGGCACATTTATCATTAATGTAGTATCTCTAGATGCACAGAACTGAATAATTTGCGTATTTTCGATACTGAGGGGGATGAGTATTTGAAGTAAACCACTTAGTCATACCTCTAAGGACATCATTTACAACTCTTGCTGTACGTATGTTTGGAACTAAAATCATAGTGTCATCTGCGAAAAGGTTGTAATTTCACTTGTTGCATTTTCGGCAGAAGATCGTTTAGATGCATAATAAATAATAGTGACACTGAGATTACTGAGCGAGATGTCGCAGTGATTAGCACAATGGACTTGCGTTCCGCAGGATAACGATTCAATCCCGGGTCCGACCGTCCTGATTTAGGTTTTCCATGATTTCCCTAAATCTGTTCAGGTAAATGCCGGGATGGTTCCTTTGAAAGGGTACGGCCTACTTTCTTCCCCATCCTTCCATAATCCGGTGGGACCGATGGCCTCCCTGTTTGTTCCCCTCCCCCAAATCAACCAACCAACCAAAACGAAGACTGAGCCTTGTGGCATAATGCAAGTGATTTCTTTCTAGCCAGATGAATCTCCCCTCGTTACATTGGCTGAATTGTTAACTAAACCTAGCTGCATTCATATGTTAGGTATGACGTTGTCCATTCGTAGGCTGTACATTCTGTTAAATAAAACTGCAGTTCTTCTAGCAGGATATTGTGATTTACACAACTTAGTAGGTTATAGAAACTACCAACCGTATCTGTTAATTAAAAACAGAAAAATTTAGTGATTATGATTTACTTGGAGCAGTTGTTACAGTGTGTAACCACGTAAATTAAGAGGATGCATAACATACGTGTGATGGGTCTGCAACAAACCGCAAAAATATCACATTGTTCTCGATGTCCAAAATAAATAACTGGCAGATTTATAGAGGACCAAATCCATGACTTTCACGTTTCCTTGATTTTAAACCGTTGCCTTACTGAGGGGCTTCCTCACGAAATTGTACGTGCAGCGGAAGAAATGTAAAAATTATTTCTTCATTGACCACGAAATTAACATGAATGCCCTCCCCTTCGCACACTAGCGCAGACATTTATCACTCTCTCGGATGATTTCATACTTCTGCTGGAAACGGAAGATACGTTGAAGGTATGGCACGCCTTGCTGAAAGGACAGAATTGTACAGTTTCCTTTGGAAATTTGTGGTAAGTTCCTATGAGACCAATCTGCTGAGGTCATCGGTTCCTAGGCTCACACACTACTTAATCTAACTTAAACTAACTTACGCTAAGGACAACGCAGACACCCATGACCGAGGGAGGACTCAAATCTCTGGCGGGGGGAGCCGCACGAACCGTGGCGAGACGTCTCACACCACGCGGCTACCCCACGCGGCTAATTTCCTTTCGTTAGCAGTTCAAAGCAAAGTATTTTCTGACACAAGTTTATGCGGATTTTATTCCTTGTTTTAGTGTGAGGAGCATCAACTGAAAATTTTGTAAAACTACATCTGCTTCACTATTATATGCATTTCCCCTCTTGTATACCTGACAATTTCACTTTAACAATTCCTGCACATTTTTGCCCGTTTTGTTAACCTACCTTCTTTTGGGAAGGATTTTTTCGAGAGTCCTTTCCTCCGAATTTCCTTGGCTAATCATTCATTAATCTGCTCACATAATTTCTATTACACCCTCGGTTTTCCCATTTTCGATGATGCGTGATTATGCTCTTGCGTATTCATAATCGGTGATAAGTGTTCCGTCCATTCATATCTGTTTTTGACACTTGCAGTGGTTTTAGATTGTCGATTAGATAATTTCTGCGTTGTTATATTTCTTTGTTCTTATCGATTTAGATTTTAACGCGAAGCTCCTCCTCGTCTTGCTCCCCTAATTGCTTATGACATAAGCAAATTATCTGTCCTCTAGCCTACACATTAAATTTTAAGGCTATTGTAAATCATCATATTGAGGACCAAAGTTTAAGCCAGCATGATCATGATGTGTCTCCCATAATACTGGTCTACATTCATTCAACTAATTCACTGCTAATCTTTTGTGACGATAAGCTGCAAACTGTTTGCAACCAATTTACTTAAGATCCATTCGTCTTACTCGACATTCTATTCACTTTTGTAACTCGAGTAGCTCATCGCTTACTATCTTATTTACGCACGTTACAATATTTCAGTAAGATTGCTGTACTGAACAGCTTTTCTAAGTGTTTAAAGGTAAATTACAATGAATTAAGCCATATGATAAAGCAATCTTCTTAGTTCTTATTTGAATGATTTGTTGCAGCTCACCACGATTTCCTCTCTTGTGGCGATCACTTCATCTCGGACTGTCGTTTGAACCCAACGACCTCAGTTGCTCGACCCACTTATTCTATTGTCTACATCCCAAAATTAACGAGTTTTGGCAATGTAAGTTATTCTCTGATGTCTTAACACTTCTCGTACTATCCAATCCCTTCCTACAGTTTGTATTCTGCACATATTCCTTCCCTCACCGGTTATATGGAGAACATTTCTTATCTCATCAGTCCACTTAATTTTTATTACCCTTCAGTGACAAGACATCTCAAACATTTCTCCGGTTTTTTTCCTCAGTCCACGACTAACTTCCATACAATGCCGTGCTCCAGCGTAGATTCTCAGAAATTCTTTCTCAAGTTAAGGCATGTGTTTTTTTACTAGCAGGCTTCTTTTTGCGAGCAACGCTCTCCTGGACTATGCTAATTTGCATTATATACCCTACTTACTCCATACATCATCTGTTGCTTTGCTTTCAGGATAGTAAAATTTCTTCGCTTTGTCTTCTGCATGATCCTCAATTTTTTAATAAATGTAAAACATTTTAACACAAGCTTCTAATAAGCAAGGTTCCTCACGAGTTTAAGTGATTAGTAGTTTAAGCTGATTATCAACCCGCCTGGTTAGCCGAGAGCGCTAATGCGTTGTTTCTTGGATTCGTGTAGGCGTGCCGGCCCCTCATCGAAACCGCCCGGCGGATTCACGACGAAGGCCGATGTGCCGGCCAGCCTGGATGTGGTTTTTGTTGTATTGGCAGACGAACCAACACCGTGTTACCAGAGAAGGCCGAAATGCACGCGTTTTAGCTCACGCAGGCTGGCGTGAGAAGGGAAGAACTGTACTGACGTGAGGTCTGGAACATGACAAGGAATTAGAATTCAGAAAGTGGACGTAATTACGTTGATACTTAACTTTAATCCATTTATGATGAACGTCGCTCTTGACGGTACATGATTCACAATATTACCTGTTCAGATTATAGTAACTGAACATGGCGCCTTGCTAGGTCGTAGCAAATGACGTAGCTGAAGGCTATCCTAAACTGTCGTCTCTGCAATTGACAACGTATGTAGTCAGTGAAAAATCGCTAGCAAAGTCGGATGTACAACTGGGGCGATGCTAGGGAGTCTCTCTAGACTAGACCTGCCGTGTGGCGGCGCTCGGTCTGCAATCACTGGTAGTGGCGACACGCGGGTCCGAAGTATACTAACGGAGCGCTCCCGATTTAAAGGCTACCACCTAGCAGGTGTGGTGTCTAGCGGTGACACCACAGTTTTTACTCGGTTTTTCACATCCCCCAAGGTGAATACCGGGCTGGACCCCATGCCCCGCCTCAGTTACACGGCTCGCAGACATCTGAACACGTTCGCACTATTCCTTAGATTACACTAACTGCAGACAGTTGGGGTACTCTAATTCCGTCCTGGGGGGGGGGGGGGCCTTAAACTAACCTTCCCAAAATCGATTAAGCATGCCGACCTTGCGTAACCTCGGGAAATACTCGCAAGCAAAAGAAGAAGTTTAAGCAGACTATCCAGCTGTCTTCAGATTTGAAATGACAATAGAAAACTTGCACTAACAAAGGAACTAAAAGGAATTAATTAAAACTTCGATGGAATAGACAATGTTCAATTCCTACCGAGAATGTGTACGTTCGTAACGTAAGACAAAGCTACAACATCTGCATCACAGTAATATCTTATGTAAGAGACGGAACACAATAAAATAATGGCATATACCATGTAGGTAAAACGTTGGGTTTGCAAGTTAGTGATATCAATATAAGATGGTATAACCAAAGCATAAATACGTACAAACCCGTCTTACATGACTACATTGATATGCAATGTCTGCTCCGATAGCTGCCAGCATGGTAGCTCAGAGTGTTCAGTCGGAGACCTGGCTGCCCTCAGTAATAAAAAAAACTGGACTGATGTCATGTGACGGCCGCTACGACGAAATACAACAAACAAACAAAAATTTTCTTCGCTCAGGGACTGGGTGTTGTGTTGTCTCCATCATCATTTCATCCTGATCCGGCGCACATGTCGCCCAATGTAGCCTCGAATGTAATAAGACCTGCACCACGGCGGCCGGACCTGCCTCGTAAGGGGCCTCCCGGCCAATGACGCCAAACGCTCATTTTCATTGATATGCAATGCGGAACCGAGCTGATGCTACGGGCGCAGGTTCCAATGCTGCCTCCGACATGGATGTGTTTGATGTCCTTAAATTATTTAGGTTTAAGTAGTTCTCAGTCTAGGGGACTGATGACCTAAGATGTTAAGCCCCATAGTGCTTAGAGCCATTTGAACCATTTTTTCATATGCAGTGTTATTTATGCAATCTCATTACGGTAGTGACTTACCAGTAACTTAATGTAAGTGATCCATTCATACACGTATACAGTTTTGCGCTCGCTTAAAATGAAAGGCTATGTGCTGTTAGGCGGCGCGCAAATACACATAGTAACAAAAGTACCATCATTTAACGTAAGTATTAGAGTAAGTGCAGAAAACATAAAAGAGTTAATTGAATAGTGTATACCTTATATCATAAAACCATAAAAGGTTAAGAACAATATAAGCAAGAATGTCGTCAGGTAAAGTAAATACGTAAAATGGTTATCACGCCCTGTAGGTAACACCAATATATGGAAAACAAGAAGGGGGCAAAAGGGGATTGTACAACAGCTACTTAAGAAGAATGCGACGAAGATTTGCCTCTAAACTGTGTACAAAGTCTAAAATTCGTAGGTAAACCTGTCCTGGCCCAGTGTACTCGGTAGTTAATTGTGCCGTAGCCTCACATCAATGCTCATGGGCAGGGCAAAGCAGAAGAGAAACGATGACTCCAGCGAACGTCAGGCCAATATATATCGTATCCCGACGGATATGCACTCCATAGGATGTGTCGTGGCCCAATGTTTAAGCTCGTGGACTGGGTGAAGGAATGGGATGTCGGCCGCAGACGTCTAACTGACAGGCGACATCAGTAGAGTCATCAGAACACATAATTTTAAAAAAATAATTGATACAATAAATAATTAAACAAAAAAGTCAACGGGGTGTCAAAAATGTAAAACAAAATTCCAGAACAAGCGCATTGTAGCTCGACGTGTAGGTTCATGGACTATGCGTAGCTGAGGAGCCGTAATGACTGCCACAGTGTCCACTCAGGAGTGAACAATATCCAGTCATCAGATTCACAATCTGACACAGGCAGTCACGACACTGTCTGGTGTGAAAGTTTTTACCGTTTGACAGCTGGCGCGACACTAGCGCCCCAAGCCTTGAGGAAGCAGACAGTCACAAGCGTCGTAATCATAACGTTCGTTTTTAATTATTTTCTGCTTACTTAACGAAACGGTTGTTAATTTTTGCGTTCGACGCCTAAATAAATTACTAAGAGAAATTAATCATCGTGAAATACATTTCAAAACCAGTCGAATATTACTGATTTAGTGATATAAACAACAACGTATTCACGAAGAAAAACTTTCGAAGAAGTGTATATTAGCAGATTATTCAGCTGAAAGAAAGAGAATGAAACACGTATTTCATGTATGAGAAGCATATATTTCTGTTGTTATTATTTCAGGTGCTTTACTTGACGCTTAAAAATTTTTATGAAATCTAATGATTCGTCCATTCTTACATTTCACTCGACTTTCTAATACACGAATATTTTTGTAAATGTAGTTACTTTAGCTTCCAAAGTGTTTATGTTGAAGATTATTACCGTATGTGGTTGAGATTTCTTTTTTTATATATATTTTTGGTAAGGTTTATGGGACCAAACTGCTGAGGCCATCGGTCCCTAAGCCTACACACTACTTAAACTAACTTACGCTATGGACAACACACACATCCATGCCCGAGAGAGGACTCGAACCTCCGACGTGGGAAGCTGCACGCACCGTGACAAGGCGCCCAAGACCGCGCGGCTACCCCGTGCGGCCGTGACTCAGATATCGTAGCAACGATTGTGGAATTTGTTTCTTCTGTGCTGGAAACAGTATTATTGCTTTTGACTACTTATTATCACCGGCCGGTGGCTGTGGTCGAGCGGTTCTAGGCACTTCAGTCCGAAACCGCGCTGCTGCTACGGTCGCAGGTTCGGATCCTGCCTCGACCATGGATGTATCTGATGTCCTTAGGTTAGTTAGGTATAAGTAGATCTAAGTCTAGGGGACTGATGACCTCAGATGTTAAGTCCCATAGTGCTTAGAGCCGTCTGAACCATTTTATTATCACATCTGTGTGGTTTTTCTTTTAGATACGGTTGTGGTGGCTTATTTCATACATTAAATAATGTAGGTCGTACAATTCATAAAAGTTTCCTACGTTCCACATTAAGTGATTTGGCTGGAAGTGTAGTGAGCAAAACTCGGCTTTGGTGGGTAGAGATAACACGCCTTTTTGCAAAAGGTTGGGTCTTTTAGTATTTATTAGCACTTTTTGTTGTTACAGAAAAAGGACATTAGCCAGTAAATGTCTGTACGTTGCAAGAGAATGGTAAATAACTGTCCTGTAAGGTACCGTTTCGTACCTTTCAGGGCCCTCAGGAAACTAAATAATGACAAATCCGTATCACTTTTTGTTAGTGTCGATTTTTATAGCCCTACAAACACTTATTATCGTGAAAACTATGTTACAAATCAGTATAAACGTTAGTATTCGCACTTATCCGATATCGTATTCAGAAGTGTCGCTCGCTCGCCGCTTGAGGCGCTGCTATCGCCGTGGTTAACAAAAAAGTGAAGGGCTGTCGCGACTGTTATGTTAGATTGTGGTATAATTAATTATAGTATAATAACAGCAAATTCCAAAGCACAGTACAAAGCAAAGATGTTTATGAAGGATCATGACACACACTGAAGATCGTGTGGATAATATTCTTCCCAAAGACAGGTGGAATGTCTCCAATCTCGTAATTATCCACAGTAAATTCAATAAATGAATATTTGATACTTCCCCCAACGATTTTTGGAATTCGGCTGGAGTGTTATCTTCTTAGCGCACTTTTTTCCAGAGGTATGTCAAACTGACACTGATTCCTGTATGTCCCAGAAATCAACACCCACTTAATCTTCTACAGATGTAACGTTATGAGACAGTTCCTTCCCTACGTCGAGGCTTCTACTCATGATCTCTCGTCACGATTTAGAAAGGCAGTTCATTTTGCAGTCTGATAAACTTGAATCTTTGCATTGTGTTTACCGAAAGTTAGCTTGGAATTTCTGTACGCTAAATCTGTCCTTGAAATGATCGATTCATTTTAGACCTCTTCGCACTTTTCTTGCAGCCATTTCGGTATAGCTTCCTTGCATTTCCTACTGATTTCATTCGTCAGTGATTTCTATGGTGTATACATTTCATTTTCTGAACATTTTTATATTTCCTAATTGTGTTGACCAAATGAAGTATTTCTTCTTTCACACAGAATGTTTTCAAACTTTTTTTATACATATCCAGCCTCTCTTATAGCCCTTTTTAGAGATGTTCATTCCTTCTCAACTCGACTGCCGACACTCGTGTTCAATTTTGAAGCATCTACAACTTCTGAGAAATTCACTTACCATCGTTTATCAGTACAGCCTAATCTTCATAATTACTAAACTTTGATCTAAGAACGCCTTATAATCCAATATCTGAATTGGGATCTGTCTCATCTTAATGTAATCCAGACAGTATCTTCCAGTGCCCCTTGGCCTTTCCAAAGAGTATCTCTTCCTCTTGTGATACTAGATTAGTGTATTTTCCCTAGTTAGTCAAAACGTATTGCATAGATGAAAGAGATTTTCTCATCTCCCATTCCTACTGACGAGACACACTCTCCAGTACCTCTGCCTGCGCTATACACTATAGTGACAAAGTCACGGCATACCTACTGACATTGTGTCGGAACACCTTTTCTCCTGAGTACCGCAGTAACTCGACCTGGCGTCGGCTAAATAAGTCGATGGAAGTCCCCTGCAAAAATACTGAACATGCTGCCTCTATAGTCGTTCATACTTGCGAAAGCGTTTCCAGTACAGTACGTTGTGCACGAACTGATCTCTCATTACGTGACGTAAGTCTTCGATGGGATTCTTATCAAACGCCGGCTGGTGTGGCCGTGCGGTTCTAGGCGCTTCAGTCTGGAACCGCGCGACGTCTACGGTCGCAGATTCGAATCCTGCATATATACGTAAACTACCAACCCGTCTTACATGACTACATCGATATGCAGTGCGGAACCGCGTTGCTGCTACGGTCGCAGGTTCGAATCCTGCCTCGGGCATAGATGTGTGTGATGTCCTTAGGTTACTTAGGTTTAGGTAGTTCTAAGTCTAGGGGACTGATGACCTCAGATGCTAAGTCCCATAGTGCTCAGAGCCATTTGAACCATTTTCTTCTTATGAAACGATCTTTGTGACCAAATCATTCGCTCGAACTCTCTAGAATGCTCTTCAGAGCAATTGCGAACAACTGTGGCCCAGTGAAACGACGTACTATCATGCATAAAAATTCCTTCATTTTTAGGAAACATGAAGTCAATGAATGGCTGCAGATGATTTCCAAGTAGCCGAACATAATCCAATCAATGATTGGTTCACTTGCACCAGTGGACCCAGCCCATTCCATGTTAACATAGCCCACACTATAGTGGAGCGAACACCAGCTTGCGCAGTGTCTTGTTGACAACCTAGATCCATGGCTTCCTTATACCTGCGCCACACCCGAATGCTACCATCAATTCTTACCAAATGACATTGGAACGCATCTGACCAGGCCAGTTTTTCAGTCGTCTAGGGTCCAAGCGATATGGTCACGACACCAGGTGATGTCGTGCTGTTAGTAAAGGCACTCGCGTCGGTCGTGTGCTGCCATAGCACGTTATCCCCAAATTTCGCCTCACTGTTCTAAGGGATACGTTCATCACACGTCCTATACTCGTTTCTGTAGTTATTTCACTTAGTGTTGGTTACCTGTTAGCACTGACAACCCTACACAAACGTCTCTGCTCTCAGTCGTTACGTGAAAGCCTTCTGCCACTGCGCTGTCCGTGGTGAGAGGTTATGCTTGGAATTTGATATTCTTGGCACACTCTTGACACTGTGGCTCTCGGAATATTGAATTCCCTAACTGTTTCCGAAATGATTGTAACTGCTACTACCATTCGACGTCAAAGTCTGTTGACGTCCGTTATGCAGCCATAACAATCTGAGTACAAGTGGCAGCTACACCATCACACTGTCCTTTTATACGCGGTACTACCGTCATCTGTATACATGCGTATCACTATCCCATGACATCTGTCAGCTCAGTATAGATTGTAGAAGCCAGAAATGTACGCATGTTGTGTCAACACATCGTACTTTGTTCTAACGTCTTACTATTTTTAACCACCTTGCAGTGTGTGCACGCGAGGATCCGATTATTGGTAAGGAAGAAATGCATACCTCTGTTCTTCACGGAATCCTTCTTTCAGTCGATCACAGCATATCTCTTGTAGTACCTGCTTCTGGCCTTGGATAAGTGTCTCTGCAGCTTTCATACAAAACTCGCAGTTCTGCCTTCTTCCACTGAAGCACCGGGGCACCTATTTTTGCTAATAACTGCCTCTTCCATGATTCTATAAAGTGCATTTTGTTCTGGTACAGGTCTGTTCCGTTCAACTACCTGCTCCTGCATTGTCAATTGACAGTACTTCCCATACCAGATTTGTGGTACAGCTCGTACTAATCACTGCATTAGACTTTTGTAATTTGTAGCATCACTTTGTGAGGCGACGGATAAATAATGCACACTTCGACATATCGTTATGAGAAGACACTTAAATTGTCTGTACGTGCTTTACACCTACCTTCGCCGTTTACAGCGGCCTGAGAACTATTTTTGCGGTCGACCAGAAAGCGATGGAGGACACACTGACCGTAATTTACAGTCTGCAAGTTCACATTATTCTCTGTGCTCACTGGGAGAAAACGCTCCCACTTGCTATTTACTCAGAGGGATCAGGAGCTAGGCCTATGCATAGAAGTATTGAGTGTTAACTGTATGATATATCCTATAGAAGTTCACACCCACAAAAAATAATAATATCCCTTATGATACTAATAACATTCCTATCGGAAACAGCACTAATAAAATTTAGAGGCGACCTCCACGGTAAGTTCTAAGTAAAATAGTCTATCCCCTGACTACTAATCACCAAAAGTTGATTGCTTGTTTTATAAGCGGAAAACAATTACGCTACTTGCCAAGTAGTTTCATCAATATTAGGATGACTCGAAAACAGTTGGTTCTGTAATGAGATTTTCGTTCTCCAGCGGAGTTGACGCTGATATTAAACTTCCTGGCTGATTAAAACTGTGTGCTGGACCGAGACTCGAACTCGGGACCTTTGCCTTTCGCGAGCAAATGCTTTACCATCTTTCTTTTTTTTTTTGTAATCACATTTTGTTCGTTATTGTTAGTTTCAATTGTTCGTGGCGGACGTCACTTGACGCCCGTTGAAGTTCGTTATTGATCCATTCACTCAGTTTTTTTATTACAGAGGGCAGCCAACCCTCTGACCGAACACGCTGAGCTACCGTGCCGGCATCCATCTGAGCTACCCGAGCATGACTCACGCCCCATCCTCACAGCTCCATTTCTGCCAGTACCTCACCACCTACCTTCCAAATTTAACAGAAGCTCTCCTGCGAACCTTGGAGAAGTGGCACTCCCGGAAGAAAGGGTAATGCGGAGACATGGCTTAGCCAGAGCCTGGGGGTGTTTCCAGAAAGAGATTTTCACTCTGCAGCAGAATGTGTGCTGACATGAAACTTTCTGGCGGATTAAAACTAGGTGCTGGACCGAGACTCGAACTCGGGACCTTTGCCTTTCGCGAGCAGTTGCTCTACCAACCTGAGCTACCCAAGCACGACTAACGCCACGTCCTCATGGCTCCATTTCTACCAGTACCTCGCCTCCTACCTGGCCTGACTGGCAAAAATGGAGCTGTGAGGACGGGTCGTGAGTCATGCTCGGTAGTTCAGATGGTAGAACACTTGCCCGAGAAAGGCAAAGGTCCCGAGTTTGAGTCTCGGTCGGCTCACAGTTTTAATCTGCCAGGAAGTTCCAGTTACTTCTGTCATATCCAAACTATCCAGGACGATGGGCAATAGTCGCTAGTTCACTTCGTACATTTACCGTCGACGCCTTCAAGTCTGCCCAGCTCTGACGTCATCTGCCGCACTCCACAAACAGGCGTTTGACTGACGCGAACAATTAATATCTCGTGCGAAGTGTTTCTCGCCAAATGCCTCTCTGGCCATATTTATATATGGTGGCACCGGATCGCCAAACGGAACATCTGCTACAAATAGCCCAAGGCACAGGCAGCAGTCTCAAAACGGCCTCTTTCTCGGACACGTATTCATTAATAGCTGTGTCGTCCAACAATTTACAATCTTCTAAATTTTTATATAAATAGAGAAAAAATTTGTTTTAATTACTGAAAAGGCCTTAGCTGACGGGATTTAAACTTTGTTGGCTAGAATTCTTAGACTGGAACCGACAGTAGAGTATGACCTCTGAACTGCCTCTTTAAGATTTCTTGTAACCACTTTTATGTACAAAACAGTGTTGAAACTTGGCACAGTTGTATTATTACATGAATGGTATCGAGTGCTGTAATTAGAACTTTCTGTTGCAAATACAAATGATATTTAATCTATCATGGCTAAGGATATTTTCTTTCCAAATTTGGTTATTGGTAATTAACTTGAAAACTAATAGAGTATTCAATGAACTGTGGATGAAGCCCTACCAACAGGCATTAGATGCATTGATCAAAAATGACAGTGCATTGAGAATGGCTAGTTTCTAGCTGAAATCTAGATCTGCCAACAAAATTTCAAAAGGACGACTGATAGCTAAAATCTATTATTTACAAGCTAATAGAGATAGCTTATTGGTGTCACTTATTTAATGTTTTTACATCAAACTGAGGCTACACACGAATTTTCATATAACTGAATCTAATACTTAGGGCCTTTCAATTTTTTATAAAAAGGCCGATTTTCATTCATATATTGCTCTGATCAAGTTGAGGCTTGTAACATTTAATTTTGACATAAATTTGCATATTCTGAAGAGTTTTTAGCTTTGTAGTTTTGTTATTTAGCACTGCTTATTTTTTTCATGAAATTTTACATGTTGTCTAACATTCATTTGATGAGTCTGAGAGCCGCGTGGGATTAGCCGAGCGGTCTTGGGCGCTACAGTCATGGACTGTGCAGTTGGTCCCGGCGGAGGTTCGAGTCCTTCCACGGGCATGGTTGTGATAGTTTATCATAAGGATAATTTAGGTTACGTAGTGTGTAAGCTTAGGGGCTGATGACCTTAGCAGTTAAGTCCCATAGGATTTCACACAAATTTGAACATTTTGAACATTGATCAGTCTGAGACCACGCACTGTTGCCAGTAATGTACTTTCGCATACACGGACTGAAGTTGGAAAAGTTATTGTAACGTTTAGTTTCGCTCTTAGATTACGGTGCGGTCCTTTGTATGTTAAGCACAGGTGCGTTAAGGTGCAGCCGGGCGGAGTGGCCGAGCGGCTCTAGGCGCTTCAGTCTGGGACCGCGCGACCGCTACGGTCGCAGGTTCGAATACTGACTCGGGCATGGAATGTGTATGATGTCCTTAGGTTAGTTAGGTTTAAGTAGTTCTAAGTTCTAGGGGACTAATGGCCTCAGAAGTTAAGTGCCATAGTGCTCAGAGCCATTTGAATCGTTAAGGTGCGCCTCTGTTAGTAGTGAACTGGGGTGAGCCCCGGCACGCTCGCTCGCCTCTGTATCTCTTGCAATGATACAGCGCTTGTTTCGGCTCAACTTCTCCCTGCAGATATTTGTTGAGACAGCAGCTCCCCCAGCAGTTGTTATTGTTATTACTAATACTGTTATTAGTTAAATGGTTCAAATGGCTCTGAGCACAATGGGACTTAACATCTGAGGTCATCAGTCCCCAAGAACTTAGAACTACTTAAACCTAACTAACCTTAGGACATCACACACATCCATGCCCGAGGCAGGATTCGAACCTGCGACCGTAGCGGTCCTGCGGTTCCAGACTGTAGCGCCTACAACCGCACGGCTACAACGGCAGGCACTTTTATTAGTTACTTGTATTTCGCATCCTAATTACTTTCTTTCGTCGTAGCAATTCGTTTCACCTGATCTCCACTATTATCTTTTTAAAACCTCAGTTTTACATTCTTCCGAACTACTCTAAGAAGTACGAATTCGTTTGGTTAGAAACCGCGGTCATGCTCTCCAGCTGTGCTTCATCCCACAATTCGTAAGTACTTTAAATTTAATTCTATTTTTTCACTTCAATACTGATAATTTTGACTATCTAACCTATTAACATAATATGTCGTTACAAATTAATTTGTTTTCACTAAAATGAATTTATCTCACTTTTTAGATGATAAACGCATCTTATTCGCTGTTCGCTGTGCTGCAACAAATGAGGTCCCGATAACGGAGCAGAAAAGACAGAAATTCTCACAACTTCGCACTAAAAATACTTTATACTGTGATTTACACATGCTTAATACAAACCAGTCGAAATACTGTTTAGAAGTGGACCTTTATATTTATCAATAAGTCCTGCAATTTACACGTGTTTTGTAAACGTAATACAGTTTAGGCAGAGAGTGAGAATCTTGTGTGTTGAGCATTTACATTATAAGGTATTAACTAACAACATGTATTCAGTTTGTAAGTGATGCACGTGTTGTTCTGTTAGTCAAAATCTACTTATAGTGGTAATTCTTGCATTACTTTTTTGCACAAAGTACTAAATATTCACTACTGTTAATGAGTATATAGTACTACCAAATCGCACATCCTTTAACGAAATTCTGGACAGCTAGGATAAAAGCAGATGACTTGTTGGACGTGGAGTCCATAACATCATTGATATGGGGATTATGCGACGGTTTTTGCCTTTGGGAGTGAGCGTAGGGTCTGTGCTAAGTAATTAGAGGGGAGTTATCTGGGAAAAGTGTTCTGAAAACGTTGGTTGGCCGGTGACGTTGTTGCAGACGATAATAGTAGTGCTATTCATGGTTGCATACCAAGTAACTTCGGGAGTTGTAGTTGCCAGAGAAATGGATTGTTGATTTTTTATCTGTGAATAATCTAGATGAGCAACTGAACGGAACTACAAAGAAATTTAATAAGTTGAGGCGTAGTCCTACTCATATATGGATGGAGGCTCCGTCTTGGTCGCATGATAATCTTGGTTACATTTAATACACTGAGGTAAGAGAAGTCATCAGATTGCGATATTCACATGTACAGATGGCAGTAGTGTCGCATAACAAGGTATACAATGGCAGTGAATTGGTGGAGATGTCATTTGTCCTCGGGTGATTCACGTGAATAGGTTTCCGACGTGATTATGGCCGCACGGTGGAAATTAACAGACTTTGAACACCGAATGGTAGTCGTAGCTATAAGCACGTAACATTCCATTTCGAAAATCGTTGGGGAATCAAATATTCTGAGATCCACAGTATAAAGAGTGCGCCGAGAATACCAAGCTTCAGGCATTACCCCTCACCGCAGAAACGTAGTGGCTGACGGCCTTCACTTAACGACCGAGAGCAGAGGCGTTTACGTAGGTATATCAGTGCTAAGAGACAAGCAAAACTGCGTGAAATTAACACAGAAATCAATGTGGGACGTAGGAAGAACGTATCAGTTAGGACAGTGCGGCGAAATTTGGCGTCAATGGGCTCTGGCAGCAGACGACCGACGCGAGTGGCTTTGCTAACAGCATGACATCGCCGGCGGCGCCTCTCCTTGTGCAGTGATCATATCACTTGGGCTCTAGACCACTGGAATACCGTAGCCAGACCAGGTAAGTATGGACATAAGTTAGTACGAGCTGATGGTAGGGTTCGAGTGTGGTACGAGGTGCATTCAAGTTCCAAGGCCTCCGATTTTTTTTCTAATTAACTACTCACCCAAAATCGATGAAACTGGCGTTACTTCTCAACGTAATCGCCCTGCAGACGTACACATTTTTCACAACGCTGACTCCATGATTCCATGGCAGCGACGAAGGCTTCTTTAGGAGTCTGTTTTGACCACTGGAAAATCGCTGAGGCAATAGCAGCACGGCTGGTGAATGTGCGGCCACGGAGAGTGTCTTTCATTGTTGGAAAAAGCCAAAAGTCACTAGGAGCCAGGTCAGGTGGGTAGGGAGCATGAGGAATCACTTCAAAGTTGTTATCACGAAGAAACTGTTGCGTAACGTTAGCTCTATGTGCGGGTGCGTTGTCTTGGTGAAACAGCACATGCACAGCCCTTCCCGGACATTTTTGTTGCAGTGCAGGAAGGAATTTGTTCTTCAAAACATTTTTGTAGGATGCACCTGTTACTGTAGTGCCCTTTGGAACCCAATGGGTAAGGATTACGCCCTCGCTGTCCCAGAACATGGACACCATCATTTTTTCAGCACTGGAGGTTACCCGAAATTTTTTGGGTGGCGGTGAATCTGTGTGCTTCCATTGAACTGACTGGCGCTTTGTTTCTGGATTGAAAAATGGCATCCACGTCTCATCCATTGTCACAACCGATGAAAAGAAAGTCCCATTCATACTGTCGTTGCACGTCGACATTGCTTGGTAACATGCCACACGGGCAGCCATGTGGTCGTCCGTCAGAATTCGTGCCACCCACCTGGATGACACTTTTCGCATTTTCAGGTCGTCATGCAGGATTGTGTGCACAGAACCCACAGAAATGCCAACTCTGGAGGCGATCTGTTCAACAGTCATTCGGCGATCCTCCAAAACAATTCTCTCCACTTCCTCGATCTTGTCGTCAGACCGGCTTGTGCGAGCCTGAGGTTGTTTCGGTTTGTTGTCACACGATGTTCTGCCTTCATTAAACTGTCGCACCCACGAATGCAGTTTCGACACATCCATAACTCCATCACCACATGTCTCCTTCAACTGTCGATGAATTTCAATTGGTTTCACACCACGCAAATTCAGAAAACGAATGATTGCACGCTGTTCAAGTAAGGAAAACGTCGCCATTTTAAGTATTTAAAACAGTTCTCATTCTCGCCGCTGGAGGAAAAATTCCATCTGCCGTACGGTGCTGCCGTCTCTGGGATGTATTGACAATGAACGCGGCCTCATTTTAAAACAATGCGCATGTTTCTATCTCTTTCCAGCCCGGAAAAAAAAATCGGAGGCCTTAGAACTTAAATGCACCTCGTATAGACCCACACGAAGCCATGGACTTAGGCTACCAACAAGACTCTGCAAACTGGTGGGTGCTCCATACCCCATACTATGTTTACACAGAATGGATTGGATCTCTGACTGAAAATTGTTATGTTCGGCTATTCGTGGATTATGCGTTCACAAACAACGATGTAATTTTTATAGATAATAATGCGCCATCTCACAGGGCCACAATAGTTCTCGATTTGTTTAAAGGACATTTTCGACAATTCGAGGGAATGAATTGGCCACCCGTATTGTCCAACGCGAATCCCATCGAACATTTACGGGACAGAATGAAGAGGTCAGTTCGTGCACAAATTCCTGTACCGGCAACACTTTCTCAGTTATGGGCGGCTATAGAAGCAAAATGGTTCAATATTTCCACAGGGGACTTCCAACAACTTTTTGAGTCCATGCCACGTCGCGTTGCTGCGCTACTCCGAGGAAAAGGAGGTCCAACACGATATTAGGAGGTACAGCATGCGTTTTTTCGCCTCATTGTATACAGACTTCAAAATCGATTATAGCTATGGAATCATTTAAAACAGGTGTTTTGACATAAAAAATAGTAAATAATGGAATATTAATGTTTATTGCCGTAGTAGGAAGTTTTGCTGCTGACATTCACATTTCTTGCGTCGTTAAGGAAGAAGAAGGACAAGTACTGTTCTTGCAGATATGCTACAGAGGTGAGCATAGATGATCGTTGGTGTTGCGATGGCAGGAATACCACAGTGCTAGAGAAGAATTTGGGCGACAATGCTGTGAGCAGCGAAGGCTACGGTAACAGCAGTTGACATACGTGGACAAAGCTACATCGACTCAAAAGCAGATTTTTAAGTGCAACAGAAAAGCTCGGCATTTACGCGGGATGGCCACATTAAAGCATCGGAAAATCCTTTATCAGAGAGTTGACATGACTATATCAACGGTTCGTGTCTACTATCGAAAGCGTATTACTCAGTACAACGAAAAAACCAGTCCAAAGTGTCAAATTTCACATTTTTAAAGCACTCTGGTATGTTGCCGCCAGGTCTCAAGGCTGTGGGGAGTGAAAAGGTCAACTCCAGTGAGGATTCCCAACGACAAACTTTCTTTACCAAGCATCGAAACAACCAACACTGGTAATAACACAGAGCCAATGATATTACAATTTACTATTTGTTCAAATAATACACAAAATAAAAGATTCATAGAACTCTTGCAAAGCAACAAACATAACTTTTAAGAATGCGAATTTTAATTTAAGATAAATGGCAGTGACTTTTACAAAATATTTTTATTTTTTAATTTGGAACCTGTGCTTTTGCTTGTGACAAAACTTAGTTGGAAAATATAGCTCATTTTTTGTTAAAAAGAAGTCTTAAAAAACGACTTTGCATATATTGTACTTGTTCAATGCAAATACTATATATACAATTATTTAACAGAGTATTAATAAGCTTGGCGGCTCAGAATGGGTTTGAAGTCTTTTGAATAGTTTAAAACACCAAAAACATTATCTACAACTTACACTTTTAAATCAGAGAAAAAATTTCTTAATGTTAGAATACATGCATCAGTTACAGTACTGCTCAAACTTAGCAGCCTTCTGCGGTCGTAGACCCACTTACTTGTACTGGGGACGCGACAACTCGTGAGGCGCATCTCAACCGGCTTAAAAAACAACAAGTTTCCTCTACAATACACCAAACAAACTATTAGAACATAGCACGTTTTACGTCAACTGAGAAGCCAGCCAACCTTTTGCAAGAAAGATGTTAAATCAGATATTAACGTACGGCCTTGCAGACAGTCAATAAGCCCAAAGTTCTTAAAGCAAACTGCAATGCTTTAAGGCACGTAAGACATTTTCGTTGCAACTTTAACCATCAAATGATTTAAGTAGGATGCTTATTGAAATACTCTAGCAGTATGCAAAGCTGAAAAGCACAGCTCATTGTAGGGTAAGACAAAAGTACACATTTAAAATTACAACTAAAACGGCATTGCATAATTAGAGCTGCTTGCGCACACAGTTCAGCAGAGGTAAGCAGTACATAATCAATTACTGCAAGAGCAACCGTTACCAATAATTTGACTGAGTCACACTGCACACACTGCTATTCAATACAATATACTTTAAAAAACGTAACAAATCTTACCACAGTCGTGCTTATAGAACTTGTCAGCCATTGAGCATTAAATAAACAGATATTACGCCAAAATTTCCCGGACCCAAGCTCTATACAGTTTGAATAACTTGCACAGCTTTCGCAAGTCAGACCCAGTAAATTACGCTATGGAAACATGTGGCAGTTGTAAACAAAACGGCACCTGCAGGTCTAGGAACTCCCATACACAAAACGTGACAGCACATTTGAGGAACCACAGTTCAATACGAAAGAGCCACCCAACAATTAACCGTACCAGAATGACCTTGGATGAGAAAACAGCTTGCCCACCAGAATTAACACAGCTGAAGTTGGCAGCGGCACACGGCTGTATTCAGGCCTCTGGACGGCTACACTGTCCTTCAGACGTAGCGAGGCCCCAGTTCCGCTTTTAGCTTGAAGTCTCATGCCACATCGTCCACTCAGAACCATTGCTTCCGTACTTGGCGAAAACCAACTCCGGGTTCTTACGGCCCACCACCGACCACGTCACGACCAGTACTGCAACAACGACGACTGGTTAGGTCACTGCCATCTCTCGGTAACCAGCGTAACTTCCACCGCTTCTCGCTGCTGCGCCGACTCCCCTTCGAATCCTTTCGCTCGCGCCTAAATAGGCGTTCGCGAGCAATCGCACCGTGGCAAAGCCCGGGCACAAGAAGGAGCTGACACAATACCTGCTCCAGAGATAAGTTACGGCTCACACGCGATTACTAGTTTCGGGAGGGGGGAAGGACCACTTTCAAATCGTCGTATCATAGTCAACAACGGTATTTCCGAAAATGCAAAAACCAAAGAAAAAAATGTGGAAACGAACATATGGTTTCTGCTTTTTCGGAAATACGATTTCTTATTATGTTACGATGATACGAAAATGGGTCCCGATCTGTAACTAATATTCGTGTGAACATAAAAAATATGAAATTTGCAGCTTTGGACTGGTTTTTATTAACAGTGGTTGTTGACCCACAGCCATTCTAGCTTTCTGGAATTTCGTAAGCCTATTGCTCATTGAACAGTTTTAATCTCCGATGTCTCACGCGGATTCTAAGGATTTCAAAGTGACATTTCCACGTAGGGAGAGAGTTTTCTACCTCACAACATTTTTCAGACTTTTGCTCCTATCCAGACCTGCAATGGAAGTTTAATACATTTTCTTATTCCATTTCGAAATGTTTGTTTTATGTGTGCTACAGACTTTTCCAGACTTACATGGCAACACTCGAAGAGTCTGTGCCGTTTAACTACTGTATAACATTAAGACAAATTTTTGCCGTACACTTCCACTAACTCAGCGTGGTTTTTTCCCGCGTTGTTCTGCATAAAATATAGAAAGCATATTAGCGCCCAATTCTCCATCAGTGAGCTGTGTCATTTTTCCCATTTCTCCTGTGGTGGTGCGATGACGTACTCTGGCGCAGGGATTTCATTGTGCACGAGTAAGTCAAACGTGTTTCTGAATACAAACTAAAATTACTTCCGATGTTTTGTTTTTCGAGGTGAAGATAAGAACTTTATGAATATCCTCGTATTACTTACGTAACTGAGTTGTATCTGTGAACTTCAGCGTTACAGTTTTGAAACAGAACTGGAGTCGAAATCCAGGAAAATTAAAACATTCAGCAATTGTCGGAACCCACTGATGACGACTTGCATGCCTATCTCGATAGACAGCACACATCTCCTGTCCCAGTAGTCAGCTAATTATGATTCCGTACACGCCTGCCACTAATGGACAGCGGATTTGAGGTCCGTTCCACCCCCTTCCCGCGTCAAAGCTCGCCCTCTGATCCGCTTCCCCAGGTAGCTTGTGTCAGTGTCAGATCACAGCTCGTAATGTGCTTGTCAATTCCACTGCAGCGGCAGGCAGTCCATTAAAATGGTGATATGCTGTGACCACGTACCTGGGACGTGTGTCTGGCAGACAGCCACTGCAGCCGACGAGCGGCAGGCGTGATTCATGTCGCACACTAGGAACCTGCGCCAATAGCAGGAAACGGAGTGACCACTTGAAGTCGTGCCTTTTAAACAAGGCGAGAGTTGTTGATGAGAAGTAAGACAAAAATCCCGAGTGAAAAAACCCTCGCGACGAAGTACATGTTGTGGTAATACAAGTACAGAAATACAGCAGTAATATTATAACTAACATAATTTTAGCCAATAAAATGCATTTACCGTTTATTTTTAAATTTCTTACAAGAGACTAACAAAGTTAAATTCAAGAATAACATGTCTCAGTATTTCCGTTTCTTACGTAGCTCCACTGTTGGGGTCAGACGTTGCAAAGTTCATTGTGAAACTCACTGCGCGGCTGATGATGAAATGACAACACAATCAACAGGTCTACCTGTTTTGCAACTGAAAAACATAGATAGTATTTCAGATCAACTACGGGATGGCATACTTGTGCCATAGTCTTTCCTCTTTTGAATACATTTACATTTTCACATTCTTCTCTTTAAATGTAAGACATTTTTACATAGCTGTTTCAGTTCGATGATCATGACACACTTTACTCACATTCCGAATGGATATCTTACACATTCGATGTGCCAAGAATCTTTCAGCATCATCATTGATACGAACGACGTCAGTTGTATCACTGGAATTACATGGCTCATGCCTCAAATATCTTACGTATATATTGCGTAACAAAAGTCTTGCTTACCTTTCTCCGTTTCTCCACAACCGCAAAGTCTCTGTCGCACTGAAAACGCTATCACCACGCACTATAACTTGTGTGCTCTGTCTTCAAACCATCCCAGGCTGCGAGGAAGAGACCTTGACACATCTGGCTTGCAACTCCATTGGAAACCACTGCTTGGCACAAAGATCATGTGACATCTAGTAATGATTGTTTGGAGCATTATCCCCACGATTTTACTCTTGGAACATGGCTAGGGACACGCAAAGGAGTACCGAGAACACATTTTGCAAAAACATGGCACGTGGTGCGTTTTCCGTTACCATTCAAATGCGACGTCGTCTCACATTAAGAACCATAGAGCACCCTCCTCCAGTTCCAGTCCAGGGCTGTCGTTTTACTGCAGATACGATGACAAAATCATTTATGTCATATGTTGCTTTCATACAGATTTTTTCTTTTATTAAACATTTAGACAGATGTAAAATGCTTCCCGTCTGGGACCTAGAAATTAGATTTATGGTGTATCTAATGAGTACTCAGATCATCGTTACGTACCTCCCACACACCGAGGCCTTGGCAATAAATCAAATCTCAGTTGGACAGTCGCCGTTTATCGTTTCACATTGTTTCATTGTTTGTTAATCACATCTATAACGACTGCTAACTGAATGTACTTGATGTCTATTTACAACAATATTTGTTACAAGTAAATCTTCATCTTGTTGTTAGTTTACTTTACAAAATTATTTAATACTCCATTAGAAAGTGGCTACTAACTCATTAGGGCTTTTATTGATATATTTAATATCTAATAGAAATAATGTCTAAATTACTTATCACATTTATCAACTGCACTTTCTTATGGGTTCCAAAGTTTTGGAATGCTTTGACAAACAACCTTCTTATAGAATTATCGAGCGATATTTTTGTACCGAATCTTTTGAGATGTCGATGCAATGTGAGGTATCGGTGTCGATACCAGATATCCTATGAATCCAGTATCGGAACGACGATATCTGTGTACCTAGCAGGAGAGAGTGCTGACCGTGGACACCTCAGATTGCCGACTGAACTCCAAGTTTATGGTAAGGCTTTTTCATTTATTCACAAACTATGTACTGTCAATCCCACAACGAAGGAAGGCCTTCAGAGATAAGGAACGTTTGAGCAGTAGTGTATATCACTGTACTGCGACGTTTCCACGTGGCGGAATCCTGGACCGTCTACCAGTCAAATGTCTTTGAAAGAAGTGCTGCGTATTTATTAAGCGCTGGTAGAGAGGCGATGACGGTGGGCGTACCTACTTAACACAGTCACGAATCAGTTGATCAACCAAAGTGTATGGGGAAACGTCAGTTAGGCTGGAATACAAGCTTTCATAAATGCTATTTCAAGTGTTCACATTTTCAGTGCCCTGATAGCTGTTTCCTTTTTCAACTCCTTTCATTATCGGGAAGAGAAAAAGTGTCAGGAAGCCAGATCTAGTGATCAGGGTGAATGTGAAATCGTCTTAATTGATTTTAGGGCAAAAAACTATCTTCCGTTTTACGCGCTTGGAAGCGAAGCTATGGAGGGACAGTTGCACTGATTACCGTAATGCGTTTCGCTTTCTTCCCACGGCGCCTCACAATATGGATTTAGATCTTGAAGGTAACAATGCTAGCACTGTCGATGAAACAATACATAGTTTTCACATAGATGCTTGATTTGGTCGTCAGAATAGCATTTGCGAAAACAAGTACTCCGGCTCTACTGAGGCTTCCGCTGACCGTTAGTCAACACACTCCAGGTAATCTGCGGTAGCGATATCCAAGTTAGTATCTGTGCTATGACTGCAGAAAATCTAGGCCAAAGTGATGTGAATAATAGGTTAGAAAGGCAAAAAGAAATAATGAAGTCCATTCAGATGCACGCATATTCAGATAATATTTTAATTGTGATAGGAGATATAAATACGCCTGAAGACATAAGCAGAGTGATAGAAGCAGAAGGAGCAAGAAGTTGACTCATTGAAATGAAAGTAAGACGAAATAACTCGCCATGTTCGATACTTGACCAGGAGAGCTTCACATGACCAGAAGGCCTCTGACAGTTTTTTTGTGGAAAAGATACAAGTAGTAAATAGAACGTACAGGTATTTGAGAGAGCGCTAGGTACAAAATGTGTCGTGGTGACCTAGACTGCGGCCTTTGAGATCAGTGTCTGATCCCGGACAGGAGAGTCAATTTTTCCTCTATGAAAATCCTCCAGGATGGCCTGAGGTATACTCAGCCTGCTGTCAAATGTACTGGGAATCTTTCCCAGAAGCAAAGGGTGGTCGGGGCGAGGGATTCGACACCCCTCTCCCTCCTAATGCCACGACGAAAGGAAGGGGCAGTCATGGTCTGGACGTGAGTTTGCACCGCAGACTTTGCCTCTACCTAGGTACAATAACACCAAGTTGAAAGTGTACTTTTTATTGCACGAAATGTTGTTATATATATAGGTGAGAAATAGGAACAATGACGGTAGAAGATATAATTATGTTAAACATTGTACCATTTATAGTAAACTGATAACAAATAAATAATAATGTCTTGTAACATGTTACAAACCCTGCTATGTGGGTAGAATATAGCGATGTTGTCGCGTCTTGATAGAGTTAAGTTGTCACCATCTACCTAGAGACCAGGTCTTTACTTGTCATTGGCTGAGTGAAGCGCTCATTTTTCTGGGTCGTGACTGGCTGAAACGTTCGAGGCAGAAGCTCTCTTGTAGCTGGTGGAGTAGGGTGACGGCGACCAAAGTGAAGGGTCGCGGATCGCAAGAATTATTAGCTTGAACTCTTGTAAGCTCACGTGCTTTTACTGCTCGGAACGTTTATGAATCATGATAATTGTTGATAAAGTCTTCATTATAGTCTTTTAAAGTGATCAATATTAGCATTAACTAATGTTAAATACAGATTAACATGGAAGGTTGTGTAACAATTCGAGTGTGCATTAGCAGTGCCCTGGAAAGGATTGCAGCACTAAAGAAATAATATGGTACTGCTTGAATGAAGTTGAAGTGCTTCTTACTGAAAAATAGATCCTCATTTGCCCATGATTACACCACTTGCAGCACCACTTCATAAAGGGAGCCACGACCGAGCGTCATCTTCTGCAGCGAGAGGAGCATTCAGCTTTAGAAGACGCCAGGTGAGACCTAGAACTGCACCATGTTTGTGTACACATCCTGATACACCATCACGTATACGGCTAGGTTGTTATTACCAGCTTCTTCACATTTTAACGAAAAATCCTACGAAAACGCTTGGATTTTTTAGGGACACAGACGGTAAGTGTGAAAGGTAAAACTATGCTTTACAACTGCTTCCACAAAGGAAATATAAATCAAATCTCAAAGGGCAGAGAATACACTGCTAAGAGATATTCAAAGGAAGGCAAATGACAGGATGCTCACACCCTGGCTGGCCAGTGTACCAGCCCACTGTTGAATCCGCCTCTCGTGTACCAGCTGGGTCTCGATTATTTTCCTACATCGCAATCTGAACGTTACACTACACGAGAAGGTCTCTGTCATTTCTTCTACACAATGAGAAATTAAAACAAACATGCCACTGTTTTAATGCAATAGATAAATTAATATTAGGAATGCGTGCTGTATTTTGATCAGATGAACGTTTTTCTGATGTGTGTGTAGACAAAATAGTTGTCAAGACGGTACTGCAAGTATCTGACTAAATTGTGCTAGATAATCAGCTAAAGAAACGCTTGGCGAATGTAAGCTGAAACCAGTTTGGTGGGATGCAGAAGTAGCATAGATGACTGCAAGGAAAAAAGGAACTTATTTGACGTTCCTGAATGTGAAAGACAGAGTAGAGACAGATATAGGACACTAAATAGAGAAATGAAAAGAGAAGTGCTAGAAAGGAAAGATGTGAAATTGTGCAGAGGGTGATTGGTGGGGCTCGTAATGCTGAGACATGGAGAACAATTACGTAAATGCGTGTCAACTAGTGAAAAGTTACATTATAATAATATTAGTCATGGTCAGTGGACAACGTATTTCAAGGATCTGTTCCAGGAAAATTGGCCTGAATTTTCACATAGCAATGAGGTTAGGTTGCAACGGGAAGAGTTGTGGTGTTTGGATACAGAAGTTTGTCAGCAGGCTGCGAGGAGCTCTAAGATGAAAAAAGGGACAGGGATATGGATCAATGTATCTAGAAGAGCTGATGATGTTTAGTCCACCGAAATCTTTGGAGATACTAAACAGGCTGTTTGAAAGAGTATTAAATGAGGAAGACGTTCAATGGAATGGAATATATGTCACATAATACCTGTACATGAGGAGGGTCACGCAATGATTCAAACAATTGTAGGGGTTGGCTGTGATCCTGTTCGTTGGAAGACTGTACTCGAAGGTAGTGAAAGATATGGTAGAGAAAGAAACATGTCGCAATCAACGAGAAGAGCAAGCAGGATTCCGAGCAGGAAGGTCGGTAATGGAAATCTTCACAATGAAACTAATGTGTGGAAAAAGCATAAAGATTGAACTGGAGACGCGTGTCGCATTTATTGACCTAGAGAAAGCATAAGATAATGTAACCACCAACAAACTACGGGAAAATCTGAGACACAGTTAAATCAAAGACTGCTAGAGGTTGTTAATAAATTATATGAAAGTAACAGGACGAGAGTAGGGATTGTGAATACTTGTACAGAAGAATTCATGTTGAAGAAAGCTCTGCGACAGAGATGTGGGCTGTCACCGACCCTTTTTAAAATGCATCTAGGAGCAACCTTGCAGACTTGCAATTGAAAATCCACTTCAAGGGAGTGACAATACAGGACAGCAAGATATTTAGCATTTATTTTGCAGATGACCAGATTTTACTAGCAGGATATGAAGATGATCTGAGATACATGGTAACAAAGCTTAAAGAGGAATACCATAATGCTAGCCAGCAGGTGGACATGAAGAAATGTTGGAAAGAAAGAAGTATAATTTGGAGGTAAGTGGAGTAGTAATTGTATGTGTAGAAAAGCCAAATTTCTTGCAGTATTATTTGAGAAACAGGGCACAATAAATGATGAAATCATTAGTAGCACTAATGAAAGACGAGTTATAATTAGGCCAATGACCTCTGCTCTCTGGAACAAAAAAATAAGAAGAACAACGAAGAAGAGAATGTATAAGACAGTGAAATCACTAGTAGATTTAACAATGGACGAGCTGTAACAAGGATCATGAACGCTGTACTGTGGAGCAAAAAGGTAAGACCATCGAAGAAGAGAATGTGTAAGACTGTGATCCAGAGTATAGTTTTGTACGGAACGGAAGGCTGGGACGTTAGCAAAAAAAATTTGTTTGCCAATGAGATGGATTGCTTAACGTGAAGCTTAAACTGTACTGTGATGGATAGAATGAGAAATAACGTAATCCGACAAGAGATGAAAATGGACAACGGTATCTGTGGTAAAATATTACAAAAACAGCTGATGTGGTTTAGCCACGTGAATTGTATGAATGAAGACGGGATACCAAATAGGATAATATAGGAGAGACCATCATAGCGCAAGAAAAGGGGTCGCCCATTCATTTTATCTTTCAGCCGAAACCAACCGAGACGGTAGTTGAAGAGCGGAGGTTCTCAGTTGGGAATGAATTAATGGGTTTTATCAGTTCAGGTATTTCCCAGAGTACCCACGAAAACCTTTTGAAAAGCTTGAGACGCTTGCTCGTATACTAATTCATTATAACAGACAATTTCGAGCAATAAATCGACTAGACATTTAAGTTTCTTTACTTCAAAACTGCTAGATAACTTCCTTGTGTTCTGTTTTAGATATCAGTACGCAATAATAAATAATATTACAATGCTACCCAGTATGAATATTTTGTCGAACGATGATGCCAGATTGTGGGACAAGTACTGTTCTCGCCGCAAATTTGATTGTTTACATTACGTAACCTTCCACAGTAGATCAGTAATGATTTTGTCTTTCCTTTTATGGTTCTGTACCTCACTCTGTAAAAATTGGACCCTTGTGGTATCACTCCGTTGGCCGTCTCTCCCACTAACTGTCTATCTGACTATTAAGACAACATTTTCTCAGAAATGGGTGGAAGTATCAAGTTGGAATTTGTGTCACATACTAAAGTTTACAGTGCCTTGACAGTTGTCAAAAATGTAAGTTACTAAGTCAATGGAATCAAAAGACACGCCCATTTCCGTTGCGTATTTTGATATTCGCAAACTCACTGGACAAAACCTGCACATGAACGATAAACTTACCTGTCGGGTATCGTCGTCAAGCGGTGAAGTGCGTGCTTGGAGATCGAGAGGAAGCTTAATCGAATCTCGGTCGAACCACGGATTCTTCAGTCTTCGACCTAACCTAGCCTTCGCCTCTCAACGATGTGAGGAGTGGCCAGCAATAACACGTTCTTCGGATTCCACTTTAAACTGAAGCCCCCTTTCCCCGGTTGGATAATTGGGGCTGGTTAGATACACGCAAGTCGCCCAAGTGTGGCGCAGTAGAAAGACTAGCGGCAGACCATTGAGTCACATGAATCATCTTTATTGTTATCTGTATGCGGAAATATGTTTCTACGGAAACCTCAGAGCGTGCGTCCTAACCGCATTTGTGCGAATGTTTTATGTCTAGTTACAAATGAGTTCCGTTAACCCTTTTACCAACTTTAATTCTGCTTCTACGTTAGCAGTTCTGAAGTTCATACTAGGAAAAATAAGCAACAACGCTTCAAGTTGTCAACATCTGCGCCGGAGAACTCAGAGAAGACATATCTTGGTGTGACATGGCCTCGCTGAGGCTATAATAAAATCTGCGACTGCCATTGCACCTTAACAAACTGGATGACCCTGGTGAAGCCGCTCCTCCAAATTTCAATGTGAGTAAACGTCAAATTATAACTCAGGGTGCTTAATATCTGCGCTGGGAGCTTACTGTTTGCGATACGTTGAATGTCCCAGGAATTACGGAAGGGTGCCATGATATTTTGTTGTCTGTTGTCCAGTTAGTGTAAGACGCGGTTAATATAGTAAACAGTACACGCTCATTACAAGTTTATCGGTGTGTGCATATTTATTTTAGGTCACATACATAACACGTAAATTGAGCAAATGGCTTAACCATAGGTTCAACTTCTGTCAGTTTAAACATCAAATTGTAGTATACACAAAAATCGATTGCTTAAAAACTTAGGCTCTCCTTAATACAGCCCCCTGAAGTCCGAGATACTTCAGCATCTAATTAACATAGTTCACAGTTCTTCTCACGAATTCTTGTTTATTGATCTTCCACCTCCCGCACAGTTTAAATCCACGATCGTAATCTTTGAATGATCGTCGGGTTTAATACAGCATTAACATCCGTTTGCATAATAATGATAAAAAATATCACGTAGTGTGTTGAATACATTCACCCGTCCCCATGCCGACACAGTAAACCACATTCTCTTATTTCAACCAAAAGATCCCCTCAGTCTTAACAATATTTTATGCAGTTAAAATCTGAACCATCGCAATACCTGCCACACAAATTAAAATTTTAATATTATATAATAATTACAGCTTAGATAATATTTACACATGTGAAAATTTGCATACAGTCCTACAGACAGTCAGGAAGCATACATTAACAACATAAGGGATATTTAGCCATAAAACTGGAGAAAGTATAAATGATTGCGAATAAGGACCAATGCGCAAATGGTAATAACGATGAGTCTTCATTTCAAGATGGCTGTGTGAGTTTGCGTTTGAATAAAGCGGTCAGTTCACCATGTATTCTATGCCCACCATTCGTGGGCGAACGCGCCTTTCGCCAGTTGAAATCGGCGTTGCTTTCCAATACTTGCCTTACACCATTCGATCCCCGGAAGCCCCTTTTGTTGATGGTGGATGCATCGGATTTCGGGATCGGTGCTGTGCTTGCGCACAAAGATGGATCGCATGATCACCCTATTGCCTTTGCGTCCAAATTGCTCTCGTCTGCGCAAAGAAATTATTCACAGGTCGAGAAAGAAGCATTGGCTCTCGTATTTGGTGTTACAAAGTTTCATGATTTCTTGTATGGTCGTCACTTTACCATCATCACAGACACCAAACCTTTGACATCGCTTTTTCATCCGAACAAGCCTGTACCTCCACGTACAGCGCAGAAATTCATTCGCTGGTCTATTTTCCTCTCGCAGTACCGCTACGATATCTTGTATCGGTTCACTGCTAAGCACGGAAACGCCGATGCGTTGTCCCGTTTGCCTGTTGCTGAGGATAGAGCATTCGATTCCTCCGAACTTGCTTGCATGTTCATTGATTCGGAAACCGATGCCGTGGTCGAATCGTTTCCGATTGATTTTCGTCGTGTAGCTACAGCCACAGTTGCCGACCCTGTCCTTGCTACCGTTCTGCGTTTTGTTGCTACGCAATGGCCCTTGTCAAAGTCACGGATCGGGAATCCGTTGGTTCGCCGATTTTTGCTCACAAGGAGAGACTTTTTGTACGACGTGGTGTTTTGCTGTTGCGTTCTGATAATGATCAGTCCAGGGTCGTGGTCCCACGTTCGTTACAGTCCTCTGTCTTACAGCTTCTCCACCAAGGACATTGGGGTATAGTGAGAACGAAACACCTTGTTCGTCAGCACTGTACTTGGTTCGGAATCGATGCCGCGATTACGAATATGTGCTCTTCTTGCGTGGTGTGTGCCGAACGACAATCAGCCCCACCGCGGAAATTCTTTGCATGGCCAAAAGCCACTTCCCCTTGGCAACGCTTACACATCGATTTTGCTGGTCCATTCTGGAATGCTCGATGGTTGGTTGTGGTAGATTCATTCAGTAATTTTCCTTTTGTTGTCCGGATGTCTTCCACGATGTCATCTGCCACCATCCAAACGTTATCTGCTATCTTTTGCATTGACGGTCTTCCACAGACTATTGTTTCCGACAATGGCCCACAATTGATGTCCGCAGAATTTCAGTCATTCCGCAGGGCCAATGGTATTCAACATCTGACGTCCGCGCCGTTTTCGCCACAGTCAAACGGTGCCGCTGAAGGATTGGTCAGGACTTTCAAGTCACAGATTTTGAAGTTAAAAGAGTCGCATTCTCGGGAGGACGCCATATTGCTCTTTTTGTCCTCGTATGGCTCTCAGCCCCGAGATGGTCGCTCGCCGGCTGAGTTGCTCCACAGTCGTCATCATCGAACCTTGATGTCTTTGCTACATCCGCCGCATCAGGTTCCTGTGCAGCGGCAGACACCTGCTTTTGCTCCAGGCGACGTTGTTTACTGTCGTCACTACCGAGGTTCACGGCGTTGGCTCGAAGGGCGCATTCTTCGCTGCCTCTGACGCGCTATGTATCTGGTTTTGGGGGCCTCTGGTGAGGTGCGCCGGCTTCTCAACCAGCTGCGCCTCTGTCGTCGCATGGGATCTGCCGCTCGCCGTCTGCTTTCAGCGACGGTGCCGTCCGGCCAGCGCCCTGGGGACCCATCTACTGACTCGCCTGAGCCCCAGGTGTTACCGACGCTGCCTTCCATTATGCCCCATGGCGACGTGCCGCCGCCGCCGCCGCCGCCGCCGCCGCCTGTTCTCCCGCCGGCGACGCCCGCAGTGGACGCGTCGCTGCAACCGCCGGGCGCCTCCCTGGGTCACGCACTGCCGATCGCTTCCAGTGACCAGTTGTCCTCCGACATGGACCTCTTGCCCGCTCCGGACCATATGTCGTCTTCGCCCGTCGGGTGCCCCGACCCGATGGAGGTCGACCCTTCGGCCCCTCCTGTCTCTCTGCGGGCGCATACACCGCATGTTGGCGTGCACCCTGGAGCAGGTTTTCAGGCGTTTCCTAGCTCCCCGCGGTCCGAATGGCAGGGTGCGGGTGGCACAACCTCGCCTGTTGTTAGGCTCCCCACCTCGTCGCATACGTCAACATGGGGTCCTCCTGTAACGTCCCTTAGCAAAAGACATATTTTGTAGTAAAGAGAAAATATTGTGCATCGTATTCTGTTATTGTATGGAATTATGTATTTTTTTTTATTATTATTTATTTTAGATAATATCTGTGTCGGCGAGTACTGAAACCGCACAGACGATAAATATCATACAAAGATGAAAAAATATCACTAGTATAAATAATACAGAACGAACATTAATTTCTTTGTCTTCCTCTTGGAGTTACGGGAGTAAGATAGCCTGTGTCGCAGTTGTACATGCTAACGTAGTCTTCTTTTGTCATGGTTAATCGATGTACGCCATTACGTACTCATTTTTAAAAAAGGTGTGTATTGTAGATAAGTTAACATATTTGAATGTTTTGAATAGAGTTATTTAATGAAACCTTGCATTATTATTTGTAGTAGCTTGCTTAAATTATTATCCCATCCTTCTAAGACATTTTCAGTTATTTAAATGTTATCCGTGATGCAGAGCTGCGCTACGAACGAACAAGCCGCTGCCGCGGCGCATTCAAACTGCATTAAAAGAAATCGGTCATACCGCAAAGAAGCGGGAAGGTAATAGTGAAATAAAATCATCTCTTTCAGCTTCCGGACTTGCAGAGCAGAGCAGCAGATTTTATGATGTGTTTTGCAGGTTGACGCGGGCTGCTGATAATATATTGCTAACAGTACAAAAGAGATAATTTACCTTCGTAACATAATAGGAATTTTGTTGTGCTTAGTTCTGGTCTGGCAAACCTTATAGTGAAAACGTATTTTTCTCCGACAATAGTCTCATGTTCTTGTGCTAGTCGTGGTAATTATTGGTGTTTTACGCTTAACAAAAATCCACTGCAAAATGTTGAACAATCTTTGCGAACTGTAACATCAGTATTTCATAACAAAGTAATTTTCATTTTCAATAACTATAAAGTAGGGAAGATATGTTGAATTTTTATAGTGAGTTACAGTAACCAAAAATGTTCCTTTAATAGAAAGCCAGATACAGAACAATAAGAACCCAATATATTCTGTTTTGTTGAAAATTAATGATTATAAAGAAATTCTTGGCACAGCATTACTAAAAGGTATTTCGCGGCTCTTTTCGTATATGCGTTATTACGCGAGCAATAACAGAAACAAAACCAAAATAAATAGAAAAGAGTATATATATTTACGACTAACGCGAAACTGTCGCCCAAAAACGCGGGGCTCGAATTTGCAGTGGCCACGAAAATAAGAATATTTTATGTACTTTCTTTCAGTGTTTATTGATATATATATGTATGTATTTAGTGATAAATGTATGTATGTGTATCATGATTAATGCCATGTATTAATGAATGTACAAAAATTTTTCATGAAAAACCGCACCACTGCAAGCAAGTCAGAGGAAACGATCCTGATAGTACTGAGAAACTGTAACGACTACATAATCCGGGGGCAGCCGAACCCCGAGATCAGATAAATTAAAGGTAAGACTACAGTGTAGTTGTCCTGTTTGTAGAAGCTTAACTCCAGTGAAGTGATCTCATATCGCTAGTGGTGTGTAGTTTGATGTTAGTGTTTATGACAGGACAAAGCTGATTGTAGATAGCAATTTTTAGTGTGCAGTGTATTGTAGATAAACTAACATATTTTGTGTGCAAGTGAAAAACTGTCAGGTCTTGTGTTCGAGTAGATAATTTACGAATATGGTTAAATTGCGTAGTCAACGTCCGAGCAATATGGATACTGAGGAACAGCCATTAGTTAGTGCAAGAAATGTAGAAACGGGTGCATTAAGCGGTACAAGTACTCTCTTTGAGGATATATCATGCGAAAATATGGGGGCAGGGGCACAGGAAGTGGTGCCACCGTCCACCAGTGCTCAAGGAGAGGTAAATAAAGAAATAGCACCACCTCCAGAAAAGCAGGAACCAGAGAGTGGTAATCTGCCTGGTGGATTACCAGGCAAAATTCGCGCAACAACAACCTGAAAAAGACGAAAAAATTGAAATCTTTGTTGCACAGCAAGCCGAGCGAGATCGCCAGCAAGCTGAGCGAGATCGCCAGTTAACAGAAAATTTACTTGCCCAGCAAGCTGAGCGAGATCGCCAGCAGGCTGAGAGGGATCGCCAGCAAGCTGAGAGAGATCGCCAGCAAGCTGAGCGGGACCAGCAGCTTGTGCAATCGTTAGAAAATATGAAAAAAGAGATTGCCTGTATGAAACAGAACTATGAGTCGATACCTAAGGCCGTGCAGGAGTTGACTGTACAGGTCAACAACCTGCAAGTAGCAAACACTAACAGGGTAGACGAAGTAGGTGTCTTAGCCAACCGAGCAGAAAAGCTAGAAATAGATTCCACACAGCTTGTAGAGCAGAAGTGGAACGAACAAGCGACTAAAATTGAAACCGAATTCAACTCATGGCTAGAAGCGAAGGAGAGTGAGATTGACAAAAATATTAATTCTGAGGTACAAGCAGCCATAGCGGATAGAGATTCCGAATCGTTCAGTACCGCAGTAAATAGTCAGGTACAGAACGACGTCCAAACCATCAAACAAATACTCAGTGAGAATATTCCGCAGTGGCAAGTGAATATTAACAAACGGATATCCGACTTGGAAAAGGGTTTAACACAAAGTAGCAAACATCTTGAACATGAAACTATGTCGCCAACAGCCAATGTTTTTGGCAACGCACAAACTTATACGCGACGCAACAATGGTGAATCTTTAGGCGATAATGCGAAGAGCTGTAGCTTCGGTTCGGAGCACACAGCCTATGTCCCAGGAGCAAACCAGTATAGCCCAAAAATATTAGTTGAAGAAAGTTTGATAAAAAATAGGCAGTTTCAAACGATTACTACTGAACGGAAGTCAGTACACCCAGTAGTATTCATAAAAAGCTTTAAAAATATCTTGCCTAGTGTGTGGAACGAAGCACAGAAAATTCAATACGTAATGTCATACATTCAGGGTGATGCAGCGTTGTGGGCTACGGAAGTAGCAGACAGCTGCATGACATATGAACAGTTCGAAAGGGCGTTTTTGTCGAAATACTGGTCGCCTTGTATACAAGAGCGACTAAGAAACGAAGTATACAATCCCGAACCGTACTCACCCCGTCTTGGGAATCTGAGACGGTATTTCGAGAAGTACATAAACAAAACGCGTTACTGGGACGAGCCGATCTCACCAAGAGACATAATAAGACTCCTAAAATCACATTTACCCATTCATATCAAAGAGAAATTAATACACGTACCAGAAAGCGACATGGAACATTTCCTGTCTGTTCTAGATTCAATAGACTTAATCCAGGAAGACGCAAAAGCAGCTTGTGATCACTCGAGGAATAATGGATCAGGATGTAAACATGACAGAAATAATAGTGCAAAAAACCACAACCATGGAAATGGTGGTGGTGGGGGGGGGGGGGGGGTAACAAGCGGCAAGAGCATTCGCAAAATTGTAATAATGGTAGAAGTCAGAACGGGTATGGGAAGCCATCCCATAATAAAAAGCGTCGATTTGACGACCGGTACGATTCCGGATTGCCAGGGACCAACCGCTGGAAAAATGCGCGAGGTCAGTGGCATAGCAATTACAATGACGGTAATCGTAATTGGAATCAGAATCAGCGACCAAGCCCAGAGCGGCAGGGTAATGACCGGTACGATAACAACAGACCACCACTGCAGAACGCGTCTATTGCGCAGTCGTGGCGGCCCACAAACCAAAGCGTAAACATAGTAGAGGTCGCGGATAATAGCCGTCCAAGTACCTCGCAAGCAAGCCATCCAACAAACTAGAATCGGCCTCGATATGCTCTCCATCGCTGGCTGAGGGGTGGAGTGAGAGCAACACGAATAACAATAGTATCCCTGGAATACATATGCTGCGATACAACGACGGTATCAGTATGGATAAAGATCTACTGACCGAACCGCATGAATGTAAGAAAGATAGCAACGAAAATGTGCAAGCCATAATAGAAGCGAAAATCAATGATGTTGCAGTGAATATAACCATTGACACAGGTGCCTCAGTGAGTGTAATGAGTACAGAGTTGTTTAAAGCGCTAGGGAAGGGACGTAGTATACCGACTTTCCCGGTTAATAATTGCAAGGTGTCTGGAGCTATAAGTGCACAGAGCCAGTTAGTTAAGTACCAGGTGCAGGTGGAGATTTGTAAGGAGGGCGAAGCCATAGTGAGCTCGTTCCTCATTGTTAAAGAGTTAAAGGTGGCCTGCGTTCTGGGAGTAGATTTTCTCCGTGAGAGGGACGCAGTGATCGACCTCTCCTCGGGAAAACTAAGCATAGTTAATAAAGGTAGGAGGATTGTGTTGTCTATGATGAAATCGAAGGAGGTACTTGTGCCATGTTGCAATCGAATTAACATCAAATGTAGGAACCCCTGGGTACTACACCTCAATGATTATTCACCTGTGACGGATCTCTATTATCCGAATATAGGAGATAGAAATTTTGAACCAAATATTGATGAATTTCGAACCAAAGTACAGGAATCTGAAAGTTTAAGCAACATACAAAAGCAACAGTTGACGCAGCTGTTATCAGAATATAACATGGTATTTACCGACCGACCAGGAATAGTCAAAGGGTACCACTATCACATAGAGGTGATGCCTCACAAAACATACTGTCGCGCATCTTACTCCATCCCTTGGTCGAGGAGGGAAGTAGTGGCTAAAGAGATTTGAAATATGTTAGAGTGGTATAGTAAAATTATTTATTCAGTGACATGTCTGATGTAAATAGTAGTGGTAAGAAGATTTCAATTGTGTTTTAGAGTATAAGTATGTTAGTTTTAAGAAAGAATTTATGTATAGTTACAATTTTGAGGAAGTAGAATCAGTAAACTGAGCAATAATATGCAAATGGAAGACTTTGTTTACAGACAGTTAGTGTCATTAAAATACTACATGCTCTTCAAGCAATGAATAATCTTTTGTTGATAAAATAATGATTAATTTCTTGAATCATTTTGTAGTAAGTAAGTACAATTAATGATGAAATCTCATATAAATATGTAGCAGATGTAATTGTGTTAGAATTAAGGAACCCTGAGAGAGAGTCTATACTAGCCAAAAATTGACTTTGTAGTACGAAATAATTATGTGATGTAATGTTTACTGCCAATAGTGATCTGAGAACGACACTGGAGCAGAATCCAATAAAAAACAAAACCGTTCCGTGTAACCTATGCTTTGTATGTATTAATGCTTCAATTGAAGCCTGTGTACTTGGTACACGTTCTTGAATATTAATTACGCGGTACGCGAATCAAGTTACGCGGAAACTACACTGTAGTCCTGTAGGACGGACCGTTAAAAGTAATACTAGTACTAAATGAAGTATTTATTGAACAATATGCCCAAGTCAAGCTGTCATGCACATGGTAAAATCTGTTTGCTAGATGGGTGATAACCTGGCAAGCTACACTAAAAGAGGAAAAGAAAGCTATGTACAAAAAAATCACACACCTTTAAATAATTACAAAAAAGCAATATATGCCTAGTAAGAGTATTAAAAGTGTGTAATGAGAAGGTAACACAATGGACTCAATGTAGATGAGAGTGATTACGCTAAGAACAGTTGTTATGCATTAAAAATAAACTGTGTGCATAAACAATCTAGGAAAGGACGGAATATTGTGTGTAGTAGGGACAGAAAATGACTGTTGTATCTGCACCAATATATACGTCGGTATAAGTTAAGTGTTGAGTGACTAACTGTCATAGTGCAGTGCTCAACGAACAGTACACTGTGAGTAAAAACGGTAGTTAGTGATCCGTTCGGAGTCGATTCAAACAAACATCGCTCGACGGAGACATTTAGTATGTGTGTACCGAAATATTTTCGCGTGTTGAAAGACGCTCTGGCAGTGTATCAACCGTGAGAACAAGTGAAAGTGTGTAGTACAATGTGCGTGTGACGAACCCTGAATACCAGTGTCACAATGCCACAAGAAACCTGTTATCACGCCAAAACATCCTGTGCATACCAGCGAAGCGACGGCGTAATGAACAATAAACGCTTTTAACCAAAGTGCATTTTCTTCCACAGCTAATACACTCCTGGAAATGGAAAAAAGAACACATTGACACCGGTGTGTCAGACCCACCATACTTGCTCCGGACACTGCGAGAGGGCTGTACAAGCAATGATCACACGCACGGCACAGCGGACACACCAGGAACCGCGGTGTTGGCCGTCGAATGGCGCTAGCTGCGCAGCATTTGTGCACCGCCGCCGTCAGTGTCAGCCAGTTTGCCGTGGCATACGGAGCTCCATCGCAGTCTTTAACACTGGTAGCATGCCGCGACAGCGTGGACGTGAACCGTATGTGCAGTTGACGGACTTTGAGCGAGGGCGTATAGTGGGCATGCGGGAGGCCGGGTGGACGTACCGCCGAATTGCTCAACACGTGGGGCGTGAGATCTCCACAGTACATCGATGTTGTCGCCAGTGGTCGGCGGAAGGTGCACGTGCCCGTCGACCTGGGACCGGACCGCAGCGACGCACGGATGCACGCCAAGACCGTAGGATCCTACGCAGTGCCGTAGGGGACCGCACCGCCACTTCCCAGCAAATTAGGGACTCTGTTGCTCCTGGGGTATCGGCGAGGACCATTCGCAACCGTCTCCATGAAGCTGGGCTACGGTCCCGCACACCGTTAGGCCGTCTTCCGCTCACGCCCCAACATCGTGCAGCCCGCCTCCAGTGGTGTCTCGACAGGCGCGAATGGAGGGACGAATGGAGACGTGTCGTCTTCAGCGATGAGAGTCGCTTCTGCCTTGGTGCCAATGATGGTCGTATGCGTGTTTGGCGCCGTGCAGGTGAGCGCCACAATCAGGACTGCATAAGACCGAGGCACACAGGGCCAACACCCGGCATCATGGTGTGGGGAGCGATTTCCTACACTGGCCGTACACCACTGGTGATCGTCGAGGGGACACTGAATAGTGCACGGTACATCCAAACCGTCATCGAACCCATCGTTCTACCATTCCTAGACCGGCAAGGGAACTTGCTGTTCCAACAGGACAATGCACGTCCTCATGTATCCCGTGCCACCCAACGTGCTCTAGAAGGTGTAAGGCAACTACCCTGGCCAGCAAGATCTCCGGATCTGTCCCCCATTGAGCATGTTTGGGACTGGATGAAGCGTCGTCTCACGCGGCCTGCACGTCCAGCACGAACGCTGGTCCAACTGAGGCGCCAGGTGGAAATGGCATGGCAAGCCGTTCCACAGGACTACATCCAGCATCTCTACGATCGTCTCCATGGGAGAATAGCAGCCTGCATTGCTGCGAAAGGTGGATATACACTGTACTAGTGCCGACATTGTGCATGCTCTGTTGCCTGTGTCTATGTGCCTGTGGTTCTGTCAGTGTGATCATGTGATGTATCTGACCCCAGGAATGTGTCAATAAAGTTTCCCCTTCCTGGGACAATGAATTCACGGTGTTCTTATTTCAATTTCCAGGAGTGTAAGTTGTATCCTTAAAGACAGTACACCGTTGTGGAATATTTGTTTCATGCGTTACGGCGGCGAGCCATGCGGAGAAGCAGAGACGGGTGCCGTGCCGCCAGCCAGCCGGTCGCAGGAATCCACTGCAACACGCCGACATTGGTGAATGGTTCGGCGCCGTTCGCGACTGCTCGGGCGCCACCGCAGCACGCCGTCGATGTTGCTGCTAGCAGGTCGTCGACCTCAGCGGTCGTTGGCACGCCGCGCTCCAGACGACGCTACGCAACAATTGCTTCGCGCCGCCCGCTCCGTACGACATTGTTGACGTTCAACCGAACATTACCAACTACGTTGTTCATGTACTAATATGAAAATGATTTATTGAACACGAAATTACGTGACAAACTTTTTTTTTGCTGAGTATAACTCAAAACATTCACTTGTTCGATGATATATGTTATATGTTTTCGTCCTATTAGTGACACAAACTGACACGAATGCCATACAATGGTAGAACATTTGTCGGGAGTAAGTGTAGAGACAATCCATTACATTGCTATCGAACTGTTTAATGATTGACCTTAATTGTGACACAGAACACAAATGTGAAAAAGTGTAGAAGGTACATTTTTAATAGAGAGACTAAAAGGTTTAACATTTTGACATAAATAATCATTGTTATCTGTGAATATTGGATAAAGTCCACCCTTGTTTGATGAACAAAACCGTATGTTAAGACAAACCAGGAGATGACCATGGCTCCGGCGCAGTTTTCCCAGGTTTTCTGATCGCACGTAGCCCAAATGAGGGAGCCAGAAAACTGTAATGACCCTGGGACTAGGTTTACGGTCACCTCGCAAAGTGTGAAAAACTATAAAAAATGTAATTAAAACTATAATGTAAGAGAAGAAAGAAGTGAACAGTGAATATTCCAAACAAGGTGATAGACAATGACAAAACGGACGTTAGTCGCAGCATATTGCCGAACATTCTTAACGTTAGTCAATTGCTGCCAGGGGGCATTGTAACGTCCCTTAGCAAAAGACATATTTTGCAGTAAAGAGAAAATATTGTGCATCGTATTCTGTTATTGTATGGAATTATGTATTTTTTTTTATTATTATTTATTTTAGATAATATCTGTGTCGGCGAGTACTGAAACCGCACAGACGATAAATATCATACAAAGATGAAAAAATATCACTAGTATAAATAATACAGAACGAACATTAATTTCTTTGTCTTCCTCTTGGAGTTACGGGAGTAAGATAGCCTGTGTCGCAGTTGTACATGCTAACGTAGTCTTCTTTTGTCATGGTTAATCGATGTACGCCATTACGTACTCATTTTTAAAAAAGGTGTGTATTGTAGATAAGTTAACATATTTGAATGTTTTGAATAGAGTTATTTAATGAAACCTTGCATTATTATTTGTAGTAGCTTGCTTAAATTATTATCCCATCCTTCTAAGACATTTTCAGTTATTTAAATGTTATCCGTGGTGCAGAGCTGCGCTACGAACGAACAAGCCGCTGCCGCGGCGCATTCAAACTGCATTAAAAGAAATCGATCATACCGCAAAGAAGCGGGAAGGTAATAGTGAAATAAAATCATCTCTTTCAGCTTCCGGACTTGCAGAGCAGAGCAGCAGATTTTATGATGTGTTTTGCAGGTTGACGCGGGCTGCTGATAATATATTGCTAACAGTACAAAAGAGATAATTTACCTTCGTAACATAATAGGAATTTTGTTGTGCTTAGTTCTGGTCTGGCAAACCTTATAGTGAAAACGTATTTTTCTCCGACAATAGTCTCATGTTCTTGTGCTAGTCGTGGTAATTATTGGTGTTTTACGCTTAACAAAAATCCACTGCAAAATGTTGAACAATCTTTGCGAACTGTAACATCAGTATTTCATAACAAAGTAATTTTCATTTTCAATAACTATAAAGTAGGGAAGATATGTTGAATTTTTATAGTGAGTTACAGTAACCAAAAATGTTCCTTTAATAGAAAGCCAGATACAGAACAATAAGAACCCAATATATTCTGTTTTGTTGAAAATTAATGATTATAAAGAAATTCTTGGCACAGCATTACTAAAAGGTATTTCGCGGCTCTTTTCGTATATGCGTTATTACGCGAGCAATAACAAAAACAAAACCAAAATAAATAGAAAAGAGTATATATATTTACGACAAACGCGAAACTCCCCACGGCGGGCGGAAGCATTATGCCACAACCGTACGCCGATTTGCGGGGGAGGAATGTGGTGTCACCGCCAGACACCTCACTTGCTAGGTGGTAGCCTTTAAATCGGCCGCGGTCCGTTAGTATACGTCGGAGCCGCGTGTCGCCACTATCAGTGATTACAGACAGAGCGCCGCCACACGGCAGGTCTAGAGAGACTTCCTAGCACTCGCCCCAGTTGTACAACCGACTTTGTTAGCGATGGTTCACTGACAAAATACGCTCTCATTTGCCGAGACGATAGTTAGCATAGCCTTCAGCTACGTCATTTGCTACGACCTAGCAAGTCGCCATTACCAGTTACTATTGATACTGTGAATAATGTACAGTCAAGAGCGACGCTCATCATTAATTGATTAAAGTTAAGTATTTCACCAGCTACGTCCGTTTTTCTAAATTCTAATTTCCTTGTCCTGTTCCAGACCTCACGCCAGCCTCCGTGAGCTAAAACGCTTGCCTTTCGGCTTCCTCTAGTAACCCGGTGTTGGCTCTCCTGCCAACCCACAACACTCCACAAATTCGCTTTTGTTCTGTAGACAACAAAACTTTCTCAAAATCTAGTACAGTGGTTATCTATGACTGTTCAGCAGAAGCTTCCGCCCGTGACTCGTTTCAGCAAAATATGGGACTACTAGTACATAATTTTATTCCTCCACTAAAATTGCTTCAAAGGTATCGTTGATTATTTTGAAACCATCACAGATACTAGCATAAATTTCCAGATGAGTATCTAACAGGCAGGTCTCCTACTGCCAGTGAAAAAAATTTAAATGAATTTCGTTCGATGAGATTCGTTACTTAAGACTCATTCGTACCTGCATATCTTCAAGATGACATTAAAATGAATGTATTAGAAACACGTGCAGTGGAAAACGTATTGCAGAGTTGCAGTGAGACTTGGAATGTGATATTCCGTAATTCGGCATCCCATATTCGTCGTCTACTGAGCTTGCTAAGAGATCCATCAGTAACTCCTTTGGACAATACTGAAAGTACTCCTTCCAGCAACCCCTTTCTGAAATGATGTTAAAGGAAAATAAGAACATGAGTTTTTTTCAGATATATCAAAATAAATTACCTGATAGATTTTGATCCATAGTCGAAACTACGTTTCTAAAATTACGTTTTAACTCTGCCTCTCCACCAGCTTGTTTCGGGACCTCTCATGCACAACATGAAAATAGGTAAAAGAGCCACGAGTAAAAAGATGATAAAGGGGAGAAAATTAACATTAACTACACCATTAAAATAGAATTAATTTTATCTAGTTAATGCATATGGTGGGTTATTAATAAATTAAGAAGAACAGAACTTCGGATTCAACGTCCCTTCAACATTCAACAGTGGAGTCGTCAAATAAGAAATCTGTGCGAACTTAATTTTACATGAAGTTAGTAGGTGAAAGGGTTTTTTCGAAAGAGATGGGTACGGGCTACGATAATTCTATCGCGAGATGATAGTTAATAGACTACGAATCTAGATCGCGGACTTTACTAACGAAACTACTTGTTGTCACAACACATTTAATAGCAACTGTAGCTCCAACATTAGTAGTATTAAGCCCTCGGTCAAACACTGATCAATACGATATTTTTGTATGCACATCCTTGTGTATGGAGTGCGACGAAGTGCGAGGTCTGCAGATTAAATGTAAACACAAGATATCAATTTGATTCTCGCATTGTGAACAATGAAATTAACCAAATGCTTTGAATCAACAAGTGTATGAGAATGTCATGTGTACATTTCTCTTCATCACTATTCAGCTCCGGAAATCCATGAAGTGTAAATAACTAAAATCTGTACATGCTGGGAATTGGATACTTACTTACGCTGTGGTGAACCAAACACAACGACTACTGCCCACGGCGAGACTTAATGTCGGCTGATAGCGTTACGAACAGGTGACTTGGTGACAGTCTGAAAAGTCTAGTCGGCAAGCTTCCATTAATTTAAGGATCCGTCTCGATGATCTTGAGCCAACTGGAATTGTAAGAGACGACGTCATTGGGTCAACATGGGAACACGTAGACGTCGTCTTCTACAGAGCTCCAGGTACTCTAACAACAATGTGCGCGGTACTTGAACAACAATGTGTGCGTAATGGTGTGTTCCGAAACAATTGTGCCTGCTACACCCGTTGCAAACAGCGGGAAAGCCTCTGACCTCCACGTTCTGCGAAGGAGAGTGATCGCCCAACACCTAGTCGCCTGCTCATTGTTTCCCCATTCTTGAATCACTTTCCATATGACAGCAGAACGCTAACACCCGAAAGGCTTCGTCTTTTCCAAGCTCCTCGCTGCTAAGCACCGTCTCCTAACTCTCTACCTTCTATCGAAGTCCCCCTATGTCAGTGAACTTCCCCATTTGCGGGCCGTATCGTCGCTGGAAAGACTCCACAATCATACCTGATACGTTTATACAATGTGGTTAGAAACAGTATGAAAGGGATATGAGGGTGTTTCAGGGTAGAGAAATAACTGTTGAGAAAAAAATTCGATACGTTGCGTCGTTTCCGAGTTAATTGGCATTGAAATTAGCAGATAAGGCCGTTGCGTGCCCAAATTCAAGCGGCTCACAAGGAAAGGTGTAGCCAGACGTGTTCTTTGTTTGATTTCCTTATACTGTACAAGAGAGTCATACAAAAATGGGACATGGGACGATAGTAAGGATTGAACCACAACCAAATGCTATGCTATCTCGTGCGCTATTACACACTAATTGTATGTGGCTAGCCGCTTCAGTTTGCGGGTTCAACGAACTGATCGGCTTACGTCACTGCTAATAACCTCGGTGAAGGCGCAGCGAACCAATTTTTTTCTCAACAATTATTTCTCAGCGCAATCTGACCTTCAATAAACTTCCAAGTTCTTCAGACAGCTTCTGATCTACCCGTGTAAGCGTTGTGGACTCGTTTTAGCGACGATATGGCCGGCAAATCGTGAAGTCCACTGAAATAAGGGAGTCTGGCAAAAGGTAGATAGTTATGACACGGCGCTTATGAACGAGCAGCTTGAAAAGCGAAGTCTTTCGGATGTTAGCTTGCTGCTGTCATACGGAAAGTGATTCAAGGATAGTGAAACAACAAGTATACGACTAGGCATTGGACTATCACGCCTCATCACGGAACTTGAAGGCTTTCCTGTTGTTTACAGCAAGGTAGGTGATGGTATACGCCACAGCTGACGCCAGACTACAGTGGTGCAGCAGGCACAAGTGTCTCGGAGCACACCATTCCGCACACATTGCTGAAGATGGGGCACTGTAGCAGATGACCTCAACATGTTCCCAAGTTGACCCAACGACGACAGCTGAAATTCCGCTGGGCACGAGACCATCAAAATTGAACCGTAGCTGAATGAAAAATGTCTCCTAGTCACATCATACGTTTTTCATTGCACTCTAAAATGGTGTTACATTGCATTGAAAACGTGCTGCTATTAAGCAGGTGGTGACGAAGCTCTGGCTCATCAGTGTATGTATGCGAAATACAATCAGAAGCGCTGAGTAAAGCAAGGTAAACAACATGATTTGATCGATGAAAAACTGAAAACTTCATCAAGGTGGAACATAAACAATAATATGACGTATTAAAATGAAGAGATTAGGCCACTAAACGTGATGTATATGTTGTTGATCGTAAGATTTTGAAGAAAGCATGGGAAGGCTACGACTAGAATGAAGCATATTCTATTAAAATTTTAATCTGTAGACACAACTTTTAGATAATGTTAATACTGCAAACATTTTGATTAAATCAGTAACCATTCCAAAGGCATAATCCAAAACATGATCTGGTGGTTTAGCGGTAAAGATCTCGCCTCGAAACCGAAAGGTTGTAGATCGAATTGCTCTCGGGCCTCGGATATTTTAGTCCGCTTTTAATCTAGCCTCCATCTCACGAAGGTGGAAGATTCGCCAGAAACTACACGTTGTCCGGATTGCACGTGAAACTGTCAGTTCCATTTCGACAGTGGGATTATTTGTAGAAGTGGCGTCCACTTGAAATACGTTTTGAAATATATTCATTGAATTGCGTATTCTTTTAGCATAAGTTGTATTGGGCACAATTAAACTACCCATCGGTGACATAAGAAATTTTCAGACAGACTGGAACTCGAAACCAGATTTCTCTCTTATTGTGAGCGTTTGCCTTACCACATTCCATGGACCGACAAAACTCCCTTATATCACGCTGTTTATTCATAGTGAAGATTATGATGAACCGGCAATAGAGGTCAGCATATTTGCGAATAGTACGTATTTACAGCGATAGATAGACAGTTCACCCATTCGTGAAAGAATGATGAAAGGGTAAAGATGTGAAGACGTTTATGAACACTCCTTGCTGCAAGGCAGTGTATGTATTAATGTCGATGGTAATGAACAGCAATGTAGGTGGAATGAAAATAGATAACCAACTAATAATTACTTTTTCTTGCAGGCAGGATGAAGTCGTTCTACCAATACCCACATGACACGGGAATAATGCTGTTCATTCAAACCTACCATTTAACCACCACTGGCTGTAAGTATGTCACAGTCCGTATGGTATCGAATCAGGAGTTACACATGTTACTAGTATTTGAAAACCCTCAATTCAGTGACATCAAGGTAACATTATCCATGGATGAATGGCGTTGACTACGTGAAGTGCCACTGCAGATTTCAGCTTTGTTCCACAGGAACGTTCAGTCACCAATAGTGATACTGAATGATCATGGAATGTTGGTAGGGGACTTCCCCGGAACGATTAAAATATCTAACAGCAGAGAGCACTTATATCTACAGGAGACTTGAATGCCATGTCAATTTCTACATGTGCTCGGAACTAGGGTTTTACATCAGACTGTCCTGTCTGAAAACAATAATAAGTTCACAGTATTTCGGCTTAATTTATACCAGCCATGTAATACAGTATGGGTTAGAGTGTTAACTCAGTGAGCAATCATATGTCCTCCGATCCTATGGGACTTTCTGAAGTAGTGTGCTAGAGTTAACTCGTAAACTCTCCACCCATCAGAAGAGACCATTCCTCTAGTCTACGATTCATGCTCTGCATCGATGGAGTTGCAGATACACGAACCAACTTTTCCAGATGTAAGCACAGAACAATTATCTTAGATAATTTTGTTTATATATTCAGCTATATCTAAGTGTTTATAAACAAGAAATTTATGAGCCATAAGTGTGTTATTTATTTCCCTACAAAGCCCGACATCCCAATGTAAATGAACAGTTACCACCGTGACTGTGTGGAGAACACAAGGGTCTTGCAGTAAGCGACTGGTCCTACAATGATGATGCTAAATACTAGAAGAACAAGAAGAATCGATCATTATGGCCCTACATTATATGTGTTTTAATTATTGGACCTTCAGCTTGTGATATGACTAATCTTGTTCCAACATAGTTAACACATCCTGAGGAAGTCTGTTTTGATAAAATGTCTATATTCTCAAAAACCCTGTTTCAGACAAAACATCGGCTATTGCAGGAGATTTTGCATGGCATTGAGGGAATAACGAACCACATACGTGCAACGCACACATGTCTATACAGTGACAGCAAAATCGAGGAAATCAACGCTAAATTAATGTAACTGACAAGTTTTTGGAGGTGGTACCTAGAAATGGTGAGGTGCTGGAGTGGTTGAACGCTAGAATCCAGAAATATGAAGTATGTGTCAATGAGTCACACTTCCCCATGTGAGAAAATAAACCCAAACAGAATATTCATATTTGATGATGTCGCTGTAGAAAATCAAGATGAGATCTAGAATTATTTCTGCTTTGGCAAGTCAATATATTTTGAGTCAGACATACTCAAGGATCCAAAAGTAGTTGGTCCGACATAATGTGAACATTATTATTGTTTTCAAACACTACAGTCTGAAATAGAAGCATATTTGCCAAGCACATGTAGAAAATAACATGTCATTCAATTAATTCGTTACAGTATGCAGGGATTGCTGGAATAGCTCACTACATGGCCTTCTGTTATAGATACAACTAGGAAATGAATGATAGCCTAAAGAGAAGAAACTTTGGTGAGATTCTACATAAAGGCAGTGTCGTAACTGTATCAGTATCCTGTAACTATGTACAAATTTTCCCGTGTGTTACACACTCGTTCTCAGGGTGCAAAGCACATTCAAGGTGTTTCCATAAGAGCGTGCAGAAATTTAACAGTACATAGACGATATATCTCTAAACAATTCGAGGTAGTAAACCTGGGATTGGAGAAGACAGTCTAAGGAGATGACAAGAATAAAATCACATTGCTGTGTACTTTTTTATTAACATAGTTACAGTTAACTGCAAGCAACATCTTTTACATATTGAACGTACAATTTGTTCTGTAGCTTACAAAATGTGCTGAAACTGACGGCCATCAACCTCAATGCAAGCATGACATCAGTCAACAAGATTCTGACACCCTTTGACCAATATCCCTTGTGTCTTTCGAATCACATCACAGGCAACTGCAATTCTGACGACTAGTTTCAGCTCCATATCGATTGGGGTCTCATACACAAGTGACTTTAGATATCCTCATAACAAATAATCAAGGGATTCATTACAGGTGATCCAGCAGACCACGGAATAGGACCTCCCTTTCCAATCCAATAGGGTCAAGGACGTCCACCGCTATGCTGCCAAGGAGGTTAGGGGAGGACAGGACGACATCAGGATTGGTATTGGATTCGGGGCGGGTGTGTTGGGGAATGGGAATGAGGTCACCTTGGAGGCTGGAGAGGAATGACTATGGCTGTTGAGGTCAGCGGCAATTACATAGGAGGAGAAGGTATGGTCAATGTGGGAAAGGAAGTCGAAAGGAATAGGGGCAGTGGGGCGGACATAGATGTTGGCGCAGGTTATGGTAAGGCCGGGAAGAAGAGACTGAGGATCAGATGTTCTGTGGGGTTGGGAAGGAAAACTGGTGGTGGTGGCCAATGGTTACTCTGCCACACGCTATCAGGAGAGGATATCAGAACGGTGGAGGAGGTAGGGTGATGTGTGTATGGTATGGTGGGGCTGGAAGAAGGTTTAGTTGAGGAGGAAGGTATCCACATGGTGGATCATAAGGTTGTGAAGGAGGAGGTTCTTGTTGACGGAAAGGGAGTGGATGTTGTTTGTTGAACAAGATACTGAGCTGTCACGCCATGACAAGAACTTAGACAAGGGTGTTGAGATGCGAGAAGGTGAAGCTGGCTTGGTTATGGGATTAGGTGGCATAGGTATTAAGGTGGAAGATGGATCAGGCAGCGACGGATATTTGCTGGAGGGTGTGGGGCGCTGGAATGGATGGGCGTTCTGGAGAACAATGGTAACAAACCTGATGATGTCCTCAGCAGTGGGGGCAGGACGAAGGGAGTTGCCATGAGGGGTGGGGGCATCCAGAATGCAGACGGGGATGGTGAGTTCAGGAGTGGAGGGGGGTTCGGCCTTGCACTTCTGAGAGTAGATGGCATAGGGAAGGTTGCAGGTGTTGCAGGAAGGAGGGGACTGGAGGCTGGGACACTGCATAAGGTGGGTGAGGCAGACAGAATTGTAAGTTCGGTGGACGGCACATATATTGAGGTAAGGGTGCGCCTTAAGCTCCGCCAACACACCCTCCTCAGTGATCGTCAGACTAAGCCGAGTGATCACGATGGTGAGGGTTGGCGAGCAACGTGGGGGTTGTGGGAACGGGGACGGGGAAGGAGTAGGGGTGATGGAGGCATTGGGACCAAATCTGGTGATGGAGATTCTTGAGAGGATGTCAGAATGGAGGGTGGGGCTACGGGAGGTGATTAGAACAGAGTCCCTATGTGGGGGAGGAGAGAGATTGGGGCTCCGGGAACCGGGAAAGTGTGGGCAGAGGGTGGGGGGAAGTTCCGGGCCTCGAGGAGTGAGGGATTGGGACAGGACAGGAGGTATTTGAAGGATGAGGAGGAAGGGAGGAAGAGGAGGGTGCAGAAGGGGCAGGCGGGGAGACATCCGTGGCATCCAGGGGGGGACGAAGGAGCTGGGACATTTTGGGGGCTGAGGAGGTGGGGATGCCACTGGGACAACTGACAGCAACAGAAGAGTGGGAAGGGGCTTGGTGGATGGGAGCAACTGGGAGATGGCGGGAGGTGGCAGGTCCCAGCATGGTTGCTGGTGCTGAAGATGGTGATGGTGACAGCAATGGTGAAGACGATGGCGATGGCGATAGTCGGGCGTGGGCCGTGGCACTCCGGACCCCCACCCTGGCAGGGGCCTCAGATACGGTTGAAACAAGGTGGGGGAATGGAGGGAAGGGATCAGAGGGGGAGGCTAGGGGGGAAGTAGCTGGGGATGGGGAGACAAAGGGCACAGGAGTGGGGAGGATGAGAAGTGCAGGGATGGAATGGGGGGCCGGCGATTGGGCGCACCACATAATCGTGGTGGCGGCAGCGGACGGAGATGTATAGATGATGGCGGTAGTGGTTGCAGCGGTGGTGGGTGTTGTCATGGTGATGAGGAAGAGGGGGAGAAAGGAAAAAACAGGACAGGAGACATGGACAAACTAGGGACGATGGCATTAACACGTCACTCACAGAGGCTACGACAGACGAAGACAGCAACTACGACAGATGAAGACGGAGATGAAGATGAAGACAGAGATGGAGATGGAGACGCCTACTGGGGCTGAAGCCCCGCTTCCTACTTCCAGTGGGAGTGCGACCGCAGCGGATGAAGAGCCGCAGCCGGGGGAGGCAATGGGCTGTCCAGGTCCACCGCTGTCGCTGTCGCCGGACTGCCGGGCTACCGGACTGCTGGACTGCCGAGCTGCTGTGCTGCTGGGACCCACTGGCGCAGCGAGGGACCGGCTGCCGCTGCGAGGGACCGGCTGGCGCCGCTGCTGTCGCTGGGACGATTGCTGCTGCTGTTTCTGTTGCTGTTGCTGCTTCAGGAACTACTCTGTGTCGAATGCCGCTGCTGTAACGACCTAACACTTCGATAAGTGCTGGGGCAATAATAGAAATGCGTCAACTCGTCGTGGACCAGTGAGGCTACCGCTTTTATAAGCAGTGGACGGCTTCTCAGTGGCTGGATAACGTCACGGTGAAAACGGCGCGTACGGAGGTGGCGGCCTCTATGTCCATAGATTTTTATCCAGTGTTGCTTGCAGCGACATCCATCGCAACAGGCAGAGAACTGCGAGGGATGTCAGAAGTCTCCCTCTGCGCTCTTTCTTTATCAATTGCACGCATCCATGCATTGCTGAGTGCATATCCGGAGTCGCTGTTGAAATTGTTTACACAGAGTCTAATTTCAACTGCCTCCCTGATGACAGAGACCCAATAATTTGAAGCGTGAGCAAGTATTCTTGTTTCATCGAATAAAATCTTATCTTTATTTAACGAACTGTGCTCAGCCACCGCTGATTTTTCTAGATACCTGTATTTCAGGTATGTTCCACGCAGCGATCGGCAACAGTTCTTATACACTGGCCCACATAATTTTTGCCACACTCGCAACGAATGCTGTAAATACCCGGTACTCTCAGAGCGAGATTATCTTTCACGGGTCGCAACATTTCCTTAATCTTCCTGGGTGGCTGGAAGACTGGTCTGATTCCCTTCCGCTCAGGATTCTGTCGATCTTGCTGGTCGTTGCACCACAGAATGGTAGCCGCGCGATGTGTTGGCCCTCTTGATCTGTTCGAACAGCATCCTTCCTAGGTTTCTTCGCCAGAGTAGATCTGATATCACGATCAGAATATCCATTTTTTCTGAATATCGTCGTCAGATGGTTAATCTCGGAGCCGAGGTGATCCTTGTCCGAAATAGTCCTTGCTGGTATCAGGTATTGAGCATAGCTCCCTTCTGAGCTGGGTGGTGAAAACTACGCGCGTTTAGATATAAACCTGTATGCGTAGGTTTTCTGTACACAGAATGTCCGAGACGTCCATCTACTTTTCGCTCCACCAGCACATCTAAGAAGGGTAAGTTCCCATCCTTCTCCACCTCCACTGTAAATTTTATCTTCTGATGTATACCATTCAAATGAGTACAGAGTATGGATCGGGAGTAAATCGAAGAAAGACGAAGGTAATGAGAAGTAGCAGAGATTAGAACAGCGAGAAACTAAATACCAAGATTGATGGTCCGAAGTAGATGAAGTTAAGGAATTCTGCTACCTAAGCAGCAAAGGAACCAATGACAGATGGAGCAAGGAGGACTTCAAAAGTAGACTAGCACTGGCAAACAGAGTATATATGGACAAGGGAAGTACTAGTTTCAGATATAGACCTTAATTTAAGAGAGAAGTTCCTGAGAATGTACGTTTGGAGTACCGCATTGTATGGTAGTGAAACATGGACTGTGGGAAAACTGGAACAGAAGAGATCGGAAGCATTTGAGATGTGGTGCTACAACTGAATGTTGAAAATTAGGTGGATTTATAAGGCAAGGAATGAGGAGGTACTGCCCAGACTCGGAGAGGAAAGGAATATGAGGAAAACACTGACAAGAACAGAATGATAGGATATCCGTTAGGACATCAGCGAGTGACTTCCATGGTACGAGGGAGCCGTAGAGAGCAAGAACTGTAGAGAACGACAGAGATTGGAATATATCCAGCAAATAATGGAGGATTTAAGTTGCAAAATCTATCTTGAGATGAAGAGGTTGGCACAGGAGAGGAATTCGTGGTGGTCCGCATCAAAGCAGTCAGTACACTGATGACTCAAAAAAAAAGAAAAAAAGGTGATAGGTAAGGCACTTGACTCCGATCACCAACATTGTTCTCAGAGTATATATAAGTTGTGGCGTGGCTATCTCAAAAATTATTAATAAAGCATCAAAGTATCAAGTTATTGTAGTGCAAAACACCATTCGATAATAATTACTACTGCTAAAATTAGGGCAGTTATAATGAGCACAGTCTCTCTTTGAAATGCTTAAACCAGTAAATGAAAGCCTGAAAAAGGAGTCACTCAGTGAGGATGGAGGCAGACAAAAAGAAAAAGAGAAAGTGGAAGAAGAGAGAATATATGCTGTTAGTGAGTTCATTAACCATCACAGTATCGCTGAGTTTTACCGAACAAACAATATCAACAAGAAGAAAAGTTATTATGTCACATAATCGCCCAATATGTTTAAACAAGAAAGGAATACAAGTTGTGAGTAGGGAATCTGAAAGAACTTCTGTTTTATTGGAACTAATTTTCTCAAAAACTTGAAACATCCGAAAGTAATTCCTGCAAGAGGTATCACTGTATGGTGTAGTATCATGTGTGACTATCTCACACAGGAAGGCTAACACTTCAAAAGGACGAGTTGAAGCCTCGTTGAGTGACAAATACAAGAATCTAACTAAACCCACGTTAGCAGTTGCGTATAGCAAAGGCACTGAAGGTCAGCTTAAAAGACTGAAAAATCTACCGCTGGAGTATATATATTACGATGATCCTAACGAACTCATATAACGATTTTCTCTGCTTACAGCATCAGCTACCACAAGGAATATGGCTCACATGAACGAAATAATATTAATCATTTGAGTGCTGTGAGAAACATGCATAATCGAGTAGTTATGAAGACGGTTGTCCATCAATTTCACAGGCTTGCATGCAAAAAATTTCGACAGGTCATGAGATAATAAAAGGATTTAATGATTTATGGTAGGCCCATCTTCTAGGTACGTTAGAATATTCAAGATTGAATAAAGATTTCAAGCCTATTTTAATGGTCATAGATGCATATCCCAAATTCGTGTGGGACCTATATGTAAAGACGGGGAATCAAATTGCTTAGATGTTGGAACAATTGCAGCAGTTAGGAAATAATCATAGTCCTGGTAACCTTCAAACCAACAATTGAGGTTAATTTTACAACGGAGATGTTCAGATCAATAATGGAACGATATGGAACAAACCACTACTGTGCTCAGAAGTCTCTCATTTGAAATCTAGAATTGTTGAATGAATGAAGAGGATGATGAAAAACTGGATGTGGATGTAATGAAGTCTTTGGAGGACATACAACTGGCTATACAGGGTGTTACAAAAAGGTACGGCCAAACTTTCGGGAAATATTTCTCACACACAAATAAAGAAAAGATGTTACGTGGACATGTGTCCGAAAACGCTTAGTTTCCATGTTAGAGATCATTTTAGTTTCGTCAGTATGTACTGTACTTCCTCGATTCACTGCCAGTTGGCCCAATTGAAGGATGGTAATGTTGACTTCGGTGCTTGTGTTGACATGCGACTCATTGGTCTACAGTACTAGCATCAAGCACATCAGTACGTAGCATCAACAGGTTAGTGTTCATCACGAACGTGGTTTTGCAGTCAGTGCAGTGTTTACAAATGCGGAGTTGGCAGATGCCCATTTGATGTATGGATTAGCACAGGGCAATAGCCGTGGCGCGGTACGTTTGTATCGAGACAGATTTCCAGAACGAAGGTGTCCCGACAGGAAGACGTTCGAAGCAATAGATCGGCGTCTTAGGGAGAACGGAACATTCCAGCCTACGACTCGCGACTGTGGAAGACCTAGAACGACGAGGACACCTGCAATGGACGAGGCAATTCTTCGTGCAGTTGACGATAACCCTAATGTCAGCGTCAGAGAAGTTGCTGCTGTACAAGGTAACGTTGACCACGTTACTGTATGGAGAGTGCTACGGGAGAACCAGTTGTTTCCGTACCACGTACTGCGTGTGCAGGCACTATCAGCAGCTGATTGACCTCCATGGGTACACTTCTGCGAATGGTTCATCCAACAATGTGTCAGTGCAAATGTTCTCTTTACGGATGAGGCTTCATTCCAACGTGATCAAATTGTAAATTTTCACAATCAACATGTGTGGGCTGACGAGAATCCGCACGCAATTTGCAATCACGTCATCAACACAGATTTTCTGTGAACGTTTGGGCAGGCATTGTTGGTGATGTCGTGATTGGGCCCCATGTTCTTCCACCTACGCTCAATGGAGCACGTTATCATGATTTCATACGGGATACTCTACCTGTGCAGCTAGAACATGTGCCTTTACAAGTATGGCACAAAATGTGGTTCATGCACGATGGAGCTCCTGCACATTTCTGTCGATGTGTTCGTACGCTTCACAACAACAGATTCGTTGACTGATGGATTGGTAGAGGCGGACCAATTTCATGGCCTCCACGCTCTCCTGACCTCAACCGTCTTGACTTTCATTTATGGGGGCATTTGAAAGCTCTTGTCTACGCAACCCCGGTACCAAACGTAGAGACTCTTCGTGCTCGTATTGGGGACGGCTGTGATACAATACGCCATTCTCCAGGGCTGCATCAGCGCATCAGGGATTCCATGCGACGGAGGATGGATGCATGTATCCTCGCTAACGGAGGGCATTTTGAACATTTCCTGTAACAAAGTGTTTGAAGCCACGCTGGTACGTTCTGTTGCTGTGTGTTTCCATTCCATGATTAATGTGATTTGAAGAGAAGTAATAAAATGAGCTCTAACATGGAAAGTAAGCGTTTCCGGACACATGTCCACATAACATATTTTCTTTCTTTGTGTGTGAGGAATGTTTCCTGAAAGTTTGGCCGTACCTTTTTGTAACACCCTGTATATTCTAATATAAATTGTTAATAAGTAAAAACAGATTATTTATCACTCAGTGACGTCCATGACACTGCGATTCTAAATTGCGCGTGCAGTCATATTAAGATATATGCATGCACGCAAGCAGAAGTTCAACGTAGGTGATTTGGTATGTATTGTGAAATACAAAACTGCTTCTGAGAAATCCTACCTAACCATTTGGTCAATAAAGATTTTCCAAAGTGTAGTGCACAAACAGAAGAACTTATATCTTAACGGTCAGTGATAATGAAGAAATCACCAGGAATTTTTACACAAGGAAATTACAGAAAAGCCATAAGCATTGGATGTTACCCACAGAGCGAGTCACAAAACATCAAAGGGGCAAGGCATTAGTGAAATGGATCAGCTTCCCATTGAAGCACAACAGCTGAGTGAGCATCATAATTTGCTAAGCAGTAGGACACACTAATCTCGAACCACACACAAGCATGGAACAAGCGCTAGGAAACGCATCTGCGGACGTGGGTGTAGTGCTCTCGATAAACTATCAGATGATCTCCATATCGCTGAATGTGGAACAAAGCTGACAAAGTGCCTAAGTCATGGCGATAAAAGAATTTACATACTATACTATTTCTGCAAGAAGCACAATATTGCTTGTGCCACAAATGAAGATCGTCTCATTGACTGACGAAGCTAGCCAGATATATCAAAGAAGGCGCATTGAGATAGGACAATGTACTGCTGTATTTACGATCGATAGGGTAATGTGTGCCAAATTTAAATTGGGTGTTGGAAAAAACTTTCAGGCAAATTATAAATGCAGCTCACCTTTCACTAAGGAAGATGAAGAAACCTAAGCGTTGTGTAAAAAGTATCATCCAGTCAGTGGTGGCAGTGGCGAAAGCATCCTTGAACATAAGAGCGGAAGAAAAAAATCTGTTGAGGTGCCTGGAGATCAGATGGGATAATTTCGTTTCTAATCTCAGCATTTTCTGGGCCCTCGGCCATTGGTTCATTACAAGGAGGAGCTGCTGCCATAACTTAGCAATAAAGAACGGACAAAATGCAAAGAAACTGAAAGACATAATATGGCACTGGAGGCCATCACTATCGTGATGGTCTATATAAAAAAAACAGAGGTGAAGGGGCTTGGGCTGTTCATGAAAAGGTGCGTAATGTTAATACCAGGAGATCTACATATACACGTCAGAATATTCAAAATCATAACATTTGACAGTGTGTTTATGTAGGATTCACTGCCAAAGATGATGTGAAAATTCTAAATTTGTGGGATTGTCAAACCAGATGTAGCTGAGGAGGAAAGGGACACACATATTACAAAAAAAAAAAACCAATCTATTTCTCATTCATTCAGCGATTTGAAACCATCAGGAATATTGAGTCTTTATATCTCTGCGAAGAACCAGGTTTTCCACAATTTTCGATGATACCAAGTCTTCAGTTCACATCTGTAGAGTAAAAAAGAAAGCAGTAGGCACTACAGTCCATCAGTTCAGGTTCAGATGCGACGTTACACACTCTAACTTCTAGGTAAAATGTGAACTACTTTCCTAAGAAAGTGGGAGTGGAATGTTACATAGGTCATACAGTATCGTAGCTAATGTCACCAAGCCAAACAATAAACTGCAGCTATGAAATGGGAAGTGGTGATAATACCTCTCGGCTCCTGCAACAATGACGATTGAAATGCGTATTTTCTTTTTTATTTCTCTTTTTACCCGTCAGTCTTCTGACTGGATTGATTCACCTTGGCACGAATTCCTCTCCTGTGCCAATTTCTTCATCTCAGAATAGCATTTTCCATCTGCACCTTCAATTATATGCTGGAGATATTCCAATCTCTGTCTTCCTATAGAGTTTTTACCCTCTGCAGCCTTCCATTAGTATCATGAAGGTTATATTCGCTGACGCCTTAACAAATGTCCTATTATCAACCGGAAAAGGGGAAATCAAGCCCCAGGAAATTTCTAAGAGAACAGATTTTAAGAACAGGGCCCAAGGTTGTTCGACAGTATTCGCCATTTAATTTCAAACATAAATATATATTTATCATAACCATTCAGAAAACAACAGTTCAATTAAACAGTAAATGAATTGAAAGAAGTTTGCTTTAAAACATCAATTTATCTACAGTTTGCTTAATCAACACGGTAACAGACCAGGCGTAGCACGGGGTCTCGGGTTCGCCGGCACGGTAGCTCGGCGTGTTTGGTCAAAGGGGTTAGTTAAAAAATGAGTGGACGGGTCAACGAACAACCTGAACGGGTGTAATCAGACGTCCGCCACGAGCAAATTCAACGAACAGTATAGAACAAAATGAGATAAAAAAAGGGCTAGTGTCTTTCAGTCATAATCAGAACGTTTTCGGATCTGGGTTCGAATCCCACCGCTGCTTAAATTTTGATTAATAATCAGCATTGCTGGCCGAAGACTTCCGGCTTAAGAAGTCACCTTCATTCTGCCAACAGCCTTGTCAAAGAGGGCGGAGGATCGCACAGAGGTTCAGCGCACTTTCTTGTCCTAGGGGTGGGAAACTGCTTCTAAAGGCGGAAGAATCAGCAATGATCAACGGCATGAGGATGCTGAAGGCAATGGAAACCACTGCATTAAAGTCACATAGCGTGTATCCACAGGACATGGGGCCTGTAATTGAAGAAGTGTCATGAAGATCGCTCATTTCGCAAAAGATTCCGGAATAGTCCCCCCTTCAGGTCTCCGGGAGGGAACTGCCAAGGGGGTGGTTATCAAGAGAAAAAGATTGAATAATCAACGAAAGGATAACGTTCTAAGAGTCGGTGCGTAGAATGTCTTAAGCTTGAACGTGGTATAGGATCTAAAAAATCTGAAAAGGGAAATGCAAAGGCTCAATCTAGATATAGCAGGGGTCAGTGAAGTGAAGTGGAAAGAAGACAAGGATTTCTGGTCAGACAAGTATAGGGTAATATCAACAGCAGCAGAAAATAATATAACAGGAATAAGAATCGTTATGAATAGGAAGGTAGGGCAGAGAGTGTATTACTGTGAACAGCTCAGTGACAGGGTTGTTCTTATCAGAATCGACAGCAAACCAACACCACCAACGATAGCTCTGGTATACATTCCGACGTCGCAAGCTGAAGATGAGGAGATAGAGAAAGTGTATGAGGATATTGAAAGGGTAATACAGTATGTAAAGGGACATGAAAATCTAATAGTCATGCGGGACTGGAATGCAGTTGTAGGGGAAGGAGTGGAAGAAAAAGTTACAGGAGAATATGGGGTCGGGACAAGGAATGAGAGAGGTGAAAGACTATTTGAGTTCTGTAACAAGTTTTAGCTAGTAATACCGAATACTCTGTTCAAGAATCACAAGAGGAGGAGGTATACTTGGAGATGGCCAGGTGATATGGGTAGATTTCAGTTAGATTAGATCAAGGTCAGAAAGGGATTCCGGAATCTGGTACTTGATTGTAAGGGATACCCAGGAGCAGATATAGACTCAGGTCACAATATAGTAGTGATGAAGAGTACGCTAAAGTTTAAGACATTAGTCAGGAAGAATCAATACGCAATGAAGTGGGATACGAGAGTACTAAGGAATGACGAGATGCGGTTGAAATTCTGTAAGGCTATAGATGCAGCTATAAGGAATACCTCAGTAGGCAGCACAGTTGAAGAGGAATGAATGTCTCTAAAAAGGGCCATCACAGAATCTGGGAATAAAAAAATAGGTACAAAGAACGTAACTGCGAAGAAACAATGGGTAACAGCAGAAATACTCCAATTGACAGATGAAAGGAGGAAGCACAAAATTTTCCAGGAAACTCAGGAATACAGAAATACAACTCGCTGGAATAAATAGGAAATGCAGGAAGCTAAGACGAAATGGCTGCAGGAAGAACGTGAAGACACCGAGAAATAAACGATTATCGGAAGGACAGAGTCAGCAGACTGGAATGTCAAAACAACCTTCGGTGACATAAAACGCAGGGGTGATAACATTAAGAGTGCAACGGAAATTCCACTGCTAAATGTATAGGAGAGAGCGGATGGGTGAAAAGAATACACTGAAAGCCTCTATGAGGGGGAAGATTTGTCTGACGTGATAGAAGAAGAAACAGGAGTCGATTTAGAAGAGATAGGGGATCCAGTGTTAGAATCAGAATTTAAAAGAGCTTTGGAAGACTTAAGATCAAATAAGGCAGAATGGATCGGTAACATTCCATCAGAATTTCTAAAATCATAGTGAGAAGTAGCAACAAAAGGCTATTTACGTTGGTGTGTATAAAGTATAAGTCTATCGACATACCATATGACTTTCAGAAAAGAAGAATCCACACAGTTCCGAAGACAGCATGAGCTAACAAGTGCGAGAATTATTGCACAATCGGCTTATCAGCTCGTGCATCAAAGTTGATTACAAGAATAATATACAGAAGAATGGAAAAGAAAATTGAGGATGCACTAGATGACGAACAATTTGGCCTTAGGAAAGGTAAAGGCACGAGAGAGGCAATTCTGACTTTGCAGTTAATAACGAAAGCAAGACTAAAGAAAAATCAAGACACGTTCGTACTATTTGTCGACCTAGAAAAGGCGTCTGACAGTGTAAAATGGTGCAGGTTGTTCGAAATTGTGAAAAAAGTAGGGGAAAGCTATAGGGAGAGACGGGTAATATACAATACGTACAACAGCGAAGAGGGAATAATAAGAGTGGTGACCAATAACGAAGAGCTCGTATTAAAAAGGGTGTAAGACCAGGATGTAGCCTTTCGTCCCCGCTGTTCAATCGGTACATCGAGGAAGCAATGATGGAAATAAAAGAAATGTTCAGGAGTGGAATTAAAATTCAAGGTGAAAGGACATCAATGATACGATTCGCTGATGACATTGCTATCTTGAGTGAAAGTGAAGAAGAATTTCGTGATCTGCTGAATCGAATTAACAGTCTAATGAGTACAGAGTGTGGATCGAGAGTAAATCGAAGAAAGACGAAGGTAGTGAGAAGTAGTAGAAATGAGAACAGCGAGAAACGTAATATCAGGATCGATGATCAGGAAGTAGATGGACGGACTGAGCAAGGAGAACATCAAAAGCGGACTAGCAATGGAAAAAAGGGCGTTCCTGACCAAGAGAACTCTACTAATATCAAATATTTGCCTTAAATTAAGGAAGAAATTTCTGAGAATGTACGTCTAGTGTACAGCATTGTATGGTAGTGAAACATGAACTGTAGGAAAACCGAAGCAGAAGAAAATCGAAGCATTTGAGATGTGGTGCTACAGACTAATGTTGAAAATTAAGTGAACTGATAAGGTAGGAAATGAGGAGGTTCTGCGCAGTGCAGGATCGAAGAGGAAAGGAACATGTGGCAAACACTGATAAGGAGAAGGGACAGGATCATAGAACATCTGCTGAGACATGGTACTAGAGGGAACGGTAGAGGGCAAAAGCTATGGAGGACGACATAGATTGGAATACATCCAGCAAATAATTGAGGACGTAGGTTGCAAGTGCGACTCTGAGATGAAGAGGTTTATCGTAGGAGAGGAATTGAAACAGTGCAGAAAGCAACTTCCAGGAAAATGAAGAACAATTATATGAAAAATTAAAGGCTGAAGTCCAGTTTCCAAACACGATAAACAACAATTACCTTTGCCAGTTAGCTGCGTGGACTACTTGCAACAGGCACGATATATAGCCGGAGTTCCTCTGCAATAATCACACAGGAGAAGGTGTGTCATGTGATGTCTAGGTGTCCCTTTTGGATAGCAGTGGCACAGACTGGCCAGCGCGAGCCTCTCAACGCCACAAGCGTTTACCATTAACGTAGGTATGGTAGCCCCACGCAAGGTAGTACGTTAAGCACTAGGATGGTAGGCAGACTTAGAATACAAAAACTTATTAGTACAATTGAAAGAGGGAAAACTCGTGTTATCTGCACAGAGGGGTCGCCCAAATTTGAACTACAGAATGAATATTACATTTCCTTTAACGAATCCTTGCACCAGATCGCTACGCTTGGGAATGACACGAATTTAAACGATCGTCCAAAATACCGGGCCATTGCTACCTTGAAACACCAATAACATGAAAAAGTTTACAAAAACGATAAAATGAAAATAATCTGCTGACTATAAAGCACAAGAAATTTACAGAAATCTTAAATATAAGGGTGGTCCATTGATAGTGACCGGGCCAAATATCTCACGAAATAAGCATCAAACGAAAAAACTACAAAGAACGAAACACGTCTAGCTAGAAGGGGGAAACCAGTTGTCGCGCTAGATGGCGCTTCCATAAGTCAAACGGATATCAACTGCGTTTTTTTTAAATAGGAACCCCCATTTTTTATTACATATTCGTGTAGTACGTAAAGAAATATGAATGTTTTAGTTGGACCACTGGACCACTTTTTTCGCTTTGTGATGGATGGCGCTGTAATAGTCACAAACGTATAAGTACGAGGTATCACGTAACATTCCGCCAGTGCAGACGGTATTTACTTCGTGATACATTACACGTGTTAAAATGGACCGTTTACCAATTGCGGAAAAGGTCGATATTGTGTTGATGTACGGCGATTGTGATCAAAATGTCCTACGGGCGTGTGCTATGTATTGCTATGTATTCTGCTCGGTATCCTGGACGACATCATCCAAGTGTCCGGGCCGTTCGTCGGATAGTTACGTTATTTAAGGTAACAGCAAATGTTCAGCCACATTTGAAACGCCAACCACGACCTGCAACAAATGATGATGCCCAGGTAGGGGCACATCAGTAGCAGACAAATTGTACGAGATTCGGGAATCTCAAAAACATCGGTGTTGAGAATGCTACATCAACATCGATAGCACCCGTATCATATTTCTATGAATCCAGGAATTGCTTGGCGACGACTTTGAACGTCGTGTACATTTCTGCCACTGAGCACAATAGAAATTACGGGACGATGACAGATTTTATGCACGCGTTCTATTTAGCGACGGAGCGTCATTCACCAACAGCGGTAACGTAAACCGGCATAATATGCACTATTGGGCAACGGAAAATCCACGATGGCTGCGACATTGGAACATCAACGACCTTGGCGGGTTAACGTATGGTGGGGCATCATGGAAGGAAGGATAATTGGCCCCCATTTTATCGATGGCAATCTAAATGGTGCAATGTATGCTGATTTCCTACGTAATGTTCTACCGATGTTAGTACAAGATGTTTCACTGCATGACAGAATGACGGATGTCCGGCACATAGCTCGCGTGCGGTTGAAACGGTATTGAATGGTATATTTCATGAAACTTGGATTGGTCGTCGAAGCACCATACCATTGCCCGCACGTTCACCGGATATGACGTCCCCGGATTTCTTTCTGTGGGGAAAGTTTGTAACATCCCCACAATAAAATAATATGAATAATATTCAGATTTTGTGTAACCTCCCAAAAGAAAAAAAAATATAATTATAACATTTACATTTAGCGTAACCTCCCAATAGACAAATTCTGTAACCTATCAATAATACAATGTGACTAACCTCCAGGTAAAAGAATGTGACTCATAGATAACCTTTCAATAATTGACTGTGAATTTAAACTGGTGAATTTTGGACGTCAGCAGCGCTGCGTCATGGCCCTGAAAGATCATTCTGAATAAATTGAAAATTCTTACCTCAATAAAGGCGCCGGATAACGCATATATATCTGCTCTTATAATAAACTTTTCTGGCACAGCCCAGTGCAATGCTGGCCGATAGATTTGTCATGTATAAAAGGAAACAACTGACTTTTCTTTACAATAATCGGGATGACCATGGATTGGAGAAATTAGTAAATTCTTTAAATTGAAATGAATGACTATCAAAAGTTAATTTTTTTATAAGAAAGATTATTATTAAGAGATTTTTTAAAAACTTTTACATGAGGCTTGACATAACAACACTACACATGCGGGAGGCTGCTTTTACCTTATACTACAATGCTCAGGCACCGCCATCGCTCCCCATGACTGGCCCAGCCAACTGGAGACACCAGACTGCTCGCTAGCAACTACTTACTCCTACTGCATACAACACTGCTCTCTGGTCTGAGATTCTCTTACAGCTTACATATCGCAGGCAGCGCGTGAGCAATCCATCGAAATTACATCAGCTCGAGTGCGCTAGCAACAAATTCTTTAATCATGGACCTCTTACATAACCCTCCACTGGGGTGGTGAGGGGGGGGGGGGGGGGGGGCAAAAATTTGGCAGCGATGGTGAGTCAATTGGACCAGTCATGAGCAACAAATTTTTCTATAATGTATTTAGTTAACTAAGTCTACATTCAGAGAGTATATACGTTACTGATATGTGCAGAACATATTAAGAAATGAAATAGAGTGCACACGCACTGAGTTCAGAACATATTAAGAAATGACACAATGTATACACGATGAGTACAAAATATATTAACAAATGACATAAAGTGCACACGCACTCTATAAGTGTTTAGGATTTTTTTCAAGAACGGAATACATTAAGAAATGAAATAAAGTGCACACGCACTGTAAAAATCTTTAGTATATTTAGGACAACTGATCATGTTAACAAATTAAATGAAGTGTACACGCACTGTATAAGTCTTTACCATTTGACAAGAATTTAAATACATTGAGAAATGAAATAAAGTGCACATGCACTGTATAAGTCTTAAGCAGTTTTTTTACAACAACTGAAAACATTAACAAATGAAATAAAGTGCACACGCACTGTAAAATGTTTTAGCATTTTACAAGAACTGGATACATTAACGAAAGAGATAAAGTGCACACGCACTGTAAAAGTCTTTAGCATATTTAGGACAGCTGATCATATTAAATAATGAAATGAAGTGCACACGCACTGTATAAGTCTTTAGCATTTTTTTTACAAGAACTGAAAACATTAACTAATGAAATAAAGTGCACACGCACTGTAAAATGTTTTAGCATTTTACAAGAACTGGATACATTAATGAAAGAGATAAAGTGCACACGCACTGTAAAAGTCTTTAGCATATTTAGGACAGCTGATCATATTAACTAATGAAATGAAGTGCACACCCACTGTATAAGTCTTTAGCATTTTTTTACAAGAACTGAAAACATTAACTAATGAAATAAAGTGCATACGCACTGTAGAAGTCTTTATCATTTTACAAGAACTAGGAAAGGAATGGGAAGGATAGTATCATGGTTGTAGCACAGTGGGTTGCAAGTAGCTGCACTGAAAGTCCATATCTTTCTACAGAAGCACAACACGAAGTGCGACAATCTGAAGTTCTCTTCCTGAAGTATTTATCAGTGTAGCCAAGACACTGAAATGTTGAATTAATATTGTATGTTATCATTTTGGTAGTACATTAGGTGCACCAAACAGTAGGACCATAATAACATGTCCATCGTTCAAGGTGGTGGACAGCTTGCTATGTCAACACCACATTCTTGTAGAATCAGTACTCTTACATCAACGTAGAATTAGTGCAAAAATCAAATATAGTGCTCCATGATCATGAGGATGGACAGGACATACGGATATTGCAGCAATTAGGTCAGAAAGTGAAGGACATTAAGTCTTATGCTAGTCATCATTCAAGTCATCTAATTACAGTAAGTATTGGCACTCATTGGCCAGTTAAAAAGCGTTTTATATGCAGTATTCAGAGGTCATCATTCAAAATTACACTAGTGTATCAACCGATTTTAATAATTATTGGACCTCATTGGCCAGTTACTAAACATGTAGTAAGTATTGAGTATAACAAAACACTATTCATAACTCATCTCGTTGCAGTAATTATTGGCATTCATTTATGGAGTATAACAAAATATTATTAAGAAGTCATATCATTGCAGTAATTATTGGCATAGCATTTATGAATAAGTCATCTCATTACAGAAACCAATTGCATTCATTGTCCACTTACAAAGCATTTTTTATGCATTATACAGAAGTCATCATTCAAAACAAGAGTTAATTATTGGCATAGTATTTATGAATAAGTCATCTCATTACAGTAATCAGTGACAGTGCATTTATGCGTAAGTCACCTTATAACAGTAATCATTGGTATAGCATTTATGCAGTGTTACAAAACATCATTCATAATACACCTCATTACAGTAATCATTGGCATAGCATTTATGCATTATTACAAAACATCATTCAGTATTACTCAGAACTCATCATTCAAGTGACATAGGACATATTTAAAATGTAACACACTATAACTATTACTCAAGGTCTGTAGTCCAATAATACATAGATACAATGGATTCAATACATCTGAGAAATTTGCATTATATTTAGGACTAGAAATATATCTGAAACTGGTAGCATTACTTAGTTGTATACTGGTAATAGTTGGGATTGGTAATTTTTTTTTGTTAGCAATGCATTACGTTGGGATCAATAATTAATTGCTGGGGCATAAAAATATTTGCTTTTGACTTATTGCTGGAAATAAGGACTAATAACGTCATTCATCATGAGTCAGCTGTAGCAAGGTTATGAAACAAAGACAGTATATGTGATCACATTCATGAATGACACACACAAATGGGTAAAAAAAATTGCAAGTACTAGAACAGGTTTAATGATTAACTGCTTATAGCACATTAATTTCATGAACAGCTTCTCCTGGAAAAAATACAAAATGGATTATTAAGCTGAAAGAAGAGACGCATATTATGCTGAAAAGTAGTGGACTTCGAATTAACAGGTAATGAAATGTGTACTTAATATGTATGTACTCTAGCTGTCTTTCCCAAAACTTTCAGTCATTATACTATGCTACATAAGACGTACTGTCAAAAGGAACTGCAACAAATACTTAAATAACTACATAGCATCTCATAACTAATACAAAATATATAAACATCATCATCATCGTCATCTGCAAAGAAAAACTTCATTATTCATATTACCATACTCTTCATATAACTATTCATCATCATTTATTATCATCTGCAAAAAATAGACACTTCATTATAAGTAATCATATTACCATTTACTTCATACAACTATTCATTATCATTCATTATTTCATATAATATAGTTTCTTACTTCTAGCATATTTCATTACTAAAATTAACATGTGTAGTTCTGTCTGACAGCCTGCATCAATCGCCTCGTATTCTGAAAGAAAAATAATTAGTTAAGACTGCTATTATACAGTGTGTATAGTATATTCTTGTTAAAGTTTGTTTATTCTGAACCATTTACTCTTCATGATGAGGTATTGCATTTTCTTTCTTTCATTCATTCTAGTTGTGAAATTTCCATTTCATAGTAATCCACTGTGGTTTGTTTAATTTATTTATTTTACACGTTATTGCTTTCTGAAAATGATGAAAATGGATTAATATCTTGCATTTAAATCATATACCCATTAAATAAAAACTTGTTTCTAGTGATATAACCAAGCATACAGCATACCGTGACTGAAAACGTATTATGTCAAAAACATAGACAGTTTTCAAGGGCAAAAAATGTACACACAGTATCATAATGTAGTAGCAAAAAATGTAGAATAGTCAAGATGTTGAGATATCATAAGGCAAAATGTCAATGTCAACTGGTGTTTGTTACATCTTAAACATCTCATAGTGCATACAGACACTGAAATCGCAGAAAGCAGTGCTAAATTCGACCAATAGATGGCTCACGTCTTTGAATGTGAAATACTACTTGCGACTGCTAACTGTGACTGAAATCGCAGTTAGATTCTGTAAAGTTGCTACTGTGATATCTGTGACTTCTCAGTCACCGTGATTTCTAACAGATACGCGATTTCCTGCCCACCACTAACGGCCAGTGTCGGTTGGTCGCAGTCAGTGTGCCCCCTGCCGCCGTTGGATAAGCAGCTGCAGCAGCAAGTCGTATACTCCTAGCTCACTCATTTGTTACATAGTTTAATTCTTAATTTCTTTGCGTGTTTTTGGTTCTTGCATTGTTTAATTCACAAATTTCGGGCGTATTATAGTATTTGAGAGTTGTAGCATCGCGTTTTAGTACCTGAATAGTGTAATTTCGCGTAGTCGTTTGTCTACTGTTTTGTTTTGAACGGCCAGTGTCGGTTGGTCGCAGTCAGTGTGCTCCCTGCCGCCGTTGGATAAGCAGCTGAGCAGCAAGTCGTATACTCCTAGCTCACTCATTTGTTACATAGTTTAATTCTTAATTTCTTTGCGTGTTTTTGGTTCTTGCATTGTTTAATTCATAAATTTCGGGCGTATTATAGTATTTGAGAGTGTAGCATCGTGTTTTAGTACCTGAATAGTGTAATTTTGCTTAGTCACCTTCCGCCGCCGAGCAGTGTCAGCAGTGCGCAAGTAGCAGCATTACTGCATTTACTAGGCAATCTTGTATTTTAATAACCGTTTAAATTTTGTCGATTTGTTTGCGCTCTCTGTAGATTAGTTCAGACGTTCTTAGCAAAACAGTTTTTATCATGGATAGGGACTGCAACTGCTGTGTTTGGATGCAGGCTGAGTTGGCATCCCTTCGCTCCCAGCTTCAGGCAGTGTTGGCTTCGGTCACACAGCTTGAGGCTGTTGCCAATGGGCATCACTGTGGGGGTCGGGATGGGGGTTAGTCGGGGACGGCCAGCTCGTCCCACGCATCCCCTGATCGGACTACGACTGTGGTTGCCCGGGATACTGCCCGCATTGAGGCTGATCCCTCACCTGTGGTAGAGTGGGAGGTCGTTTCAAGGTGTGGCAGGGGGCGAAAGACATTCCGGAGGGCTGAACGGAAAGCCTCTCCAGTTTGTCTGACGAACCGGTTTCAGGCTCTGTCTCAGGCTGATACTGATCTTCGGCCTGACATGGCTGCTTGTCCTGTTCCAGAGGTTGCCCCTCAGTCTGCAAGATCCGGGCAGTCGCAGAGGGTGGGCTTACTGGTAGTTGGGAGCTCCAACGTCAGGCGCGTAATGGGGCCCCTTAGGGAAATGGCAGCAAGAGAGGGGAAGAAAACCAATGTGCACTCCGTGTGCATACCGGGGGGAGTCATTCCAGATGTGGAAAGGGTCCTTCCGGATGCCATGAAGGGTACAGGGTGCACCCATCTGCAGGTGGTCGCTCATGTCGGCAGCAATGATGTGTGTCGCTATGGATCGGAGGAAATCCTCTCTGGCTTCCGGCGGCTATCTGATTTGGTGAAGACTGCCAGTCTCGCTAGCGGGATGAAAGCAGAGCTCACCATCTGCAGCATCGTCGACAGGACTGACTGCGGACCTTTGGTACAGAGCCGAGTGGAGGGTCTGAATCAGAGGCTGAGACGGTTCTGCGACCGTGTGGGCTGCAGATTCCTCGACTTGCGCCATAGGGTGGTGGGGTTTCGGGTTCCGCTGGATAGGTCAGGAGTCCACTACACGCAACAAGCGGCTACACGGGTAGCAGGGGTTGTGTGGCGTGGGCTGGGCGGTTTTTCAGGTTAGATGGCCTTGGGCAAGTACAGAAAGGGCAACAGCCTCAACGGGTGCGGGGCAAAGTCAGGACATGCGGGGACCAAGCAGCAATCGGTATTGTAATTGTCAACTGTCGAAGCTGCGTTGGTAAAGTACCGGAACTTCAAGCGCTGATAGAAAGCACCGAAGCTGAAATCGTTATAGGTACAGAAAGCTGGCTTAAGCCAGAGATAAATTCTGCCGAAATTTTTACAAAGGTACAGACGGTGTTTAGAAAGGATAGATTGCATGCAACCGGTGGTGGAGTGTTCGTCGCTGTTAGTAGTAGTTTATCCTGTAGTGAAGTAGAAGTGGATAGTTCCTGTGAATTATTATGGGTGGAGGTTACACTAAACAACCGAACTAGGTTAATAATTGGCTCCTTTTACCGACCTCCCGACTCAGCAGCATTAGTGGCAGAACAACTGAGAGAAAATTTGGAATACATTTCACATAAATTTTCTCAGCATGTTATAGTCTTAGGTGGAGATTTCAATTTACCAGATATAGACTGGGACACTCAGATGTTTAGGACGGGTGGTAGGGACAGAGCATCGAGTGACATTATACTGAGTGCACTATCCGAAAATTACCTCAAGCAATTAAACAGAGAACCGACTCGTGGAGATAACATATTGGACCTACTGATAACAAACAGACCCGAACTTTTCGAATCTGTATGTACAGAACAGGGAATCAGTGATCATAAGGCCGTTGCAGCATCCCTGAATATGGAAGTTAATAGGAATATAAAAAAAGGGAGGAAGGTTTATCTGTTTAGCAAGAGTAATAGAAGGCAGATTTCAGACTACCTAACAGATCAAAACGAAAATTTCTGTTCCGACACTGACAATGTTGAGTGTTTATGGAAAAAGTTCAAGGCAATCGTAAAATGTGTTTTAGACAGGTACGTGCCGAGTAAAACTGTGAGGGACGGGAAAAACCCACCGTGGTACAACAACAAAGTTAGGAAACTACTGCGAAAGCAAAGAGAGCTCCACTCCAAGTTTAAACGCAGCCAAAACCTCTCAGACAAACAGAAGCTAAACGATGTCAAAGTTAGCGTAAGGAGGGCTATGCGTGAAGCGTTCATTGAATTCGAAAGTAAAATTCTATGTACCGACTTGACAGAAAATCCTAGGAAGTTCTGGTCTTACGTTAAATCAGTAAGTGGCTCGAAACAGCATATCCAGACACTACGGGGTGATGATGGCATTGAAACAGAGGATGACACGCGTAAAGCTGAAATACTAAACACCTTTTTCCAAAGCTGTTTCACAGAGGAAGACCGCACTGCAGTTCCTTCTCTAAATCCTCGCACAAACGAAAAAATGGCTGACATCGAAATAAGTGTCCAAGGAATAGAAAAGCAACTGGAATCACTCAATAGAGGAAAGTCCACTGGACCTGACGGGATACCAATTCGATTCTACACAGAGTACGCGAAAGAACTTGCCCCCCTTCTAACAGCCGTGTACCGCAAGTCTCTAGAGGAACGGAGGGTTCCAAATGATTGGAAAAGAGCACAGATAGTCCCAGTCTTCAAGAAGGGTCGTCGAGCAGATGCGCAAAACTATAGACCTATATCTCTTACGTCGATCTCTTGTAGAATTTTAGAACATGTTTTTGCTCGCGTATCATGTCATTTCTGGAAACCCAGAATCTACTATGTAGGAATCAACATGGATTCCGGAAACAGCGATCGTGTGAGACCCAACTCGCCTTATTTGTTCATGAGACCCAGAAAATATTAGATACAGGCTCCCAGGTAGATGCTATTTTTCTTGACTTCCGGAAGGCGTTCGATACAGTTCCGCACTGTCGCCTGATAAGCAAAGTAAGAGCCTACGGAATATCAGACCAGCTGTGTGGCTGGATTGAGGAGTTTTTGGCAAACAGAACACAGCATGTTGTTATCAATGGAGAGACGTCTACAGACGTTAAAGTAACCTCTGGCGTGCCACAGGGGAGTGTTATGGGACCATTGCTTTTCACAATATATATAAATGACTTAGTAGATAGTGTCGGAAGTTCCATGCGGCTTTTCGCGGATGATGCTGTAGTATACAGAGAAGTTGCTGCATTAGAAAATTGTAGCGAAATACAGGAAGATCTGCAGCGGATAGGCACTTGGTGCAGGGAGTGGCAACTGACCCTTAACATAGACAAATGTAATGTATTGCGAATACATAGAAAGAAGGATCCTTTATTGTATGATTATATGATAGCGGAACAAACACTGGTAGCAGTTACTTCTGCAAAATATCTGGGAGTATGCGTACGGAACGATTTGAAGTGGAATGATCATATAAAACTAATTGTTGGTAAGGCAGGTACCAGGTTGAGATTCATTGGGAGAGTGCTTAGAAAATGTAGTCCATCAACAAAGGAGGTGGCTTACAAAACACTCGTTCGACCTATACTTGAGTATTGCTCATCAGTGTGGGATCCGTACCAGGTCGGGTTGACGGGGGAGATAGAAAAGATCCAAAGAAGAGCGGCGCGTTTCGTCACTGGGTTATTTGGTAACCGTGATAGCGTTACGGAGATGTTTAATAAACTCAAGTGGCAGACTCTGCAAGAGAGGCGCTCTGCAGCGCGGTGTAGCTTGCTCGCCAGGTTTCGAGAGGGTGCGTTTCTGGATGAGGTATCGAATATATTGCTTCCCCCTACTTATACTTCCCGAGGAGATCACGAATGTAAAATCAGAGAGATTAGAGCGCGCACGGAGGCTTTCAGACAGTCGTTCTTCCCGCGATCCATACGCGACTGGAACAGGAAAGGGAGGTAATGACAGTGGCACGTAAAGTGCCCTCCGCCACACACCGTTGGGTGGCTTGCGGAGTATCAATGTAGATGTAGATGTAGATGTAATTCTACTTTCAACAGGAAAACAATCATACATACACAAAAAATGGAAAATGTGCACGGTCTGATGTCTAACGACAAGAAAAGCGACCTGCTAACCTTACCTTGCCGGGAACTTGCTAAGAAAAAATATAATCATCATCAGTAAGTGGTCATATAAATATCTGGAAATGGCATTACAGTGCGATAAATCATAAAGTATGTTCATTCAATAAAGGGTTTAATGCTGGAGACAGGGTGATTGCCTTTGCTTTTTCTGATTCTCAAAGTTTCGACATGTACTACATTGGGGTGAGGAATGCAGCGAATTCTATATGGACCTGCGTGTAGAAGCTCAAATTTACTGCATCTACTCTTTCCTCTGTTGGATAAATAGTGTGGGCGTACTAATATCTTCTGTCCAATGTGAAAGTCACGGCGTGTACAAACCTGTTTTTGCTGTTTTCTCCGGCACTCTGCCGCACGTTTGATGTTGTTGAGTGCAATGTCAATTATTTCATGGTGGCGTAGTCGACGAGATGTAGGAAAGGATACTAATTATTTAATTTTGTTAGGTGGTTCAACATTTTTCAGTATAACAGTCGGAGATAGCACAGTAGATTCATTTGGTATGGAGTTAATTACATCCTGGAATGAGAGTATGTGTGTATCTCAATCAATATATCTTTTATGGCAGTATATTCTACATAGTTTACCAATTTCTTTTATTAGTCGTTCAGAAGGATTCGAAGAAGCGTGGTACCTGGGTATATAGACCGGAGAAATGTTTCTTGCTCGTAACATACGTGTGCGTATAGCAGATCGAAACTGTGGTTCATTGTCGGAAATTACTTTTTAAACATGCCCTACATGAAATAAAAATCTTTTAAAAAACGCATTAGAAATAGATTTAGCAGTAGCTTTGCGTAACGGAGTGAAGGTAACAAATTTCGAAGTGAGTTCAACAGCGACAAAGATGAAACAAAAACCTCTATTAGTTCTGGGAATCGGTCCAAAAATGTCTACAGCGGCCATGTGTCTCAATTTAACGGGTACAATGGGATGTAACGGAGGAATATGTGAAGTCGTGTCTGATTAAGCTTTCTGGCAGATTTTACATGACGCGAAAACTCGTCGAACACGTTTCTCCATGTTGGCAAAATAACAGTTCTGTCTTAGTATAAGAAAACATTTTATGGCTCCGCAATGTGCGTAACTTAAATGAGTATACCAAATTAATTTGTTAACAAGTTCGTCAGCAATACATAATAACCAGTTGTTGCTGCCAGGGTGAGAGCGGTGCAACAGAATGTTCTTGCGTACAGTATAATGGTTTCTAATGGTAACGTTATTCCTATCTTGCCAAAGGTGTTTAATTTCTTTCCATACGTTGTCTTTGTTCTGCTCTTGTGCTATGTCTCGTAATGACGATGAAATGAAATTTTCAAATGCGACTTGTTCAATATACATGACGCTAGAATTTGCTTGGCAGAAGTTGGTTGCGATGTCTTGCTGATTGTTGCTGAGAGAACGGTATAGTGCGTCTGCTACAATATTTTGTGTACCGGGAATGTGAACAATTGTAAAATTAAATTCCTGTAAATAAAGTTTCCATCTGCTGTCGTGTGTAAATTTTGCGGAAAGTAAAAACTGTATAGCTCTATGATCTGTGTAAACGGTCGTATGTCTTCCATAAAGAAAATGCCTAAATCTCGTAAATGCCCATACAACACATAATGTTTCAAGTTCTGTGACAGAATAATTGCGTTCAGCAGGTGACAGAATGCGACTTGCAAAGGCGATGTTTTTAATTACTGTAGTACCGTTTTCTTCAATTTCCTGAAAAATGTGTACACCTAAAGCGGGGTTAGAACTGTCGGTGGCAATGGAAAAATTTCTAGTAAGATCTGGGTGTGATAAAAGAGGTGCATTCAACAAGGCATGTTTCAAATTAACAAATTCAGAATGTGCTTGGCTATCCCAGGACCAAATAGCGTTTTTACCCGTCAATTTGCATAATCTAGGGGTGTCTAAAGCAGAGTAATGAATAAATTTACGGAAAAAGTTAATTAATCCCAGAAAGCTGCGTAATTTTTTCTTTGTCGTTGGAACAGTAATGTCACGTAAAGCTTGAGGTTTTTCTGGGTTAGGCGCAATGCCTTCTGCTGAAATTACATGTCCAGGAAATTTTATGGAAGTTTTGCCAAAGTGCGATTTGCTAAGATTAACTGTGAGTCGTTGTGCACGAAAAGTTTGCAACAATTGTTCCAGAATCAGATTATGTTCAGACCAGTTAGCTTCTGCAATAAGAATGTCGTCTACATACGTTGTGATTCGGTCTTTAAGTTCTGTCGGAAGTATAGTATTCAAACCGCGAATAAATGCAGCTGAAGAAATTGTTAGACCGAACGGTAATTTGCAAAACTGATAACAATCACCAAAACAGAGAAATGCTGTGTACTTTCTGCAGTTCGGATGGAGCTGAATTTGCCAAAATACCGATTTCAAATCTAATGTGGAATAAATAGCAGTTCCATGAAATTTCTGTAAAAGTTCTTCTAGTGTCTGTGGGCGATCTGTTTCATTAATAAAAATGTCGTTGACATGACGCGAATAAAGCACGAGCCGAAGTGAACCATCCTTTTTCTTAACAATATGGAGCGGGTTTATGTACGGACTAACTGCCGATTCAATAATTCCTTGGTCTAGCATAGCTTGTAATTCTTTCTTAACTTGTTCTCTGTGGATATAAGGAATGGGATAATGTTTAGCTTTAAATGTGTCGTGCTGTTTAACTTTACATTAAACAGGAATTTTGAAAGTCAATAATTGCGTCATGTTGTACCAGAAAATTCGTACCTCAAATAACGTCTGTTGTCAATAAGGGAACAATCCAAAAATTTGAGTGGAACGTACGACCTGCAATACAAAACGATAAGTGTGTCTGTAATTTTACATCTACTCCTTTACCAGATACTGCTCCTTTTACTTTAGTTTTGCCTAATGGTAACGTAGGATAAATATTCTCTTTGTTACATTCGTTGAAGGTTTCTTCATTTATAACTGACATAGGTGATCCAGAATCGATTACTGCTGAAAATGTGGATGATCTAATCTTTACTTCAATGACAGGGTGGGAAATCGTTTTTTGAATAACTGGTTTTTCATGCAAAAGCGTGTCTCGGATGTCGTCAAAAGTAGTAACATTTTCGTGAACAAGATTCTGTGTGTCAAAAGTAGTGCTTACGTTGCTGGAAGATTCATTCTGCACTGTATCTAGTCAAATTCTTTCTGACGTGCTGTTATTTGCGGGAGAATGCTGTGGCATCTCGACTATTTTTACTGTTCTGTTATTTCTTCCTGACGTATTAGGTTCGGGATGATACCGACTGCCTGGTTGAAATGGCTCTGATCACTATGGGACTTAACATCAGTCCCCTAGAACTTAGAACTACTTAAACCTAACTAAACTAAGGACATCAGACACATCCATGCCCGAGGCAGGATTCGAACCTGCGACCGTAGCAGTCGCGCGGTTCCAGACTGAAGCGCATATAACCGCTCGGTCACACCGGCCGGCCTGACTGTCTGGTTCATTAATGATAATCTGTTGTTGAGGATGATTCTGCTGCTGGTAAGACTGACCGTTACGCTGAAAATTGTGCTCATTACATTTACGTCTGTCATGATAGTCATTTCTATACGGTGCATTGCGATATGAGTTGAAATGATGTGTCTTCTGTACGTAGTCATTTCCTTGTTGCTGTGCGTTACTATTTGGCTGAGCCGACGCTATATGTGTAGGCGGCGAAACATTAAAGCTTGGTTGACCTTGCAGACTACATTGTTGGTTAGGTATGCTAACCGCCTGGTTTTGTTGATGTTTTGGGGAAAAACCTCTATTGTTACCAAAATGTCTGCGATTGCTGAAAATTTTGTACATACTGATGATTAAATTTTTGTCTGGTATTAAAGTTTTCGTGTTTGTCATTTCTGGAGCGTATAATGATAACTGTCACTTTCGGTAAAACTTGTCATATCAGGTTTTCTTTACTCATTCCTAATACTAGATAGATCGGTAGTTGAAGAACTGTTTTGATAGATATAAAGGATAGTAAAAGAGAAGGCAGCAGTGCAGAAAACTAAAGATGAAATAGCACTACTACGGCTCGGGGCCCTGTGCACGCTACGGCACATATTCATCAAAGTGTAATGAATCCCCTGAGTTCACTTACGCGCTGCAAATAAATTTTAGTTTCTTCATTACAGACAATGCCGGTGAAAATTCAAAAGCAAATTGTTGTATCCAGTCCAAAGCCTGAATCCGTTTTCTGTCACTCTTAAATTTCCTAACGGATAGAAAGTGCTTGTAATCAAAGTTATCGTCTCTACATGACTGAGCAAGTTCAGGTCTGTCTAACAATCTGTTTGTCTGTGACTGTTCTGAATCTAAGACATGTTCGCTCTCTAAATTAAAGTTACACTGGCTGTTTGAGTGTGACCAATGTTCAAGATGTGGCATATGCTGTGACGTGTTAGAGACTGAAACATTTTTCATTTCTGTCACTTTAAAACGTTCGTCTATTTGGCTGTTCTGTTGTTCAAATCTCTTATCGACTTTCGCATCCGGAGTGTGTGAAAGTTCTGCTGACATTAAATTAAACTCGTCGCGTAACTGTGTTGCGTTTTCTGAACATTGTTTACCAACCGCACTAATTTCATGTCTAAGTGATTTTGTTGTGGCTGCATGTGTACTACGTAACTCTTCACTATTATTCCTAGCACAAGCCTTAATTTTCTCATGTAATTGTTCTTTAGTATCATTACATTGTACGGAAATGGTTGTAATCTCTTCATTAACCTGTTAAATAGGGGTGTCAAGGTTTTCATTAATTTGTTTAAATGACCTGTCGTGTTTTTCATTCGACTGTTTGAAGCTTTCATTAAGTTGTTTGTTAGATTCATTAAGGCTGTCGTGTTTTTCATTCAACTGTTTGAGATTTTTATTAACTTCTTTATAATTCTTGTCTTGTTTTTCATTAATTTGTTTGAAATTGTTGTTTAGTTTTTCATTCCACTCTTTGAGATTTTCATTACGTTGTTTGGAATGATTGTCTAGTATTTCACTCTGCTGTTTGAGATTTTCATTAAGTTGTTGTTTGAGATTTTCATTAAGTTGTAGCAATAATGCCATAACTTGATCCATGCCAAAATTTGCTGCTGTATTCTCTGTGCTGTGTGATGGTGTATCTGCATGTGTCACGTTTTGTGTAACGAATTGGTCATTGTCTGATCCACAAAAAGGTTTGCCAGTCAGATGTGCGCTGTTGGTCACTACATCGGAATCAAATAAATCTGACGTATTTTGAGTACATTGTTCACCTTCGTTAGAAACAATTATCTGTTCGCTACGTAAATTTTGCAAATCAGGCATGTCAAACTGGACAGCGTTCATTGTAACGGAACGTGCCGCGTCATCAATTGTTAAATTTAGTGTGAACATAATTGAATTAGTTTGTCCATCATTAGGATTAAAACCATTACTAGTCATCGGCACGCACTGATTATCTGTAATTAGAGGATTATCACTATTACACTGAGTGTCGCTAGTATTATCGGTCAAATTATTCGAGTTGGCTTTCTCACTCATTGCACATCGCGATCTACTGTTAGCAGTTTATCGCGGCATTTTTCACAACTCAAAGTTAAGCACAAAATCAAACAAAGACAAAGCAAAATGGAACAAATACAATTACAACAAAGAGCAATAAATTGCCGGTGATCTGTGAAAGGAAGAATGACAAGTTAGTAAATGCGTTACGCCAGATGCAAACTACCTTTAAAAATAGTGTAAATAAGAGCAGATATAACTAACTAACTACTTCTCATAATTTCACAAAAATACGATCCTGGTCTGTCGTCGCCAAGTGTAACCTCCCCACAATAAAATAATATGAATAAAATTCACATTTCGTGTAACCTCCCAAAAGAAAAATATGTAATTATAACATTGACATTTAGCGTAACCTCCCAATAGACAAATTCTGTAACCTACCAATAATACAATGTGACTAACCTCCAGATAAAAGAATGTGACTCATAGATAACCTTTCAGTAATTGACTGTGAATTTAAACTGGTGAATTTTGGACGTCAGCAGCGCTGCGTCATGGCCCTGAAAGATCGTTCTGAATAAATTGGAAATTCTTACCTCAATAAAGGCGCCGGATAACGTATATATATCTGCTCTTATAATAAACTTTTCTGGCACAGCCCAGTGCAATGCTGGCCGATAGATTTGTCATATATAAAAGGAAACAACAGATTTTTTTTTACAATAATCGAGATGACCATGGATTGGAGAAATTAGTAAATTCTTTAAATTGAAATGAATGATTATCAAAAGTTATTTTTTTTATAAGAAAGATTATTATTAAGAGATTTTTTAAAAACACTTACATGGGGCTTGACATAACAATACTACATACGCGCGAGGCTGCTTTTACCTTATACTACAATGCTCAGACACCGCCATCGCTCCCCATGACTGGCCCAGCCAACTGGAGACACCAGACTGCTCGCTAGCAACTACTTACTCCTACTGCATACAACACTGCTCTCTGGTCTGAGATTCTCTTACAGCTTACATATCGCAGGCAGAGCGTGAGCAATCCATCGAAATTACATCTGCTCGAGTGCGCTAGCAACAAATTCTTTAATCATGGACCTCTTACAAGTTGAAGGATATTTGCTATTGTGATCCACCGACAACGCCTAACAACATGCGTCAGCGGATTGTCAATGCATGTGCGAATATTACGGAAGGCGAACTAGTCGCAGTTGAGAGGAACGTCTTTACACGTTTTGCCAAATGCATTGAGGTTGCCGGACATCATTTTGAGCATTTATTGCATTAATGTGGTTTTACAGGTAATCACGCTGTAACAGCGTGCGTTCTCAGAAATGATAAGTTCACAAAAGTACATATAACACATTGGAACAACCGAAATAAAATGTTCAAACGTACCTACGTTCTGTATTTTAATTTAAAAAACCTACCTGTTGCCAACTGTTTGTCTAAAATTGTAAGCCATATGTTTGTGACTATTACAGCGCCACCTAACACAAATCGAAAAAAGTGGTCGAACTAAAACATTCATATTTCTTTACGTAATACACGAATATGTAATAAAAAAGGGGGGTTCCTATTAAAAAAATACGCTGTTGATAAACGTTTAACCTATGGCAGCGCCATCTAGCGGGCCAACCATAGCACCATCTGGTTTTCCCCTTCAAGCTAGACAAGTTTTCTTCTTTGTAGTTTTTCGTTTGACGTTTATTTCCTGAGATATATGGCCCTGTCACGATCAATGGACCACCCTGTATAATTCGCCCAAACTGACATCGCCAAGACCTGCAATGCTCTGCAGTGCGCAACACATAAAATTCCTGAACTTAAGGCAAATTAAGTGTCAGTAGATTACAGTTTACCACAATTCCAGCAGTGAGCCCATGAGTAAATAACAGGTCATATATACTTCCCAGTGATGTAACTGTAGTTTAAACCCAGCAGTCACGTAGGGGCAATACTAGGATACACCAAGATTTCCATCAATTCTCAGTATAAATAAATGCATGAATTTAAAACAAACTGCACACAGCATACTTAAACAACATCACATTCCACATAGCCAGAGCGAAAGCAGGCGAAAGCTGTCGTTTAACACTAGGACCGCCGAGTGGTCAATTTGACCACTTTTTATATTTTAACATGTTACTATTCGGTCAATTTCTAATCTATCCTGTTGTGAGTTAATGACTTTTGCTAAATGTTTATGTAGATCATATAAATATTTATTTTATCTTCATTAGTTTTCTTTGAATGACCACTTATACTTAAAACCGCCGAGTGGTCACTTTGGCCACATTACATGCATATTTGAAAAACAGATTATTTAAAGATTGTTGTACTTCTTAGCACTCGTCAACAATGTACTAAATAAGTTGGTTACTGAAGTTTTTTCGCATTGTTCGAATTTAAAAGCTCAACGATGCAATATGTCATTTGTTGTTTGCTATTGGGTTTTGCATAAACAAGACTGATTATTTGAGTACTGGTCTCAGAGCAGTAGGCATGGCTCAGATGTCACAGCGATACAAATCACGGCCACGGCCACTTTCAGATGAGGAAATTGTAGCACTTTTGTTTGAATCGGATGCTGAAAATGATCCTGAAGTTGAGGACCTTGTGGAAGATTCTACAGATGAAGATTACCAACCTGTCTCTAATGTCGAGAGTGACAGCTACGAGACTGAAGATGAAGGTAATTTACATTCACTTATATTATTGTTATTATTATTATTATTATTATTTCCTTCACTTTCTCAGACGTTAAGTCTGGTTAAAATGGAGTGACGCGGACCTTGATCGAGCGTCACTTCCTTTTAACTGTACGGTATGTGTTATATTGCATTTAGGAACTTTCGGGTAATTGAACATGTATCAATAATTACGGATTTCTGTAGTTGTATATATATGTTTGGATGTAGCTGTATTGCATTGATGTACTGGTGGATATTGTGTGGTATGACTCCTGTAGTTGATAGTACGAGGGCAGTTCAATAAGTAATGCAACACATTTTTTTTCTCGGCCAGTTTCGGTTGAAAAAACCGGAAATATCTTGTGGAATATTTTCAAACATTCCCGCTTCGTCCCGTATAGTTTCATTGACTTCCGACAGGTGGCAGCGCTGTACTGAGCTGTTAAAATGGCGTCTGTAAGGGATGTGCGTTGCAAACAACGGGCAGTGATCGAGTTTCCTTTGGCGGAAAACCAGGGCATCTCAGATATTCATAGGCGCTTGCAGAATGTCTACGGTGATCTGGCAGTGGACAAAAGCACGGTGAGTCGTTGGGAAAAGCGTGTGTCATCATCGCCGCAAAGTCGAGCAAGACTGTCTGATCTCCCGCGTGCGGGCCGGCCGTGCACAGCTGCGACTCCTGCAATGGCGGAGCGTGCGAACACACTCGTTCGAGATGATCGACGGATCACCATCAAACAACTCAGTGCTCAACTTGACATCTCTGTTGGTAGTGCTGTCACAATTGTTGACCAGTTGGGATATTCAAAGGTTTGTTCTCGCTGGGTCCCTTGTTGTCTAACCGAACACCATAAAGAGCAAAGGAGAACCATCTGTGCGGAATTGCTTGCTCGTCATGTGGCTGAGGGTGACAATTTCTTGTCAAAGATTGTTACAGGCGATGAAACATGGGTTCATCACTTCGAACCTGAAACAAAACGGCAATCAATGGAGTGGCGCCACACCCACTCCCCTACCAAGAAAAAGTTTAAAGCCATACCCTCAGCCGGTAAAGTCATGGTTATAGTCTTCTGGGACGCTGAAGGGGTTATTCTGTTCGATGTCCTTCCCCATGGTCAAACGATCAACTCTGAAGTGTATTGTGCCACTCTTCAGAAATTGAAGAAACGACTTCAGCGTGTTCGTAGGCACAAAAATCTGAACGAACTTCTCCTTCTTCATGACAACGCAAGACCTCATACAAGTCTTCGCACCCGAGAGGAGCTCACAAAACTTCAGTGGACTGTTCTTCCTCATGCACCCTACAGCCCCGATCTCGCACCGTCGGATTTCCATATGTTTGGCCCAATGAAGGACGCAATCGTTGGGAGGCACTACGCGGATGATGAAGAAGTTATTGATGCAGTACGACGTTGGCTCCGACATCGACCAGTGGAATGGTACCGTGCAGGCATACAGGCCCTCATTTCAAGGTGGCGTAAGGCCGTAGCGTTGAATGGAGATTACGTTGAAAAATAGTGTTCTGTAGCTAAAAGATTGGGGAATAACCTGGTGTATTTCAATGCTGAATAAAACAACCCCTGTTTCAGAAAAAAAATGTGTTGCATTACTTATTGAACTGATGTCAACTTTATCCTGATGCCACATGTCTTTGACTTCCTCAGCCAGTTGGATGTATTTTTAAATTTTTTCTCCTGTTTTCTTTTTTATATTTGTTGTATTGGGTATGGATATTTCGATTAGTTGTGTTAATTTCTTCTTTTTATTGGTGAGTATGATGTCAGGTTTGTTATATGGTGTTGTTTTATCTGTTATAATGGTTCTGTTCCAGTATAATTTCTATTCATCATTCTCCAGTACATTTTGTGGTGTATACTTGTATGTAGGAACGTGTTGTTTTAAAAGTTTATGTTGTAAGGCAAGCTGTTGATGTATTATTTTTGCGACATTGTCATGTCTTCTGGGGTATTCTGTATTTGCTAGTATTGTACATCCGCTTGTGATGTGATCTACTGTTTCTATTTGTTGTTTACAAAGTCTGCATTTATCCGTTGTGGTATTGGGATCTTTAATAATATGCTTGCTGTAATACCTGGTGTTTATTGTTTGATCCTGTATTGCAATCATGAATCCTTCTGTCTCACTGTATATATTGCCTTTTCTTAGCCATGTGTTGGATGCGTCTTGATCGATGTGTGGCTGTGTTAGATGATACGGGTGCTTGCCATGAAGTGTTTTCTTTTTCCAATACACTTTCTTCGTATCTGTTGATGTTATGTGATCTAAAGGGTTGTAGAAGTGGTTATTATTATTATTGTTATTATTATTATTATTGTTATTATTATTATTGTTACTATATGAATAATGATCACTATTATAATAGAGCTGACACTTCTACTGCTACTTCTGTTACTGCTATTTTATTGTGTGGTATGTTATCTTTATAGTGAGTTGTAGCTTTCTAATTGTCTCTTTCCTCACGCAGTTGCTGAACCAGGAACAAGCAGTAATATAAACAATGCTAAAGAAGGACCTACCCTGGGTAAAAAAAGAACTGCACCTCCGGTAAGTGGACCAATACAGAATCGACGTAGATGAGGAGAACGAAGTGATGGTTCACTTCCAGAACCTGTCTCAAAACTCCTGGGGAAGGACAGGATCACTGAGTGGACTGTAGCAGACTTCGGTGTTATTACTCCAGGTAGAATAGGTCAACAGAATATATTGAAAGAAACACGGGGACCTACTCCACACACAAAGAGGCACGTCTCAAATGATAATGTTTCGAGTGCCTGGCGCCTTTTAGTTGATCAGTCAATGTTGAAACACATAAAGAAATGCACAGAAGCAGAGGCACAACGGCTTCTTGGAAATTATTCCTGGAGTTTGCATTTAGAAGAATTAGATGCATTTGTTGCTTTATTATATGTTCGTGGTGCACTAGGTGCCAGATGTATTGAAGTAGATGAGTTGTGGTGGAAAAAGTGGGGAGCCCCATTTTTCACTGACACAATGAGCAGAAACAGGCTTCGAGAAATTTTGAAATATCTGCGTTTTGATGAAAAAAATACACGGTCGGAACGTATGAAAAGTGACAAATTTGCACTTATATCAATTACTTGGAGCCATTTTATAGAAAACTGTCAGTTGAATTACATACCTGGATCAAATGTCACTGTGGACGAACAACTTTTCCCCAGCAGAACCAGGTGTCCGTATTTGCAATATATGCCGAATAAGTCTGATAAATTCGGAATCAAATTCTGGCTTCTTGGGGATGTAGAAACAAAATATTTTTGCAATGGGTTCCCTTACGTAGGAAAGAACGAACAGAAGGAACCTAATGGGAAACTTCCAGAACAAATAGTAATGAAGTTGTTAGCTCCATATCGCAATAAGGGGCGAAATGTGACTACTGATAATTATTTCACTACGGTTACACTTGGGGAGAGACTGGAAAAAGAGAAAACTAGTCTTGTCGGAACTATCAACCGTGCAAGAAAAGAAATTCCGAATACTAGAAAAAAAATGAAAACTCCTCTTTATACGTCTGTTCTCTTGAAAAGGGAAGGTGGTACTCTGACTGTTTACGAAGGGAAAAAGAATAAAAATGTTCTTCTGTATATCACCATGCACACAGATGCTGAATACAAAATAATTCGAAACACCTTCCCGAAACAGTGAGCTTCTACAATAGCACAAAATTTGCTGTAGATGTCTTGGACCAGATGACGAGGAAATATTCTGTCCGCTCTGGTACTCGTCGATGGCCTGTACACGTATTTCACAATATCCTTGATTTAGCAGCCATCAACGCATGGATCATTTTCAAACTAGTGACAGGGATCAAAGTAAGTAGGAGGAATTTCATCCTAAACCTAGCAGAACAATTACGTAGAGCCTATATGGAAACCAGATATCAGGAAAGGATGCCAAGGGATGGAAAAGAAAAGGAAGAAAAGGACGATGATGGTGAAGAAAGAGAAGAAGCGGAAATTCCTGCGAAAGTAAGAAAACTATGCCAAACGAGGAAATGCAGAAACAAGACAATTGAAGTGTGTAATAAATGCAAGAGACATGTTTGTGGGCCGTGTACATATAAAGTAATAAAGACAGTAGTTTGTAATGCTTGTAAGTCGGATTAGGTACTATACATGGTCATATTTTATGATTGGTCTTTCTCGTAACATATTCAAGGGTACTTAGTTTCTCCAGTATGTTTAATTTCTATTAATTTTAAAACTGCTGCAATACAATTAGTATGGTTGCAGATAAATACTGTTAACTATGTTCTTTAATATTAGTAATATTATGTTCCCATTGTTGTTGTAAAATATAGTGATACTGTTATTAAACCTAATTAAAGTGATACATTGTTATCAAGGTCATTAATATTTACATTAAACAGCACAGCATGTACTTACAAAGAAAGTGGTCACTTTGACCACATCGGCGGTTCTAAACATAGTACTAGTTCCGGCAGTTCTAGTGTTAAAATACAATCTCAAGCTAGCTGTCAGCCACACTCGCAATACAAATGCGGAAGGAAGCAACTACGATACTTGGAGCCAGAGTTCGGAACAGTAATACCTTCACTTCCAGAAGATCGGCTTCATTCTGAACTAATATGACTATAATGGAGAAACGGAAGGCACCAAAAATCAGATCTGCCCGTTGGCCACTATGAAACCCAAATGCGGGATAACCACCAGGATAGTGACCCCTATGAAATACTACCAGTGCTTACAACCAGTAGCGCTACACGGGCGCGAAGCACACCCAACAGCGCACACTTTCTCATAAAAGTTCCTGCCCAAGTGGGTGCATTTGCCTTACTTCCGCTACGCCAACTCTCTCTCCCTTAACTTTCCTCCCGGCCCCGGAGCACCACCTAGCCATACGATGCGGCAGGAAACCAAAGATATGCAAACAGCGATGGAGCTACTCGAAACGAGCCACCATGGCTCACTTTTACATCTTCGTGGTAGTGTTTTCCATGTATCCCTTTCCGCGACGAGTCTCTGGTGAACATTCTCATCTCTTTCCTGATCAGTCACCTAATTTTGAACATTCTTCTGGATCTTAAATACTGCAATTCTCTTCTCTTCCCGTTTTCACACTCCCCATGTTTCACGAGCATACAACTATGTGCTCCTTATGTACATTCTGATAAATAATTTCCTCAAATTAAGGCTTATGTTTGATACTAGGAAGACATTTCTTGGCTAGAAATGTCCTTCTTGCCAACTCTAATCTAATTTTTATGTCCCTCTTGCACCGTCCGTCATGAGTTACTTACTGATTAGGTAGCAGACTTCCTTAAACTTATCTACTTCGTCATATACAATTCTGATGTTAAATTTCACGCAATTGTCATTTCTGCTGCTTCTTATTACTTTCGTCTTTCTTCTATTTACGCTTGCTCCATAATCTGTACGCAAACAATATTCTGTAATCATTAGACTGTTCGTTCCATTCAATGCACCCTATAATTTGTCTCCACCTTCGCAGAGGATAGCTATGTCATCAGCGTATCTTATCACTGATATCCTTTCATCTTGAATTTCAATCGCACTCTTGAACCTTTCATTTATTACCGTCTTTACTTCGTCGGTGCGTACACTGAACACTAGGCGCGAAAGACTATAACTGTCTTACACCATTTTTAATCCGAGCACTTCGTTCTTGGTGTCCCACTCTTATTGTTCCCTCTTAGGTTTTGTACGTATTGTATATTACCCATTGTTCCCTGTACCTTATCCCTATATTTCTCAAAAGTTAGAATATCTTGTTCCGTTTTCCATTATCAGAACACTTTTCTAGGTCGACAAGTCATATGAATGTGCCTTGATTTTTCTTCAGTCCTGCTTCCATTATCAACTGTAAAGTCAGAATTGCCTCTCCGGCGCCTTTACTTTTTCTAAAGAAAAATTCTTCGTCTCTTAACAGATCCTCAATTTTCTTTTCCATTCTTCTGTCTTGTCAGAAATTTGGATGCATGAGCTGTTAAGTTGACTGTGCATAATTCTCGTACTTGTCGCCTCCTTCTATCTTCGGAATTGTGTGGATGATGTTTTTCCGAAAGCCTGATGGTATATCGCCAGTCTCGTACAACCTACACGTCTTCATGGGTAATCGTTCTGTTGCCGCTTTCCACAATCTTCTTCATCTACTGCCAATCCAGCATTAGACCTTATAGCCTGCTTCGGCCTCAGCAGGTCCTATGGCCTGTTCCGGGCTCACCACCTCTTCCTAGGCCTTTCCACAATCCAACAGGATGTATTCCATTGCTTGTTGAGTGATTATCAGAAGTCACAGACGCAATACGTGCTGTTTTCAATGCTGTTTCCGTTTGATTACTTTTTAATTTAGAGGCTGTACCCCTAGATCATTCCTTATTTCTTCACTTCTTATCATATCTTGCCTTGTGCAGCTTCTCAATCATCTAAGGAAAACTTCATTTCTGATGTTTCAAGTTGTCTTGGATCTTTTGATCTTAATGTCAAACCCCGGCGGGGTCAGGGATTTTCTCTGCCTCGTGATGACTGGGGGTTGTGTGATGTCCTTAGGTTAGTTAGGTTTAAGTAGTGGGACTGATGACCATAGCTGTTAAGTCCCATAGTGCTCAGAGCCATTTGAACCTTTTTTTTTTTTAATGTCAAACTTTGTGCTCCATTTAATACTGCAGACAGTGCCACGACTTTCTTAAATTTCATTTAGGTTTCTCTTCTAGTTTTAGTCTTCAATGATCTTATCCTCTCACATATGCGTTGACAGCTGTTAGCTTTGTTGTTTATATCTTTCTCTTCTTCAAAGGTTATGTCACAGATGAGATACTGGAAATGGGACACCTGTAAAGATGACTACCTTAGTCCTTATAGGATACGTTATTGCATTTGTTTTCTTATTGATATCTTTAGATTGTGATTAAAGCCCAATATTGTCTAATCTGTGTACCACCATCTGCAACTTCTCTTCACTCTCCTGTATGGCTTACCTACAATCATGTAGGTATTGAACAATGTTGCTGATATACTACAGCCATACCTTACTCCATGGTTTATCTCCATTTTTGGTATCAGCTCCTTGGCAGTATCTATTCTTCCTTCTGTGCTTTTTGTATAAACATTGGCATACTTTTACCATTATTGACGTGTGCTTTCTGTTCGAGATGTCTTTCACCTTTTGTTTCCTGTATGTTTCCCCTCCTATCTTCAGAATTTCTTAAAGTGTATTCCAGTCATCATGATTAAAAGCTTTCCTTAAATACTCAAACGTTATAAAATATGTTTGCCTTTCATTAACCTTTCTGCTATGATAATTCGTAGGGCCGATATTGTCTCACGTGTTTTTGCGTTCCTCTGGAAACCGCACTGATCGTCCTCGAGATTGGCTCCTGTCAGTTTTTCCATTCTACAGTAAGTTACATATTTCAGTGTTTTTGAATCACTAATTATTTATTAATATCCACTCCTGTCAGCATGAGCGTTCTTTGGAACTGGAATTATTAGATTCTTCTTGAAATTTGATGGTACTTCTCCTGTATCATACATCTCGCACACCAGGTGGTGTAGTTTTGTCATGGCTGTCTCTTACAAGTATATCTAGCTGGCCTTGTCTTTTACCTATTTGTTCCTCTGCTGCCTTAACTACCTCATCTTTCAAAGCTAACCATTCTTCTTCCACTGTATTATTTTCCTCTGATTCAGTCAATGTTGCTTAATGCTTCCTTTGAAAATCTCAACAGCCTGTGGTCCTTTCAACTTGGTCGTGTCCTATCTCCTTAATTTCCTACCTTGTTGTAATTTCTTCAGTTTTAATTTACAGTTCTTCACCTGCAGTATATTTTATCCAAGATGATTCTTCATCATTTAATCATACAACAGAGCTGCGTGTCTTTGTGAAAATTAAAAGGCTGCAGTTTCCCCTTGCTTTCAGTCGTTCACATTCCCAGCACAGCATGGCCATGTTGGTTGGTGTTACACGGCCAGGTCAGTCGGTAATCCAGACTGTTGAAGCTGCAAACCATGAAAAGGCCACTGCCCATCTTCAGGAACCACGTGTTTTCTGGCCTCTCTCAAAATACCTCTCCATTGTGTTTGCGTCTACAGTACGGCTAACTGTATCGTTGGGGATTCCAAGACAACCCACTACAGCACGGTTCTTGGTAGGTGGCGGTGGAGGGGGATGGGAGATACTGATTTAGGCTCTTCAAATTTTCACTTGTGTCGTGGAATGTGCTTACAGGCTCTGGTGCATCAAAGGCAGCAACGATAATCCGACTGAAGTGCGACCACATGCGGTAACACCCTTTACGCCTTCTCCTTGCCATTATTTACCGAACGTAACGCTGCTGCTAATCAGGACTCACTTTTACTTGCCTTAATCTGTCTCCTTTCCAGCTAAATACTGCACATATTACTATCTACCATGCAGCTCGGACCAAGTATAAAATTTTGGCATACATCTCCATCCAAAACAACGCCGAGCTAGATGGACTCGCATTCTGGAGGACTATAGTTCACATCCAAGGCCAGTCGTTCTTATTGAAGTTTTCCTTGATTTTCCTAAACCGCTTCAGGCAAATGCCAGGAATGGTTTCTTTGAAAAGGGCATGGCTGATTTTCTTCGACATCGAGTCCGAGATGGTGCTCCTTCTATAGATAACATGCAGTCGACTGTATATTAACCTCTAATCGTCCTTCCTTACTTCCTTCCATCCAAAATATGATGTCATTTTGTTCAGTGAAATAAATAGTTCACAAAGCTTAAACTAAACTTAGATTTGATCCTTATCTGTCACATCTGGGGTCGTGGTTACTAACCAGAATTAAAGGAATGAATATCAGGCCATTCACAGAATACGTTATGAATGGAGTGGATATATACAGTGTGGCTTTCAGAGCATAATTGAGGGACATATTTTGAGATTGGCTCCGTGTGTGTAAGATGTTTGAGTGCTTCCACCTAATAGCTTTATCTATTGTAGAGAAACATATTCTGCTTCTTTATCCTGGTGGCAACATCCATTGTTGATACAATGAGATAAAAATTCTTAATCTCTACACAACCATAAGCAACAATGGAATGTCGGGTTCGTCTTCAGCACATAATTAAGTAGTCGCGTTCTGTCATCCGTAAAAATACATCTCCGAAAACAGGTTCGACAATGTTCCACGATGCGTTACTTGGTTCCCACGTCTCGCCTTGTGAGGGTATATAGAGCTTCGTTGAAAATGATCGTTTTGATGGTTCGGGTGTTATATTTATTCTCTGGAGGCATAATTTTACAAAAGTGTTACTGGCCACCATATCTTTTAACATGGTACACGAACTTGCCAACGTTATTGTGACAATGTACACGTTTACCGTGTGCATCTCTTCAGGGGAGCATTCTGCACTGATATCATTTCTACGTATGACTACTTTAATATTACACGTATTTGGGTGAACTGGTCGGCCACACAAATTTGGTACAAGGTAAGATGAATTTGTTGTAGGGCTGAACGCTAATGGACCCACGGCTCAGGTCACGCTGAAACAGGTCCTACTAGGTGACCGGTATGGGGGAGTCTAGGTACAAGAACGAGCAGCGTCGCTGGAAATGGGCATATCCCAAGACTGGGAATTCGGTTGGCCGTCAGTCGCATGGCGTTTGTGCAGGAGATGCTCCAAAACTGGTGGAGTATCAGGCAAGCTGAAAGGTGACTTTTTACAGCGCTTTGGGAGCTATAATAATCTACAGTCAAGTGTTAAATCAAATCTCAACATATTGCGATCTCAGAAAAATGAGGCACATCCAGTGACACAACAATATTTTCAATATCTTTATAACTACAGAATTAATATTCCATAGTCAATAAACAGTCAAAAGACGATTAGAAGAGTACAAGATCATTTGAAGAAGAGCGATATTGACAGATCTGCTGTTTCGGAACATGCTTTGCAGCCAGGAGACCACCACATTCTATTTGAAGGACTCAGGTACTGGCAGGCATAAGCGGATACCATTAAAGGCTATACGGAGAGGGTATACAGACTGTAAAACACTCCAAGAATTTCAGCAGGAAGGAACAAGATGTGAAATTGAATGACATTTGGAGCCTGGTGCTGAAGAAGATGTGTACTAGTCTTCCACCATGGAGTGATTGCAACAGCGGACGACGGCAGACTACAACGGCCCTTTGCGCTCGCGTATTCAAACATGTGCGTCGCACCACTGCGAGGAAGCTCGCGGAAGCGGAATTTTGCAGTAGTTAGTAGGGAAGCAGGTGTGAATCGGACATTCAAGAAAACTACGATTCCCCCTGGAAATGATCGCAGATGGGGACGAAACGTCGGGTTTTAAGGTGAAGCCCATTCGAACACGGCATAATCGCCCGAAATATTTTATTAATTGTTAACTATAATGTATTTGAGAATTGTTTCCTGAACAAATTATGGAGTGAATCGAAGCAAACCCTCTTTCAGAGCGAGTTCCTGAACAAACCATGTTTCAAACACGGAGATGGATTGATGTGGGATTTTTGTGTGCGTGAACTATCTAATTTGACGCATATAAATAATTTTCTGGGAGTGTTGACGGAGGTTACGACGGTCAAGAGACGACAACCGGAATTTTTGCAGTGAGTTCTTGTCCAAAGTTTGACAAATTCCATCGACAAGTTTTTAGTTTTTATTGAGAAACGCGATCAGGAGTTGAAATACAAGCCACAGAATTGAAACAGTAGACTGCGAATTGGGTACCACAATGAGAATTACAATAATCACCAAAATAATGTTAATGTTAATGATAATTTTCAAAAGACATGTGTAACTGGGAATTCTCACACCGTAAATCAAATCCGGGAATGAAGATCTGAACTTCAGCGTCTCCACGAAATGTAATGCCTGAATGCAAGGACAGGGAATTAGAGATTGCTGGATCTTAGGTCAGGAAATGGTTAAATAAACCGGCGTTGATTGAGACACGATATCTTAAAAACTCTGTTTGCGCTCAAAATTCGGCAAAGAAGCCGCAAATGTTGGATAAGAAGGTTGTGAAAAGTTAAAAAAATGTGGGGGATAATTTTGAGCAGCGCAGTCAGAAAGTGTGCGCAATAAATATGATAAAATGTGTTGAGAGATTCGATAATGAGGATACGGGGCTGAAATTATTGTTTTACGAATGGGTGTTTGAAGGTAAATTTTATGATCAGCATAGAGGCTAAGATGGGCCTGAATTTGGAGGAGGTGGAATGTATGACGAATTCTAATGAGGCACTTGTCAGTAGCAACAATTAAAGTAAGAAACAATTAAAGTAATGTATATGAGAGTAATGTAGACGATATTTTATCTGAGGAAGTAGGCGAAGCTACCTGTGAAGACGCCGAACGTGTGGTGTCGTCTGTTGGAGATCAGTTTTGTGGTGTATCGACGGAACTATTGGAAGGTATCTGTGCAGACGGCATAGCAATAGTTTCGCCAACTAGTGAGTTTCATCATGTATCGACAGATGAATTGCGAGTGGATGTGGAAGGTTGAATAGGAACGTAATGTGTTGTACGGTAAATCTGAATCCGAAGTGTCGGAGAAATCTGAGAGTTGAGAAAATGTAAAGGATTAACAGTTCGTAGAGTTTGGCGGAATTCTGCTGCACTGTGAGTTTTAATGTGGAGCGATGCAATAGCGGCAGTTTGTATGGTGTATTGGCTGAGATTGAGAGAGTTGTTGGTGGTGATTTCTGTTCCGTATCGACAGGCGTAATGGATGTTTTAAGTAATGAATCTTATGAAATATCGGCGGAGGTGAATGGAATTAATTGTGACAAAAATTGTAGTGATTCGACAGAAATACGAGAGGTTTTCTGTACGGGAGACGAAGTTTTAAGTTGTGTGGTTAATTGTAAGAGTTTTGCAGCTACTTACAACGTTACTTCAGAGGAAGGGAACAGTATATTTTATGCTTACGAGGCTAATAAAATGATGGATTTTGAGGGTGATTTGAAGCCTACTGATGATTTTCAGGTGAATCGGGAGAATGCAGAATTGGGTAATGGGGAAAATATTTGTTTAGGAGATGATGTTAGCACAGAATAATACAGTGAGGAAGAAAGTAAATATTCTATTTTGATTGAAAATAATGAGCAGAAATATTAAATTCTTTACTGCCTCATTGACGAGCATGGGAGAAATATAAAGAAGCAATAGGTCTTAAAGGTAGGATAGACGAAACTGGAGCGAAGAAAGTGCTTAATGATTTGTTTGATGGTGGTAATGAAATTGAGAGTTGGTCTGTTGTTGTGATGTGTATCATAAATATGTAGGAGAAAGAAAGGGATACTATAATTGATATTTTGAAGGAGAAATGATAGAAAAAAGTGAAATTAAAAATGTGAATCCTATTAGTGAAGGGATTGAGGCTAATGAAAAAAGAAAGTGTGTATCTCTCGAAACAAAATGTTGTGTTCCAGCGGTAGTCACAAATTTTACCTGTAGATGTAAGAGTAAGTTGGTGAAAGAGTGAAGAGGGCTTCAATTAGAGCAGGCGAAAAAAAAGAAAAAAGTGAGGTTCAAAAGGTAGTCTCACTGGCGAGATAAAAGTTATAAGAGACAGCGGTGGTAGAGATGTAAATAAGAACGTGACGTGAAACAATCTGTGTATAAATAAGGGTATTTTCATTTGTAGCTTTTAAGAAGTTGGGGGGTAGTTTCAGTTTCGTGTAAGGGGTAATTTTGTGAACTTTAGATGTATATGATAACGTAGCGAGACATGAGGGGAGCACATATTGGCAGCACAACTCTTGGTGGACGGAGGTCGGTAGAACATAATTAATTTCTTTATTTGCGCGAGAGAGCAATAAATTGTTCTGTTCTTAGAATTTGAAGGGATATTGCGAGGGGTTGTTTAAATGTAATACTTGCAGTATTTTGGATGGGTTTCTCGCGTAATATGTGCAGGTTACTTGTAATTATTGTTCGCACAAAGTTTCCAGCTTGGAGGAAGTTAGTTGCTTGTTAGAATAAAACATCTAGTTACACGCAAAGTATGAGCTAAGATTTAATATGAATTCTATGATGCTTACTATTCTGGAAGGGTTTTGAAAAGTGCTGCCCGTAAAACGTTGGGACAATTTCGGATTACGTTTAAGAGAATAATTCTAGGGACAAATGTTTTATTATGTAACTAGGATATCGAATAATATAGAATGCAGTTAATTGCTGAGCTGAAAGAAAAATTAAATAGGCGATTTCTGCACAGGGTAGTATTAGTTTTAAAGTTTCTGGTTAGACGGGGTGAAGCTGTGGACGAATGATAAATGTTAGTTGATGTATGGCGCCGATCGAGTTTCACGTGTGTATTTTGTTTAATCGCGCATGAGATTAATTACCTTCACCTATATTTTCCTATAAATAGATAAATGTGTCCGCAATGGTCGTTGTGCATTCAGTCGCTTTCCGTCTTTATCTCTTTGCTTTTATGATGGCTGAGACTAGATTATAAAACAAATAAAAGAAAAAATTACGAGGAAGTAGTTGTGTGATCTTAAGCCATTGTGACGCACCAGCCGTTCCCGGATGTCCAGCATGGTGCAGTCGTTTACGTAACACAATATTTCGCAGCATAGCTTGAAGTCCTCCTGAGGCATATATTGTTTTATGTAAACAACTGCACCCGGTTGGATACCCAAGAACAATACAAAGCGAAATTATTATCACTGGACACCAAAATTAATTGAAGCATCACCAGTAAGTGAAATCAGTTAGCAAATTACGGGAAAAAAAGCAATGTGAGCAGTGAATAGCGTGACAAAGACTTTTCAGCTACTCTGTAAAATTCAAAATTTAGAAAAAAACATATTCTTTGGGTTAAACCTAAAATAATTACCTCAGATGTTACGCTCCACTGATAACGTCTGTGCATAAGTAGATGGGAGCAGACAGAACTTCATTACGTTACCGGACTGCAGCTCGAATTATTTAGTGACAAGCGAAATAGAGCTGTCATTTCGCCTTTACAACTGTCGCACATTGTCCTCTGGACGGAATTTATCATTAATGGAAGGCCACAACTTGTATCTCATTTACGAAACACTGAATCGATTTCGTAACAGATCGCTCTAATTACAGTTCTCGTCATGATGGCGACTGAGGGAGAATATATTCTGGCATCTCTGTCCAAAGAGAATTACCTTCATCCACAAAAATACTGTTTAAATTTTCACCTAGAATCCTGGCTTTCAACCTCGACTTGTCAGGACCCTAAATGCTTTGAGTGAGGTAATATGTTTGCTCAGCGACAGAAGCCAACCAGTTGCTGCAGTTTTTAATGTAGGGGGTATTACTACATGATTTATGTTACCGAAGGATCTCAATCTACATGAACGCAACCAATGACAATGCCTTTGTCTGGAGAGCAATGTAAGAGAGATTCGTCGATTTTGTGGCGTAGTGTCCCACGTGCGATCTGCCGAGCCATTCAGAACTCTACCAGCTCAGACGAGAAGATACTGGTGACTAACTGTTAAATAACTACGGTATAACAGCAACTGAAATTGGCGCTAGTGTTCCTCACTCGCAGGTTAGTCACAGACATTGTATTAGCACCTCCTTTATGTGTGTACATGCATCCTGTCCCCATTTCGAATGTTGTTATGCATTGAAGCACCAAAGAAATTGCTATAGGCATGCGTATTCAAATACACAGATATGTAAACAGACAGAATACGTCGCTACGGTCACCAACGTCTGCATCTGACCAAAAGAGTCTGGCGAAGTTGTTAGATCGATTACTGCTGCTACAACGGCAGGTTGTCAAGATCCAGGTGAGTTTGAACGTGGTGTTACAGTCGGCGCACGAGCGATGGAACATAGCATCTCCGAGCTAGCGATGAAGTGGGGACTTTCCTGTACGACCGTTTCCTTGTTTACGAGGGTACCCCTGCGAGAGTCACTAGAACTGATTAGTCAGAAGTTTGACGAGTAGACCACTGAACTTTTTAGGCATGTCTTGACTTCCACGTATTTTCTTTTTAATGGAGAATACTACGAACAAACGGAGGGAGTCGCTATGGGTAGCCCACTCTCACCGGTGGTAGCGAATTTGTACATGGGGAACTTCGAGGAGGAAGCCCTGTCGTCATCTGAATGGAAACCTACTTGCTTTTTCCGTTACGTGGACGACACGTTCGACATCTGGCCACATGGTATGGATAAACCCCTTGACTTCCTCAACCATCTAAACTCCATACACCCCAACATCAAATTCCCTATGGAGAGTGAAACGGAGGGTAAATTACCTTTCCTTGACGTCTTGGTCAAGAGAAGGGCTGACGACACCCTAGGTCATGGGGTGTAACGGAAGACAACGCACACTGATCTGTATTTGCACGCAGACAGCTGCCACCACCCTACACAGAGGAATGGGGTACTTAAAACTCTAGTACACAGGGCGCGCACTATCTCTGACGCAGAGAGTCTACCCCAGGAATTGGAACATCTGAGAACTGTATTTCGAAAAAATGGGTACTCAGAGTGGCAGATTCAACGTGCTCTCCGCCCAACCACTACAGCACAACCTGTGGAGACGGATGAAATCACGAGGGAGGAGGTAGGCACTGCGTTTATTCCATATACAGGCGCACTCTCGGTGAAAATCGCCCGCATTTTGAAGAAACACCGGGTCGGAACTGTGTTTTGTCCTCCGAATAAAACTCGTGCATTGGTGGGGAGCGCCAAAGATGACCTCGGTTTGAGGAAGGCCGGCGTGTACCAGATTCCGTGTCAATGTGGCAAGTCGTATATTGGTCAGACGATGCGTACCGTCGAGGATCGATGCCGTGAACACCAGAGGCACACTCGACTGATGTATCCGAGCAAGTCGGCGGTCGCTGAACATTGTTTGTCGGAAAATCACGCTATGGAGTATGAACGCACGAGGATTCTGGTACAGACGCCGGGATACTGGGACAGCCTTGTTAGAGAGGTCATCGAAATTCGCACCAATGACGACCTCATAAACCGTGACTGTGGCTATAATCTTAGCAAGCCTTGGGAACCAGCGATCGGGTTAATCAAGAGTAAATCGAGCAAACGTATAGTTGTGACGACCACGGCGGACAGAGCCATCACGACGACGTCACCTCAGACGCCGTCGCAATCTGTTCCACACCGCGCCCGTGGCGCGGGGCGCGGACGGCGGAGGGAGTGCGCCGCGGGCGGAGGGTGTTCAAATCGGCCGCCGCCGCGACCGAACCCAGTTCCCCCTGAGCAGCCACAGCGTACGGATCTCCGTACCGGCACGTTCACAGGAGCTCAGTCCGTCAGTTCACCTGATGATGGCGACATGTATGATCGCTGAAATATTGTGCCCGTTGGACACTGTAGACCGGCAGTACACCCGTGGATATTTTGATTATCAAACACGCCGGGAGAAACTCAAGAATCACATCACCGATCTGGGTTTTCGCAACCTAAGGCCCGCTCGTGTATCCTTGATGACTACATGACACAAAGGTTTACGCCTCGCCTGGGCACGTCAACACCGACGTTGGACTGTTGATGACTGGAAACATGTTTACTGGTCGGAGGAGTCTCGTTTCAAATTGTATCGAACGGATGGACGGTTACGGGTATGGAAACAATCTCGTAAGTCCATGGACCCTGAATGTCAGCAGGGGACTGTTTAAGCTGGTGGAGGCTCTGTAATGGTGTGGGGCTTGTGCAGTTGGTGTGATATGGGGCCCCTGATACGTCTAGATATGACTCTGACAGGTGACACGTACGTAAGCATCCTGTCTGCTCACCTGCATCCATTCATGTACACTGCGCATTCCGACGGACTTGGGCAATTCCAGCAGGACACTGCGACACCCTAAACGTCCAGAACTGCTACAGAGTGGCTCCAGGAAAACTGTTGTGAGTTTAAACACTTCCACTGACCACTAATCTCCCAAGGCATGAACATTATTAGGCATATCTGGGATGCATTTCAACGTGCTTTTCAGAAGAGATATCCACCCCCTTATACTCTTACGGATTTATGGACAGCCCTGCAGTATTCTTGGTGTCATTTCCCTCCAGCACTACTTTAGACATTAGTCGAGTCCATACCAAGTCGTTTTTCTGTACTTCTGCTTGCTCGCGGAGGCCCTACACGATATTAGGTTAGTGTACCAGTTTCTTAGGCTCTTCAATATAACAAACATAGTGATGCTTGCCGTACGGTTGTTACTGCGTAAAAAAAATGCGTAACATTCTATGATACATCTCTGGCACTAATTTAACTGTCTCAGTATAACGATTGTGATTTGTAATCTTAGTAAATATGGTGGTGTGTTCCGTGCGAATGTAGCTGTTTAAAAGTAATGTTCAATATTCTAAAATTCCTCTCCAGAATTAATTTAACTGTCTCAGCGTAACGATTGGTAATTTTTTTAGATGTAGTAGACACGTATCCATTCATCGTTTGCTGCAGGTTTCGTTATGTTGCAGATCCTTCAACGTTGTGCAAGGTATCAAAGTATAAATTAGCTGAAACAACTATCTGTCCAAAAATACTTTTGAAAACTGCATTAATGAATGAGCCAATACATGTATGCTTCAATATTGCTATTTTTTAATATACATGTTAAGTAGTTGACGTTCATTTTTCATTTACTACTGTCGACAAATGGGATTTATCTACATACTGTGAGAACGGAGCACCGTTTATAATTAATCTAGTTATTTATTAATTTTTCAACCGGGATTCTTAGTTCTTGAACGTACGCTAGGGAGGGAAATAATTTAGGGAAGAGTAACAGTTGATATATTTCCACTAAATTTAGCAGAAAGTTTTGAATTCTTGCGTTGTGTCTGCTTGAAGTGCTTCTAGTAAGCTGAACAGGATTGTCATATCTGGCGCAACTTATCGATTTCTTTTTCTTAGCCGTAATATCTCATCACGATCTACGCTGCAACACCCTTACAAGTTTTTCAGACTGTTTCTGACCACCCTGTGTAATAGATGTAACTGAGTACGGTAAAACCAGTCTAAAATGTTTGCATTTGAACCGTTGCTGTTCCTCAGTTTAAGTTTTTAATTTTATTTGTGTACAAAGGGGAATCATAACACCACTGACAAACTTCCGGGGGTTGTCATGGGGTATTTTCTGAGCAAATCGATATAACGGACCTGTGGTCTCGAGTGTCTTGTTACACAGTATTAAAGTAATTATGATTTAATAATTATGATTTTTTTGGTTTGTTACCAAAGTGAAAATACCTTCACAAAAGCGAAGAATCTTGTAGGATGCAGTCACTAAAGAGTACAACGCAAAATACAGAGTACTCTCAGTACGTGATGTCACTACAGGATCAGTTCAACACAGTGTTGTTGTGCCGCTCCTTCCAATGTATTCAGTAAACCCACACACGAGGTGCATATCGGCCAACTCCTCCACCACTAAGACTATCTGTACGTACTACTGTGTATCACTGTTAACATACATTAACACTGCCTGGTAAACAAGGCCAAGACAGAACCGAGCAGTACTCAGCGCAAGCTTGAGGGCGGCGAGACAAGGGAAACTACCGTTGTCGACAGCAGGTACCGCGAGTAAACGGGGCAAGTTTGTTTCCAAACAAGACACGCAGCGCATAACTTCGAAATTTCTACTGTTGTGCAGATATTTTCAGTGTAATACAGACACAAATTTAAATGGGGTAGAAACTCAAACTGAATTGAATTACTCCAAAACGTGCCACCGGAGACCAGGAGTGTCCAACCCGCTGCCCAATGCAAGTATCAATACGGTCAAGGAAATGAGCATCTATAACGCGATAGGAGGAAAAAAAGGTTCTTCGTTTATCATACGTTATGGATAAAATCTTCTTTCCACCGTGAAAAAGTTATGATAAATTCAATATTTTCAGTTTGAAATTCCCGCCACACGATGCTACTTTCTTATTCGTCCACCCCATTCTTAACACTGTCGGACGTGTTGTGCTTCAAGCCCCGGAGTCTCGTTCATGTGATCGGTCAGTGCGTCGGACGCGCTGCTCTGTTATTTTACAGCTACATGAGTTGCTACTGCGAAACTAGAGATTTAGAGACTCATAATTAAATTAAATTAAGGAACTATAAGGAAATTCTGTATTATTTCTGTACAACTGTGATAAAGAAACTTTTTCACTGTAGTTCTGATCACTTCTAGTCGGTAGGAGCTACTCATGTGGATCGTCCATAAGTGCCACTGTTTCTTATTTAACAGTTCTGCAGTTCTGTTATAATATGTTTAATTTGATATCGTATCGATTGTTACAAATAAGGGCCGCATTTGAAGATGAACGTTTCAATAATGGGCTTCCAATAAATCTCTTTACTTTCGTGTACAGTTTTTACCATAGCAGATGATCGGTGCAAATCAAAATGTATTAGCATTGCACATGCTGGTGGAAGCCGCTTCCTTTGTCCTTCGTCGCCCCACAGGAAGCATCATGTTCATTCCCCTGACACTCCACCCACACCAGAAAAAGGTTCTTTATTACCTGTTTGCATTCTACTGTCTGCACGCAACAACTTGGCCCCTTTCTCTGATCGGTACTAGTCGGAAAATGTCGGGAGTCATCGTCCAGCATGCGAAGTAACTGTAGATAGCTACGCATAATTACATGTGTGTTTGGTTAAACTGTGACTGAAGATGAGAAACCAGAAGTGCAGGTCAGTCGCAATCAATAATTTCAAAGACCCCTCATAGGCCTGTTACTGACAGTAAGATCTGTAAAACAATATAGAATGGGGCCAAATGATATGATTAACGAAAGAAAGTATTGCACTCCTTGGTACAACATACAGCAGCATACACTCGACGTGACAGCAGCAGGATGCAAAAAAATATACGGCAGTTTTGCTAAAATAACCGTACCGTGTCATCTACCACGCTAGGCAACATGAGGCCGATTCATGTCACTTTTTTCATTCGACAGTCGACAGACTAGTTTTCTATGCAGCGTGAATTACAATTTACTAATTTTCAGTGTATTACTGTCAAAGCAAGACCCGCCAGGTTACCGAGAGCGCTAGTGCGCTGCTTCCTGGAGTCGAGTAGGCGAGCCAGCCCCGGATCGAATCAAAAAAATGGTTCAAATGGCTCTGAGCACTATGGGACTTAACATCTATGGTCATCAGTCCCCTAGATCTTAGAACTACTTAAACCTAACTAACCTAAGGACATCACACAACACCCAGTCATCACAAGGCAGAGAAAATCCCTGACCCCGCCGGTAATCGAACCCGGGAACCCGGGCGTGGGAAGCGAGAACGCTACCGTACGACCACGAGCTGCGGACCGGATCGAATCCGCCAGGCGGATTAACGACGAGAGCCGGTATGCCGGCCAGCCTGGATGTGGTTTTTAGGCGGTTTTCCACATCCCGCTAGGTGAATACAGGGCTGGTACCCAAGTTCCAGCTCAGTTACACGACTCACAGACAGTCGAAAACGTTCGCACTATTTCATGACTTACACCAGACGCAGACAGCTGGGGTACACTACTTCCGTCCCGGTGGCTTCGGGGTGGTGTCAGGTAGGGCACCTGGCCACCCTGTGCAATTGACACTGCCAAATCCGTAATAACAAAGTCGACCCCGCGTTGGAGCGGGACAAAGACACGGAGAAATAAAGAAAGAAACTGTGAAAGCAGGCACGCAGCATTTTAAACAGAGCTCAATATTTTAATGAAATTAGGGAGTATTCACAAGCCACCAATGTAATTACTCATATATGAAATTATTAACGAACTCACACGCATAAAATGTCAACTTAATATCCTCTTTCTTTTGGAATAAAGAATTATAAATTAGTAAATTATAGATTGCTCAGACGTGTTTACTACATACTATTATAGAATAAAATAAACTAGTATTACTAGTTACCCTTTTGTTAATACTAACAGCTTTATGAGTGTCTTTCACTTTTGTTGTCTGCTTTTTCGTTTGCTTTAACAAATTAGCTATGTAGTATTTTATGATACAAGAAATTACACTATGACCAGATATTAGAGCTGCCGTGCCTATAGTCTTACCGCATGAATTACCTCATGTGCAAATACACTACTGGCCATTCAGATTGCTACACCAAGTGTAAATGCAGACGATAAACGGGTATTCATTGGACAAGTATATTATACTAGAATTGACATGTGATTACATTTTCACGCAATTTGGGTGCATAGATCCTGAGAAATCAGTACCCACAACAACCACCTCTGGCCGTAATAACGGCCTTGATACGCCTGGGCATTGAGTCAAACAGAGCTTGGAAGGCGTGTACAGGTAGCTTCAACACGATACCACAGTTCATCAAGAGCAGTGACTGGCGTATTGTGATGAGCTGGTTGCTCGGCCACCATTGACCAGACGTTTTCAATTGCTGAGAGATCTGGAGAATGTGCTGGCCAGGGCACCAATCGAACATTTTCTGTATCCAGAAGGGCCCGTACTGGACCTGCAACATGCGGTGGTGCATTATCCTGCTGAAACGTAGGGTTTCGGAGGGATCGAATGTAGAGCCACGGGTCGTAACACATCTGAAACGTAACGTCCACTGTTCAAAGTGCCGTCAATGCGAACAAGAGGTGACCGAGACGTGTAAGCAATGGCACCCCATACCTTCAGGCCAGGCGATACGCCAGTATGGCGATGACGAATACACGCTTCCAATGTGCGTTCACCGCAATGTCGCCAAACACGGATGCGACCATCATGATGATGTATGCAGAACCTGAATTCACCCGAAAAAAGACATTTTGCTATTCGTGCACCCAGGTTCGTCGTTGAGTACACCATCGCAGGCGCTCCTGTCTGTGATGCAGCGTCAAGGGTAACCGCAGCCTTGGTCTCCGAGCTGATAGCCCATCCTGATGCAAACGTCGTCGAACTGTTCTGTTCGTGCAGATGGTTGTTGTCTTGCAAACGTCCCCATCTGTTGACTCAGGGATCGAGACGTGGCTGCACGATCCGTTACAGCCATGCGGATAAGACGCCTGTCATCTCGACTGCTAGTAATACGAGGCCGTTGGAATCCAGCACGGTGTTCCGTATTATCCTCCTGAACCCACCGATTCCATTTTCTGCTAACAGTCATTGGATCTCGACCAACGCGAGCAGCACTGTCGCGATACGATAAACCGCAATCGCGATAGGCAACAATCCGACCTTTATCAAAGTCGGAAACGTGATGGTACACATTTCTCCTCCTTATACGAGGCATCACAACAACGTTTCACCAGGCAACACCGGTCAACTGCTGTTTGTGTATGAGAAATCGGTTGGAAACTTTCCTCATGTCAGCACGTTGTAGGTGTCGCCACCGGCGCCAACCTTGTGTGAATGCTCTGAAAAGCTATTCATTTGCGTACCACAGCATCATCTCCCTGTCGGTCAAATTTCGTGTCTGTAGCACGTCATCTTCGTGGTGTAGCAATGTTAATGGCCGTTGGTGTAAATTTGGTTTGTATGTACCCAAGCTCCAAATCGATAGCCATGTTGCTGCATGACCATCTTTTTTCCCTCTTACCGCAGGGAGTGGATGCTGTTATGGCGCAGACGAACAGGAAGATGCCGCCAGCGAACGTGCTGGCGACCAACATCAGCATCCTGCGCTGGTCCGGCCTGTGGCCGCCAGAGCGCCAGACGGGCTGGGCCCGCCTCTTCGCCGCCTACACGGCCGTCGCCTTCCTCAGCCAAGTGGTCGCCATCGACATGACGCTGTACCACATCTACAACTCGGAGGGCGACATCTACGAGATCACGCTCACCATGATGGTCACCATGACCCTCGTCGGCGGCGTCCTCAAGATGCTGCACTTCTTCGGCAACGCGGACACCTACCGTCACCTCGTGCGCGACCTGCAAGAGGTCATCGACCTACAGAGGGGTCACTGCGAGCGGGACGACGCCGTGTCCGCCATCTTCTGCTCGTACCACCGCCAGGCCATCCTCTTCACCTGCGGCTCGCTCGGATACCTCAACGTCCTGGCACCCACCTGGTTCTTGATGCCCGTTATCACTGGGGTTGCGACAGACCCCAACGACAGGAAGCTGCCCTTCTCCCAGTTGAAGGGCCTCCGGTCCAACGACCTGATCGGGTACTCGGCAGCCTATTTTGTGCAGTGTCACGCCATCTTCTACTGGAATTTCATCAGCGTCGGCCTAGACGTGTTCTTCGCCACTGCCATGCTCCACGCCGCCGCCCAGCTGAAGATACTGAGCCAGCGCCTGTCCAGACTCGGAAAACAGACGACTCGTTATGAAGAGCAGCCGCCGTACTGGAATGCCCTCCAGGGAGAGACAGCACCTGTTAGGCAGATAATTCCATATGAAGAAGAGAATGATTTGTACTCACAGCTGCGCAGCTGCATAAAAAATCACCAGGAGATTTTGCGGTACGAAAAAGAGCCAGATTACAGGTGTCGGACAAAGTAGAACAACTAGAATTTAAAATAGTGCATGGTCACATTATGTATCTAAATCAACCAGAATACCTCTTAGAATCGATACACTTACGTTGTTTTAACAGACTGCTTCCTTGGTATTGCTTCAGTTAAATATTTCCCTTCGGACAGTTTCAATTAGCCAAGAAATTCTAATTTTTTTATCGATCCGAACGGTTCTTTCAGAGTTCTATAATTCTTTAAGCTGTACTTGGTGAGTTACTTCATTCTAAAGCCCCTTAAAACGATGTATGGCATTTATAACCGTTTTGGTCGAGACACTGCTATCCTTAGAGCTATTTTGTTCCACTAGAATGAAAGATACGCCCTTGGATAATCATGTGACTCTGTCACCTCATAACTCGCTGGACTCCCTCATGTAACAGATCAGAAACCACAGAATTGCCTCATAACTGAAACGAATTAGTCGTTATCTTACGTTTCTGCTACTATTTAACTAAGCCGAAAACGTCCTGCCATTGAGGGTATTACAAAAGTAGATCAGTAATTCTTGTTCTACACAAACACTTCTTTCCATCGACGTGGTAGACACGAGGCTGACGAACAGAAAACCTTTTTATGAACGTTATCTTCAAGTTGCTCCTGCCACATGTCATTGTAAATAATGGGCAATGATTTTCTCATTAGGAATAATAGTTGTCTTCCGTTTTCCCTATGACTTATAATTATCATTTCCTGCGCATGGTACCTCCTATTAACGTTGCAAGCTATAACGGAAAAATGAATACTATCTGATGCGTTATCTCACGTTGTTGAACAGCGTTAGTGTTTTCGTAAACGAAACAAACACTGATGTCGTAGGTGTTAGGCACTACACAGTTACATTAAATTGTAAATGAACATGATAGTAAAAGGATTCCTTCCTCATTATCAAAATGGTACACATTAATCTAAGGTCTGTGTAACAGAAATAGTGTGTTGCGGAGACCCGTACACGTTCACCTATCACAAGCCTCAAACACAAATATCTGTGGAAATTACCTTCTTTCGCAGCTGAATTATGATACAGACAGTGTCAACGCCGGTATCAAAACAATTCTACAACTACTTCGTAGCAAAGAATTAAATGCATCCCCACGAACAACAGACAGATGCCGTCATGAAGCAGCAGAACAACACACACACACACACACACACACACACACACACACACACACATACATACATACATACATACACACACACACACACACACACACACACACACACACACACACACACACACGCACGCACACACACGAAGTGTAACTATAATATTATAAACTAAGTACGTCAGCCAAGTACTACAACCATAATGGTGAATCATCTCGCTTCTGCATTGTTTTCAAAAGCGGTATAGGACTCACATTTTCCTAATTCTGTTGGTAATTGTGATATTAATTTTCACTATTGCAATTAGGACAAGTTTCGCATTGAATTCTTTAAATATTGTGACAGTGTAAACAGTAACTTTGTCACTTGTAAATCTGCGACTGTTCCTACCAAGATTTAACCAATTCCCTGTGATTAGAAGTATCTAAGATTTTTAAAAAGGCGGTAAGCATTACAGTGTTCAGGTGGGCCGAAACAGTTCTAGCTATATACAAAAATTCGTTGCAATATTGTGGTACAAAAGGTAAATCGAAGACCACATCGGTGTGCTGCCCGTTCAGAAAGGATCTCCGTAGGGATTGTTTTTATACTAGGCCGTTAATACTATTTTGCCCTGTCCCTGTTATTGGTATAAGTAATTTACAACATCATATGGTTTAGGATTTAATAATTCCGTTTAAACTGAACAGAAGTAAATAACAGCACACAAGTTTTTTGATTAGTTTGTACACCTACATCCATTTGTCTTCTGTATTTTGTCATAATATTGTCGACAATAAGAACCTTTCGTTACATTGTACATGAAGAAACGTCTTGTTGGCTTCTCAGCCCCACACACTATTAGTTATTAGCTTAGTGCAATGAGAATAACATGATACAACGGGACTCATCATGGAGCCGCACGTACTGTCCGCAGGCTGGTGCTGTTCCTGGAGACTGTGATGGGCCCCGTGGCGTTCATCCAGTTCCTGTGCAGCGTCGTGGCGGCGTGCGTGGCGCTCTTCCAGGCCACCTTTGTAAGGCTTCCCCATCACAGTGCACAGTCAGTGATAACGCTGCCATGACTCCAACACTGTGAAGTAAGGGATCAAATGAAACGAAGAGAGTAGCACACATGAAACACAGAGTAAAATATAAAAAAAGTGAGAGTACGCAGCAAAAGCGCTAACAGCTTCCAGTCACATATCTGCTGTACGATTTCCAGAAGACAGCTACGGGTACTCTGTATACGAGGGAGGGAGGGGCGGTAGTCATATCACTGTGACTGGTCACTGCTTATACCACATCCAGTATCTTAAGTGACATTGTTGTCATTACTATCTCCTCCAGTTTTCTCAACTATTGCTTCACCCAAGTAAATGTCATGCTAATCTTTCCACTGCTGAAGATTTTAGTATCCTTATTTCCATACAGTTATGCCCAACTAATGGTAATAGGTGGCCTTGCTAGCATCTACTTTCGTCCTATACATACCTGTCGAGGAGGAACTCTTAGATCATAGTAAGTCACTTAAAAAAAGTCAATAATGACGAAAAATTGAAGTCTTTCATGTGGTAATGAGTAAAGACTTAAGTCTACACGGATACGTACAAAAGATACTAGCCACACTTGGTTGAGCCCGTAGAGAAGGCTACGCCAGTCCTTAGAAAATTCTTTTCTAACTTTCGAAACGTCGAATCGTTGGGAACGCGTACTCCGACAAATTTTCGTATGCAGGCAACACGCCATTCCACATACGACTGTGTGTGTCATATTTTAACACCAGAAACACTGGTGACCTTGGGTACGGCTGCTGTCTTGGTAAAGAGAAACTCCCGTAAAGTACAAAGTAACACAGGTCGCTGATAGGCTTCTCGAGAAACTGGTAATTATATTGTAAGACGATCTGTCACGAATGTGTTACGCGCATCCCACTCACGAAAATGTAATTAATTTTATCTCAGTTGTTGCTTTATGAAACTATTTAATAGAAAGTAAGTTAATTTATGGACTCTTTTTATATTGGTAACGAACATACATACGTTACAAAAGTTTTTATTTTTCATTGAGAGCAACTCGGTGTGCTTTCAGAAAAAGAATTTGCTCACCGTTTCATACGTTTAGAGTCGTACGAAGACCATACAACATCAAGTGTTTGAAGTCTTCTTATTCCGTGCGCACCCAGATGTTAGCTGTGAGTTGATTTTACTTATCAGAATAACGACCTATGGACCCCATTTGAGTCTACAGGTATGACCAATAAGAATAGAAGCGGTGATCAGCTTCTTTACAAAGACCTGTTTAAAAAGACGTGGATCATATATGCGCTGTGGGGGTACATCTGACAATTCTTACTGCACATTGGGGTAAAGACATTTGTGGAAAACCGGAATACCAAAACACGAGTTAACTTATATTAAACAAGCGAAGGAAAAAAAAAACTAAGAAAAACGGCACAACACTCAGTCCTAGAAGGAAATCAAACTAGTCAGTTCACTTTCGAAAGAAATTCAAGAGGCGACTGAAATCAACTTGCAAGATACAGATAAACTGTGCCTCATAAGTAACAGATAGAAACCGCGCGAGCGCTACGGTCGCAGGTTCGAATCCTGCCTCGGGCATGGATGTGTGTGATGCCCTTAGGTTAGTTAGGTTTAAGTAGTTCTAAGTTCTAGGGGACTGATGACCTCAGTAGTTAATTCCCATAGGATTCAGAGCCGTTTGAACCATTTTAACACATCGACATTGTAAACAAATATTCATGTATGAACTGTGCACTAGTTCAGTGTAACACATATAAGCAATAACCAATAGTAGACATTCTGTGGTAATCTTTCGCAATGTAACTGACCTCATTATGAAGGTGTGCTGAAAAGCTAGGCCTCCGAATTTTTATTCTCAAAAAATGGTTCAAATTGTTCTGAGCACTATGGGACTCAACTGCTGTGGTCATAAGTCCCCTAGAACTTAGAACTACTTAAACCTAACTAACCTAAGGACATCACACACATCCATGCCGGAGGCAGGATTCGAACCTGCGACCGTAGCGGTCGTGCGGTTCCAGACTGTAGCGCCTTTAACCGCTCGGCCACTCCGGCCGGCAATTTTTATTCTGTTCTCAATATTGGGTGAAGTATTTCTTTCATGCATATACTCGGTCGACTTTCCCGCTCGCTCATGTAAGTTGCAAGCTCTGTCGCTAGAAGGCTCCGAATAATGATATGTAACATGGCAGTGTGTATTGCAACTCTGTCGGTGTTTGAGAAACAGCGTGCTGTAATCGAGTATCCACCCACAGAAAACGTGCCAGTGCCGAATGATCATTAGTTTTCGCGTTGTTTGCAAGAATGAACTTGTTTAAGAGAACCGAAAATGCAGTCGTTGAAAGCATATTGCAGGCAATTATGTGTCTGTATACGAGTTCGTTTGATTTTCTTTACATCTACATCTACATAGATACGCAGCAAGCCACTGTTCGGTGCGTGACAAACGTTATCGTGTACCACTGCTTGTCATTCGCTCCCCTGTTCTAATCTCAAATAGAGTGAGGGAAAAACGACTGTCTATATGCCTCTGTATGAGCCCTAATTTCTCGTATATTATCTTCTCGGTCCGTACGCTTAATGTGTTCTATCGGCCGTAGAATGGTTCGGCAGTCAGCTTCAAATGCCGGTTCTCTAAATTTTTTCGTAAGTGTTCCTCAACGTCGCCTTCCCTCCAGGGATTCCCATTTGAGTTCCCGAAACATCTCCGTAACGCTTACGTGTTGATCGAACCCACCAGTAACAAATCTAGCTGCCCGCCTCTGAAATGCTTCGATGTCTTCCTTCAATATCACCTGGTATGGCTTCCAAACAATCGAGCAGGTCGCACCAGCGTCCTATATGTAGTCTCCTTTACAACTGAATCACGCTTTCCTAAAATTCTCCCACTAAACCGAAATCGACCATTCGCCTTCCCCAACATAATTTTCACATGTTCGTTTCATCTCATATCTCTTTGCAATGTTAAGCCCTGATACGAATTGCTGTGTCAAACAGGAAACTAGTAATACTGTATCTGAAAATCGGAGATTTGGTCTTCCTACTCATCCAAATTAATTTACTGTTTTCCACATTTAAGGCTAGTTGCCATTCATCACACCTACTGAAAATTTTGTGTAAGTGATCTTGTACCTTCCTACACTCACTCAACTTCGACATCTCATCATACACAACAATATCATCAGCAAACAACTGCATATTGCTGCCCACCCTGTCCGCCAGATCATTTATGTACACAGAAACAACAGCTGTCCTATCACACTTTCCTGGGACACTCCTGACGATATCTTTGTCTCTGATGAAGATTCGCCGCCGTGGACAACATACTGTATTCTATCATTTAAGAAGTCTTCAAGCCACTCGCACAGCTGTAAAGTTATTCCATATGCTCGTACTTTCGTTAACAGCCTGCAGTGAGTCACCGAGTCAATTGTTTTCAGAAAATCTAGAAATATGGAATCTAGCACTTACACTTCATCCATAGTTCTCAGTATATCATGTGACAAAAGGTCGAACTGAGTTTCGCACGAGCAATGCTTTCTAAAATCATGCTGCTTCGTGGATTTCAGCTTCTCAATCTTCAGAAATATTATTATATTCGAACTGAGAATACGTTCAAGAACTTTGCAGCAAACCGAAGTCAGGATATTGGACTGTAATTTTGTGTATCCGTTCTTATACCCTTCAAAAAGTCACCTGTGCTTTTTTTCCAGTCGCTCGGAAATTTGTGCTGGGCGAGAGATTTACTATAAATGCTAGCTATATGAGGGGCCAATGCCGTACATTTTGTAAAACAGAATTAGGCTTCCATCCGGACCAGGTGATTTATTTGCTTTAAAAGCTTTCAGCTGTTTCTCTGCACCAGGGATGCTTATTAGTATGTTCTCCCTACGTGGGTCTGTCTCATGATCAAATGACGGTATGTATGCACGACTCTTCTTTGTGAACGATTTCTTGAACGTGAAATTTAAGACTTCCGCTTTCGTTTTGTCATCTTCAACTGCCACGTCAGACTTGTCAACAAGAGACTGAATGGAAGCCTTAGATCCGTTTAGCGATTTTACATACAACCAGAATTTTCTCCGATTCTCTCGCACATCTTCTGCTAAGATATGACGGTGGTGTTTGTTTTATGCTTCGCGCATGGATATTTTCACAGACGCACGAAGCCCCACTAACCTGCGCTTGTCGTTCTTTGTGCGTTGTCTTTTGAACCGTTAGTGCAACAAAATGGTTCAAATGGCTCTGAGCACTATGGGACTTAACTGCTGTGGTCATCAGTCCCCTAGAACTTAGAACTACTTAAACCTAACTAACCTAAGGACATCACACACATCCATGCCCGAGGCAGGTTTCTAACCTGGGACCGTAGCAGTCGCGCGGTTCCCGACTGTAGCGCCTAGAACCGCTCGGCCACAGCGGCCGGCGTTAGTGCAACAGCCTCTGCTTTGTTAAACCATGGTGGTTCTTTTACATCCCTTATCCGCTTACTGGGCACGTAACTTTCCAGAAACGATTTACAATCTGCTTAAACTTAGCCCATAATTCCTCTACGTTCATCTTACTGGAACTAAATGATATCAGTTCACTGTCCAAATGAGATGCTGACAACTGCTTATGTGCTATACCTAGCACAAACACTCTGCGATCCTTCTCGAGTGATTTATTAACGTTCGTAACCATAGTTGCTACAACGATATAATTATCACTAATCCTCGTTTCTGTACTGGCACTGTCGATAAGGTCGGGCCTATTCGTAGCTACAAGGTCTAAGATATTTCCATTGCCTGTGGGCTGCCGAGCTAGCTTCTCAAGACACTTTTCAGAAAACGTGTTACTTCTTGATATAGTGTTTTAATTACTATTCTATCATTAGTTTCAAATTCTACTTCATTGCATGTGTGTTCAAAGCTGATACTGCATGACAGATCCACCATATTTTATTACAAATGTCTTAAAATACTGCAGTTATATGGCTTATTACTTAGTATCATATGGCATTAGATAACGTGCTAGATACATATAAATGAATTAAGTAGTTAATGTTCAATTTGGCAACTATTTCAATGCCCTCGGTGTTACTGCTTGTGTGTCTTTCAAACATCCTCTGAAAGCACGGTGCGGGCTGTTCTACACAATATATCTTGCTGTTTATTCATTCGCATCAATTCATACGCAGCACCTTCACAAAAATCCCAAGACGTGGCCAAATCTCTCTTGACCCTTTTGGATACGGTTAAGCCTCAACCTTTCGTGACGGGAAAAATCTAACATAACAATCTACTCTGTGGGTTTTGAATTAGGTAGGCCATTTGAGGTGGAAGTTTATTTTTTTTCCATCGCTGTGTCACATCGAGCCGTAGATGTGAGCCGTAGATGAACCCAAGGTGGCTTACTTGATGTCAGGCGTATTGCCGATGGATTCAGGAAAACACTGCTTGGAAATTAGTTCTCATGCGACTCTTTCTTCTTAAGAATTTGCACCATGGCAGTTTTCTTATGAGATCGGAAGGAGCAATTGTGAACAGAACATGAAACCACCGGTTTAGTGTAGATATGTCAGCACCATTAATGTTCATCATTGGCCTCAGTAAGACAAGATCCATGCTAACTGTAAGTGTGATGTTTTCCCGTGGGGGATCACAATGATCAGCAGATGAGTACACGAAATGCGGCATTGTGCAGCATATTTATATTTACTTCCTACTTTGAACCACGTTTCTTTTACATTTCTGTGCAGTGCCTTTTAAATTACTGAGCTGGACCAGAGGAGGCTGCTATATTTCTACATCTACATTTACACCTACGTGGGTACTCCGCAAATTAAAATTAACTGCCTGGCAGAGGGTTCATCGAACCACTTCCACAATAATTCTCTATTATTCCAATCTCTATCAGCGTGAGGAAAAAACGAACACCTACATCTTTCCGTGCGAGCTCTCAATCCCTTATTTCATTATAATTATCGTTTCTTCCTATGTAGGTGAGGGTCAACTAAATATTTTCGCTTTTGGAGGAGATAGTTGGTGATTGGAATTTCGTGAGAAGATTCCGCCGCAATGAAAAAGTCTTTGTTTCAATGATGTCTACCCCACAATCTGTATCATGTCAGTGAAAGTCTCTCCTCGATTTCGCGAAAATGCAAAACGTGCTGTCCTTCTTTGAACTTTATCCATGTACTCCGTTAATCCAATCTGGTAAGGACTGCACACCGCGCAGCAGTATTCTAAAAGTGGACGGACAAGGGTAGTGCAGGCAGTCTCCTTAGTAGACCTGTTACATTTCTTAAGTGTCCTCCCAAAAAACGCAGTCTTTGGTTTGCGTTTCCCACAACATTTTCAGTGTGTTCTTTCCAGTTTAAGTTCTTTCTGATTGTAATTTCTAGGTGTTTAGCTGAATTTTGTGATTTGACTGATTTATCGTGTAACCTGAGTTTTACGGATTCCTTTTAGCACTCATGTCCATGTCCTCACAGTTTTCATTATTTAGGGTCAATTGCCCATTATCGCACCATACAGATATCTTTTCTAAATCGCTTTGCAATTTGTGACTTTACTAGTCGGTAAACGACAACATCATCGGCCAACAACCTACCATGGCGGTCAGATTGTCTCCTAGATTGATTGTATAGACATCGAGCAGCAGAGGGCCTACAAGAACACCGTGTTGAAAGCCAAAAATCACTTCTGTTTTACTCGATGACTTTCTATCAATCACTACGAATACCTTTCTGACAGGAACTCACGAATCCAGTCACAGAACTGAGACGTTATTCCATAAGCATGCAACTTCACTGCAAGCTGCTTGTGTGGCACAGTGACAAAAGCCTTCTGGAAATCCATAAATACGGAATCAATTTGAAATCCCTTGTCAAAAGCACTCAGTACTACTTTTTGGATAGTTTTGGCAAACGTACACCCCCGTCAAGTAATACTTACAATTTCCTATGTTCTTCTTTATTATGAAGATATATCGCTGTGACATTTGTTTTATTTGGGTTTAGCTGGAACCTTCACCTACAGAAACAATAATTCGATGCTGCACGGTCATTTCAAAGTGTACTCACAATGCTTTACATCTTCGTTGTAACACTTCAATGCTAGTTGCTGGCATGTTGTGGAGATACACAAACTATATTGAATGGGAGCCAGGATTGTTCCCTGAGGGAGGTTTCTCCATCTGATAGCTTTTACATTCAAAAAAATGAAAATTATGGTCAAGAAAGCATGTTGTTGAGTAAACGTGCTAATTTCCAAGGTGGAACAATACCAACAGACTTGAGTGTCAAGCCTTCTCTCCATACTGTTCCGTAAGTTGGTTGCAGATCCATGAAATCTGCAACCAAATTCCGGTCTCTCTGAAATGCACTTTCAACCAAGTTTCAAGCGTTAGTACATGATCGTAGTAACTCCGATTATTTGACCAATGAGTTCTTGGACGAGAGCGAGAGTCAGCCTCTCTAATTATAGATTCATCATGATAAGCGGAGAGTTGATAAATAATCAGCAACATCTGTCCCTTCTTTATTCTGGGAGGCTTTGGGATTTCAGTGTGTTCACTTTGAGTTCTTGCCGGCGGAAATACTGTGCCAAAAAGTCAACATCATCCGGCTGCAAACCTGAAACCTCATAGACTATTCAGTACGCCGGGGAAACTTCAAGAATCAGTTCCTTCTTTGTGTGATTTTAAGACTGCCATACTTTAGCTTCGTTAAACATCTTAGATAGTTTTCCGGTTTGAATTATTTCATTAAGAATAATAGGAGTAATTGTTTCGTGTGAAAACCTATAGTTTTAGCGAACTCTAAATACATTCCATGAAATACAGCAGATTCTTTAATCTTCAGAAAATTGAAGGATGTGTTGAGTTCATGTATGTCAAAGTTACGCGCATATTGAGGATGAGTGTCCAAATAGCTACAGCTGTTTCTTATGAGCCTTATCCAAATCAGTTTTTGAAATTATATTATTAGTCAGTGAGAAACTGAATTACCATTTACGTGAGCATTTCTTGTTGGTGAGGTGGATCTGTTTCGTGAATACTTTTGTTGTACCGTAATTGGCTTTACGCCTGGAATGCGCGAAATTCAGTCCAGCTGAGGTATTGTTTAATTTAAGTATTCTTTTTTGATGGAGAACCTTTAATATATGATGTTACAAGCTATCAGGGATGATAGACAAGGACAAATGTATGAATTGAAGTAAGGAAACCCGGCCCGCAAACGACCGAGTCTAAAGCTATAAGCGAAAAACGTTCTGATCCCTATAGCAGTGGAATACATGTACCGGCGCTGTTGTTGCCAAGAATGTAGAAAATGCAACTGTATGGACTAAACAAGAAAACAAATTTAAATATGGGGTCCAAAATGCACACCTTCAGAGGAAAGAGCACTTCTCCAGGAAGAGAGATGTGCTTCACGTCAGCGATGAGGAACAAGTACTCATAGGCCTTAAGGTATGCATGTTAGAGCCCTTGTTGACTGCTCACTTTTTTCTTCTTTTGGTCCGTTCTACTTCTGACAGTTTCCTACTCTACAATCTTGGCAAAAATAGTAACGGTACTTGTGTTGCACTGTCAGAGCTATCGGAACGATTTTCGCTTATAACCTTCGACCCGATCGTTTACAGACTTGGGTTCCTTGCCTCAAATTGATATATTTTCCCTGCTTCATCATACCTGACAGTTTGTAACATCATCATGGAAGCGCGCTGTTCATGCAGCTATTACTTGAACTCGTGGGTAAGTACACACCTCAAAGTCCATGGGTCAGGAAATTTTTAGCATTGGATTTTAGAATACTCAGAAATAACACACATTTGGCCGGGACTGGAGAGATATACTGGACTATGTCACCAATTCCCAACGTTGAAAGTACCATAGATGTTGCGAGACTGAGCTAACAAACTGAATTTTCATACCATACTGGATAATGATGTCGGTTGTCTGGGAATGACATGATAACAGTGGCGTAGCGTGGATATCTACCATCCAGCGCTAATCCCAAATTTGCCGCCCCCATATGTTTTCAACCAAGCAAAAACTAACAGAGACCTTGAACAACGCATAGCGTTATTTTGTTGACACTTATCATTAGACAAGAACAACGATGCCATTTACTTCCCCTGCATTTCTCTTCTGTGCTTTCTGTTGTGTTGAAAGAAATCGTTTTATAAGACTATTTATATGACCTGTTAGTATGAGTTGTCCGTAACACCAAAGAAAAACTTCATAAATCTAAGACAGTTTCAAGAAGGAAAAGACATACATTCATTCACTGCGAAGTAAATAATTTGTAGCATATAATTTTTGAGCCTACAGGGAATGGCTTTTCTTAGCAATAACTTATGCTACTTTCATTTAGGTTTGGGGAGTACTTTTACATGTATTTAGCCTATTATTCCTCATCAGTGGGAGCTCACTAGGCATTTCCGCGGCCCGTTATACGATTTGCATACTGTCTGCATACGGGCATGGGGTCGGCTTAGAGTTAGCCGACGGGATGAATTCAGTTAAACCGGGCTTTGTTGGGTTCATGAGAATTCCACCACTCACAAGAGCTTATCTCGAGGTGAAAACTTGTGAAGTTGGGATAAAGATAATAGTAACGAGTACTTATGCCAGGAAGCGACATCAAGGACGAGAGTGCTAGTAGCAGAGAGGACAGTGTCAACAGCATAAGAGAGAGACAGGAGCCAATGGGAATGCTTGTACGTGGGTGGAAGACAGTCACTCTGTTGCCACAGCACTTCGCTAAGACGTTTAACTCAAATTGAATGTCCCCCAGACTACAGATCTATATATCCTAATAAGCAACCCCTGAGAAGTCTAGAGCACAGGTAGACATATCGCTGGGTATGGGGGACAGGTGGAAGACTTAGACTTTTTGGCAGCCCTGAGTTTCGAGATTCAGTTCTTATATATTTGCTTAAGCATGTCCGTTATCTTCTGGTGGCAGGAATGTGTTAGACTGTACAGTTGATATTTGAAGAAGGCTTTTGATTCAGAGAATGGACTTGTGTATAGCTTCGACTAAAAACCGTGGCATTCGTGTGCCGAATTATAGCGAGTATTTCTAGAACCGTCGATAAAAATTTAGTTTAGGTTTCCTTTAGCGACCGTAATGTGGTTAAGATTACTTTGTGTAACGAAATAAAGAATGTTTCGCGCCACCTGGAGCAGAGGGACGAGGGCCGAGGACCTTCTCCATTATCAGACCGACAATAGCAGTGTTAACAGGACTGGACGTATATGTTGTTTGTTTGACACACTATCGCGTTTAGAATAACCCACTACATCGCACGACGTAAACCTCATAGTGAAAGTTTGGGGCCTTTTAAAAAAGTACATAGCAATCAACGATTCTGCAAGTTGTTAGGCCTACGACGTCTAATATCAGTGGGTGGCTTTAGCTGGGTGAGAATACCAAAAAAAAACTTGTAGATTTTACCTAGGCTGAAGCTACAGGCGGTGTTACACGATGGTAGCGTGATGTCTTCTAGGTGATGACTAATTGTTTGACTCATTGGTGCAAAGTTAAATGACGTACGCAAACAAAGATTAGTTTCAAAAATTAGACACGATTTGAATGTACGACAGAAACACCACTGATCGCATGTAACTTATTTTTCTTTGCAAGATTTGAAATTGCTACTTGGATTCCTGAAAGAGCAGCAAACAGACAACATATGTAATTTTCTTGTTTGCTGTTCAACAGCGTGTTGTTTCAAAGTCGATGACGCACATTATTTCTTTGTTGAATGTCTACGTGGCCAGCATTTACTCTTCTAAATGAGACATAGTCCGATAGTTAGTAAGTTTATCGCAAAGTTTATGGTATATATATATTAAGATTTTTGTAATGCCTTTTCAGAACGCTGAAGGAAACGGTGTGCTGAAATGTACAATGTACCTGCCGACACCTGCGTTTCAAATTTTCATCTACTGCTGGTGCGGACACGAGATAATGGAGGAGGTAAGATTGTCTTACTAATCGTAGATAGTCGTAGATGAAAAAAGAGCGAAGTTAGAGATGGACATAGGAGAACGTTTGCACCCACCCACTATTAAAGTAGGAACATATGCAGGGCAATAGTAATGCAATAATGAAACAAGTTTCCATATCACACTACTATGGCGCGGTTGTCTTGTAATTGAAACCGTGCGGCTCTCTAATTCGAAACCCAGCGCATTGTACCAATATTTTCCTCTGTAATTTAGAAGATGCCGCAGAAGTAAGTTTGGAATTCATAACTGGCGGGGAAAACTTTAACTAGCGTAGTGTTCAAATATACTTTCACAACTGGAATAAAATGATAAAAAGTTATTTCCGTTAGCAAATATGAAACATTCTGCTCGAGATATACAAAGCTTAAAACGATATAGGTGTGGTATGCTACGGGTTTGCTGCACTTTCACATCGTAAGATGGCCCCTACGGTTTTGAGCATCAAGAGAAAAAATTGTTCCTTGGGCAGTATAGTAATTGTAATAGTTGCATAAATTACTTGTACCCCTTTGGCTACAAATTGCTTGTTATTGTTAAATACAGGTCTTAAACTATGAAAGAAATTCCAGAGATGGTACATCTGGAGCACAGCATTGCACGGAAACGAATCTGGTGAGAATAGTGGAAAAAGTAAGTCGGTTTGCAGATGTTCTGTTTCAGAAGGATATTTGAAATGATAAGAAATGAGGTCGTTAACTGCAGAATCGTCAGGGAAAACGCTAACCACAAGAAGAGATTGTATGGTTTTCATTGTTTTAAGGCACCTGTTAGTAACTTACACAGTATTACAGTGAGCTGCGACGGTTGAAAATTGAAGGAGAAAACAGAGAATACATAGAACAGAGGATATAAGGTGGTGGGGGAGCTGTTTCTTTGATATAAAGGAATTTGCGCAGAAGAGTAAATCGTGACGGGCGATACTAGATCAGTCAAAAGACTGGCAATGAAAGCTCGTCTAGTATCTTGAAAAAATATTATGTCGGTGATGCATGTGAAAATCTCCTGAAGAACGGTGCGTGTATCTGCTGCACCGTTTGACAGTACATGATGTATGTCATCTGCTCAGTGCTAAGTGTTTCGAATGATAACAGCCTTAGGTAACGCTTCTCGACTACGGATACTCTATTTCAGAGTGGAATATATTTTTTATTTTTCAAGTTAAATTTCAATCCTCAACTAGAATGCCTGAGTAGGAGTCAGCTCGGTACAGGGTTGAAACTATTTTGTTTTGGGAAACCATTAGTTACGACACAGCACGACGCATTACCAGCAGTAATTTCAGCCCAGAACGATTTGAGAAACGTCCTGATAATTCGAACTTGCATAAGAGGCACGTCTAGTATTTGTACGCTTGAACGTAAACCTCGGACATAATCAGGTCAACTTCGTGATCTTTAGATGGACTGTTCAATTCCTACGTTGGTTACCTTGGCTCTTTGTATGCATAACTAAATCTCTAAGTTTTTCTCCTTTTCCATTTGAGGCATGCGTCTGTGGAACAAATTATAGCAACTTACATTTGATACAGGAACAACGCTGATCTAAAGAGTAGACTAAAGCTTTCCCTACTATCATTCGCGATGCTTCCCTTTCGGCGATCCCAAATGTCGCCTTCTGTCTGAAAGCGAATTAGTATTCCTGTCACACTCTCTCAGTTTCTTTCAGGCTTGTGTCTCTTATATTTCGTTCCCTCTCCTCTACTCTTTCCTTTATAATTTCTTCTGATCACTATCATCCATTAAGATTTTCTCTTTCGTGGAAGTTCTAACCGAAATTAGATTCCTTCGGTACCTTCACCATACTTTAATGCGTATCATTACATACATTAGGCATGAATGTTATATCCTGAAAAAGATATTTATCACAATGTTAATGACTAACGTCAACTGTTCTAATTAGTTGGTCACTGGTTGAAGACCAGTTCTGTAAAACTCTCAATGCTAGTCTGTCCTGCGTGAACCTTTTTATCTCTTCAAATCTACAGCAACCAATATTCATCCATCCTATTTTACCATACTCAAGCCTCTGTCAATCCCCTGGATGCATTCTGTCAACCTATCCCTTCTCTTTGCCAAGTTGTGTCATAGTTATTTATTGTCACAGATTTTTACCATTATCTGATATACCCATCTAATCGTCAGCCACCGTCTGTAACAACCCATATCAAAAGCTTCTTTTCTATAGTAGCTGGCGGTTTTTATTGCTTAAGTTTCACTCCTGCGTTATTGTATGCTTTAATACTTACAAAATTGTTTTGCAACAGTTAAATTGATATTCGAGGTTACGGTATTCATCCGCTACTCTTGTTATTGCCGGTCTGCATTGCTGCTCAAATGGCAAAACTCGTCTACTACTTTGAACGACTTGTTATGAAATCTTATTTCCCTGCACAAGCTGTCATAAGTTGATTATGTTTCATTTCTTTTATATTCACCTTATAATTTGTCTTCAGTACATTGTTATTTTGATTCCACTGATCTACCAAATCCTTTGCCGACTCTGACATAATTACAAAGTGGTTTCCAAATATTCTTTTTTTCTCTCAGTGAATTATGATTATTTACCAAAATCCTTTCCTGTATTTCTTGCTCCATGCCCAGAATTAATATCATGGTGAATCAGTCACGACCCTGTCCCTGTCTGTTCTCAGTTCTGTTGCCTCATCATACTTCAACTTTTATGGCAGCAATCTGCATCTGGAGCAATTTGAGATAATCCTCCGCTTCTTATAATTAATCCGTGATAGGTTGACAATTTGAAATTGCGTTTTCCAATGAACGTTATCAAAAACTTTCTGTAAACGTATAAATTTTATACAGGCGTCTGTAACTTATTATTATTATTATTATTATTATTCATTAGTTTGGTCTACTAAGGACCACATGAAAAAACTTATGTATTCTTTCTTTTCTCCTTCCTTTCTTTCCCTATGTTTTTCTTTTCTTCCTTCTGTCTATATTGTACCTGTCTGTTTCTTTGTTTTCTCCTGGAAGCCATTGAAACTTTTTACTTTTGCTCTGAACCTTTCTCTTGCTCCTATTTCTTCCTCCATTATTTCCATTTCTCTCAGGTCTGCTTTAACTTATTTTAGCCACGTCATTGATGTTTTGGGATTTCTCTCAAAGAAATCTTTTTGTTATCCTGTTTTCATCGAGTCTTTTTGGATGTCAATAGAACGTAACTCTTCTCTACCTCATCGTGCCTCATATACGCTGTATTTTTTCATAAACTTCTTTATTACTTCTTAATTTCCATTTCAAATTCAGGTACACTCCTGGAAATGGAAAAAAGAACACCTTAACACCGGTGTGTCAGACCCACCATACTTGCTCCGGACACTGCGAGAGGGCTGTACAAGCAATGATCACACGCACGGCACAGCGGACACACCAGGAACCGCGGTGTTGGCCGTCGAATGGCGCTAGCTGCGCAGCATTTGTGCACCGCCGCCGTCAGTGTCAGCCAGTTTTCCGTGGCATATGGAGCTCCATCGCAGTCTTTAATACTGGTAGCATGCCGCGACAGCGTGGACGTGAACCGTATGTGCAGTTGACGGACTTTGAGTGAGGGCGTATAGTGGGCATGCGGGAGGCCGGGTGGACGTACCGCCGAATTGCTCAACACGTGGGGCGTGAGGTCTCCACAGTACATCGATGTTGTCGCCAGTGGTCGGCGGAAGGTGCACGTGCCCGTCGACCTGGGACCGGACCGCAGCGACGCACGGATGCACGCCAAGACCGTAGGATCCTACGCAGTGCCGTAGGGGACCGCACCGCCACTTCCCAGCAAATTAGGGACACTGTTGCTCCTGGGGTATCGGCGAGGACCATTCGCAACCGTCTCCATGAAGCTGGGCTACGGTCCCGCACACCGTTAGGCCGTTTTCCGCTCACGCCCCAACATCGTGCAGCCCGCCTCCAGTGGTGTCGCGACAGGCGTGAATGGAGGGACGAATGGAGACGTGTCGTCTTCAGCGATGAGAGTCGCTTCTGCCTTGGTGCCAATGATGGTCGTATGCGTGTTTGGCGCCATGCAGGTGAGCGCCACAATCAGGACTGCATACGACCGAGGCACACAGGGCCAACACCCGGCATCATGGTGTGGGGAGCGATCTCCTACACTGGCCGTACACCACTGGTGATCGTCGAGGGGACACTGAATAGTGCACGGTACATCCAAACCGTCATCGAACCCATCGTTCCACCATTCCTACACCGGCAAGGGAACTTGCTGTTCCAACAGGACAATGCACGTCCGCATGTATCCTATGCCACCCAACGTGCTCTAGAAGGTATAAGTCAACTACCCTGGCCAGCAAGATCTCCGGATCTGTCCCCCATTGAGCATGTTTGGGACTGGATGAAGCGTCGTCTCACGCAGTCTGCACGTCCAGCACGAACGCTGGTCCAACTGAGGCGCCAGGTGGAAATGGCACGGCAAGCCGTTCCACAGGACTACATCCAGCATCTCTACGATCATCTCCATGGGAGAATAGCAGCCTGCATTGCTGCGAAAGGTGGATATGCACTGTACTAGTGCCGGCATTGTGCATGCTCTGTTGCCTGTGTCTAGGTGCCTGTGGTTCTGTCAGTGTGATCATGTGATGTATCTGACCCCAGGAATGTGTCAATAAAGTTTCCCCTTCCTGGGACAATGAATTCACGGTGTTCTTATTTCAATTTCCAGGAGTGTATTTTGGTCCCACTAAGGGCCTGATTGTTTTTCTTTCATTCTTTACTGCTTCATCTGATTGTCTGGCTGGGTTTAACGAAAGGCATTTTGATGCACAAAGGCATTCTGACAGTTATGTAGTATCGAAGTTTTCATTTGTGGAAGCAGATTTCTTGTTCTAGAGAGTTTTCGTTAGTTGAAAAGCCACCTCCATTTTCCTTGCCCTTGCTAGGTTAGGTTCTTTGTCTATTGTATTATTTCGCATAGCTTTTTAAATTTTGTAGCCTTTTTCATTCTGCCATAATCAGTTTCCATATATTTCGGCGCCTCTGTTTTGTCAAAAGATATATGTAGGTCGGCTTTTTAAGGTATCTCTTGTAGGAGATTTTACTTCATTGTTTCATCTGTTATAAATTCAGCAAAGATGCCAAGATCATCTGCAAAAGTCAGACAATTCACTTTTCTCCCAGTTGTGATTCTTCTAATTCCTTCTTCTTCTATTCTTTTCTCCATTCCCTGATTACTTTTTCTAGCACACAATAGAACAACAGTGGAGACGGACCATCTCCCTGCCTTACACCAGTTTTGATCTTAGAAGCCTTGGAAGTTTTACCTAAAAATTTAATTTTGCGTTTTGTGTTTGACAGTGTGTCTTTTATGATTGCCACCGATTTATTGTCAGCTCCAAACTCTTTTAAGGTGTTGAACAGTGTTACCCTGTCAACTGAAAAGCATGCATTTCTTAAAGTCTAAAAATTTTATGTAAATGCTTTTAGATTTTATTATTATTATTTTTATTGTTATTCTTTCCTCGTTGTGCCCAGTTATCGCGCGTTTGAACTTGTTAGGTAGGTCTGACAGCTTCCTTCCCCTGTCCACTGTTCGCGATGGTATTTTTACCTTTCTCTGAAAATTTGTGATCTGTGGCTAGGATCCAAATTGCTTTGAATTCTCTTAGATAAATCTTGCGGCTTTCATTTCTCGCATGTATTGCTTAATTTCCTCTATCCAAATGATTTTTACCTGCTTTGAATTTATTATATTAAGTAGGCATCCAGTCTGCAGGTGTAATATCAAACAGTAAATTTTCAACATACTGCATCAATCAAGTTGCCTGTTGCTCTGGGTAAGTCTGTAGTTCTAATGTTAATCAGTATGCCATTTAAACTGATGGCACTATAAACTTTTTTGATGATTTTTTGCTCTTTCTTCCAGATTTAACCAATTTTTGACTGACTTGCTACAGACTTTCAAAAATGGTTCAAATGGCTCTGAGCACTATGGGACTCAACTGCTGAGGTCATTAGTCCCCTAGAACTTAGAACTAGTTAAACCTAACTAACCTAAGGACATCACAAACATCCATGCCCGAGGCAGGATTCGAACCTGCGACCGTAGCGGTCTGGCGGTTCCAGACTGCAGCGCCTTTAACCGCACGGCCACTTCGGCCGGCGCTACAGACTTTCCTGGGGCCTGTAACGCTTGAAGCATAGCTGCTGTATTGTAATGCCAAAGTATCACTCGTTTATTCTATATATTCAGTATTATTGGGCACGCTTTGTTGAGTCTGATCCAGATGATACACGGATTTCTCCGACATGCTTCAAAGAGGGCACATAACTATAAATTGGTCACATATTTCGTTTGTAGTGAGATACTTCTGATATTATGATGCAATTTTTCCATGATATGAACATTATTGTATGATATTTGGGCCCAGTGTTTGATGCTCTCTCATGTAGCTTCTCTTTGACGTACTTGCTTTCTTCGCTAGCACTACTGGAGATAACCAGATCGTCAGGAATCTTCATTATATACTACAACTTGATTTTCCACACGCATTGTAACACCAGTTTTAAAGAAAATAAATAGCTTGTTGTAAGACATGGCCTGAAAATACTATGTGTGCCTTGCAAAATATGTGCATAAAAGAAATACGGAAGGAGAAGACAAAACTTAGTAGTAGAGTGTGGAGCTGGCATGTTTCGAATCGCCTGCATTTTTACACCTCCCTCAGGGCCTGTATGTTTCGCGGGCGGCCTACAGCAGCGGCTGGGTAGGCGCAAGTCAGCGCTTTACCAGAGCACTGCGGATCGTGATGTGCAGGGCGCAGCGACCGCTGCTGCTGACCGCCGGCAAACTCTACCCTGTCAACAGGCTCACCTTTGTCTCGGTAAGTATCTTGTGCTTTCGTATCTGCAAAATGCACTGGAACCACAAGCTAGCTAATTATTCAATACAATGCAGACTGAGTACCGGAAGTCGACTATAGTGAAGAAAAGTACCTTTCGCGAACAGTGTGCGCTGCCATTGCACTTTCCGACTCCTCTCCGTACTTATCAAGTTTTTTCTTACGTCGCTGCATTCAGACATTTACGTGTGGACTATTTAGGCTGCAATGCAGGGTCTTGCACAAAATAAAATGCTAATAGAATTACCGATCTGAGAGTTGTATGTAAACAGTATATCAACAGTTTCCGATGAACAACAACTATGTGGGAGATATGGGAGTATCTTTTAATTGCACTGACTTAGAAGCTTATTTGCAGATGACTCTATTCGTTCAGGAGCTATTGCTTCAAATTTACAAGATATTTTAATATCCATAGCGTCTGACAAGTAGTCTGCTTATTTGAGACACCACAGCAATGTCAGGAGACCAATGTGAGCGTTTCAGCAAAAACATCTGTCCACGTTTAGTGTTGAAAGTGACGTTGTTGTAACTTCATTTCATTATCAACAGATGTGGTTACTGCCACTTCCGTACGTTGACAACAGCCGACGAGGTGCCGTTATTGTGTCTGTGTATATACCAACAAAACACTATCTGGAATGCATGCACATAGAGTGCAAATGTTGAAAGAGCAGCAAATGTCCATGTTCAAACACTGATATATCCATTAACACAAATAATGAACTCTCATGTGACCGTCATACAAACAGCAATAGCCTGTGATACTCTGGTTCAGAGACTAACAAGGTAACATCAGCTGCTTGACCTCACATTTTAAAGAGAAAAGGCACACTTGCAAGATATCAACCCCAGCAGTTAATACCGCGTGAAAGTTTGAATCATAATTCTGATAACACGCAGTTATAACTTTCTGAATGTATAGAATTTGACCTTTGGACGTACCGGTTGTTGGTCACCCACTCCGCCCCACTGCAGCCACCTGATGCCACAGTGGAAATAATGCAGAGTGGTCCTATCCTATTCACGGGATGCTGAAGTCGTCGGGAGAGGAAGGGGAGGCACGTTACCTTCACTGCAGCCTCTAACATATCTAGTCGGATACTGGTGGAACCGCTTCAATGATGTCAAAATTCCTCTTGACGGCCCTGGAAAAGGTTTTCCCTCATTCCGTTTCTTTCAAAAGGCGGAAGCTCGATTGATATACTCCTCTGTTACGTACAATGACATAATGGCATCCGACGAGACTTCGTCTTCACAGCAGACTTCATCGTAATCTCCTTTATCTGTGTTACATCCGTGCCTTGTCGTACTAATGAAGATGGTCCACGAATGCGACTATGGTGAAAGGAAACCCGCGTTATCATGGCGTCGTCCTCAAGTAGCATCTAACGTTACTCCACTATGTTGCTCTAGATCTGGCCCGTATTCATTTGTGACTGTGACTGCTGCAACGAAACTGACATGCATGAATAATAACACAAAGCAAACCCCATAGGCCTTTGTTTGCCTTGTAGAAAAGTTAGTCGAATAACCACGAGTAACGATGCTTTCAAGTCACGCCTTTCAGCAGTTCTGGTTGCGGTTTGGTAGTCATTCCGTACCGCTCCTGCAGGTGTCTTATTAGTGGTTGTTCGTTCCCCGACATTATGAACATAATCCTCGATTGTACGGTATTTCGCGCTCGGGCATAAGGCGGGAGCGATGAGACGAAGAGAGTGACCAATACTAACGCTCACAAAGTTTAAAAGCTATTAATACAGCCCGTCGCAACTGAGAGTATAAGAGCTATGGCCCAAATTTTCTCGCGGGATCGAATGCTGGGATTGATATGTTGCAAGCGCGCATCTTTTCGTCCTTAAAATACGAGATCAAGTTGTCGATTTTCCCGTGTAGATCAAAATCGGTGAACACTGCTGTTTTCTTCCCGCCTTCTACACTGTTCCGTGGTGACGTGTTGTCACTGGACTGCTAATCCCATTGAATCGTCGTCGGCGACAATGGCGGTTCCTTCGGGGACCAGATCGGTGTTCCTCCACAGATCAGCTGCGTCTAACTGGAGCTGCAAGTGCAGCTGCTCATTAAGTCGCAAAGTGCAACTTATATCGTGATTTGTACAGTTCGTTCCCGTTATGCTGCCTGTCACTAAAGGAGCCGCTCGAGTTGGCAGTGGATTCACTCCGCCTGGCGAGCAGGCTGACTCGTGCAACCAGCGTTGCTGTAGGGAAGGCTAGCGTTAAGGCGCGTTACACACGTGGGCCTTGCGGCTACTCCCGTGTGGCTGCTTGCCCCCATTCTAAGCAGAGGCACGCGTGTAGGCGCATGCTTCTTTCTCAGCTTGTGCGCATCATTGATCGCATTCACACCGAGACACTTTGCTCGTGTTGAAGCGCTACTCTGGCAAAACGCAGACGGGCGCACGTCAGCTACACTGCAATCTTTCTCAAACAGTGTTACGCAAACTAATTGATGAAATAATTAGATTCTTCTATTATTGATGGGCATATATGTCAATTTCAAGAAGAACTATCTTTCCTTTAATGGTCGTAATTGTTGCGATATCTAGGGATTAAGTACGTCAGTACACGAAACGACAATATTTCGGAACGAAAAATAGGGGTCGCTACGAGTTTGCTATTGATGTATGTAAGAAATCACATTTCGTAAACAGTTCAAGGCATATAAATGAGTTTTAGTGAATGATAGCAAACAAAGAGGAGAGTGTTTGGGGAAGTCTTAAACACGCGAAACTTTCATCTATATCACATCAGATATAACTACAGATTTTTTTTTCAGTGCGGTATTTTTTCCTTCAATTCGAATACATGTATCGTATTGTATAAAATTCATAAAATAAATGCTAATTAACACATATTTAGCCATAATTTTTATGAAAAAGGCACGTGTTCTTGTTTCTAATTACATATCACAAGCAAAATTCGTTTTACTTACAAATATAAATGCTTAATTATCACTATTATTTGAAATATTGTTAATAAAGATTTTTTAAACTAAAAAACATCATAAATTTATTAACAATCCTTTACAAAATTTCTATAAGTAAAAAGCTATCTTTGCAATGAAGTCTGCATACAATAAATAATAGGAAACAAGAAAATGTGCATTTTTCGTAAGACTACATTATATATGTGTTAATTGGCTTATATTTAATAAATATTATGTTTATATGATGTAGGTATTCGAACTCACAGCAAAAATGAAGTTTAAAAAAAGGAAAACGGTAGCAACATTCGAACCTGTGTTCCATTGATTAGGTATATGTAACACTCCAAAGCTACCGAGTGAACTACGCTGTTTATCATACATAGGACTTCGTTCTTTCCCTATTACACTTATTTGTCAGGAACTGTAGACAATTATTCCTCTTAATTTTGTCTTTATAATCAGCAGAATGCTAATGTTGAACAAGTTCTACTTATTTCTCAATAGCCGAATCAGACATGGTGCTAACGGAAACGCGTGCGAGAATCTTATTCCTTCAACTATCAGTTACAGTCAAAGAAACCAATAAGCATAGAGAACCGCGGCTGTCGCATGTGCCTCCTTGACTCTTGCGCCTGCACATAATGGACCGTACGCACTCATCAAGGGAATGCGTGATTTGCACGGCTGCATGTGTTCCCTGGCCTCTACGTGCAACCTCCACAGCCGGGCGGGGTGGCCTCTCTTTTTGAGGCGCATTGCCACGATTCGCGCAGCTCCCCCTGTCGGAGATTCGAATCCTCCCTCGGGCATGGGCGTGTGTGCGTGTGTGTGTTGACCTTAACGTAAGTTAGTTTAAGTTAGATTAAGTAGTGTGTAAACCTAGGGAGCGATAACCTCAGCAGTTTTGTCCCAAAGGACCTTTCAACCACCAACATCCACATGCGCCTAGTCGCACGGAAAGTCACACAGGTGTTAAGGCACCTTTACAGTGGACTTGCGACCACGAGACTTAACTGTCAAGATAGGTATTTAATGAAAACAAAGCGCCGATGATACTATAAGTAACCTGGGTAGTATCACATGTATTCTATCAACTAGCCGAGAAAATCAGTCGCAACTTTTATTTTAAAGCTCTTTAGGAAAAGTTATGTATTTGAATAAATAAAATTTACTTGGTTATTGCCTTCTTTTTGTTACATAACATTTACCTAACAAACATGTTTGCTGATAGTCACAATACGTTATTTTTAAAACTGAAATACTGATTTCACAATCTGCGACATGGTCGCAAGTGGAACAGGGCATCAGAAACTGATGAATAAAAGCCAAACCAGAAAATAGAACCAAAAACCCACGAGCAAAATCCATTCCTATGAAATTTCGCTGCAAAATGTGACAGAAAATAGAAAAATGTTTTGGAAAACCTAATGTTAGATGTGACTTTCAAGTTAACAACGTCCTAATACTGCGAGTAAAACATAAACTGAAAAGGGCGTATGAAAAATCTGATGGCTCTGGAGTACACAGGCTGATGATGATGATGTTTGGTTTGTGGGGCGCTCAACTGCGCGGTTATAAGCGCCCATACAAATTGCCAACCTTTTGCTCAGCCCAATATCGCCACTTTCATGCATGATGATGAAATGATGAGGACAACACAAACGCCTAGTCATCTTGAGGCCTGTGAAAATCACTGACCCCGCCGGGAATCGAACCCGGGACCTATACAGGATTGGTTGTAATAACTGTGATAAATACTATATCTGCCAAACTGACTGTTTCTTTGACGTATGGTTTAAAGGGCATTCACAGGCAAGTTTCTGTCAACAACTGGCCATTCTATAGGCAGCATTAAGAGTAATATGCGTATTCTCCACAGAGTGACAAACGGCCGTGCTCTCAACTTGTTGGAAGACCTTGGCGTTTAAAAAACGGAAAAGCACCAACAAATGTGCTTAATGGGCAGAACGAGTTTGTACCTGACGCCTATTTTGCTTCGTGTCACAATCACTGAGCGCCTCTGTTCTATATATCTTGCCTACGTCTTTACCTAGTATAGAGTGCTATAGATATTTCCTAACTTTCTTACATTGAGCGCATAATTCTCGTGTTTTCTTGACCCTTCTCTGTATGTATAATATATATCATTAACGAGATAACTTTGTTAACGGTCTGGTATGGTGTCCCATTATTCCTTTCTTAGAACGGCGTATCGGAAGGTACGAAGGGCCCTCTGGCAGTTACGGTCCTCTAACCACTTCTCGCCTATGCGACATTCTGGCTGTAACGCCTACCGAGGGTGCTGGTTATTTATGACAACCTATTTTTATTCATTTGACTTCTTTCGCTAGCCCCTTTACAATTATTTATATTACAGGGTGATTCAAAAAGAATACCACAACTTTAAAAATGTGTATTTAATGAAAAAAACATAATATAACCTTCTGTTATACATCATTACAAAGAATATTTAAAAAGGTTTTTTTTTCACTCAAAAACAAGTTCAGAGATGTCCAATATGGCCCCCTCCAGACACACGAGCAATATCAACCCGATACTCCAACTCGTTCCACACTCTCTGTAGCATATCAGGCGTAACAGTTTGGATAGCTGCTGTTATTTCTCGTTTCAAATCATCAATGGTGGCTGGGAGAGGTGGCCGAAACACCATATCCTTAACATACCCCCATAAGAAAAAATCGCAGGGGGTAAGATCAGGGCTTCTTGGAGGCCAGTGATGAAGTGCTCTGCCATGGGCTGCCTGGCGGCCGATCCATCGCCTCGGGTAGTTGACGTTCAGTTAGTTACGCACAGATAAGTGCCAATGTGGTGGCGCACCATCCTGCTGAAATATGAATTGTTGTGCTTCTTGTTCGAGCTGAGGGAACAGCCAATTCTCTAACATCTCCAGATACTGTAGTCCACTTACAGTAGCACCTTCGAAGAAAAAGGGACCAAAAACTTTATTGGCTGAAATGGCACAGAAAACGTTCACCTTAGGCGAGTCGCGTTCATACTGAGTTGTTTCCCGCGGATTCTCAGTGCCCCATATACAGACATTGTGAGGGTTGAGTTTTCCGTTAGTGTGGAAAGTTGCTTCATCACTAAACACAATCTTTGAAACGAAAGATTCATCTGTTTCCATTTGAGCAAGGATAAAATCACAGAAATCGATTCTTTTAATCTTATCAGCTGCAGACAGTGCTTGAACCAATTTCAGACGATAAGGTTTCATAACTAACCTTTTTCGTAGGACTCTCCATACAGTTGATTGTGGAATTTGCACCTCTCTGCTAGCTCTGCGAGTCGATTTTCCTGGGCTGCGAACAAATGCTTGCTGGATGCGTGCTACATTTTCATCACTCGTTCTCGTCCGTCCAGAACTTTTCCCTTTGCACAAACACCCATTCTCTGTAAACTGTTTATACGAACGTTTAATACACCACCTATCAGGAGGTTTAACCCCATACTTCGTTCGAAATGTACGCTGAACAACTGTCGTCGATTCACTTCTGCCGTACTCAATAACACAAAAAGCTTTCTGTTGAGCGGTCGCCATCTTAGCATCAACTGACGCTGACGCCTAGTCAACAGCGCCTCAAGCGAACAAATGTACAACTAAATGAAACTTTATAGCTCCCTTAATTCGCCGACAGATAGTGCTTAGCTCTGCCTTTTGTCGTTGCAGAGTTTTAAGTTCCTAAAGTTGTGGTATTCTTTTTGAATCACCCTGTATTTTCCGCCCTTAGCAAGCTTGTTCTTATTTACGTCATTAATTTTTCATCTAAAATTCGCTACAAGAGCGTATCACAATTATTGTCACTTACCTGTTTCCTTTTTTACAAGACATTCCATCCTGGATTTTCCATTGTTTGATTCCTTTTTAACAATCCAACTTTTGTCGTGTTTTAATTTATTGCTTTTTATTACTGTAATGATTTATAATCAGGCTAAGCCCGCTACAGACTTTACTGATTGTATTCTTCTTTTTATTTTCTATCGTACACTGTATAACTGAAGAATATGTGTACGCCTACAGTAGCGACAGCTGACCAACTTGCGACACAAACATTTTTTGTTTCTTTTTGCCAACAGTTGTCATTGTTAGCAAGATGATTGTAGTATGTACCATATTTTACGTATTTGTGATGATTTTGTGTTTATCATTTGACTATGCCACCATGGCTCCATTGTATTAGGACATGTTTTAATAACAGGTCTGCCTCGTCATATCCAAAGCGCATAACTCTCACATGTATTTTAGTAATACTTTTCATCATAATCAGTTTCGTGGTTTTAAGCTGCAGAAAAACCACAACTTCTATTTGTGTTTTCGCCATGTTTTTTTTTCTGCAGATCTGAAGATGGTCGTTGCTGACCGAAACCGGTGTCTAAGGACTTACTAGTTTGCGATCACAGTCGCGAAATATAGAACTTTAATTTTTTTAAACTAAATCAGATCATTGCAGATCGTGTTGAGTACTTTAATGAGTTATTTCCTATCATTTTAGTATCATCAGTTAATTATATTATAAAGTATACGTGGTAATTTTTTCAGATAAGTAATAAACCTTAAATGATTATTAGAGGCTTCTAATATTAGAATGATATGAATTCTTATCTTTCTAAGAATTTTTAACATTGTGCAGCCCTGTCAGCAACTGTGATGATTGAACATGTAACAAATCAGCCTCAGTTGCAAATAGAAAACAAACTTTACCCAGGTTTCAGCCAAAATAATTTGGCCTTCTTCAGAAGCGAGTGAAACTAAACTACTGCATCCCAAAATTTGGCCATGGCAAGTATAAAACTGTAGCACCGTAGTAACTACTCATAATACACCTTACGTGTGACTAGTTACTACGGTGCTACAGTTTTATACTTGCCATGGCCAAACTTTGGCATGGAGTAGTTTAGTGTCACTCGCTTCTGAAGAAGGCCAAATTATTTTGGCTGAAGCCTGGGTAAAGTTTGGTTCCTTTTTGAAACTGAGGATGACGTGTTACTTGTTATCTTTCTGGGATATATATCACAGAATTTCTACTGGTAGTCTCAACATCGCAGATACAGCCTATCAGTCTGCAGTTCTAACTTCAACCTTGAGTGGACTGACACTTTATTTTGAAAAGACAAAGAGCGAGGCTTCAATTAAACACACTCCAATGAGTGACGCTCAACCTGGAAGATATGAGGAGAGACAGGTGACGAGTAACATGCAAAATGGTTCAAATGGCTCTGAGCACTGTGGGACTTAACTTCTGAGGTCATCAGTCTCCTAGAACTTAGAACTACTTAAACCCAACTAACGTAAGGACATCACACACGTCCATGTCCGAGGCAGGATTCCAACCTGCGACCGTAGCGGTCGCCCGGTTCCAGACTGTAGCACCTAGAACCGCTCGGCCACACCGGCCGGCCGAGTAGCATGCATCTAGGAAAATGCAGAAGTTTTTGTATCTGGCGGGCAAAGTAAATCTGGACCAGAAAATTTTAGATGCGCCTTAAGATAAGGCAACTCAATTTACCACACCTGGATCTGTCGGGTTGCAGATCTTAAACTGCACTAGATGTTTTCCGGTCCCCTTTTTATTTTGTCCGGACCGTACACTGTCCGGCCTGGCGCAGCCCAGCACACAGTTTCAGCTGACGGCTGAAATTTATGGCCGTGTATAATCCAAGAGTATCAAAAAATAATCTCCGTGCAGGATATCGAAAATACACTAATGCGAAAAAATCGCAAAACCACAGAAAAATTAATGTAGAGTAATGAAATTTGTGGAATACTTCTGTCTGGGTAATACAGGGTGATTCAAAAAGAATACCACAACTTTAGGAATTTAAAACTCTGCAACGACAAAAGGCAGAGCTAAGCACTATCTGTTGGCGAATTAAGGGAGCTATAAAGTTTCATTTAGTTGTACATTTGTTCGCCATTTCAGCCAATAAAGTTTTTGGTCCCTTTTTCTTCGAAGGTGCTACTGTAAGTGGACTACAGTATCTGGAGATGTTAGAGAATTGGCTGTTCCCTCAGCTCGAACAAGAAGCACAACAATTCATATTTCAGCAGGATGGAGCGCCACCACATTGGCACTTATCTGTCCGTAACTACCTGAACGTCAACTACCCGAGGCTATGGATCGGCCGCCAGGCAGCCCGTGACAGAGCACTTCATCACTGGCCTCCAAGAAGCCCTGATCTTACCCCCTGCGATTTTTACTTATGGGGGTATGTTAAGGATATGGTGTTTCGGCCACCTCTCCCAGTCACCATTGGTGATTTGAAACGAGAAATAACAGCAGCTATCCAAACTGTTACGCCTGATATGCTACAGAGAGTGTGGAACGAGTTGGAGTATCGGGTTGATATTGCTCGTGTGTCTGGAGGGGGCCATATTGAACATCTCTGAACTTGTTTTTGAGTGAAAAAAAACCTTTTTAAATACTCTTTGTAATGATGTATAACAGAAGGTTATATTATGTTTCTTTCATTAAATACACATTTTTAAAGTTGTGGTATTCTTTTTGAATCACCCTGTATATTCAAATGATTAACATCGGGAGATAACAGACTAATGTAAGAGTGAGGTAAGCCATTGAAAATGTGATTTGCTGGTACATTATTAACGAGTGTAGCCGTCAGTATGTTGAATGCATTCGTGCAATAATGCGAGCATTTTCTTGTACAGGTACCGGATGAAAGTTTGTGGGATGGAGTTCCATGCCTGTTGCACTTGGTCGGTCAGGACAGGGACGGTTAATGCTCATTGTGGACGACGCTGGATTTGTCGTCCGATGGTGTCCCATATGTACTCAGTTGGTGGCAGACTTGGTGTTCGATGAGGCCAAGACAATATGTGGACACTCTGTAGAGCACGTTGGGTTACAACAGCCGTACGTGATGCGAGTGTTAGCCTGCTGGAGAACACCTCCGGGAATGCTGTCTATGAAAAGCAGCACAACAGATCGCATCACCAAACTGACGTACATATTTGCAGGCAGCGTGCGTGGGATATCCACGAGAGTGCTCCTGCTGTCAAACGCAATCGCATCCCCGCCTATGCCTGGGGGTGTAGGTCCATCGTGTCTACCACAGGTAGGTTGCAAGCCCTCAACTGGCTACCTCCTAACCGAGACACGGGCATCACTGGTACCAAGATACAACAAACTTTCATCATAAAACCCACAGATCTCCACCCTGCACCCCACTGAGCTCTCGCTTGACATCACTGAAGTAGCAATGGTTTGGGGTCAGTTAAGCGCACGCCACAGAACGCCTGGCTCTAGAGTTGTCCTTGGAGTAATCGATTTGTAACAGTTGGTTGTGTCGCTGTGGTGCCAACTGCTGCTCACATTGCTGTTGCAGATGCAGTACGATGCGACGGAGCCGTACGCCGAACACGATGGTCTTCAGTCTCGTAGTGTCACTTGGTCATCCGGAGAGCCCGGTTTCTTGAGACCACAGATTCTCATGACCACCGCTACTAGCAATCATGTCCAGTAGCTGCATTCCTGTCAAGTCTATTTGCAGGATCGCAGTATGCTCCTAGCCCTACGACCCGAATTCATTCGAGCTCAGTGAGGTGTTGATTTTGGCGTGTTTGTCGCCTTAATGGCATTCTTGACTACCGTCAACTCACCAGGTCCAATCTTAGAGGTAACTAACGCGTGAGCGAGTATTGGAAGCAAACCTGATTTTCATTTTGATGGGGGCGCCACTAAAGCCATTCTTATGCGACTGACCCCAAAGATGAACGGACAACATCTTTCAGATGTAGAAACAAGCCTATCAACGAAACTTCCTAGCAGATTAAAACTGTGTGCCGGACCGAGACTCGAACTGGGGACCTTTGTCTTTCGCGGGCAAGTGCTCTACCAAACACGACTCACGACCCGTCCTCACAGCTTTAATTCCACCAGTACCTCGTCTCTTACCTTCCAAACTTCACAGAAGCTCTCCTAAGAACCTTGCAGAACTAGCACTCCTGAAAGAAGTGATATTGCGGAGACATGGCTTAGCCACAGCCTGGGGGTTGTTTCTAGAATTAATTTCAATCAAGCCTACCAACTTTCGTTTATGTCACATAAGTCCTTCTTGCTGTTGTGACTTTATCCTTCAGTGTATTATAGCCCCTATACTGATCCACTCTGAGGATACCAAACAACGAAATGTTACTGATGTTGCTTTGCAACACAATAGGAACGGTACTTGATTAAATTTCTAGAGAATTTGAATGTATAGACGGTACGAAATTCGTTGTACACGACTGTCCCCTCTCGCTGCAACAAATGCCTTGCCCTTTCCAGTCAAATACTCTTCTGCTTCAACTCTGTGCCAGGGTTCAGCCGTCCCAGTATCTGCTGAGTGGTGGCTCGGCACGCATCAGTAGATGGTGTCATTGGATTAGAGATAAACCGTTCTGGATGACGTGCTTGCTGTGGCAGTTATCGAACATCCTCTGTATTCAGGTAGGGCAAGCAGCAGAGGAATTGTGGGGTCCTTTGTATTTGTGTTGGAAGATAAAACCACGTAAATCTCGAATATTCGCAGCCTTTTTCCTTGACACGTAACAAATGTAGCGCCTGCTGTCTGAATTACTGTTTATGCAATTCCGAGGTGACTGTGTCGTGTGCCCAATGGCGCACATATCGATGAGGAATGGAGTCGGCTAACGTTGGTGCTTCTCGAACCCTCCACACACCTGCAAGTCCAATCTGATGCTGTACGCAGAATCGGGATTCTTCTAAAAAGACGATGTGGTTCCGCTCCTGTACGTAATCAATGGATGCACGACTGTTGGCGCGCCTCTCTCTGCCATTACGTCAAGGGAAATAGCGATTAGGGATAGCGTGCCTCCGCTATACTAAAAATGTCCTCGTGCTATCCGTGTGGAAACTAATCTTGCTGGAAATAAATCCAATTCCCGAGACCAGAGTTTCTCCTGGAGTATACAATGTTCAAATAACTTGCGGGAATTCTGTCGTGTGATGCCGTCTACGACCGCCCATGTTTCAGCAGGAGCACACCCAACCATTTTCAACGCAAAACTGCAGCAAGCAGGCGCTGTGCAACGGAATTTAAAACCTAGATTTTCAAAGGAACTCTGGAAAGACAACACTCACACACACCACAAACACTAGCGCCGAAGATGATCGACGTCAGACGTTATCGATAATGAATTTAATAATTAACGGGTGACGTAGCATTAGCCGTGTCCCTCTATTTTTTTGAGAAGAGAGAGAGACAGAGAGAGAGAGAGAGAGAGAGAGAGAGAGAGCTGGATTCCTCGCAGAATTTAAACAAAAACCACAATCTCTATTTATAAGATTAATTGCTAATATAATTTCAACAGCTTTCTTAATCATACTATTTGTTTCCCGATTGAGGTGTCTCCCCTTCCCTGATGTGTTGGCCGGGAGGAATATTGTTGCTACTTTCTAAAAGGCTGTTTATAGGAAGCCTACTCACACTATCTAGCACATCTATCTGCAGGCTGATAGTAATTTGGTTCACAGGGTCGGCGTCATCGCGGACCCTAGAGTTTGTCACCTTTAGTCAGAATTGAAGTCATACCAGATGTGTGTTGCCGTGTCGGCCAGTTGTGCAAGGAGCGAATGATGATAATACCGAGATGATCTACGGCCTTTTGCCTTACACAGGGAGCATTTCGAACAGCATTGGTCGTATTTGGCGGAAATATGATGTGAAGCGCATTTTTCGACCACCATTTAAGATTAGGGTCCTTTTAGGTTCCGTAAAAGATGATCTGGGTTAGAGTAAGGGGTTGTCTACCGTATTTCTTGCAATTGCAGCATGTCATCAGGACTGTGGAGGACCGGAATAATTGGCATAAGCGGCATTCCCGCTTATAACAGGCGAGCAGATTGGCTATTGCAGTATATTGTCTTGGTACCGATCATCCACTGGAATATAACAACTCGGAGCTTCTGGCATGCACTTCCAGCTATTTTGATAGCGTTATTAAAGAAGCTGTTGAAATTAGATTAGCATGTAACCTTATAAATAGAGAAGGTGGTTTTTGTTTGAATTCTGCGTGGAATCCTGCTCTCTCTCTCTCTCTCTCTCTCTCTCTCTCTGTCTCTCTCTCTCTCTCTCCCCTCAAAAAACAGAAGGACACAGTTAATGCTACCTCACCTGTGGATTATTAATTTCAAAATCGGTAACTTCTGACTTCGATCATCTTTTGTCGGTGATGGCGCTAGTGTTTATAGTGTCTGAGAGTGTTATCTTTACAAAGTTTTTCTGAAAACTGAGGTTTCAAATTCCCTTGGTCAGCGCTTACTTGCTCCGGTCGAAATATAGGCGGTTGTCAACGACGTCACCCGGTTGCATTCCCGTAAGTTATTAGCAATCCATTTCCTGTGCGACGTGGCTGTACGATCGTGCATAGCCGACGCTAGTAACGTGAGGCACTTGTTCCCACGCGAGTTACGCTATGGATCCCCCGAACACGTGGAATTCATATTCATATGACAGTCGTGGGATACCGAACAACGCAATTAGCGAAATGCCAGAACGATAAACAACAGTCTCGATAAGTCACGATACTGCGCTGCCGATTTATATTAAGTGTTGGCAGATGGTTCTCCTTCAGACTTAAGGAGCGATCAAAAGGTCGTACAGTCCAGAATCGGTACGTGAGTCAGGCAAAATGACCCCTAGCATTGAGGCAATCAGCACACCTACGCACCATGTGAAGATACCCGTTTGGTAAAACAATATATCCTGCTGCTTGGAGAAGCCCGTCACAGCCTGCTGCGCATTCTCGTTGACAGGAATCGTATACCTTTCGAGGCCTGTTTTAAGGGATCGAAGGTGTGATAATCGCATGGGGATAGGACTATAGGATTCGAATATCTCCAGCTTGGATGAGGCTGGCCTCCCAGATCGCCACCAGCTCGGAACTTGACGCACCATTCCATAACGGTGGTCTCCGATAGACGTGCTGACCCATACACGTTCTATATACTCCGATGGACGTCTAGCGCTGTTTGTCCTTCGGTAGCCACGAAGAGAATAACAGCACGATGGTCTTGATTCGAAACGTTTAGTAATAACGTCGTCATAGTTTACGTTTCAGCATTGGAAAAATACAAATGCCACATAAATCCAATACCTACACCTCGGTGCTTACATACTTGCATCGCAGGCGCGGTATGTTGCATATACGCTGCATCAACGCCAACATACGGAAACTTTTCCATCGTCCCTTATACAATGCATAACACTATCTTCTCAGAAACAAACAGAATCCAAATGCTATTTCCGTACGAGAAACAAGCTGCGTAATCTTTCCTCATGTACAGAAGGTAAACGGCTACCACTTAGCGCAGATGCGCAAATACGCTAATAATTTGTACATGCAAGCAAATACAACATCATGAAAATCTGACTTTTGTTATATGCCCATTCAACGTCGCAATTTTAAAAGCAGGAAGTAATTTTTTATGTATGGTTTATTTGTATGGTTATTACACTACAGGCCATTAAAATTTCTACACCACGAAGATGACGTGCTACAGCCGCGAAATTTAATTGACAGGAAGATTTTGTGATATGCAATTTATTAGCTTTTCACAGCATTCATACAAGGTTGGCGCCGGTGGCGACACTTACAACGTGCTGACATGAGGAAAGTTTCGAACCGATTTCTCATACACAAACAGCAGTTGACCTGCGTTGCCTGGTGAAACGTTGTTGTGATGCCTCGTGTAAGGAGAAATCCGTACCATCACGTTTCCGACTTGAAAAAGGTCGGATTGTAGCCTATCGCGATTGCGGTTTATCGTATCGTGACATTGTTGCTCGCGTTGGTCGAGATCCAATGACTGTTAGCAGAATTTGGAATAGGTGGGTTCAGGAGGCTAATACGGAACGCCGTGCTGGCTCCCAACGGCCTCGTATCACTAGCAGTCGAGATAAAAGGCTTCTTATCCGCATGGCTGTAACGGATACTGCAGCCACGTCTCGAGTCCCTGAGTCAACAGATGGGGACGTTTGCAAGACAACAACCATCGGCACGAACAGTTCGACGACGTTTGCAGCAGCATGGACTATCAGCTCGGAGACCATGGCTGCGGTTACCCCTGACTCTGCATCCCAGACAGGAGCGCCTGCAATGGTGTACTCAACGACGAACCTGGGTGCACGAATGGCAAACCGTCATTTTTTCGGATGAATCCAGGTTTTGTTTACAGCATCATGATGGTCGCATCCGTGTTTGGTGACATCGCGGTGAACGCACATTGGAGGCGTGTATTCGTCACCGCCATACATTTCAGATGTGTTGCGACCCGTGGCTCTACCCTTCATTCGATCTCTGCGAAACCCTACATTTCAGCAAGATGATGCACGACCGCACGTTGCAGGTCCTGTACGGGCCTTTCTGGATACAGAAAATGTTCTAATGCTGCCTTGGCCAGCATATTCTCCAGATCTCTCACCAACTGAAAACGTCTGGTCAATGGAAGCCGAGCAACTGGCTCGCCACAATATGCCAGTCACTATTCTTCATGAACTGTGGTATCGTGTTGAAGCGGTATAGCCAGCTGTACCTGTACACGCCATCAAAGCTCTGTTTCACTCAATGCCCAGGCGTATCAAGGCCGGTATTACGGCCTCAGGTGGTTGTTCTGGGTACTGATTTCTCAGGATCTATGCACCCAAATTGCGTGAAAATGCAATCACTTGTCAGTTCTAGTAGAATATATTTGTCCAATGAATACACGTTTATCATCTGCATTTCTTCTTGGTTTAGCAATTTTAATGGCCAGTAGTGCAATCTAAAATCGTTTTAATAGAATTTACATTATTCATTTGCAGTATAGACCATTACTCTATGGACACAAATTCATTATATTTTTCCGGTTTTTCTCGAACAATGTGAAATGGTCCTCGATAGTTTATTATCGAATACTATGATGTTGTACGGTGCTTTCTCGGACTGCTAAACAGTAATTCCAGCAAATCACTGTAATGGTTTTTATTACAATAAAGTAGACTGACAATACTTAGCTATGGATCGCATGCAATTGGCGACATACAAATTATCAATGTAGTTTGCTATATAGAATGTCCATACAAGCAATTATTATTATTATAAGGCACAAGTCTCACTATAACAGTTAGTATGATGGCTCTAGTGATCTCGTCTAGTCCGTCGTTTCTTCTAGTGTCGGTCTTCTACTCTCCGGCCGGGGCTGGTAGAAGCGGTGCTTATATTCTTTTCGGCTAGACGCCGCTCCTGTCGTGGTGCGAACTGTTTCCTGACGTCGTCTCACAGCCTTCTCTACTCTTGCGTTGGTCATCTTCATGCCGCCGTTTGTCTTTACGCCGGAACACTACCTGTGTAGTTAACCGATACATAAAAATTAGAAATGACAGAACTTCGTGGGAAAATTATAAGAAATAAACACACATAATTTTAATACTGTTCTATTCACTATCTATCCTGTTACCGTTCAGAACTCATTTTGACGAAGATCGGAGTGACTGCGAAAATGATGGCAAAATCTCAAAATTGTCTTCGTAACATGGCTGCAAAAGTGTATGAAGAATAAGAAGACAATGATGAAGAAGAAGAAGAAGAAGAAGAAGGAAACTGGCGTGAAAACTATTCTCTAATCAAGCCATGCGAACTGATATCCAAGGGGACTCCTAATATCTTGTGTAGAAACTACCTCGTATAGAATATATCTGTACTATTTCATGCTGAAAACATATGAGCCAACGTTTATGTCCTTCATGACCTTCGGGAAACCCATATTCAAGAAACAACACGCACTTCTTAAGGACAAGATCTCTGAGGCAGAAAAACCAGTCAAACTGAAACGAGGCAGATGGAAAAAAAAGTTTGCGACGTTGTTGTTGTTGTTGTGGTCTTCAGTCCTGAGACTGGTTTGATGCAGATCTCAATGCTACTCTATCCTGTGCAAGCTTCTTCATCTCCCAGTACTTACTGCAACCTACATCCTTCCGAATCTGCTTAGTGTATTCATCTCTTGGTCTCCCTCTACGATTTTTACCCTCCACGCTGCCCTCCAATGCTAAATTTGTGGTCCCTTGATGCCTCAAAACATGTCCTACCAACCGATCCCTTCTTCTAGTCAAGTTGTGCCACAAACTTCTCTTCTCCCCAATCCTATTACATACCTCCTCATTAGTTACGTGATCTACCCACTTTATCTTCAGCGTTCTTCTGTAGCACCACATTTCGAAAGCTTCTCTTCTCTTCTTGTCCAAACTAGTTATCGTCCATGTTTCACTTCCATACATGGCCACACTCCATACAAAGACTTTCAGAAAGGATTTCCTGACACTTAAATCTATACTCGATGTTAACAAATTTCTCTTCTTCAGAAACGATTTCCTTGCCATTGCCAGTCTACATTTTATATCCTCTCTACTTCGACCATCATCAGTTATTTTACTCCCTAAATAGCAAAACTCCTTTACTACTTTAAGTGCCTCATTTCCTAATCTAATTCCCTCAGGATCACCCGATTTAATTTGACTACATTCCATTATCCTCGTTTTGCTTTTGTTGATCTTATAAAAAGTAGACGGACTGTTTATTATTTGAAAAGTAATCGTCATAACTGTTAATACATCTACCCCACTGTACGGGAAGGCCTCCAATGCCATCATGGAAACATGTTTGTGCTTGCTTACGGAACCATGATTGTGCCAAATCGACACCCAACAATCTTTCTTCAGGACTCCAAAGTTGTAGAAATCGTATGGGAAGAGATCGGACAGAGTCGAGGATTTGTAACGGCTTCCCAACGAAACTTCAGCAGCAGCAAGTGGGCGGGCCCACATATTCTTATAGTTCTGTCCCGTCTTCTTGTCTACGATTTCCATAGGTTCCTCTCTTCAACGATTCCATGGGAACCTCTTCGCTCCTTGTCTTATCGGTTCTCCCCAAGTTTCAAACTCATTCTACAGCACCACAGGCCGGCCGGAGTGGCCGAGCAGTTCTAAGCGCTACGGTCTGGAACCGCGTGACCGCTATGGTCGCAGGTTCGAATCCTGTCTCGGGCATTGATGTGTGTGATGTCCTTAGGTTAGCTAGGTTTAAGTAGTTCTAAGTTCTAGGGGACTGATGACCTCAGAAGTTAAGTCCCATAGTGCTCAGAGCCATTTGAACCATTTTGAACATCACCACATCTCAAAGGCCTCGAGTCTCTACATTTCCAGATTCTCCATAGTTCACTATTCATAACTGTAGAATGCTGTGTCCCAGTGGTCTTCTATGCCTATACCCACTTCTTCTTCACGTCAGTAGACAGTTATTCCCATCGTAGATGCTTTTGTAAGCTCTCGTTCTTTTTATGGTTAATTTCGCCCACAAACTACATCAAATCTCTTGTTTCCCTTGCTAATGACAAAATACATACTGAAACTATATAAAAATACATCTGAAACTACATAAAATCTGCGAGTCCCCGTGCTATTGACAAAATGAATATTGAAAGCTTTACGCAACATTGGTTTTCATTACGGAAACATGTTTGCAATTTAACATAAAAATTAAGTGACGAGTTATTCCAAATTGTATTTTTACTACATTCCATTTAGAGTTCTCATACTCAAGTGGCAAAACCATTTATTAATAGTTGTTTAAATAAATTTTACCTATTACTAAAAACGCTAAATACTCTAAAATCACCAAGACACAGGTAATGGATGTGTCTACACTTCACAAACTTTTTTCTGTGGGAATTGTGTATTCTGGTTTAATTCATTTAACCCCAAATTTTTTACTGTGCGTAAAGTTAGAACTATTTAGTGTATCAAAGCATGACGCCCAAAGTTTATAGTATAAACAAGCAGATTTCGCTTGTCACCTCATTTGAATTCTTAGTACCTGAGGTACTAATAATATGAGGATAACGATCAATGTGTCAAGGTAATTAGGGTAAATGACAATTATTAGTATTGCTGTAATTTGTGTGTCTCCTTCTATAGCTGGGTGGTAAGCGCGGATGTCTGCAATTCGGAGGTCCTAGGTTCGATCTCCGGTTGTGCCAGAGATTTTTCCTCGGTGAGATGCCTACAATTGGGTATACTGAGCCTTATGATGCCACTGTGGAGCTGCTTGATCGAAACGGCTCCAGATGTGTAGGAAGATTCCAACGTCGTCCGCAGTCAAAATAGGACCAGAATGAAATCTATAGATTTCTGCGTGATACAACTATCACTTCAACCATCATCTGCCAACTGTTAGATGGTTCATCTAAAAGTAGACAGATTATGGTTAAAGTGATTGCTGTATCAATCAGAAATATACGGTTACCAGTCTGGCCCCTATTTTGACTGGAACCGAGGTTGCAATCTTCCAATATGGCGGTCAGGGAGCCTGAAGATGGCGTAGTAAATCACCGAAACTGGAAGCCAAAAAAATAACTGTTTGGAAATTAGATGGATGAAAGGTGTTTGATTTGACATACTGTGCTGAACGGCTACCATATGTGAGAAGATGGACATACAGTCATTTTATTTCAGTGAACGTTCTTCCCATGACACTCCTTCCTTTCCACACTTGTGGATGTGATATATCTTTGCGAGAGGGAGATCCACCACATGTTTGATGTCTCTCGCGCCGTGCTGTTTACCTGGTAGCCAGGAGCCGTGCTTAAACTCCTCTCCTTTTGACAGCATGCATGCTTAGAAACGAGCTCTCCTGTGTGCGTCCTTACCATTACTTATGTTACACCACCGAATGTACTGTTTCGACCTATCTCAGATCAGTGGAATGCCCTTGAACCCTCAAGGTTATTAGCGAATTTCACGACACCCAGTTTTTCACTTGACTAGTCATGGGGGACTGGAATGAAGTTGAAGGGGAGGAAGTAGACGGAAAGGTTACATAGGCTAGGAACAGGGTATGAGAGAGAGTAGGTAAACTAATTGAGTTCTGTAATAAATTTCAGCTTGTAACAGCGAATACTCTTTTCAAGAAACAAAAGAGGAGGAGCTGTACTTGGGAAAGGCCGGTTGATGCGGTAAGATTACAGTTAGATGACATTATGGTCAAACAGAGATACCGATTTCAGATACTGAATTGTATGAAGTGTACCCAGGAGCAGATACAGACTCAGATCACAACCTAATTTTGATGAAGAGTAGGTTGAAGTTCAAGACATGTCCGAAAGAACAGATACCATCGGAGACCACACAGCTCGTTAGAATGAAATTACAATGAAATGAACACCCTTAACTGCTTACAGGCGTTGACATACGTCAGCGGGGACAGATGAAAATGTGTGCCCCGACCGGGACTCGAAGCCGGGATCTCCGGCTTACATGGCAGACGCTCTAACCATCCGAGCCACCGAGGACACAGGGATTTATCTCTGGCACTCCTCCAGCGAAACCCACTTTCTCAACGTATTGTCCCGCACTAAATTCGTAGTGCCACCACCCATTATGCCCATTAACGCGGAGCGTAACCGATTCCCGTAAGAGTTCGGGCACTGTTTGTGCATTCGCACTGAAGAAGAAGATGGTCAAGTGGCCGAAAGTACAGATACCATATATAGTTAAGGCTCACCGGCCACTTGACCATCTTCGTCTTCTGTGCGAATGCATAAACAATGCCCGAACTATTAACGGGATCGGCAACGCGCCGCGAGTAATGAGTGTAATGGGTGGGGACTACGAATGTAGTGCGGGACAATACGTTGACAGCCGGCCGAAGTGGCCGTGCGGTTAAAGGCGCTGCAGTCTGGAACCGCAAGACCGCTACGGTCGCAGGTTCGAATCCTGCCTCGGGCATGGATGTTTGTGATGTCCTTAGGTTAGTTAGGTTTAAGTAGTTCTAAGTTCTAGGGGACTAATGACCTCAGCAGTTGAGTCCCATAGTGCTCAGAGCCATTTGAACCAATACGTTGACAATGTGGGTTTCGCTGGAGGCGTGCCAGAGATAAATCCCTGCCGTCGCGCTATTCTCTGCGTACTCGGTGGCTCAGATGGATAGAGCGTCTGCCATGTAAGCAGGAGATCCCGGCTTCGAGTCCCGGTCGGGGCACACATTTTCATCTGTCCCCGTTGACGTATGTCAACGCCTGTGAGCAGCTAAGGGTGTTCATTTCATTGTAATATTTATTTTGTTTGTAAACTAACAATTATAGCCTTGACAAGACATATGTTTTGAGTTTGGTTAATACATCTACGCACGCATGGTACTAACAAGCCGTTAAGTTTACTTTTCCCGAGATCAGGGAAGGTGCTATTGAGACGCGTAAAGTGGTGTGACACTCCTTCCAATAACGAATGTGGAGCTCACTAGCAAATGGAGGAATCTGTCAGGGTTCGTACGTATGCTTGCCAGAATTTGTCGTATACACATAGGCCTATTTATCGTGAAATAACAATCACTTATTAGACATTATTTCTGTTATCTGCGTTGTCTATTACCACAATCAATGGCAAAACTGAGTGTGGAGGTGAAAAAACGTTTATTTAAAGATTTCAAAATTTGAAGATTCCAGAATTCTGGAAGGTATGACGTCAGCAGCTGTATAGCGTACCAAATTATTCAATAAAATAAACTGCAGAGAATCGTACAAGTTGCGAGCTTATACTCATTATCAAACATTCGGCTAAGCTCTGCAGTATCATCAGTCACGACAACCATACGGCTATATACTCTTCTAGGTGATTGAAATCAACCCCAGCACTTGTAACCAACCTGTTTCTACGCGTTATTACGTTAAGATTAGGGTCGCCACCGACTATAACCATACTACTAATGAAAGGTTTGGCAGAGTCGGAAAATAAATTAATTTGATCACAGACCAAAAACTCATAAAAATGCATACGTCGTGATATCGCTAATAGGGGATGCGATGTAATTAATAATATTGCCTGTGCACTGTTCATGAGAAACAAACATTTAAAATAAAATAGAAAATACATGAACACTGTGCGTAAGGAAACGCGTTGGATGTGCTAACGGGGAAGCTACGAGGTGAGTGGCTTAGGTGCAAAAACGTAACCTCGGAATATAAGAGAAAATTGTGGATAAAACCATTCATTCCTAAGATATCGATGTTAGAATTGTACACAATTCCTGATAACATTAATTCCTAAAACATTAAAGAAAAGCATCGATACATTCACCGTTATAATGTACACCTAAAATCATTGGTGTGAATCATTCACATAACTGCTGTTGCCTGATAACTGATCGCAATAACTCGAGAAACGGTACACGTTTCGCAGTACACCCGCGTGCCAACGTGGTTTGTGGAGACGCAATTTCTAGGTATCGTGGCCAAGCTGCAACAATATCACATCACACAATCATGAACAGTTAACATTCTTTAAAACAAACATGAGATCGGGCAGTTAGTGATGACGGTAGCCCAACAAACTCTAATGTTCTACCACGTGGTTGGCTCCCCACGGACGAAAGACACATAATGCAAGGAAAATTTACGAGAAGGCAAATCTATTAATATTTAGAAAAATAAAAGCGTATACAGGCACAGCTGAAAGCAAACAGACATTCATACTGAAGCGAGTGCTCACTTCTTATCGACACATTTGTGTGGCGCTCTTCCGGCGGATCCAAGTCTGCTACATAAATTTACTAAAAGAAAAATCTGCCAAAGTTTTGCATTCCTTGCTGCGACAAGGCAAAGCAATCTCTCAGAGTTGAAAAGGGAGACCAAAAGCTAACAGCTCTCCTCTTGCCAAGTAACAACGCGCCACGCGGTCAGTCTAACTCACCCTTCTTCGACTGGAGCACAGCTGTGGGCGTTTCGCGTACCGGCAGCAGACTGCCTCCCTTTTTCTTCTCCAGCCTCTTCCACGCTCCGCGTGGCCCGGAAAACCCAAAGATGGCATTTCCGCCACCAACCTAACGTATATGGATTTCTCACAAGTAGCGCAAACCTCTTTGCCTACTTGACCACTACGAAAGTTGGCTATTCTGTACAACTGCTGCTGAATCTGTATGACTATCGCAGAATTTCTGCAGCAGAGTAAGCCACCGTCTAGCAATGTGACACACAACCACATTCATTCAGTCACACCACTATGAGAATTATGAGAAAGAGAAACAAGGAAAAGAAAGAGAAGTGCTAGTGAAAATTGGCTACCGGACTAATGAAAGGTGGCTACAGGACACTTTCACACTAATTGAAAAGATGTGTTTAACTTATATGTATAGGCATATGGCTGTCGCAATTGATGTTGTTGCACAGGTTAGTAGATGATTTGATAATGAGCTTAGTCTCGAAAGTAGTCATCAAGTAATAAACAAAAGCAATACTGTAACTTGGGCGGTTCTCTGCAGTTTATCGCATAATTTGGTAAAATCATTTAACTGAGGTTTTAGAGCTCATCTTGGCACTTCAAATGCTTATTCTTGGATTGTTTAATGTGCATCACACTTACATGTTATGCAAAAGAACAAAACAAACGGAAAATAGAAAGATATGGTAGTTAATACAGACTTTTACTTTCTCTACAAAACAAAACAAAATTCCACACGAAATTAAGGTACTTATGAGCTTCCATAAGAGAACAACAGCGCTTACTTTTGTCACATCCTTCAAAGCGTATGTTCGTAATGGCCTCCCAGCTCGTTTATGATAGCTTCATTGATTCGTCGTCTTAGAGTAGCTTCAACATCGATGACGTCTCCGTAGACGAGCTCATTGATGCACCCCAGAAATAAAAGTCCAGTGGATTTAAATCGGGGGATCTGTGCGGTCATCACTTATGGCTTCCCCCCCAACCCATGTGTTGGGAAAACGACCATCTTAATACCTTCAAATCACTCTTGTCAGTGTTTTCCATACATCCTTTCTCGCGGATTTTGCGAAGAACTTCCCTATTGCGTACTTTATGAGTATTTTTAACAGTCTTGTGAAGCAGCACATCTCAGATGCTACGATTCTCTTCTGCTCTGATTTTCCCATAGTCCATACTTCACTACCATACAATACTGTGCCCCAAACACACATTATCAGAAATATCTTTCTAAAATTAAAGCCTGCTTTCGATATCAGGAGACCTATCTTGGTCACGAATGCCAATTTTTCCACTGCCAATCTACTTTTTTGTACTTTTTACTCCGTCAGATATGGGTAACATTGCTGCCTAGGTAGCAGAATTCTTTAATCTCATCTTCTTCGCGAATATCAATCCTGATATTAAATATATCGCTGTTCTCATTTCTGCTACTTCGATTTAATCTCAATCCACATTCTGTAATCATTAGACTGTTAATTCCATTCAGCGTATCCTATAATTCTTCTTCACTTTCATTCAGGATAGCAATATCATCAGCGAATCGTATCATTGATATTCTTTCATCTTGGATTTTAATTCCATTCCTGAACCTTTGTTTTTTCCCAGCATTGCTTCTTAGATGCATAGTTTGACAGTAGGGGCGAAAGACTACATCCTGGTCGTTCACCTTTGTAATCCGAGCACTTCCTTCTTGGTCTTCCACTCTTATTATTCAGTCTTGGACCTTGTACATATTTTATATTACCCGTCATTTCCATAGCTTACCCTTATTTTCATCAGAATTTCGAACATTTTACATCATTTGACATTGTTGAACGAATTTTCCAGGTCGACAAATCCAATGAACGTGTCTTGATTTATCTTCAGTCTTGCTTCAACCATCAATCGCAACGTCAGAGCTGCCTCTCTGGTGCCTTTACATTTCTTAAAGGGGACTGATGACCTGAGATGTTAAGTCCCATAGTTCTCAGAGCCAACCTTTCTTAAAGTCAAACCGATCGTAATCTAACAGATGATCAATTTTCTGTTTCCTTCTTCTATATATCGCCAGCAACTTGGATGCATGAGCAATAAGCTGACTGTGCGACAATTCTCGCACTTGCCGACTATTGCAATCTTCGGACATATGTGGATGATGTTCTCTCGAGTGTCTGATGGTGTGCTGCCAGTCTCAAACATTCTATGCACCAACGTGAATAATCGTTTTGTTGCACTTACCCCAGTGATTTACGATGGAACGTTATCCATCCATTTGCGAGGTGCCGGGACTAGCAGTGTATTTAACACTAAATTCTTCTCATTTGTAAATGATGCTCTAAGCCCCCCCCCCCTTTCTAACTCCGACTTTTGCTGTTGCACTTGGATTAAGAAGAAACGCGAACTGACTGTAATCGACACTGCAACTGGAGTAGAAAAGAGTTTGGCACGTGCAATAATTTAATTGGATAGAAATTAAGGAAAGTTTCATTAACGTAGTGAGAAATGAAAGGGATTCTCTACCGATTAACAGAATGAAAGTTCTGTCCAAAATAACAATTTGATTTATTATGACTAAACTCATAATAATAAACAAAACACACGAAACATTTACAATACATCAAATTGGATACTCAAATAAATGCTGTGAAGGTGAAGTTGCCCATAAATTAGATTGTGACATCTATGACCAAGTGGTATGTGGAGCCAGTTCCTTGCAACTCAAATCTTAAGAGAAACACCCAGCCAACCCAACATTAATTGCTGCTGCAGTAGTGATAACTCAACCAATGAACACCCAAGACAGAACAAAGTTAGAAAAGACGAACAGGCGCTCTCTGCTGAGCTGTGATTATCACCTATCAAAATTCCCTGATTTGCCGGTGCTGCGGACGTACATTAACAAGCTGTCTTCTTAACTGCAAGGACACGATCTGGCATACCGGACGCGATGGCTGGTTACTTCGACGTCCCGACGTGGTGATCATAATGTCGTGAGTATAGCCCGAAGCAAATTATCCTGGTCTGGTTGTTCCAGACTAAAGACTTCCTAGCAACGCAAATACGCCTCTTAGGGGGACGAAGAAGGCTCGCTACACAATCACAGACGATACAGTGAGTGATTTTAACAAGAGATGTCACCCAGTAACTCTGGTACACTCAACTTTAGCCAAACTGCTCAAGACGGACAACATCGGTCGCTTGTACGCAGAACGCTCAATTGCCAACTGTACTCGGAAAGCTACGTTGAAGTCGAAACTTCAGCAACTTCGTTAAACAGTTACAATCAAATAAAAGTATATTAGACAGCCAACGGAAGGCAGGCTGTTCAGAGCAGCGAGAGCTCAGTCTTGTAACCTACTCCGTCCGAAAGGCGAGAGCCGACTCTCCCAAGAGCACCCGTACAAGCCGAACACAGAACATTCCCGCCCCCACGACAGTGACCGTGGTTAAATGTTCCAATCAGCAACTCGAAAACTGGTGGAAAATTCCACTCTATTGCCGAAGCGCTACCATTCCACCAACGGAGATTCTTGGCGCCAATTTCTGCGCCGATTTTACTACGTCACGGAGCTATGCCCTGAGCAAGCCAATCACAGTTACGATTTTGCAGAAAACGCGGGAATTTGCCCGCCAAGACTGCCTGGGGACACTATTCATTCCCACGCCTCGCTTGTAGCCCGACAGAAAGTGTTTTCACTAAGTTTCTGCAAAGTAGCGGAATCTCTAGCCCAGCCGCTCCTTTAGGCCCCTGTGGGCGTGTCGTTCCCACTCTTATGACAATGTCGGCGTCTGGAAAGCATCCACTCGACTCCCTCACACCTGTCGGCTTAACCCTTTCAAAATCACCAGAACCCGCCTGTCACTGGACCACCCGGGTGACGAGAGACACTGCGTGGGAAGTCCGTGTGTGAAGGAATAGCAAATTTTCACCACATGCGGTTAGAGAGGAAAATCGAATTACTCAGAGTAAGATAGAAATATGAGAGGGGGCTCATGCCATCTCTCACATTTAACCTTATTTGATTTTATGTCTTCCCAATCTCTTCTTAGATCTGATTCTAGTACTGTATTTATCATGTCGTCCCCCTTGACCATATTCTCCTTCTGCCACGTCATCAAATTAATCCTCTCCCTCATAGAGGCTTTCGATGTATTCTTTACTTGTGTCCTCTCCCTCCTCTGCATTTGCCAGTGGAATTACCGATGTAATCTTAATGTTACCACCCTTACTTCTAATTTCACCTAAAGTTGTTTTGACTTTTCTATATACTGAATCAGCCCTTCCGACAATCATTTCTTTTTTGGATTTCTTCACATTTTCCAAGCAGCCGTTTCGTCTTAACTGCTCTGCACTTACTATTTATTTCATTCCTCAGCGACTTGTATTTCTGCATTCCTGAATTTCCCTGATAATTTTTGTACTTCCTTCTTTTATAGATCAGCTGAAGTATTTCTTCTGTTACTCATGGTTACTTTGCAGTTACCTTCTTTGTACTATGATTTTCTTTCAAACTTCTTTCCCTTTTTAGAGATGTCCCTTCCTTTTCTACTAAACTGCGTAATGAGTTATTTCTTACGGCAGTATCTACAACCTCAGAGAAATTGATGCTTGTCTCTTCATTCCTTAGTACTTCATTATCCCACTTCTTTGAGTATTGATTCTTATTCACTAATCTCTTAAACTTATGCCTACTCTTCATCACTAACTTGTGATTTGAGTGGGTACGCCTTACAATCCAGTATCTGATTTTGAAATCTCTTACTGACCATGACGTAATGTAACCGAAATCTTCTCGTGTCTCCCGGCCTTTTCCAAGTATAGGTCCTCTTGTTGTGATTCTTCAACAGTGTATTCGCTATTACTAGCTAAAATTTATTGCAGAACAATCAGTGAGCATAAAACACGTTCCAAACTTCAGCAACTGATAGATGTAAGCTTATACTCTTGTGCGTCAGTTAGACGATCCTTCTTGACAACGGGGATGACCTGTGCTTGTTTGTAACCTGCAGGAACTCTTTGCTCCTGGAGAGACCGTTTGCATACTGCTGCTAGAAGGGAGGAAATTTCTTTCGCATACTCCGTGTAGAATCGTGTTGCCACCCCGACTGTTGTAGCGGCCTTCTCTAGGATTTCCGGTGCATTTCTATCCTATGGGCACATATTTTGATATCAGGCATTTTGTCATTGCTTTTAGGGATGTACTATAATGCGACCTATATGCGGCCCCTTCTGTATACGACCGGACGGTGGTCTACAGTGCATCTTTTTTCTTAATATTTGATACGTTTTCACACACGTCCCAGAAGAGGTCTTCTACAGCCATTTCAATTAGCATAAAATGTAGTTGCATTTAAGGATAGAAAAGACAATAACACGTAAAAAATTTTACTAACAAAGAGTTAGTGAACTGTTACAATGATAACTCAGGATTAAAAGGAAGGTCAGCGTTGGCCGTAATATTGATGTTTTATTGATAGCAGAATCGATTTTCGATCACATAGTGATCATCTTCATTGCTGTACAAATTAAACTCAGACACTGGTATCAAGTTACCAATAACCAAAACTGAGAAGCGATCACAATAACTCAATTTCGCTATGTTATGCTCAAATATAACAAAATCACTGAGCGTGACTCAGGATTAGTTATGGTGATGCAATTGAAGCACAGTATTTATACATTTGGGTGTATAAGTGGATACTGAACGAATATCTCTCTGAAAGCTGGTAGAGCATAACGCGTCCCCTATGAGGACTGTATTTAGCGATTAGTAGCGATGTGTCGCAGGCGTGCAGGTGCTGCAAATAACTGATGTGTGTGTGTTGCAGCTGATAAACGCCTCCTACACGTTCTACGCGCTGCTGAGGCAGATGAGGGACCGCTAGCGGCGTCTTCAGAGGCTTCCTCGACAACTCGCCACCAGACACCTGCTAGCCGGAACAAGCGCCCGCACGACGCCGTCCACACAATACGCCGCCACCTGACACCGTTGCGAACATCGCAACCAACTACACCGCGGAAATGCAGAGCGTGAATTCCGACTGTGTAATAATCTGTTTGCTGATTCAGTGATTGTTAAACGGAAATAAATTGCACGCACCAGTTGCTGTTCATTAAAGATTTACAGCAAATCGCCGTAATTGGCATTGTTCCCTGCTGCCTGCTTTGTGCTGGAAGCTCATTAATACGACGTAAATAGAATACTCGAGCTATGTCGACTCGTAGCCTGCGATGTTCTGTGTATTTGTTGTTTGGCATATGTCAGATAATGAGACCAGCGCCGTGTTCTGCTCAAATATAACCAAATCACTCCTCATTATATGATTTTACATTAATTATTTTTCATGTATTGGTTGCTGACGTGCTGCAATATTCGTATATTAATTTCCGAACTGAAACTGTGTGTCGCGGGTTAGAGATAAGTTTGCAATTTTGTATGATGTGGAATGGGTAGACAGTTAATAACGAATCAATGTGGCACGTCCATGCCTGCTCCCATAACATGTACAACCTCAGGAAATGGAAACCAAATTTTAATCGCTATCTAGAATATTTACTTTATTAAAATGATAGGTTTCAGCCTAATCTTGGGCCATCTTCAAATCAGCACCATAAGCTGAACTTCATGATTTCTAGAATAGCCAGTAGACCCCAGTCGTTGCAGAGAGAAGCAATTTCAGCGACTGAAATATACTGACTATTCTAGACATCGGCAACTTGACGATGCTGATCTGAAGACGGCCTAAGACTAGGCAGAAATCAGTCATTTTAATAAAATAACCATCGAGATATAGACTGTTTTTTCACTGGTTTTATTTAGCTTACAAGGTCGCTGTTTCCCAGAAATGTTACCAAAAATTGGAATAAATACTGCTGTAAAAAAAAGAAAAAATATATTAAGCACCCATAAAATCATGAGACGCCACTGTAACTTTGTGCCCGACGGGTACGTAAATCATGACGGTTACAATTCTCTGTAAAACGTATGGCGACCACCAGAGTTCACTAGCGTAATTCGCGTTCAGTGTTATTACTAGGGCTGGTAGGGTAGATGAGGGCCACGAACAGAGTCAGAATTTGAATGATAACTGTGAGAGACACGGAGAAGCCGCATACTGGCATATGTCAGATAATGAGAACTGCGCTGTGTTCTGCTCAAATATAACAAAATCACTCCTCATTATATGATTTTACATTAATTATTTTTCATATATTTGTTGCTAACGTGCTACAATATTCGTATATTAATTTCCGAACTGAAACTGTGTCTCGCGGGTTAGAGATAAGTTAGCAATTTTGTGTGATGTGGAATGGGTTACCAGTTAATAACGGTACTCCGTCCATTCCTGCTCCCATAACAAGTACAGCCTCAGGAAATTAAAACCAAATTTTAACCGATGTCTGGAATATATAAAATCAGAAAAAACAGTGTAGATCGCACGGGTTATTTTATTAAAATGGTCGGTTTCGGAGTAGTCTTAGGCTATCTTCAAATCAGCACCATCATCTAAACTTGATGATTTCTGGAACAGTCAGTAGACCTTGGTCGTTGCAGAGAGAAGCAATTTCAGTGACGGAAATCTACTATTCCAGACATCGTCAACTTGACGGTACTGATCTGAAGATAGCCTAAGACTAGGCCGAAACTAGTCATTTTAATAAAATAACCAACCCGATGTAGACTGCTTTTTCACCGATTTTATTTAGCTTACGAGGTAGCTGTTTCCCAGAAACGTTACCGAAAATTGGAATAAACACTGCCATAACAAAATAAGCATCCAGAATATCGTCAGACGCCAATGTAGCTTCGTGCCCGACGGGTACGTAATTAATTACGGTTACAATTCTCTGTAAGACGTAGAGCGACCACCAGAGTTTACTAGCGTAATTCGCGTTTAGTGTTATTACTAGGGCTGGTAGGGCATATAAGGGCCATGAACAGCGTCAGAATTTGAATGATAACTGTGAAGGACACGGAGACGCTGCACACTCGTGTGAAAGAGCGTTATCATCAACTTGATAGCGTTTGAAAAGAGCCTCACTGCGGGTATCTGCTTGGACGGTTTGACGAATGGGGCTATGTTGAGATTGGGATATACAATGGCTGGACTACAGGGGTATGTGAGTGGAGGCACACTCATCGTCAAGTTTCCGGTCGTCCACATCCGACATCTACACAGTAAGATCGCCATGTTTTGCACCAAACACATCCGTACCTGCTATCCGACACCAAGTAATGGACCTCCTGTGGCTCCTCCTTGCGCCGCATTGGTTGGAGACTCGCAGCAGGCTGAATAAAGAATTACTGTCCACGAATAGGTTGTCGCTAACACAACACAAACTACGGTGGTTGGACTGGTTGCGTTGCATTCTTGAACTCAGGTACTGCGCTACCGTGAGTAGTCGGCGAGTCCGGATGAGAGGTCTCATTCTTCCAATGATTTGTAGAGGCACAGCGGTGTTACCCCTGGCTTCAGGGTGAGGGGAGCCATCGATATGGCTTCAGGACACGACTGGAAGCGACTGAGAGAACTCTGGAGGCACGACGCTACGTCACGGACGTTCGGCGTCCTCGTGTGTTAACTCTGATGTGACAGTACCGTGATGCCATTTTTCAACAGAACAGTGCTCGACCACATCATGTGTATGTGATACTGAGGTACTTCCGCAGCCAAAATGATCCTCACATATGCAAAATTTAGTTAAAACAACAGTCTAGATTGGAATGATACATATTTATTATGAAAAATTTCGACTTTAAGTGAAACATCCCCTTAGAAAAATTTATAAATGACTGCTGGTATACCTCTGCTGATTTTCAAACAGCTGAGCAAAACTGAACGTACTCAGACATTTCTATCTTTACTTATTCTGATCAACACTAAACTGACACAATATTTTTAGCGCAACGCAGTCTGACTTTCAATAATCCCTACAAAAGAATGGCTCTGACTAACAATAACTTATACCTTTCATGAATCACTTACCTCACAAAAATCTTCGTTACTCGAACTACTGCAACACAGCAAGCGCCAGTACTGCCTACTAAATGAAAGATTCTAACTACTGAGGGCAGTAACTATTGATATGAAAGATTTTGATTTAGAACAAACAATGTATTTACCTTAATAGTGTTCAAAAGTCATAACATATATATCAGTTCATGACATCCAGTCTTACAAATTTCCCTTTTATGACGGACACACGTCCAGATCGTCCGCTCTCAAAACTCTGCCATCTCTCTCCCTATATCCACCACTGCTGGCGGCTCACCCCCAACTGCGCAACACTACGCGCTCTTCACATCCAACTGCCCAACACTACAATAGCAAATATTCCAACAATGCAAATCAGCCATAGATTGCACACAGCACAGTCGGTGATTTTCCTGCAGAGCGCTACGTGGCGTTACCAATATAAAAACCTAACATAAGTTAAAGTCATCTTGAGAATGTGAGCCCTGGAAGGGTAGGAATAGCAAAGTTAAAGAGAGTACTAAAACGAAGGCGTTACAATAAAATACAGAAATATTACCATGTAGCAGTTTTACAGCATTTTGTAATATATTTTTCCCGTTTCAGTACCTAGTTTGCATTTATAAATTTTGCTTAACATTGCCCCAATTTTTTCGTCACACGCCGCCCCGTGGTAAGGATGATTTTCGTTTGTTCCAGAAAGGTATGTTATGGGTCGTCGTCGAAGATACCGACCTGTATCGTTACCATGACTATAGTCGGCATCCCCAAGTCTACTTCTTTGGTTTCTGAGCTTCCATGCTGCTTTCTACTTTACCATTTGCATTTATAATTTTTGCTTAATATTACTCCAATTTTCCAGTCACTCGTCATCATGTGGTAAGGACGATTTTCAGTTCCTCCGGCAATCTATGTTACTAATCGTCCACACAATAGTCGTTGAAGATATCGACCTATAGATCTCTATCGTTAACATGACTGCAGTCGGCATCCCCATATTAATGTAGTTTACTTCCTAATTGTATTTTCACGTGGTATCTGCACGTGCATGTAATTACTTTCCCTAGTTTATTTCTCTATCGGCAAAATGTTGATAAGATTTAATTGCGGTGGTAAGTTTCTATGAGGCCAAACTGCTATGGCCATCGGTCGCTAGACTTACACATTACTTAATGTAACTTAACTAACGCTAAGGACAACACGCACATCCATGCCCGAGGGAGGACTCGAACCTCCGACGGGGTGAGCCACGCGAACCGTGCCAAGGCGACCAAGACTGCCCGGCTACAAATGTCGATAAGAACGATGTTTTTGTCACTCATGCCAATGTCAGTAGACGACACTACTTCCTCGTTCGTTCTGTAAATTCGCCTGTTTTCGACATTAGAAGCCTACTTAACTGATGATTGGTAATGGCTTAACTACTTATATATTCTTATCTGGCCTACGAGAACTTAGTTTGTAAATTTCATATAACGTTCACTTTTTGTGAAGCGTTTGCCATTGGCTGGTGCTAACGTAATCCGTATTCGTCGAGGAAACTGCACGCTATTTAACCCGTTGCTCTGCGGTTATCAGTCACAGTTACGATCGTGCTGCCGAGGAGCCGCCAGCGCCAGCCATAGGGGTGAATGTAGCGTTATTTCTGTACAGGGTGAGTCAAAAAGGACTTTACAACTTCAGAATGATACAGAAATTTATTGAGATAACTTACAAATCAGTAGATGTGTCATTCTGTAGCAAACCACCTCAAGTTTCACAGAGAAGTGTCGATCACCATTTTGGTTCGAGATGACTACAATTTTTGATGCAAATAACACCCCATCTGCAATCATGTTTTCCCCGCACTCGTTGCAGCAAACAAGGCGTAACTTTCGCAACCGCAACTTAGATTCGATCTTTCCTTTCGCATAAATTGTTTTGTGGGGTAGGAATACACAGACGAGCCTTAAAGAAGCCCCAGAGAAAGAAATCGAATGGAAGAAACTCTAGGGAGCGAGGTGGCCTTGTGATTGGCCCTTCACGGACACCAATCCACCGACATGGGAAGCGATTATCGAGAAAACCTCCAACTTCCGTGAGGAAATGAGGTAGTGCAACGTCTTGCTAGTGTTAAATCATCCCACTTCGATCGTCTTCATCGATCTGCGGAATTAAAAAGTTTTCAAGCATATCCAGATACACATTAACAATGACAGTTTCCTCAATGAAGAAGAAAGGACCCCTCACTTTCAGTTTGTTAAGGGCGGGAAATTCTTGTGCCAAGAGTGAAATTGGAGGTTCTTTAGCATATTCGGCGCGAAATTTACGCCAAACAATTGTTGCATGGTTCGTTTCATGTAATCAAAACACTGAGCAAGCACTCTCCCCACCAATGAAAATAGCGTTCTAACTGTGCACTACGCTGGCGCTCCTGGTGGGCAAATGCGGTACTAATGCACTACCTGAATCAAACAAGACGTTGTTTGCTTCAAAATGACACATCTGCTGAATCTGTAAGTTATATCGATAAGTTTCTATATCATTCCGAAGTTGTAAAGTCCAATTTAACTGATCCTGCATTTTCTTGCTATTCCCGCACCTGCAGGGGTCACATTCTGGAGCTGACATTAACATAAAGTCGAAGCTGGCCATAATAAATATATATAATTGCGATCTAGGCCGTTATTTCAACCAGATTATAGCACTAGATCGCTGTCCTCCTATGGACAATTCCTGTGTATGTGAGAGGCTGACTGTCCAGTCCAGAAATTTTCATTAAAGGCGACAACATCCTTCCAATCAAAGACCTGTGATCGATGTACGCAAAGTAACTCAGTAACGCAGTCAACGCTAACTGAAGGCCGCCAAAGCTGCACTCTCACAAACAATATGTCATAATAACACTCTGCTGACAGTATAGGTGCTTAATATAAACATAGGGGAATTAAACATTAATTTACTCATATGGAAGTCGATATTCACTGAATACACAAATCAAATCTATAATGACCAAACAATGTTCATTTACTAAGCGACGGCGTGTTCACTGGCCCAAAGAGTTATCCTACTGCTGAATATTTAGACCGTGCAATGCAGTCCTGTCTCACCCCAAACGCTGTTAACTGTAGATAAGTTGCATGAAATTACAGTGATAAAATTACGGTGACTGGAGATCTCTCGAATTATGCATTCAACAGAATTACTGCAGATTTGAAACTCACCTATGACATGAAACATAATGGATGACTCAGTGTTCCTACATGCCAGTGCTGAGGATCATGTTCACTATATGATGAAATGGCAACACTGTTATACTGCTGTCTCTGCCGCAGAAGACGATCGGGGTTCGAACATTGGACGTCAGTGTAAGAGCCGATCCGAACCTCATCTCAAACCGAGTTTCTAGATGTGAGGAGCATCCGACAAGACACAGCGTTAGACTCAATCCCAAACATGTAACTTAATACGATAGGGCCAAGCTCAACCTGAAGCATCATCGTACACAATCGCGGGCTGTTACAGAGTCCCGCCAATGCACATTACACCACCAACTGCAAGAAGTCTGGGCATCGCAGATCAAATCGCGTGGAACGCCCCCCGTGCTCCCCGCCTCCCCTTAACGAAAATCCCTCCAAGACAACTCGCCTGTAAAGAAATCCAATGGACATTCGAGATCCACGCCTACTTTTTTAATAAAGACTACTGGCCTTTTGACAGCACTGATTCCTCTACCAATAGGGCCTTCTTACGTTTTCCCCAAGCCTCGCTACAGAGGTGACGAGCATTTACACAACAGAGTTATGAGGCTAGGCCCATTATTTTTGCTCACCATGTTCTTTGCGAAAGTGGCCGACGGCTACCTGCAAAGAGTAGCCGAATGCTGTTCTCTTCCGGCGATAGAAAGCTGAGCAGGTCAGAGTTTTTGCCTTAGGCTTGTCTTTCGGTATATTAGTGTATAACGCGCTATGTGACTCCTCACGACCTCGGCGACAGACTCCTGTTACACAAAGCCTTTCAGAGGCTGCACCGAACTCTCCACAAAGAACCGACTTTTTGTAGCTGCATTCTTCTGCCTGTCCAGTCCCCCTCACAAATTCGCCGTGCTCTGTGTTTCCCACCCATCAGAGACTCACTAGAGTAAGCTAGCCGTCACCAGGTTAGAGGTGAAAAGGAGACATGCTTCCTAAAGTAGTATGACCAGTCTCTGTAATTCGAATCATTATTTGATATAACCTCATATAATACTCTAATTAAAAATATAGATGAGAAAAATAGAATGGAATGCGAACTGGCGTGCTACGTTACAATACATGCTCTGTCTGTGGTAAATTTTTGCTGTAGATGGCCCTGGTTATTTGGTAGAGAGTCTGCTACTAGCAATATTTTTGGAAACATTTCTTGTGGAAGAAAACAGTGGTCTGGCTAAAAAGCGTTAAAAATTAATCTCAAACAGTCTTGATCGCAATAAAATACTTCTTTGCAGTGTTTACCAGTTTCGGTCCGAATGTGACCATCTTCAGACCATTTACAGCCTGAAGGTAGACGGTGGCGGTGAACAGAGAGGGTGTTGCGACTCCACCACTCTCAACTGCCCAACAGCATAGTGGTTACCTTCTCCAGATTGATAGTTTCTACGTTGCTAATATTTCTCAGATCAAGCAAAAAGTTTGTATTACGATGTTCATGTGCAGGTGACTGGCTGGTAGTCATCATCAAACCAGCTGTCCTTGTGTACTGAACTGTTTTGAGGGGCTTCCGAACTGAGTTGGTATTGGCCATGGAGTAGCGACACTTGTTCTACCATACTGACCTATAGAAAGAAGTTAATCTTTTCCAAACATGTAGTCAGATATCACGGAATTTCTCCCACAGAAGCCGAATTGTTGATGACACATCGTGAGTAGCACAGTGATACGTTGTGGTACAACATGGCCCTTAGAACCCTCTTTCCATCAGGAGAAATGTTAAATGGTGAAGGAATGGTGAAGAAATGCTTTGCCAAAGATGCCTGCCAAACTTGTCCTGCTACCTCCGCTCAGTCCATAGGAATCACCCAGGCGTCGCCCTGCCAGTGAGGCATCAGTGACTGCTATTGTTCTGTTTCCCATGCGCCACACGTAGGTAGTCAGCCTTTTGTTTTACGGACAGCCTATTGGGTCCCTGCCCCACGCCACGCAGGGTCCATCGATGGTGCCTTGCAACGAAAGTTGCCAGGCGAACTGCGGCCATGACAGCTGCCACATCTTCAGCTGCGGTGCTCACTTCGTCAGCACCAGCCCCTGAGCAACATAGTCCTGGTTCTTGCCTGCTTTCTCCTTGTGTCAGCATCTCCCACGTTGTCAGCTATAGACGCAAGGACGCAGTGTGACGTCGTTCCTCACCTTTGTGTGGTTCTACACAATCCTTATACCAGGCTCAGTACACAGATATTTAATGGCTAATTACAGTGTATCAGTTAACATTGTTTTACAAGTGGGATCATTTTGAAGGCACTAAATTACCTTTAGAATTGATATCCATATTATTATTTAACAAAACCATTGCTTCATGACATTAAAACATATGATGTCGAAATTCACCTTTTTCTGTTTCAACAAAAGAGACATCGTCTCGAAGATTTCGTCTTAATAATTAACGAATTATTTCTTTATAACGTTAACATATATGAAGTCAGAATTCACTTATTTATATTTCAACAAAAGGGTAATATTGTATCAGGACATGTTCTCCAAGCTGAAAGTAGCGTTACTGTGTCATGTGAAGAAAACAAAATCTGTAAAGAAAATGGATTAACAGCTCTTACTGTTTGGTTAGTGTCTTAGTACACTGGTGATACTAGCATCCCATGCCTTGTCTCTGACATGCAGAATTAAAGACTGATATTTATTATATACTCTACTAGTTGTCATCCCATCTGGAACAAGATTACCGTTCACCATCCCTTCGAACGCTATTATCTGCTCCTCCACTTTTATATGTCTTTGGCCTTTCGTTTTGTATTTCGCCATTCATTTTGTGAATTGTCTCTAGATTCACTGCCATTCTCCAATGAACGATAAAACTAGACACACACACACACATACATACACTCCAACAAAGTCTATACATCAAACTCCGTTCTATAGCATTTTAAACTAAAGATGAGGTGTCCCTTTTGTCAATTAGCATTATTAGTTGACGTACCTTAGAAGCTTTTGCGTATTTTGATGGACCTTTCTCATCCTGTGGTACATTTTCCTCTCATCTGTTCATCATTCGGCATCTTCACAATCGATACAAATAAAAATCAGTTGCTGCATCATGTATGAAAGGTCTCTCATCTGCTCTGCTGTCCTTATTGCCTGTCGGTCTGCTAACATAATCGTAGATCTCTTAATCGCTCTTCATACATCAACAGTTCCACGGAATGAGCCACCAGAACCATTCCCGTCTCAGAAACTTTTACTCCTCCCTCCTGTACCACTATACTAAATGACTCATAATTAACCTGGCTTTCCATGTTACGGGCTGTACTCCATCTTAACATTCAATTACAACTAAACAAATATGCACGAAAAATTAGATACCCTATATTAGCACTGGTGGTAATAATCATTCTAATCAAACTATACACTCTCATTATAATGGAATCCCATCCTATATTTTACACAACGCTCTTTCCAACACAGAGAAACCTCGTATGTGGAACAGAATCTACTCAACCATACACACTAACCTAGGAGAAAAATATTAGAATTGAATTAGTTCACGCCAGCAATTTACAGACTATCACGTTGTGATATTTTCTGTCTCACGTCCAGACATGCATGCGAAAATAAGGATGAAAACCAAGAAATAAAATTTTAATTAATTACTTTTGGTATTCCGACTACGCACCAGTAGACTGAAAAGGGCATCGAATGCTCGCACTGGTTCTCCAAAGTTATGCAGTATACCGTGTATGTGTGTGGTTCACTGTCTGATCCATAAATTTACATTAAAGCCTCCCACATCTTTTCAATCAAAGTCCTGTAATCAATGTATACAATAGAACATAGCAACGCTGTCTGAAGGCACCCAAAGCCACCACTCTCATAAGCAGTATGTCACAAAGTGTACTCTAATGTCAGTGATAAGTGCGAAATAAAAACACCGTCTAGTTAGGCATTAATTTATTCACGTAGAAATTCGATATTCATATTCTACGTAAATCAATACAAAACAAAATAATGAGCAAACAACGTTGAAATACAAAATTAGCGTGTGTTTACTGGACCTGAGCGTTAACCCACACCTAAATACTTAGGTCTTTGGAACGCAGTCCTGACCCACTCCCAATCCTGTTAAACTTCGATCAGCTTCCCCAAATGTAATGATAAATTACAGTGACTGGACGTCTGTGAATTACAGACAAACCACATACATTCAACCAAGCTACTGCGGTTTACAGACAGAAACCCGTTTATGATATAAAACCTAATAAATGACTCAGGGCTTCTCTAAGTTCCGGTGCTGTGAATTATGTTCACCACGTGCTGAAATGGCACCGCTGAAATGCTGCTAGCTCTGGCGCAAAAGACCACGGCGCCGTTGAGACTCGAATTCTGAGCAGGAGTGGATTCCGGAACTCGTCTCAAACCGATATTCAAAACCGGAGTATATCTGACAAGAAACAGCGTTAAAGTACAATCCAGATCGGCTAACTACTGAACTCCACAGGGTGAAGCTCAACCTCTCTCTACGAATCCCAGAGGCAGGATCTCCCTTCATCCCGGACATTTGCGAGCCCTTATAGATTCCTGCCAAAGCACTTTAGTCCACTAACAGAGACCGCAGTTCCAATTGCGTGGAATCCTCTGTCACCGAAAATCCCGTCAGAACTACGCGTCTCCCAACAAATCTAGCGGACATTAGCAATGTACCCAACATCTAAATAAGGAAATTAAGAGATTCACTACCGGCCTTTTGACATCACTGACTCCTCTACCAACGGGCCTTCTAGTGTTTTCCCCCAGCCTACAGAGGTGCTGGGAATTTACACCAACAGAGTTACGAGGCTAGGCCTATTATTTACGCTCACCACGTTCATTGCAAAAGCAGGCAATGGCTATTTGCAAAGGCGTTTCCAAGAAACAGCCGAACGCGCCTCTCCCCCGCCGGTAGAAAGCTGAGCTGGTCACAGTTTCGGTCTTCCGCCTATCGCTTGCTATAGAAGTGCACAACGCACTACGTGGCTCCTGACCACCTCGGCGCCAGATTCCCGTTGCACAGACCCTCACACAGCCCAGACCGAGCTCTCCGCAAAGACCCACATATTTGGAGTTGCATCCTTCTCCCTGTCCAGTCTCCCTCTCAAATCCACCAAGCTCTGTGTTTCCCACAGACTACAGATTTACGGGAATAAGCTAGCCGTTACCACGTTAGAGAGGCACACGAATCATACTGTCCAAAGTTGTATGTCCAGCCTCTGTAACTATCTTGAAATCATGACCTGCTTTGCTACAGACTTCCTTTAATATTGTAATTAAAAATATAAATGAGAAAAACAGTGAGGCATGCGACCGGGCTTCCTGCCTTATAATTCGCGCAGTGCCATCTGGGATCTCCGCTCCGATCGAGTGCCAGTTAACAAAACATCAGTTGTGAGCCAGGTTGCTTCAGCAGAGGATACAGTGGCCTTATGACACCATTCCCAACCGAAGCAGTGTACTCATCCAGGCAAGAGGAGATGGGAACTCATTCTAATAGCTGGGCTCATACCTCCAAGTTCTTTGCAGATTGTATTCATTGAAACAGCATCATCTGCCCTCACAACCGTGGAGTTTCATTTCGTTTCCTCTCCCCCTTCTGGGCGCTTCACTTTTTCTTTGTCAGGGAGTCTATTATCCTTGATCGATTTACAAGCACTTAAGACAGGAAAAGGTAAAGGTTCCATCAACCAGAATGATAGTTTGAATAGCGTAGTGGTTTATCAGGCACAGTCCTATTGTATGTGGTATGCCTTACCCTTTCTCTGATATTTGAAGGGCGACTTTCAGTTCTCATATTAAGAGCCTAAGCTCACCAGCCAAAAAACTATTTCGCACTAAAATCAGAGAAAAATATTTGTTGACAGATTTTACAAGTTAACAAAGACTGCAGCTTAGAAAACGTTTAGATATGAGTATATTATTATGTTTAGAAAGAACGCCGCGGGGAGTGGCCGTGCGGTTTGAGGCGCTATGTCATGGATTGCGCGGGCCCTCTCGCCGGAGGTTCGAGTCCTCCCTCGGGCATGGGTGTGTGTGTTGTTCTTAGCATAAGTTAGTTTACGTTAGTTTAAGTCGTTCATGAGTCTAGGGACCGATGACCTCAGCAGTTTAATCACTTAGGAATTCACACACGTTTTAGAAAAGAACTGTAGCAAGGACATGGTTGCAGTAGGTGCGGATGATGCTGGGTTGAAAGGAGAATACGCGCTCTCACAATTTTTATTCATTTTATTTTGACAACCTTGCTTTACACAATGGCGAGAAACGGATGGAATACGCTACTACTAGCATCAGATTTGAAATAGTTGCAATAATTTATAAATAATAAATAAAATGGATAATTTCAATGAATATCCAGAATACCAATCAAATATCTGTCATTTGCTTTCCTTCTTAGAAACCACCAGGCACTAGAAATCAGCATCAGGCATTCCACGTTCACCCTACATCAGTGTGCAGCGCCCGTTTATTCCTTCTTGGGCGACGACCGGATTCAGAGTCGTCTCCTCCTTACCGAGCGCTGAACTGCCTCGCGTCACCCACCAGGGCGCCCTCTTTCGCCGCTGGCGGACAACCGCAGCTCTCGGCAGCGTGATAATAACTATGGTGTAGAAACAAGTGAGATGGAGAAAAATACGACCACTAAGAAGCAACAGTGGAACACTGCAGCGTGTTATCTGGTTTGTAGGTAGTTAATTTCTACAGTAGCTACAGTAGCTAATTTCTACATGGAGAAATTCGAACAGTCAGCCTTGGAAAAAGCAGATAAGAAACCATCTCGCTGGTATCGGTATGTAGACGATACATTTGTGGTCTGGCCACATGGTAGAGAAACTTTAGACGAATTTTTTGATTACCTTAATAATATAAATCCAAGAATCCAGTTTACCATGGAGAGAGAAAATGATAACAAAATACCGTTTTTGGATGTTTTTGTTATGAGACAGACAGATGGAAGATTGAAACAACAGATATTTAGAAAAATAACGCACACAGACAGATACTTACATAAAAACTCTAACCACCATCCACAACAAAAGAGAGGTGTGATTAAAAGTCTCGTTGACAGAGAAAGACGGATTTGCACGCCGGAGTATCTAGACGTCGAATTAAAACATCTGAAGCACGCTTTTGAGAAAAATAGCTACTCAAAGAAAGAAGTAAGCAGAATTCTGCACCAAAACAACAAAAAGCCTAAGGACAAGCCTGAAAAACGATGGAAGAATACAGTCTCTCTCCCTTTTATAAAGAAAGTAACAGATCAGATTGGAAAGATTTTAAGTAAACATGATATTAGACCTGTTTTTAGACCAACGAAGAAAATTTGTCACGTTCTCCGGTCTGTAAAAGATAAACGCGCTCCTCTATCAGCCAATGGTGTATATAAAATCCCGTGTACATGTGGTAAAGTTTATATTGGAACAACAAAAAGAAGCGTAAATACACGGTTGAAAGAACACAGAAGTCTTTGCCGATTAGGAAAAACAGATAAATCGGCTGTAGCAGAACACGCTTTTCAGTCAGGAAATCATCAAGTGAAGTTTTCCGAAACAAAAATTTTATCTACGACGACGAACTATTACCCACGGCTTTGTAGAGAAGCAATTGAAATATATAAACATAGGGATAATTTTAATCGGAAAGAAGAGACCATGAAACTTAGTGATATTTGGACAGTAGCACTACAGAATTGCTAGACAGTTTTATCCGTGACGAGATTACGATCGATAGTTAAGTTTTATCTCTGACAAAGATTATCTCTGCATGTCACGTGTAACTCTGTTCACGCCCCCTTTCTACGATATATAAGTCGCTCTCAGACGTCCGACCCGTCAGTCGGCAAGACTCACCGGAGGACAAACACCCCTCTGAAGAAGTCCAGCGCAGCTCTGGACGAAACGTTAGGAGCTGAAGAGTTTCATGGACCACGACCTTACATCCCGGAAGGTTTACCAGAAGATAGTTAAAACTTTACCTGTAACTGCAGACTGTGGTCGGAGGGTCCATCTTGTTGTCCCATAAATTATGAACGTTACCTACGCCTCGCGAACAATGAACGTCGCGTTCTACATTAAAGCCTCTGATTCAGTTGTTATCCATTTTAAGGACTGGAGGCAGTGCTGTGATGATAATCGCTATCATTATATATCATGCAATACACAAATACGAGGAATGTAATACACAGCTACGCTTTTCGGGAGTGGAGTTCCCATTATCTGGCTGTGTTCAACCCATCCTACACACGCACTTAAGGAAGAACAAAACAGCCATGCCATAAGATAAAAAAGTAAAGTTATTCGCACATTTACTTCAAAATCAGCAACACCCGATTCTCTGTTTTTCTTCTTCATATTACCACCAGTGCTCCCCAGACGATGAAATGGCCTGACGACACTGTTCCCAACAGAGTCATTACACTCACCCAGGCGAGAGGAGGTGAACAAGTATGCAGCTCCAGCTGACTGCAGTGCGCCATAAGCCGTTGTCCTGTATTCCTGAGATGTAACACGGGAGTGGAAGGAACAGCATGCCAATAGTTATCTATTCAAACTGCTAATATATATCGTATAATTACTAAACTAAAAAAGGCTGCACAACAGCTGACGAAGAATGTGTTAATCTATCACGTTTGTGTATTAAGCACACTATCAAATCTTCCTCGGTGAATGGATATTTCAAGTTCTTCAAGTAGGTCATGGTTTCTTCCTTTCTTCGCTATGTGTACCACCTCCAAATCCTCTTCAATCGCTTTTATCTGGTGATCTGTCTCGTATATGGACTTGATTACTATAGATTTACCGTAATTCCCCAATATGAAAGCGTCTGTGTGCTCTTATCGAAAATGTTCTTCCTGACTGTAGTAGCTTTTAGGTTACAAGAGGTAGTCTGTAACACTAGAGTCCTAGGAATTGCAGATGACGCTAGAGACCTGTGAATTGCAGACGCTCCGGCCAGTTGTTCCAGAGGAGAAGTTTCAGTTTAGGGAATTAACTAGGAATTCAGTTCACCGTATAGATGCTGTTGTAAGCTGTCACAGTCGAAGACACGTTTCAGCAGAGGCTGCACTTGATACTTACCCCTGAGAACCGCAATGTTAGTGGAGGTACATGGGTTATATAATGCTACAACAGCGGTCCCCACTAATGAAAGCCCCCTGGGCGGCGCCAGGTGATGTAAAACACTGTTTTTCTGTTTTTGCTGGTCATAACAGGAAGAGAAGTGACGTTTAGCTTTCAGGTGAACGCCATTGCTACCAAACTTGAAGTTTGTTAACGTACAGTGCAGATACATCACTACCTACCAAGTACGCATAGGGGAGAAATCTAAATATGGTTGGCCAGAGAAGTTTGTCTTTCTGCAACTGCTCCTTGCAGCTCGGAAATTGCAGACTCTCCTGTAAGCCCCTCTCTTCCCTCCATCCCGTGTTAGGACACGACAAAACGTCGCTAGACCGCGGGACGAGCGAAACCGAGAATTAGACGGAAAGGTGATTGCAAACTCTTATTTATTGATAAGTTTTCATTGTTACACATCCCGCGGAGTAAAGCTGGCTTTGAATAACCTATTGCTGAACGTAACAGAGGCCACCGTAATTTTGGGGTATGCCTCACGTGAAGACGTATTCATTCCTCGCATTCCGTTGATACCTGGTGATTTACGAGTAAATATGCCTTTCGATTTAAAGTGATTGCACTTTCCCAGCGGCTTACATTCTCTATTATTATCAACAAAGCACGAGGCCAGTCACTTCGTGTGGTCGATGTTAAACATCGGGGTACTGCAGCTAGTGCTTAATAATGTTGAACTCATGTAGTCTGTCCGCTGCACTCATTGGCACACTAATGGCTCTCTGCAGTCTTCTTCCAAAAGCAGCTTTTTCATAAATTCGCGGGTTGAATGATTGTTTAGGAATCACAGAAACTGTTGCTGTTCGCTTTCTAAAGATAGTAAGGATTTGCAATTTGTCTTGCCCCATTAACTCCGGGTCGAAAAATTGAATACGATTATTAATATCTAGGTTTCTAATCCACTCCGCCACTAGGACATTGCAATTCATAAAATCATTCCTCGTGCCCTTATAGCATCGTAGTACGCACTCTGCTCTTATACTGTACTCCTGGTAGATTCCTTCAGTGCACAACGGTCACAACTCGGAGACTCCACACTACCCAATTTATAGAGCCCGTTCACTGTAATTTACGATGTGCTGGCAGTTATTGTTCCAGAGATTTCTTACGCTCTTCTGCTTACGGTAATGGCAGGTGTCTCGGACGAAGCCTATTTCTTCGAAGACGAGTAGTTCCTTATTATCTCGAATTTTGTGATAATATCTAAGCACAGTCTCTTCTACGAATGTGTAGTGGGTAGGTATTGCTTGTCAGGGGGGAAATCAGTAGGCAGGAGTTGTGTCGGAGAATATTGGCATCAAACTGCACCTTGAGCTCACTGGTTCGTTGTTTCTTGTTAAAGTGAAACGCACAAACCTCGTTCTTACTGGTACTGGGCTACAGTCTCTATTTTCTGATATATGAGTTGAGGGCCACTAAGTCCTGATTTAGTGTTACCTCTGACTGATCAAGCCCTTTAGACCGACGAGCCAGAGCGATATCGTCTGCATAGCAAAATTTCCTTGAAGATATTTTTGGAAGGCCAGAAACGTAAAGGATGATAATGATAGGTGCGGGAACTAAGCTTTGTTTCGTTACTGAGCTTCTATTTTCGTCTGAAAGTATCGATTACTTATCATGTTATTAATAGGTGACACTATTGTTCGCCATTTAGTTATTTTCAGTACTTTTTAAATCATCCCTTCCCTCCAGACTGTATCATATGCTGCCGTATGGGCGATGAAAGGCGCCAGAGCTACCACTTAGTAGTTGCTGCTTCGGTGAGGCTTAAATACCCCTTATTCTATTGGAATGTGTTCTAAAACACACACACTAGTTCTCCCCAGGAGCTTATACCTGCAACTAAAGAGTGAAATTGGCCGAAAGTTACGATGATTTCTTGGGTTTCAAGATTTCCACAATTTTTGTGTTTTTAGTTCCTTGGGAAGTGAGCCTGTCTTCAAAATAACAGAGAAGAAGCGAGTCAGCCATTGTTTGGCATTTTTCCTAAAGATGGGATAAAAATTCTGTATGTATATTACCAGACCTTGGATCCTAGTCACATTCAACCCTAGCTAAAGCTACGTCTGTTTCACCTAATATGAATGGGGAGGAGAATTTTGAATAGCTTGGAGACTGGCCGTTCAGATTTGTTAATTTTTTATCCTGGAGGTGTGCTGTTTACGTCTGGATGATCTGGATTTTTTTACTACATGGTTAACAAAATGACCGGCTGAAATAACAGGCACCTGATTACATTTATTAAAGGAGCCACTCAATTTACGGAACAAGGACAACGCCTTCCCATTTAAATGTTTGAGATTAAAGTTTTCTATCGTCTCACATCAGCGTACTTTCCTTTCTCTATGAAGACTATGAAGAAGTTCATCTGCAATGTCTCTGTCTCCACTTTTGTTGGTGTTCACATCTCTCATTCCACTCTGGGATATATTCTCTATACCCACGAAGAAAGTTGAGGAGATGTACGAAAAGAGCGCCAACGAAACGGCTGTTGCTCTCGACTTCTTGTGGAATGAAACAAATATATTTTACAGGTGGTTCAATAAACCTGTAAATTTGTTTTTCTAAAATTCCGTTTTGGTCGTGACACTAGCTTACAAGTGGGATGGATAAGCCAATATTGAGAATAACAAGTCTTTGCTACCTATGTGGCAGGTCTGACAATACTTTTATTGATGTAAGAATTGTTTGGTCTTTACGATGGTGGGAGACAATACAGAGGTCTCCGTAATAGCATTTCTGCCATGCAGCAGGTCTAAATGTATCCAAATAACTGGCGTCAAGGACTATGTAAAGGCTGTTATTTTCTGCTCAATCAAGAAACAAGTACATTGCCACAGTCGTTGTTCTGTGCATACTTCCACTGTTCGTGATGGCTGTTAAAATTACCAGCATATATTAATGGATGGACAGTAACTGGTAGAACATTTGACGGTCACTGTACTTTATGTGCTTCGTGGATATTATGGACAATGAGCTCTTCAAGCTTTATTGAAAGACTATGAATTTCATCTAACGTACTTGCTGAGATTAGGTGTGTATGATCAGTGTTAGCTCTAACGTATATAACAACAGCACAGTGCCTATATGTTGTGGTAATTTGGGCCAATAAGCCCATGGCCATATAATCTTTCTCTTTTACGAAGATCGTCTTCGTATGGTGCACGTCTATTGTACTAGTTAAAATAAATTTTTACAACTAATCACTTTTTACTCGGCTAATTCCTTCCGTATTTAGCTGCCAAACAAGTACTGAAGTTTCCCGTTTTTTATTCATTTGGTATTGAAAAGGACCCTTTGGCAGTATTTGGTTGCATGCTTGTAGCCAGCAAGTCCAGTAAAAGTCTGACTGCTGAGACGCTCTAACACATTTAGCGTCATCAAGGGTGCACGTGCAGTGTTTTACCGCTGACGCGAGCTAGACTTAACCTCTTTTTACCGAGTGTCCTAGACCCACTAGCGAACACTTTTTATCGCTAACGACGCATACATTTTCTTACGTAGATTCACTGTGAAGTGACTGACAGAGGTTACTGCGTATTGTACTGTATATCAACGTTTCCCCCGATTCCACCCATGGACAGAGTTTGGGAAGAATGGCTGACTGAACGTCCCTGTGCTAGTTGTGATGGCTTTTATTCTGCTGCTTAATTTTATACGTTGTCAATCTTTGCAAGATAAAAATCTATGGGCTGAAAAAAGTGTCAATTGAAATGTAGTTCCTGAAAATTACCAAAACAGGTTGTCACGTGATGTGCGACGTGTTTTCTCGAAAGTAAGCCAGTTAAGTTGTTTCTTCGTGTCTGATACTTTGCATCATCAGTCAGACAAGACTATGGTTACACTATATGCACTGGCCTTCATTGCCTACACTGGACATTGCCTGATCGGCTTAGATTAGATTAGATTGTTTTCTTTCCATTGACTCAAAAAGTCAGGTGATTCTAGTGGGAGTGGAACATGTCAGAAAGTGTAAGATAAAAACATAAAACATTTGAATATAATACTTACTGTACTGATCATTTCTCAGGAAATTGTCGAAACGGATGAATACAATTCGGTAAAATGCAACAGCTAATATTTACAGAATTAACACGCTGTCAGAATGAAACATTGTTATGCGTTATTAATAAATTTATCATACACAAAATACCTAATCTTCACTGTTTTGACCAAAAACTGAAATCTAACAGACATTTTTACTTAAGCTGGCTCAACAGTATCTGTTAAGCTGTTCATCTACAGATTAGAAGGAGTTGTCTATCAAGAAGTCTTTCAAACTCTGTTTAAGCCGTGCTTTATCTGAAACCAAATTTTTGAAGGTTGCTGGCAATTTATTGAAGATGTGTGTTCCTGAATATTGGACTCCTTTTTCGACCAAGGTATTTGATTTTAGGTCTTCATTTAGATTGTTCTTATTCCTAGAATTGATACTATGTATTGAGCTATTGGTCAGAAATACAAATGTATTACTTGCAAAAAAGTTAGCTAAGGAATAAATATACTGAGAAGTAGTGGTTAAAATACAAAGTTCATTGAACAGTTTTCTGCATGATGTTCTTGAATATATACCACAAACGATTCTTATCACAGGCTTTTGCTCCGTAAAAACTTTTGCTGTGTTTGATGAGATGCCCCAGAATATGACCCATATGACATAATAGAATGAAAGTAAGCAAAATATGCATTTTTTAAATATTTATATCACCTTCATCTAACATCATGGGCACCGCAAATACAGACTTGTTTAGGTGCTTAAGCAATTCTGTGGTATGCCCTTCCCAACTGAATTTACTATCAAGTTGTAATCCAAGAATCTTAACACTGTCAACCTCTTTGATCTGCATGTCTTTATATGTTATACACATGCCAGAAGGAAATTTCTTACAGGTTCTGAAGTTTAATGACAATGAATTAGCTTTAAACCATTTATTAATGCCAGTGAAAGTTTGATTATCAGCTGTTTCTAAATCTGTAATTGACTTGCTGCTTATTGCAATGTTTGCATCATCTGCAAGCAAGACAGACTTAGCATCTGGCACTATAACAGATGAGTGATCATTAATGTACACAAGAAAAAGCAATGGACCTAAGATGGAACCTTGAGGAACACCTCATGTAATTAATTCCCAGTCAGATGAAGAATGACTGCTTACTGAACAGGTATTTTGCAATGACACCCTTTGTTTTCTGTTAGATGTATAATACTCAAACTATTTCACTGCATTGCCGGTGACACCATAATATTCTAATTTACTTGAGAGAATGCTGTGGTTTACACAGTCAAAGGCTTTTGACAGGTCACAGAAAATGCCAATAGCCTCTAATTTATTATCTAATGCCTTAAATACATTCTCACTGTTTGCGTAAATACCTTTCTATGTATCAGAACCCATCAGAAATCCAAACTGGGACTTGAACAATATATTATTTGCCGTCAGATGCTTAAGGAGATGCTTGAATACAACCTATTCAAATATTTTTGAGAAATCCGTCAAAAGTGAAAATGGTCGATATTTTGATGATATCTCTCTATCCCTCTTCTTGTAAAGAGGCTTAACTTCAGCATATATTTAGCCAGTCTGGAAGTGATTCGCTGATAACTGATTGATTACACAAATAGCTTAAGATAGAACTCAACTGGTATGAGCACTCTTTGATTAACTTCGTTAATATAGGTCTGGTACGCTTGAGCGTCATTTAAGAATGGACAACAGAAGTATTTTGCTTGCAATATCTTCTGTAGATCAACAGTGGTTTCCCAGAATCCTTTATTTGAATCGCAGCTTGTCTTATGCTTTATGAACATATGTATTGTCAGTCCTCTTCGTAACTCTATACGTCTTAACACCATCCAATAAATTAAGCAGTTGCATCTCACAAATCCTGTGAGGTACCTTGGTAACTGCTCATTACTAGAATTTTTACCAGACTTAATTTTCTCTCAGATCACAGTATCATCTGCAGAGAGCCTGCATAAGCTACTAAAACTGTCCTCTAAGCCATTAATGTATGACATGAAAATAAATGGTCATCATTCGCTGTTTGCTTCTTATGTTTGTAGATTAGAAATGAAATGTGCAGAGACGAACACCAAACCCCAGTGTACACGAGGTTTATTCGAAAAGTAAGGAATGATTGGTCGTGAAGTGTAAAATACAGTGAAAATCTGATGAAGCTTCACACAGATGCGTTGGACACTGTGTCTAGTACGCCTGTCGATCGCATCACGTTACTCTTTTCAGTTCTGAGCTCACAGTCAGAACGGAAAGAGGGCCTGGCGAAAGATTACGCCTGAAGCTATGCAATCCACATAACATAACTGTCTTGCAGTTCATTCTACACGACAATTCTCGACCGCACTCTGCAGGGGCAATGAAGATTCTCCTGCAGCTTTTTCGATAGGAAATGTTTGATCACCCAGAATACAGCTCGTAATTAGCTACTCCTGAGGTTCATCGCTGCTCAAATGAACCGCTGGCTATGAAGACAATATTTTGACACAGACAGCGAGCTGCAGACCATAGTAGAAAATAGTCGAAAAGCACTGGCGGCTGTCTTCTGTAACGAGGGAATTGAAAAGTTTTTACAACGGTACGACAGATGTCTAAGTCTGAGCGGCGACTGTGTAGAGAAGTAGCTGGAAGGTGTAGCTAACGTTTTCAAATACAACAGTTTTGACTTTCACTGTGGTTATCATTTCGCGACCTATCGTTCCTTACTTTCCGAACAGCCCTCGTATTTAGTATCAAAGATAAAACACATTTACACGTAAAAGTCTCGTCAATGTGACCACCGCCTACGTTCAACATCAACGTATATTACCCACTCACAGACCGCAGATGGCAGCGCTAACAATGGACGGTAGCGTGGAGGACGTGGAAAATAGAGCTGTCGTTGTCGCAATGCGGAAACAACGATTTATGACCATTGGCTTTCCGGTCGAGGATGGTATCATTTACGAAAAGGCTAATTTTGCAGACTGTTCATGTACCATAGTGGTTAAAGTATACCTTGCATTGGAAAATGGCGCCACTGAGACAATTGTGGTGCATCACGGGCCACAAATGATACGGGTGAACGACGCCTGGGGAAATGTGTACAGGAAATGAGACGTGCTACTGTTGAGCAAATAACCAAAAAAACTGTCATCAATGAATCCTGAAAGACCGTTCAGAGAACATTCCTGAGCATGGCTGTCTACAGCTGGCAACTGGTTCATGGAACCATGTTGAGTGAAGTTCATCGGTGACGGAGGCTAGATTTTGCACGCCAATAGGCACAGTGGATCACAACAAGTATTCACCTATCCTTAGGGACCCTGTCCACCTCTACATGCAGTTGGTTTTTCCTCGGTATGTTGGCATCTACCAGCAGGCCAATGCAACGTGTCACAATGCTCGCACTGTATGAGGGTGGTTCGAAAATTTACCGTCTACCCCTAGCCACCAAACATCCCGGATTTAAACCGAATCGAGAATCTGTGAGACCACCTCTATCGGACTGTTTGAGCCATGGATCCTCAACCGATAAACCTAGGGTGGTCGACATGGCTCCACCTCCCAGAACTTTACTGACTCTCTTCCTGCCCGCCTCGCAGTAGTCATCGCTGCTAAAGCTGGCTGTTCAGGCTTTTGAGAGTTGGCCATACTAATGTGACTGGACAGTGTATTAGTCAATAGAGGTGTATATGAAATTACTTGTCCTGACTGTGATAAGTTTTATTTTGGTCAGTCAGGCAGAGATATAGCGACTATATTACCTGAACATGAACGCCGCTGGAGGGAGCAGATTTACGACTCCACATTCTCAGAGTATGTACTGAGACAGATCCACTGCCACGAACCACAGTCCCAGACCCTCTGATTAGCCAAAAACTTATTCTTCTCGAAGCCGTAGAAATCAATAAACATCTGGCACACGGTCTTCATTAAACACTGAACGACAAAATGTAGCTCAATATCTCCTCTCCCTAATTATCCATTAAGCAAAAGATCTCTCCAATTTTTCCAGCACTATCTGTTCCACCTGAAATGTATGCGCAATTGCGAATACGAACAACTATCAGCAGTATAAGGGGATGACGGTAATGCAGATTTGTGGCCTATCGGGACCCGAACCAGAATTTCCCGCGGCCGCCTTAACTGCTTTGGCTATCCGCGCTCGACTCACGGCCTGATCCAAACTGATGTCGTAGTTACTCCGTCACAAACTGCACTCTTACGCGACATTTTAACTGTAAGTCGCTGCCTAGTGTCCGCAGATAAGCACAACATTGCAGTGTTTGTGTTGCTTGTATGTCCAAAGGAATACTGCTTCGTTCTTCTTGACAATAAAGGCATTGCAATATCGTACTTCTTCGCCGATATCAGGCAGCTCCTGTACGGGAGTTACGTAATGTGTGTACAAGTACAGGTTGTGATACATGAATGTCATATGGAAGTCTATGTCTGGCCGTCAGTCATGCACGGATAGAGAAAGCGCTTATGGTGATCGCTCGCATAAAGCGCGGTATCCGGGTTCGGCTACCAGTCCGGCACAAACTTTCATTGTCGTTATTTCCTTGTATAGCTGATGATTGTTCCTACCCGCAAATGCAAATACATTTCATAAATTTCACAACGGATGTATCTGTCGCGGTGCCTGTGCATCATTCTACATTTACATCTACATGTATACTCCGCAAGCCACCCAACGGTGTGTGGCGGAGGGCACTTTACGTGCCACTGTCATTACCTCCCTCTCCTGTTCCAGTCGCATTTACATTCGTGATCTCCTAGTGAGGCATACGTAAGGGGAAGCAATATGGTCGATACCTCATCCAGAAACGCACCCTCTCGAAACCTGGACAGCAAGCTACACCGCGATGCAGAGTGCCTCTCTTGCAGAGTCTGCCACTTGAGTTTGCTAAACATCTCCGTAACGCTATCACGCTTACCAAATAACCCAGTGACGAAACGCGCCGCTCTTCTTTGGATCTTCTCTATCTCCTCTGTCAACCCGACGTGGTAGGGATCCCACAATGATGAGCAATACTCAAGTATAAGTCGAACGAGTGTTATGTAAGCCACCACTTATGTTGATGGACTACATTTTCTAAGGACTCTCCCAATGAATCTCAACCTGGAACCCGCCTTAGCAACAATTAATTTTATATGATCATTCCACTTCAGATGGCTAAAAAAATGGCTCTGAGCACTATGGGACTCAACTGCTGAGGTCATTAGTCCCCTAGAACTTAGAACTAGTTAAACCTAACTAACCTAAGGACATCACAAACATCCATGCCCGAGGCAGGATTCGAACCTGCGACCGTAGCGGTCTTGCGGTTCCAGACTGCAGCGCCTTTAACCGCACGGCCACTTCGGCCGGCCCACTTCAGATGGTTCCTTACGCATACTCCCAGATATTTTACAGAAGTAACTCCTGCCAGTGTTTGTTCCGCTATCATATTATCATACAGTAAAGGATCCTTCTTTCTATGTATTCGCAATACATTACATTTGTCTACGTTAAGGGTCAGTTGCCACTCCCTGCACGAAGTGCCTATCCGCTGCAGATCTTCCTGCATTTCGCTGTAATTTTCTAATGCTGCAACTTCCCTGTATACTACAGCATCATCCGCGAAAAGCCGCATGGAACTTCCGACACTATCTACTAGGTCATTTACATATATTGTGGAAAGCAGTGGTCCCATAACACTCCCCTGTGGCACGCCAGAGGTTACTTTAACGTCTGTAGACGTCTCTCCATGAGGACAACATGCTGTGTTCTGTTTGCTAAAAACTCTTGAATCCAGCCACACAGCTGGTCTGATATTCCGTAGGCTCTTACTTTCTTTGTCAGGCGACTGTGCGGAACTGTATCGAACGCCTTCCGGAAGTCAAGGAAAATGGCATCTACCTGGGAGCCTGTATCTAATATTTTCTGGGTCGCATGAACAAATAAAGTGAGTTGGGTCTCACACGATCGCTGTTTCCGGAATTCATGTTGATTCCTACAGAGTAGATTCTGCGTTTCCAGAAATGACATGATACGCGAGCAAAAAACATGTTCTAAAATTCTACAACAGATTGATGTCAGAGATATAGGCCTATAGTTTTGTGCATCTGCTCGACGACCCTTCTTGAAGACTGGGACTATCTGTGCTCTTTTCCAATCATTTGGAACCTTCCGTTCCTCTAGAGACTTGCAGTACACGGCTGTTTGAAGGGGGGAAGTTCTTTCGCGTACTCTGTGTCGAATCGAATTGGTATCCCGTCAGGTCCAGTGAACTTTCCTCTGTTGAGTGATTTGAGTTGCTTTTCTGTTCCTTGGACACTTATTTTGATGTCAGCCATTTTCTCGTTCGTGCGAGGATTTAGAGATCGAACTGCATTGTAGTCTTCCTCGTTCTTCTTAACAATAGAGCCATCGCAATATCGTAACTGTCTGCTCCACTCTCTTCTCCCATTATTCTTCTATTTATTTATTCAGTTTTGGTGGTTTACATGCCCCATACAATCGTTTACCATATGTACAACATCACTAGAGCAAGAGAAAACTGTTAATGGGCCGGCAGGAGCGGCCGTGCGGTTCTAGGCGCTACAGTCTTGAGCCGAACGACCACTACGGTCGCAGGTTCGAATACTGCCTCGGGCATGGATGTGTGTGATGTCCTTAGGTTAGTTAGATTTAATTAGTTCTAAGTTCTAGGCGACTGATGACCTCAGAAGTTAAGTCGCATAGTGCTCAGAGCCATTTGAACCATTATTGAAAACTGTTAATGCCACTGATATATCAAGTCTATCATTTCTTTTACCTCTTTTAACCTTTATCGCGTTCGTTTGCATACGGAACGAATGTGCTTAGTAATTGCGTTTGTTTAAAATGGAGAAAATTTACAACGATCGGTCGCTAATAATTTGTTTTTTGAAGATCTAGATTTCAACCACAGTGTGGCTATCATCAGCGCAGTAAGATGCAAGTCAAATCATCATTTTTGTTTGTCTATAGAAATATCCCATGCTACAGTATGTCAGTATTTCAGTTTAACATTTCTTCGAAGTTACGATCTGGACCTATTTCCTACAGCTATATTGGCTAAGCATTTCCGAGTGATAACATGGTTTATTTAGTATACCTCTGTATGTGTAATGGACATTTAATTACAAGCAAATTAAAATATAATAGAAGGCAAGAAAACTGAGATTTTATACAAACAGATGCGACAGGTTACAGATTTACATATTTTCTACCATTACATTTTAAAAAGAAATAAACATAAACTGACAACGACTCGGTTGGGGTGAAACATGCTTATGCATAAATAAAAATAAAATTGGGGTCTTGCAAAGTGGTTTAAGTCAGTCAGATAAAATAAAAATTGCTTATCTCTGCGTTAGTAATAGATTGGAGGTATTCATGTTCTTAATATTAAATTGTAAATACAAAATTGACTGAGATTTCCATCTGCTACACTGTTAGTAACACTAGCTTGCTGCGGCGCGGTTCCTGCCGTCCCTTTACGACGAACCTGCACCTGCTCGTGAACATTATCTCAGCAGATCATCAGTATGGAAGCCGAGCGAAACCTATTGTACTTCGACGTGAACCAGGTTGCAATTAAAGTCACTAATCTACGTTTCGGGAGATAGTTTTCACACGAAATGAAAGGTTGGAAATTTTGTCCTTAATTAATATATTCTGAAACTTAGGTGAACAAGTGTCACTGCCAAGCCCGTGCTAGTCTTAACACAGTCACTCACAATCCCTTTCACTCACGTTAGCAAGTTTGTGGTGTTGCATTTCCCGAAAACGTAATAACTACAAAAATACGGATTGTTTTTGATTGAGAATGCTCGACAAATATTAAGTCTGTCGGCACCTAATGCAGTCACAGTTTTTAGCCACCGACCTGCTCAATACTCCACGCGCAATTTATGTCTTTTCTCGTCACAAAATTCACTTAAAAATTCCGAAATTTCTACACACCTATCGGAAAAATTATGCCGTCACTTTACAACACTTTTGACGTACGAAACACTGCTAGATCCGGCAACTTTTAATTTCCGTCGGAGCTACTACTACACACGTCCGAACTGTTTCATGGCTAATCTCCGACTCCTCTCTAGAATACTCTAAGTCTTCTCTCCCAGCAGAGAAAGGCCCGCGAAGAATATTGCTTTACGATTGGTCAGTTTACTCAACAGCCAATAGCAAAACAACATTCTCCCGCGTCAGTCCGCGCTTTTCATCAATAACCAATCGCAAAATAGTAAACCTAACGACTGCACTTTTTACGGACGTAATTATCTAATGTGCTGAAGTTTTGTTTATGCATAAAGTTATTTACTGTTGTTATTTATAACTGAATTAACTTTACCTTTACCATAAACTTACTTTACAAATCTATTCTACAGAATTCCCCTTTGTCTACATCCATACTGCTTCGAAATTATCCCACACTAAATCCCACTACATAACTCGTTAAACAATTATCTTCATATTAATCTTAAACCACACTCACGCATCATTCATACTGCTAAAACACATTTATAACATTTTACATACACAAAAAGACATAATAACACTTTATGAAAATACTAGAACAGTTTATGAAAAACATTTATTACTTTAGTGCACTCTAGTGGGCACAATCGAAACTAAATCACTGTCCCCTATCCAATACTGTCCTCTATCGGCTGATACAAAAAGTACGTGTGCGTCTAGTCTCGCATCACCATTTGTCACTATCCAGCTCTGAGACACATCTCCCACTTAACTACCTCCAAGACAGGATCAGTATACGGCGCTACTGTATCACATACCTAGAAGGTAAGATATGCTTACGTTTCTTCAACAAAAGTCACATTACTGAAATTTCCAAGGGTCCCTTACGAAGTTTACAAATGGACGAAGGAAGAAACTATGTAAGTTTTCCAGTTTATTTCGCCACCAAAGAAAAGACTTTCAAAGTTGTTTCATAGAAACCTAGCCGTCTGTATTATTACAAGAGACTCCAAAGAATATGCTTATCCGCTTCTGCTAAACTTTTAAAAGAATACGAAACTGTGGAAGTCTGCTACAGGCAAGAACAGAATGCCAGCATTAAACAAGGACGTCTGTATTATCCTATAAATGTAATAAGATTTTAAACATTTCTGGTTAATGTATGCTCCAATTTTCACTCATAAAGAATGGAATGTAGTTGTAGAATTACAAGCAGGGGAGGGTATTGTATATGGGGGATAGTATACCAACGAACACACGATCTTCCTTGTTTATGTGTCACTCTAGTGACTGATTTTAGAATCCCATGAAGGAATGTGTGCCAGAGACCACCATAAGGAGTTTCCATTTTCTACTATTTCTGTTGTTGTGAGACAACAGGTTATGTTTTTTGAGATATGAGGTCGTGTTTTGCGCAGCGTTTGTCACTATTACTAGTTCTAAGTACTTAATTTTCGTATAATACATTAGATCTATTTGAAGGATATTGATAATTCTACAGTTATAAAAGAATGGTGGTCAAAATTATGTATATTTCTAAAACTAACTGCATAAGGTATGGATAGCTAAGCCATACTTCATCGGCTGTGCACCACCTTGTCTCTTAAACAGGAAGAAGACCTTCTAGCATGGAACACGTGAAATTTGAAAATTAACTGTGTTACTTTAATGTCTTAACGGTTTCCCCGTCTTGGAAATTTAAGTTGGTTCCCAGTAGCTTCCATTTCAAAAATTTTTGAGTTGTAACTGGTATTTGATGGTACTACTTCTTCTTTTGGTTTCACGTACTGATTGTTGTGTGTAGTAGAGTAATAATGTAACACACAGACGACTATATTCATTACTGACGAGATTTTCTCGACTGCAACGCTTTTCAATTTCAGTAGAGTATTTGTTCCTTGATGCATCACCATATTATACCTTGGAAGATTTTCTTACATTTGGAACACCTTATTTATCAGCAATGATTTTTGTAATTTCAGAAAAAGACTGTATCATACATAAAGTGAATGCTACCATTTTAAAATGGGAAAAGAAAAAATATTCAACTTCTGTTACAGGGCTGACTAGAGGCGAAAGACCGAAATGTTTTCAAAGTACATCACTCTCCGCTACTAGATTTCTTCAAGCACAGACGCGTGTTCCGTATATAAATAAGGCATTTCCATGTGAATGTGTAGCATTCCTTATTTTGTAAGTGGAACTCTTTGAGAGAACATTGCTACCAACGTGACCTACGACAGACGTCAAAAATTCGTGAGTGATTCAAAATGTCTACAATGGTATTAAAAATAAAAATGAAAAAACACACATGCAAGCCTCTATTCTGTCATCTCTCTGAAAGCTAGACGCAACATTTTATTTGGCGAATGAGAACGTTAAATGTAGCAGGAATTATTTTTCGTTTATCAGTTAGGATTATTTAATAAAATACTGATCCACATAAGAAGGCTGCAACAAAATGTATTGCACAGACGAAGGGGAATACATTTCTTTTTCCAGAGTTTTATTCTGTGGAATGATAGATATGTTTAGAACTTCGAATTACTTAACAGTTACATGGAAAGGAATCAAAATGTAGAGTGTTGTGACCTCAGCATTTATTTCTAGGTGTTTAGTGTATAATGTCGACAGCAGTTACAGAGAAACAAAGTTGCATTAAGGACCTGCAGACTTTTTGGTCCAGGGCCCGCGAATCCTTCATTTCAATGGAAGCGCCAGGTGCATTCTACCGCTGCAGGGACCAAAAAGAGAAACTGCTGCCACGGGAGTCTCAGTGAATCTCACTTTAAGCGACGTGGCGAAGGGTGACGTGAAATGCGGCCCCGCGGGCGGCCGCTGTAAGTGAGACATGGGCCCGCGCCGGCCGCCATTAGTAAAGACGAGGAGGTCGTAAATCCTGCCGCCCGGACTCGCCTCGTCCTGTCCCTCTCCAGCGGCAGTCCTTCCATCGCGCCGCGCCGCAGCGCGCGCGCCATCTACCTGCTGGCTTCAGACGCACCGCCGCCCTCATTTGTCAGTGCGACGACAGCGCCGCGACGACATGTTGCGGCCGGCCTGACTGACTGGCGAGGCACTGAACCAGCCGACCAATGGCGGGAGTTGGACAAAGTGGAGGAGCCACCAGCAGCGCACCTGAATATGTCCGCTGCTGATATACGAACCTCCGTGAGGGTGAGGTTCACAATCGGTGGGGCCGTCCGTGGCAGCATTCAGTGGATCCTTGATAGTGACGGATGTCAACAGTGAGCTTTCCGCTCTGCCACTGCTGTTGTTCACTCAGCCGACGTATTTTGTCACCGCCTGACATACTGGAGCGCGAACACTTCCTATAATACCAGTGTTAAATAATCAATCCAGTTCTTTATTTTCAGTTCTACAGATTCTATGAAATAGTTAAAAATTGAAACTTTCTTTTGGCCACAGGTGTAATAATAGAGTCTGCTCTTATTCACTATTTAACAGATTATAGTCCCTACCAATGATATCAATACAGAATTGAGTGAAGGGAGCAACATGTATAGCTGACTATATCCAAAAGGAATGTCCATTTTATCTGACTTTCAGAGAGAAAATGAGACAGGAGCTGTGGGGCACATTACTAAATGACATTAGTACCCAACCATTAGTCCTGAGTGCAAACAGGTACTAGTAACCCTCCATCCTCCCTCTATTGTCAACCTTAGTGTGCAGCTAAACATTCGAATGAAAAACAATTTTCTTTGAACACTTTTACTGGCAAAGTGACGAAAGATAAATAATATTTAGTTTTTGTAGGTGTTTTATTAAATCATGTATTCAGAAATCGATGAGACAATTAGTACTTCTCATTTCTGAAAAACCTACTTTATAGAATGATGAAGCAGTTCTCAGTCTTTCTCCAATGCTACCTACAACTATTTCCCAGGAAAGGAAGCTATTTTCTCACAATAAGGGTTGACGCTTGTTACAAAACTTGCTTCCTGTACTCCATTTCCCCCACTAGCGACACCTGCTTCACCCACGTTCTGCACCTCATTTAAAGCGAACAACTGTGTATGTTACTTGATTGCTTTACTCCTTACTTCTAAAATGCAGAAGTTGGAAGACTTCAGGCTGCCAACGCCTTGTGACTGGCCATTGCCACTAACAGTAATTGCATTAACAATAACATTATCTAAGCTGCAAAACACTATCTAGCTACTACATAGTTACTGTGGTGCTGTGCTGTCAGTTAGTTCGCTTATTTTTGCGAAGTGATGGTGAACCAATCTCTGGGCTTTTGCTGGTTCAAATGGGTCAAATGGCTCTGAGCACTATGGGACTTAACATCTATGGTCATCAGTCTCCTAGAACTTAGAACTACTTAAACCTAACTTACCTAAGGACAGCACACAACACCCAGTCATTACGAGGCAGCGAAAGTCCCTGACCCCGCCGGGAATCGAACCCGGGCGGGGGAAGCGAGAACGCTACCGCACGACCACGAGCTGCGGACAGCTCTTGCTGCAATTACCTCAGTTTTGCTGTCATAGATGCATGGTACAATACGTATGTGTAGTGGGTCGACTATTAGTGGAAGTAGTGGAAGATGTTCATAGACTCGTTTCACAATCTGTAACCTCCACCACGAAACACAACTGAACCCTTCTGTTTTTACCTTTCGGATAATTTCATTTTATCCGTCAGAGGCTAATTACACGTAGGTGTGGGTAATGTGAAGAACTGTACGACGATGTGACATTTAGCTTTCTGAGCGCAATAGCCGTAATTTTTTTCAGAAACATCCAACAGAGAACGTGTTGATCAGCAAGTGTGTGTCCATCGCAGAAAGGTCAGAAGGATGGGATGTGTCGATTAAGAAGTAACAGTTCGACTGCAGTATAGGAATTAGCAATACACATCGAGCGATAGATTCATTAGATCACCAATTACTTTTCAGATCCGTCATATAGTTTTAAAGTTTAGTTTACTTCAGGTCTGATACAGTCAATTAATTTTTCGGCTGGTCATATTTTAATACAGGTGAAAGTACAAAGAAAAAGAAGGACAAACATGGTTCCTGGAAATTGCACCATTTCTGCAGGGCGTGTGTTCTGCATCTTGATAAAACATTCACGAACCACGTAAGTATTAAACCAAATAGCTTCCCAAAGACGAAAAAGTGCAACACTACGCAGTACTACATTTGTGCGTCAACATCTAAGTGGTGTAGCTATCCTAATCACATCAGTGACGAAGGCAAAAATACTTTGTTGACCTCCGATCTAAGTAGGGAGAAACGCTCATTATAACAAAATGAGGGAAACCAGAGCTCTCACGGAAAGATACAGGTGTTCGTTTTCTCCGCGCGCTGTTCGAGCTTGGAATAATAGTTTAAATATTGTGAAGGTGGTTCGATGAATCCTCTGCTAGCACTTAAGTGTGATTTGGAGAGTATCCATGTAGATGTGGATGAACACTAGTAAGGGAACTTCGGTCGAGAGTGTGAATCGACTAGGAGTGCAAACTTTAAATTTTCCGGTTTGGGCTCGACTTGGCATCCGCTTGCCAGACAATTGCTGTTGATTTTTAATTATTTCTTGGTATTCAGGTAAGAGAAAACACTTTCGTGAGGAGGGAAAATAACATACGCACCTTGTAAATTTGGCGCTTTCGGCCGGACGGTGTGGCCGTGCGGTTAAAGGCGCTTCAGTCTGGAACCGCGTGACCGCTACGGTCGCCGGTTCGAATCCTGCCTCGGGCATGGATGTGTGTGATGTCCTTCGGTTAGTTAGGTTTAATTAGTTCTAAGTTCTAGGCGACTGATGACCTCAGAAGTTAAGTCGCATAGTGCTCAGAGCCATTTTTTGGCGCTTTCAACCAAACATTCGCTCCAGTTGGTTAGTTGTCCGGTCGTCTCCACGATTCAATTTACTTTTCTACTGTTTGATCTATGGTTTTCTATTATTTTGTCTCAACATTTGATACCTTATAGTATCAACAATGGACAAACGCTCTTCCAAGGTACATGTATCACTACATTAACTTTACTGGCCATGTCTTTGTACAACATATCTTTCTCATTAAACGCAGTATCACGATTGAAGCTCTTAGGATCATACACTTTATAAATAATACTGAATTTATCATATCGTCAATCCATAAAGATGCTTTCTACATCTATCTGGTAACTCACTTAGTTGCAGGAATGAGCACATTATTCACATTCTCATACGGGTTGGCCATTACTTTTTAAATTAAGTCTGGTCATCTTTATAAAATATATATACTTATACAGATAACACATAATACTTAGGATAAATATTTCGCGGTACTGGAAGAGTCAATGGGCTGCAACCGACTCCGTGATCTCACCCCGAAGATTGCCTACATGCAGGCCTTTTTGGAGGCGCTGAAAGCTCATCTCACTCCTTAGCTGACGGGACATCTCCAAACGATCTGTTATCTTTGGTCCAGAGAGACAGGCAAGGTTAAGATTCGATAGGTAGTAGCGCTACTGGTACTGTATTCTCACGCAGTCTAATTTAGTGAGTTAACTGACTGTTCCTTTGGATAGAATATATTACATACTATGATTAAAAACTCTTGTGTAATATTTTAATGAGTTTATCACTCAGTTAACTGATTTTTTGCTGTCAGGCCATTATTAGGTGAAAATGTAAATGTAGTTGTGGCTGTGAATTTCGCGAGACTGTGAAATAGATGCATCCAAAGAGTCTCTCAGAGGGCTGTCAAAGATGTCAGTTATTAACATTTTACATAACACTAAGGTGAGAAGAATTATTTCGATAAAAATGTAAAGTAGAAGCTATTTAGCTAGAATAATATAATGACACTCTGTTTTAATGAACTACGTCACAAATTTTAACTGTTATTCATAGAAGAACATTCACCTGATCCAAATGCAGCAAAATTTGATGTTATTTTTCAAGGCCAACGAGATAAAGTTGACTTAAAAAGTACAATATTACAAAGCAGATACTGGAAAGTGAAACGACTGTAACCATACGAAGCAAAATTATGGTGTAAGTGAACGTACAATAATAAAAATAATGATAAATATAGAACTTACCAATGGAAGGGATGGTGTACAAAGTAGTTACAATGTGTTTACTTGCAGTATTTTTGACTAGAAGTGGTGAGTAAGGAACTTTGTCTGACGGTTCAGTACAAAGTTTTGGCGAATAGCTGCATATTCTCTAATCTGATTATTTCAAAACTGTTTTTCTTCCTCTCTTTGTGGATTTTGTGTAGGACTTCATGTCGCGCCTGGAAATGTCGGTTTTCATAGCACATGCCCTATGAAGCTGTCCTCCTTTTCTAAGTCTGCAACTTCAGTGGTGTTTCTTGAAGCGGAGTGAAATGCCTTGCCCGACTGGTCCACATAGAATTTGACACAATTACAAGTGATTTCGTATAATCCACTCTTGCAGATCACGTTCTTAATGATGGTCACAGTTAAAAGAAGCAACATTAAGTCCCACACAGCATCCAAAAAGGAAGGCAGATGAAGCATCTTGAAACAACGAAATCGAGAAACTGATGATTATTTACCGAAAATTTTCGAACTGAATGACTCGCCACTTGCTTAAGTGCTAAGCGGTCAGAACCTGATCTTCCGTGATATCAATCGTTTTGAATGTTAAGCTGCTCGCTTAAACATGTGCGTGCACATCTATTTGAAATAATTTCCAAGGAATATTTTGATTCGCTAGGCGTTCCATCTACAACAGCCCTAACTGACCAGTATCTATAAACTATAAAGTAATTCCATGAATTATTATGTTACGCCTTAGTTGCGTAAGTCTGCCTCGGACTACAGGGGATAGGCAAAATAATGTGAACACCAATACCAAATAATGTTAATAAGGGGTTCGACCCCCGTTTGCTCGTATTACGGCTGTGATTCTTCTTGGAGTACTGGCATATAATGATAGTATAGTCTCCAGCGGAATGTTATGCCACTCTTCGAACAGAACCTCTTCTAACTTCAATAGTGACAAGCAAGGCGGAAATCTGCTCCAGAGTCTGCCGTCCGATACTGCCCACAAGGGACTCTGTTGGCCAGGGAAGACGCTGCAGTTCAGTTGCATGCTCCTTATACAACGATTGTACTGTCCTGGCTGTGTAAATGGGTGCATCATCGTCCTGAAATACGGAATCGTTGTTGGGCAACAACATTTGAATATGGGTTGCACCTGATCGCCTAAAATGGTCATATAATCGATGGCAATAACATGGTCTTTGAGAGTAATGATGGGTCCAGCAGAATACCATGTATGACTGCCGACATCGTGACACTTCCACTTCCATGGTTAACCGTTGGAATCAAGTAGTCAGGACTGCAGGCTTCTTTTGGGGTTCTGCAGACGTCAACCCGGCCCGATGTTGGAAATAACGAAAACGTTGACCCACTGGACCATATGACGTGTTTCCACTGATCAGCCGTCCAGGATTTATGCTCGTGACACCGTGTTTTACGCTTCTTTTCGTTGGTTGTCGTCACTATTGGTTTCGGTATAGCAGCTCGTCCGTGAATATTCGCTTTATGGAGTTCTCGGCAGACGGTGTCGATAGATGTGGAATCTGGAAGATGGCGATTGAGCTCTGCAGTCACTTTAGTCGCCATAGTTTTGTGTTGCTTTAATACAATTCGAATTAGCGTACGACGATCTCTGCCATTTAGATTTGATTTACGCCCACTATTACGTTTACACAATGATGTCTTTCAGTTTTTTGTGTAGGTTGTCATGACTGTTGAGACAGTTGCTCTTGAAACATTCAATAAGTTGGCTGTTTTGGTTACTGGCGCTGCAGCTAATCGGTGCCCCATAATCTGCCTTCTTTATAACTCTGTTAGATCTTTCATGACACGTCGACCTCGGCCTCTAATGCAAGTACGAAGTGTGCACTGCTCGTAAACAGCCTGCACTGATGTCTAGTCCGTACTAAACACGCACAGTCCAGCAAAACATACGCCTTAGCTGCATAGTTGACCATCAAACCCAACCATTCCATTACTACCACTGTTAACATTATCTTGCCTATCTCCTGTATATACAGTATAACAATGAATAATAGCACGAGAACCTCCCTTCTCTCAAATCACTTAGAAACAGCTGACTTCCAACGTCTTGCCTTTCAAGTTCAACACATTTTTCACATATTTATGGTTAATTATACAGGGAGTTCATTTTAAATGAAAAGACTTTGAAATATCTCTAAAACTACTCATCGTATAAAAAAAGATATAATTACAATTTGTTTGTCTCTCAGGGGGACATCCAACAATAACAACTCGACCCGTGCGTGGGTGGCAGGATGAAACTTTGAAATATTCAATGGGAACCCCGTTTTCTTATTTCAGATTACGATTCTACTGCAAAATCTACATACTTTTGTCTGAAGCATTTTCTTCCTTTTGCCACAGATGGCGCTGTAATCGGCCAAATAGAAATGGGCACACAGTCGTAATTTACGACGTGCTACTCAATGGCCGTTGAATATCCAATGGCACGTGGGACCGTACTTCCATGATGCTTGGATAGGACAGGTCAGTTTTCATGTCTTCTAATTGGAAACCTAATTTGAAACTTTGTATTCCTCCGACATATCGAACATGGGACTACACGAAGCGCCACCGTCGCCGTGTAGCGAACTACGACGTGTTACAACAGACAGTACGCGGCGACCCGGACTCACGTATCGTGCAGTCGTAGAACAGATAGCGGCTCTAAACATTACATCTGCGTAGTGTTCATTGCCTGTACACTTTAGCATTTGGAGAGCAGATGTGCAAGTAGACGATGAATGTTGCAACCACAAGAAAAAACTGAAATGATCCTGATATAAGGATTATGTAGGAGAAATGTTGAGGGTTGCATGGTATGCCGAGCGTTTTCTAGAGGAAGCTCGCTCTCGTTCGTTCTTTTACAGGGCTGTGAACGCCTTTATGTCTGATGGCAGCTTACAGACCTGGTGGTGTGAAACCGCCACCTACGGGTGTGCTGGAGGATGGGGCAGGTCCTGTACAACGTGAACTACAGCAGATTAAGAAATAACCTTAGAAAACTATTAACAGTGCACTGCTTTACAAAGAACAGCACATATTTCGTTATATTACCATTTAAGAGCCAAACATAAATAAATAAAAAACAAGGGTCTACCCAATCAGCGAATCCGTTGATAAGCAACAAAACAACGACGTAGCACTCTGATTACAAAAATGGCTGTGAGCACTATGGGACTTAACATCTATGGTCATCAGTCCCCTAGAACTTAGAACTACTTAAACCTAACTAACCTAAGGACAGCACACAACACCCAGCCATCACGAGGCAGAGAAAATCCCTGACCCCGCCGGGAATCGAACCCGGGAACTCGGGCGTGGGAAGCGAGAACGCTACCGCACGACCACGAGATGCGGGCACTCTGATTACAGAACTAAGAAATCCATTAAGGCTTATGTGCCCCCAAAATTAATTGGTAAAATAGTTACTTGTACCAATTATGCAGTAGAAACAGTCATTACACACTATTTTTAAATGGAAGAAAATTCAAACTCGTGATTTCCAATATGTTTTGTAGTGAGACACAAGCCATAAATAACGAATCGGGCAGCTCTTACTGATGTAAACTTCACTATTTCAAATAGCTAAGCAATCGAATCACAGATGCCAAATATGGTTTACCAGGCTCCCCATAACGAGTACAGAGGAAAAGTAAATTCTTGTTTTAGAAGAATTTACCATAGAAAATCTCAGGGTGGGTCACCTAACAATCCCACCAAGATGTTTTACAAAAACTTAACTAAAAATATTATAGTGAAAAGACACTCATTAAATTAAACTAACCCTACTAAAATGTCTTGCATATGCATAACTAAAATGTTTACCGTGAAAAGACATTCTAACTAAGTTAGACTTTACTGCATTTAAAAGGAAGAACAACACACAGTTCAACCCCAACATTGTCCACGGTGAGCCACTCGAAATATGACCAATTTAAACAGGCAGTTCTCATTAACTTAACACCACTGTCTCTGTAACAGACTGCGCAACTTCCCCACATTTCACAAACACTTGCAACCAACGTCTGTAATGAAACAAAGTTGCTTCCATTAAGGTAAACTTCACTTGTTTCGAAACAAACACCCATGAACAGCAAGCACAACAGACCTCTCGGAAAGGAGAAATTAGTCGCTGCACTGCAACTTTAACAGAACAAGACACAGAAGCCACAAAAAGAGTCTCATCAAAATATTTGATGAGTCGGTAGCGAAGCTGCACTCAAAACCTCCGTCCGAATGGCACAGGCAAATTTACAGAGTCCCATCGCCAACCCAAAACACTGCCTTCGAGGGATGAGGTCCATTTACTATCAGTTCGAGACAGCGAAGGTAAACCGGTATCACGCACCGTAAGTGCTCCTTCAAATTCAGCCTGCAAATTCTAACTGTCCGCCTTCGTGTCGGTCAAAGTTCCTCACGCAGAGAACCATTAAATATCGTGCTCCGCTACCGCGATCTAGCGGTCTATTGATCAATGTGAGCCGGCACGACTCATATGTGACGATACTGAATGGGTAATTCAGTACGTACAGGAAGATGAAAATCTTAATAATCTTGGGGGATTTTAACGTGGTTGTAGAGGAAGCAACAGAAGAAAGGGTTACGGCAGGATATGAACTAAGCAGTAGCAATGAGAGAAGATAAACACTAACTGAGTTCTGCAATAGATTTTAGATGGTCATAGCGAATACTCTGTTTACGAATCTCTTGGAGAAGATCAAGAGACATGGGAAGATTCTAGCTAAATGACATCATGTCAGATAGATTTTCGAAAATCAGATACTGGATTAGATTAGATTAGTTTTTCGTTCCTTAGATCCGTGCTGAGGAGATCCTCGTAGATGCGGAACATGTAAATTTTCTTTTTTTTTTTTTTTTTAATCTGAAATAACAATACTAATAGTATGAATATATACAATACATCATTTGTTTCTCCTAAAAAATTCGTCGATGGAGTAGAAGGAGTTGGATACTAGTAAGTCTTTCAGGCTTGTAAGGCAGAAACAGACACAGATCGTAACTTAGAGACAATGAGAGATTTCAGGCCACTCTCACTTCTAATACAGTATCATGCGGCGTAATGTTCTTAGGGAAATTGATCTTTCATTTCTTGGTTGCTATACCTGGATACGATCTGACTTCATACATCATGATGAAATGGTGCGCAGTAATTAACGCCCTTGCTTGTATGCTCTAGTCAAGGAATAGTGGTAAGATTTACCTGCATTCGAGGAATAGGATGCCGATTTAAACGACTGCAGTAAAAGCATCCGTCGGCTGAGGGACGAGGGCAGCGTTTTTTCTACGGAATCTGGGTGAAAACATTTGCCAGCAACCGAGTTCCGCGGTTTCATTGTGCAGACGCGATGGATGGCGCCGGTCGGTCGGCGGCTGCGTCCAGGTAGGCTGGCTAGCGCCAAGGAGTCGCTGCTGCAATGGACAGAGCAATGACGACTGGCAATAACGCAGAGGTTGGGCCGGACTGCCGAGTTCTGTGGTATCTTTGTGCAGACACGTTGGATGGCGCCGGTCAGTCGGGAGCCACGTCCAGGCAGGCTGACAAGTGCAGAGAAGTCGCCGCAGCAATGGACAGAGCAATGAGGGCTGGCAATAAAGCGGAGGATTAGCCCTTGTTAGGCAGGAAGCCGATGAGACAACTGTGAGCATTTCTCTGGGACAGGTCACTGGCGCCTAGACGTCCAAACTCTGTTACAAAACATATTTGTGAAGACACGAGGCTTTTAGCTAGTTTATGGTCATTCTTTGGAAAGTTAGAAATCGATGCAACAGAGGAGATACGATCTTTTTATGGAGGGCGGTGGTTCCATCCAAGTCATGTTGTTTTCAAAGTAAGGGTAAGTGCATGGGAAAGAGGCCGTGAAGCTGATTTTTTTTTTCTCCCAATTAACCTTAAAGTCTCTCACTGGTCAAATATGTGTATGTAGGGCAAGAAGGACAAGAGACAGTCTCCCATCTTCGAATGTGGCGCTTCAGCTCGTGATTGGCTTGTGATAAAGTGGGAGTAGTCTAAGACGTAAATGTGCTTTGCAACCAAGCTGGCGAGGAAAGCTGAGAGAAAGACAGTTGTGCACCCTTGTACTGGCACTTCGCTAGTAAAAAACTGCAGGTCTTTGCCTAATTGGTGAGACTTGTGTCCTTTGCTAGTGTGCCATTTAGAGCCTGTGCCAGTCACCATCTGAACCGTCAGGGCACTTCTTTGAGCATCACGCACACAACGAGTGATGTGTGTGTGTACTTATTTGTTTTGAGTCGCCCATCTAAACATTTGACATATTCCGTCACACATAGTCGTGGCACGGAGTCAAATTAATTTGGCAGACCAGCAAACTGGTCCACCCGCACACTGGAATCCACCGGGGTTTCAGAGTCACATAGGGCACCGCGTTCCGAATTAGCTGAACACGAGACCACGTCGTTTAATTTTTCGGGCGCGCGCCCCACCACCATGTAACTGCTCATCTTAAGATGTATTGGAAATGCTTGTTGACGATATTCGTGCTCAGACCAATTAGCAGTAGGATATATATATATATATATATATATATATATATATATATATATATATATATATATATATATATATATAAACTGTCCTGCGTCACTATATTCACTCTGAGTGTCTATCAATGATACCGACCAGTTCAAATAATTATGTGCTCCCCGATGTGTACGAGCACAGCTACACGTAGCTTCACACCAATGGCTATTCTTGTATTAATTCTGACTACAGTCCATGTATGGCAATAGTTTCTCCCCTAAAATTTTCAGTTTACGCAAGCTTAACAGTTCGAATCGGTACAATAACTGTCTAACGTGGCAAAGAATATTTATATATGCTGAGCTCTATTGTTAATCTATGTCGTCGCACAAATAAATATATCATAAACACACAATATTAAATGAGTTGAAAGAAATGTCACACAGTAAATACACGTTATGCTGGTTTATTCTATACTATTCACGTCCTATCATTGTATTAAGGAAGCAACTTTTCCCTAGGCTGGGTGGAATTAGTTACGTAAGTAACAAGATCCGGATTTCGTTTGCTACTTTAACGAAACTTCAGTACCTTCTCATACTTCAATACCAATGTTCACTTCCTATGTCGGTGAATAGTTAACAGTCTATTACTTTGGGCAAAGTTCAGTCTTCCCCGTACAATAATCAATTAAGACAAGTTCGGGTCGCCGGCCGAGGTGGCCGAGCGGTTCTAGGCGCTACAGTCTGGAACCGCGCGACCGCTACGGTCGCAGGTTCGAATCCTGCCTCGGGCGTGGATTTGTGTAATGTCCTTAGGTTAGTTAAGTTTAAGTAGTTCTAAGTTCTAGGGGACTGATGACCTCAGAAGTTAAGTCCCATAGTGCTCAGAGCCATTTGAACCAAGTTTGGGTATTTTCCTCTCTTGGCTTTACGTAATGATATACTCAAGATTGCTGATCTACCTGTTTCAAGTTTAATGATTCCTAGCAGAGCGCAATTTTCCCAAAATGCACAAAATACAATCTCGTCGGGCCTACGCACAAGAACACACGTTGAGATACGACCTGATCCAGCAAGCGCTAGCAGCGTATTAACAATGTACAACTTTTTTCTTCTGTACTACGCAGTTTTCTCAAGGAGTACTCACAAGGAGTATTCTTTGAGTTCACTCGTTCTATTTCGTGATCTATAAGTACACTACTTTGCGATCTACTATTATTTTAATTTGAAACTAATGGATTCTACTTCTTTTCTTTCTCTTTTAAAACATTAAGTCACTTTATACGGGACTTCTTTGCTGTATACTTACTACTATTCGAGTGATGCTATTCCAGTGGGACTTGAAAGATGGATCTTGGATTTTGGGATTTTAATTGTGTTTTGGGTACTATTTTATATTTTTAATTTTGCGTCCGAAGCAAGCGGTGTTACAACCAGGAGGGTAAAGTATTCGCTGCTACGGCGTAGGCCTGCAATACGTGCTACTCCGCACCTCGTTCTTTGGAACCATATTTTTCTTTATGAAATAGTAGAGTATAGATGCTTGATTGTGGCGTAGCTTTTGTGCCATAAAGTAAGACAAAGCTATTAGTGTTCTGATTAGTGTCATGTGTCGATCCCCAGCAGATCACTTTGTCCACCATAGAACCCATATTAGTGAAAGCGTTTGTCAAATAAAAATGTTTGTGTGACTTTTCTTTAGCCATTTTTTGTCTTTTGATGTTAAGAATGAATAAATCTGTTGTTATTTAGATCGCAACTACTCCCTGTGTTCTGATTAGTATTACCTTGCCATTGTCTTGAAAGTCCTGATACAAAAGAAAGTAGGAAGCATGCAGTTGGCGAACCGCTGCCAGGATCTAGGTCCTTGGCACTTCTGTGATGATGTCATTTAGCGTCCTCGCCAAAAAGGTCAAATCATGATGAAATAAATAACAAAGAGAAAGATATGGTTCTTCGGTATGTTGTAGATACTTCTCTGATTGTATTGTTTATGTGTTTATTAGTTTTATTTATAGTGCACGTTATCAGTGGCTTCTGTGTCATTTGTCGACCATCTTCCCGTCGTTGCTAACGACGTTGTCGTATTATTTTTGTAGTCTTTACTATTGTATTTGCTTTGTATTTGGTTGTTTTTGATTCTGAATCTAGTGTACTATTGTGTTAGTCTCGGACTACATACTGCTTTGCAAATTTTTTTTTAATCATTGTATTGTACTGCGTGTATCTTGTGAGTTAGATAATACGGTTGTCCACGTGTTGTACGGATAATTAAAGTTTGTTGTTGATAGAGAATTTGAATGATAAGGTGGAGTAGGGCGAGACAAGTTGACTGGGAGCAGGAAAATAAGGCGTACGTCATGGAGGATGAGCGCAACGAAACGGTGGAGGCACAGTTTGAACGCAGGGAGGCGTTGCTGTTGAATGGTGTTAGCAACAACGATGCCGTGCAATAATAAAATCAGGGAGACGAAAGTGATATGGCTTTTCATGAGGGAACAGACAGTGTCAGATCGCGTGTGATAGACGTGAACGTACCACAACATATCGGTGCAGAGGTGCTTATTAGAAATCCGAACAGAGAAGACTGGGGGGGGGGGGGGGGGGTATCAGAACGCAATGATGCAGATACAACACCGCAGAAATCAAGTATGATCACCATACTGATGAAAAGGAAGAGGACTTCAATCTGGTGGTATTTTTAATGGGTATGGAGAAGAAATTGGAGGAGAAAATTAATGAGGCGAGGAATGACATGAAAAATATCAGTGCTCAGGTAAATCAGATGCGAGCGGCACACAAGTCATGGAAAAAGAAACTCCAGGAATACCTACGTAAAGTAAACACGAAATCAATGAAAAATTTAAAGACTGCAATCTGGTGGTATTTTTAATGGGTATGGAGAAGAAATTGGAGGAAAAAATTAATGAGGCGAGGAATGACATGAAAAATATCAGTGCTCAGGTAAATCAGATGCGAGCGGCACACAAGTCATGGAAAAAGAAACTCCAGGAATACCTACGTAAAGTAAACACGAAATCAATGAAAAATTTAAAGATTGCACATGATGCTAAGAAGAAAACAGCAACTACGAGAGGCAGTGGTCAATTTGAACAAGAAGGTCGAAAGGAAAAGTGCCAAAATGACGCGGAGCAGTGCATCGATATGAAAATAGGTGAAGCCACGGATTTTCATGCGACAGCGGCCATGGACAAATTAGTGTCAGAGCTGCGCAAATTAGGGAACAGTTATCAACACGCGTATGGAGAGGAAATTGCAGGTGGCGCTACTAAGGAAACAATTTCAAATGCGGCCAGGCGGGAACCAACAGAACAAGAAACAAATTCGGACGGGATGGATAACTGCATACCGTCAGCAGCGTGCAGAGGACATGGTGAGATTATTGTTGTTGTGGTCTTCAGTCCTGACACTGGTTTGATCCAGCTCTCCATGCAACTCTGTCCTGTGCAAGCTTCTTCATCTCCCAGTACCTACTGCAACCTACATCCTTCTGAATCTGTTTAGTGTATTCATCTCTTGGTCTCCATCTACGATTTTTACCCTCCACGCTGCCCTCCAATACTAAATTTGTGATCCCTTGATGCCTCAGAACATGTCCTACCAACCGATCCCTTCTTCTGGTCAAGTTGTGCCACAAACTTCTCTTCTCCCCAATCCTATTCAATACTTCCTCATTAGTTATGTGATCTACCCATCTAATCTTCAGCATTCTTCTGTAGCACCACACTTCAGAAGCTTCTATTCTCTTCTTGTCTAAACTATTTATCGTCTATGTTTCACTTCCATACAAGGCTACACTCCATACAAATACTTTCAGAAATGACTTCCTGACACTTAAATCTATACTCGATGTTAGCAAATTTCTCTTCTTCAGAAACGCTTTCCTTGCCATTGCCAGACTACATTTTATATCTTCCCTACTTCGACCATCATCAGTTATTTTGCTCCCCAAATAGCAAAACTCCTTTACTACTTCAAGTGTCTCATTTCCTAATCTAATTTCCTCAGCATCGCCCGACTTAATTCGACTACATTCCATTATCCTCGTTTTGCTTTTGTTGATGTTCATCTTATATCCTCCTTTCAAGACCCTATCCATTCCGTTCAACTGCTCTTCCAAGTCCTTTGCTGTCTCTGACAGAATTACAATGTCATCGGCGAACCTCAAAGATTTTATTTCTTTTCCATGGATTTTAACACCTACTCCGAATTTTTCTTTTGTTTCCTTCACTGCTTGCTCAATATACAGATTGAATAACATCGGGGAGAGACTACAACCCTGTCTCACTCCCTTCCCAACCAATGCTTCCCTTTCATGCCCCTCGACTCTTATAACTGCCATCTGGTTTCTGTACAAATTGTAAATAGCCTTTCGCTCCCTGTATTTTACCCCTGCCACCTTCAGAATTTGAAAGTGAGTATTCCAGACAACATTGTCAAAAGCTTTCTCTAAGTCTACAAATGCTAGAAACGTAGGTTTGCCCTTCCTTAATCTAGCTTCTAAGATAAGTCGTAGGGTCAGTACTGCCTCACGTGTTCCAGCATTTCTACGGAATCCAAACTGATCTTCCCCGAGGCAGCTTCTACTAGTTTTTCCATTCGTCTGTAAAGAATTCGCGTTAGTATTAGGCAGCTGTGACTCATTAAACTGATAGTTCGGTAATTTTCACACCTGTCAACACCTCTTTTCTTTGGGATTGGAATTGTTATATTCTTCTTGAAGTCTGAGGGTATTTCGCCTGCTTCATACATCTTGCTCACCAGATGGTAGAGTTTTGTCAGGACTGGCTCTCCCAAGGCCGTTATTAATTCCAGTGGAATGTTGTCTACTCCAGGGGCCTTGTTTCGACACAGGTCTTTCAGTGCTCTGTCAAACTCTTCACGCAGTATGGTATCTCCCATTTCATCTTCATCTACATCCTCTTCCATTTCCATAATATTGTCCTCAAGTACATCACCCTTGTATAGACCCTCTATATACTCCTTCCACCTTTCTGCTTTCCCTTCTTAGCTTAGAACTGGGTTTCCATCTGAGCTCTTGATGTTCATACAAGTGGTTCTCTTATCTCCAAAGGTCTCTTTAATTGTCCTGTAGGCAGTATCTATCCTACCCCAAGTGAGATAAGCCTCTACATCCTTACATTTGTCCTCTAGCCATCCCTGCTTAGCCATTTTGCACTTCCTGTCGATCTCATTTTTGAGACGTTTGTATTCCTTTTTGCCTGCTTCATTTACTGCATTTTTATATTTTCTCCTTTCATCAATTAAATTCAATATTTCTTCTGTTACCCAAGGATTTCTACTAGCCCTCGTCTTTTACCTACTTGATCCCCGGCTGCCTTCACTACTTCATCCCTCAAAGCTACCCATTCTTCTTCTACTGCATTTCTTTCCCCAATTCCTGTTAATTGTTCCCTTATGCTCTCCCTGAAACTCTGTAAAACCTCTGGTTCTTTCAGTTTATCCAGGTCACATCTCCTTAAATTCCCACCTTTTTGCAGTTTCTTCATTTTCAATCTACAGGTCATAACCAATAGATTGTGGTCAGAGTCTACATCTGCCCCTGGAAATGTCTTACAATTTAAAGACTGGTTCCTAAATCTCTGTCTTACCATTATATAATCTATCTGAAACCTGTCAGTATCTCCAGGCTTCTTCCATGTATACAGCCTTCTTTTATGATTCTTGAACCAAGTGTTAGCTATGATTAAGTTGTGCTCTGTGCAAAATTCTACGAGGCTTCCTCTTTCATTTCTTAGCCCCAATCCATATTCACCTACTACGTTTCCTTCTCTCCCATTTCCTACTACTGAATTCCAGTCACCCATGACTATTAAATTTTCGTCATCCTTCACTATCTGTACAATTTCTTTTATTTCATCATACATTTCTTCAATTTCTTCGTCATCTGCATTGCTAGTTGGCATATAAACTTTTACTACTGTAGTAGGTGTGGGCTTCGTATCTATCTTGGCCACAATAATGCGTTCACTATGCTGTTTGTAGTAGCTTACCCGCATTCCTATTTTCCTATTCATTATTAAACCTACTCCTGCATTACCCCTATTTGATTTTGTGTTTATAACTCCGTCGTCTCCTGACCAGAAGTCTTTTTCCTCCTGCCACCGAACTTCACTAATTCCCACTATATCTAACTTTAACCTATCCATTTCCCTTTTTAAATTTTCTAACCTACCTGCCCGATTGAGGGATCTGACATTCCACGCTCCGATCCGTAGAACACCAGTTTTCTTTCTCCTGATAATGACATCCTCTTGAGTAGTCCCCGCCCGGAGATCCGAATGGGGGACTATTTTACCTCCGGAATATTTTACCCAAGAGGACGCCATCATCATGTAATCATACAGTAAAGCTGCATGCCCTCGGGAAAAATTACGGCCGTAGTTTCCCCTTGCTTTCAGCCGTTCGCAGTACCAGCACAGCCAGGCCGTTTTGGTTATTGTTACAAGGCCAGATCAGTCAATCATCCAGACTGTTGCCCTTGCAACTACTGAAAAGGCTGCTGCCCCTCTTCAGGAACCACACGTTTGTCTGGCCTCTCAACAGATACCCCTCCGTTGTGGTTGCACCTACGGTACGGCTATCTGTATCGCTGAGGCACACAAGCCTCCCCACCAACGGCAAGGTCCATGGTTCATGGTGAGATAAAGGTCGCATTTTCTCGAAGCCGTGGAGGGAGCACAAATGAAGGGACGTCGAACGAGGACATCCAAAGGACTGCTATTTACCGTAGGACGGAAGTTGTCTACGAAACGCCATTTGATTTTCAACACTTCTCACAAGTCCGAAAATTCGAAATTTTCCGAGATGATGGTAACTTTACTAACCCACGCACTTGGATATCACAATTTACCTACAATTTGTACTTTGTAACATGTCTGCTACTAAATGTAACTGGGTTTTCTCTTTTGTTGCTAGTCAATTGTCAGGATGAGCGTTACTGCAAAGGGCATTTGATTCTAAAGCATTATGTCAGGGCGAAAATACTAAATTAATTAATTTTTCTCTCTTAACAACATGTGGACAGGGTGGCTTCTTCCTTGGCTCGGGAATGAGGTAGAATGAATCAGCATTTTTATTAAGATAACTTTTATTGAAAGTTTTGAATAACTGTATCCTTACTGGACTATTCTGGCTCGGAGAGCGGCAGCTGTGTTGTCTGCGAAGCCTTCTGCTGCGGCATTGGAGGCGTCTGATTACGCCTGGCGGTGTGTATCTCGTGTCGCCTTTTCGCTCAGTTGACTGGAGACGCGCCTCGTGCGGTGGCCCATTTAATTATTGAGAACGAAGTCGTGAATCGGATGGTGCTACCTTGGATGTGGCGTCCCAGTGTTTCTCTTCTCTAAGCGGCCGCGTGTGCTGTGCGTCGGCCAGCGGAGCGGCGCGGCGGGGGAAGGGCAGTGTCCCGGACTCGAACAACGGACTCCCGCTTGTCAGTCTTCGGCTGTCAGATCTTCATCCCAGCTCACAGGTGACTGCTGATGTGAGGCCGGCTCCTTCCCGTCCTCAATAGTCACCCGAGTACGTAAAAATCAATGTCGCGTCCACAATATAACTATTAAAATAATAGGAACGGAAATGTACGGAATTGAATGCCTTACGGAAACCATTCACGGTCGGGAAATTTCGGGAGCAATGAAGTTGAACAACGGACAGACTGGAATGGGAACCGCAATAATTATGTGAATCGCGACAGAGGCTGGAATGGAAGAAGGAGTGAAGGATACGGACCACAAAACAACGGGTGGCGAAACCATGGCTCCGGTTGCAGCGATAATGGAAGAGGTGCGCGAATGAAGAACGGAGGAAACGGAAATGGAGCTCAGGTGGAGGAAATTGAGCTTCAGGGACCAAACCCAGGTCGAGGGGCGCGAGGAAATGATAACCAGCGTCAATGACTAGTTGAATATTCAGAAGAGGCACCAAACACATCTGCAACTGAACACAGACTTAGCCTCATCAATGTTATTAGCTACGACGATACTGAAGAAATGTTGCCGGAAGAAAGAGCGGGGTTCACTCATAATGACGTGCATCAAATTATTATGGTAGCCATAGGAGAAAAGGAACTTAGAGCAATCCTGGATAGTGGTAGTGAGATTTCGGCCATGACGGAAGAGACTTGTAAACAATGTAAGGGTCTGCAAGACTGGGCGGAAATATCGGTGAAGAGCCTAAGAATAAAAGGAGCCATAGTAGAGAAGGTAACTGAAGTGAACATGCAGATAAAGCTAGAGCTACTTTGTAAAGGTCACCTGCTAGTGGGAAACTTCCTGAGCGTGCCAAAACTGATAACTGAATTGATTATCGGAATGAATTTTCTAATCGAATACAATGCAATACTGTATCTAAGACGCGGTACAGCGATATTAAATAAGGATAAATGCCTCATACATCGTTTCATTGATCGGGCGATACGCGCGCAATATCCGACGAGGTCCCTTAAGGTGTGTGTAGATTCAGAAGACTGGCATTTACGAAAGCCGAAATCAGTGTCGTGAAATAAAAGGGACTGCCACTATGACCCAGAGGACACCGAGGACGAGATCTGTCTTGCGATACAACAGAGGGTTTGTGGTACTGACAGTATTACCGAAGAGGAGAGGGCAGAACTACAAACTGTGCTGTCGAACAACATTGAAGTCTTCCTACCAAAGACAGGAGCCATCAGTAATTTCCAGTATACATTCCATGCCAAAGAACATCAGAAGTTCCTCGTTCCACCTTATCTTATTCCCATCGCATACAGAGAGAAAATCCGGAAAGAAGTACGGACAATGCTGCATGAAGGGATCATTGAAACTGGTGTGTCCACACACAATAAACCATTGCGGGTAGTTGAAAAGAAGAATGGGTCGATACGTCTGATGTTTGATTCGAGGTAAATCAATCTTTCCGGAAACAGACCATCCGGAGAAGCTAGAAGACCTCTTACAAAGATTTCATGGTGTGAAAGTGTTTTCGTCCATTGACTTCTGTTAAAGTTTCTGGCAAATTGAGTTACAACCTTCGTGTCGTCAATACACGGCATTCCTAGGTGAAGCACATTGCTATCACTTCCGGCGATTACCCTTTGGTCCCAATATATCGCCTGCAGCATTCATTAGGGGGCCGGTTGGAATTTTGTCGGAAAGTCTGAAGAACGACATTATGTCCTGTGTTGATGATATCCTCATCGCAAAGTCCACTTGGGATGAACACAACAAGGTCCGTGGCGAACTACTAGAAACACTAAGGCAACATTGAGAGGTGGCAGAAGCCCCCTCTCATATTTCTATCTTACTCTGAGTAATTAGATCTTCCTCTCTAATTGCACGCAGTGAAAAGTCGCTATTCCTTAACACGCGGACTTCCCACACAGCGTCTCTCGTCACCCGGGTGGTCCGGAGACAGGTGGGCTCTGCTGAAAGGGTTAAGCCGACGGGTGTGAGGGAGTCAAGTGAATGCTTTCCAGACGCCGACATTGTCAGTAGAGCGGCGGAGACACGCCCACAGGGGCCTAAGGGAGCGGCTGGGCTAGAGATTCCGCTACTTTGCAGAAACTTAGTGAAAACACTTTCCGTCGGGCTACCAGCGAGGCGTGGGAATGAATAGTGTCCCCAGGCAGTCTTGGCGGGCAAATTCCCGCGTTTCCTGCCAAATTGTAACTGTGATTGGCTTGCTCAGGACATAGCTCCGTGACGTAGCAAAATCGGCGCAGAAATTGGCGCCAAGAATCTCCATTGGTGGAATGGTAGTGCTTCGGCAATAAAGTGGAATTTTCTGCCGGTTTTTGAGTTGCTGATTGGAACGTTTAACCACGGCCACTGTCGTGGGGGCGGGAATGTTCTGTGTTCGGTTTGTACAGGTGCTCTTGTGGGAGTCGGCTCTCGCCTTTCGGTCAGAGTAGGTTACAAGACTGAGCTCTCGCTGCTCTGAACAGCCTGCCTTCCATTGGCTGTCTAATACACTTTTATTTGATTGCAACTGTTTAATGAAGTTGCTGAAGTTTCGACTTCAACATAACTTTCCGAGTACAGTTGGCAATTGAGCATTCTGCGTACAAGCGGCCTATGTTGTCTGTCTTGGGCAGTTTTGGCTAAAGATGACTGTATCGGAGTTACGGTGTGGCTTCGCTTGTTAAAATCAATCACTGTCCCGTCAGTGATTGTGTGGTGAGCCTTCTTCATCTCCCTCAGAGGCGCATTTCTATTGATAGGAAGTCTTTAGTCTGGAACAACCAGAACAGGACAATTTGTTTCGGGCTATAATCGCGACATTATCATCACCACGACGGGACGTCGAAGCAACCAGCCATCGCTTCCAGTACGCCAGATCGTGTCCTTGCAGTTAAGAAGATAGCTTGGTAATGTATGTCCGCAGCACCGGCAGATTAGGGAATTTGCACTGTGATAATCAGAGCTCAGCAGAGCGCACCTGTTCGTCTTTTTCTAACTTTGTTCTGTCTTGGGTGTTCATTGTCTGAGTTCTCACTACTGTAGCAGCAATTAATGTTGAGTTGGTTGTGTGTTTCTCTTAAGATTTGAGTTGCAAAGGATTGGCTCCACATACCACTTCGTCATAAATGTCACAATCTAGTTTATGGACAACTTCACCTTCACGGCATTTATTTGAGTATCCAATTTGATCCATTTTGATGTATTGTAAATGTTTCATGTGTTTTGTTTATGATTTTGAGTTTAGTCATAATAAATGCAGGTGCCAAACTCTTTTCTACTCCACTTGCATGGTCAATTACAGTCAGTTCGCGTTTCTTCTTAATCCATGTGCAACAGCAAAAGTAGGAGTTAGAAAAGGGGGGGCTTAGAGCATCATTTCCATATGAAGATTCGAGAAGAATTTAGTGTTAAATACACTGCTAGCTCCGGCACCTCGCAACATGGTGTCACAGTTAATTTGGAAAAGCCTTGTTTCGGAATGAGGAAAGTGGATTTTCTTGGGCAAGTGAGTTCGGCAGAAGGGATAGCACCTAATCCTGAAAAACTCGAAGCTATAGCACAATTCCCGAGACCACAGACCAGGAAGGGCCTCAGAGGGTTCTGAGCGTCGCAAGTTTTTATAAGAAGTTCAATATAACGACGGAGAATGGTGCATCAAGACTTTGTGCCTTAACAGGAAAAAAGACACCGTGGACATGGGACGAGACAGCTGATCATGAATTCAATTTGCTTAAACATGCCCTTGTGGAGGCGCCGATCCTAGCTCACCCTGACATAAAAGCGGATTTTTGCATGTGGACTGATGCAGCGTTGTAATTGTGGTGTCACCGCCAGACACCACACTTGCTAGGTGGTAGTTTTAAATCGGCCGCGGTCCATTAGTACATGTCGGACCCGCGTGTCGCCACTGTGTGATCGCAGACAGAGCGCCACCACAAGGCAGGTCTCGAGATACGGACTAGCACTCGCCCCAGTTGAACGGACGACGTAGCTAGCGACTACACTGACGAAGCCTCGCTCCTTTGCCGAGCAGATAGTTAGAATGGCCTTCAGCTAAGTCAATGGCTACGACCTAGCAAGGCGCCATTAGTAACATTGCATGTATCTATAGAGTCTCACTTGTATCGCCACAATCTCCAGATGTACCAAAATGATGGATTAAAGTTAAGCATTCCAGAAGCTACGTACTTTTCTTTATAGCATTCATTACGTATTCTGTTTCAGACCTCACGCCATCCTGCTTTAACTTAGCGCGTGCCTTTAGGCTTCCTATCATTGTGTCTAGGCTGTCTTGTCTAGACACAACAGTAATATTCCAACAAATCATGGAAGATGGGACAATAGTAAACAAGACCATAGCATTTTGGAGCCGGATCGTTACACAGTGCGAAAAGAATTACTCATAACTGAGTTGGAGGCATTGGCTATCGTGTGGGCTTTGAAAAAATTCAAATATTTCCTGCTTCGACGCGACACCCATGTCTTTACAGACCACAGAGAATTGGAATTTTTGCTGTCGACAAATTGGGACACGATACGCAAACTGACTTCAGCATCACACGTGTCCCGGGAAAAACAAATGTAATGGGGGATGTACTTTCACGTTCACCGATTGGGAGACCAGATACAAAGGGAGAAGATGCGGAGGATAGTCGCTTTAGTCTGTTCTATATGCGCGAAGTCCATCCCCGGTAGCTGAGTGGTCAGCACGACGGAATGTCAAACCTAACGGCCCGGGATCGATATAAGAATAGAGCAGGATTAAGATCCGGAATTGAAGCAGCTGAAAGAACTTTGGAAGGACCGCCAGGAAGTCATATTATCAATGTTCTACCTTGTAAGGAAGGGGATTTTATTCCACCTACGTAACGCAATCAGGACGATATGGAGCCTTTTTGTACCAGACGAGTTAGTTAATAAGTTAATCTTGTACACACACTTACGTCTTTGTCACTTCGGACTACGGAAATGCTTCCTTAAATTGAAGGACCTGTGTCACTTTAAACAAATGGAAAGACGCATAAGGAAGGTTCTATAAGCACGCAAGGCCTGTCAGAAGGTGAAACCAGACAGCCAGGCAATGAAGGCACCCCTCCATCCAATTGTTCCAAACGAACTGCGACACATGGCGGTAGCGGACTTGATGGGGCCGCTTCCAGTCACTCGGCGTGGTTTCCGATACATTTCATTAGTCGTTGAATTAACATCGAAGTTTGCTACACTTACTCCGTTACGACGAGCCACAGTAGTCACTGTTTGCTAAGTGGTAACGAAAGACATCCTAGCGTAAGTAGGCAGGGTGATCAAAATTATTACAGATAACGGGGCTCGGTTCAGGTCAAAACAATGGAAGGACACTCTGGAGAAATATAGGATGGGTGCCATCTACATACCGGCACATCTCCCAACTTCGAACCCTGCCAAACGATGGATGAAGGACCTGGGGAATCTGTGTCATATCTACTGCCATCGACAGCACAGCACATAGGAGGTGATGTTGCGGGATTTTCAAAATGTTGCGAATGAACTTCCACATGGTTCAACTCTCTTGGTACCGATAACTGTGTTGAAGAACAGAGATCCACCAGAGAAAGTACCGGAGCTAGTGGAATTTCCCCAGTGGAAACAGATTCCGCACCGAGAGATAATCGGGATGGCGCCGGAAAGGTTCAAAATGGTTGAAATGGCGTGGAGCACTATGGGATTTAACATCTGAAGTCATCAGTCCCCTACAACTTAGAACTACTTAAACTTAACTAACCTAAGGACATCACACACATCCAAGCCGTTGGCAGAATTCGAACCTGCGACCGTAGCGGTCGCGCGGCTCCAGACTGTAGCGCCTAGAACCGCTCGGCCACTCCGGCCGGCTTTTTTTAAAGACAACACACACACCCATGCTCAAGGCAGGATTCGAACCTGCGACCGTAGCGGTCGCGCGGTTCCAGTCTGCAGCGCCTAGAACTGCTCGGCTACTCCGGCCGGCCGCCGGAAAGGTTTCGGGGAGCTAGAAGGAGAAGGAATGAACGAGAAGATAAGAAGGCTCGGGTCCGGGAATTTTGCGTCGGACGGAAGGTTCTAATCATGTCATTTAGGTGTCAAACAAACAGAAAAACAGTACCAGAAGCTCTTCAACGTTTATAATGGACCGCTTCAGCTACGCCGTGTAGCAAACGAAAATGCGTGTAAGCTGGAGTTCCTGAGATCTGGACTATCGGCAGGAGTGCATCACACATCGCACATTAAACCCTTCTTTGAATAAATCTGGAGGTCACGATAGCAGCAGTTACAGCAGGAGGAAGGAGAAGAGAAGAAGATAGAACTGGGGACATACGATTGCAATTTCTTATTCTGAACAAGCCACAGGTAGTTTAATGGTCGGTGACACCCGAACATAAACATAGTAGCGTAAGTTTTGTTTAGTTATAAAAGTTTTAAAGACAACAATTTTTTCTTTAGATTTTTCTTTATTCCACCATAGTAATTAGCATAGTAACTTCTCCCATTACTACGAGTCGTAAGAGTGAGGCATTGTTAGAATTTCACTGTACAAGTATTTCTTCGTAGCATGTATCAACTGTATAGATGTACAGTTGGTCATCGCAGAGCTGACTAATTACTATTGTTGAGAGTAGAAATATGCCGATTTCACGACGGAAACTTCGTTGTTTGAGTCCTATTTCGTGCGAGTTCTCATAGCAGTTTTGCAGTTTGCACGGAACGACAGACTCAGGTGTCACAACAGCGATAGAATTTTTGTGCTGTCCGAAACAAGTGCACGAGTATTGGGGACGGAATTCTTCTCGTATCATCTTGGAAGTCAGCTACAATCAAATTTCTTCTGTTTACTGTTTGTGCATTGCAGCAAGCGCCCTTGTATTATCCGGTATATAATTTGCAGTATAGTGTGTGAAAGGGGCGTCGTTGAGATTAGTTTGCGAGACCGATATACTGTCCACGCGAGAGGCGTGTTGACTTTCTTGTGTGTTTCGCCGTTTTTTGTGGCCATTGCCCAGTGAATTGTGTCTTCGCGGTGGGCTGATTATTGTCATAGCCAGTGGCGCTATGTATTTGTGGAGTGTTTTTGTCTATGGAGGTCGTCTTTGGTGCGATGTTTCTCGCGAATGGAATATTTTATTCGAATATGGTTACAGGAATGAGCTACCGCGTCTTATACGATTGTTGTTCACTGTGGTTATTCGCATGTGGTTTTCGCATGTCGTTTTCCGCGCTATTGTGCGGTGATATTCGTGTGGCCTTTCGCGAGTAGCGTTAGTGCCACCATATCGAAAAAAAGGAAGTTATGGGAAGTCTAGTAGTTCGTACATCTTTTATGGTAGTTGGGTTGAATGAATAAATCGTAGACTTAGATGGAATGAGAATGACTGACGTGAGTGTGTCGTCTAAGCTGGCTTAGTATTTTGAGTGCATGAAAGCTTGTGGGAAATTAACACTACACTGTCATACATTACAACACCTCACCACTACTTAAGACTATAAAGTTTTAGGCACATAAAATTGATCATTTAAAATTATTGGTGAAATAAAATGAAATAAGAATTGCGGAATAAACTAAAATTCTATTTTTGTCAAAAGAGCTCTGTAAACCATTTATTTTTTAAATTCTTGAAGTAATCATATAATGCAATCCTATACAATTTCATTATAGTTCTATCTGTATTTATGCTGTAAACTTAATTTTAAAAACACGGCACTAAGTCTCCATGTAAGTATTGTGCAGACTACGGGAGCTGAGTTGACAGCAGTGTATCAGGCAGTTGGAGAGGTCACTGACACCAGAGCGGTCGTAGCAGCTGAGCAGATGGGGCGCCAAGCAGACGTCTTATCTGTTTGGTGCCCCATTGTCCAGGTAATCTGTCAGCCCTGTGAGATGGAGGGGACGCAACTCTCTCCAGGGGGTGTTGGCCCACATAGTGACCACAGCCAGCTGGTCGACATTGTCATTGGGCTACGTGAATGGAGGCAGGTGCAGACGAGCCTTCATGCCACGAGCTGTCAACAAAGGGCTGGTGCCCTGCCCCCATGTGAGCACTTTCACCACCACTTCCTACTCCAAGGTCCCGAGGGACCTACTGCTGAATGGAAGGGTGAGCGCGTGTCACCAGTACTCAGCAGCTTGCGAAGTGCTGAATGGATGTACTTACGAGTCTAGAGACATGTTTCGACGCAGACGGCGGGGGGTGTTTCACCTCAAACCTGTGTCCATATGCTGCCTGGGTCATCCCATGACCGTCTTCGACAGTGGCAATGCATTGCCAACCATCATGTCATACAAGATGGTCAGTAATCAAGACACCACTGATTGCTGCCACAGCCAAGGTCCTACCACACCAAGGGTGCTGCCTGTACTGTACATGCCATGAAAAGGGGGTAATCCATCTTGACAAAATCATTCTGTGTAGGTGCCACCTTAACCTGTTACAAGACATGTGTAGTGCTGTGTTTAATAGTGTGACAATTGTAAATAAAAAAAATTGACTCCCTAAAGACCTTTGAGAAGGGAGCTGTAGAAGGAGTTCGTTGTTTCCAATTAATTTTGTTTTATATGTGCCTTGCTGATTTCATTTTTTACATGATTACATGTATTTTCAGTGTTTTCTTATGAAGTTTTATTTTATCTTAAAGAACTTATGTATAATTTTTCGTGTTGTGTAAAGATTCATTTGTGTTATGTCACTTATATGTTGTTTTGATGTGTTGACACAGATTGACAAATGTTAAAGAAATAAGCGGGACAGATGACACATGCAAAATGAAGAAATGGCTCTGAGCACTATGGGACTTAACATCTTAGGTCATCAGTGCCCTAGAACTTAGAACTACTTAAACCTAACTAACCTAAAGACATCACACACATCCATGCCCGAGGCAGGATTCGAACCTGCGACCGTAGCAGTCCCGCTGCTACGGACTGCAGCGCCTAAAAGCTCACGGCCACCGCGGCCGGCGCAAAATGAAAACTAGGATTCTTTTATATTGGATGGATGTGAGAATGTTTGTGATCGATGTTCTGTCAAAGAATTAATGCAGCCATTTGTATAGCTGAGTAGGGGTAGTAATTTTTCATGGGGCAGAGAATCCTCAAGACCACAACATTATATTCTGGTTAGGGAAATATCCTTCTTTGGCTAGAATTTAAGGTTTAATGAGTAGATAAATGTCTGCATGCTCCTGTAACCATTTAGTAATTGCCAATTAAGTCTAGGTCTTCAAGAATATGACCCAATGGTATGCCCACCACATTTTTATTTCTCACTTTAATTTTGTTGGCATGCAGCAGAGTGTGTATGGAAGACCCCTGGTTGAATGCGATGAAGGCAGGGTATATCATTGTGCTGAGATTTATGGTGAAAAAAGATTGATTCATGTTTATTTCTTTGATAATGACCAAAATAAAGAGTCACAATTTATTCTGTTCCATGTCACACTAATCTTTTGAAGTGTGACACTCCCAAAATATAAATTTGAGAGGAATGGGGAGATTGCATTGCACTCTCACTTCTAATACAATATTATGCAGTGTAAGATTCTTAGGGAAGTTGATCTTTATTACTTGGTTGCTATACCTGAATATGATCTGACTTCATACACCATGATGAAATGGTGGGCAGTAGTTAACGCTCTTACTTGTGTGCTCCATTGAATGAATAGCGGTAAGCTTCACCTGCATACACAGGAATAGGGTGCCGATTTAAACGACTGCAGTAAAAGCGTATGGTTGTTGAGGGCAGATGTGAGCATTTTTCCTGCGGAACCTGGGTGGAAACATTTGCGGACCACTGAGTTCCGCAGTCTCTTCGTGCAGACACATTGGATGGCGCCAGTCAGTTGGCGACCACGTCCAGGGAGGCTGACTAGCGCAGAGAAATCGCCGCTGCAATGGGCAGAGCATTGAAAACCGTCAGTAAAGCAGAGGATGGGCCTTTGTTTGGCAGGAAGCCGATGAGACAACTGTGAGCGTTCTGCGAATTTCCGTGGGATAGGTCACTGTCACCCAGATGTCCAGACTCTGTTACAAAACATATTTGTGAAGGCACAAGTCTTTTAGCCAGTTTATCGCCGTTCTTTGGGAAGTTCGAAATGGACGCAAAGGGGAGATAACAGTCTCCTCACGGAGGGCTACGGTTCCATCCAGGTCACGTTGTTAGTAAAACAAACAGCGTTAATTCGTGTGAAAGAGGTCGCTAAGCTGAATCTTTTATCATCCCATTTAACTTTAAAATCTCTGATTGGTCAAATCTGTGTATGAAAAGCAAGGGGCAGTCTCCCATTCTCGAATGTGGGGCTCCAGCTCATGATTGACTTGTGCTAAAGTGGGTGTAGCCTAAGATGTAAATGTGCTTTGCTACCAAGCTGGCGAGGAAACCTGAGAGGAAGAGAGGGGGACACTCTTGTACTGGCGCTTCGTTACTAAAGAACTGCAGACTTTACCTAAATGGTGAGACTTGTGTCCTTTGCTAATGTGCCACTTAGAGCCTATGCCAGTCACCATCTGAACCGTCAGAGGTACTGCTTCGAGCATCACGCACCCAACGTGTGATGTGTGGGTATACTTATTTGTCTGGAGTCGGCTGTCTAAACATTTGACATATTCTTTACCGCACAGTCATGGCACGGAGTCAAATGGGTTTGGTAGACCAGCAAACGGGTCCACCTGCACACTGAAATCCACCGGGGTTTCAGAGGCTCATAGAGAAATACCTGCATTTCGAATTAGCTGAAAGCGAGACTGTGTACTTGCACTATTTGGGCGTGCGCCATTAATAACAGATTGCAGCCGTCCATTACTTCAGTCGCCGAACACAACGTGGTGTGCCACACTGACTACCAGGAGGGTAAAGTATTAGCTGCTATGGGGTGGGGCTCCAATATATGCTTCTCAGCACATTGTTCTTTGGAACCACATTTTTCTCTATGGAATAGTAGAGTACAGATGCTTGATTGTGGCGTAGTTCTTATGCCATACCCCGGGTTCAGGTGTATGAAGTAAGATACAGCTATTAGTGTTCTGGTTAGTGTCGTGTATCGATCCCCAGCTGATCACTGTGTCCGCCATACACCCGATATTAGTGAAAGCGTTTGTCAAATAAAAGTGTTTGTGTGACACTTCTTTAGCAACTTTTTTGCCTTATGATGTTAAGAATAATAAATCTATTGTTATTTAGATCACAAGTCATCCCTGTGTTCTGATTAACATTACCTTGTCATTTTTATTAATGTCCTGATTACAAAACAAGTAGGATGCTTTCAATGATGAAGAGTAGACTGATGAGAATCGTACAGAAGAGTCAGTCTGAAAGAAAGTCAGCTACAGAAGTATTAAGCAATGATGAAACATGTTTGGCATTCGCTAAGGATGTTACTACTGCGATAAGGAATGTCATTGTAGGAAGTTCAGTTAAAGGAACGTGGATAACATTAAAAAGAGCTGTTATAGATGTTTGACAGTCAGATACAGGTACAAAAATTGTAATTACACTAGGAGGAAAACGTGGCTTACAGAAGAAATACTTAAATTGATTGACGAGAGATGGGTGTACGCGTGTTCAGGGAAAAATAGGAATACAGCAATATAAATAACTTGAGAATGAAACGAATTTGAAGCGCAGGGCGGGGAAGGTGAAATGACAACAGGAAAGATGTGAAGAGATCGAAAATGTAATGCTCGTTGTGAGGACTGATTCAGCATAAGGAAAAGCCAAAACACTTTCAGTGAAATTAAAAGCAAGGATGGTAACATTAAGAGTGCAATGGGAATTCCACTGTTAAATGCTGAGGAAAGAGGGGATAGGTAGAAAGAGTATATTCAAGACCTCTGTGATGGGAGAGAACTTGTCTGATGTCTTGGTAGAAGAAACCAGTCGATAAGAAAGACGTAGTGGACTCAGTATTGATCTCACAATTTAAAAGAGTTCTGGAAGACTTGCGATCAAATAAATTCCATCGGAATTTCTAAAATCATTGGGAGTAATAGCAACGAAACGGTTATTCAAGCTGGTATTAGAACCTATGACACTTTCGACGAACCGCTAGATTTTCGGTAAAACATGGTGCACACAATTTCCAAGATTGCAAGAGTCGACAGGTACAATAATTATCGCAAAATCAGCTCAACTCTTCGTGTATCCAAATTTCCGACAAAGCATAATATACAGAACGGAAAAGAGAACTTAAGATTTGTTAGATGACAATCAGTCTGGCCTTAGGAAGGGTAAGGTCGCCAGCCAGGCAGTTACGACGCCCCGCTTGATAGTGGAAGGAAAACTGAAGAAAAATCGATATGCTCTGAGGATTTATCGAGCTACAAAATGCGTTCGACAGTATGAAAGATGCAAGATGTTCAAAATCCTGAGGCATATTGGCCTGAGCTACTGGGGAAGACGGGTGACATACAATACACACAAGAACCAAGAGGCATGCGCTCAGTCCGTATGGGTGCGCTGGGGCTCGAGCACCCACGTACATAATCTTGAGGGTGCGTCGCACCCAGCAAATTTTTAGTTTCATAAAAACATAAAAAACAAAAAATCATTATCACCTGCCTTAATCAAAAAGTTGTGAACTCTTAAAACAGTGAGTTGACCTCTAAAACATACACTCCTGGAAATGGAAAAAAGAACACATTGACACCGGTGTGTCAGACCCACCATACTTGCTCCGGACACTGCGAGCGGGCTGTACAAGCAATGATCACACGCACGGCACAGCGGACACACCAGGAACCGCGGTGTTGGCCGTCGAATGGCGCTAGCTGCGCAGCATTTGTGCACCGCCGCCGTCAGTGTCAGCCAGTTTGCCGTGGCATACGGAGCTCCATCGCAGTCTTTAACACTGGTAGCATGCCGCGACAGCGAGGACGTGAACCGTATGTGCAGTTGACGGACTTTGAGCGAGGGCGTATAGTGGGCATGCGGGAGGCCGGGTGGACGTACCGCCGAATTGCTCAACACGTGGGGCGTGAGGTCTCCACAGTACATCGATGTTGTCGCCAGTGGTCGGCGGAAGGTGCACGTGCCCGTCGACCTGGGACCGGACCGCAGCGACGCACGGATGCACGCCAAGTCCGTAGGATCCTACGCAGTGCCGTAGGGGACCGCACCGCCACTTCCCAGCAAATTAGAGACACTGTTGCTCCTGGGGTATCGGCTAGGACCATTCGCAACCGTCTCCATGAAGCTGGGCTACGGTCCCGCACACCGTTACGCCGTCTTCCGCTCACGCCCCAACATCGTGCAGCCCGCCTCCAGTGGTGTCGCGACAGGCGTGAATGGAGGGACGAATGGAGACGTGTCGTCTTCAGCGATGAGAGTCGCTTCTGCCTTGGTGCCAATGATGGTCGTATGCGTGTTTGGCGCCGTGCAGGTGAGCGCCACAATCAGGATTGCATACGATCGAGGCACACAGGGCCAACACCCGGCATCATGGTGTGGGGAGCGATCTCCTACACTGGCCGTACACCACTGGTGATCGTCGAGGGGACACTGAATAGTGCACGGTACATCCAAACCGTCATCGAACCCATCGTTCTACCATTCCTAGACCGGCAAGGGAACTTGCTGTTCCAACAGGACAATGCACGTCCGCATGTCTCCCGTGCCACCCAACGTGCTCTAGAAGGTGTAAGTCAACTACCCTGGCCAGCAAGATCACCGGATCTGTCCCCCATTGAGCATGTTTGGAACTGGATGTAGCGTCGTCTCACGCGGTCTGCACGTCCAGCACGAACGCTGGTCCAACTGAGGCGCCAGGTGGAAATGGCATGGCAAGCCGTTCCACAGGACTACATCCAGCATCTCTACGATCGTCTCCATGGGAGAATAGCAGCCTGCATTGTTGCGAAAGGTGGATATACACTGTACTAGTGCCGACATTGTGCATGCTCTGTTGCCTGTGTCTATGTGCCTGGGGTCCTGTCAGTGTGATCATGTGATGTATCTGACCCCAGGAATGTGTCAATAAAGTTTCCCCTTCCTGGGACAATGAATTCACGGTGTTCTTATTTCAATTTCCAGGAGTGTATTTGTTTGTTTCAGATGTCTTTGTGCAAAGGCAACCAAGCAACACACTCCTCTGTTCCTTACCTTTGTCTGGCGAAGTCAAGGGCTCTCCCGGAATAACAGTCGCATTAAACTGTCAATATAATTCCGTCTTTTTGGTTGGCTTTCATGTTTTCTTACAAGTGACTAATTACAATACGTCCACTCCATTCGCCAACAATCGTTTTAAAATATCTTCTTGCCAATATTGAGCAATAACAAGAATATTGAGCAATAACAAGAAAGCCGATTGCTACAGACTACCTCAGTAGTTACTTGTTTAAAGGTAATAGCGGTGTGGTCTAAGATTTCAGAGAAATTGATTGCACATAATCTGGATTGTTATCGTTTTGTTTGTTGAGACAATGGCTTTGAAGGACGTGGGAGCGTATATTGTAGACTAAAAGGGTGTCACTACCTTAACAGCTAGTACAAAAAAGAGGGTCTACCGACGGGATGCATGGAGCAAAACTTATTTGCCATGCAAAAATTTCCGCAGTTTTCAAACATTGCGCGATTACTGGTCACGTGTGAAAAGCTGAGATACAATAATGATTATTGCTTTTATACATACTTTCGAATTCGAACAGTTTCCTAGTCTCTATAGATAAATTCGTCATACATTTCTCGACGTCATCACAAGTGAATATTATTAACACCGACAATGGTGAAAGGCATGTTTAGTCAAAACAAAACAAAAAAAGGAACCCGAGAAAATGTGTTCTGCCACTTTCTGTAGTACACCAGCAAGAAGTGTCAAGAAACCGTCAGGAACGTCATACCATGAAGGATGAAAAAACACAATTCCTTGGATTTATTACGACAAAGGACTGGTCGAAGTGTTCCGTAGCGTGCGTAAAAACGTTTTTGATTCCAGTACAGTGCTTCCGTCAGCAACTGCTACCTTTTCAGACAGAAGTTCGGGTAACGCATTTGTTCGAAATGGATTTTCCCAGTGACAAAAAGGCAATTGAACGTTTCAGAGTTCATGAAAAATGTACACTTCACCGATCGTCCGAGAATGCTCTGGTAACTACGGAACAAGGTGCCAATTTAAGTCAACACATAAATTAGAAGATATGAAAAATTTTAAAGATAATAGCGTCCCCCCAGTTTTGAGTCAGCAAGGAGTAGCAGTTCGTGGCAGCAGCAATCAAGTGGCAAATATTCATCAGTTGCCGTTGCTTAAAACCGAAGATGCTCCTTACATGAAATCTGGCTGCAGCGATCTTCATGTAAGTGTGTTTCTCACGATATATTCAATGAAATTGTTTTGTTACTATCCAGCGGTGCACTGCAAAACAATAAGAAATTTATTAACGAGGAACTATTCTTTTCTCTTATTGTAGATGAGACTTCAGAGATGTCAGTGAAGGGACACCTATCCATATGTTTCAGATATGTCGACAAAAATTTTCAAGTTGAGTAAGTTTTTATGGGCTTCTATAATGTACCTTCAGGAAGTTCTAGGACATTGTTTGGCGTCATCCAGGATGATATAAGACGTTTATCCCTCGACATAAAATACTGCCGTGGTCAATGTTATGATGGCGCTAGCAATATCAGGTTAAATTTAATAAGATTACGAAGTGAGATTACTCAGTTGGAGCCATGAGCTATATTGGTTCATTGTTCGGCGCATAATTTAAATTTGATATTACAAGACGGGATGCAAGTTATTATGTGCGAGACGTCGTGGTGGTTCTTCGTGAATTAATATCTTTCCCAAGGCATTCACCAAAGAGGCTAGCGATGCTTCAGTCGCTGCAAGAAGATAACGAAGTTGGTGTCTTAGAAAACGTTCACAGATTGACTTCGCGGCCGTTCTGTCCTACAAGGTGAAGTGTCATAGTACAATCATTAAAATCGTTGGAAAGTAATTGTGACGGTCTCCTGAAATTATTGGAAGGTATATCGGAAGAAAAAAGTGAAGTAGGTGAGAAGGCTAGTGGATATCTTTCAAACCTACGTCAATTCAGATTTCTTATTTTCCTGTAAATGTTAATTTCCGTTTTCGTAAGGATTGAAAAACGTCATTCTCCTTTCAGAAGAAATCATTGTCGTACCGAGAAATCGAAAGATTTGTGTAAACTTTGTCAACAACCTTAGTTTCATAAAGACATTTCGAGTTGTGGAATGAAATCATTAGGAAAGCGGAGGAACTTAACATTAAACATCAGTTTTGTCTGGAAAAAAAGGACGCCAAATCGCTACCACGAAGGCAGTGATACTGATTACGTATCAAAGGCCGGAGGAAATGTGCAGACAAATATTTTTTGAAATAACTAATGCGGCTGTGGATTCGCTAAATCCTACATTTGATTCAAAGGTTCTAGAACTTATTTCACACCTTGGAGCTTTTCCTATCAGTCAAATTGGTGATGATTGAATCCTAGAGTTCTAAGTGGCAGACTCTGACAAAGACATGCTAACATTGCTTAGGGACATATTTCTAGATGTGTGCAGAACGAAGACAGAGGAAGTGGCCAAATTGTCAGACATTACTAATATTTTAAGTAGCAAAAACAGTGATCCCATGTGAGAAATGCTCACCGGATTGGTCTAGTTTGTTCGGTTAATTTTAACTGTAACTCTTACTTCTTGTGCCTCTAAGCGGTCGTTTTCAGTACTCAGACAATTGAAATCGATTTTTCGGCCAACGGTGACACAAAGAAAATTGAATGATTTGGCCATTTTGCGTGTTCATAAAGAAATTACTAAAAATACTATATTACCAATATCGCAAACAAATTCGTATGTGCAAATGACCTAAGGGGGAAAGTGTCTTATATTGAAAGTTAATGCCGTCCGGAGTGGCCGAACGGTTCTAGACACTACAGTCTGAAACCGGGTGACCGCTACGGTCGTAGGTTCGAATCCTGCCTCGGGCATGGATGTGTGTGATGTCCTTAGGTTAGTTAGGTTTAATTAGTTCTAAGTTCTAGGCGACTGATGACCTCAGATGTTAAGTCCCATAGTGCTCAGAACCATTTTAACCATTTTTTGAAAGTTAATATGTCATTATTATTATTTGGTAAGTAAAGTTCATTAGTTTGTCGTTCTGTTCACAAATAAATCTTGCATTGTTCTTTCTCCAATAAATTAAAAGTATCCGATATATGAAGACATTTCCCCATTTTAATTTCTCTCAATGGGTTATTTTCTTTAGTAACTTGTTGATAACATCGTTGTCTCTTGCAATCACTGTACATGTGAATTGTTTAAAGCATAGAGTACCTGATAAAAATCTAACTGACATTTTGTTAGTGAATTAAAAGTAGAAAAAAGACAAATAATTCAATACCGAAAGAATCGATTAATGTTGCGGTTACATATTTTGAGAATATTCGTTACAGTGACTTTCCTTATAATCCAAACCCACCAGCGCAATAGCCCTTGCGGGCCAGGATCTATCACAGAGGCCTTTGTGTGAGTGAGCACGTGGTCAGTGAATCGCTTTGACCCCAGGGTTGTCCCAGGTACTCATTTCAGAATGAGAGACCTCGAGAACGTACGGCCTGTGCAGGTGTGTAGCTGTAGGGGTTCCAATGTGCGCCGGACTGATACTTAAGCGGCTCGTAGAAAGTAAGAGATTACTGTTATTTCGTTAAGAATTAAAATTAAAATGAGTAATTGAAATACATATAAATATAAACACGAAATATGATACGAAATTCAGGAACGTCAAACCCGTAGAAATGTTCTGATCAACACGGTTTCGTAGAATCAGTCAACGCTAGATTGATTTTAGCACAGGGTACGTAAACAGTGCTTGTCCTCGCCGTGTGTCGCACAACTTTGATTGCAGCATGTTCCTCAGACTCACAAAAGTGTGGTGCATATGAGTTAATACAAAACAACGACAGCAATGAAAATGTGGAACAAAGTATCACATTTAGGTAGATAATCTTCCGTACTTAATGTTTAGAGTACCCACGACTGTATAATGCACATTTTTCTTAACATCTAACTTTTGACTTACACTATGTGATCAAAAGTGTCCGGACACCCCCAGATGTTTTTTTTATATTAGGTGCATTGTGCTGCCACCTATTACCAGGTACTCCATATCTGCGACCTCAGTAGTCATTAGACATCGTGAGAGAGCGGAATGGGGCGCTGGCGCGGAACTCACGGGCTTCGAACGTGGTCAGGTGATTGGGTGTCACTTGTGTCATACGTCTGTACCCGAGATTTCCGCTCTCCTAAACATTCCTAGATCCATTTTTTTCCGATGTGATAGTGAAGTGGAAACGTGAAGGGACAAGCACAGCACAAAAGCGTACAGGCCGACTTCGTCTGTTGACTAACAGAGACCGCCGAAAATTGAAGAGAGTCGTAATGTGTAATAGGCAGACATCTATCCACACCATCACACAGGAATTCCAAACTGCATCAGGATCCACTGCAAGTACTATGACATTTACCGAGATGTGAGAAAACTTGGATTTCATGGTTGAGCGGCTGCTCATAAGCCACACATCACGCCCGGTAAATACCAAACGACGCCTCGCTTCGTGTAAGGAGCGTAAACATTGGACGATTGAATAGTGGAAAAACGTTGTGTGGTGTGACGAATCTCGATACACAATGTGGCGTGCCGATGGCAGGGTGTGGGTATGGCGAATGCCAGATGAACATCATCTGCCAGCGTGTGTAGTGCCAACAGTAAAATTCGGAGGCGGTGGTGTAATGGTGTGGTCGTGTTTTTCATGGAGGGGGCACGCACCACTTTCTGTTTTGAGTGGCACTATGACAGCACAGGCCTACATTGATGTTTTAAGCACCTTCTTGCTTCCTACTGTTGAAGAGCAATTTGGGGATGGCGATTTTTCAACACGATCGAGCACCTGTTCATAGTGCACGCCCTGTGACGGAGTGGTTACATGACAATAACATCCCTGTATGGACTGGCCTGCACAGAGTCCTGCCCTGAATCTACCAGCACCTGGTTGAACGTATGCCTAAGAGAACGGAAGCTGTCATTAAAGCTAATGGAGGGCCAACACCATATTGAATTCCAGCATTACCGACGGAGGGCGCCACGATCTTGTAAGTGTTTTTCAGCAGGTGTCCGGATACTTTTGGTCACATAGTGTATCTTAATAAAGCAACATTGTCAATTATCCATTAAGAGTGGTGTAATAACGGGGAGTCTACTCTGGATAGGACAACGGTTACACAAGTTTATAGTGTCAGGAGTGAGTGCAGTTCTGAAGTAAAAAGTTATAACAGCAATCATAAAGGCGAAAAAGGAGATGGTGGCAAAATCGTCATGAGCGTAATTGAGCCTGGCAATATCGCAGACCAAATGAATGCGCAGGTTATCAGTTGGATGTAAGTGATGAAACCAGGAAGTTTTTTGTTTGATAAAATCCTTCAGCTTGGAGGGGAGTGGTTCGAGACTGGAAGTGTCTAACTAAAAGTATAGTATGATAGGAAACTATAAGCACGTCTGAAGACATGAGTTGTATTCAGTTAGTGGAGTAAGAAAAACACAGTTGACGCCGGTATGCATTCATAGCTGAAGAAAAATGAGAACATGCGAAACTAGGTGCCTGAGGTTACTGTGAATATGACGATAACACTGGAATCTAATAATATAACTTTTCGGGTACACAGGGGAAAATAGGAAAATGAAACAGTGGTAACTTTTTAGCAAAGTTCTCGCAAAGTACAATCCGGTATTACGCGATCTAATAACTAAACAAAAATAGTGCTCAAAAACAAATTAGTAGTGACATTAAGGCTGCCTCAATATTTTGTATTATTACACATGAAACATGGGACAATGCGAAAAGAGATCCGTTAACTCAGATATTTACACATTTACAACGGAAAGCCTTCTGACGTGAAGATAAATTGATGCTTTTTAAGTTTTCCTGAAATAAAAGATCAGAGTGCATTACAAACAGGAAAGGAAATTCTACGTGCAAAGGTGAAAAAGGACTTTTTAACTAAACGCTGTGGTCAGGGTTATGTCGGTTGTGCCAATATGTCAGGCATTCACAGAGCTGTCAGGACAAGAATCCAACGAAGACAAGAGACTGCGAAATATGTGCATTTTGCAGTACTCTGTACAGTAGTCAAGCATTTAACGATGCTACAAGTGGAATTCAAGAAGTCAGGTCATTTTACGACGCAGTACAAACGTTGTATCTTTTCGCCAGTCACAGAATTAAAAGATGGAAACTTTTGGTTTCTTCTTTTATCTTAAATGGTTCAAATGGCTCTGAGCACTATGGGACTTAACATCTGTGGTCGTCAGTCCCCTAGAACGTTCGACTACTTAAACCTAACTAACCTAAGGGCATCACATACATCCATGCCCGAGGCAGGATTCGAACCTGCGACCGTAGTGGTCACGCGGTTCCAGACTGAAGCGACTAGAACCGCACGGCCACGCGGGCCGGCTCTTTTATCTTAAAAACGTTTGCCCATCACGTTCGTCTTCTAGATAGCGGTCTTAAAAGTCCTTAGATATGTTTACGTCTATTAGGCTTAAAAGACATCTAAGTAAAGGGAAGAAAGAGAACAAGCTGTTCTTTCGGAAAACCAGTTATAGAAATGGAAATCCTTTTTTTTCAGATAGCGCTGCAATATTTTTTAAAATGATTGTCTTTCATGTATAATCTTTTATGAACACTGCCTGTGTCATAAAGATCTGTGCTGTGATACAGTAAAATATACCGGTGCTATAGGCATAAGTTGAGACTGCCCTAGCTCAGTAGGTGAATGACCACTTTTTTCATATTACACGGTATTTTACAACACAATCCATTAAATTTCTATTTATACCTGCTGTATTGAAAGTTGCGTTAGTTAGTAACAGATTATACATTTTATCTTAGGGGATCAGGATTTGGAGTGCAGCATTATAGGTTTATAATAGTGAATAACGGACAGTGAGAAAACTGGAATAGACAGAATCGAAGAGGTTGTGATGTGAAGGCACAGTAGAATGCTGAAAATCATGTGGACTGATATGTAATGAAGATTGCCTCCGCAGAATCAGCGAAGAAAGAGTAATAACAAGAAGAATGGACAGGACAGTAGGTCATGTGTTACAGCATCAGGAAAGATCCTCCATGGTTCTGCAGCGAACTTTAGGGGATGGTAGACATTAGAATATATCCAGCAAATAGTTGAGGACGTAAGGTGCAAGTATCACTCTGAAACGATTCGTTGGCACAGAAGAGACTGATAATTAGTGACCGTTCAAAACCAATCGAAGACGTTCGAAGTGATCCAAAGCAGAAAGAGATGTTTATACTGCTTAAGTCCTCCTGTTTCCTGTCATCACCCTTCATGCCACCCCTTGAGGCCTTTTCGTGTCGGTGCTGAACAGTGGTGTGTCTGAAATGTTTTCTTCGTCCACTCATAAGGAAACAGTAATTGCGGATCTCCTCTCCGTCGCTGAGATGTCTAAGGAACGGATGGAATGTGTGACGTCCTTCGCATCGCTGAACACGTCCACTGTGAGGTTGGACAGAATTGTGATGACTTTTGGTGCCAATGTAAGATCATTAACTCTCCTTACACAGCACATGAACATCTGAGCTGTGGCCTTTCTTCCGCATGTGTCGACACCTTTCTGGTTGAAGCGTCACGAAGGATGACGTGGCGGGGCACCATGCTTTCCCTTTACTACAGAGGAAGGTTGTAGCAGCTTTGAGTCAAATTTCAAACTTGTGCGACGTAATCGGAGGCAATTACGGGGTTCCGAAAAAATGATCCTTTAATTGTGTTACGCAGGGTACATCAGTACACCCATCTTTTCAAGACCACTGCAATGACGTCAAAACGATGTACCGTATCGTTACACCAAAAGAAGAAAAAAATACTCTCTTCAGTATCACAGTTGATACCAAAGTTACGTAGATACAACAACTTCACTTGCCCTTGTGTTCCCTATCATTTACTGAAAATCTCGTTTCGTTACTTTGAACCGTTTACAAAGGAAAAAAAGGTGCAAATTTCAGACCACCCACCCTATACGTCTGTAAAATATCAGAGTTTAAATTTTATGGGCATTGGTTTTCATTAGAGATAGAGTTGTAGAGAGACAAATACAAGTAACGGGATATAGAGAAATGGGCCGGCCGGAGTGGACGTGCTGTTCTGGGAGCTACAGTCTGGAACCGAGCGGCCGCTACGGTCGCAGGTTCGAATCCTGCCTCGGGCATGGATATGTGTGATGTCCTTAGGTTACTTAGGTTTAATTAGTTCTAAGTTCTAGGCGACTGATGAATTCAGAAGTCGCGTAGTGCTCAGAGCCATTTGAACCATATAGAGAAATGCAGTGATAAAACCCAGAGAGAGGACTGGAGACACGGGCAGTACACAGGTGTTAAAAAGAAAAAAATTCCGTATTTTGAGAGGTGTTAGTATGGACGAAAGCAAGACAAAAAGTTTTGGTAAACATGGGCTTTGAAATTCGTACCTTGCGAAGTACGGGCGTTTTTCATCTCGATAGAGCACCGGGACATTTTTCCCCAAAATGTCCGAGAACACTTCAGACAGGTATCCGATGGGCCATGTATTGGTGCGGGATGTCCTGTACGTTGACCAACTCACTCCCCCAACCGTAGTTCCTTGGGTTTTCGATTGTGGGGGCACTTTAAATCTGTGGTGTGTGCAAGACCCATTAATGATGTATAAATACTACATGAACGCTTCATCAGAGTCTGTCAACGCATTCGTAACGAACCGCGAGTTTTTCGGAAAGGGTAGGGTACCTTACGACGTCCGACAAAAACACGCCTTACTATGAATGAACACGATATTGAGCACATCTGTTCAGAATAGCTCACAAGTGCCGCTCGTATTTGATAACAGACTACATCGACATCAGCATACATACTCCGCAAGCCACCGTAGGATGTATGACGGATGGTACCATGTACCACTACAAGTCATTTCTTTTCCGAATCCACTCGGACCGAGGGGAAAACGACTGTCTATATGCCTCTGTATGAGCTCTTATTTCTCGTGTCTTCGCGGTCGCTAGAGTAGAGTCGTTATTCAGTTAGTTGAAAACGCCTATTTTACAAACTTTGTCAACAGTTTTCCGCGAAAAGAACGTCATCTTCCCTCCATGGATTCTCATTTGAGTTGACGGAGAACCTCCGTAATACTCGCGTGTTGATAGAACCTACTGGAAACAAACCTAGCAGCATGCTTCTGAATTGCTTCGATGTCTTTCTTTAAACCAACCTGGTGGGGAACCCAAACACTCGAGCAGTAGTCGTAAGTGCTATACGTGTCTCCTTCATAGATGAGCTACAGTTTCCTGAAACTCTCCCAGTAAACCGAATTCGACCATGCGCCTTCCCTACTACCGTCAGTACGTGCTCGTTCCTTTCCATGCCAGTTTGCGACGTTACGCCCAGTTATTTAATGGACGTGATTGTGAAGAAGCACATCACTAACAATGTTCTCGAACATCACACGACTGTTTCTCCTCCTTATCTGCATTTACTCACTTTTTATACATTTAGAGTAAGTTGCTATTCGTCACACTAGACAGGAGTTCCGTCTTCATTACTATATATCCTGTTGCAGTCACTCAACGACGATACTTTCCCGTATACTACAGCGACATCAGCAAACAATGGTACACTGCTGCTCACCCGATTCTCTGCTGCTTCACAGAAACAGAATAATGTGTTATTATGTGTTTACTCATTTGTTTAATACACTCTGTAAGTCGTTCGTAATGGCAAATGGCTTTTAGTAGAAGATATGTATTTCACAGTAGCGAAAACGAACAAGCGCTCCTAGTTCTTAAGGTATGCATTTGGATATTTTAGCTCGTTTTGCTCCTTACCACCTTTCAAAATTTGTAATATTGTTTTCAATATCTTGTACATGTAGATCATCCCGACCCGTTGGCCGTGCGGTCTAACGCACGGCTTTCCGGACGGGAAGAAGCGCCTGGTCCCCGGCACGAATCCGCGCGGCGGATTTGTGTCGAGGTCCGGTGAACCGGCCAGTCTGTGGATGGCTTTAGGCGGTTTTCCATCTGCCTCAGCGAATACAGGCTGGTTCCTCTTATTCCGCCTCAGTTACACTATGTCGGCGATTTCTGCGCAAACGAGTTCTCCACGTACGCGTACACCAACATTACTCTACCACGCAAACATAGGGGTTACACTCGTCTGGTGTGAGACGTTTCCTGGGGGGTCCACCGGGGGCCAAACCGCACAATAACCCTGGATTCGGTGTGGGGCGGCGGAGGGCTGAAGTGGACTGCGGTAGTCGTCGTGGGGTTGTGGACCATTGCGGCAGCGGCGGGGACGGAGCCTCTCCGTCGTTTCTAGGTCCCCGGTTAACATACCATACATACAATACAAGATATAGATCTATACAAGTGAGGAAGGAAGGTAGGAAGATTAGTGTTTGAAGTCCCGTCGACACCGCCAACGGCCTTGCCGCAGTGGTAACACCGGTTCCCGTCAGGCCACCGACGTTAAGCGCTGTCCGGCTGGGCTAGGACTTTGATGGGCGACCATCCGGTCTGCCGAGCGCTGTTGGCAAGCGGGTTGCACTCAGCCCTTGTGAGGCAAACTCAGGAGCTGCTTGACTGAGAAGTAGCGGCTCCGGTCTCGCAAACTGACACATGGCCCGGAGAGCGGTGTGCTGACGACATGCCTCTCCATTCCCGCTTCCAGTGACGACTGAGGGCTGAGGATGACACGGCGGCCGGTCGGTACCTTTGGGCCTTCATGGCCTCTTCGGGAGGAATTTCCCATCGACACCGTTGTCATTAAAGACGGAACACGAACTCAGATTGTTTCAAGGGTGGGGAAGGAAATTGGATGTTCTCCTTCAAAAGAACCATTCCCGCTTTCTGTAGGGATTTACGATAATCGCGGAAAATCTAAATCATGATGGCCGGGCGGCATCTGAACCGTCATCCACTCGATTGCGGGTCCAATGTGCGACTGGCTCGGTAGAGACTTCTAGAAGCAGAACTGAGAGAGAGAGAGGTATTAAGAAAGAAAGAGAAGGGGAGAGAAAGAGAGAGAGAGTCTGTGTAATCAGAAGAAATTGAGGTCGCAGGGTATACGACACTGATTTTGAGTGATGGGTAGTTATTCTCCATGCAATGAAAAGCTTATTGGGAGTATCGACGGTGCATTGGTCACGAGCTTTCATGGATACAAGCTGTCAGCGAGGTGCTGACGCGAAGCCGGTGCAGACGTCTGAAGAAACCGGACACGCCGTGTGAGTGAGCGCGCGTCGTGTCGGTCAGTCATTACCGGCTGCCGGCCGTGGAAAATTGTCCTTAACGCTCTCGGCTACGAGCGCGGCAGTTATTTATACCCGCAGGGCCGGAGGAGGACTTTTTTGCGAACGGAACGGCAACCGGTCTGCAGGTCGTTCCTCAGGGCAGCCGGTGCACACGTCTCCGATTGTGGGGCGGCAGAGTCTCTCTTCCTTAAGCGGAGCGACTCATCTCTGACGTGACTGAGGCCCCCGAGCAGAGATCGGTTTAATTCGCTCCTGCTACCCACAATGCAGCGCCCAGTATTACAAGAGCCGCAGCTATGAAACTTGCTTCGTAGCTTTACTCACACAACAATTTTCACTTTATTAACGTTTCAGCCTGGCACAGACAGATACAGGCTGCAGAAAAAAATAAGCCGACAGTAACGTCAGATGAGGCCAGAGGACGTAAAATCTAGCAAAATTTCTTATATAACTGACGGACGGAAATGTACTGTTGCGATGATTTGGCTGCAAAATGACAGCCAATCGTCGACGAACGAAGATTAAGGAAGGAAGATTAGGGTGTAACGTCCCGTCGACATCGAGATCATGAGAGACGGAGCACAAGCAGGAATGTCTCAACGACGGGGAAGGTAATCGGCCGAGCCCTTTAAAAAGAACGATCCCGGCATTTGCACGGAGCGATGTAAGAAAATCAAGGGAAATCTAAATCTGGATTAGCGGACGCGGGCTTGAACTGTCGTCCTGCCAAAGTACGAGTCCATTTTGCAAATCAGCTACGTGTGTATGGTAGTTACTGTAGCGAAGAATTGGTCGCAAGAGTCATTAGTTCGTGACGATCACTTGCTGCCGGTCCCTGTGGCCGAGCGGTTCTAGGCGATTCAGTCTGGAACCGCGAGACCGCTGCGGCCGCAGGTTCGAATCCTGCCTCGGGCATGGATGTGTGTGATGTCCTTAGGTTAGTTAGGTGTAACTAATACTAAGTTCTAGGGGACTCATGACCTCAGATGTGAAGTCCCATAGTGCTCTGAGCCATTTGAACCATTTGATCATCTGCTACAAAATGGTATTTCCAAAACAGTGAGTATGTCTTAGAGGGTTTCAAGTTTGTAGTTCTGTCGAAGGAAAAAATTTAGAAAATTTCCAAAATAAATTATGTTTCTTTTATTTTTGTAAAAAGAGTTTAACGATTTAAGTTTTGCTTAATCTGTCATCAGCGTCTGAGTTTACAGTTGCTGATCTACTTGCAACAATGAAAGTTAATCCATGCTCTCCGTAAATTATCTAAAATTAAAACATTTTATCTTCAGATTTTATTGCCAAAAGCAATTTGCTTTACTGCATCACATGTCGGCTACCGTACAGCAGTGCTGTTTCTGTAGGACAGTTCAGAAATTTACACTAATGAGCTAAAAAATTTTTACTACTGACCAGCGCAACATTGAATAGGCCTGGTTATATCTTGGGCACGTGACGCAAAGAGAAAAGTATAAGGGCGATAATAAGAGTTTAAGTTTGAGGACGTTGCTGCAGCGTACATGCAACGTATCTGCACTTCGTTGCAGATATGTAACCCCTGATATGTAGACAACGGATTAGTGTTGGATTCGTCTCTTCCCGACTTGCGTGTGACATATGCAGAAACGTCAATATGGCGACGTTATCAGCAAATGTGTCCATACAGGACCAACGTGCTATTATTCCTTCCTTGGTTGCCGAAGGACAAGCACCGGTAGGCGTGAATAGAGGAATGAAGAATGTATATGCGGCCACATATCTGTCGAAAAGCAACGCAATGGAATGGTGAGCAAAGTTCTATGCTGGTTGCGATTTGACACAAGACTCTGGTCGATGTGGGAGGTCAGCTTCATCCAAGTGGGAGACACTCGAGCACCCGCCCTGTAGTCCTGATCTCTCTCCTTTTGATTACGAAACTCTCGGTCCCTTAAAATAGGCCTCGAAAAGTCGACGATTCCTGTCCTATGAGGATGTGCAGCAGACGGTTACAGTTTTCTTCACGTGGCAAGGCATGGTGTTTTATCAAATGGGAAACTTCAAGCTGATCCGTAGGTGGTACAATTGCCTCAAAGCTCAGGGCGATTTGGCAGACTGGCGTACGGAATCTGGGCTGTACGGCCTTCTAAAGGAAACCTTTTGATTGACCCTTACACAAAAGCGGAGTAAAGAGAAGCGGGAAGTCACTCTAGTGACTAAACCGGCCTCAAACGGGGAAACCTAGTGACTATAGCAACTTTGCTGAGGGGTGACTGATGTCGATCGGCGCCTGAGAACTATCACCTCAGAAACGACGAAGCTGGTCGGCTGTCGCTTGCCTATATGGAATGTGGTTGAGGAACGCTGAAACCACAAATGGATGAGGTGTTGGTCTTCCACGCCTCATCACAGAACGTCGAGGTCGGAGAGTTGCCAGTTCTGTAATGGAGGTTAGGCTGTGGACACAGTTCAGTGCTGGTGTACGGACAGCACACCATGTAGCGCACTTGGTGGAACTTGTGACTCCACAGCAGCCGACACCTACATGATAGCTGTTGACCCACTGTCTCCGTCAATTACGATTGCAATGGACGCAAGACCGGCGAGATCGGACCGTGGACCAATCGAATCGCTTTGCCCTGCCTGATAAATTACATTCTTGATACTAGAGGTCACCGTCATCCAGGCATACTGCTGCTTGAAACATGCACTATTCAACACGCACAGTCTGGTGGGAGCAGTGTTATGCTATGGTGGACCTTCACCTGCTACAGAATCGGACTTGCAGTAATAGAAGGCACTATGACCGTTGTGGACTATGGAGAACGTTATTGCAGACCATGTGCATCCATTATTGCTTGATGTCTTCCTCGACGGCAGTGTGGCATCTTCCAGTAGCAAAGCGTTCTGTGCCGTAGTAGTTTGAGGAGCAGGATACAGAATTTAAGGTGGTGCCGTGGCTTCTAAATTCGCCTGCTGTATACTAGAGACGCTACCGGACGTCAGTTCCGCTCCCGCAAATCAGCGGCGCGTATTCTACGGGAACTTTGTAACGCACGTAGACTTCTGTTGCCGCATACCTGCAGAGACCTACCAAAGAATCCTTTCCGTGTAGAATAGCTGCTGCCTTGCGTTTCAAAGGTGAACCATCAAGCTATTAAACAGACAGTCATAAATGTTTTGGAATAGCAGTCTATGGGATCAAATTGATTTAGTAGTCAGAGGCATACAGCAAATATCTAGTAAATTTCGCACGTAAGTTTTGCCTAGCGTTGACCCATTCATCATAAAAGATTTCTGTGCCTGACTAAGTGATTAAAAAAAAAAAGGAAAGAAAGGTTAAGAAACAAGAAGAGGAGGAAGAAACGAAATGAAAATTCAGAGTAGAGTGGGTATTTGATGTTACTTCAGAGATTACAGATTCAAGTAAAATTTACAAAAACTTCCCATTACGAGCTTACTTTTGAATATGACTTTGTATCCCCTCTGTTGTGGATGAATGTACTGATTCGGTTGAGAAGGGTGTCATAAAGCTACTACATCCTCTCCTGAGGCAAGCTCCTCCAGTTTTGTATACGGCCCTTGATCTCCTGGCAATAGCACGTGGTTTTCGTCCGCGCTAGTCCCACACATGTTCTATCAGGGGGACATGTAGAGGTCGTGCTGGTTGCGGGAGTTCCTCAACTTCGCGAAGAGACGTGCCAGGTGTGGATTCGTATTGTGTTGAAAAAAGGCTCCACTGTATGTCAAATGAGAGGTAACACATGACGACACCGTTTGTCCCTGAGATACCGTTAAGCCTTCAGAGTTCCCTCAGTCACTACTTGCCACGACCTGAAATCATACCCAAAGACTCCGCGCACCACGACAGAGGAGTTACACCACTACGCCGCTCCAGAATATTGGAAGAATGGGACCTCTCCCCATATAGTGATGATAGTCATCCCGGGTAGAACAGGACTGCGATTCACCGCTGAACACAAGTCGATAGCATTCACCGAAAGACTATAGTTCCCGGTCATGGTATCGCTCCAAACGCAGAAGTGTTAATGGTAGGATACGCGTGAAACAGTAACTGCATGCTGGTAGCTTCGACTGATGATGCGGGACGACGCAGAATGTTGCACAGAGCCCACTTCTTGTTATCTGATGGAAGATACAGATATAAAAATGTTACGATGTGCAGCGACATCTTTATGATCGTCAGACGGGGTCTACTGTAACCTTAACGTAAAGTATACCTACCAACATGTTCTCATGCATTCCAACATGGGACCTGAATGACCCATAAATCTGGATTTGATCTGTGGTACAGAGGGAGTAAGAAAAGAGCTCTATTTCGAAAGCTTCAAAGTGCTGCTAACGCTGTATCACACGATTACGCAGCATATTCGCGTCATGGACAATGATCTCCCAACTTGTACTTAAATACCATATCAACCCTGATAACAAAAGTCACGAGCAACACTAGTGTCCGCTTTTTGGCCGTTCTAACTGCCATGGGGAATTGCAAATGTAATAATTTACTTTCCCTCCAATTATGTCTACCTGTACGAAGTTACATTGACGTCCGACCAACTGGATGCTTCACTTTGTCAGGTAGCGTAATTTGACTGGTAAATGCGCCCTAGAGCGGAATAGGTGTTATGTGGAAAACTCTTCACCGGTGTGCTGTAATTTAATAGGGGTAGCTTCACAGGTGTCAAAATTACCGAAGTATCAGTTTAATAAGTCACGGTTGCAAAATAATGACACGAATTCTGTACAGACGAATGGAAAAACTGGTGGAAGCTGACTTGAGGAAGAGCAGTTTGGATTCCGTCGAAATGTTGGAACACGTGAGGCAGTTCTGAACCTACGACTTATCTAAGAAGATAGATTAAGAAAAGGCAAACCTACTTATCTAGCATTAGTAGACTTAGAGAAAGCTTTTGACAATGTTGACTGGAAATCTCTATTTCAAATTCTGAAGGTGGCAGGGGTCAAATACAGGGAGCGAAAGGCTATTTACAATTTGTACAACAACCAGATTGCAGTTATATGAGTTGAGGGGCGTGAAAAGGAAGCAGTGGTTGGGAAGGGAGTGAGACAGGGTTGTAGCCTATCCCTGATGTTATTCAATTTGTATATTGAGCAAGTAGTGAAGGAAACAAAAGAAATATTCGGAGTAGGAATTAAAATCCACGGAGAAGAAATAAAAACTTTGAGGTTTGCTGATGACATTGTAATTCTGTTAGAGACAGTAGGGAACCTGGAATAGCAGCTGAACGAAATGGACAGTGTCTTGAAGGGAATTAGATTAGGAAATGGGACACTTCAGGTAGTAGACGAGTTTTGCTATTTAAGGAGCAAAATAACTGATGATGGTCGAAGTAGAGAGGATGTAAAATGTAGACTGGCGATGACAACGAAAGCGTTTCTGAAGAAGAGAAATTTGTTAACATCGAATGTAGATTTAAATGTCAGAAAGTCCTTTCTGAAAGTATTTGTATGGAGTGTAACCATGTACGGAAGTGAAACATGGACAATAAATAGTTTGGACAAGAAGAAAATATAAACTTTCGAAATGTGGTGCTATAGAAGAATGCTGAAGATTAGATGGGTAGATCACGTAACTAATGAGGAGGTACTGAGTAGAACTGGGAAGAAGAGGAATGTGTGGTGCAACTTGACTAGAAGAAGGGATCGGTTGGTAGGACACGTTCTGAGGCATCAAGGGATAACCAATTTAGTATTGGAGGGAAGCGTGGAGGGAAAAAATCCCAGAGGGAGACCAAGGAATGAATACAGTAAGCAGATTCAGAAGGATGTAGGTTGCAGTAGTTACTCAGAGATGAAGAACCTTGCACAGAATAGAGTAGGATGGAGAGCTTCTTCAAACCAGTCTCTGGACTGAAGACAATAACAATAACAACAGCCTGACAATTCTGTATTTGTGGTCTTTGTTCACCAACAAAATTTTACTGCATTCGACGTTCCATGCCCCGTGCCTATATGTAAAATGATAGGGACCTCGTGTCTATCAATTGTGGCAGTGAATTGGATCCTGTAATTGAACACTAATCGAACGATCTTCCATTAGTGCGAGGATTAGCTGTCTCGACTGTTTCTAAATACATAGTACGCCTTTTTCTATTTTATTTACTGGTCCTCGCACTACAATTATCTGCGAATATCATTTCCCCGTTCATTTACCAGAAAATAATTTTAATTATATTTAAATAATAAAGGTTATGAACAGTTTTACTACTGGTGATATACTTTTTACTTACTGACAAAAACTACTGAGAATTTATTGTAGTCTAGTATCAACACAATGCAAGAACGTAAAGAAGACTCCCATATAGCGGGGTGGTGCAGAGTAGACTCGTTAACGAGGGCAGCTTGTCTAGTCACCATACGGCCACCCAGATTTTGGTGACCTCGTATTGTAATTTTCCTTTTTACCGAAAAGAAGCTTGGGTTGGTGGGAGTACTTTTTGCGTCCGAGTCACTGGTCGACAACTGTCGAACGCATACCATGCGCACCTGGTTTATATAGGTCTAGTAGCGCATTCAGCAGCTATGGCCACTAAGTCTATTAGCGTTGATCACATATCGCTGTCAAGTTGCCTGACAGTATCATACAACAATGAGTTCACGTAAATATGACGTTCATATACGGCTTACAGCTGCCAAAAATGCGAGTAATTATATATTTAGCAACGTACAATCTGCCTATCAACAAACGTAGCAGTTGAATATTTTTCCTACTGGAAGAGGGTTGAATTTTTATAGAAGTACATCCTTCAGATATTTCTAAACGTGGCAATGGCATTACGCAGCTTGATGACTTCATTACAGCCCAAGATAGCGACTGTGCTTATTAAAACAGTCCATACACTATATGACACGCACTTTGAATCAGAGTATACTTCGTACCATTATTGTTTACAGTGTTTCCCATTTCACTGGCGACAAAAATGATGGAATAACGAATGTCTGTACGTCTATGAAGGCATTATAATTGGACTAGGATTCTATCTTACGTTCTTAATCACAAACGTGTGATAGATTCTGAAGTATTTCGCTTTCTGCATCGAATACTGACTATGGTTTTCTGGAAAATATTACTGTATTCAACGTCTCGTATCCTGCGCCCTATACGAAAATGATAAGGACTTTGAGGTGAAACAATAGTTGTGTTGAAATTGATCCTCAACGGAACAGTAATAGATCGGTATTGCATTTGTCCGAGATGTAGCTGCTTCGACTACTTTATGACTACATTGCATACGTTTCTCTATTTTGTAGACTGGTCTTCATCCCACAATCAACTAAGCGCTGTATTTCCATAGTAATTTATAAGTAATTTTAATTATATTTAAACAATAATGGATGATCTTTAAACAGTAATGAACTCCATTACGAATGGAGATTTACGTATTGCTTACTGACAGAAATGTTGGTAATTTTATTGCAGTAACGAAAACTAAGAAGAAGAAGATACCATACACATATCAAAATTCTTAAGATGTCATCTGGCTCCGGTTAGCTAGGGCTATACACGAGCTTTTTCGAACGTTTAATTTTGTACTAAATGCATGCACGGCAGGTATACAGAAAATACTTTGCAGTTAGAGTTTTATTAGTGGATATTGGAATGTGTATGTCAATAGTATCAATAAAACATAGGATTCTATAAAAATCACCCACCTAGCGAAGTATATTCTTTGCTTAGAACAGTTCATTCGAGAACATTTAAGACAAGAGACGGCTGTTTGTTTCTTCCATTGTACAGAAGAGAGCTCCTAATGACATTTCGTGTAAAAAATGCGAGCTCAGGAAACAATGAATGTCATCAGCTGCAAACACGTTGGGGTAAAAGATCTACGGAAACACTTCATTTAATGCCGAAGTACTTATCACAAGGAAGTCTAGTACCCATCATCTGGTCATCAGACTTCAGTACATTCGCATGGGTTATTCTGGACCGTCATACTCATTACCTGAGACTATACCATGTCAAAGACTATGGAGTACCTAGAGACAGCTCTGGGCAAAATTATCTTCCTGTATTCTGCGCGTGCTACGCTCTTCGCCTGGATAACTAACTCTATCTAGTGACGGCAATAAATGGCACAAAATTGGCGTTCAGGTACCCGAAATAGCACCATATCTGATCCCCTGAACACGTCAGCCAGGAACCGTATTATTATTGTTATTATTACTATTAATTTATTCCAACTCTACAGGTGAAAAATAACGTACACATTGGCATTAAAGTTATAAAAAGAAGCTCTATGGCCGAAGCGCCAACAACATTCAATTTTCCTTTACCGCCGTGGCTGTAACATCCACTCACCCGCCAGCTTTCACAATGAAGAAGCAATCGCAATTATTAGTCTACTGGCCGTTTGTTGCGTTTGTTTTGAATATACTGCTTTGTGGAAGGTCGAAAATTTCTTCAGATCTAATTGTGCTGATCTACATCTGCTTCCTGTAGCACATTTTTTTCCTTCTCTACCCCTAAAGGTTGTCAGCGGTTCGAGTTTTTACCCACTGTAAAATAAGCGACTTTTCAGCCAAATAAGAGCTGAGCTGGGTCAGATGACTTCTCAATCTGTAATTATTTGGAGGATTTTTCAAGTCTGATATTTGCCTTGTATCCAAGGGAATCCTCCCAAGTTCTTCCGTCACAACTGGGGGACTAGATCAATTTTTGTTCACTTGTGAGGCAATTTTAATCAGCGCCCCAGCGAAAATTGAAAATGCGTTTTTTATTTTAATTTAATTTTTGTTTTACAATCTCTAATCTTGGGAACTAGGCGGGCAGCTGTAGAACTGCATTCTTCTCAGATGAACATCCCATTGGTCTGGGACTGGGACAGGGAGGTCAGCAGTTGCGAAAATTCTCAATGGTATTTTTGGATCTCGCATAGGCTTGATAAACAGGGAAAATCTCCGTAAAGCCTTGGTAGGATCCCAAGGATGAATTACTTGTTTGTGAAACAATACCAATCCGTTAAATCAATTAGGGTTTTTAGTACTCTACATTGCCTACACCTATAGGAAATGGCAACTGCGAATATTTGGGAGAGATCTGCAGTTCCACTATTTACATTGCATTTAAGGAAAGCCTACTAAAATTTGAAATTCTTTGCCAGAACAGGGGGATAGGAACACGTTTTATTTTAGCTATCGAACAATACGTTCCAGAGAAAAATACGAAACTTCAGTGTATGTATAGGAGTGTATGATAATGTATACTAACACTATCGTCTATGTAATTGAATTAACTAAACGAAACACTCATTTAGCCTTATTCCACAGATCCCGATTGTGACGACAGTTCTCGTCTTCTATGTTCTGTTCGTTAATAATCTGATGCAAGAAAGACCTTTGGTAAGTCACGGTATGGGTCAGACATACTCTGATATTTCCCTGGGAATATGAGTAGCATACGGCTTTTTGTCGTTATCGTTTACGTCGCTCTGGCCTCACGCTCGCTCCTAGAAATTTTATAGTTGTTAGGCCTACTGATTTCCAGTAACTGATCAACAGTCATGTAACCGTGCAGCAGTGGGTCCTACCACTACAATTACGCACTATACATTGCGGTTACGTCGAGAATCAACTGTCAGACCCTGCACAAAGCGTACATTCCGTCCAGGTCTTCCTGCATTTCTATACAAGTTTGACGCGCGGAGTGGCCGGGCCGTTTAGGGAGCCATGTCAAGGATTGCGAAGCCCCACCTGCCGGGGGTGCGAGTCCTCCCCCGGCATGGGTGTGCGTGTCGTTCTTAGCATGAATTAGTTCAAGTAGTGCGTACGTCCAGTGACCGATGAACTCAGCAGTTTGGTTCCTTAGGAATTCACACATATTTTTTATATAAGTTTCTGCTGCTGCGAGTCAACACCCTAATGAGGGCGCCGTCGTATCGACCCCCCGGCCGAAAACTAATAACTGAGTTTCACAAGGTCGTGGTTCATTTGCCATACCTGTTCCTAAAGCGGACATTTTAGTTATTTTAATGCAACAACGAGCCATTTTTATGTTTTTTTATTTAGGCCCATACTCGTTTCAGTTGGCGAAATATGTATCCGAAGCTTCAGTAGGTACATCGTTAAAACGACACCAGTAAATTGGTTGCTGCAGCTGGCCTGTACAAAATTAACAATCTTGTTTGTCTGCCACAATTCGCGAGTGCTATAGCTACGATGTATTACTGGTTAGGTGTACTTACTTCCTACGATTTACTTTTTTTTCTATTGTGAAGTTACATTCAATTTCTAATTTAAACTGCTAAATGATTACACAGAAAAAAAATTATATTGTTTTGCTTTAATATGGTGAATGCTCTGCATGACTATTAAGTAAGTGTCGTAATGGCTGTTTAATTAGGCTGTATTGAATATTATTCAATTACATAGTACATTTTGTATAAAAGAATTAATATTACATATTTCACTCACAGTTGTAGTAAAATTTGCAGACAATAAAGTCAGAACTTTAGATTACATTTTTACATGATTGTACTTCTTGTGTGGCTGTATGACCGAAATATGCAAATAAAATTTTATTGGGTAACCCTGTTTGGTCATTAAGGATGTCGTCTGAGGATGCATATTTGCGAGGATAGATTTCAGTTTTTTCAAGTGATTTCATTCTATTTCCTCTGTTGGCCAGGTTTACTAGTTGTGAGCTATGTCTCCACTTGATGTTCGCCTTCACCTAGATGTACGGCAAATGCGTATTTGCTTAAGTTATTTAAACGAAGACCATGTGTGTGTTCCCGGAAACGTAGACTGAGTTGTCTTCTTGTTTGACCAATGTACTAATGAATTGCAGTACTAATAAAATGCAGTACTAATGAATCGCAGTAAAGATTGTATAAAGACGCTCAAAGAGTTTCCGTTTGAAGGCCGTACAGTCTACGATCGGTATGACAATCAGGAGAAATGGCTGTGAGAACGAGGGCAATCATCCACCGACGCACCGGATTGAATATATCCGATTTGTAAAACATAGTGTCCTCCTGCTCGAAGAAAGCTCGTCCGGTATGAATTGTCGACCATTTAAGGCCTATTTTTGAGGGACCGAAGGCGTGATAACCGCATGAGGAGAGATCAAAACTACAGGATGGGTGCTCGAATGTGTCTTTCTTGAGATGGCGTGACTTCTACATTACGACATTTCCAATATGGAGACGTGCAGCAGCACCCTTCGAGGAGGAAGTGCAAAAGATGCTGTTGAACTGGTACCAAGCGGTCCAGTGTCACTACTAGGAATTTTTTGCCATTAGCAGCCAAGTAACACGACGTAAGAACGGCGATCGTAAAATGATCCTAGCGGAAGGAGACTGGAGACGACTGTCACGCATTGTCATTCACGATTTCAAACTCGATAGTAATGCCTTAGTTAGGGAATGGACACCCATCTCAGTAGCAAACGTCACGGACGGATGGGTATTTGGAGTCGTATATATCGCAAAAGGCCATTGCTCACAGCGGGATATATAGCTGCACGTCTTCAGTGGGCCATACAAGACAGAGTCTGAACAATAGCCGACAAGAAACGGGCAGTGTCGTCGAACGAGTTGTGTGTTTTTTTTTTTTTTTTTTTTTTTTTTTTTTTTTTTTTTTTTTTTTTTTTTTTTTTGCCTGTTGTCAAATGATGTCAGGGGTCGGCAGTACTGGCAGCCCAATGAGGTGTCTGTAGTTCTCACCTGAGGTGGGTCTGTGATGTTTTCCAGGTTATTTTTTTTTTCTTATCATGACTTGTCCCATCGTTTGAGGTTGTCGTGAACAAGTACGTACAAGAATGTTTATTACTGCTTTCTTGGTCTCTAAGTGTTTCCCTGCATGTTCGTGATGACTATTCTGTTTACAATCCCTACGTACAGGGTGACCACGGCCATGATCACATATCTGAAAACATATTTTGCATGTCTGAAGAAAAGTTACATATGCTATCACAACTTGACCAGCAATCTTAATTCAACAGCAAATGTGAGGGAACGGTACGTAAAACGTAGCAATTAACGTCCCCGCAATTTAGTAAATCTAGGAGTGGCGTCACCTGGATATTGCTTGCCTGAAATAAAGTTGTTGACTTTCAGCCTCGTCGATCTGGGGCTATTATCAAGGCTGACGTAGTGTTACATTGTCTTAACGTGCTGCCTCCAGGAGATGACTACGTTTTGGCGGGCTTGCGTACTGACTTCAGTATTTGTCATTAAGGATTTCGTGTAGTGATTTAAAGGGAAAACTTGTTACAATCGGTGTCAGTCCTTCTATGTTCCTTCCTCTGTTTCGATGAGTAACTAATTGACAACCATTCCTGGCTTTATAGACGACTTAAGCATCTACGAATTTTTCGTGAGAATGGTATGCAAAGCCTTACTCTCGAATTCATTAAACGCTTCGGATGTTGTACACCTTACGTTAATTTTTGCGTATTTCGGAATTTCATTGTCATCGATGCTCCTCCTTCGTTTAAATTTATGATTAAACTTTGTAGTACTACAGTTCTTTCTGACGCCTTACAACTCAGATCTGCAAATACAACTCTAAAGCTTGAACTTTATGCATTGTTACGCATCTTCATCGAGAGAGATGAAAATTTGATCTTAACTGCCCAAATGATATACAGTCTCGTCCCTACCACACTAGCTAAAAAGAAGTGATCAGCTGCTGTTATCAACATTCTTTGTAACTCCTGTTCTAAATTATACTTAAACAGCTTGTTCACTAGTGCCTTCCACTTGGCATTTCTGAGATGTTGACCTCTGGACACCGTAGTCTAATTTCTGAATGTAACTAAAATGTAAAAACATTCTGAATGCTTATCGTTTCTTGCGCACTGATCTAGTCACGTGATCTCCGGCTGCGTCGTCTGATAACTGATATCTTCCTATGTCATCACAAAACTGTGATGCCGTCCATTTTACTCTAAGGCCTTCTGCCATTACATATCCTTAGACGGATTTATTTAAATGATTTCGTATTATGATTTTTGGATAAATTCATTACGTGCCATCATTTTCTTAAAGCCAATAATGCTACCAACGGCGTCCGGCGTTTCTTTGCGAAACCTTTTTCCTGCATGAATTGATCATATTTCTACCGTTTACTTCTTTGTTCCTAGATGTTGTTTGACCGTTGATAAGTGGGCCTAATATCCCTAATTAATATGAGAATAATACTTTTATCAATCTTCTCTGATAGGACCTTCTGCAATTAATGTGCATTAACTTCCTTCATTTTCGAATACGGCGCACGACATAAGCATTTGAAGGGATTCCTGTAACGCAGGAGAACCCAATGTCCACGACGTAAGTTCGCTGATGAAAAGTATCCAGTCACCTGTTAGTGGACATTAATATGAGGTGTGTCTACCCATCACATCGGCGCGAACTCCGTTGGGGACGCTTTCAATGTGAATGTCTGTGGACTAGTTGCAGCGCGTTATTCCTCAAGACCTGAAACCAGAAGGGGTGGTGATTTAGGATACTGGGATGAGTATAAGTCGACATTCTGACTCATCCCAAAGGTGTTGCTTTGCGTTCAGTTCGGGGCTCCGAGCAGGTCAGTCCACTTCAGGAATGTTATTGTTCAGAAATCATCTCCTCACAGACGATGATTCCTCGACAGCTTGCATTTACGTGCTGATACAGTTGCTCCCAAGTTGTTTCTCTACTGTGCACAGTATATAATTCTATAAAAATCTATATATCGCTTCGCATTTACCATTTTCTTAATTGTAATAAAGTGACCACAAGCTAATCACTAAAAGTACCCCATCGGCAACACCACTTCCTCCGCACTTCAGTGCTGGCGCTACACATTATACCGTGTAACCATTACGTTGGATCGGTACAGAGTGTACCGTAATTCGTCACTGCAAATCTCTCGTTCCCAGTCATCCACCTGCAAAATCACACCGCTGTACTAAATTGACAAAAGATTGCCAGTTTTCCCCACGATTCCGTAGAGAGAAGTACGGGTGACGTACAGTATAACTGGTCAGGCCTTCCCACCCACGACTGTATTGGTTAGGCTAACCCTTTCTTGGATTATCGTACTAAATCGGAGCGTTTTATTTCGCCCAACCTGTCTTCCACGAATGTCTCTTTGATGCCGTCCCCAAAAGCAGTCCTTGTAGCGCTCTGGATTCTTCAGGAGACGCGTTCGCAGCTCGTGATCTAGTGGCTAGGGTTGCTGTCTCTGGATCACGGGGTCCCGGGTTCGATTACTGGCCTACTTGGCGATGTTCTCTGCCCGGAGACTGTGTGTTTGTGTTGTCATCATTTCATCATCATGATCATTCGTGTACAAATTGGACTGTGTAAAAATTTTGACTTTGTACGGGCGCTATGACCGTTGATCAGTTGAGCGCCCCACAAACCAAACATCATCATCATCTTCAGAAGATGCGAGCAGACTACCTGCGATTATAGATGGACAACGAGATACCTAATTTACTTGAAGTAAATGTGGTGATTAGCAAACATTGTACAACAACAACAATTTAACTGTCTGCAACGAATCATCTCTAGAAGTTAGTAAACTTGGATTGCATCATATGATAATAGGCTATGAGTGCATTCTACCGCCGGCTGGTGAGATTGACGGAGAGCTGAAATCTTTTGTTTACGTAGTATAACTTTGAAGGTCTTCGTCTATTTCTTGTAATTTAAGAGTATTCATTTGTCTACTGAATTAACTGTTTTACTGCGTAGAGATACTTACGGTATTAAACTCCTGATGAGCCACGGGATCTTGCTAGTATTTCCTAACCCAAAAGTGTGCTTCAGTAGCTAATACTTAATAAAGAAAGCGCTTAGTTTTGCCGCAGAACACGTGTAGTTCACCTAAATACTGGCTGCCAAGAAATATTCGCTCTCAGGCTCAGTAAATGTCCTCCGACTCCCATGATTCTCTACCGCGTCATACGGTCCACTCGTCACCTCTCCCTTTGTGGGAAGCAGCTTCCTACTCGCTGCCATCATATTCTGCAGCGCTGCTTAAGGCAGCGAACTACTTCAGCTAACTGTAGTAAATTTAGAAAATAAAATACATTCCAAAAGAGAGCAACCTCTCACATCCCCCTTCAGTGATTTCTTTTCAGAACTGGTGGTTTTTGAAACAAAATTCCAATTCTCTAAATAACAAGATAACGGCATTACGTTTTATGGACATTCCTGTACAATTGGTCCTTATTTCTTCCTATGCAGTAAACTTAAGCTTTTTAGAAACTTCGCAAACAGATACAGAATCTCATCATTATGTCCCCTAAGCAACTTTTGTTCTTTAAATGTTCCCGTTGGAAATTTATCAGAACGGAACAGATTTTATAAATTTATATAAATATCAGAAACACAATGATTTTCAGTTTCTTAGTGCTCTCACATGTAGTCATTACATTTCCCATGCATCTGTACCCATTACCTGTTTCAATATGGATAAACAAAGAGTATAGAAAATGCCATGCGCTACATTCAGCTTTCGTTTCAATAAATACACCGAGCGAGGCGACGCAGTGGTTAGCACACTGGACTCGAATTCGGGAGGACGACGGTTCAATCCCGCGTCCGGCCTCCTGATTTAGGTTTTCCGTGATTTCCCTAAACCGCTCCAGGCAAATGCCGGGATGGTTCCTTTGAAAGTGCACGGCCGACTTCCTTCCCAGTCTTTTCCTAATCCGATGAGACTGATGACCTCTTAGTTTGGTCGCTTCCCCCGAACAACCCAACCCCAACCCAATAAATACAAGATTTGGAACATTCTCTTTAAACAGAGTTATTTAATAACAGTCATTAGTGAGCTATTATTATGTTGCTCTAATTTCTTCATACAAAATTAAACAAGTCACTCACATTATTAGTAGCTTAATTACTGTCCAGCAGAAACCCATAAGAGTGTTCAACATTTTAACATCACATAAACACAAACAAAACAAAAATAAATACACCACTTCATTAGCGACTCATTATCAATTACTTTTGATTGCATTACGGGAACAGCAGTGATCAATGTCTTATAAATAATTACTGTTAAAAACAGTCTTGATCACGATTTATTTAACAAGGTGACCGGTTTCGACCACTACTGTGGTGATCTTCAGACCACTGAGTAGGAACCTCTTTCTGTTGGAGAATCACTACTCTCCAACAGAAAGAGGTTCCCACTCAATGGTCTGAAGATGACCACAGTAGTGGTCGAAACCGGTCACCTTGTTAAATAAATCGTGATCAAGACTGTTTTTAATAGTAATTATGACTCATTATCAAATGGCTCTAAGCACTGTGGGACTTAACATCTGAGGTCATCAGTCCTCTAGACTTAGAACTACGTAAACCTAACTAACCTAAGGACATCACACACATCCATGCCCGAGGCAGAATTCGAAACTGCGACAGTAGCAGCCTCGTGGTTCCGGTCAGAAGTGCCTAGAACCTCTCGGCCACAGAGGTCGGCGGCTCATTATCACTCCAGATATTCAGTTACCCTACACTTGGGATATTTATCCTTCTTTTACGCTATAAGACCTCCTAGCACCTGGCATATGGCACGATACTTTTAACAGACACGTACGACTCGACTATTGTTCTGTTATAACTCACACCACAGATACTTTATCTTTTTTTTAAACGACTTTGTCTCTTTTTATACATTGTCTCCCTCGTTTATCTAGTCTGACGATCTAGAGTGCTATGGTCCATTGCTCTTCATTGTCTGCCGCTATCATTGAGCAGATTACGAACATGCCGTTTTTCTTACTGACAGGAGCTCTGGTTTTTATTTTCAGCTCCTGTCATCATGTTATCGTCGCTCTAAATTTTCCGTCATTGCAGGCATCATCAATTTTATTATAGTTACACATAACAAAAATAAGTATATTTTACACAATGGCACCCAAATTGTTTCCAACTTCCAATGTAATTAATTAATGTATCTCTTCCCTTTAGTCGTTAAATCATATTCTTCAGTTAAAACTATTTCTTAATAAAGTAGAACTCATTAGAAAAGAAACTACCATACTAAGCATAACACTTGACTCCACCTTTTCACATGCCATTAGCAATGGAGTGCCCATCTGTGTGTGCACTTTAAATGCCACGCCAGACATCACCTTCCACTCACTTGCTCATCTATATGGTCGTTCAACTCAGGCATTCTCATGTATGTTCACAAACATTTGATAAAACATATTATGTACAATTTCTTAACATTTGTGGCCTGTTTCCCATAATATCTCGCCATTCAACTACACTTCTTTAACTCCATGTAATACTTGGTTCATTAGCCAGGGTCCATTTATTCACAAGATAGGTGTTTCTTTCAGTTTCTGTCTTCAATTAGTATTTTTTTTTCACCATAGAAATCTCCTCCTAATCTTCGTAACTCTTTCGTCACCCTTGCCGCAGGGTTCGAGGATGAGTAGTATTTGTACATACATAGGACCTTTGTACCTAACCATCTCAGCGTATTTTGTCGTCCCAATATTCTGCTAATATACAATTAAACTGTTTCACAAAAGTTTTGGGATGCACCCCATTGCAGTGAAGTTATTTCAAGTACATACCTTTAAATACTGATCTCCAGTGCCGAAATTTTCACTGTTATTATTTACTGTAATCAGACTTCTGATTTTTGAATTTAATTTCTGCTCTATTTGTCTCTGCAAAGACGCTAGTGCCTCTGGCAATAAAATTACTGATCTACCACTGAGTACCGGCTACTCTTTTGTATTATTTTTTACAAAATTTTAGGCTGAATCTATCCTGCTATTTTATTATTCACTTCAGAGATTGCCTGATCACGTTTGTAAATCTTTTCGCCAAAAGTATTATCTAAAGCTGTAACTGATTTATTGAGGTATTTAATGCATCTACTGTGCTCCATCACTGTCATCTCAGAAATAGTCAAGCTCTGTGACAGGTTATTTGGCGTTGCTTTCTGTTTTTCCACGATTTTCCCTAGCTTTTCATCTGTATCTTTAAACTTCTTGACTGTATTCTTGATACATTAGTTTAATTTATCACTAGTCTCTTTGTTAGTTTTCTGAATGATTTTTAGTCGTCAAACACTTGATTAGTTTCTCTAAAAAGTTCTTCGATTTTATTTTTAGTTGCTACATTAATTTTTCTCATTTTAACAAATCCGTCCTAAAACATGTGGTTAATTTTCCTAAAAGGCTTCTTATTTCTTGTAATTTATTCATGTTCGAATATTTGTCTCAATTTCTCTCAAAAAATCAAAAAAGCTTGCAAGGATGTCCCTTGAATAATATTACCCATTTCATTTTTATTACTTTCTTTCCATTTACTAACAACGTGAGCACTTGATTCAGCAATATTTTCTGTTCAGACTACTGTTTCTTGAGTTATTTCCTGCTCGTTAGTTTCTGTTAAATTATTCATTCTACATTCGGACGTTCATTAGATTCAGCTGGGGAGTTTAAGTTAGTAACGCTTTCTGATGAAGCTACATTCTCTTTAGCCATATTCCGCTCTGTACTATCCACTGAATTACTCATTCTGACTTTTCGGCTTCTCCTTAAGCAGCATAACCTTATAATTATATTTCAAAATTATAATTTACTCCTTGTACTTGATGTGGATTTAGACTTAATTTAGGTAAGTTTCATTGCTCTCCAGATGACATAGTTATTTGTAGATCATGCCAACGCTGCTCTGGTGCATCGAAATTTGGGCCTCTGCGTGTTCGCTTCCAGCGCACCCCCGTCTGTGTGTGCGTTTCTAGCGCACCTCTTCTCTACCCTGCTGATGGACTGGTTCCCGTGTGCTCCCCGCATGCAGCGATGCCTCCTCCGGGTATGTCATTGGCACTGCCACATCTGCTACCACTGTCTTCTTTCTTCTTCTTTCAGTGTCTTCTCAGTGATCGTCCATTATATTTTACTCACGAAGTATTCGTAATCCTGGGATGCAGTTTATTTTTTCCAGGTCGTGAACTTACGTATTGTGAAACACTTCTCACACTCTACGATGCGAACAATTTTAACTTGATGTTGCTAACCTCAAGCCTCAGTTCACAATTTCAATTCACAGTTCCTGCTTCTCTATGCGACAGTCTAAAAAAATTGCATATTTTACCTTCAACACAGGTTCTTCAAGACAATAGTTTCTTTTTTTTTCTACTCAGCTTTTTCCTAGTTTAGAGATGGCATGTGCTAAATCTCTTCACTGTTCTAAAGCGATATAATTTCTTAGTTTTTCACCAAATTCCGTAGAAAGTGGTATAGATGACGGTATATCTGGTCAGGTCTAACAACCCAAGACTACACTAGTGAAGCTAACCCTTTCCTGGATTATCTTAATGAACCAGTGCGCAGGATTTCCTTCCACTTATTTTTTCTGAATGTGTCTTAGATGTTGTCCTTCAAAGCAGTTCTTTAAACACATGGGCTCGTCAGAAGACGCAGTAGGATAACTAATTTACTTGAAATAAGTCACTGGATGTCATTATGTGGAGTCTGTCAGTGAACATTACAAAACAGTAACATTTTAAAAGTCTCAAATGATTCATCTGAAATAGTTAATAAATTTCCGGAGCATAGTAAATCCAACTGCCACATAAGGACAGGCTCTAAGCACATCCTATCGCAGACTGGCGCGAAATTGGTACCTGGCCGACATTTTTCTGACATCATAAATCCTCGTAGCCCTGCGTGCGTCTTTGTTAATTTCGCAAAATACATTTGTCTATCTAATTAAGTGGTTTCCTGCATAGTGATATTATGGTATAAAAGTCCTGATGACCTATAGAATCCTACTGGTATTTGCTAAGTCAAACGTTTACTTTAATAACAAATATTTAATAAAGAAAATTCTCAGAACACTTGTAGTTCACCTACTTATCGACTGTCAAGCAAGACTCATTCTCAACGCTCGAGTACTTTTCCCCACTTCCATGTTTCACTACCGCGTCGTATGGTGCACTCGTTACCACTATCTTTACGGTAACCAGCTTCGTACTCCCTTCCATCGTATTCTGCAGCACTGCTTAAGGCATCAAATTACCTCTGCTATCTCCCGAGTCCTAGCAGACATAAAATTTTCGAAATAAAATACACTTCAATACAAGAGGAACCTCACCCACTGTCCAGGGGGATCGGAGGTAACACCACCTCAAAGTCGCTTAGCTTTGACTATCGAAACGGCTTAAGAGGACTGCTCGAACACGATACCCCATTCCTTTTAACTCTCTATACACAGTCACTTTGCTGTCGGAACTGCTGGTAACTCTTTGGAGCTCTTAGAGTGTTTCCTTCCGCTGTCATCAGGCGACTTCTTACAAATACCCTCTGCAGTGCTCAATGGTCCTTATCCCTCAGTACTACAGTTCTTCCTGACGTTGGTTCAGCAGTGGTAATTCCTTCGCGTTTCCCTTAACAATGACAACAGTCGACTAGGGAAGAATTAGGAGGGTGGCAATGTCCCTGGTTGATTTCTTATTCAGATGACATCCAATGAGTTGTTCACGTTCGAAGGCACTGAGCTATCCTGTTTGAAGAATTCTTAGATTACATTAAATAAGATATACTTTTCGTTGCAATAGATCCATAGTGAGGGGATCTACCAGTTTGTGGAGCACCAGAAATCAAGAATACACAACATATATTTACAACCAAAAACAAATATGCTGATGTAACTACCATAGATCGAAGGAAAATTATGCAGTGGAAGTCAAAAAGTAAAATATATTTTCATTTATAGGAAAATTTAGATGATACACGGCTACACTAAACGTATTATAATTTGTATCTTAGCGTATTGAACATTTACATGCTTCGTGATATCATCTAATACCAAAATCACTTTACAACACTTATTTACAATGATTGCATCACTGTAATGAATTTGTTCAGAAGACGGATGGTACATAAGAATGACATTATTTGGAGTTATTAGTGGAACGTGCTATTTGCGTTCAATAATACGACAGGAAGCAGCAGGGCCTTAATTACCAAACATGCACAGCTTGTGTTAATGTTTATCACCTTGCACAATTAAAATACAATAAAACAGACAAATTTAACAACCTCACAGGAGCAGAATAAACATTTTTCTTAAACCCCTCTTAAAAACTGCTAGAAAAATGCATAAAATATTAACAAAATTTCTGTTGGTCTAAATAATACAATAAGAACTTGCCAAACTCTGAACCTACAATGACTTCTCTTTTGTAATATAAATTCGTACCAAGGTATAACATTAATGGCCGGCCGTAGTGGCCAAGCGGTTCTAGGTGCTACAGTCTGGAACCGCGTGGCCGCTACGGTCGCAGGTTCGAATCCTGCCTCGGGTATGGATGTGTGTGATGTCCTTAGGTTAGTTAGATTTAAGTAGTTCTAAGTTCTAGTGTTGAGTGGTACTTAAGTAAATAAATTAGTGAAATCAAAGTGAAGTAGAGACGCTGTCGATTCAGCCGTCAGGGCATCGCCTGACCGGCTCACGTCTTTCTCAGTCGTCACATGTGATCAAAGGCCCTCGTCTACATTCCAAGAGCCAATGACCGACGTTAAGAAGATTCTTCGAGAAGCTTTACAACGTGACAGAAGAGGCAATGACCGTGAAGTCGTTCACATCGAGTAAAATGAAGTGAATAAATACGCGAGACGCTGTGGGCCCGACAGACGAAGAAGACGGAGGAAGAAGAGAAGAGTAGCAGTAGTTTTCAGTCAGTTTCGGTGCTGAAGACCGTCATGCAAGAAGATACTACATCATGCACAGACGCACCAAGTCCGCCGCTGTAATGGAATAGCAAGCAGCAGCCTCGGCGCCAGAAGACAGAAGTTAAAAGGTATTTGAAGTCTGATTTTTACGTACCCGGGTGACTCGTGAGGACGGGAAGGAGACGGCCTAACATCAGCAGTCACCTGTGAGCTGGGATGAAGATCTGACAGCCGAAGACTGGCAAGCGGGAGTCCGTTGGTTTCGAGTCCGGGACACTGGCCTTCCCCCGCCGCGCTGCTCCGCTGGCCGACGCACAATACACGCGGCCGCTTAGACAAGAGAAACACTGGGACGCCACATCCAAGGTATCACCATCCGATGCACAACTTCGCTCGCAATAATTAAACGGGCCACCTCGCGCTGCTCGTCTCCAGTCAGCTGGGCGAGACGGCGACACGAGATACACACTGCCACGCCTAATCAAACGCCGCCGCTGTCGCAGCAGAAGGCTGCGCAAACGACACAGCTGCCGCTCTCAGAGCCAGAACATCGAGTAAGGAAACAGTTGTACAAATCTTCAATAAAAGTTATTTTATGTAAAAATGCTGTTTCATTCTACCTCATATCCGAGCCAAGGAAGAACTCACCCTGCCCACATGTTGTTAAGAGAGAAAAATTAATTAATTTAGTATTTTCACCCTGACATAATGCTTTAGAATTAAATGCCCATTGCAGTAATGCTCATCCTGACAACTGACTAGCATCAAAAGAGAAAACCCAGTTACATTTAGTGACAGAAGTGTTACACTAGGGGACTGATGACCTCAGAAGTTAAGTCCCATAGTGCTCAGAGCCATATAACATTAATGCATAACATAAGGAACACAATTAATAATTAAATCAACTTCTAAAGTTTCAACGTTGGGCAATGAGGACACCGGGCATACGAACTAAGGACTAATCCAGTTGATTCCAGTACAGGGAGGCACTAATTAAATAACAACCAATTAATGATGAAAACGGAGCCTCAGCATCTAAACATTCCCTGAGAACATATGCACATGAAACCATCATTTATAGAAATTAAACTTCAGAACCAGGATACAAAGTACATCTCTAGCAACCTCATTAAGCACTAATTACAGAGTGAAACCCAGTTTTACACGTTTAAATTCATATTTCGAGTGAAAGGTGCATTCGACAAACCGGCGGAGGAACGAGCTACAAAGCGTAACGACCTGGCAGAGCCAGGAACAAAGAGAACAGCAATTCTCAACTTAAGGAAGAGATCAAGACAGCAGGCCAGCAACATGGAGTCCAGTCTAACGAAACACAGTTCCACTGACAACGGCCAAGTCGCCAAGCCCCGGTGCCACACCCCCACCGTACCGGACGAAATACACTGCGCTCCGTACAACTGAAACATAAATCAACTACAACAGCACACTTGCAATTGCACATTCATATTACATAAAATAATAAAACATAACATTAAAACAGGAAAACTAGCCAATTTTTTTTAACTCTACACTTACGAATTCATTTAAAATGAACAGTAGCAGTTGAGTATTACTTTAAACGGAAAAGAGCTCACCAGAATTACACTTTCATTGATTCTGATGTAGTTTTACTTGACAGCATAGCATTTCATTACTCGTAAACAAATGTGCAAATTTTGGTACTTAACCACCAAGGCAACAACAATTTAAAATATACTATCACTCAATAATGAGGAGCTCAGCAAGCTTCCTTACATATAGCTGCAGATCCTTCATCAAGTGGTACGAAACTAAAATGGAAAGCCCAAGCCCCTTATCATGCCACGTGTGACATAACATTGACATATCAAACTTGTCACCAAATTCGCACTGAAGACGACATTAGTTAACCATCAACAAATGTAGATAAGCACACAATTGCACCTGTTTAAAGCAAACGCACACCATGTGCCCAGGCGAACAGTTAATGTCGGGCGACACTCCGGAAAGCTCTTCTTCTCAACATGCACTGCGTGGCGAGCAAAACCAAACACCGCGCCTCGTGCCGGAACCCAAAAACTTTCCGCCTTCTCCGGCCGCATCACTCCACTAATACCACGCGCAATGAGCACGCGCACCAACCTCCCGTCCGTGCTGCAACAGCAAACGACAGACCACACAGTGAGAGCTGCTGCCTCGACGCCGCACACTTAAATAGCCGAACCCGCCATCTACAACTGACTCGCTGAGGCTAAAGTGAAATCGATGGCAAAGATGACACTACAAGAAAGAGGTACTGGCGCCAGCCGCGCGACGTATCAATTAGTAGCACATACGAGGGTGAGTCAAAAGAAAACCTTAAATTTGTAATAACAAATCGAAATTTCGCGGCGTTATCCTGTAAGTTGGTAACCGTACTACAAATAGCATTCAGAACGGTCTGTAGGTGGCAGCAGGGTGCAGATGCACACATACCGTCTCAGTATCAATATAAAGATGGCCGCCCCACTTACGACTTGCACCAGGGAAGAACAGCGTTCTGTTATTCGGTTTTGGATAGTGAAGGTGTGAAACCTATTGAAATTCATCGACGGATGAAGGTTCAGTATGGTGATGCATGTTTGTCACAGCAGCAAGTTGAAACGTCCCCTTAGAACAATTATACATGACTGTGCTTTAACTGACACACAATATCTTTAGCGCAACGCAATCTGACTTTCAAAAATCCCTACAAAAGAATGGCCCTGACTAAAATTAACCAATACGTTTCACAAATCACTTACCTCACAAAAATCTTGTTTACTCGAACTACTGCAATACAGCTAGCGCCACTACTGCCAGCTAAATAAAAGATTCAAACTACAGAAGGCACTAACTACTGATAGGCATAGTTAGCAAATGAAAGATTTTAATAGAGAACAAACAATGTATTTACCTTAATAGTGTTGAAAAATCATAATATACATAGCAGTTCATGACATCCAGTCTTACAAATTTCAAAACTCCGCCATTTCTCTCCCCACATCCACCACTGCTGGCGGCTCACCTCCAACTGCGCAACGCTACGCGCTGTTCACATCCAACTGCCCAACACCACAATGGCAGACAACAATGCAAACTAGCCACAGACTGCACACAGCACAGCCAGTGATTTTCATACAGAGCGCTACGTGGCGTTACCAATATGAAAACATAAACAGCCTACTTACAAAGTCTACGAATGGAGTAGGAAGTTCGCAAATGGTGTGACTTCAGTGGAAGATACTCCTCGTCCAGGTCATGCACAACGAGTTGTGACTCCACAGAACTTTGCAGCAGTTGAAGCCATAGTGAAGGAAAACCGCTGAGTGACAACTGAATGACATTGCAGCATGTTTCCAGATAAATCATGGATCAGCACACCACATTGTGTATGATGTGCTCCAGTTTCACAATGAGTCTGCAAGATAGGTGCCACGGCAGCTGTCTCCTGAAATGGGAGAACGACGTGTTGATGCTTGTGAAGAACTTCATCGGTGCTTTGAACCAGAAGGTGATGGCATTCTTGCAAGAATCGTTACTTGGGACGAAACCTGGGTTCACTTCCACCAACCGGAAACGAAGAGAGTGTTGTATCCAGGGACCCAACCAACCAACCAACTCCCGCACGCGCCCCCTGACCGTGACATAGCTGGCCACAGTTCCTGTCGCGGCCGTCGGCGTCTCAGGGCGTTACCGCCGAAGGAAGAGGTCGCGCCATGGGTGAGCTCGTGTCCGCAGCGCCCTCTGCCTTTTGCATATAAGGAGGAGCGCTGGCCCCGAGACGGACAGCCTATTGTCGATTGTGTATTGCTAGCCTTTCGTGGAGTTTATGGTGGAGCCATTGCAGTGTGATATTTGCTATTGTATTCGACTAGGCTCAGTACACGGATTACTCTTGGATATTAGTTGGACTTGTATTGCTGGTGCACGTTTCGTCAGAAATAAAGATAAGTTATCTCTTCATTCTAACTGGCGCAATTCTTGTCATTAATTATTTTTCGGCCAACAGACATAGCTACATCCTGGTCACTACCCACGCTTTATACAATTTGTGGTGGTTGCCCCAAAAGTAGCGCCGAGGACCTTGGGTTCGGGAGCCGTCACAAAAGAGAGCGAGCAAGGAACGGCGCCATTCCGCATCAGCAAAACCAAAGAAGTTTCGAACAGAACCATCAGCAGGGAAGGTTATGTTGACTCTCTTTTGGGACGAAAAAGGCGTTATTTTGGAGCATTATATGCCTAGAGGGCCACTGTCACCGGTGCATCATACACATATCTCCTAAAAAAATCATCTGCGGCGTGCAATCAAATCAAAGCGACGTGGATTGCTGTTATCAGGTGTCCTTTTGCAACATGACAATGTAAGGCCCCACACTGCCCGTACAACAACAAAAATGGTTCAAATGGCTCTGAGCACTATGGGACTTAACTTCTAAGGCCATCAGTCCCCTAGAACTTAGAACTACTTAAACCTAACTAACCTAAGGACATCACACACATCCATGCCCGAGGCAGGATTCGAACCTGCGACCGTAGCAGTCACGCGGTTCCAGACTGTAGCGCCTAGAACCGCTCGGCCACCCCGGCCGGCACCCGTACAACAGTTGCAACATTCACAGACCTGCATTTTGAGTGTCTTCCTCATCCACCATACTCACCAGACCTTGCCCCAAGTGATTTCTATATGTTTGGACCACTCAAAGACGCAATGGGAAGAAAGAAGTTCCGTTCTGATGAAGAGGTATGCCACGCGGTGCATGAGTGGTTGCGCGGACTACCAAAAGAATTTTTTTTCTAAAGCAATTTATGCACTTTGAGAGCGCTGGAGGACTTGCATTGAGCGTGGGGGAGATTATGATGAAAAGTGATACAGCTTTGTGCCACTTCTGCACAATAAATAATATTTAAAAAAATATTTAAGGTTTTCATTTGACTCACCCTCGTAGATATGTCAGTTTTACTAAGAAATTCAGCAGAGTAGGAGTTGGCTTCCAATAATTCCTTTAGGCGCCTCTTAAAATGAACTTTATTAGTAGTTAAACACGTCATAACTGCTGGCAAGTTACTGAAAATGTGCATTGCTGAATCGCCCTTTCAGGACTAAAGTGAGCGACTTTCAGTCTTTGTTCTTATTTCCAGTAGTGATTCCATGAACTCAGCTGTTGGTCTCAATGAAAGATAAATTTGTAACGACAAATTTAACTGAGGAATCAACACATTGGGGCGCTGTATCTTGTGTCGCTTACTCCATACACAGGCCTCTGCAGAATGTTCTTGATTTCGCATCACAAAAAATTCTTGTTACACGTTTTGGGACTCGAAAAACTTTAGTTTGACTTGATTCGCTACTACGAAATATTCTGCTGTTACAGTTTCTGTGCACCAGAGTACTTCCTTGCTCCAGTTATGCTATCATATCCACATTTCGTAACATCTGGGGGTCGGTATCGTGTCGCATATGGGTGTCCTGATACTTTTGATCAGATGCGAACACTGATGTCCGACTTGTCGCTTTCTATAATAGCGCTCGCGACGCCTTTAGCTCTGCAACCAACAACAGAGCCCAAAAATACTATGTCAGAGACCATCGAAGAACCTGTGACCACTATTTAAACCGTCAGCGCTACCTTTAAACATAAGACTTGGCTGTGCTTCTCGTACATAGTTGCCAATTGTGGGCTGTGCTTTCACTCCATGTTCACCACCAGATATCTTCACCAGTCTAGACACACCTTTCAACGAACGGTCGATATACCCTGGCGGCCGTAGCCTTTAGTGCCGTCAAAAGCTGCGATTTGCACGAAATAGTAATTACAATATTGATAAATATTTAACTAAACTTAACTTGCAATATATTAGTCTTTGTATATGGTTCAGTCATCGAACTTTGCTGCCACTCAGTTGAATTAACGATGAGCGAACTGTTCTTCTCCAATGTCCTACTGAGAAACAGAGTTAGACAGGGTTTAACTCTGCTCGTTCATTACACCTTCAGCTCGAAATTCATAGTTTGCTAAGAAATCATCTTCATTCTTTGAAGCCAGTAGTAGATGCATGGGGCATAATATGTTTGCAGAAGGAAGTCAGCGAAGTGTTTCGGTGTGGTTGTCCTTTTCCGGAACAGGCATTTCAGCATTATTATTGCGATTAGAGGTTTTTGAATCATGACATCGCCACACTTCAGTCACTTTCAGAATGCATGAATACGAGAGTTAGTTACACAGGCGGTGAAGTTCTAGCCAACTGACGATATTCATTTAGAACAAAATTGCTTTTGGTGCAACAAACGTACCTGAAATACAGTTGTGCTGATTTTATGAACATTTAGATTCTATTAGATCAACAGGCTTTCAGAAGGTACGAAGGTCAGTGTGATATAATGTTTGGACCGACAGAAGCGCTAGTAAACCAGAAATTCAGTAAAAGTGGCTGCACTTCAGTCATAGGCGAATCGTATGCATATTTCTGACCCTCAACATCACATCATCTCGTCTGAAATATTCAGAGTGCCATCCGAGTGCATGTTCGGTCAGTTTCGTGTAAAGCTGAATTAGAGTGTTACGTCGAATTATGCTTCTCTTGTAGCCCGTATGCTCGTCTGAGTGATCTTAACATGGGAATGTGGGCCTACGTAATATCTTTCCGAAAGTTGTTCATCAGCCTGCAACAGTCTGAGGAGAAGGCATTCAGCTATTAACTGAAGACGTCCTTGTAATCTGGAAAGTGCTACAAAACATTAACAAATATTGTGGTCAAATCGTAGTTTGTTTTCATTTATGAGCATGGAATTAATCTATCATTAGCAATGGACAATCCAACAATGCAAAACATCGAGGATCTTCATCAAATTTAGTCCCTTTTCTCTTGACTGTTAAGCTTGCAGTCCATAACCGAGCCCCTTAAGATTTTCCTTATTTTTCCGTTACTGGTAAACAACGTATATCTGTAAAAGACCAAAAGATGCGAGGGGACGTCAATTATACCTGATCGAGATTAGTCGAAGATTAGAACCTCATATTCATGACTCCGACACACACTCACATGGAAACATCATCAACTTGACATGACATTTTAAGGAGGAAAAAGCACACGTGTATGATATCGGTCCAGCAATCGACTCTGGTGAAAATGTTGGCCGTAATTCTGATAGTAACAGTTATAACCATCTGAATGAATGTCTTTTAAACTTTTGTGTACACCGTTTGTTTGTAACACGGTCCACTGCATTTCAGTAGTCTAATCCCCGAGCACAAACTACTGTACAATCGAAGGACAGCTGAACCTCTCCTATTCGTGGAATGCTAAAGGCTAGCGAAGTGGAGGGGGAATGTTAAAACATCTGGCCAACGTGTTTTGGTATCTTGTTGCAGATCACGTTACTTTTAACGAAAAATATTAATATGACTATGTAATATGTAAACCTCACGCACATATACGTTGAGCATTTTTATTTTAACATAATTCTCGAATAGCCATTCTGCTTCAGTATATATGACACAAAATAAGAATGAATAAACGTAAGCAACTGGAGAATTATCATGCTATGAAGTTGATGATTTTCGACTTACGATTTAATCGTGCTAATCTAGTTCAAAAACAGCGCATCTCCTATAAATACACTACACTTTAACGGTGTCATCCGTAAAATCCAAAGAAAATAACGCACAAGAGCGATGTTAATGATTCAATAACGCTACGCTACTTCTTTTAATGATATATTCATTTCTTTCATTCATTTACACAGCATCCGTGGACCGCAGAATAAAAGTGTTCAAAGCAAAATAATCTCTGGCACCATCTACATGTTACAGACCACACGCTTTGACACAATGAACAAAGCACGTTAACCGTGTCAGAATAGTACTCCACAGACCTCTCATTCGCTCCAATACACAGTTCTTTACGCCTGCGTATTAGGTACCTGCAGTGGGGCAGAACGAGTGACAAGCGGCGCACGCGAAAGTTAAGTGCTGTGCTATCTGAATTTCACAACTACCTGCTAACAGAATTGTGGCCCAATCGGTTACTGGAGTTGATACCTTGCTTGTGTGCTTTTTTCTCTTTAAAATATAAAGTCAAGTTAGCGACATTTTCTTACCAGATGCAGACATAGATTCTGACTATAGTGACGTACAGCAGGTTGAAATTCAAAAGCACAGAGAAGAAATTTGGGACAGGAGTAAATGAATTAGAAGTTCCCTGAGGCTGTGACGAGTGCCCTAAGAAAAAGCATCGCCGGTATTTCAATAGAAGAGGAGTAAAACACAATAAGGAATGTAATCACTAAGGCAGGCCGGCCGGAGTGGCCGAGCGGTTCTAGCCGCTACCGTCTGGAACCGCGCGACCGCTACTGTCGCAGGTTCGAATCCTGCCTTGGGCATGGATGTGTGTAATGTCCTTAGGTTAGTTAGGTATAAGTAGTTTTAAGTTCTAGGGGACTGGTGACCCCAGAAGTTAAGTCCCATATTGCCCAGAGCCATTTGAACCATTTTGAACCACTAAGGCAGTATAAGACTTCGTAACGCACTAAAACTGTAGGCTAAGAAGCCATAGATGACTCAGGATCTACAAGAGCTTATCAACGGAAGAAGAATGACACGAGTATTAGGAATGAGATATCATCGCTTACGTTTCCCGGAAATGAAATGAACACGAATTTCGAGAATGTTGAATAAAAATGGACAGGAGAAACATGTCAGTATACTGAAAGAAGTATGATTTCTGGAAAAATCGGCACTCCGTAGAGTAATATTAAATGCAATTCAGAGAAGAATGTTTAGGAGTAGATCTATGAGGTGTAGATGGAAGGTCTCTACCAAATAAAGAAGGAATTGCAGATGAAAGGCAGGGGTACATCCAGCGGCAGTATGATGGTGAGGATCTCTGCCGAAGTGAACAGAGAAGGAAATTAATGTAGAAGAAACGGGTAATGCGGACAGAGCTTGACAGGACACTCAGCTTTCCTAGCCCAGACGAGTCACGTGGAGTCAACGATTTAGTCCGCAATAGTTTCATAAATCAATGGGACATGTAGAAACTGACAATTATTAACTGAAGTCAGACTGAAGAAAATTGAGGATAGTTTCCTCGTATTTGCGGACTCGGAGAGAGCCTTCAACGGTGTCGGGTGGACAAGTCGTTAGCACTACATAACAGTTTTCAATAACATAGAGAGACATGCGAGTAATCTACGAAGTGAATAAAACACGAATAAGAGTAACAAAAGTGGAAGGTCATGAAGAGTAAATTCGTGGTATGAGAGGTGTTGCAGGAAGCAGTTTATAATGACTGTTGTTAAACTCTTACGACGAAGAAGTAGCTAAGGAAAGAAGAAATTTGGGAAAAAGAAATGAAGATAAAACGGGATAGACACCATTTCAAAGGTTGGCCGACGATATAAGGAAGAGTTACCTCAGTGGAAGAGACATCATACTTGGCACAGAATATGAGTTAAGGATAAAGCAAACAAGAAGGTAATATAGTGTGGTGGAAGGAGGTCAGCTTAACAGAAAAACTGGAAACGATACTGTAGTGGCAATTGTGAAAAAACTCTCTTAGGTGGCTACACAGTACGGACAAAGGAAGAAATTTACCAGAGCTTGATTGGTACAAACAAAGAAAGCTTTTTTCTACACTTCTGAAAGAAAAAAAAGAAAAACCTTCAAGAACATGACACAGTAAAGAAAGCCCAAACAGTTGCATCAATAGACGATATACACTATGTGATCAAAAGTATCCTGACGCCTGGCTGAAAATGACTTAAAAGTTCGTGGCACCCTCAATCGGTAATGCTGGAATTCAATATCGTATTAGCTCACCTTAGCCTTGATGACAGCTTCCACTCTTGCAGGCATGCATTCAGTCAGGTGCTGGAAAGTTTCTTGGAGAATGGCGTCCCATTCTTAACGGAGTGTCGAACTGAGGAGGGGCATCGACGTTGGTTATTGAGACCTGGCAAGAAGTCGGTGTTCAAAACATCCCAAAAATGTTCTATACTATTTAGGTCAAGGACTCTATGCAGGCCAGTCCGCAGGGATGTTATTATCGTGTAAGTGCTCCACCACAGGCCGTGCATTATGAACAGGTGTTCAATAGTGTTGAAAGATGCAATCGCCATCCCCGAATTGCTCTTCAACAGAGGGAAGCAAGAAGGTGCTTAAAACATCGATGTAGGGCTACGCTGTGATAGTGCCGCGCAAAATGACTAGGGGTGCAATCCCCCTCCACGAAAAACACGACCACACCATAACACCACAGCCTCCAAATTTTACTCTTGGCACTACAGACGCTGGCAGATGACGTTCACCGGTCATTCGCGATACCCACACCCTGCCATTGGATCACCACATTTTGTACCGTGATTCGTCACTCCATACAAAGTTTTTAATTGTTAATCGTCCAATGTTTACGCTCCCTACACCAAGCGAGGCGTCATTTGGCATTTATCAGCGTGATGTGTGGCTTATGAGCAGCTGCTCGACCATGAAATCCAATTTTTCTCACCTCCCGCCTGTCGTAGTACTTGTAGTGGACCCTGATGCAGTTTGGAATTCCTGTGTGATGGTCTGGATAGATGTCTGTCTATTACACATTCCAACCCTCTTCAACAGTTGGCGGTCTCTGTCAGTCAACAGACGAGGTCGGCCTGTACGCTTTTGTGCTGTACGACTCCCTTCACGTTTCCACTTTACTATCACATTGGAAACAGTTGACCTAGGAGTGTTTAGGAGTGTGGAAATCTCTCATACAGACGTATGACACAAATGACACCCAATCACCTGACCATGTTCGAAGTCCGTGAGTTCCGCAGAGCGCCCCATTCTGCTCTCTCACGATGTCTAATGACTAGTGAGGTCGCTGATATGGAGTACCTGGCAGTAGGTGGCAGCACAATGTACCTAATATGAGAAACGTATGTTTTTGTGGGTGTCCGGATACTTATAATCATATAGTGTACCTCCGAGTCCCCCTACCTCTGGTGGCGGCAACGTGGGTGTATATTGTCGCATAAAGACTATCTGAAAGGTGTCGGATGGCTTCCTGCGATACACTGCTCCATGTATCCTGCACCCTTTGTTCCAATTCGGCTATGGTTCTTGCAGGCTCTGGACAACGGGTAAGTTCCCGCTGCACCATATTCCATCTGTGTTCAATTGGCGAGAGATTTGATGAACTTGCTGGCCAGGGCATTTGTTGTACTCTCAGCAGAGCACGCTGCGTCGCAGCCGCCGTGTATCGACGTGCATTGTCCTACTGAAACAGCACATCACCCTCCTGTCGAAGAAATGTGAGTAGTATTGGAGTTACAAGCTGTGTAATATATGGGGCCCCGGCTACTTTAGGCTGCAGAGGTAACAAATGTGATCATGTAACAGATAGGCCCCACACACCATGAAGCCTGGAGTGAACTCAATGAGTCATGGGCCAACGCACTCTGGCCGTTCACCAGGTACGCCACACAGGTCTACATCCATCACACTGATACAGTCAAAATCCACTCTCACCCCACGAGACAACGGCTCTGTTCTACACTCCACACGGCTCTTTCACGACAGAGTAATCTTTCTAAGCACTGAAGCGACGTCAGTGGCAGCCCTGCCAGAGTCACATGTCAACTTGGTCCTGCTGCAAGCAGACTGTTGCCAATGCTCCTTGGTGTAACATTTGGCCTGATTTCTTTCCAGGATGACTTTTATTTGTCGGCGACTGCAGCTCGCACTATGCGACGATCTTGATGTGCGTCTGTCCCACACGGATGTCCGAAACCTAGTTTATTGGTATGGGAATCTTCTACAGACTAATTCCGGAAGCACTGAGACACCATCGATACACTGTGGGCACCACGTGCAGCAATCCATCGATGCGTCCATTTGTTCTTTCACAGACCCACAATTCGATTCCGTTCAAGTGGCTTTTGTTGTTCAACATGACTACTTATTTGTCAGTCGGGCATGGCTGTGCCCAGAATGAATGCTGCGAAAATTGTTCATCCCTAAAATAAGCAACAGTGGAGTGAAAACACAAGGTATAAGGGATGGCCTCCTGAGAACCACCTGACGGCCGATGTCCGTTACAAATGAATCACTAACATTACAAACACCTCAGTATGTACATATTATACTATGGTGCCACTGAACACAGCCCTTGAAGGTGCGATTATTTTTCTGTCTGTGCATAAAAGAGCTCGAAAAGTATGAGATATTAACATCATCCACGTGTCGGCTCATCGAATGAAGGCTGGGCATAGTTAAGCAAGGCGGCCGTTGGACATGGGATTTTTCCCAAAGCATCCTCGCAGGCAAAGCTGACACAGTTGAAGAAGACATAACGGCTGTGACAGTTAAATGAAAAAATTATAAGATGCATATTGCATTGTAAGGAAAGCTACGTTACAGATCTTACAAACATGACACTGAAACCAAACACACCATAAAAATTGTGGCGATGAGACGAGCTCATTGTGGCTTTAAGCCTGCTTCTGTTATAGGTATTAAGGAAGTTACAATTGATTTTAATTATGAATGTTACGCTGAACAACGGAAATTAATAATAACTGAAATTCATAATGATTAAACGACCCATCTATCGCTTCATATGAAGCATCAAATGAAAACCAATAACATCAGAGAACACCACAACAGGCTACATATCAAATCCTCTGTGTGTATCAAAAGTTATCGATGATTTTATAAAAGATAGATTTACAAATGTGCCGGAGCCATAAATCCTTTACGAGCTACACGTAGTGTGAAGGCAGCGTGAGCTATCCACTTCCCCACTTAAACATGTCCAGTATGACTACCTAAAGTTAACTAAGAAATGTGTTTTAAATGATTATTTATGTAACTCTTTATTAATGAAAGCTACATTAAATCGCTGTGAAAGTTGAATAGTAAAAAGTAAAACACAAGAATAAAAAGAAAATAAGTTTAGGGGACGGAAGGACGCTCTTCTTCAAATTGCCGTGTGGATTTAGTAATTTTAAAGTAACTCTTTCATATTGTAAAACAGGATGTAAGCATGTTTAAGAATATTGCTAATAACTTTTGTAATACTGGATTGCTCAGTAACGTGGAGAGTCACAAAACGACCGTAATAATTGTGGGATTATACTCACATTGTGCACGAACGTGCAGATATTCTTAACTTTGAGTGGTAGTCATTATTTCAAACTTTGGAATGGATTGAGTAGCAAGTGACATCAAGGAAAATATTTAAGGGCGAGGGGCTACATACAGGCGGACATTCGCCTTTCGTCTTTGGCTAGCAGTCTTTCGTCATTGAGGGCTGGATCGTTGGTGACAGTCACCATACTCTGAGCAATGTAGCAGCCATGCTAGTCGAACATTTTAAATATGTTCGGATGCCGATTGTTGGATTTAGAGTAATTAGGCAGAACACAGGCTCGTATTTTAACTTTGCATTCGACTTGAAATACTGCACGTTCCTGTACGGTCACCTACACGAACTTAATTTGGGGGACCTGAGGCAGCTGAGAACTTCATCCATGCTAATGTTGTTAATGCTTCTTCAACAGTGGTTATTTCAGATTATGAACTGTAATTTTATGTGACAATTAATTGTAAGATACTTTACTGTTGGACTTCGTGTGTTTGCTTTCGAATTTCGTGATTAATAGGCTGTTACACGAACTTTGCAAGTATAAGTACCGATCACATTACACCGCTGCCCTACTTTGTTACTTTGTCTTCGTTTGAATATGCTATTTTATAGGTTCGCCATTTGAAAATGCATGGCACATTCGATTGCTTGAGTGGTTGATTTGGGGGGGGGGGGGGGGGGGACCAAACAGTGAGGTCGTCGGCTCCATCGCATTAGATAGAGGAGGATGGGCAAGGAAGTCGGCCACACCCGTTCAAAGAAATCATCCCGACATTTGCCTGAAGCGATTTAGGGAAATCATGGAAAATTTAAATCAGGATGGCTGAAACCAGATTTGATCCGTCGTTCTCCCAAATATGACTCCAGTGTGCAGATTTATTTGAATCGAAGAATAATTATTCTGTTTCGTTAGCATTAGTAATTCCAAGCGATTTATCTAGCCAGTTTATATGTTTACAAGTTATGTCGGTAACCTGCCAACTAAATTATAAGGGTCAGTTCTTTATTGAACGTCAGGGCTTCAGTGCTTTAGATTAAGACTAATCCCTATGACATTAAAGTGGAGCAAGCTTATTATCTACCTCGTGCATTGCCTTCAGAAATAGAGAACTTTAAAACCGCCGATACTGTCGTAAGATGAGGATGAGGAAGAGGTTCCTGAAAGAGTGTGTATGGAATATAGCTTAGTATGGAAGCAGAAAACAAGGATCGTCAGAGAACGTTAAATATGGACAATCAAAAATATAGAGAACGTTAAATATTAAATGAGCAGATAAAGTAGGAAATAAAAATGTAGGCGAGGAAAGAAGTCTACCGACGACCTACACCACGAGAAGGGACAGGTCAATGGACCCAAGAAGAACTAAAATGTCGGTGGGCGGAGCAGTAAAGGAGGAAACGGAAGCAGAAAAGTAAGAGGATGAAAAACATATTGAAGAAGATGTTAAAGTGTAGTACTTCTGTAGAGATGATTAGCGAAAAAGATAGGAAAAGATGGTGATGGCGTAAGACCAATAGAAAGACGGCTGACTTATAAACACACACACCCACCGAGAATGGGTGTGAGGTTTACTGTGTTTCTCTCTGGCAAACCGAAAGACATACCAATTGACTCATGAAAAAAATCTAGGACAGCTTATGTATGTTGACTAGTGGCGAGTGTTCAGTGTATCTGACTTTACCTGCCTAAAACGAAAATTATATACACACATGTCATACATCTCGCCCCGCATATCTTGTCTAAATTGTTGTGTGTTGTGTATGGTGACTCGTTTATTAATATTTTGTGAACACAGATCATCTGTATTCAATCCAGTCTGCAGTTGGAAGTTGAACTGACTTGTCCTCTGCTGTCATACAGATATTGTAGCAATGAGAAGAATGCGAAACAATTAGTAAATATGTTCCGTGGATGGTGTTTCAGTACATCTCAGGCTGACCGTTATGGCCGAATGGTTCTAGGTGCTTTAGTCCGGAACCGCGCTGCTGCTACGGCCGCAGGTTCGAATCCTGCCTCGGTCATGGATGTGTGTGATGTCCTTAGGTTAGTTAGGTTTAACTAGATCTAAGTCTAGGGGACTGATGACATCAGATGTTAAGTCCCATACTGCTTAGAGCCTTTTGAACCATGTGTACACCTCCCCATCAGTGATATAATTTGTTGAAAACGGTTCATACATATCTATGTTTCATTCACACTGATGTTTGGGATAATTTTCATATAAAATAAGTTGTTACACATTAGGTTTTACTTCCCAACAACCCAGTTCAAAGGAACAGCTCCATGTCCATAGTTTTTTTGGAAAATTTATTATTAATAATAGAACTTACAAGCAGCAATGTAACTTTTTTGTTAGTCTGATATTCTACAAATCAATAATTTTCTACTTAGCAATCAGCGGTCTTCCTGAAAATTAGACAATACAATAATCACTGACGATGTAAACGGCTCAATTTAAAACAACTATAGCTTTCATATTAATATAAAAGTCTCTGTCTATTGTTAATCACGCTTATGACTCCGATAATATGATGGACCATCAGCAGAATTACGAAATTGCAAGCATACCCGTAGCACAGGGTACGACTACCACAACTGCTCTGAAAGCATTACATTAAATTTTTATAATAACATATATTACCGTAACACTGTTTTTGTTGGCATTACCATATTGCCTGACGCAATGCCGGGTAAAACGTGCACCACAAGTTCTCCGGTTTTAAAGCCAGTGCTCGTTGAGGCACCCTAAATTCTTCTACAGCACTACTCTACATTCCGTCGTTAATTACAAGTCGACCAGTCAAGGAGTGACGCGAAAAACTGAAGGAGGAGGAGAAAGGAAGAAAGAAAATGTCGCGTGTGGAGAAGTGGCCTCTTTTTCACAACAGGGTTCACACAGGGCGAGACTGCCAGCAAAACATACAATGAATGCTACGCCTGTCGTTCCTCCCCATTTATTTGCTTGTCACGCTGGTAATCTATTTCTTCAGACAAGAGACCGAATGTCCTAAGGCGGTCCCACAAATGAGTATTTTACCGGGAAACACACTCAATTACTTTGTTCTTTTTCTCAGGAACCACCACAAAAACTTTCTACGACAGCAAAAGGATAAAAAATAATTTAAAGTGAGTGCACTGAGATATACAGCCACACTGACTACATAATGATTTCTACCTCTGTCTGACTTTTTTGGAAAGTGTCCATCATAAGCACACAAAACAAGAGCAGCAAGATTAATGACTGTTTCCGTTTTCTTTTCGTGATAGTTTTGCGAGTCATGGTGCGTATAATTTTCAGTTACTGCTTGTGTTTCATTAATGAACCTTAGAGGGAGTATGTAATATGTGAACGTGCAATCACTAGAAATGGTTCAAATGGCTCTGAACACTATGGGACTCAACATCTGAGGTCATCAGTCCCCTAGAACTTAGACCTACTTAAACCTAACTAACCTAAGGACATCACATACATCCATGCCCGAGGCAGGATTCGAACCTGCGACCGTAGCGGTCGCCCGGTTCCAGACTGATGCGCCGAGAACCGCTCGGCCACCACGGCCGGCTTCCTTCTAAAATCCGAGTTTAATTAAGTAACTACCGAACTGTCAATAGAAGCAGTTCTGTAATGTACACCTATGAAAAAAAAAAATTGGTGTAAAGTAATGAAATTTGGGAAATACGTTTGTCTAGATAACATATTTAAGTGATTAACATTACAAGTACAAAGGTTAACGTAAGCATGAGACAGGCCACTGCAGTTGTAACACGCTGGTACATTAATAACCAGTGTAATTGCCAGAATGTTGTACAAGTGCTGTATGTCAGTTTATCGAATGGAGTCCCGTGCCTGTTGCCCTTGGTCGGTCAATACAGTGACGGTAATGCTATTTGAGGATGAGTCGATCGATGATGACCAATAGGTACTCGACTGGAGACAGATCTGGTGATGGAGCAGGCCAAGGTTAATCGTCGACATTCTGTAGAGAATATTGGGTTACAAAAGAGCGTTATCGTGTTGGAAAACATCGCCTGGAATTTTGTTCATGTCTCGCAGCACAACAGGCCGAATCATCAGACTGACGTACAGATTTGCAGTCAGTGTGCGCGGGTTAACCACAACAGTGCTCCTGTTGTCATAGGAAATCAAACCACAGACTATTAGTTGCAGGTCCAGTGTGTCTAGCTCGCAGACGGGTTGTTTGCAGGCGCTTAACTGGCCTCGTTATAACCAACACACTACCATCACAAGCACCGAAGCAGAACCAGCTTTCTACAGAAAACGCAACACACCTTCACCCTGCCATCCAATGAGCTTTCACCCGACACCACCGAAGTCGCAAATGACGGCGGTTTAGCATTAGTGGAACGTACGGTACAGGACTTATGCCTCGGAGCTGTCATTAAAGTAACCGATTTGTAACTGTTCGTTGTCTAATTGTGGTGCCAACTGCTGCTCAAGTTGCTGCTGCAGATGCAATATAAAGCTCCAGAGCCATTCGCCAAAGGCGATGGTCTTCCCTCTCGGTAGTGCCACGTGGCCGTCTGGAGCCCGGTGTTCTTGCGACCGTACTTTGTAGTGACCTCAGCTGCCAGCGGTCATGTACAGTGGCTACATTCCTGCCAAGCGTTCCTGCAATAACGCAGAAGAAACACCCAAATTTCCGTAGCCCTATTACACGACCTCGTTCAAACTCTGTGAGTCGTTGATAATGGCCGATTTGTCGCCGCAAAGGCGTTCTTGACTAAAGTCAACTCACCACTTCCAATCTCAAAGGTAAGTAACGCCCACGATAGCTACAGCGTGTATTTAAAGGAAACCTGATTTGCATCCTCACAGTGGCTCTACTACCTCCACTCTTATGGGACTGGACAGATATTTTAACCGACACCACCTTTCAAATGTAGAAACACGTCTACAAACTTTTGTTTATGTCGCACAACTTTCTCTTGGCGTTGCGATTTTTATCCGTCAGTGTAATTGAGCAGTCAGGTTTTTTTTTCTCCAAAGCAGCAGCTTTGCTACAAATTTAATAATTTACAATGAGCGGGTGAAAACCCAAATTGTATTACCAGATGCAGAAGCATGAAAACGGAATTTCCCTATAGGTGGTGCTAGCAGTCAGTGTAGGGCCCATAAGACCGCGTCTGCAGCGCCATCTGGTTCCTGTAACGGATGACGACGAATGTCAACACACAGCAACCCAAGTTCCATACGTCGGTATCTGTTTTAAACACGTAAACATGTCGAGTTTTGCACCTACGAACTAGAATTTGTGTACATCATTGGTTTTCTGTGATCATTTGAAGAAAACGGCTGCAGAATCACATCGAATGCTTCTCGAAGCTTTCGGCGAACATACTCTTCGGAAAACACAGTGTTTCGGGTGATTTAAAAAATTCAGAAGTGGGTTACTTTGAAGTGAGAAATGTCGAGCGCGGGAAAACACCGAGAAAGTTTGATGACAACAAATAGCAGGCCTTACTGGATGAAGATGTTACTAAAACTTAACAGGAACTTGCGGAACAATTGATTGTGATGCAGAAAGCCGTTTATCTTCGGTCGAAGGCTATTGGAAAGGTGCAGAAAGTGGGGAAACGGGTTCCCCATGAACTGAATGAAAGACAGTAAACAAATGAAAAGACCTCTTGTGAAATGCTACTCGCCAGAACAAAAGAAAGTCTTTTCTCCATCGAATAGTGACAGATGATGAATCATGGACATATTGAGAATCCTAAGCGTCGTAAATAATGGATGAATCCAGGCAAACCATCGACATCCACCACAAGACCAAATCGCTTTGGAAAGAAGACAATGTTATGTATTTGGTAAGATGAAATGCGGAAACGTGGTGAAACTGACCGCTACTAACAGCAAACGATAGATTTAAGTCCAGCATGACGTGAAAAACGACCGGAAAATGGAAAAAGGCTACAATGAAACTACGATTTACTTATTTTTGTCATTGAAACAATGACCTAAAGAATTTTCGTTGATAAAGACAACGCAAGCTTAAACTGTTCATTTATTACCCACAATATACAAGCAAAACGCAATCTGACTGCTGTACAGTGACAACATGACTTCCAATAACTAACACAAAACAATGACCCTGAACCGCAAGAAATCCTAACACTAATAAAATTCTAAAAACATGAAGTTAAAGAAATATGAAACTACCTCCAACTCTGTTATTGCCTAACTCATTTCAATCACGAACTCCATTTTTTTTATGAGTCACGTACCTCACAGAAAATCGTCATAACACAAACTACAGCAATTACAGCAAGCCTCATCTACAACCAGCTAAATAAAAAGATTATAACTACTATAGACACTAACTACTAGGAGGCATATCGTTAGCAAAAGAAAGATTTTGATGAAGAACAAACAACGTATTTAGAAAATTTTATGTTGGTCATATGACATCCAGATCCAAAAATTATATAGTTGTCAATAACTCCACTGCCCAAACATTACCAACAACCATCCTCATATAGCAGGCTGGTGTGGCCGAGCAGTTCTAGGCGCTTCAGTCTGGAACCGCGCGACCGCTACGGTCGCAGGTTCGAATCCTGTCTCGGGCATGGATGTGTGTGTTGTCCTTAGGTTAGTTAGGTTTAAGTAGTTGTAAGTTCTAGGGGACTGATGACCTCAGATGTTAAGTCCCATAGTGCTCAGAGCCATTTGAACCATCCTCATATATTTCCTTGCGGTCTCATTTTATAATGCATGTGCTACCAACACAGAGTCTCCACTAAGAAAAAACAGGTCCATACACTTCTCTGTCGAGTCGCTAAGTGCTAGTAAGTCCAACCACAGAATCTCTTGCCGAGGGCATAGAGCGCTGTCAACGTTGCCAACATACAAACGGGCTACTTGCAACACAAAGTCATATTGCTCAATGATAAGGCCCTATCAAAACATCAAAACGGGTAAGGGAAACGATCGAGAAGTTCAGTTGGGAAATACAAGGGCATGCGGCCTATTCTCCGATTATCATCTATTTGCATCACTGAGACACGCTCTCGCTGAACAACGCTTCAATTCGTATGGAAATGTACGAAAATGACTCGCTGACTGGTTCGCTCCCAATTAACTGTTTATTGGCGTGGTATTCATAGCCTGACGGAGAGGAGGGAGAAACGTATAAATAGTAATGGAGATTTTTTCGAATAAAATATTGTTGATCAGTTTCAAACAACAGACGTGCAGTTATTGCAACCAAATTACGTTTTCATACTTCTACACCTGATAATAGTACAACGCTGTACAGATTGAATTTTTAGTTCTTTATCTTTTGTTAACGTATACCTTGATTTGCTTCCCATCTCTGACTGATCTCGTTCTTAATGAGATCTAGGGAACCTGACGAATCTACTCCTTTCCAAAGAGCGTCTTTCCAGGGTTGCTTTCGGCTCTCATTTAATTTTTATGGATTACTGTGCGCAACCGCACCGAAGAGAGCACGTGGAGAAGCTCACGGAACGAGAGGATATTCGGCTGATGGACTGGCCTTCTTGTGTCTCCTGCTTAAATACTATCGAACACGTGTAGGATTCGTTGTGGAAACTACTGGAGCCCGTCCACACGCAAGACCGACCATCAGGCAACTAACAACGCACTGTTGGAGACTGGATCGACCTACCGCTAGAACACCTTACCTGCTTTGTGCCCAATATGAGAACACATTGCAGAGCATGTTTTTCTGTACACGGTAATCACACAACCTATTAAGAATCATTTCTCGCCTTATGTAATGCCCAGGGCACGATCATTAATCGCTGTGATATTAGTGTAATTCTTGTCTTAAGAATAAAAGTGTCATTTCTGTTTGCCTCAATGCACATTTCTTTCATTTCCCTTCTGTACTGCATTGTAGCAGTTCTTTTCATGTTTACTCCAAGATCCATTAAGTTATGTCACTTGACAGTGAGGCATCATGCGAATTCACTTTCGTCCTTAAGTTTTGCACACTACAATAGTAAGTGGTCGCAATACGGTAAGGACTAACATCACGTAATAAAATATTTTACTACACTCCTGATTTCAGAATAATGGATAAGGTAAATATCTGTGACGTAACACATTACTAGCCGTATAATATCGTACTGGCCTAAGTGCAGCGAAATCTCTTGGGCAACTAGTCAGAGAGAAAACAGGAACATATGCTCTGTATGTCGTACACACAGCATTAAAGTAAGAGTTGTTTATCTACCTGTCCGTATAGCGTAACACGCAGCGTGTTAGCTTGCGGGACAAAAGAGTGAACCAGATCGAGGTCAACCAAGACAGGTGGCGCAGTGGTTAACACACTGGGCTCGCATTCGGGAGGACAGCGGTTCAAACCAACGTCTGCCCAGCCAGATTTTGTTACCCGTGATTTCCTTAAGTTGCTCCAGGTAAATCCCGGGATGCTTCGTTTGAAAGAGCACAGCCGATTTCCTTCCCCATTCTTGAAACAATCTGAATATGTGCTCCGTCTCTAATGACGTTAAACCCAATCTTCCTTCCTTCAAATCAAGATCCAATACTCGTGACAAATTAACGATCGCGCCTGATGTACCAGCCAATCAGAGTATGGCTTATAGACTGTTTCTCATGCTTGCTAACGCAAATGGTGTATTGGGGCAACTCACCGCTTCAGACAACACGTTGCACAAAAAGACAAAAATAGATTACCTACAAAACAAAGTTTACACAATTCACAGACATGTGGTGCAAACGACTTCCCTGCTTTAGGTAACTGACAACTGTGACGACAGGAATAGCATCTGGTCGCAAAGATAAACTAAAATCTGCCAAAACTTGAGAATAACAGCTTGTTTCTAAGACGGGGTAAAACGGCAAGAAAAGAAAGAAAACGAATTTTTGGAAGTGGCGTAATGTGTGAAGGAATAGCGGAAAGGGAGCGATGGATTAGTGTTTCTTTATTCTGCGTTATTATTCGTAGAGAGTACATACTTACGGTTCTTTTTAGCGTAGAAGTAGCTGGTGATCTCGCAGTTTTAGTTGTAACAGCAGCGAAATGTGATAACGCTAGTAAGACGAGTAAGTGCACAGCTTTCCATGTTTCTCTTTAGTGCAACGAAATAACATTTGAATTAAACGACGAACAATTATAATTAAATATAACATCATTGCTACCATCTCCATAACAAGTGAGTTATTTTACGAATCAAGTCCCTTAAAGTCTTTGAATGCATTACAATCTTTTTTAGAGAGAAAACATAATGTCCCGTTAATGCAGACGACGTGATTGAGAAATTTGTTCATGTGCACTGTTTTACCATGCAGACTGCCATAATATTAGCTGAAGATGGTGTAAGCTGCAGAAACTGGAGACTTTAGTAAATCTCATACTGTAACATAAGCACTGCTTCCGTGAATTCTGATGAATTTAGTGTTAATAATGACGTTCTTAGTAAGCTTACTGACATTACACTGACGAGGAATAGAATCGTGCCTAATTAATGACAGACTAGAAAAAATCGAAAGCGTTAACGTTTATACTGAGTGTCTTCTTTGCAGCATCATTCTGTTAGTCCTCTTTCTGTTAGTCCACACTTAACCAGCAGTAAAAGCCATTAATAAAAATCAAATCAAAACAACCCAATAATAAAAGTATCATTAAAGTTCAGTTTCATGAACCAATCAAAGTTTAAAATCCGTCACCTTGGATCTGATCGAATAAAGGAAATCATAGACCGTTTATTAAATCTTGGTAGATCCGTAGTACTTATAAAATGTTAAGGCTCTGTTAGAAACTTGTCTCTATACGTCGAGAACAGTCTTTTAACGATTTTAATGGCGATTTCTCCTACCATTCACTCTTTCAGTCCAGGAGAATAAAAAATAATTACAGAGACAATGTGATTCGACGTCGTAGAATTATATCTGTCAGTAAAATGTCCTAAGTCTCCTCGATGAGCAGTTCATTTATATTTGCGATATTGCACGTCATATCACCATAATGTGTTATCATCCTGCTGCAGAGATATAGGTAGTACTTCTGTTATGCAAGGAATCTCATACACATTACAAACCAGTTACAAGTCGAGTCTGACCGTGAATGAAAAGGTAACTTCAAGTGCTGAATGTTGACAACAGTATATTTGAATGATTCTGAGAAGACGTTTTAGGGGCACTTTATTGCTTGCTACATCTGTCGAAGAGTACTCATGAAGGACGTTCGTCTGATTTTTATTTTACTACAATTTAGCTGTAAACGATGTTCCAACACCTATACTTAGTAAGAAACAACATAAGTTTTTAACACACGCAATAATTTTTAATACAGGAAGACCACTTCTCAGACGTCTCATTATTTGCTATTTGAAAGATACATAGTTTGATAATGTGCACATGCGCACCTCCTTAACCAGTAAAAATGTGCGCAGTGTATAATTTACAGACGTACGGACCTTGAAATGGCAGGCACCTTACAGAAGATTAACGAGAGATCGCACTACAACTGTCAGCTCGCTCAGGGTAATTGTGGGTAAACGACCCTACCATGACTTAAACCGTGACTTGGATAAAAGAGCGAACCACTAACAGGAAAAATAACACTACTATAAGCGGCATGCGCTTACAACTGTCACTTTATACTCTAGATTTTCTCTGCATTTGTCTTTGTCTGCAGAAAATCGCTCAAGAAAACAAACCGGCTTAACTCACTAATCGTCATTTTTCTTTTAAAGTACGATGAATCTTAAGGTGCTTCGCCAGTTTATATTATTTTTTGAAATCAAGTTATCATTGGTACACAGGTACACCACTACACAGTGCGTCATCATGTAACGCACCAATGGACACTTAATTCTTCCAGACCTGAATTTTTTCTGGGAAGAAGAAAAATTTTTCTTTGTGCGCTAATGTTCTCAGCAGGCCTGTTTAGTGATTTTAGATGAGAGATTTATACACATATATATACCCATTTTAAAAAAGATACTTTGCACACTTCGCTTCTTTTTACGGTCTAAAACAATTAATTTTGAAATAGTCAATGTTGTAGTAAGTAAACTTATCATTCAATAATTACCATACCATATACCAATAATCCCCCCCATGAACCATGGACCTTGCCGTTGGTGGGGAGGCTTGCGTGCCTCAGCGATACAGATAGCCGTACCGTAGGTGCAACCACAACGGAGGGGTATCTGTTGAGAGGCCAGACAAACGTGTGGTTCCTGAAGAGGGGCAGCAGCCTTTTCAGTAGTTGCAAGGGCAACAGTCTGGATGATTGACTGATCTGGCCTTGTAACAATAACCAAAACGGCCTTGCTGTGCTGGTACTGCGAACGGCTGAAAGCAAGGGGAAACTACAGCCGTAATTTTTCCCGAGGGCATGCAGCTTTACTGTATGATTACATGATGATGGCGTCCTCTTGGGTAAAATATTCCAAAGGTAAAATAGTCCCCCATTCGGATCTCCGGGCGGGGACTACTCAAGAGGATGTCGTTATCAGGAGAAAGAAAACTGGCGTTCTACGGATCGGAGCGTGGAATGTCAGATCCATTAATCGGGCAGGTAGGCTGAAAATTTAAAAAGGGAAATGGATAGGTTGAAGTTAGATATAGTGGGAATTAGTGAAGTTCGGTGGCAGGAGGAACAAGACTTCTGGTCAGGTGACTACAGGGTTATAAACACAAAATCAAATAGGGGTAATGCAGGAGTAGGTTTAATAATGAATAGGAAAATAGGAATACGGGTAAGTTACTGCAAACAGCATAGTGAACGCATTATTGTGGCCAAGATAAATACGAAGCCCACACCTACTACAGTAGTACAAGTTTATATGCCAACTAGCTCTGCAGATGATGAAGAAATTGAAGAAATGTATGATGAAATAAAAGAAATTATTCAGATTGTGAAGGGAGACGAAAATTTAATAGTCATGGGTGACTTGAATTCGAGTGTAGGAAAAGGGAGAGAAGGAAACATAGTAGGTGAATATGGATTGGGGGACAGAAATGAAAGAGGAAGCCGCCTGGTCGAATTTTGCACAGAGCACAACATAATCATAACTAACACTTGGTTTAAGAATCATGAAAGAAGGTTGTATACATGGAAGAACCCTGGAGATACTAAAAGGTATCAGATAGATTATATAATGGTAAGACAGAGATTTAGGAACCAGGTTTTAAATTGTAAGACATTTCCAGGGGCAGATGCGGACTCTGACCACAATCTATTGGTTATGACCTGTAGATTAAAACTGAAGAAACTGCAAAAAGGTGGGAATTTAAGGAGATGGGACCTGGATAAACTAAAAGAACCAGAGGTTGTACAGAGATTCAGGGAGAGCATAAGGGAGCAATTGACAGGAATGGGGGAAATAAATACAGTAGAAGAAGAATGGGTAGCTTTGAGGGATGAAGTAGTGAAGGCAGCAGAGGATCAAGTAGGTAAAAAGACGAGGGCTAGTAGAAATCCTTGGGTAACAGAAGAAATATTGAATTTAATTGATGAAAGGAGAAAATATAAAAATGCAGTAAGTGAAACAGGCAAAAAGGAATACAAACGTCTCAAAAATGAGATCGACAGGAAGTGCAAAATGGCTAAGCAGGGATGGCTAGAGGACAAATGTAAGGATGTAGAGGCCTATTTCACTAGGGGTAAGGTAGATACCGCCAACAGGAAAATTAAAGAGACCTTTGGAGATAAGAGAACGACTTGTATGAATATCAAGAGCTCAGATGGAAACCCAGTTCTAAGCAAAGAAGGGAAAGCAGAAAGGTGGAAGGAGTATATAGAGGGTCTATACAAGGGCGATGTACTTGAGGACAATATTATGGAAATGGAAGAGGATGTAGATGAAGATGAAATGGGAGATATGATACTGCGTGAAGAGTTTGACAGAGCACTGAAAGACCTGAGACGAAACAAGGCCCCCGGAGTAGACAATATTCCATTGGAACTAGTGACGGCCGTGGGAGAGTCAGTCCTGACAAAACTCTACCATCTGGTGAGCAAGATGTATGAAACAGGCGAAATACCCTCAGACTTAAAGAAGAATATAATAATTCCAATCCCAAAGAAAGCAGGTGTTGACAGATGTGAAAATTACCGAACTATCAGCTTAATAAGTCACAGCTGCAAAATACTAACACGAATTCTTTACAGACGAATGGAAAAACTAGTAGAAGCCAACCTCGGGGAAGATCAGTTTGGATTCCGTAGAAACACTGGAACACGTGAGGCAATACTGACCTTACGACTTATCTTAGAAGAAAGATTAAGGAAAGACAAACCTACGTTTCTAGCATTTGTAGACTTAGAGAAAGCTTTTGACAATGTTGACTGGAATACTCTCTTTCAAATTCTAAAGGTGGCAGGGGTAAAATACAGGGAGCGAAAGGCTATTTACAATTTGTACAGAAACCAGATGGCAGTTATAAGAGTCGAGGGACATGAAAGGGAAGCAGTGGTTGGGAAGGGAGTAAGACAGGGTTGTAGCCTCTCCCCGATGTTGTTCAATCTGTATATTGAGCAAGCAGTAAAGGAAACAAAAGAAAAATTCGGAGTAGGTATTAAAATTCATGGAGAAGAAATAAAAACTTTGAGGTTCGCCGATGACATTGTAATTCTGTCAGAGACAGCAAAGGACTTGGAAGAGCAGTTGAATGGAATGGACAGTGTCTTGAAAGGACGATATAAGATGAACATCAACAAAAGCAAAACAAGGATAATGGAATGTAGTCTAATTAAGTCGGGTGATGCTGAGGGAATTAGATTAGGAAATGAGGCACTTAAAGTAGTAAAGGAGTTTTGCTATTTGGGGAGCAAAATAACTGATGATGGTCGAAGTAGAGAGGATATAAAATGTAGGCTGGCAATGGCAAGGAAAGCGTTTCTGAAGAAGAGAAATTTGTTAACATCCAGTATTGATTTAAGTGTCAGGAAGTCATTTCTGAAAGTATTCGTATGGAGTGTAGCCATGTATGGAAGTGAAACATGGACGATAAATAGTTTGGACAAGAAGATAATAGAAGCTTTCGAAATGTGGTGCTACAGAAAATGCTGAAGATTAGATGGGTAGATCACATAACTAATGAGGAAGTATTGAATAGGATTGGGGAGAAGAGAAGTTTGTGGCACAACTTGACCAGAAGAAGGGATCGGTTGGTAGGACATGTTCTGAGGCATCAAGGGATCACAAATTTAGTATTGGAGGGCAGCGTGGAGGGTAAAAATCGTAGAGGGAGACCAAGAGATGAATACACTAAGCAGATTCAGAAGGATGTAGGTTGCAGTAGGTACTGGGAGATGAAAAAGCTTGCACAGGATAGAGTAGCATGGAGAGCTGCATCAAACCAGTCTCAGGACTGAAGACCACAACAACAACATACCAATAATAACATTCAGTTAAACAGAGGAATGTAATCAACCAATGACTTCCGTGTATTCTACATTCACTTAGTGATATTTTTACAGTTATACCTAACTGGTGGCAGCACTTGTGCAGGGTGAGAAGATTCACAGATATTTACATGAGGTTTTACATTGAGGAAAATGTTTTTGTTGCAACTGATACGCAGCAAACATTAATGTACACAATTCTATCCAGAGGATCTGAAAGGGTTAACAGGAACAGTGAAAACCTGATTAGAAAAAAATATTAAATTGATTACGAAACTGAAGGTGATACCCTGTGGATGGAAATGCACCGCGTGTTGAAATAAAAGCCACATTTGGTGATTGAAAGCGATTTCTTTTCTTCTTTACCAAAGTGATACTGACACGGAAACTGCTCCGGCACCAATGGATAAAAATATAGTATTAATAAGTCTGATTTGGTGTAAACCGCTTTGCTATAACCACTCTAGTTTGTACAATTTGGTGTGCGTGTGCGTTTTAATTGTTTTCTTTCCTTTTTCACATATTACCAAACTATGGCGACATACATTACTGGCCATTAGAATTGCTACACCACGAAGATGACGTGCTACAGACGTGAAATTTAACCGACAGGAAGAAGATGCTGTGAAATGCAAATGATTAGCTTTTCAGAGCATTCACACAAGGTTGGTTCCGGTGGCGACACCTACAACGAGTTGACACGAGGAAAGTTTCCAACCCATTTCTCATACACAAACAGCAGTTGAGCGGTGTTGCCTGGTGAAATGGATGTTATTGAGCATATCTGGGACGCCTTGCAACGTGCGGTTCAGAAGAGATCTCCATCCCCCTCGTGCTCTTACGGATTTACGGACAGCCAGGCAAGATTCATGGTGTCAGTTCCCTCCAGCACTACTTGAGACATTAGTCGTGTCCATGCCACGTTGTGGCATAGAAATTCGTACAATCACGTTTCCGACTTAGATAAAGGTCGTATGGTAGCCTATCGCGATTGCGGTTTATCGTACCGCGAGGTTACTGTTCACGTTGGTCGAGATCCAATAACTGTTAGCAGAATATGGAATCGGTGGGTTCAGGAGGGTAATACAGACCGCCGTGCTGGATCCCAACGGCCTCGTATCACTAGCAGTCGAGATGACTAGCATCTTATACACATGGCTGTAACGGATCGTGCCGCCACGTCTCGATCCCTGAGCCAGCAGATGGGGACGTTTGCAAGACAACAACCATCTGCACGAACATTTCGACGACGTTTGCAGCAGCACGGACTATCAGCTCGGAGACAATGGCTGCGGTTACGCTTGACGCTGCATCACATACAGGAGCGTCTGCGGTGGTGTACTCAACGACGAACTTGAGTGCACGAATGGCAAAACGCCTTTTTTCCTGATGAATCCAGGTTCTGTTTACAGCATCATATGATCGCATCCGTGTTTGGCGACATCGCGGTGAACGCGCATTGGAAGCGTGTATTCGTCAGCGTCATACTGGCGTATCACCCGGCGTGATGGTATGGGGTGCCATTGGTTACACGTCTCGGTCACCTCTTGTTCGCATTGACGGCACTTTGGACAGTGGACGCTACATTTCAGATGTGTTACGACCCGTGGCTCTACCCTTCATTCGATCCCCGCGAAACCCTACATTTCAGCAGAATAATGCACGACCGCATGTTGCAGGTCCTGTACGGGCTTTTCTGGATACAGAAAATCTTCGACCAGCACATTCTCCAGATCTCTCGCCAACTGAAAAAGTCTTGTCAATGGTGGCCGAGCAACTTGTCGTCACACTATGCCCTTCACTACTCTTGATGAACTGTGGTATAGTGTTGAAGCTGCATGGGCAGCTGTACCTGTACACGCCATCCAAGCTCTGTGTGACTCAATGCCCAGTCGTATCAAAGCCGATATTACGGCCGGAGGTGGTTGTCCTGGGTACTAATTTCTCAGGATCTATGCACCCAAACTGCGTGAAAATTTAATTACATGTCAGTTCTAGTATAATACACTCCTGGAAATTGAAATAAGAACACCGTGAATTCATTGTCCCAGGAAGGGAAAACTTTATTGACACATTCCTGGGGTCAGATACATCACATGATCACACCGACAGAACCACAGGCACATAGACACAGGCAACAGAGCATGCACAATGTCGGCACTAGTACAGTGTATATCCACCTTTCGCAGCAATGCAGGCTGCTATTCTCCCATGGAGACGATCGTAGAGATGCTGGATGTAGTCCTGTGGAACGGCTTGCCATGCCATTTCCACCTGGCGCCTCAGTTGGACCAGCGTTCGTGCTGGACGTGCAGACCGCGTGAGACGACGCTCCATCCAGTCCCAAACATGCTCAATGGGGGACAGATCCGGAGATCTTGCTGGCCAGGGTAGTTGACTTACACCTTCTAGAGCACGTTGGGTGGCGCGGGATACATGCGGACGTGCATTGTCCTGTTGGAACAGCAAGTTCCCTTGCCGGTCTAGGAATGGTAGAACGATGGGTTCGATGACGGTTTGGATGTACCGTGCACTATTCAGTGTCCCCTCGACGATCACCAGTGGTGTACGGCCAGTGTAGGAGATCGCTCCCCACACCATGATGCCGGGTGTTGGCCCTGTGTGCCTCGGTCGTATGCAGTCCTGATTGTGGCGCTCACCTGCACGGCGCCAAACACGCATACGACCATCATTGGCACCAAGGCAGAAGCGACTCTCATCGCTGAAGACGACACGTCTCCATTCGTCCCTCCATTCACGCCTGTCGCGACACCACTGGAGGCGGGCTGCACGATGTTGGGGCGTGAGCGGAAGACGGCAAACGGTGTGCGGGACCGTAGCCCAGCTTCATGGAGACGGTTGCGAATGGTCCTCGCCGATACGCCAGGAGCAACAGTGTCCCTAATTTGCTGAGAAGTGGCGGTGCGGTCCCCTACGGCACTGCGTAGGATCCTACGGTCTTGGCGTGCATCCGTGCGTCGCTGCGGTCCGGTCCCAGGTCGACGGGCACGTGCACCTTCCGCCGACCACTGGCGACAACATCGATGTACTGTGGAGACCTCACGCCCCACGTGTTGAGCAATTCGGCGGTACGTCCACCCGGCCTCCCGCATGCCCACTATACGCCCTCGCTCAAAGTCCGTCAACTGCACATACGGTTCACGTCCACGCTGTCGCGGCATGCTACCAGTGTTAAAGACTGCGATGGAGCTCCGTATGCCACGGCAAACTGGCTGACACTGACGGCGGCGGTGCACAAATGCTGCGCAGCTAGCGCCATTCGACGGCCAACACCGCGGTTCCTGGTGTGTCCGCTGTGCCGTGCGTGTGATCATTGCTTGTACAGCCCTCTCGCAGTGTCCGGAGCAAGTATGGTGGGTCTGACACACCGGTGTCAATGTGTTCTTTTTTCCATTTCCAGGAGTGTATATTAGTCCAATGACAACGCGTGTATCCTCTGCATTTCTTGTTAGTGTTGCAATTTTAATGTCAGTAGTGTACAATGGTTTACGCTAAACAGTGTGTCATTTAACTGTCTACGATTTATTTGAAACCTCGTGATTGTGCATAAGACGACGCTACCGTTTGAATTATATGTTACACTGAAGAGCCAAAGAAACTGGTATACCTGCCTAATGTCGTGTAGGGTTCCCGCGAGCACGCAGAAGTTTCGCAACACAACGTTGCATGGACACGACTAATGTCTCAAGTAGTGCTGGAGGGAACTGACACTATGAATCTTGCATGGCTGTCCGTAAATCCGTAAGAGCACGAGGGGGATGGAGATCTCTTCTGAACCGCACGTTGCAAGGCGTCCCAGATATGCTCAATAACATCCATTTCTTGGGAGTTTGGTGACCATCGGAAGTGTTTAAACTCAGATGAGTGTTCCCGGAACCACTCTGTAGCAATTATGGACGTGTGGGATGTCGTATTGTCCTACTGGAATCTCCCAAGTCCCTCGGACAATGGAGATGAATGGATGTTACCTGTCAGACTCATATACAGTCGTATCAGCGGTCCCACATCACTCCAGCTCCACAATCCCCGCACCATTCCAGAACCTCCGCCAGCTTCAACAGTCTCTTGCTGACAGGCAGGGTCCATGGATTCATGACGTTGTCTCCTTACCCGTACACGTCCATCCGGTCGATACAATTTCAAAAGAGACTCTTTCGACCAGTCAACAGGTTTCCAGTCATCAGCAGTCCAATGTCGGCGATGATGAGCCTAGGCGAGGCGTGAAGCTTTGTGTCCTGTGGTCATCAAGGGTACTCGAGTAGGCCTTCGGCTCCAGAAAGCCCATATCGATGATGTTTCATCGAATGGTCCGCACGCTGACACTTGTTGATGGCCCAACATTAAAGTGTGCAGCAATTTGCGGAAGGGTTGCACTTTTGTCACGATGAACGATTCTCTTTAGTCGTCGTTGGCCCCGTTCTTACAGGATCTTTTTCGGGGCGCAGCGATGTCGGAGATTTGATGTTTTACCGGAATTATGATATTCAAGGTACACTAGAGAAACGGTCGTGCGGGAAAATCGCCACTTCATCGATACCTTGGAGATTCTGTGTGCTATCGCTCGTGTTCCGATTGTAACACCATGTTCAGATTCATTTAAATCTTGATATCCTGTTATTGTAGCAGCAGTAACTGATCTAACAACTGCTCCAGGCACTTGTTTTATATAAGCGTTGCCGACAGCATTGCCGTATTCTGCCTGTTTACATATCTCTGCATTTGAACACTCGCGCCTTTAACAGTTTCTTTGGCGCTTCAGTGTATTATTACCAGTAGTCTGGCTACCACATTTGCCAGTCGATTTGCAATTCGTGTGAACGCCACTATTTACATATTGCCTCATGAAAGACACCATCGCAGACAGAAGTTGCTGATAGTTTTTAGGTAGCTCTTTTCCCTTTAACTGTCGAGTTACCTAGCCAAATACATCTACATTATTATTCTACAATTGACTATAAGTGCCCGGCAGAGGATTAATCGAACCGCATTCAAGTTGTTTCTCTAACATTCCACTTTTGCACTGTGATCGGGTAAAACAAACATTTGAATATTTCCGTGCGAGCTCTGATTTCTATCGTTTCATTACCATGACCTACCCTCCCTATGTAGGTTGGCGACAGCAAAATATTTTCACACTCTGACGACAAAGTTGATGATTGAAATTTCATGATACAATCCTGCCGCAACAAAATCGGCTTTGCTTTAATGATTGCTAACACCAACTCGTATCATATCCGTGGCCGTTATTTCGCGATAATACAAAACGAGCTGTACTTCTTTGAACATCTTCGATGTCCTCCGTCCTGTATGATGCGGATTCCACGCCGCATCGCAATACTCCAGAAGAGAACGGACAACCATAATGTAAGCAATCTCTATAGCAGACTTGTTGCTTTTTCTAAGTGCTCTGTCAATAAATCGCAGTCCTTGGTTTGCTTTCCTCACAACAGCGTCTGTGTGATAGCCCCGATTTGATTTATTCGTAATTGTAACGGCTGGATATTTAGCTGCATTTACAGCCTGTAGATTTGTGTGTTGTTCCTTAATTTGTTTACAAAGTATATTTATTTCACATATTTACAGTGAAGTTTCCATAAATCTCAGTTCCTCTCTTAATTACTTTTTGTAACATCCTCTTATTCAACTGTCTTCTGCATATCGACTATATTGTGCTGACAATGAATACCTGACAGCCAGCCGAAGTGACCGAGCGGTTCTAGGCGCTACAGTCTGGAATCGTGTGACCGCTACGGCCGCAGGTTCGAATCCTCCCTGGGGCATGGATGTGTGTGATGTTCTTAGCTTAGTTAGGTTTAAGTAGTTCTAAGTTCTAAGGGACTGATGACCACAACAGTTAAGTCCCATAGTGCTCAGAGCCATTTTGAATACCTGACAGGCGTTTTCCCTCTTAGTAAATTTTGTGAAGCTCATCACTGCAGATAAATAAACGAATAGGGAGGTTAATAAAAATGTGTACAGATATTTTCTTCTTGTGACATCAACTGATTGCTGTGCACTAGGGCAGTCGTGATCACCAGGCCACAACATCGTGATTCGACCACAGAAACAAACACACAGACACACACATACACACACACACAAGCACAACAAATGGGCTGGGTAGCTATGGTTTTCTCGTAATTATGAAGCGTCAAAACAAAAATCACAAAATAAATCCATGTCCAGTACGTACATGGCATTGCTACACGAGGAGACACGTCGAGTACCGTTACGTGTTGATAGAATTTAAACTACGCGTAACTAAACGTTTCGCAACAACATCAATCAAAATTTCGGTATTGTGAGTATGACATTGTCTACAATTTCAAACGTAACCAGTGAGAGAGACAGAGAGAGACAGAGATGGAGAGAGAGAAAGAGCGACATAGATAGAAGGGAGACTGCCCTTCGTGTTCTGGGACTGAGAACCAGAACGGCCAAATGAAACGTTTGTCCACTGAAACTTTTTCGCACGCAACGCACTGTCGCAAAGAGACAGATACAAAATTAACAGTCGAGGTACGTAAATAACAAGGGTAAACCGAAGGCCACAACTTCTTGCCGAGTAAGTGCCGTGGCCGCGTCTGCGGTAACAAAGACTTGAAAAGAGTCGGCCGGGCGGCTATTTTTAGAGGGACAGCACGCGAGAGCACGAAAAAGCGCGGCGCCCGCGGCGCTGCCCAGCTCGGCCCGCCTGCGCGCGCACTCTCCTTTCTGTCAGGTTGGTTTAACGCAATTCCATCAATTAAGCGCGCGTCACGGCAGCTCCGGTTGCTGCTACCGCTGCCGCCGCCGCCGCCGCAGTTAAGTATTCAGTATCGACCGGCTGGCCTTGGCAGTCACATAAAAGGAGCCAGTAACACTGGCCTACCGAGGTGTCGCAACTGGAGCACACGGTGGGTAGCCGGCAGCCCGCCTACCGCCGCCGCACTACGCTCTACATAAGGGAACACGTCCTGGGCGACCGTACGGCCGAGCACACGTGTTTCGGCGCGTTCATGATAGATTCAAAGATCTAGTTGCCATCTTCCTCCCATCCTCCCCCCCCCCGCCCCCCCTGGAATGTATAATCGAAACACGACCAACAGCAGCCGGCCGGGGTGGCCGTGCGGTTCTAGGCGCTACAGTCTGGAACCGCGTGACCGCTACGGTCGCAGGTTCGAATCCTGCCTCGGGCATGGATGTGTGTGATGTCCCTAGGTTAGTTAGGTTAAAGTAGTTCTAAATTCTAGGGGACTGATGACCTCAGAAGTTTAAGTCCCATAGTGCTCAGAGCCATTTGAACCATTTTTGAACGACCAACAGCAACGTCTATACATAAATTTTTATTTATTTGTGGGACATCGACAAATGTTCTGCAACATGTTCATGGTATACAAATCCAGCACAGTTGTAAAACACTTTTATTGACTGAAGTCTTGTGTGATAGAAATGAATATACACTACCACAGTTTCGGGGTCTTAGCTCCACCATCAGTGTATGTGCAATCTAGCAGTAGTAGGACGTCATGTTCATGCCCATGTAACTGGTAGGCAAACATCTAACAGAGGTGGGCCTTAATATAACATCTCGAACTGTGCTGCCGGCCGGGGTGGTCGAGCGGTTCTAGGCGCTACAGTCTGCAACCGAGCGACCACTACGGCCGCAGGTTCGAATCCTGCGTCAGGCATGGATGTGTGTGATGTCCATAGGTTAGTTAGGTTTAAGTTGTTCTAAGTTCTAGGTGACTGATGAAGTTAAGTCCCATAGTGCTCAGAGCCACTTGAACCATTTCTTTTTTTTTTTCGAACTGTACTGCAAAGAACCCCAGCTTTCAACTGCGGCCGGGGAAAATGCATCTTTTCCCATAATTGCCACTGGGAATATGTTCAACGCCATGCTTTCCCAATTTTGAGGCAAGAGGCATTTTTTCAGGCCGAGATAAAATTCGGGGTTCCTTGTAGCCACAATTTGGTACGTTATTTGTAGGTCCACCTACGATAGATGCTTGCCTACTAGTTACTTGGGGATCGACATGACGTCCTACTACTACTGGATTTCACATACACATGGTTCAAATGGCTCTGAGCACTATGGGACTTAACATCTGTGGTCATCAGTCCCCTAGAACTTAGAACTACTTAAACCTAACTAACCTAAGGACATCACACACATCCATGCCCGAGGCAGGATTCGAACCTGCGACCGTAGCGGTCACGCGGTTCCAGACTGAAGCGCCTAGAACCGCACGGCCACACCGGCCGGCACATACACATCAACGTGGGTCAAAGACCCAGAAACCGCGATAGTGTATAGCGAATTCAGTCTCGCAAGACCTCGGTCAATAATTGTAGGTAACAGCTGTGGCGGTGGCCGTGCGGTTCTGGGCGCTCCAGTCCGGAGCCGCGCTGCTGCTACGGTCGCAGGTTCGAATCCTGCTTCGGGCATGGGTGTGTGTGATGTCCTTAGGCTAGTTAGGTTTAAGTAGTTCTAAGTTCTAGGGGGCTAATGACCACAGCAGTTGAGTCCCATAGTGCTCAGAGCCATTTGAACCATTTGAACAGCTGTGGCTGATTAGTTTACTACGAAAGCATTTACGTAGCCAGACAAAAGGAAAGCACCTCGAACGGAAGGAGGAACGAAATGAAACGTCACAGGTTGGGGGAATAAGTGACGTTATTTCAGTGACTACAAATTCAAGCTAATTTTGCAAAAAACTTGTTAGCATGAATCCACTTTTCTGAATCATGCTGCACCTCCTCTTGCATGGATGCACTGGTACGCTTGGAAAGGATGTCAGGAAGCAATTGTGTACGTTTCTGGAGCCGGCCGCGGTGGTCTCGCGGTTCTAGGCGCGCAGTCCGGAACCGTGCGACTGCTACGGTCGCAGGTTCGAATCCTGCCTCGCGCATGGATGTGTGTGATGTCCTTAGGTTAGTTAGGTTTAAGTAGTTCTAAGTTCTAGGGGACTGATGACCACAGCAGTTGAGTCCCATAGTGCTCAGAGCCATTTGAACCATTTTTGTACGTTTCTGAATCAAGCTTGCCCACAAATATTTTTACTGACGCTTGCTATCCTGAAATCTCGCAATGAGGCGGAGTTGACGTTCGATCTGATCCAACAGGTTTCTACCGGGGACGGATCAGGGGATCTTTCTGGCCACAGGAGTACTTCACCATCACACAGTAAGTGTGTAGACAAACGGGCCATGTTTGGACGAGCATTGTCCTGTTGAAAAAGAGCATCACGGTACTGTTGCATGAGAGGTGACACATGAGGACGCAGAATATCTAAGAGGTACCGTTGTACCGCCAGAGTTTCCTGGAAAAAAAGTAAAGAAGCAAAAAGATACTGATCTGTAAGCACTTCTCCATTTTATTCTAAAAACCTCAAGGAACTGTTTGAAATGTATAAACTATTTGTGCAAACGATAACCTGCACCTGCAAACGAAGAAAATCATGTAATATTTTAGGGCACCCATTGAAGGTGCCTTGCAAATAAGGCGAAAAGCGTCTGGAAGTACAAGATAAAAACACTTAATGTGCAACATGCAAAAGGCGTTCTTATTTGAACTACTATAACCGCTGCGAAAATCTCAAGCAGAAGAAACTTGTCACACCAGATGGTTTCCCCCACGGTGTCAAGAGTAATACAATTATGGCTCTCCAGAACCTCGCCACCATACAGCAGTTCATCGCTAGACACAATGAGACGATGTTCATCAGCAGTACATGCTTCCCAGGCAAAGCACCACTCCAAATGCCCCCGTTTGTGTTCTGCTGTCAACGGCAGCCTAAGTCCCCAAACCGGCTGCTGCTAGTCTGCGGCCAACGCTGTGGCACGACATGTAATAATGCCGGGAGTCCAGGCAGAGACGTGAAGATGATATGATGTGCTTGGCGCGCTGTATGGCGACATCCGTATTGTGGTCAGACGTCGCCAACTGGAATGTTGACAAAGAGTATGCCTACCGTTTTGTTCTCATTCAGCCCAGCATCGTGCCTCTGTTACATTTGAATTTCTACAAATTTGGATATTGCGCGATGCGACCAGTCGGCCAATTGGAAACCACAATCAAGCCCTTTCAGACTCTGTCAGGTGTCGATAACTCTCTCACTGGTACCTGGCAACTCCGCCTCCTTTTCAGCGGTCACTCAGCATCTGAGGCTGTTGAAGTCTCTTATGCACACTAACAGGTCTAGTAACAACGCTAAACACGAACTCTGAGGGCCTTCAACCAGTCACGGATAACTAAAAGTTTATAACTATATCTATACCTGTCAATGGTGTGTACATGTTCGAAGTTATATTAACATCCTACTATATTCTGGTGCTTGAATGTTTTTACCTGGCGTATCCTGTGATGACCTCAACCCACAGGAAAAATAATTATCAAAATCTGAACTGTGAAGTCATCCAAAATTCTAGTTGGAAAACCACACTCTTTGTTATACTTCTCAATTGGTCACGATATTAGATTTTTCAGTTCATAAACATGAACTGAAAACTCTAATATTCACGAGAAACTGCTCTGAAATTAACCTCAACCGACAAAATTGTGTATATATTCTCTGAAACTTCAAAGGAATTAGAAAAAGTGACAAAATTTCGTGAATCACACACAATACTGTTAACAATCGCATGAACACTGGTGGGGGGGGGGGGGGGGGGGTTCGCCATACATCTACCCACTTTGGAGTATAACCAGTGTCTCTTAATACTACGACTCGTAGCAATACAATATCAAAAAACTTATAATTCCCGCTCACGTCAGGAAAAGCACCAATACGGGAATACCAGCTTTTACATTATTGGTCAGAACGCAAGCAATTATGGCAGTCACCGTAATTTTCGCGCGAAGCCATATTTCGCGACAAAATACTCTTATTAGTTACTGTCATATACCTAGTCTCATAACAATACATAAAACTACATAAAATAATTACAATAATTTTGACATGCAAGTAGAATTAGTCCAAATGAGAGGAAGAAGTTTATATTTACTGGTGTTCCAACAATCACTACCAGGCAACTTTTAATTCACTGATTGTAATTTTATTTTCGTTAGCAGAAAGGAAACAAACTAAACAAAGAATTTAATTAAACAGAGTCTGTAATTCTTATACTTTAAATAGAGGAAGAAAGTTTCTAGGTCAGGGGATAGCTTTCAGCGAAATCTCTTAACTTTTTGTTGCATACGAAGCGTTGCGTTAGGCAGCACAATGTCGGCGGGTTACGATGATGAGAGCAGGATACATACAGTTCCGCTGGTTAATCTTCTCCGGCGAAACGCAAATAAAGTTTCGGCACAGCTGTATCAGCAACCCCGTGGTGATTAACAAACCACAAGACGCCAGTATACGAACGTTGTTGACATGTCCTCTCTTTCAAAGTACATGACGTAGACATCGCTCGTTTTTACACTTTATGCACTGTCCGTGGCGCTATCGTCCATAATTACACGGTTCGTCACATTCATATAGTCTTAGCCACAAATACACAGTTCATAGAATTGTTCATGTATGTGAAGCACACCGTAAACAATGTCCACTCTGTTCTCGCATTTCAAACTTCGACAACGTCACTGAAAGCCATTTATACTGCACAGTTAATTAGTCTTCGCTTTCATGGCTTGATAGATGTGATATACAACAGTTCCACCACCCAAAACCAATACCAGCAAAGTTCATTCGAATAAAGGCACAGTTCGTGTCGGCCACAACAAAGTAATGTTAGCGGCACGTTCACAGTCCAGTTTATTTGCTCTTAAAGTTCGCTTGCGATGGCATTACATACCGCAGTGGTAAAGAGAATTAAAAATCTGATAGTTCAGTATCACTGTCCATACAATTACGTATGCTTTTCATGGAACACAGTACTATTTTTCCCGCGCACGCTTCGCAGACACCCATCCACCATCCCCTCCACTACGCAATAACCTTTCAACCCTCGATATCACTATCGCTGTCCCCTGTCTATAGATGTTATATCGTTATCGTAAATTACATAAACCTTTATAAATGTTATTGACTGCATTTTTCACAATTAATAATATTCCAAAAGAGAACTTTAGAAACTTTACCACAGGTAAAAAGCAAGAAACATATTTATCCATTGGCAAACGAAATAATCACAATTACATCTTTACATTTAAAAACCACAGTAGAATGTTACATAATCACAATTAGAAATGCCCATATGAACAAAAGAAAAAGAATAGAAATCTAAAGAAAATCACGAAAAAAAAATTTATAGGCGTAATTAGCAATGCCTTCACATATGCCCCCCATTTAATCATGAGATGTTCCCAGGAACCTCTCAAGATAAAATGTCATTGACTCATGTGAGACAACCAACATCATAAAGCTAGGTCATGTCATGGGTATATATATTGCCCTAAAGTATTCAAACTTCTATTCAAACTATTTGACATGAATAACTGGATACATCATATAACAGTACAAATAAACTTAACAACAATGAATCAGCATTTTACACAATTCTTTGAGAATGCTGACATAAAGCAAGCAAATCAAATTAACAAATGAATATTTCATATAGTAAAGACTAAAACTAAGACAGGTGTTAGTTACAGCACAAACAGAATTCTAGGATGAACAAATAGTCACAGTAAACCTATACAATGCTGCTGCAGACAAATCTTGGTGGATTCTTGACACTTGTATATACTACTTATCATCACACACACTGGAGTGTCTTTGGAAGAATTTGTAAGCAAAGCCACAGTCTACTATAACAACTCACATTTCATTGCTTGAATCTGATAACTACTTGACTCTTCACATCATCAAACACGTAAAAAAAACTATCTGGTTTCAAAAAGAAATTTATATAATGGTATACAAGAAATTATTCTTAAACCACTTCTTATTTACAGTTCATAATCAAATCTTTACACTGTTTACACTGAAATTTATTTCCTCTGAAAACTGCAAGTGGGCAAATGTATTAGTGTGTTGTTCTTGCCTTATATGGTTTTAAATCAACCACATTCTTAAGGGCAAATTTCTTCTTGGACTTGAGATAAATCAGATAGAATGCATTCGGGTGCGGTATACCAGCCACCTCAAATGGTCCTTTGTATACATCAAAAAATTTAGAAATCTCACTATTTATCTCTTTTGACTTCTCATATGTCTTGACCAAAACCAAATCTCCTATCTTATAGCAATACCCTTTGCCTTATCATCATGTCTTTTTTTCTTTCCAACAGTTTCTTCTCTACCAGTTCTCTTACCCTTTTCTTCTATTCACCCCAACTCAATTCCTCCTTGGCAGGGAAAGATAAATTTTCCTCCACCAGAATTTTTTGTCTCTCACCTTTCATAATCTCCTGAGGAGTAAACCCCGTTACCTCATGAACAACAGTATTCGTTACATCCTCAATGTCTCCAATAATGTCTCTCCATGAACTGTGGTTATTGCTACAATAAGTACGGCAGAATCTGCCAATCTCCCTCATATAACGTTCTACTGGATTCCCTTGCGGATGATACGTTGATGAAATAAATTACTGTAACTCCTTGATTGGTAAGGCATTCTTTCCACTTCTTACATGCAAACTGTGACCCATTGTCGGACAATATGACCTTAGGTTTCCCAAACTTCACAAAATAATCACCTTCCAATTTACTCAAAGCGGCTTTTCCAGTAGCTCTACGTAGCGGATAAAGTTTTATAAATTTAGAAAACACCTCCAAAACTACAAAAATGTATGCAAAACCTCCCTTGGTTTTTGGTAACTTACCATAAAGATCCACCGATAACAGTTCCATTACATCATTCGGTTTAATATTTTGCATATGGAGCAGACATGTTTGGTTAGCAACTTTGGCTCTTTGACATTTGTCACATGTCTTAATACGGTTATTCAGTCAATTTACCATGTTGTCAAAAGATACACATTCCCTCAATTTCTGTATACACTTCTTAGCACCAACATGTCCAAAACTCAAATGAATATAGTCTATTATCTCATCTATATATCCACGGGGCCAACATACTTTCCAATCTTCTGAATTTTCATCAGTTCGTCTAAACAACACTCCATCATGAATTTTGTAATACTTTGGCAACTTATTGTTACTATCTTTCCTTTCCAGTTAACACTTCACCATTTTCCACACTTCATCCTGATTCTGATACCTTTTGTTTTTGCAAATACCTTCAATTTTCTTTTCTCCTTGAACACCTTTTATATAAAACAACTTTACATGCTCTTCATCAACATCATACCCTGTATCATTACCTTCACTCAATGGTAACCTGGATAAAGCATCTGCTACTTTGTTCTGTGTACCTTTAATATACTTTATCTCAAAAGGAAACTGTTGTAAGAACGAAGTCCATCTTGTTAACCGTCTATGTACCAGCCGAAACTTTTTGAAAAATATAAGGTCTCTGTGATCAGTATATATGATAGTTTTATTCCCCCATAGGTAATCTCTGAACTTTTGAAATCCCCAAACTATTGCCAATGCTTCACACTCAGTCACAGTGTAATTTCTCTCATACCTGGTCAATGACCTACTTGCAAAGGCTATGGTGCTATGATCTTCATTTTCCTCATCCCCAAAATTTTGAAACAATTCCACTCCAATAACGTACCCACTCGAACAGTCCCCAAACAGAATGGTTTACTAAGATCCGGATGGTGTAAAATCTTTTCCACTTTCAAAGCTTCCTTAAGTTCATTAAAGGCTTTCTGACACTCTTCTGTCCAAACATTTTATAGGCGTAATTAGCAATGCCTTCACAATCCGCAAACCACTGGTGACAGATACCACTCCCCATATACCAGTCAATACGTCTGCGTCCCGTTCCATTGACGATCGATCTAATCCAATGCTCGCGATCCTCACTGGAACGAATGGTGAAGTTTTGCTGTAGATTCTTAGACTGATCACGTAATGTTGGCACCAGTACTCTTTGACGACATATTTTGCCTCTTCAAACATTCACCAGTTGACTTTTTCGGCATTTCCTTGATGTATTCCAATGGGTCAAACACGTTAGTATTGCCGTTCTTTGTATACGTTGACTACTATGCCCCGTTGGACCTATCTGGTACACATCCCACACACTTGAGCAATATTCTAGGACGGGACGAGCGGTTTTTGGCTGAAAGTAATCGAGTCTCTACAGAAGGCCACGTCTAATTCGTGCTGTTCATTTTTGGAACACAGCCTACGACCAGCTTAGAGACAGAAGTGATGACACTCTCTGCAGGACCTGACCTTCATTTTGCAGGACAATGCTCAAGCACGTACAGTGCAAGCTGTTACTGATTTGTTTGACTGATAGGGCTCCTAAGTGCTATACCACCTGTTGCACTCCCCTCACTTAAGCCCTCGCGAGTTCAACTCGATTTCTAAACTGAAGGCAACACTTCACGGCATTTGCTTCAGAACTAAAAAAATTCGTCGTGCAATAGACCGCACCGCTCGAACTGTCAACACAACTGGTGCTGCTAATACACTACTGGTCATTAAAATTGCTACACCAAGAAGATGACGTGCTACACACGCGAAATTTAACCGACAGGAAGAAGATGCTGTGATATGCTAATGATAAGCTTTTCCGAGCATTCACACAAGGTTATCGCCGGTGGCGACACCTACAACGTGCTGACGTGAGGACAGTTTCCAACCGATTTCTCATACACAAACAGCATTTGACCGGTGTTGCCTGGTGAAACGTTGTTGTGATGCCTCGTGTAAGGAGGAGAGATGCGTACCATCACGTTTCCGACTTTGATAAAGGTCGGATTGTAGCCTATCGTGATTGCGGTTTATCGTATCGCGACATTGCGGCTCGCGTTGGTCGAGATCCAATGACTGTTAGCAAAATATGGAATCGGTGGGTTCAGGAGGGTAATACGGAACGCCGTGCTGGATCCCAACGGCCTCGTATCTTTAGCAGTCGAGATGACAGGCATCTTATCCGCATGGCTGTAACGGATCGTGCAGCCACGTCTCGATCCCTGACTCAACAGATGGGGACGTTTGCAAGACAACAACCATTTGCACGAACAGTTCGACTACGTTTGCATCAGTATGGACTATCAGCTCGGAGACCGTGGCTGCGGTTACCCTTGACGCTGCATCACAGACAGGAGCGCCTGCGATGGTGTACTCAACGACGAACCTGGGTGCACGAATGGGAAAACGGATGTTCTGTTTACAGCATCATGATGGTCGCATCCGTGTTTGGTAACATCGCGGTGAACGCACATTGGAAGCGTGGATTCGTCTTCGCCGTGTTGGCATATCACCCAGCGTGATGGTATGGGGTGCTACTGGTTACACGTCTCGTTCACCTCTTGTTCGCATTGAAGGCACTTTGAACAGTGGACGCTACATTTCAGATGTGTTACGACCCGTGGCTCTACCCTTCATTCGACCCTTGCGAAACCCTACATTTCAGCAGAATAATGCACGGCCGCATGTTGCAGGTCCTGTACGGGCCTTTCTGGATACCGAAAATGTTCCAGTGCTGCCCAGGCCAACACATTCTCCAGATCTCTCACCAATTCAAAACGTCTGGTCAATGGTGGCCGAGCAACTGGCTCGTCACAATACGCCAGTCACTACTCTTGATGAACTGTGGTATCGTGTTGAAGCTGCATGAGCAGCTGTACCTGTACACGCCATCCAAGCTCTGTTTGACTCAATGCCCAGGCGTATCAAGGCCGTTATTACGGCCAGAGGTGGTTGTTCTGGGTACTGATTTCTCAGGATCTATGCACCCAAATTGCGTGAAAATGGAATCACGTGTTAGTTCTAGTATAATATATTTGTCCAATGAATACCCGTTTATCATCTGCATTTCTTCTTGGTGTAGCAATTTTAATGGCCAGTTGTGTAGTATCCTACGACTTCCACTTCGCAGGCAGCAGGTTATACACAATGCTGGTGACTACTTTGAAGGTCAGTAAAACTTTGAAGTAAGTATCTAGTTTGTACGAGCTGTAAATAAACAGCTGTCACTATTGAAGTTCCAACCCTCGTACAATACTTTTGATTTTTTTTAACTGTTAAAATCTTCTAAATCTGTTTGGTAGCTACATAAGCTGTTAGCAATTCCTTTATTGGTATTATCGGCATCCTCAGATGTATACATATAATGTAGGATTAACTACACTCCTGGAAATTGAAATAAGAACACCGTGAATTCATTGTCCCAGGAAGGGGAAACTTTATTGACACATTCCTGGGGTCAGATACATCACATGATCACACTGACAGAACCACAGGCACATAGACACAGGCAACAGAGCATGCACAATGTCGGCACTAGTACAGTGTATATCCACCTTTCGCAGCAATGCAGGCTGCTATTCTCCCATGGAGACGATCGTAGAGATGCTGGATGTAGTCCTGTGGAACGGCTTGCCATGCCATTTCCACCTGGCGCCTCAGTTGGACCAGCGTTCGTGCTGGACGTGCAGACCGCGTGAGACGACGCTTCATCCAGTCCCAAACATGCTCAATGGGGGACAGATCCGGAGATCTTGCTGGCCAGGGTAGTTGACTTACACCTTCTAGAGCACGTTGGGTGGCAAGGGATACATGCGGACTTTCATTGTCCTGTTGGAACAGCAAGTTCCCTTGCCGGTCTAGGAATGGTAGAACGATGGGTTCGATGACGGTTTGGATGTACCGTGCACTATTCAGTGTCCCCTCGACGATCACCAGTGGTGTACGGCCAGTGTAGGAGATCGCTCCCCACACCATGATGCCTGGTGTTGGCCCTGTGTGCCTCGGTCGTATGCAGCCCTGATTGTGGCGCTCACCTGCACGGCGCCAAACACGCATACGACCATCATTAGCACCAAGGCAGAAGCGACTCTCATCGCTGAAGACGACACGTCTCCATTCGTCCCTCCATTCACGCCTGTCGCGACACCACTGGAGGCGGGCTGCACGATGTTGGGGCGTGAGTGGAAGACGGCCTAACGGTGTGCGGGACCGTAGCCCAGCTTCATGGAGACGGTTGCGAATGGTCCTCGCCGATACCCCAGGAGCAACAGTGTCCCTAATTTGCTGGGAAGTGGCGGTGCGGTCCCCTACGGCACTGCGTAGGATCCTACGGTCTTGGCGTGCATCCGTGCGTCGCTGCGGTCCGGTCCCAGGTCGACGGGCACGTGCACCTTCCGCCGACCACTGGCGACAACATCGATGTACTGTGGAGACCTCACGCCCCACGTGTTGAGCAATTCGGCGGTACGTCCACCCGGCCTCCCGCATGCCCACTATACGCCCTCGCTCAAAGTCCGTCAACTGCACATACGGTTCACGTCCACGCTGTCGCGGCATGCTACCAGTGTTAAAGACTGCGATGGAGCTCCGTATGCCACGGCAAACTGGCTGACACTGACGGCGGCGGTGCACAAATGCTGCGCAGCTAGCGCCATTCGACGGCCAACACCGCGGTTCCTGGTGTGTCCGCTGTGCCGTGCGTGTGATCATTGCTTGTACAGCCCTCTCGCAGTGTCCGGAGCAAGTATGGTGGGTCTGACACACCGGTGTCAATGTGTTCTTTTTTCCATTTCCAGGAGTGTATATGCATGCACTATAGGATGCGATTAAATCGTCACGAAGCCGGTTGCTTATGATCCTGTAATAAAAGAACTGCTAACAGCTAATAGCTAATGCGGCTACCAAAAAGATTTTAGGATATTTCAGTAGTTTTTTGTAAAGAAATTAAAATATTGAATCGCAATGGGTCCTCCACAGTTCCATTACCAAATCGGCTGGTATTCAGCAGAAAACAAACATGCTCTGTAGCAGACTGTATATCGAAAATTCAATTACGTCTAGAGAAGAGAAAACGAGTAAAGCAGCTAATTACCTGTACTGTTCCATAGCTCCACAGCTTAGTGATTAGTGTGTCTTTCTCCGATACGGAGGACCAGGGTCGAGTCCCGGTACCGCTCCTTAATGGGAGGAGTGGGACGGGCTGCACTCACCCTCATGATGCCAGTTGAGGAGCTCCAAGAGCAAGAAAGCGGCCCGGAGAACCGTGTGCTCACTCCATGCCCCTCTATACCGCGTACAACGGAGCCATTGTCTGACGATGACGTGATGGTCAGTCCGTCCCAATTGGACCATCAGAGCCAGAACGCGGTGCTCCTCGTTTTGTGTTGCTGCAGTTTGATCATAATACTTAACGTTACGGATTTAGTATTGACAGACAGTTGACTAATGCATGACAAACGTTGTAAAGACTGTGGATTTGGTTCCTGAATCACTTTTCAAAGATTTGTGCACTGACTTGTCGTCTATAATTTATGTGGTGGCCTACAGTTTCAGTATCGTCACCACACTGTTCACAGCCTTTAAGTCAGTGTACAGTTAAGTTATTGAGAAGGGCGGTGTCCTAATGACACTGGCTATTAATAGAAATACAGCGGGCATTCAGGGATATATAATGATGGCATTCGGTGCCAAGTTACACATCATGTAGCAGGGTACAAGCTCCTTGATGCCCCCATTCCCAATCTCCTGGGGAACCACCGGGAATTGATCAAGGTCACCCAAGGGAATCAAACATGCATCCTTTTTTCTGTATTTAAGTCATCAGTCATGTGCCTTTTTGATGAGGCCTGCCGCAAATTCCTCTACTGTACCAATATCTTCATCTCAGAGTAGCACTTACAAACAACGTCCTCAATTATTTGCTGGGAGCTTTCCAGTCTCTGTCTTCCTCTACTGCGTTTCAGTTTTTACACTGTATAACTTCCTCTAGTTCCACGGAAGTTATTCGCCTCTCCTTGTCAGTGTTTTCCATATTTTCCTTTCTTAGCTGATTCTACAGAGAACCTCTTCGTTGCATACCTAGTTTTCGACATGCGTCTCTAGCAACACATCTCAGATGCTTCTATTCTCTTCTGTCCCAATTTTCCAACAGTTCATGGTTCAGTACCACATAATATTATGCTCCAATTGTACTTTCTCAAAAATTGCTTCCTCAAATGTTTGGTATCACTAGACTTATCTTGTCTAGGACAGCCCTTTTTCCAATGCTAGTGTGCTCTTTATGTCCTCCTTGCTCCATCTGCCATGCGTTGTCGCGTCGGACGCTAGGGAACACCCGAGATAACAGAATTCCTTAACTTCATCCTCTTCGTTATCACCAGTTCTTATATTAACTTTCTCACTGTTCTCACTTCTGCTACGTTTCATTACTTATGTCTTCCTCCGATTTACTGTTAATCCATATTCTGTACTCATTGGACTGTTCATTCCATTCGGCATATCCTGTAATTATTCTTCACTTCCACTGTAGATAGCAATACCATCATAGAATCTTATCATTGACATCCATTCACAAATAATTTTAATCCCTCTCTTGTGTCGTTCTTTTATATCCATCATTACTTCTTCAATGCATAGTCTGAACAGTGGGGTCGAAAAACTACATCCTTGTCCTGCATCATTTTTAATCTGAGCGCTTCGTTCTTGGTCTTCCACTCTTATTATTCCCTCCTGCCTGTTGTACATATTGTATATTACCTGTCGTTCAATATAGCTTACACCTATTTTTCTCAGAATTTCGAACATCTTCCACCGTTTCATATTTTCGAACATTTTTCACAGCTCGTTGAATCCCTATAAACGTGTTTTGGCTTTTCTTTAGTCTTACTTCCGTTATCAACCGCAACGTCAGAAGTACATCTATGATCGCCAAACTCAAACATTTTTCACACCAACGTGAATAGTCGGTTCGTTCATCATGTTACCTTCCATTAGGACTGTGAATCGACTCAGCGACTTTGAAATAATTTTCAAATGATAGAGCACAGCAATCAGTCGTTTTTTTCTTTGAGATTTTATTAGGCAGATCTAGATTTCGTCTAGTGCCCAGCCATTGTCAATGCACTATTTCATAGTATCACTGCATGCCCTAGTTTGTGAGACCACTGTTGTTCGGCTTCTGTCACAGTTCGTTCAAGGCTGCATGAACGAACTGTGACAGAAACCCGAAAAACAATTGCCAGAAGTTCCCCAGGGGAGAGGAAATGGGGGAAGCAAGGGACCCAGATAGGTAATCTGACGCCGGATGTGTAACATGATACCCGTTAATCTTATCTAAGTTATGTGCGTGTTCTTTCCTTACTATCATTCTTAGGTGACTCGCGAGAACCAAGTTCGGCCATGTCGGAGGTTTGGCGAGAGAGTGTATGAAGGTCTGCGTTGTGGCGTCCAGCTCGGTGGTTGTGGCCCATGTTGTTCTGGGTCTGGCAGAGCATTGCTGGCATCATTATCGTTAAACTAGAGCTTTGAATTTGTCGCATGTTGCCTCAGATGCAAGATTTTACATGGACTGTGCGGCTGGTCCCGGCGGTGGTTCGAGTGCTCCCTCGGGAATGGGTGTGTGTATTTGTCTTTAGGATAATTTAGGTTAAGTAGTGTGTAAGCTTAGGGACTTAGCAGGTAAATCTCATTAGATTTCACACACATTTTAACAATTGTGAGATTTTATTTTCCTTATCGTTTCCTCTTGGTGTCTCGGACCGAACTTGAAACCAATGAAGATTATTAATTTGAAAGCTGAGGTATTACACGCCCTTGCACTCTCAGTCCATGCTTTGTTAGCGCCTTGTCCTGATCTTTCACTTCTTCGAAACATGAAAGAAAGATACGCTCTCAATAACGACTAGAGCCTTGTTGCTGCCGGTCGCGATGGCCGAGCGGTTCTAGGCGCAGGTTCGCAGGTTCGAATCCTGCCTCGGGCAGTGTGTGATGTCCTTAGGTTAGTTAGGTTTAAGTAGCTCTATGTTCTAGGGGACTGATGACCTATGATGTTATTTCCCATAGTTCTCAGAGCCATTTTTTGAACCTTGTTGCCTCAGGGAAGTTGTAATATTTATGATTTGCTGTTGTTCTTAATACCATATTTGAGCGGCTTTTGTTTAATACTTGGAGTGGTTTGCTTGCTTGTGTGTTTTAGTACGTTTTAGTGTTGTCCACGGAGTCCGCTAGGTCTAACATGTGTCCTAAGTCGCCATATGGTTGGGCTGGTTGACGTCCATGGCGTGTTATTTACCTGTCTGCTTGCTGGCAGCAGAGATGCAAACTGTAAATTAATTGAGTTTTTCACTTTTTCCACTTTCTAAATGTTACTGAATACTAATCAATGAAGGACGCCCCTCAGGGCCCTGAGTTGTTTCTAGTGTTTCATTTAATGAAGCTGACGTAATATTTGTCTTGTAATACAATGTCCTTTGTATTAATTCTGTCGCCTAGGACAAAATTCTTTCAACGTTTTGTTGCCTTATACTTGTTAGTCAGCACGTGCTTAATGAATTGGAGGCACCCTTGCATTTCGACAAGTAATTTAAGACTTTGTCCGTGTTAAATGTAAATATTAAGCATGAAGGCTGTAGTTCAGTATCTGGGTTCTCCACTCTGCGGGGGTGATGTGAGGATCTGGTATTTGTATCTTAACTAATAATACTTTCTGAATCTCACTCGAAGCTGCCATATTTGTTATTTAAGTTTGGCTCGACCCTTACAGCCATCGAAGTATGCTCGGGTCCCTTCAAGGCGTCTGGTCAGTTCCACCGGCTTCACGGTTTCCGCAAAAGGAACGTACACAACGGAAATGCCAGCCAGTGTGTGTAATTGTGGAAAGGGGTTCTAAGTCTGTACATCGAGCCTCCCGCTGTCAATGTGCGGATAACATAGGCAAGTTTATTGTCAAAAATTATTGTGGTCACTTTTGGCTCCGTGATATTGAGGTCTGATCTAATAGTTGTATTTGTTATCTTGTCAGATTCTGATGTGTCACGGGTCGCAGTGTATCAGCGAAAGAATTTGCTTAAACTGTTAATTTCCTGAAAATTAAAATTTTAATGTTGAATGTTTTTAAAATTTTTTCTTGTTTTCAAGTTTGTGATACGCAATTATTCATAGGACCTCTTTGGATTTTCCCCAATTAATTACTTGTTAGTTTTTGGTAGGGATACCTATTTTTCTTAAAGAAATATTGAATGACTAAGAAATCGTTGAAGTAAATGGTTTTCATGTTAGGTCCTGATAAAGGCGTTAATTTCATGAGTATTACACAATTAATTGGTTTTAACCTCTTTGGAGGTGTGTTTGCCATAATTTCTTGATTGTTTGTCTTTTTTCTTGTTAGTTTTGAGGAACCGTATTGTGTGGCTTTAAATTTTTTTCTTGTTGTCAGATCCGAGTCAGTCAACAATATTATTGAACCCTTTCAAATTACTTATTAATCCGTTGCTCTAGTTAATTGCTGGCTCTCGTTATTTATATAATAAATACATGTTTGTATTTTTATCAAACGGTGAATGTTAGAAAACTCCTGAGTTTAGTGCCTACATTGTAATCAATTCAAACATCGCTCACATTAAACAACTGTTGCCCATATTAAATACCTGTAACGTAAGATAAAAACTAGAAGAGCTGCTCCGTCCACTGATGTATCTATTTTCTATATATCTTGTACTCCTCGTGCAGCCGTCTCTTGAAACCTCAGGGGTACTTACGATTTATAGATTACGCTAAAACTGTCAGTTCTGATGCTTCATGTTCTGTTTTCAAGAGCGTGGTCTCATACATTTTCTTCCACACTCCGACTGTTACCTGTCTCTTGAGATGTAGCAGTTCCATACTTTTAATGTGAAGCAGAAGATTTAATCTTTTGCAGACAAATCTCATAATCTCTTTCTCATATGTCACCTCTTTTGTGAGGCAAGAGACTATAAATCTGCTGTACAATACATTACTCACTAAACAGTGCTTTTTAGTGTACTACCTGACGCTTTCCACGTATTCCTGCCCAGATTTTTAAAAAATTCACTGACAAAAAAACGTAAAGACTGTGAGACGTGGTTGACGACTACAACAATAAGCACATCAATTATTAACCGCTGCAGAGTTCGTAAAGATCCAGCATGGTCAAAATATCAATACAACATTGTCTGCTCAAGAGGTCATTTTTTTTTACAGTCGGCAGTTGACAGAACGAGTAATGTAGGAATTTTTAAGTTGTTTCGTAACACTGTGGGGTCTCATGAGGTCTCAGAGATATGCGGCAAGGATGCGTGGTGTGTGGGCCAAAATATCTGACCAGTGACACAACTTATTAGTTTGAGGATTGCATATCGGTGGATGTGTACTGTTTCTCGGCGCTGTTATACTTGTAAGGCAGCCTTTTTTTCAAAACCCCCATCTTTCAGTACAGAGACAAGGTTAAAACAGGAACTACACTTGGAAAGATGCCTGTACCAGACCACCAGAAGGGAAAACGTATATCGCTTACCAGTATATCTCCAATGAATTTCTTCAGACATCCGCAGAAATCCTTACACAGGTAAAGCAGGATACCATTCCGTAGCCAAGTAGGTTAAAAGTTACTCCAACATCAATACACTTCAAGCGTCCACATACATAAATGCAGTTATACTTTATATGAAAAGGTTCCGTCTTTTCATCCAACATCTATTCCGGCAAGCTAATATCAACACAAACTAGTGGAAGAGCTCCACCAACCAGTATCATGCGCACGTGCTAGTCTGAAGCTCTGATTTCCTTAATACATATCTGTGACATCAACATGGCTTATACCGAGGCCCGCGAAAAAGAGTCCGTGATGCGTACGTCACAGCACACACTGCAGAGCTTATGAGTGCCACCAGTCGAGAGCTTATGAGTGCCACCGGTCGTTTCTGATGGGGAGCGAGCAACGACTTTAAAATTCTTGACTGCGCGTTTAAGTGCAAGCAAGCCCTCGACAGAACATGACAAAGTTAATAGCTTCGGTGGATACCTGTTGATTTCCTGTGGGCCCTCCACGGAGCCGAGCTTTCGCGAAGTGTGGCAGACAAGCCGACTAGTGTGACGTCACAGGTTCGTTGCGGCGCCCATATTTTTCTTGGACCCCAGACCGATACCGAGGTGGAGCAATGATAGGATACTGGACTTTACTTTGGGAGGACGGTGGTTCAGGTTACCGCCCTGCCAACTGGATTTATGTTTTTCGCTATTTCCCTAAATCACTGCTGTGAATGCTGGAATAATTCACTTGAAACGGACTGGCCGATTTCCATCAGCATCCTTCCGAATACGAACTTACGCTCCAACGTGGAGGAGCTTCATTGTGAAAGTAATGTGACTGATTTAGCAAATATGGTACTGTAACTTATAGAGGACAGCATGGTGCTGGACTATAACCGAACACAATGTGCGTGATCAATTAAGATCAACATTTTTGGACTTACTTAAAGAGTGTTCCACTATTCCTAGCATGGGCTTCCAGGAATTGTAGAGACGGCTTATTTGATATGAACTCACAGCCGCAAATGTACTGTTTGGATGTAAAATAAATCTGAAGCTCCGATCACTTTCAAATCTCTGGATTCACAGTATGCATACACAGACGACAATGAGCTCTGAAGTGTACGCTCTACAGGAGCCCATAGCAATGGCACTGGTTCCAATACTCGTCGTAGGGTTCTCTTTTATGTGAGGAAGGACGTCCTCTTCAAAATCGAGAGTGTAGCGCGTCCGTGGGGCAGCAGTCAACTCTCCTAGTTGCGAACGTACCTGCTTCCTGCAACCGTTGTTGTAGATAAGCGAAAATGGTATGTGAGTAATAACTTCAAGGGCTGACGACGGCGCCGTCTTCTCTGTTCGTGTGCGTGTGCGTGTTTCGGAACTTAGTTTATATTCGAACGGTAAATTTCCTGACCTTAAGTCCTTATAAAAAGTTTATCCTCTAAGAACAATATATAATCAATGTAAAGGCCGTGTGGCTACGGCCTCCCGTCGGGTAGACCGTTCGCGTGGCGAAATTCTTTCGAGTTGACGCCACTTCGGCGACATGCGTGTCGATGGGGATGAAATGATGATGATAAGGACAACACAACACCCAGCCCCTGAGCGGAGAAAATCTCCGATCTAGCCGGGAATAGAACCCGGGCCGTTAGGTATGACATTAAGTTGCGCTGCCCACTCAGCTACCAGGGTCGGACTCTGTAATCAATAGAAGCCTGTAATATAGTTAACTGCTACATATGTATGTCTTGTGTGTTGCCTATAATCTGGAACTCTGAACTGTATGAAATGGGGTGCGTCCAGTAAATTTAAAGCTCCTGATTCACTTCTAAAACATCTTTCTTCATTCAGGGACACTCATTCCTAAAATTGTCTTGCTGAAAATCAATCTGTCAAATTCCTGGGGTAGGTCGTATGCAGCACACTTGGCTAGCGACCTTGCTAGTTGGGGAAATCCGTCCACAGGGCCGGCGGAAATGTGTATCACGTAATAATATTGTTGATTCAAATGTTTCAGCGTTTATGTGTGCAACATACTACGTGTTTTGGGGTTTCACTAATCGTCTGGTGCTTTACGATGCGTACATGCTTTATAAAACAAAATAAAACCTACCCTTAACCCGTTGCAGTAGATTATCCTTTTCTTCATCGTCATCTGTAAAATTTCTACTCGTGCTGTAAATTTGTTGTTGCATGACGTGTATTTGTACTCCCCTCATTCAGAATACTAGTACAGATTTCTCTTCTATTTGAGTCTCTCTTTATGGAACACTTTACGATCTCAGCCATTAACAGCAGCAATCCTTTCCTTTGCCTGCTTTGTCAAACAAATTCTTAATCTAAGTTGAGTGTGTGTGTTATTCTGTTTGAAGCACTGCAACTCTGTAACACGAACACTGTAATCAGAAATGACATTTGAAAAGCAAACTAAATCCACGTGCCACAACATTTTGATCCATACTAACATTATAAATGCTAGAGCAACTCTGTCTACTAAGCTTTCATGACTAACGCGCTCAGCCGATTTTGATAAAAATTTTTATTGAGATAGCTAGTACGTTTAGAAACAATTCAGGCTTCTTTACTAAATCTGTTGTACAAGATATTTACTAAACTGAAGAATACAACGCGCAATATGGAACACTAATTACTCTTTGAAAAAGCTCTTTACTCTTTGACTTTTGAACTTTTACAATATTTGTGAAAATGCTTGTATTGTTTGATATGTTCTACACAATAAGATTCAACGTAATGAATATAATGCATAAACAATCCTCTAGTTGTGTTATCTATGTTTCCACAGTAATATCAGTCACAAATCCGTAGCATTTTAATCGTTGAGCGCCACGCGTTGCTTATAAATTAAATGTTGCGTTCAAATTCGTGCTGAGAGCTCGCCGCTATGTGGTCAGCATTGTTCTTTTTCGGTGATGAATTCACGGATTTCATTACCGCCCTGGTCGTTTCTCTTCTGCTCGCGTCTGGTCATGTGCCTTGTCCTTATCACCTGACGCGCAAGTCACCGAAGTGGCGTCATATAGGCCTATCAAACTTGCACCAGTCCCCCGAACTTCTCAACCGTCTCCCAGCCAATAAAGACATGAGGACATCATTTCATTTTGCTGAAACGCTAGCGCAGCCATGGGTAACAGTTACAATACAATGCTTATACAATCGTCAACGTGTCTAATCCTCTTCAATCCACACTTCCAAACTGGCGTTACAAATACGAAAGTAACTCGGTCTCTTACATTTTTACGACTCTATCGTTCATCAGATTCCGATGGTATTTGGTATTTGGAGATAGCTTGAAACTGAGAAAGAGCAGAAGCTACTGTAGAAAGCTGCATCTTTTTGAGTATTACTAACGTTTTTAATTATGGTACAACAGAAAAATTCGGAGTAGGTATTAAAATCCATGGAGCAGAGATAAAAACTTTGAGGTTCACCGATGACATTATAATTCTGTCAGAGACAGCAAAGGGCTTGGAAGAGCAGTTGAACGGAATGGACAGTGTCTTGAAAGGAGGATATAAGATGAGCATCAACAAAAGCAAAACGAGGATAATGTAATTTAGTCGAATTAAGTTGGGTGATGCTAAGGGAATTAGATTAGGAAATGTGACACTTAAAGTAGTAAAGGAGTTTTGCTATTTGGGGAGCAAAACAACTGATGATGGTCGAAGTAGAGAAGATATAAAATGTAGACTGGCAATGGCAAGGAAAGCGTTTCTGAAGAAGAGAAATTTGTTAACATCGAGTGTAGATTGAAGTGCCAGAAAGTCTTTTCTGAAAGTATTCGTATGGAGTGTAGTCATGTATGGAAGTGAAACGTAGACAATAAATAGTTTAGACAAAAAGAGAATAGTAACTTTCGAAATGTGGTGCTACAGAAGAATGCTGAAGATTAGATGGGTAGATCACATAACTAATAAGGAGGTACTGAATAGGATTGGGGAGTAGAGGAGTTTGTGGCACAACTTGACTAGAAGAAGGGATCGGTTGGTAGGACATGTTCTGAGGCATCAAGGGATCACAAATTTAGCATTGGAGGGCAGCGTGGAGGGTAAAAATCGTAGAGGGAGACCAAGAGCTGAATACACTAAGCAGATTCAGAAGGATGTAGGTTGCAGTAAGTACTGGGAGATGAAGAAGTTTGCACAGGATAGAGTAGCAGGGAGAGCTGCAGCAAACCTGTCTCAGGACTGAAGATCACAACAACAACAACAACAACAAGTCAGTGACATGGAAACGACGCTGGCGTGACGCTCGGCGATCATTCCGTGACAGTGAAAATCCACTGTTATTGTGCTTATGGTTTATGATATTGAGTTGCTACACCACCTGGTATTGCTGGAGATTTTTGATGGAGGTACAACAATAAAATCAACTATAACTATAAACCTCGCAAAGGTAAGTCTAATTTAGCGCATAGTCCTAAGAGAGATTAAGCTGCGAAAGTTACTTAAATCCAGCAGACTTCAGAGTAGTATCTTGTCCGTCGAAAATTGGATGCAGTACGTCAGGTGGCCTAAAGAACTAATGAGACAATAGTACAGTCACAAGCCCGTCGCATTTTAGACGCTGAGCGTCACGTGTCTCTCATAGCTTTCAAGACGCTTGAAGACTCGGCACTAGGGCATCATTTAAAGGCTGTATGAAAACCGGGACGTACTTTACTTGTGGGACGAGGGAGGCTTTTGGTGAGGCTGCATTTTACTGTAATTTATTAATGTACTATGTAGATTGTAAATTAGTCGCCTAGGCTGATGGATCAAAAATGTAGGCACCGTACTCAGTTCGTTAAAATGGAAGGAAGAAGTGGTTGGTTGTCTTGCTCTGGAGGTAAAATCTCACATCCAGAACTAGGTGAGCCACAGGAATCACTTAAAACTATACTTCTGCACGAATGTAATGAATCGAGGCAATTTAAATGTAATTGGAAAATATAAAGCATGTTTTCAGATTCAATGTGCAACAAAATAATAGAAACACACTCATAATGTGCCTACTTACCGACACTGTATATATTTTTATATATTCTTCTCTACACCACTATATACGCAGACATCACGTAAAAATACTAGTTTACTTACTCACCAACACTCATCACAAGAAAACAGTTGACATGCAAGCGAAGCAGCAATTAACATCTAGTGAATTACATAACAATGAGTTGAACAGCTGCTAGTCCTATTACACGACTATATTTTACCCCGACAATGAAACAAATGTGATTAAAATGAAACAAATCATTTTTGACAAGTGTTCTTTCCGTCATATTTATTTAACCAGACTACTTTGTATATACTTAAGAGGACTAATAGGAACTGTCATGTAAGAGTAAGCACATCAGGCTTCAGGACTAGTTAGCAAACGTATCTGAAATGTAAACATTGCGATTTGGTGACCATGTAATTGGCTGAAGTTTAGCGGCAATTCACATGCTACTCTTCAGTCACCCCTCGGCTATGTTTCGCATTGAATGTTTCTTTCAGTAAACGATACAATCGTCTCATTGGGCAACATGTTGCTCCACCAGAGTATCTTCGGATTTAGAGTCGTTATCTTCCAGGATGCTCAAGGAAACTCTTTTTGCGAAAAGTTCGGGAATGTGATAGACAAATTATGTCGCACCGGTACATATCGCTGCTGACGCGTCCATATGGTCCCAGATGGAGAGGTCGAGAAGAGCCTATACGTAGGCCACCAATATCACCTGTATCGGATTCTCTAGTGTTGTAAAACTTTCCGAGATTCTTCGAGGGTCTTCTAAAGAATACGTAACTCACTCCAAATAGAGATCAGTATGGCATCCAAATATGACACCGAAACATGCAAGAATTCATTAACAGTTACGCGGGTGTAGTTTTCTCGTTTTTTTTTTCTTGTCTTCAGGGTATATAAATGAAACAAATAAATGACTTTTACCTGTGACCATCTTCCCTACGATAAGATTCGAAGAACCTCACTTGATGATCTACTGCTCTTCGGACCGTGATATGGTCGGATTCTGCCTCACTTACCTCAAGGACCTAGATTGCTGATTAAAATTGATTCGTTAATGAAGGAGACAGGGGAAGGCTTCAGACGAGTAACAGAGAGCTAAAAGAAAAGTATAATAATTCTCGTGAATAAATTGGAAAGCGAGCAGTGTCTATACAAATAGGTGCTACTAGCCATTCCACAATTTCGGGCTACACAGGCAATCCACAGGTTTGCTGTGGGCCAAGTCACGAGTACTCGGAAGGACATAAAATATGGCAAAAGATAACGATAACTACTCCAGTCCTTAAACAGAGCTTTGATGCAGCTTAATAGCTTAATAAAGTCGAACACCGGGATTCTAATCACGAATTAAAGAGCAATGAATGGAAACAGGTTGCGAGCACACGGAGAGGGGCAACGCGGCAAAGACTACCCAATCAACATTCATAAAATCATGGGGCTGATCTCTCGCGGTGCAAACGGAATACTTGTGTCTTAAACACGGTCGCCTTTGCAACGAGCGTTCTGTCAAGAATGACTTGATAAAAACTGGGCGTTACTGTGCCGGGTTGCTTCCATGGAAACGAACAACTGAAGTCCAAAATGGCCGATACCACGGTTACGTAATAAAGCCTAAAATGTACGGCCTCTAACTGAGCCTACTAAGCCCTGCAACGAACTGAGACCGAGAGAGCATCTCACAGTAATTTTGTAAACTCGGGTCCTCGCACACTGTGTAGTTAAAGAGCAAATGGTCCCTGTTGACAACTTGAGAGGGGTGGGAATGCCGACGGTCGCTTAAGCCTAGTTTACACCACGACACTAGGTTGCAGGCAACTGCACCACTGGCCACTGCGCATGCGCGCCTCACGATTGCGCAACTCGTTGGTGAAACTAAACACTTTCGGCGTGTTCCAACCTTGGCGACACTAGCTGCATGAGTTTTGAGGTTATGTGTGTCCGTAGAGTGGAGACAAACTGAAATATGAGGTTGGGAACGGAGAATTTTGATCGCTTTTGGATATCTATACTTTGCATAGGTGTTTTTAGGATTTCAGTGATGCTGATTACAAAAATAAGCAACATATTGCTGCCGCTGAGATCATCATGTGCGATCATAACATAGATGGTTTGACAATATCTGAGCTGCAGGGCAAAATTTATTGAGTTAAGAGCACACATACGACTGAATTAAGAAAAATACAAGCAGTGTAATTCTATTTGTAGCAATGGTGTCATCTACAAGACTAAAATCACATCGTTCGAGTTGGCCAACTCTTTGTTAAGGAATATTGTTGACAGGAGGGAAGGCTATACAAATTTATGAAGCTGCATTCTTTATTCAATATGCATCTATTTAAAACGTCGCTACAGTGCTTTCCAATCACGTATGTTAGAATTTGGAAATATTCCCACTGAACAGATTTATTTTCAGGAGAGTAGTTCGCAAACCATTCTCTTCTTAATGGGGCCTACTTCGAATAATTATTGATCCTAATGTTAATAATTATTACTCTTGAGGTTAATAATTGTTGGTGTTAATGAAATAGCGTCATTATCAACTAAAACTGTATCTTATAGCACGCCCAGTGTTCTCGATTGTAATGTACGCAATACGATATGTAATTTCAGTTCTGGCGACAGTGCTTCATGCATTACAGTATCTTTACTCCTTATCGCATAATTAACTCTATTTAGAAGAAACATGAACAGTTCTGGTGGCAATCTAAGATAATTAAAAGAACTACTTGGATGTTCCGTTTTAAATTATTTCAGCAACGATTCTGAGCAAGCGAGCTGTTGTCTTTTCTTAATCCAGTCACGAATTGAAACACGTTTCTTATTTTTTTCTTGTGCAGCGATTCCATGCAACAAGGTTTAACTCCATCACAACTCGTGCGACGTGCAGCTGCCAAAACTTTCATTTCAGACACGACTATGGAACCCACAAAACGACGAAACTGAAGTATATACTGGTGTCGCCATGTCACATATGAAACCGCTTGCGTGCAACTCATTCCACGCAACTAGTGGCGCAACCCAAAGTCGTCGTATAAACTAGGCTTTAGGCATTCAGCCGAGAAGCATTCGGCCTTCTCACGCACGGGTTGGCATCACTAAGGTGGTGCGAGGGACCTGGACATCGGATGCTGGTGTTCCTCCCCGTAATCGTCGCCTTGGCGTGGATTTTTGAAACCAACGGCAACTGAATCTTCTGCAGTGCAATGCCATTTTCAGAAATTTGTAAGTTATCTGATAAGTGAACGCAGAAATTTCCCCGCTCCCACCATCTGATAGTTCTATACTCAGGCAATTTATCTGTGGTTACATATAGCTTGAGGACAGTTACTTCTAGTGCATAACTAAACAAATTAAATTAATGGTCTTTTTAATAAAGAAGTATGCAGCTAACTACCACTGAACTTGTAGGTGTATAAGCAACACGAATCTTTGATGGGAACAGCGGTTTTAATTTTATTTTACTCGCTCTGTCTTTCTGTGTGGTGTGGCCTGGACAGCTATAGATATTTCGACATGTGGTCTAAATGTCTCTGGAAAATTGCTGTTTTACAAGTGAATAGTGCATTGTAACATTAACGTGCTGAATTAGTATTAATATGACTACTGTTACGATGATTTTGCTCGCGGCCCGAAACTACACATCGAGCGAATGAAAAATTGAAATTTGCAGCTTTGGCATCTATATTGATTAAGGAAAGTTGCTGCTTACAATTATTCCAGCATGCTGGATGTCCGTAGTATTGCATTTTTGGGTAAGCCGTGGATGAGAATTGAAACCAGTTACGGGACGGTTCATTCAAGATGTTAATATATAATATGGATTTGTAGTAACTGTCACAATTTCAGACCGAATCCAGCAGCGGATTGTAAGCAGCCATTTGAAATTATCTATCAAACTATTTGTATGCGGACGTATCCTTACCAGAAAATTTTTAGCTCTTTTATCGAGCACTTTCAGGCGCGTCGGTAGACGTGTAGGCCTACTTAATAAAGCTTATTTTTCGGATTTAACCTTTGAATTATTCTGTTTTTCTTGTCTGCATAACACGTAGCGGTAAGTTGTACGGAGTCACAGGACATAACTTCCGCTCCGGGTACTGAATGCCTTGTTGAGTTGTGAAATAAAAAGACAAGCGCCTGGGCAGATAAGAAGTGGCAGTTCCTTTCTCCGCCAGGGGCTCTGGCTGGCGGTGTGTCGGCCGACAAGCGCAGCGACGCCTTCTGTTCGCCTGCCACCGGCGACGCACTGGTTAGTAACGCTAAGCGCCGAAGGCCGCCTCCGGTTGCTTAATGGCGCTGGAATGAGCAAGCACCGCTAAACAAGCCGCAAGGTGCAGCGCCGTCACGTCAGCAAGGTGCCCCCCACGCCTTGTGGCTGTCCGCAGCACGTAGCCCCGTGTGTAGGACCGATTTAAGGATAAGCGAGGAACGTAGCTCTGATGAACTTTGGGATACACGACCTGGTAATATGTACCGGGTGATCAAAAAGTCAGTATCAATTTTAAAAGTGAATAAATCACGGAATAATGTAGATAGAGAGGTACAAATTGACACACATGCTTGGAATGACGTGGGGTTTTATTAGGCGCAAAAAAATACAAAAGTTCACAAAATGTACGACAGGTGGCGCTTCATCTGATCAGAATAGAAATAATTAGCGTAACAAAGTAAGACAAAGCAAAGATGATGTTCTTTACAGGAAATGCTCAATATGTCGACAAAGCAAAGATGTTCTTTACAGGAAATGCTTAATATGTCCACCACCACTCCTCAACAATAGCTGCAGTCGAGGAACAATGATGTGAACAGCACTGCAAAGCATGTCCGGAGTTATGGCGAGGCATTGGCGTCCGATGTTGTCTTTCAGCATCCCTAGATATGTCGGTCGATCACGATACACTTGGGACTTCAAGTAACCCCACAGCCAATAATCGCACGGACTGAGGTCTGGGGACCTGGGAGGCCAAGCATGACGAAAGTGGCGGCTGAGCACACGGTCATCACCAAACGACGCGCCCAAGAGATCTTTCACGCGTCTAACAATATGGAGTGTTGTTTTTTTTTTTTTTTTGTTCTAATAAAACCCCATGTCATTCTAAGCATGTGTGTCAATTTTTACCTCTCTATTTACATTATTCCGTGGTTTATTAAGTTTTCAAATTTATACTGACTTTTTGATCACCCGGTATTTCTGCATTTAATAGTATTAACTTTCTTCCATATAATACGTGTAAGTAACTTCTAAAAATTTAATTCGCTAATTTAATCACCTGTACAAAATGTACGTTGTCGTCGAAGTATAGCTCATTTCACAAGAGGTATGTGATAGAAAGTATTACGTTGTCCGACTCTTCCCGGAAAGAACTCTCTAGGGATCTCAATACTAGATCTCTTCGTGATGTACGACGCCTGTTTTGTATCGCCTGTCACTGGAGTTTGCTGCGGACTAAACGATGCCGTGACGAAACGCGTAGCTCTTCGTTGGATTTTCTCTATTTTTTCTGTAAGTCCTACCTGGAAAGCGTACCAGACTGACGAACAATACTCAAGAACAAGTGGGTAGTCACTCATTTATTGAATGAATTAGATTTTCCCAAGTTTCTTTCAGTCGATCAGTCTGGCGTCTGCTTTTCCTGCTGTTTGGTTTTTGTGGTCATTCCACATAAGTTCGTTCCGGATGGATATTCAAAAATGGTTCAAATGGCTCTGAGCACTATGGGACTTAGCTTCTGAGGTCATCAGTCCCCTAGAACTTAGAACTACTTAAACCTAACTAACCTAAGGACATCACACACATCCATGCCCGAGGCAGGATGGGATGGATATTCCTAGATATTTTGATGTCGTTACTGTTCCCAAGCAAACCTCGGAATTTTTATTTCTCCTCCCGAGACTTTAATACCCAATTCAAATTTGTCTTCAGTTTCCTTTCCACCAGTTAAAACCCAAGGAGGAGAAATAAAAACTCTGAGGTTTGCCTTTGACCTAGAAGAGCAGCACAAAGGAATGGACAGTGTCTCTAGAGGAGGATATAAGATAGTCATCATTAAAAGCAATACAAGGACAATGAAATGCAGTCAAATCAAATCAAATTATGCTGACTTGAGAAACGACACTGAAAGTATTGGAGGTGTTTTCCTGTTTGAACAGGAAAATAACCGATGACGGCCAACGTAGACTGGCAGTCACAAGAAAATCGTTTCTGATGAAGAGAAACTGTTATCATCGAATACAGATTTGAGAGTTAGGAAGTCTTTTCTAAAGGTGTTTGTCTGGAAGCCACGTATGGAAGTGAAACATTGACGTTAAACAGTTTAGACGAGACAAGAATAGAAGCTTTTGAAATGTGATGGTACAGAAGAATGCTGAAGATTAGATGGATAGATCACATAATTAATGAGGAGGTGCTGAACAGAACTAGGGAGAAAAGAAATTTGTGGCACAAGTTGACTAGAAGAAGTAATCGGTTGACGGGACACATTATGAGACATCAGGTGATCACCAATTTAGTGCTGGAGGGAAGTATTGGAGGTAAGCCGGCCGAGGTGGCCGATCGGTTCTAGGCGCTACAGTCTGGAACCGCGCGACCGCTGCGGTCGCAGGTTCGAATCCTGCCTTCCTGAAGTCGAGGAACACGGCATCAGTCGGAGCTCCGATGACTACTGTACTTTAGACCTAGAGGAGAATCATTTCGCTCACTGAGTACGTTTCCGTGCTCGAGCGATCCATGCCAAGCTGCTGGTAGAAGGGGACAAAGTTCGTTTGCGTAATCTATGTAGAATCTTACAGGCATCGTCATGTCTTTCCCACTAGATAGCGATTGTAACTGTTTTGTCTATTCCGCAGTCAGTTATCTCTACATCTGCCATTGCGATGATCGTATGATGTGAGACCTTAACTTTTCCCGACGAACTGAATGTTCAGATAACTTACGGGTTTGCTGCCGGGTGACGTCGTCGAAATATCGGCGATGTTCGACGACGTCACCCGGCAACAAACCGGTAAGTTATCTGAACGATCGTATGATGGTTGAAAGGATGGAATCTACTACGAGAATGAAGTTTTCACTCTGCAGCGGAGTGTGCCCTGATATGAAACTTCCTGGCAGATTAAAACTGTGTGCCGGACCGAGACTCGAACTCAGCACCATTGCCTTTCGCGGGAAAGTGCTCTACCAACACTTGCCCGCGAAAGGCAAAGGTCCCGAGTTCGAGTCTCGGTACGGCATACAGTTTTAATCTGCCAGGAAGTTTCGATCTACTACGATCTTCAACGGTGAAACTATTTAGAAAGACCGAATTCAGTATTTCGGCCGTATCTCTGTCATTTTCCGTTTCGGTGCTGTTATGGTCACTGAGTGAATGAACAGATAATATCGAACCTCTTACTGATTTTACGTAAGACGTCCTAGGGTTTTTAGTCATACCGGCTGACAAAATAGTACTTTCAGAGTCACTGTAAGCTTCACTCATTGCTCTCCTTATGCTCAATTTCGCTTCTTTCAGCTTTTGTTTGCAGTTAGCTTTTAAATTATCTCGAATCTGTGATGAAGTCCTCTTCGTTTATGTATCAGTTTTCTAACACGCCTATTAAATCGCAGTGGTGTTTCAGATCCCTTACGACTTCCCTCAGAACGTACCTGTGCAATGCATATACAACAATGCTCTTGAATTTTTTCCATTTTCGCTCCTCACCTTCGTCCCAGTACCGAATATTCGATGCTGACTGCTCAGATACTCTGAAATTTGTATCTGATCACTCTTGCTGACCAAAAATATTTTTTTACCTTTCTTAATATACCTTATAACACTCGTAGTGATAGAGGCTATCACAGCCTTATGATCGCTGATATGCTTCTTTACATTAACTGACCCAAGAAGTTCAGATCTGTTTGTCGCTATGAAATCTGATACATTACCTTCAGGAGTTGGTTCTCTGACTGTTTGCTCAACGTAATTTTCGGACAAGACATCCAGCTCAATGTCACACGGATCCCATACCTCTGGCACCAGTTTAGACAGCATGACTCTCCCAGTCTGTACCTGGAAAGTGCAAATCTTCCCCTATTACGATCGCACGATCGGTAGAGTTATTCTCGGAATTCTGCAATTTTTCTCTGAAGAACTCTACCACTACATTTCTAGACACAGATGTTCTGCAGAAGCATGGGATTACCATTTTTGACCTACCTTTCATGCTTAAAATCACCCAAGTTAACTCACACTCGGAATTCGTAATAACCTCGCTTGATATAATCGAATTCCTTACAGCAATAAATACCCCGCCAGCATTAGCGACTAACTTAACTTTACGATAAATATTCAGATCTGAATTTCGTAGCTCTTCACTTCTGATATCAGACAACTTTCTGTTCCTAATATATCTGGCATTGAACGTTCAGTGGGCGATACTAATTTTGGTAGCTTATGTTTACTAATAACATTTTAACGTTTTCTGTCTCCGATCTGCGGAGAACGGGATTCTCTGAGAGTACTGAGAGTAATGTGGCTGATGTATCTTCAATTTCAGTAGGCAATTCGCCTCTGATCCCAAGAGGGAACTCCTCTAACCTAGAAAACCTTAATGTGCAAGCCACATGTTTTCCGTTACTTTAGTGTCCCTGCCAGTCGTGTAATTCCCGCAGCAGACCAGTTTCTCTATTTCCGAGGTGCTCGTTCCCAGGTGCCAGACCGTAGCTATCTGTTTTTTGTAAAAGTTGTGTTTGTCAGTTGTTTTTCACATTTGTGGCCAGGGTCGTCCCTAGAATGGTTGCCCATTCGTCTATGCTCAGATTATGCTTTCCTTATGTGCTAGTATTGCCACAAGATGACAGTGAGTATCGTGATGGGTGCGGTCAGAAAGTTTTAGCACATCACTACACGTGCCAGATGGGTTTTTGTGAACAAAAATTCTACATCCATACTGACGATAAGTTCGTCTCGGTTTGATTTGTGATTTGAGGAATGGCCGCTCGGTTTGACGTGCCATATCACGGATTGTGCGGCCCCTCCCGCCGGAGGTTCGAGTCCTCCCTCGGACATGGGTGTGTGTGTCGTTCGTAGCATAAGTTAGTTTAAGTCAGTTTAAGTAGGGTGTAAGTCTAGGGCCCGATGACCTCAGTAGTTTGGTCCCTTAGGAATTCACACACATTTGAACCTTTTTGGATTTGAATCGCTTAATTTCGTCGACGGTCAGGTTAAAAACTACCATAGTGATGCATGGACACTGGTGCTTATTGCTGAAAGCCGACGGAGAAAAAAGGCTAAGTTATCCGCAATCTAAAAAAATCAGCATAGCTTCCTCCTTCTTAGAGGTCGGGATGATATCAGGTATCAAATGAAAGTGCTGTGACTTTTTCACGATCCGCAATTCAACCAAGTAAGTAAAGTATCACACGACCTATAAGTAATTACCGACGATAGCGACAGAGGAAGTCGTAGAGAGGTCCAATTGCTTATTACCGATCCCAGCAATGCTTCGCATTTGCTATATCTGCATGTTAATTGCATATACATCCTAATCTCTTTCTCCCTCTCTTTGTCCATCTGCGCCTCCCCCTCTCTTTCAGCATCTCCTGCTCATCCTCCGCCTCTCTCAGTTCATCACTTCCTCTTTTACGTTTAAACCGATTGCGAGGAGGAAAACAGAACAAAACGCAGATACGAACACAACTTTTGTTTAAAATTTTATGTAAGGGGGAAGAAGGTATGTGAGAGAAACAGTTAGTCTGCTAGTTTAAATGCCCTGCTATCCTACTTAAAACCTACTGTAAGAAGGAAAATGAAACCTCACTTTTAACAAAACAGCAAATCACACCATTTTATTTCCCGCAGTCAGCTATCGTAGAAAACATATACAACAGAAACGTTCACATTGCATCGAACGTGTCTGCGTCGCATCATATGGAATGTTAAAACATAAGAAATCACACTGTAAAAGATGATCAGTTTGTAATGGAACACCATTTTCTAACATAACCTTTTTTTATAGAAGTAGCCGATACCAGGATTAATACAGCATCTGGTATAGGTTCTCCGCTGTTTTACTGAAAGAATTTCACATTATTTTGTATACGATGTATTACATCTCTGGCTTAAATGTGTAAAAAGGAATATATTTGTTAGTACTTTGTATGTGCATTGAAATTACTCTTCTTTAAGAAACATTTAAAATTACGATATTTTGGGCATATTTAAAATTCATATTATTAATTGCACAATCTAACGCCAATTATTAAATTTATTTCTGGGTTCCTTTATAAAATAATGATGTGTCTTAGTAAAGATTCTTCTTTTGTCAGGAAAGCTTGTAAACTCTTTTGCTTCATAAACTCTTTGGAATATTGTGAGTACCACAGAATGTTAATAGTAGTGTGCATGCCTCTGATGGATACAGACATATTTATCTGATCGACACTAATGATGTAATTTGGAATAGTAAGAGGAAATTGTAAAACCGGTGTGATATTGAAAAATGTCACAAAGAATAAAATTCAAGAAATTTACAGGCAAATCTTCATCAGTTATATAGTCACCACGAACCCACAACAGTAAAACAAAATTTCAGTCGCAAGAACGTACCCCTCGTCGCAAGACTTGGAGCCAACAACAATAGAAAATCAAGCTAAGTAAAAAGTTTGTCTTTTGTATATCTTACACCTCTCGTAGCTTTTCAAACTAAGAAAAATTTTAATAGTGATGTGTTGGAGGGTAAGATTACAAGTTCTTCGGCAGGACGAAAAAATCTGTGATGTTCCTTTGTTAAGCAGATCACTTTCTTTTTGCTACGATCTTCTGCCGGCATTTCCCAATCCACAAAATATCTAATGGGGTAAACATACAGTTTTGCTTGATGCATTGAAGGGTTGTATCAAACAGAATTTTAGTATCTGCATGTGATACTCACCCTTAAGTTCATTGTCTTCGATGTCATCATCATCTTTCTTGTTCTCATTGGTTGTTCGAGCTACAGTGCCAACTGATAGTCAGATAATTTTCCTTCTTTTGTTCAATCACCGTCAGCTGAAGTGATCCACTCACTTAAGTCAACGGACTCAACGTACAGTTGTAAAGACAGCGTCACAGTTTATGTTTAGTTGGTGCCATAATTCAGTTTTAACTACTTTAACATGAAAGGGAAATTGTGCATAAAATAATTGTGTGACAAAAACACTTACTGAGCGAGTTAGAAACCAATTTCGTACTAAATCTGTTAGAACTACCTGCTGACACATATCGCAGACGATGAGTCATGGACAACTCCAGATCTGACTGTTGCAGTGGCCCGCATATGTAACTAAACACCGGAAATGAAATGGTTGGACTAAGCTGGGAGCGAACCATCCCAGGTCTGATTAGGTTCTACTGTATCTTGTTGTTTAATGTATTCCCTCTGAACATTTATTAGAGTATCATGTAAAAATTAGAAGGAAGTCACTCAAGCACTCTTCGAGATTTTTGTGAAGGACATTTAGCATAAACGTAGTACATACGTATTTATATATGGCATACATTCAAAAAATATACAGCTGATGTTCATCCAAACGTTTATTCTATTGTATAAAAATCTCAAATAAATCAGAAAAGAAGTTTTCAATACTGTTGACAACAATGTTACCTAATACATAAATATTTGTAAACAACATATATTTATAGATATATACCTTGTGTCCATCTAAACATTTATTATGGTATCATATAAAAATTTGAAGTAAATTGAACTAGACTCTTGAATATGTTTGCGAACAACGTTTCAGATTATATATATATATATATATATATATATATATATATATATATATATATATATATATATATGTGCGTGTGTGTGTGTGTGTGCATATATGTATACGTATGTATGTATGTATGTATGTATGTATTGTAGTGGATGGGGCCAGGAGGTGCCATATTAAAACTCGATGAGAACTTTCCAAACAATTTATTTGTTTCTACTACTGTGCTATGTTCACCTCAGTCTGCTTCAAATTGCCCCTCAATGCTGAGGAAGCACCCCAGCAGCCTGTGCAACACAATACTGTGTCGTGCCAGCCTTGGCTGGCCAGCTGAGTTCCAATGATGTCTGGATGGCTGCACCAGCAGCTGACTCAGCGCTGCTCGGTGTGAGCCCTGGGTGGCCAGCTGCATCCTTCTCCTCGCCGGCATGGCTGAGATCACAGCGCTGAACATGCGCCCATTGTCCAGCGTCCCTCGCCTAGGGAAGTCTTTGGCGTGTGTCAGGAACCAAGACAACTGCCCGCAGTAGCAAGACAAAGAGTTGACCCGTCGCTAGCAGGCTCCATGTCGGCCTCAGAGGGTCGAACCAAGGAAACCGCCATGGACTGGGATGCTGGCATCCCATCTGTTGTTGCGTGTAGCCCGGTGGTGTGATATGCCCCGCCATCCAGGAGAGCTGCCACACTAGAATGAATCTCTTTAGAAAACGGCACCTATTCATACTCAGCTGTGCACCTCTGTTTTGCCAAGTGCGTCGCTTTGCATCACGTAGGCATAACACTTAGGTTGGCCAGTGGACCTCCTCTGCCTGTGACTAGCGCCATGGAAACTGCTGTGTGCACCCTCTCCAGCAGTTCTACACCCTTGTGGCCTCTATTTACCTTTCAACTGCTGGTATGCATAACTTACTGCAATCCGGCCCGCACCTGGCTGTAACTCATGCTCCGAATATCACACAAAACTAACTTTCCCTATCCTAAAGGGAACGGTGGTGCTGCTACAATAATACATATATATATATAATGTGTGTGTGTTAGAGAAAGAGAGAGAGTAACCTAAGTCCATCTAAACGTGTATTTAGAATGTCACTGAGAAATTTAAAGGAAATTGATCGAGAATTTATCGAGATTTTTGGTGAAAACATTAAACATCGACTTGTCTTTATTTAGTAGTGTAGATTATCTGCTTTCATTATACTGGTAATCTTACCTTTTTCGCCTCTAGTGGAGATCAACTTGACAATAAACTGAAAAAAAATTAATGACAGTAACACTAGAAGTTGTAGAAAACAGACAATGAATTCATGCAACCACTTGCAAAAACATTTGTTTTCTTAGGCTCGTCAAAGGAAGTAAAGAGAAGAGGGATACCGGTAAACATACCATGAGTTTCAAATCGATGATTTCTACATGTTTAAAACCTTTATTGATGTTAAGACATGGAATATCAACGGGATACCACTCAAAACTGAATGTTTCTCAGGCAACAACTGGAAGATACATATCGTCAATAGGGGAGAGAATTGTATCTTAGTATACATGTATACTTTCACCTCTATCCACCCCTGTAATAGTTTAATATGTTTTCTTATACTTTTAGTAAATGATGGTTTTGTTGTTGTTGCAGTCTTCAGTCCTGAGACTGGTTTGATGTAGCCCTCCATGCTACTCTATCCTGTGCAATATATTTCATCTCCCAACAACTGCAACCTACGTCCTTCTGAATCTACTTAGTGTATTCATCTCTTGGTCTCCCTCTACGATTTTTACCCTCCACGCTGCCCTCCAATACTAAATTGGTGATCCCATGATGCCTCAGAATATGTCCTACCAACTGCTCCCTTCTTCTTGTCAACTTGTGCCACAAACTCCTCTTCTCCCCAATCCTATTCAGTACCTCCTTATTAGTTATGTGATCTACCCATGTAATCTTCAGCATTCTTCTGTAGCACCACATTTCGAAAGCTACTATTCTCTTTTTGTCTAAACTATTTATTGTCTACGTTTCACTTCCATACATGACTACACTCCATACAAATACTTTCAGAAAAGACTTTCTGAGTCTTAAATGTATACTCGATGTTAACAAATTTCTCTTCTTCAGAAACACTCTTCTTGCCATTGCCAGTCTACATTTTATATCCTCTCTACTTCGACCATCATCAGTTGTTTTGCTCCCCAAATAGCAAAACTCCTTTACTACTTTAAGTGTCACATTTCCCAATCTAATTCCCTTAGTATCACCCGACTTAATTCGACTAAATTCCATTATCCTCGTTTTGCTTTTGTTGATGTTCATTTTATATCCTCCTTTCAAGACACTGTCCATTCCGTTCAACTGCTCTTCTAAGCCCTTTGCTGTCTCTGACAGAATTACAATGTCATCGGCGAACCTCAAAGTTTTTATTTCTTCTCCATGGATTTTAATAACTACTCCGAATTTTTCTTTTGTTTCCTTTACTGCTTGCTCAATATACAGATTGATTGACATCGGGAAGAGGCTATAACCCTGTCTCACTCGCTTCCCAATCACTGCTTCCCTTTCATGTCCCTCAACTCTTATAACTGCCATCTGGTTTCTGTACAAACTGTAAATAGCCTTTTGCTCCCTGTATTTTACCCCTGCCACCTTCAGAATTTGAAAGAGAGTATTCCAGTCAACATTGTCAAAAGCTTTCTCTAAGTCTACAAATGCTAGAAACGTAGGTTTGCCTTTCCTTAATCTAGCTTCTAAGATATCCCGTAGGTCAGTATTGCCTCACGTGTTCCAATATTTCTACGGAATCCAAACTGATCTTCCCCGAAGTCGGCTTTTACCAGTTTTTCTATTCGTCTGTGAAGAATTCGCGTTGGTATTTTTCAGCTGTGACTTATTAAACTGATAGTTCGGTAATATTCACATCTGTCAACACCTGATCACATCTGTAAATACTTGATGGTATTCAATTTTGAATATGCTGCGATCTTTCTCTGAAATTATAAAAACTACTCTGGAAAATTATGTTTTCCCAGATGTGAAAATATGTTCAAAGGCACAGCAAAGCAATATACAGACGAACAAATGTTCGACTGAATTTAAAAAGCGTTACAATAGAGAAAAATCTTGCCAATTCTGTTTTTAACAGACAATTTACTTTCGAAAATGAAGTTATGGTGAGACCTGAAGTATGTTGTGAGATGAGAGGAAACGGAGATGACGAACAAAATAGTGAATAACATCAAGCAATCACTGACTTACATAAACAGCAAGAAGTGAGCTTTTTTATAATCTATAAATATCACATAACACAACAATACTCTATCATTCTAGATTCCACTGAAGGTGCCATAAAGTAATAGGTAAAACGTATCTCTAAGAAATAAAATACATTGCAGCAAGAAAATGTGCTTTTTAATTAAAAACGAATATTTATCACGTTATTAATCTACTAGATACCAATAATGAGTTAAATAAAAATAATCAGAAGTATTAACAAAAACGAAGCTCTTTTAAATTAGAGAAACTGCGATCATTTGCAAGTGTCACATGTTCAGAGGTAAAAGACCTACAGTTTCAAGGTACTATATTGTGTACGACCGACGGGAAGTGTAAGTTAATGTGGGTGACTAGGAAAAAGAAACCCGTAATGCTCAAATACACCATCAATAGTGTCCTGCTTGACACAGTCACGTTGTTTAAATATCTGGCCGTAACGCTGCAAGGCTTTGTGATATGGAACGAGTATATGAGCATTGTGGTAGAAGAGGTGACTGGTCGACTTCGATTTTCTGAGAGACTTCTAGGAAAATGTTGTTTATCTGTAAAGGACACAGCAAATAGGACGCCAGTGTGAGCTCTTCTTGAATACTGCTCAGGTGTTTGGGATCCACACCAGGTAGGATTGAAGGAAGACATCGAAGAAATCCGTAGGTGAGCTGCTAGTTTTGTTAACAGTAGGTTCCGACAACACATATATATTACGGAGATACTTCGGGAACTCAGATGGGAATCACTGGAGGGAAAGTGACGTTCTTTCAGAGGAGCACTATTCAGAATATTTGAAGCTGACTGCAGAACAGTTCTACTCCCGCCAAAGTACATTTCACGTAAAGACCACGAAGATAACATACGAGAAATTAGGGCTCATACGGAGGCATTTAGAGGCGTTTTTCCCTCGTTCTGCTTGCAAGTGGAACAGGAAGGGAAATGACTAACAGTGGTACTGGATCCCTCAGCCATGTGCCTTAAGGTAAGTACGGAAAATCGATGTAGACGTATGTGTAGATGTGGACGACGTATGGCCTAACTGTCCGCATTTTGTAGAATAGTCCTAAAATGATAGCATTTTACTCATTATAAAATTGTGTACGTGAAAAGTTGACAGTATATTCAAAATAGATTTAATATATTGTACAGCATTTAAATGAATGAGTACGAAACAGAACGCGAAATATTTACAAATTCTGCACGAAACACAACCTCATATCTAATAACAATAGAAACGATAAGTGATCCATGTGATCAGTCATTAGACTGAAGTGTCGACCAAACAACGTCGTGTGTTCCTAAGCACAATATAGTCTATGTACAACATTCTCCCCTAACACAATACTCTCCTCTAGTAGGAGAGACGAGAATGTGAACTATTGGATTAGGGAACAGAGAGAAGTGTTATTGACTGTAAAGACAGTGAAATTACGGTAGATGGATGATAGAAAGGCCACGGAAATTATGTAGTATATTGCAATAAATAAGAAAGGGTAAAGACAGCTTAATGGAAGGTACGCGAATATCATTACGAATCTTTCAGCAGACGTACGAATACCTATCGCTGAAGATCCTAGAGGAGGCCTCTATCGGGTAATCGATATCGAGTGGCTGATGACGATAGTGGTGGTGGTGGTGGTGGTGCGCTAGTCTACGAAGTCGCTTTAGTTAAGTTAATACTGAATCTAACCAAAATACTATTACCAGTTTTATCATGTATGAGAGAAAACGGCGACAGTAAGTTCCTTCCTGGAACAGGTAATACATTATTTTATCAAAAGTATCCGGACGCCCGGCTGAAAATGACTTAAAGTTCGTGGAGCCCTCCATAGGTAATGCTGGACTTCTGCATGGTGTTGACCCACCCTTAGTTTTGATGACAGCTTCCACTCTCGCAGGCATATGTTCAGTCGAGTGCTGGTAGGTTTCTTGGGGAATGGCAGCCCATTCTTCACGGAATGCTGCACTGAGGAGAGCTATCGATGTCGGTCAGTGAGGCCTGGCACGAAGTCGGCGTTCCAAAACATACTAAAGGTGTTCTGTAGGATTCAGGTCAGGACTCCGTGCAGGCCGGTCCATTACAGGGATGTTATTGTTCTGTAACCACTCCGTCACAGGCCGTGCATTATGAACAGGCGCTCGATCCTGTTGAAACACTCAATCACCATCCCCGAATTGCTCTTCAACAGTGGGAAGCAAGAAGGTGCTTAAAACATCAATGAAGGGCTGTGCTGTGATAGCGCCACGCAAAACAACAAGGGGTGCAATCCCCCTATACGAAAAACACGACCACGCCATAACACCACCGAGTCCGAATTTGACTTTTGGCACTACACACGCTGGCAGATGACGTTCACCGGTCATTCGCCATCCCCACACCCCGCCATCGGATCGACACATTGTGTACCGTGATTCGTCACTCCACACAACGTTTTTCCACTGTTCAGTCGTCCAATGTTTACGCTTTTACACCAAGCGAGGCGTCGTTTGACAATTAACGGCTTAAGAGCAGCCGCTCGACCATGAAATCGAAGTTTTCGCACCTCCCGCCTAACTGTCATAGTACTTGCAGTGGATTCTGATGCAGTCTGGAATTCCTGTGGGATGGTCTGGATAGATGTTTGCCTATTACACGCCACGACTGTCGGAGGTCTCTGCCAGTCAACAGACTAGGCTGGCCTGTACGCATTTGTGCTTACGTGCCCGTTTAGGTTTCCACTTCTCTATCACATCGGAAACAGTGGACCTAGGAATGTTTAGGAGTGTGGCTGTTTTCTGCAGCCTCGCGTACAGACGTATGACACTTGTGGCATCCAATCACCAGACCACATTCGAAGTCCGTGAGTTCCGCGGAATGTCCCATTCTGCTCTCTCACGATGTCTAATGACTACTGAGGTCGTTGATGTAGAGTACCTCGCAGTAGGTGGTAGCACAATGCACCAAATATGAAAAAAGTACGTTTTTTGGGGGGTGTCGAGATTCTGTTGATCAACAAGCGTACTTGTGCCAAAAAGTAAATCAAAAACAACAGACCCCTGAATGTTTTAAATACTGTGGATGAGATTGTGATGAAAGTTCCATTATTGTTGTCCACTCGGTATTCGGTTTTGTCGAAGTATTTAACACATTAGTCACATCATTTGTCGGAAACATTAAAAAGAAGAACAGAAAGATTATCCTCTACAATAAAATGCAAGATCAGTGCTAAAAACGGATAGTACGTTCCTTAACATTTCGTAATTAAGAAATTAAGACATAACTTTATGCTCTGAGTTCCATATCTAGCCTTTAATCGGGTTTCTGTCTTTTAAGCGGTGTATAAAATATTACAGCTGTCCATGCTGGGTGCTATTTTGAAAGCGAAAGTTGCGAAGATCGATTTTCGCTCTGTTCCACTGCCCACACCATTACCGTGTAGTTTCCTCTGAGAGCGAACTAGAGTGAACTGTGCCACTCATTACGTTTATACACGGCTACCTTTATCATGTCAGGCAATTACTGAACAGCCATTAGTCGGCCAAGCGTATGGTATAACAGAATATTGATCTGCTCGACCTCCATCTTGTTATTAGGGTGGCGAGTTACGCGGACACCAATCCTTTTATCCCTTACGTAATTAGCGGTCGCTGTGTTGGAACGGAGGTCACTGCGGTTAACTATTTTAGTGGGGCTTTCATTGAAAGCACACACATTACACGATAGTACCCTTAACCAAGCAACGCAATGTCATACGGTTTCATATTTCTGAACAATGAAATTGTGTGAAATCGCTTTTTTTTTTTTTTTTTTTTTGTTAAGTGCAAAACATTACCAGTCTTTTTCTTTAGTTTCAGGACAATATCGTATTATTTCGAGAAAAGTTTGTATTTTCGTGAAGTTGATTTTATTGTCTCAAGATTTTACTAGGTAAGTTGCCCCAGTGGTTTGGGCTCGGTACTCAAATCAGGTAGGAACGAAGTTCGAAATCCTGTTTCGCCATGTAGCTTTCTGTTTTCTGCAGCCTCCGTAAGTCGATAAATGTGAATCCTGGGATGATACCATAGACACGAGCGCGGGAGATTTGTTGCCACAAATTCGCTTGAAGCGAGCTTGTGTTCCGTCTTAATGACCACGTTGTTGGTGGCCATAATCCCATGATTTGTTCTTTAAAAGCAGCGTATTGGTATCGATTGTCAATGATGATACTGTTGAAGGTTAATGATTATGTAGATCGACACAGCTTCCCCGAACAATTACAATGTTGTATAGCTGTCATGTTAAAATATTCAGCTAGAGGAGGAAAAATTTTCGTAACCACTGATTATATGTTTGCTACATTTATGTAAATAAATCTTTCAAATACATACTAAAAGATTCAACTATAATATCAGTAACATTGAAAGAAACTATGTAAATAAATCCTATAAATGAGAACACAGTATGAACATAAATTTGGTTTCATCACTTATACCTTACAACACACATGAACATCATTTTTGTTCATCTTGTACATGTAACATCAAGACTACTGAAATTCATTTTATTATAAGGATATGATTGGTTATTAAACTGTATTTTATTACAGTCTGCTGTTGTACTTCTTCCACAGTGATAACTGATTTCTTTCAGTTTCAGGATATCTTATGAACTATTAAGGTAAATGAAATGTTTGGTATGTGAGATCATACATATCTAATCCAACATGTACACATATGATAAACTGAAACAGTGTATATGCTACCTATAGTGTCTGCAGATCAGTCACTCAAGTGTAATAAAAGTGGCAGGATTTATAAAGATGCGAAAGGGTACATATTATGAAGAAACTTGGAGATGAAGCTCACTCCGTCCATTACATATTATCTAGACCGTTCCTTCGTTACTGCATGGAAGTCACACATTGGTCAGAAATAAACATTAGGTATGAAATTTATCTGAGGATGTAGTAAGCTAGATTGAGTTAGGAAAGAGGTCTTTAAGAAACAGAATGCATGAAAACAGAAAGAAAAGCTACATAATAAGCACTCAAAGTCATCCTCTTGGTTCCCAAATCACTTCAGGCAAATATCGGGATGGTTCTTTTGAAAGAGCATGGTCCATTTCCTTTCCCATTCTTCCCCAACCCAATGGAACCGATGGCTTTGCTGTTTGGTCCCTTCCCCAAAATCAATCAACCAACTATAAACCTCTTGGAATTACAAGGTATTATACTGAAAGGAGAAAAAATGTAAGAACAGAAAAACTGCGCCGGCGTCATCATTGTTTATTTTACTTAGTAAATAATGATTCGTTAAATTTTTCTTAGACTGGTAATTTGGAATTCTGTGGTTGTTTAAATAAACTGAGTGCAACAGGGAATTTTTTGTGGCAATTGAAATCGGACTTCAGAAAAGATAGAAGTTTTATCAGATAGAGAACGGTGATCAAACTTGTGAAAGCCTTGATGAATTTACAAGACAGATGAGCTCCACTTTTCATGTTATTGGCTTGTAGATTGAAAATTTCGGCAAGCCTTGTAATGATGAAGGTCCATAACGAGCACGTCGATTATGACATTTAAGTGAGTAGCAAGCGGCGAAAATTCAAAAGTTCACGTGCACGGTAATGGTGCATGTTGAGAACTTTCGGTTATCTGATGCTTATGAGCCAACATTATTACTCATGCAGCTGGCGACGCGTTTAGCTCTCTGTCTGTTGTTATGAAAATTATACGTCAATGAATGATTGTTTCCAAACTAACAATTATGTGAAGGACAAATACAGAGTACAAATACCAATTATTTATTTTGCTATGTTCGGAAAAAAGGGATAAATGAAATTGCACTAAATTTTTTTTAGGTATGATTGTGGCCCAATGGGTAAATATTAGACTAGAGAATGGACTAATGGTCTGGGACTGATTACTCACTGGATCTTACCGCTCCTGTCACCTCTAGCAATGACTTCTAAAGTGAAAAATTCTGCAGGGACCGGATTCAACGTTAATATTCAGTGTCCCCTATGGCTGGTAGGGAAACTCAGTTATTAAGTTCGGAGGAAGGCAAGTGTACATTATTTCCAATAGCTCGATGCCAAACAAAGCACTGTATTGTTAAACTCAACCTTAGAATTGAAGGAGGATTCACCTTTATATTACATACATAAAAAACATCACAGTACTACTAAATCAAAATTTTGAATCAAACCATTATTCACGTGTTTGCATACAGAACTCAGTCTGTTTGCAAAATGAAGTGGTATATCGATATGTAGCTCTTTAAAAAATCACGCATTCCTATAACACTAACTTATTCGAAATCCTGTGTTTACAAGCTGCTTTCATAAGAAAAATCACATTCTTGACTCAGTAAGTCAGTCTCTTAAAATCGCTTCCCCCTTGTTGCTGTATGAGAATCAAACTCGAGCTTATACGCTGACAGACGCTCTACCGTTTCTTAAAGACCTATAAATAGTAAGCTTATGAGCTTAATTTTCAGTGAAGACACGTAGCACACTGAGGATGTTTCAGTAGTATTTCTATTAGACATTGTAGTCTGTTTTGCCTCACTTACATTTTTTTTAAATTTATTCTGTAATTTTTTTATTTTTATGCCCAGATGAAATAAAATAATATGCACTATAAATTAAAGACTGGAAAACTAAATGCCTTTTTTTTAATTAGGTTGCTTTCTCGGTAATCTGTTACACGTCCTGAGATCTGATTCAGGTGTCAAACCACAGGAGAGGTCTTTCAAACATGTGTCAGTAAATGGCGCATAGTCCTTGTGCCAAGCTGGGTTTCCCTCTGCAGGCCAAAAATTTAAAAGATATGAGAAGCGGTTCTTGTTGACTACAGTTCTGCTAGTTAAAAACCTAATGCTGTATTACCGTACTTGTATATTCATGTATAAGACGTAGTGCCTCGGTATTAATAATATTTGGAGCAAATATTGTCTTCTTGCTCTTTTGTAGGAAACTGATATTTTTGAGGGTGTGGTCGTGTTCAGAATACAAGCTGATTCTTGCAAAGAAGACAGCATCCAGCCATTGTTAATAACCGTATTTACTTAAGCGCAGCTAGCGCCGTTACTGGTTTCGAGCCGATAGGTTCATCTTCAGATGGCTATTCATGATTATACTGCATTTCTTCTCGCTTGCATTAGTTATTAGACAAAAAACAGCCTATAACTAACATAAAATATAACACATATAATAAAAACGTAACCACTAGCATGAAGGGCAACCTGTCCGTTCAAAACCGGTAACGGGGACATTTGTGCGGATAAATATCTTTATTAACAGTGGCTGGGTGCTATTTTCTTCTTTGCAAGAACCACCTTGGAAAAGCATTCTTATTGGCACTTAGATTAGTCAGTTGCCTGATATGGCATTTACTACTTCCTTAATAAAGTGTTTATTTTCTAATTTGCCTCGTTACTACTGTACGGTAATGTGGTGAGCAGCATAGTTCTGTGGTAGCAGAGTAACTTCTCAATTATTTTTGGATACAAATCACTTATGTACAAACAGAGATGCACTGTTCTTTCATTATCTTGGAAAATGTCTGATTTGGCACTTAGAACGTTTTCCATTTCCTGTCTTTAAAGAACGAGTAAATTTTTAGCGCTTGTGAGTAGATTATGCAGAGAGAAAGAGGGGGAGAGAGAGAGAGAGAGAAGAGAGACACATAGAGAGACAGGGAGAAGAATATATACCGAAAGGAAGTGAGATAATTCTCCAAAATATTCGGAAAAGGAGAGAACTCAAGAGAAGTCTCACATTTGAGTAGAAACGAATTACTTAGCGTATGTCGTTTTGGATACCAGAAGGGTTGCACGAATGAGAATGCCATTTATACATTCACTCATTAAATATTACAAGACTCAAATATTAAAATATCACCAGTTGGTTTTTTTTGTGATCTCTGCAAGACTTTTGATTGTGTACATCATTTTATATTCTTAGAAAATCTCAAGTTTTATGGAATAGATGGCTTAAGGCGGAGCTGGTCTGAATCGTACTTAATAAACAAAGTGCAAAAATTAGTGCTGAATAACTTAAATATTGTTCGAAATTTAGCTAGTTTTAGTGACTTGGGAGAAATCGCAAAGGGAATCCCACAGCTTTCAATTTTGGGTCGACTTCTTTCCTTATTAATGTGAATGATCTTTCACTTAACATTCAACGAGCAGAATTCGTATTTTTTGCAGAATGTACTAGTGTTATAACACCCGTTAGCGAGATAGTCACAGAAGAGGTTGTTAAATATTGTAATGTTGATGAATTAATTTATTCTGAAAGCAGTGCTGATATCCAAGACAATAAAAGCGGGTTAAAAGCTATGAGCTATCTGGGGAAGTTAACCTAGCATTACTGAGCAACTGTTTCACCAGGTATCCAGTCTAGCTTACCAAATTCCCAACCAGACCAACATTAATTGTAATCATTTAATAGTCATCTTACGACAACCGGTGATATGTATATAAAAAGACAATTTAAATAAAAAGAAGTAAATCAGTTTATATTTGGACATTTATTTTAACATTGATCATTGTTCCGTTAAAATTTCAGAATATTAAACTTGTTTCATAACTAAACTGGTGCCTAATTTAGGATTGTGAAAATGTGAGTTTGTAAACTTACGGAACACATCAAAATGGAGCCAAGATTGGGAGACTGCTTACAATACTGCATTCATAAAATAACACACGAAGAACGTTGAAACATATGCAAGAGGAAATTAACCACAACCAACTGATTCAATTTTCACCCAAAGAAGTTACGTTTGTAGCGCAATCATGTCTGTCATGAAATTACCACACACCAGTGTACTAAATTCATACTAACTCTCTGTGAAATCTTCCCGAAAAGGATAGCTGAGGGATACTTTGATGATTACACCACATGCTTCACGTGGTCAACGTGGTTTACACAAAGAGTGTAACTCCACAATAATTTTGATAGTTAAAATAAATTACATTGAAACGCAATTTACAAAAGAAAAACCTCAAACTGATTACTATCGTCTTACTATAACCTGATGGCTCAAACAATTGTATAAGCACGTGGTACTGGTCTCACAAAGTACACCCCACGTGGGTTGAACATAAAGAAAAGTTACTATATTGAAAAGTATTGTCAAGACGAGACATTATAATCTCACGCACATTCGCATTTAAAATTGATGATCTTAGTTAGAGTTATGGATCATCAACCCATGGTTCCACTTTACTCACAAAGTAGTGATAAAGCAACTACTGGAAGATATTCTGAACTTGACACTCGAATTACACTGTGTTGCAATTTAAGATAACATTAGATATTTTAGATCTAAACCTGAAATAAAGGTGATTAACTTTTCAATTAGGCTAAACTTAAAAAATCCATTGTCCTATGGACTTAGCAGAGACGTGCTTAGCCGGAGATCTTACCACTTCAGACGCCCGCCGCGGACAGATTGCCCACTTCACACCCTCGCCACTGACCAACTGGCCTGGGCCCCCACCGATGGTGCCTCACAGATACAAACGGAAGTGACCAGAGAGGCAGCTTCCTATACCAACATGACAAGGGACGGACAGGACCATACTAAGCATAGAAACCTCTTTGCTTTCAGAAAGCATAGCTACTGTTCCGACGTTGGCCCTACTGTTCTGTAGCAGACAGGCTTGTCTGCTACCATCAAGCATGCTACTAGAAATACATTTACTCATTCATCCTTTCACACAGAAGGGAAGGGGGATGACGTATCTTATCATATACACTACATAAAAAAAGCGCATGTAGGTTTCATACGAGACTGTGTGACATGAATTACATATAAACTGTGTTTTAAAGTGTAGTAGTGTGACAGATAGTTCTTGTTTATGTGTAGAAGTAACACGTTCCACTGCTCAGTCTCCTCCCAGATGGAGTCAGAAACAACACAGTAAATTCAGAAGTAGAATGTATGCCATAAATGACAACAGATTTAAGAAATTAACATGAAAGGAATCCAAGAGAGACCTTTCAATATGTTTTATGAAGAATTATTTAATGTTATCGGAAAATGGATTTTCCCTTCATTTTGAAAATACGCACTACATTCAGTTCTGTACAAAAATTATAGCCATACCAATAGCTGAATAACACATGAGCAAGAGTCAGTAAATAGGCAGGATGTTCTAAAAGTTTGGTTGTAGATATTGATATAAACTTCAACTGGAAGACGCGCATTAGTGAGCTCCTCAAACAATCAAGTTCAGATACTTTTGCTCTTCATATAATTACTAGTCTTGAATACAGCAGAACTAATCTCCTGATAGATATCACTTATTTCCACTCAATAATGTTTTACGGAATAATTTTAGAAAGAAGGTAGTGACTGCACAAAGTAAGCAATAAGGATAGTACGTGATGTTACACGCAGATGTTGTGTAAGTACCTATTCAAGGAGTTGAGCGTTTTAACTGCACCGAAACAGTACATAGGAGGAAGGCAAAAGTCAAATCCCTGCACAAAGTTCCATGTCCCCGCACCAGTTAGTAGTGTGCGTGGCTTTCTCCCTGAGCTCTTTACTGCAGCTGACCGTTGACTGGCGAGTAATGTTCCGCGTTTCAGCGCTGCGATAATGGAATTTAAAGATACGACCAAAGGGAATCTTTCACTGATTTACAACAATCACTGGTATATAGTGGACTACAATAACAAACAAGAAGTGAATTACTGGTGTTGCGTAAACTTTAAAAACAATAAATACAAAGGAAGATTATCCCTAAAAATAACTCCGTTTTAGGGGAAGATAGCCATATTTGTATCCCAGATGAAGCAGCAAATGAAGTGCGAAAACATTTTGTCAGCGCAAAGAAGTTGACAAAAGAATCAGACGCTACAGTTTGATCAGTTCGTCTTGAAGAAGTGGGGCAGCTCTTTGATCGAGGCTACGACTTAGCAACATCATTACCGTCACACAGAAGTGTGAAACAATCGTTACATCGCGTTAGGCGAAAATATATGGGAACTACCCAAGTTCCAATCTGTTCTAGAGGAATACTCTTCCAAGAAAATAATTTACTGATGAATGACGATAGCTACATTTTACTTGCAGATGATACCAGGGGACCGAGTGACAGACTAATGGAGTCTGTCAACGAAAAGAGAGAAGTGTGAATCATTCTCTTTGGGTGGAACATTCAGGAGTTCGAGCCAGTAGTTTAGATAGTTGTTTATACTGCACGCTGCCCTTGATAGTTCTTGGGAGGCAACAAAAACCATTCGTCTTGTTTACGCTTTGGTGCCAAATAAAAAGTGAGATACATACGTACGTTTCTTTAAAGCTATTAAAACTGATGTGCCTTTATGGAACCCTTTATCTCTAATGACAGACTTCGAAATTGCCATCGTCCAAGCAGCTAACAATTTGTTTCCAGCAACACAGGTTACTGATTGCAGTTATCATTCTAATCAATCTTTTGGGAAACAAGTTCAGTGTTGCGGCCTCGTCCTAGTCTATAAGGAAAACGAGGAAATACGTTGTCACATAAGAATGTGTTCTGCTTAGCACAATTTCCCCTGGAAATGTTGGATGGTGGTTGGCTGTGTAGTCAGGAGAGCATGCCTGACTATTTATTGGAACAGTGGCTCGATAACGAGCAGATTCCAAGGGACCAAGAGAGACGTGGGATAGCAGTGGACGGCGCCAGCGCATTAATAACGCTTTACAAGGACGCCATCTCACTAATAACGTCTCACAAGGATGGAACCGAAGAATAAAACATTAATATCCGAACTTTATCTGAATGTTTATTCATCAGTGAAAAGTCTTAGAGAAGATGCAGAGTACCATGGACACCAGTTTGACCGATTAATTTTAAATTTTGATGGAAAAAGAAGGAAAAATCAGCAATGAAGACCGATGAAACTATTGAAAAGGCTTTAAAGGAACTTCGAACTTATGGTACCTTAAAATCATTTTTGATTTGTGTGGTCTACTCACAGTAGTTACAAGGGCGACTAAAATATCAGAATCATTTAAAAATTAATAAGTATTGGAAAGTACTTGAATGTAATCATTGACGCTCTTGTAAATATTGCTAATAAATTTAATGGGGGACGTAAAGGGACTACCTCCTCGTGTCTCCTAGGAACAACACAAAATGGGCTAAATGTGTTTTGAAATTTGTAAAGTACTTGCGACGGATTTTTTTACGTGCGTGCGTGCGGTGCACAAATTGCGACGGATTACACGTTGCTGCAGCAATGCAATTTCTTTTATAATTTTTGTTCACCTACCTCTTTACAGCGGTAGATTTTCGCACGTAAACTCCTGACTGCAGCTACTTACGACATCACAGAAAAGCAGTGTTGAGGAAACTGTAACCTCATAGCTACACGCCGGAGGCCGCTATAAGTAAAATTTGCTGAAAATTGTCTATGTACTTTAAAGAAATGATTCGGAAAGGGGTTGTCACTCGTACTTTAAACATGAAGTTCAAATTTGAACCTTCAATAGATCTTTATTGCCGTTAAGCAAGATCATCAGCCCACATTTACGAAAATTACTAAAGTTTCTGCTCACAGTTATCACCAGACCTAAAACAGCCAGAACTTTTACCTTCCCAAATTCCGAAACCAATTACTTGCAACACAGTCAATGATCGGCTAATTACTTCTGCACACGATATTCAGTAGTTGTCTTTAGTTAAAGTTTATGCTCGCCATAAAATACTCAGTAAGAATATACTCAGTACCGCCACGCTATATACTTCAAAGTTCTCTCGCGATTTTCGTCGGAGCGAATTATCACAACACTCTAAGGTTTTCATAAACAGTTTCTGGTCACTACCAGATACCATTAACACTGGACCATAACGCGGAAGTCATCCCAAGACTTCATCTTACACATAATGCGAAAAGTCACATCCAGCATAGCCGCCTCCAATCAAAGCTAGCTCGCGACTCCCTCTCACTGTGGGTGTTGTGTGATGTCCTTAGGTTAGTTATGTGGTGGTGGTGGTTAGTGTTTAACGTCCCGTCGACAACGAGGTCATTAGAGACGGAGCGCAAGCTCGGGTTAGGGAAGGATTGGAAGGAAATCGGCCGTGCCCTTTCAAAGGAACCATCCCGGCATTTGCCTGAAACGATTTAGGGAAATCACGGAAAACCTAAATCAGGATGGCCGGAGACGGGATTGAACCGTCGATTAGTTAGGTTTAAGTAGTTCTAAGTTCTAGGGGACTGATGACCATAGATGTTAAGTCCCATAGTGCTCAGAGCCATTTGAACCTCTCACTCTCCCACACTCAAAACTATATCTCCTCGCTAGGCGGCGAACCGTCTCGCTTCTCATTGGCTGTCAGCACTTACGACCAATGAGAACTCACTTCTAGGGCGCAGCTCGCGCCAAAATCTAACGATCACCAACCAATTCTCTAGGCTCATTGACGTCATCAAATTAAGTAACACAAAACTCTCTAATCAAATAAACAAAACAAAATGAACTATAAGCTTTATTCTATACCTGGAAATTAATTATGTAGTCGCGAATGTTCTGGCTGTCTTATACATAAGCATACGTACTTGGACATCCGACATTCACTAGTAGGGGAACCACTAGTGGATTCGTTCCCATGTTACAGAGTTGGAGCACTTGCCAGTTCCTGTAGAGAATTACATGAATGATTTTTAATAATGCCGAACGTCCCACATACTCTCACGCACGCATTCTCATTCACACGCACCCTAACACACAATACACATATTTACTAAGAGTTCTTGAAATTATTATTATAGAAAAGTTACAGAGGTTTTCTGAATCTAAAAACTTTCCAAATTTATATATGAACACTGAAAGTGTTATTAGATCACCGTACATAGTCACTGAAGGTGAACAATTACATCACTGCATTTATTTAAATTCTTGACTGTCGGAAAATTATGTCTTTTTTTTTTTTTTGGAATTTTACTAACTTCCAAAATACAACTATTTTTGATCTCAGACTTTGACGTGTTGTTTGTTTTCACAACAGAAGGATGTACATGAAATATGACGTTCCTCAGGCTATTCCTTTATTAGTTATTAATATTTTTAGTTTCGTATAATGTAAGTGGCCTGCCAGCGCTGCTCCACTGCTTTCGCACGCACAGCTGCAACAGATGGTCGTGACGTCAGTCTGCAGGACACAACTCGTCCGATACTGACCGTATAATACTCTACCGGCTTACAATGCAGCCCACATACATTCTGAAGTAAAGCTTTTAATAGACAAATGGGCGATCGCGCACTAGTTGCGACGCCACATACTCTCTAATGAAGATTGACAGGATTGTCTCAAAGGCCACGGCATTCGCCTGGAGAGGTTCTTGGAATCGAAATCTGTATGAACGGACACTGAATACAAAATCTTTGTAGTGGAAACCCAGGCAAATGACAAGCAATTAGATCGATACGTTCTCCGTCCGTTAGAAGATGAGCAAACCAGCATACAACTGTTAAAGACAAGACAAGTGACTGGTCGCAGTTTTCCAACCTTTCAACATACGTTAAAACTAATTTCTAGTAACACACGACCACAGTAGGCCCGTTGAGGATGCGAAGAGGAGAGCAAAAGTGCTCACTCTCGTACGCCGCCTGGGTTGTGAGCAGTCGCAGTAAAATGGGACGTTCACACGTAGGTACATTCCACAAAACATAACTCATTGGTTCCGACCATTCATTTTCTGAGAAATATTAATATTTTTTTCAGTATTTGTTTCAAATTTCAGCATTAAACTGTCTTTATTTGTTAATAGATAAATGTAATGACAGCATAAACGAATTAAATTTTCGATTATATTAATGCACAGAAATATGTAAATACATCAAGACCACTTCCTGCAAAAATTTCATTCAGGTTGGTTAATATCTATGACAAAATAGCTGCCACACAGTTTAGAAAGATAAATTTATGGTAAAATGTATTTTAACATTTTATCGACAAATGAATGTAGCTACAAGATTCATATTCATTAGGATTCACCAGCACTATAAGGTTTTTGCTTCCTTCTTATATGAGGCTTCTTGTAATTTCGAGTTCAGGGCAGCCTTTTTCATGAATTTTCTGAATAAAAATCTACTCACAGTCTTCTTGAGGAGATGCAGTGGTATGGATACCAGATTGTAAGCCAGTGCCTGTTTCCTTGGAGCTTGTTGACTGCTGAACAGGACTCCAGTGTATTCTCTAAACAGGCAAACTAATTGATTTCTACCGACAGGCTGCCAAGTGTTTGGCTACAATTTTCCTGGTAACCATGCAGCTTGTTTTTCCAGTTTGAATTCATGCAACGGTCGGAGTAAGGGCGGTTCTGTTTGACGGTGACAAAAATCAGAAATTATCTTTGGCGTCTTTCGATGTGCCACAGCCCATAGCGTAGTCAGTATTTCAAACATTTCTTAGACGTAATTGTAATTTGAATAGAGCCGAATCGTTGCGGGATCTAACAGTAAAGAATGTAAAGATATGAAATAGCCATTAACATTTGTTTTGAAAAAATTAAAGTTTTAGGGTGCTCTCCCCTTAAAATGGAGAGCAACTATTTTCAAAGAGATAAAATGTAGCATGATGGTTGGGTTAGGGAACTTCAAAGCGATCTGACACATCAACATCTACGTATTAGTGCCGGATGCTTAGTCTATATGTTTATTGTATGCGATGGTGTCTTGATACGCTTAATGTTCTATTAATGGGGTTCAAAACTTTGAACGCGAAGAAAAAATTCAGTTTACAACAACATTACAATAGATTTCCATGCAAAATATTATGAGTACTTGGAAGATAACAGCGAGAAGCTGAAGTGTAAAGAAGTACTCCGTCTTTAATTAATATGACTGAAAAAAGTATTCATCATACCGGAGCATAGAAAAGAAACGTATCAATAATTTTCTCAAGATTTTCGCTATGAAAAAACATTGTTTTCAGAAGGAATACTCAACAAATGAATCTACAGTTAGATCAGTTTTCCATACTGATTTTCAGGTTGCGAAGGATTGTGCAGTTTCACTGATTTTCGTGTTACAACTAGAACTTAGACAGCTACAGTACAACGTTTGTGTGATTAGTATCATAGCACAATTAGTCTCGTAGACTTCTGTTTAGCCAAGGAAAACTTTCACGACTCTAAGAGACTGTCGCTACGATTATGTCAATGTTTTAGACTTACATTTAGACGCTACTTTTGTAGTCAATGAAGAGAATGGAATCCACCGAAGGAAGTTCACTGGCAGACCTCAACTTAAAAAGTTTGTCTTCAAATTAGCATTAATCGAACAGTTGTAGCAGACATTGATCCTTTAGTGGAAAGCAAAGTAAGTAATATTCTCTGACGTCATTGTTTTCATGATTAACGTATAAATAAAACTGTAATGAAATACAAATTTGTCAATTTAATTTTCGTCCTAAAACGGCAGTCATCATAAAGCTGCAACAGTCGTGAGAAATACCATGATTCTTACTTAGCTGTCCCCCGTTGCTCTCATCGTCAACATTTGAAAAAGAGACGTTGAATTTCATTGTCATTTCCCACTAAAACAACAGCCTTAAAAACAAATTTGCCACGAAATGAGTTAGTGAGACGCCCTGAAGCAATACATAGCTGCTCACTTCTTTGGTGTGAGGGCGAGCCAGCTAGCACGAGCAGCAGTGCAGTGCTGAACTGCTACGACTTCTTAGTGTGCCTGTGGCTGTGGAAAGCCAGTTAGCCCGGCAAAGGCCCCAGGCTCCGTGTAAGTGCCACTCCGTGCAGGTGCTCCAACCCGCTGTGAAATGTCGTTCCTGGCACGAGTGGTTGGTCATTAGCTGGATTTCGAAATAACCAGTTAAAAGCTACGCGATTAATAGCGGAAAGCACTCTACGCTTACCACAAGAAATTTCCTTGTACTCATGACTGAGCATTTATTTGTGCACATTTTCTAACTCTAAACGACGATCGTTTTTGTTCTGGATCTAGACTGAAACAAAGCACCTAGAGCCATAGTATCTAACCAACGATTATGAGCCTCACCTAGACTCGATCAGAGCAACTTTTGTAATTGGTGAATATGCATAATGAATTGTGGAATATCGCCAATCGTGTAATTTCTTCAGGTTTTTTTATTTTTTATTTATTTATTTATTTATTTTGGCAGTCTACTGACTAGTTTGATGCGACCCGCCACGAATTCCTTTCCTGTGCTAACCTCTTCATCTCAGAGTAGCGCTTGCAACCTACGTCCTCAATTATTTGCTTGACGTATTCCAATCTCTGTCTTCCTCTACAGATTTTGCCCTTTACATCTCCCTCTAGTACCGTGGAAGTCATTCCCTCATGTCTTAGCAGATGTCCTATCATCCTGTCCCTTCTCCTTATCAGTGTTTTCCACATATTCCTTCCCTCTCCGATTCTGCATAGAACCTCCTCATTCCTTACCTTATCAGTCCACCTAATTTTCAACATTCGTCTATAGCACCACATCTCAAATGCTTCGATTCTCTTCTGTTCCGGTTTTCCCACAGTCCATGTTTCACTACCATACAATGCTGTACTCCAGACGTACATCCTCACAAATTTCTTCCTCAAATTAAGGCCGGTATTTGATATTAGTAGACTTCTCTTGGCCATTTTTTGCCATAGTGAGTCTGTTTTTGATGTCCTCCTTGCTCCGTCCGTCATTGGTTATTTTACTGCCTAGGTAGCAGAATTCCTTAACTTCATTGACTTCGTGACCATCAATCCTGATGTTAAGTTTCTCGCTGTTCTCATTTCTACTACTTCTCATTACCTTCGTCTTTCTCCGATTTACTCTCAAACCATATTGTGTACTCATTAGACTGTTCATTCCGTTCAGCAGATCATTTAATTCTTCTTCACTTTCACTCAGGATAGCAATGTCATCAGCGAATCGTATCATTGATATCCTTTAACCTTGTATTTTAATTCCACTCCTGAACCTTTCTTTTATTTCCATCATTTCTTCCTCGATGTACAGATTGAAGAGTAGGGACGAAACGCTACAGCCTTGTCTTACACCCTTCTTAATACGAGCACTTCGTTCTTGATCGTCCACTCTTATTATTCCCTCATGGTTCTTGTACATATTGTATATGACCCGTCTCTCCCTATAGCTTACCCCTACTTTTTTCAGAATCTCGAACAGCTTGCACCATTTTATATTGTCGAACGCTTTTTCCAGGTCGACAAATCCAATGAAAGTGTCTTGATTTTTCTTTAGCCTTGCTTCCATTATTAAGCGTAATGTCAGAGTTGCCTCTCTCGTCCCTTTACTTTTCCTAAAGCCAAACTGATCGTCACCTAGCGCATTCTCAATTTTCTTTTCCATTCTTCTGTATATTATTCCTGTAAGCAGCTTCGATGCATGAGCTGCTAAGCTGATTGTGCGATAATTCTCGCACTTGTCAGCTCTTGCCGTCTTCGGAATTGTGTGGATGATGCTTTTCCGAAAGTCAGATGGTATGTCGCCAGACTCATACATTCTACACACCAACGTGAATAGTCGTTTTGTTGCCAGTTCCCCCAATGATTTTAGAAATTCTGATGGAATGTTATCTATCCCTTCTGCCTTATTTGACCGTAAGTCCTCCAAAGCTCTTTTAAATTCCGATTCTAATACTGGATCCCCTATCTCTTCTAAATCGACTCCTGTTTCTTCGTCTATCACATCAGACAAATCTTCACCCTCATAGAGGCTTTCAATGTATTCTTTCCACCTATCTGCTCTCTCCTCTGCATTTAACAGTGGAATTCCCGTTGCACTCTTAATGTTACCACCGTTGCCTTTAATGTCACCAAAGGTTGTTTTGACTTTCCTGTATGCTGAGTCTGTCCTTCCGACAATCATATCTTTTTCGATGTCTTCACATTTTTCCTGCAGCCATTTCGTCTTAGCTTCCCTGCACTTCCTGTTTATTTCATTCCTCAGAGACTTGTATTTCTGTATTCCTGATTTTCCCGGAACATGTTTATACTTCCTCCTTTCGTCAATCAGCTGAAGTATTTCTTCTGTTACCCATGGTTTCTTCGCAGCTACCTTCTTTGTACCTATGTTTTCCTTTCCAACTTCTGTGATGGCCCTTTCTAGAGATGTCCATTCCTCTTCAACTGTACTGCCAACTGCGCAATTGCTTATTGCTGTATCTATAGCGTTAGAGAACTTCAAACGTATCTCGTCATTCCTTAGTACTTCTGTATCCCACTTCTCTGCGTATTGATTCTTCCTGACTAATGTCTTGAACTTCAGCCTACTCTTCATCACTACTACATTGTGATCTGAGTCTATATCTGCTCCTGGGTACGCCTTACAATCCAGTATCTGATTTCGGAACCTCTGTCTGACCATGATGTAGTCTAATTGAAATCTTCCCGTATCTCCCGGCCTTTTCCAAGTATACCTCCTCCTCTTGTGATTCTTGAACAGGGTATTCGCTATTACTAGCTGAAACTTGTTACAGAACTCAATTAGTCTTTCTCCTCTTTCATTCCTTGTCCCAAGCCCATATTCTCCTGTAACCTTTTCTTCTACTCCTTTCCCTACAACTGCATTCCAGTCGCCCATGACTATTAGATTTTCGTCCCCCTTTACATACTGCATTACCCTTTCAATATCCTCATACACTTTCTCTATCTGTTCATCTTCAGCCTTCGACGTCGGCATGTATACCTGAATTATCGTTGTCGGTGTTGGTCTGCTGTCGATTCTGATTAGAACAACCCGGTCACTGAACTGTTCACAGTAACACACCCTCTGCCCTACCTTCCTATTTCTTCAGTGTCAGTTAGTAAATCTAAACTTGAAAAATTTTGTGCTCTGCTTGGAATCCTGTTACGATCCTTACCTCCGTCCTAACTAACTACGAAAAACGTTTAATAGAATTTCAAATAAAAAAGTTTGAACCTGTTTAAAACGACGTTCTCAACATTTTAAAGTATTCAGAAGTACGTAACTGAGGATGTAGTGAACTCAAACGCTCGACTTTACATATACGTCGCCGGTCGTTCAAAACTTTTTCCCTTTATCTATTGTAATTTCAAATTTCTGCTTTCGTCGGTATTGGCGCCCCGTGTGCATGTAAAAAAGGAGAACACAAATAGATACTACTTCAGATAGGTGGTGTCGACCAATCATCCGGTTAGACATTTAACATCCTCTGGCTTTGAAAGTAGCCTTTACCGCCAGTTTTAGCATTTTACAAGTGTCGTTGCTGAGTACAAGTAAATGAAGTAATGCAACGCAAATTCTGTTCCGAAGTAGCGTCTTCATCAGTCAATTTAGTTTTGATGTGATGTAGGTATAATTGGAGAAGTATGACATTAACTTGAAAAGTATTCCCTGAACATGGGAAGAACTAAATAAGTACATACTACCGTCCAGTTGCAACAGAACGCCCCAACCATATTCTGCGAACTATCTTCTTAAGGTAAATTCTTTAAAAGTGACCAAGAAGGGCAAAATATTTCCTTCAAGCAAGCATGTAGCAGCAGCAAAATGAAGAAGTTAATAGAGATAATAGCAGTAATAATCGAAAGATTTGTTAACTTCATGCTCTGCAATGGTGTGTCTCGATCTATGCAAATTTGAAAAGGGCTTCGAATCGAGGCTATGATGGCTAACAGCTTCTTTACGTCCCAACGACATGAGACTAGCGCAATTCCCGTGTCAGAAGCCTGCTGATAACTAACCACTTAATGGAAACTGAATTTTTTTCACCTTGTCTAATTTTTAAGCTAAGCGCATCATACGTTACAACACAGTGAGAGTGGTAGCATACGTGGGCTTCAGCGATTTATTGTATTGATCCTAATTTTTTTAATTGCGAGGTATGGGTTCGATTCCCATTTCCGGCGTGTAATTTAACCAAACACGAACAGATCTCCTTCACTTTTAGTAATGCCAAACTAAGAATTTCACGCTTCACTGTAGTTCAGAATCTGCGCTATAAACAACATAACCATTCGCTACCAACTGGAGCAGAGCCGGTGTGTGTCATGCGACAGCAGAGGAGGATCTGACTTCTGAAATTTTCCCGGCGTATTTCTTCTTCTAATAATTTCCGGGTATGCAGCCGGATCCCGTCGACATTCTGCCACAATATTTCGGCCCAGAGACGTCCGGCCATCATCAGGTGAGTACACAACTACTGAAGAGCCCAGGTGCAGTCGCGGTATTTATGCCGAATCTCGCGCATGCGAAATGTACTGGCGTCCTACAGCGCATGCGTCAGGTGTTGACATGCGCAGCATAGCCGAGTTGTACGTGCTGCCCTCGGTGGTGAAAATAAAGGTTCATCTAGTCATTGAGTATCGAATGACACTGTCGATTCCGTTGTGATTGTATAATTTTAATAACAGGATTCCATAACAATCCATAACAATAACAAAATTCCCTGTGAATGTGGCTCTGCATATTTTGGCCAGACGACAAGAACTGTCCATGAACGATGTACAGAACATGAAAGATACACCCGTCTGCGGCAACCGTCAAAATCGGCAGTAGCAGAGCACTGTATTTCATTGGGACATTCAATGGAATACAATGGAACAAAAATTTTAGCCCCGGTTTCCGGTTTTTGGGATTCCGTAATCAAGGAATCAGTGGAAATACGTCTTGCCAATAATCTTATAAATCGTGACAACGGCTTTCAGCTGGATAAAAATTGGAATCCTGTTATTAAAATTATACAATCACAACGGAATCGACTGTGTCATTCGATACTCAATGACTAGATGAACCTTTATTTTCACCACCGAGGGCAGCACGTACAACTCAGCTATGCTGCGCATGTCAACACCTGACGCATGCGCTGTAGGATGCCAGTACATTTCGCATGCGCGAGATTCGGCATAAATACCGCGACTGCACCTGGGCTCTTCAGTAGTTGTGTACTCACCTGATGATGGCCGGACGTCTCTGGGCCGAAATATCGTGGCAGAATGTCGACGGGATCCGGCTGCATACCCGGAAATTATTAGAAGCAGAGGAGGAAGTCGCGGCAAACAGGAACTCTGTCAGCAATGATCTTCTTTACGCTAGAATCTTTATTTTATTTCATGAGGCAATGTTCATTAGAGGTTAGGGGCTCCTTTTTTTTTTTTTTTGTACTTGAGACGCTGAAAAATTTGGCGCTGTACTAGGATTCGAATTCTGACCTCCCCTTTCGCGATATCTGACCTGCAAGGAAAGATATAACTCGATCATTTTATTGTGTCTCCCAAGATTGCCCACTCTTCTAGGACCCCACGAAAGGTACATCGTGGGTTCGAACCCTGGCCCAAAAAAATATTCATGCTTTCAATTCAAGCCCTAGTATATGCATTCCGAATTACGTTTTTAATGTCTCTTAATGTGTTGTCAACAATATGTGCCTTTATTTCTAGCAAACATGCACACATCCTTCTACTTGTGATTAAACAGTTAGTGGATAGAAAAACAAAGGCATTATGTACCAAGTTCGATTGTTAGTCATGCAAGATAATTGTAAACTCATTTCAGATAGAAACGTCTAGCAGCTGGTGAAAACTTTCGACATCTGACACCTGATTTTACTTAGTTAACAATCTGTTTACGTGCTAGGTTCACATCACGATACTTTACATCATGACACTTCATTTCGAACCCGTGCAAACGTTGCAACTTGAAATTACATTACACGTGTTTCGTGGTTAGGTAACAGGGAGGTACGGGTATTCACAGGATTCCAAGCAGACCACGAAAATTCTCAAGGTGATACTGGTGCAAACATTGATATTTAACGACTCTTTACGATTATTCTCAAGTTACGTAAACTGCTGTGAACGAGTCTCAGTTAGGCCCAAAATCTTTGGTTAGTTACAACTATCATACGTGATAGGTTTCAGTGTAGATCCAGAACGGAACTGTTCGTGTTGTAGTTTAAAGTTCAAAACTGTGCACAAATTATTGCTTAGTCTTGAGCACAAATAAATTAATGGTGATACGTTGTTAATTTTAAGGTTTCGGCAGAGTTCTTGCCACTTAATTGCGTAGCTTTTAACGGATTAGTTCAATATCCAGTTTACGACCAACAACTCTTATCAAGGTCTACGTTTCACCGGTTTGGAACACCTTACAAACAGCAAAAGTGCTTCGAATCGTCATAGTGCTTTAGGGGCCCAGATATGGTCTCATAATCTCTTATTCATAGGAATATTTAATTTTGCTTAAAGATTGCTAGAATGATTTATATAACGGTGCTCATTAATTCAAATTCTGATGAGTGTGGCAGTGATTTTGAATTGTCACTTTTTGTAGTAAAATTGAATTTACAAGCGTTAACGATTGTATAATTTTTAATGACGCGTTTCCTGGTATTTCCATTATAGTAGTGATGATTTACATCTGGACTGAATGCATATAGCAACTACACCAAGAGTTCATCATCTTTATTGGCCGGCGAGTGATGTCATGTTATTGTCCTTCACGCAACTCAAGGGCGGTTGTTATAAATGGGTGAGAGATTTGGACAACATGTTGGCGGAGTGAACATCCTCTGCATCAAGTTGGCTCATGGGAGCAGTTACATGAGATCTTGCGTTGCACTGATGAACCTTAATGGTGCGGACTAGCGAGAGACAGCGCGCATGAGCCAGCCACTACGTCAGAAATGTAACGTCCGCTGTCGAAATTACCAGCTATGGGAAGCAGAGATGTCCTTGTTGTATATTGAATGACACCCCCTACAATCACCCATGTTATCGGTCCCTGTGATAATGATGAATGTAATGTGTCAAAGTTCATTTGTGTAGGAAGCTTCACGAACGAAAATGTATTACGATGTGTGCAGACGAAGAGCTCGTGAAAAGACAACGTGGTGCCTTTCGTGCAGGACACCCTGGTCAAGGCGCCTCTTTCTCCTGTCGTGTCAGGGCAAGTTGCAACAATGGTCGCTGTGCTGGCGTTCCATGACGATATGTGATCATACTGACCGTGAGAATACTTTATTTGCTACAATGAAATCATACCTAGACTCAAGGTAAGTGACGTGGCTGTACGAACTTGCGCGCTCTGTCTTCTCTTGAGGTAGGCGGGGCCATTGAGTTGAATATGATACTCGTCAGTCCATCGATTCGATAGTAGCATGATAGTCGTGCTTTTCTGACCATTGCCAGCAGCGATATCTCGGAGCTTCAAACCGCGGTCTCCACAGGTCATTATCCTGCCCTTGTCGAATTCCGACGCTTCTTGCACACCGCATTCAAGGTGTTACAACATTAATCGTCAGCAGAGCGTTTTTATGTGTTACTTCTTCCAGCATTGTGATCGTGAAATTTGGATTGTTACTGTGATTTTATCAAGACTATAATCTTGTACAATGTAAGGAGACGTTAGGGAAGAGTGCTTGTGGAATTGACACAGCGGTTATTTAGAGGTCATAGTGTGCTGTCTGCAAACTCAAACTGCTCAATTGTTATCACTTAGATCGTCCACTCATATATTCAGGCCTCTAGACAGTGCATATGACCGTCGTTTGTTCGTTTTATAACAAACCGGGTCATCCATGTGAAAAGTGTCCGGAGTCATCATGGCAGGAGGACGGGAATTAGCGGACTTTGAGCGCGGAATGATAGTTGGAGCTAGACACATGGGACATTTCCTTTGGGAAATCGTTAGGAAATTCAGTGTTCCGAGATCCACTGTGTCAAGAGTGTGTCGAGAAAACCAGATTTCAGGCAATACCTCTCACCACAGACAACGCAGTGGCCGACGGCCTTCACTTAACGAACGAGAGCAGCAGCGTTTGCGTAGAGTTGTCAGTGCTAACAGACAAGCAACACTGCGCGAAATAACCGCGGAAATCAATGTAGGACGTAGGACGAACGTATCCATTACGACAGTACAGAGAGATCTGGCTAACAGTACGACATCACGTGCAGCACGTCTCCTGGGCTCGCAACCATGTGGGTTTGACCCTGTACGACTAGAGACGGTGGCCTTGTCAGACGAGTTCCGATTTTAGTTGGCAAGAGTGCAGTGCAGTCCCAAGGAAACCACGGACACAAGTTGTCAACAAGGCAGTGTGGAAGATGGTGGTGGCTCCATAATGGTGTGGCCTGTGTGCGCATGCAATGGACAGGGCCCTATGGTCAAAGTGAACCAGCAATGGTAATGTTCGGCTACCTGGGACCATTTGCAGCCATTCATAGGCTTCATGGTCCCAAACATGTCACCCGGTCAATGTTGTTCGCAACTGGTTTGAAGAACATTCAGGACAGCCCGAGCGAATGATGTGGCCATCCAGATCGCCCGACACGAATCCCATTGAACATTTTAGGGACATAATCGAGATGTCAGTTCGTGCACGAAATCTTGCTGAGCCAACACTTGAGCAATATTTCATCAAGCGACTTCGAACGACTTGTTAAGTAATACGTTTGTTTGCATGGCCATCTTCCGTAGCAGCTGTTAAAATCATTTATTATTGGTTTTCCAACTTAACTAAAGAGAATTACATCCGACACAGTTCGCTGTTATTTATAAAGCATATTTCAGTAACCGCAAAAGATACTTTATAAATAAAAGCGAAAAGCGTCTGGTGTAATTCCTTTTAATTAAACTGCAATGAGCTCAAGATGGAAAACCAATAATAACTGACTTGTCAGATGCATGCCTCGTTCATGCACTACGTCGAGCAAAAGAAGATCCGACACGATATTAGGAGGCATCCCACGACTTCTGTCATCCCACTGTACAGTGAATTTATGTTACATGCAATGTAATGTAAATTAAATACATCAGACAAAACATCGGTAATCCCCAGGAAGACATCATAATAATACCGCATCTTGCCTTGATAGTCACTTCAGTTGGACGAGGAAATGAATTCTACGCCTTTTCCCACTGAAACGACTTACTGATAACACAAATACGGACTGTACGCATTCATTGAACCGTCGACGCAGTCGACGTCTTGCATCATTTGAAAAGAGACAAAATAACCACTCATGGAACATTATAACTTGCCTCCAGTCAGCTACTGTTTAGCTTACGTGGTACTTGTCCCATTGAAGTGGAACAGCTTAATGTGCTACTGTGATCAATGTCCATAGCCGAGTTACCATATTCCAAATGTTCATTGCATGCGGTTTGCTTCGCCATGTTCGCTTGGCAACTGGTTGAGTTGGACCTGCTTGCACTGATAGCAGCGACTACTGGCGAGTCTGAAACCGACTGCCATTGACAAGGATTGACACCCGTCTCCGGCCTCTGATGGTTAGCATCTTTTTACGAGCGCTGTTCTTCTAAAGGGTTGCATGGCTGGCAGTGTTACACCGTCCTTTGTGTAGGTGTTGAACCTTCTGCGTTGATACACCATCAAACTGGGGAAATTCATTCACAGGATGGTCATGGACACCTCCAAACTCAGCAGGTCGTTTCTACCATTCAGTTGCCTCTCTAAGTAGACCTGTCTCACTGCACTGCTTCCATACGACCGATTGGTACAGTCACGCCGCTGCACTGCCACCACTTAGGGTAGAGGTGGAACGTGACGTGACTGTATTGTATCAGATCTACAACACCTACAGTTTTCCAAAGCAAACGGTGATTTCTTCTAGGAGTGGATAATAGCCTTCCCGGTGAGCTTATGTCCTTATTCCACGAAGCTTTTATTGCCTAATTATGCTCGTCACTGTTTTTAAGGAGATGTATATCTCCTTGGTAATTCTTAATCTTCCTCCCCTCCACTTTTCACTCTGCATTCGTTTATTCTTGAGGCTCTCGTGGATAACTCTGTTTGTACGACTGGTCTGGATTTGCGTTGGTGTCTCGAGTAAGATGTTTAGATGACCAGATCGCTTGTAAAGCGCCCATGGACAATTATAGAGCCCAATGAAGAAAGTTTCAAGGCAAGTATTCATGGTGTGTGACCCATTTCTCATCCATTACTTTTACTTTGAAACAGCTGGTGTACGTATATGCATTTATACAGAGACATTAATGGTGAACTTTAGGATATTAAGTGTTCGAACGTGTGGTCATTGCTGACTTAATATACTATTATCCATTCTAAATTGGCTTCCACCCCAGTACAACAGTCTTTCAAGAACACAGTTCTTTCAATGGTTCGTTTTTCTGTTTTCAGAATTACTGAGCCGTGTTAAAATTTGCTGTTCTGAAGAGCGCGCCGCAGCGCGTAGTGTAAAGCAGTCGCCCTCCGTTTCTGGCGGTGGCGCCGCTGTGTCTCCCTCTGGTGGGAAAGGGGAAAAGGTTGCCTATTCACGTGTATTTAAGGGGCTCTGTGAGTTCGCCAAAAGGTGAGTTGGAGCCAAGGAGGTCAGTCTGTCAGTGTCGGCGAGTCTGGTTAGTTGGTCAGCCGGCTCAGTGGGGCAGTCAGTGTTTGTCTGTTGTCCGGAGTGCTAGTATGTGTTAGGCCGCCAGTCTGCTCGAGTTTGTTCAGGCAATGCGCATTGGCGGTCGGATCGATCGGTTGGTCGGTCGCGCACTGGGACACAAGATGACTGGTCTGTCTTGAGCGTCGGCGCATTTGAGGTCGCCACGTCAGTCCAGTGGACCGCGCCGTATAGCGAGGGGTAGTGGCTTCGCGGCCAACACGAGAGCAGCTGGAGCCAACCCACGACGTCGGTCTAGCCGGCGCGAGCTGCGACGCCGTGAGACGGGAGATCGGCGCGCCTTCCTGCGTCAGTTAAAGCGGCTGGCAGCGGACGGTTCGGAAGAGTGTTTTGGGTGCGCTGCGCCAGGTCTTCGCCAGACATCGCAGTTTATTAGAAGTTAAGTGATTCGTGATGTGTTGTTTCATTTACTTGTTAAATTGTACTTGTGGTTTTGGTCAATCTCTCGTCCCAAGCTTGCTCGTCTGTCTCTCGTCTGCATTTGTTAGGCTGTTAGTGTCTCTCTGTCTGCCTGTGTCACGTTTGTCGGATTCGGTGTAAAGAATTTATTGCTTAAGATGTAAAGGCCGAATTCCTGAAATATGTTTTTATCTTGCCTATCATCTTCCGAGGTGGTATATGTGTAATGTAGAGCATGTTCGTACATTTTATGTAAAACTGCGTTTCATGGATTTTTACTTAAATGGTCATTTTAGTATATAAAGTTGCCACCCTTCCACCGTAAGAGTTCTTTTAAAAACAAGTTGCACTTTCGGTGGCAAATAATTTTAATGTGAGTGTTTGTACCATTTCCATACCCATACTATATAAAAAAATATAAATTATTTCTGCCTCTGAATAAATTGTAACTTGATATTTACAGGGTGCTTTCTGATTATAATTTTTAAATCTGTTTTTTAAAAAAAAGGGTTTTTGGGAATAAAATATCCATTTATTAAAAAAAAATTAATTTGTTCATCAGTTAACCACTGGCAACTACTTCCACGCTCACACAGTGTCATTAACCGTGTTAATGTTCTTGATGAATCGCTAGTAAATAAAGTAAATTCTTAAGGAAATGTTTTGAAAGTAAATTCACGGTTCAGTTACGTTTATCGTAAAGTTCAACATTCAAAATTTAACGAAATTTACGTGGCCGTACAATTTAGGATAGCGTTATGAGTTGCAACAGCTTTTACATTAATGTGTCTTGATTTCTTTTATCGTTCGAGGAGCTATAAACTGAGGTGACGAAAGTCGCGGGAAACTTCCTAACATCGTGTCGGATCTCTTTTTGCCCGGCATAGTGCAGCAGTTCGCCGGCGTGGACTCAACAAGCCGTTGGAAGTCCAGTGCCGAAATATTGAGCCATGCTGCCTCTATAGCCGTCCATAATTGCGGAAGTGTTGTCGGGGCAGGATTTTGTATCCGAACTGATCTCTCTCTTGTGCCCCATAAATGTTAGATGGGATTCATGTCGGGTGCGGGTGGTCAAATCATTCACTCGAATTATCCAGAATGTTCTTCAAACCAATTGCGACGAATTGTGATCCTGTGACATGGGGCGTTGTCATCCGTAAAAATTCCTTCGTTGTTTGGCAACATGAAGTCCATGAAAGGCTGCAGATGGTCTCGAAGTAGCCGAACATAACCGTTTCCAGACAATGATCGGTTCACTTGGAACAGCTGACCCAGCCCATTCCATGTAAACACAGCCCACACCATTATGGGACTGCCACCAGATTCCACAATGCCTTCTTGACAACATGGGTACATGACTCCATGTGGTGTGCGTCACTCTCTAACACTACTAGCATCTCTTACCAACTGCAATCGGACTGACCTCACCAGTCTTTGGTTTTCCAGTTGTCTAGGATCCAATCAACATGTCGCGAGCGTAGGAGAGACGCTGCAGGCGATGACGTGCTCCTAGCAAAGGCGTTCGCGTCGGTTTTCTGCTGCCATAGCCCATTAACGCCAAATTTCGCCACTCTGTCCTAACGGATACGTTCATCGCTCGTCCCACACTTGAGTTCTGCTGTTATCTCACTCAGTGTTGCTTATCTGTTAGCACCGACAACTCTACGCGAATGCCGCTGCTCTCGGCCTAAGCGAAGGCCTTTGGACAGTCGGTTGTCAGTGGTGGGAGGTAATGCCTGAAATTTGGAATTCGCGGCATACTGGTGACACTGTGGATCTCGGAATACTGAATTCCCTAATGATTTTCGAAATGAAATGTCCCATGCATCTATTTCCAATTACGACTCCGCGTTCAAAGTCTCTTAATTCCCGTCGTGCGGCCATAAACACGTCGAAAACCTTTTCATATGTATCACCTGCTGCGCCAACGCCCTGCCCTTTTATGCTTTGTGTATTCGATACTGCCGCCATCTGTATGCGTGCGTATCGCCACCCCAAGACTTTTGTCACCTCGGTGTATATGCTATGAAGCCTTTATTGCATAATTATGCTTATGACTGTATTTTTAAAAAGATCAATTTGGTAATTCTCAGTCGCTTTTCACTTTGTATATTCTTGAGACTCTAATCGATACCACTGTTAATACGACAGGTCTGTTTTTGCGTTTGCGTCTCGAGTAAGACGTTTAGTTTCGATGACCAGACCTCTTATACAATGACCCTTGGACGATTACAAAGCCCAGTCGAGAGGTTTCAAGACTAGGATGTGTTGTATATTATAACCCACTTCTCTTCCGTAGCTTTTCTTTTTAAACAGAGGGTGTCCATATAAGCAATCATACAGAAACGTAAAAGGCTACCCGTAGAATATTAAATATTCGAGCGTTTGTTGGTGCTTGGTATCATATACTACATATACTACTATACAGAAAAGTCTTTCAAGTGCATAAATTATTTGCCCGTTCGCATTTCTCTTTTTAGAATTACATTTACCGTAAAGTTAAACATTCAAAAATTATCTAATTTTACTTGGCCTTAAAGTTTGAAACAGCGTTGTGAGTTGCAATATCTTTTACACTAATGTGAGTATCTTATTTCATACATGTCGAAAGCACTTTCAGCCTTTCATATGAGCAGCTATATTTTGCAATTACGTGCACAGAAAGTGACAGCACGTTGTTTCTCCCTGTCCATATACAAAACCTACTATTAAGACTGCGCCTCAAATGTAATTTAATGAAAATAACGCTCAAACGTGTTGAAATGATGTGTTAATTTTATCATGACGTGTAACAAGGCGGAAGATCACTCGTAGTATGTCACCCCTTCTATCACGAGTAATTAAACAGCTTCGACATACTTCCTCTTTTACCACACTGTGTCATAAAAATACAGCTCTGTACTAGGGGCTTTATTACTAACTCTTCACGGAGCCTACATCCTACTATTAGTAATAAACACTCTCTCTTAACAACGTAGTTATGGAGGGAACAAAGCACAAGAGGTGCTGTTACTCGCAAACAGTTCACTACCGATTCCATTTCTGGAATTACTATATTATCTTCATTAAGTTACCTCGAGCAAGCTAATTGAATATTAATCAAGTGACACTACAAGGTTTGAAGGTGTTCGACTCGTAATGGACCTTCCACAGCAACACTATGTGGTCAAAAGTATCCGGACACCTGGCTGAAAATGACTGACAAGTTCGTGGCGCCCTCCATCGGTAATTCTGGAATTCAGTATGGTGTGGGGCCACCCTTAGCCTTGATGACAGCCTCCACTCTCGCAGGCATGCGTCCAATCAGGTACTGGAAGGTTTCTTGGGGAATGGCAGCCCATTCCTCACGGAGAGAGGTATCGATGTCGGTAGGTGAGGCCTGGCACGAAGTCGGCGTTCCAAAACATCCCAAAGGTGTTCTAAAGGTCAGGACTCTGTGCAGGTCAGTCCTTTACAAGGATTTTATTGTCGTGTAACCACTCCGCCACAGGCCTTGCATTGTGAACAGGTGAGTTCACAGATGCAATCACCATCCCCGAATTGCTCTTCAACAGTGGGAAGCGAGAAGGTACTTAAAACATCGATGTAGGCCTGTCCTCTGATAGTGCCACGCAAAACAAGGGGTGCAAGCCCCCTCCATGAAAAATACGACCACACAATAATACGAAAGCCTCCAAATTTTACTGTTGGCACTACACAGGCAGGCAGGTGAAGTTCACCGGGCATTCGCCATCTCTACACAGTGCCATCGGATTGCCACATTGTTTACCGTGATTCCACATAACGTTTTACCACTGTTCAAGCGTCCAATGATTGCTCTCCTTACACCAAACGAGGCGTTGTTTTTCATTTACCGGCGAGATGTGTGGCTTATGAGCAGCCGCTCGTCCATGAAATCCAAGTTTTCTCACCTGCCGCCTAACTGTCACAGTACTTCCAGCGGATCCTGATGTGGTTTGGAACTCCTGTGTGATGGTCTGTATAGATGTCTGCCTATTACACATTACGACCCTCTTCAACTGTCGGCGATCGTCAGTCAACAGACGAGGTCGGCCTGTACGCTTTTGTGCCCTTCACGTTTCCACTTCACTATCACGTCAGAAACAGTGTATAATACTGCAACTGGTTTACGTAGCTTATAAAATCAAATACCAAATTTTGTTTATTACTTACTATGCCCCAACAGAACAAATAGTCCTGTCGCGGAAAAGCCACGTATAACACTACGGTCCGCTACTGCTATATCATAGACTCGAAGCTGGAGGCAGTTTGCAAAACAGAATTATTTTGTTAGAGTAATTATGGTGTAAAGCAACAGAGCTGAGAGAAATTACCCTCTGAGAGCAATTTTGTTAGGTTGACCGTGTTGTACCTAAAGGAGGTGGCTTATCGGAAATAAAAGTCAGAATTACGTAAATATTCGAACAGTAACAAACAATATTTTTGCTTCTCTATACTGTTTAAAGCATGGGTTCCCAAACTGGGGGGCGCGCCCCCTGGGGGGGGGGGGGGGGTGAGGGGGGGCGTGATGATGTTGCAAGGGAGGCGCAGGTGGAGTTAGCGGTATAAACCTAATATTTCTTTTTAATATCGATATTTTAATAAAAATGAATGTGCAGGTATTAATGATAGATTATGGTGCTAAATGCAATCGTTTGACGTCCCATTTCCCGCAATCCTATCTCAATAACCTATCCTAGAACATACAGCTTTTGAAGATCACGTTTAGAATGTCATGTTTAGAATGTCACACATAGGAACTCTCAAAATTACGAAGGCGATATCCGTAAATTCTAATATATTATACTTGTAAAGAACTTACTTCTGACAACTGGAAAACAGAAAAGTCAGGTATTAACAATTCCGTACATTCGTACACATGAACTGAACGTAATCATGTTATAACTTTTAGCCGTAGTAGGCTATGTTCATCAGCGTAATAATCACTTATACTGTGCAACTGCAAAAATGCCGTTTTATTACGCCGTCAACCCGCGGATCCCCATGTGATGCGATTACAGTGACTTTAATAGACTGTATTCGCTTCAAATGAACTGGCGGGTTCGTATTTGGCCGCCAGAGTTATGCCCTTTCTCACCAGAAAAATGTGCACGACGTGAATGCGAAACTATAAAAGTGTTCGTTCTGAGCAGAGTACTTCACGCCGTTCTGGAAACATTGTCGTGAGTGTTAACAATGAAACATAACACAGCTAGATAGACAATGAAGTCCATTAGTGAGGCTATTTTTTTTTTCGAACGGTCAGTACTACAGCTCTTTCATTCGGATTACTTATCTGACAAAACAGTTATTTTTCTTCTGCCTTTTTGAAATACTGCATAATTTTGTTTGAAATTAGTGTACGTTCTTTGCTGCGACACTGGCTTCTTTTGGTACGAGTACAGAGATAACTGCTTGGCACTGTGCACAGTTTCCAGCGATGTATGAGGTGTATTATGAACTTACTTAATTACTGTGAAATTTGGCAACCAATTCATTGATGTTATCACAAAACTTATATCTGCACTGCTCAGAAGAGCACCGCAGAACAGGTAGCAAATTCTTAGGGTGCCTGTGGGCTGTTCCCGCCCTAATCCGGGAAAAGCCCGTTTCTCCCAGCAAGAGCCCTGCTCGGCCACCAGGTCGCAGACAGACAGTGCACTGACTACCTGCGCAGCGGCTGGTCTTCCCCGTTCTTCGCCCCACTCCTCACAGGCAGTCATCTGAGGTGCCGACAGACGACAGTAGCTTTCCTTTATTTCAGTTGGTTGCTTGCAGTTGTTGACACATCTGATGTATTGGATTTTGCTGAAATCGCGTTGAATCTTTCACAGTTGTGCCTCAATAAAATCAGTGTTAGTGCGAAATTATACTGTTAACTTCTTGTTTCCTTTTTACTTCACCATGAGTGTCGTGAAGAAACGTAAATATAATGATGAGTATATCAAATACCGTTTTGCTTCTATACAAAAAAAATGGTGTTGACCAGCCGCAATGTGTTATTTGCTATGAGGTATTGAGCAATGATTCCATGAGACCACCTCGTCTGGAACGCCATTTGTGGGCAAAGCATGGTGCATTGAAAGAGAAGCCAAAGGAATTTTTTGGTGCAAAATGTGATAATTTGAAACGAATGAAGTTGGACACTGCTGGATCCTTCGCTCAGACATCATAAAAGGTACTGGAAGCCTCGTATGAGTTATCGCTACTTATTTCAAGCATCAAGAAAAGTATATTATCGGAGAGACACTAGTCAAACCCTGTTTGTTGAAAGCTGCTGATATTGTTCTTGGGTCAGAAAGTAAACAAAAACTTTCACAAATACCGCTTTCTGACAATACTGTGAAACGTCGGATTGATGATATGGGCGAAGACATACAAAATCAATTAGTTTTGGCCGTCAATCAATCGTAGTTTTTCGCAATACAATTAGACGAGAGGACCGATGTTGCGAATTGTTGCTAATTGTTGCCAACTACTAGCTTTCGTTCGCTATATAGAAAATGAAGCAATTAAAGAAGAGTTCCTGTTTTCTACAGCGTTAAAGTCAACTTTAAAAGCAATTCATATAATGGCAGCCGTCTCTGAATTCTTTTGTAAAAATGAGTTATCATGGCAGAAAGTGATAGGCGTATGCACGGGCGGCGCCCCATCAATGCTTGGATGTCGCTCAGGATTCGTGCACATGGTCAGAGAAAAAAACCCTAGCGTTACTGCTATCCACTGTGTAATACACCGTCAAGCATTGGCAGCTAAGACACTTCCAAAGGAACTCAATGATGTCTTGAAATTGTGCATCAAAATCGTGAATCATATTAAAAAGAGTGCGTTAAATTCCGGGTTATTTACGGCTCTTTGTGAAGACTTGAGAGCAGAGTATAAAACACTTATTTCATACAGAAGTACGCTGGCTCTCAAAAGGAAATATGCTAGGAAGATTATTTGAACTTCCAGACGAAGTGATGAAGTTTTTCGAAAATAACAAACAAACTGAATTGTATGTGGAATTTAGAAAGCCCGCCGGCCGGAGTGGCCGTACGGTTCTAGGCGCTACAGTCTGGAGCCGAGCGAACGCTACTGTCGCAGGTTCGAATCCTGCCTCGGGCATGGATGTGTGTGATGTCAGGTTAGTTAGGTTTCATTAGTTCTAAGTTCTAGGCGACTGATGACCTCAGACCTTAAGTCGCATAGTGCTCAGAGCCATTTTTAGAAAGCCAGGTGTTCATGTTGCATTGGCTTATCTGTCAGATATTTTCGAATCTTTAAACACATTGAATTTGAAATTACAAGGTGGAGAGTCATAATTTTTCATCGGGATGCCATCAAAGCGTTTACTGATAAGTTGCCATCAATTATTCCTGCTTTCCCAGATTGTTTGGAATCCTGGAAGAAGCCCAATTTCAAAACGATGTTAAGGATACTGATACTAAGAGTAAAATATCGAACCATTTGCAGCACATCATTGATGAATTCGAACGATACTTCCCTAACAGTTGTGATGATAAAATTTATTATAGGTTAGCGACGGATCCATTTCACGTTGACGTGGATGTGTTGCCAGACAGAATGGAAGAGGAAGTCTTAGAAATTAAAAATGATTCTGCAGCGAAGTATGACTTTGAGAAGATGGACAAGCCTTTATTTTGGGTGAAATATCTCACGGTGTATCTCAGCACAGCAGAACAAGCACTGAAACTGTATTTACCATTTTCAAGCACTTATTTGTGCGAAAGAGCATTTTCAGCGGTAGTGGCGATAAAAAATAAGCTTAGAAGCAAACTCAGTATTGCCAATGATTTACGTTGCGCAGTTTCTATTATTCAGCCAAGAATTCAAAATCTTGTAAAAAATATGCAAGCTCATCCTTCACACTGATTTATTTGTTTGTTTCTTGCCATATGTGTGTGGAAATAATATTTTTATAATAAATCCGCCACATTATAAGATAACTTGTTATTTTCCTCCTAACTATCCTTACATATAGGTAATACTGTAAAATTACAAAAATCTGTTTCCAAGGAACAATGTAAAATAAACATAGTGAATCTAATTTAAATGTAAATACTGCGTGTGATCCTTATGGATTCTGATGTTACGTGTGGTATGTTATTTCAACTAATAATAGTATTTCTTCTGGATGAAGACACAACGAAAGTTTATCGTAGATACGGCAGGCGAAGAGTAGTCCTAAAATCGTATACTGGTGAAGAAATGGTGTGCAGCAAGGGAATGTAATCAAGGTAACTAAGTTGTTTTAGTCATATTTTTTGAATTTCTGTGTAGTCTGCAAAATTATTTCGTAAAACTTATTTTTTATTTTTTGTCTGGATCTGCGAACTGGGCCTTGGTCGCCGTTCGGTAACTGTCGTCGTTGACATAAATGCCAACCTATGCGCAATGACAATGGGGAGCGCTATTGGCGTACAAATCAGTGATGTTCGTTAACACCGTGACTGAGTGACTTTTTTTGATAATTAGTGAAAGTAATAAGCTACACTCAACTTAAAATAATGGCCCGCATCCACTAATGTGCAAAGGTCGCAACTATTGTTCCTTGTTTACCAAGGACTTTCTTTACTTTAGGAGTGGCTTATAATCACTAGACTAGACTGATGACGTAATAACTGAGACTCGATACATTAATAGCCCACCATGTTACATGACGTCACCATCATAAATTTTTCAATAGTTTCTTGATAATTAATAAAAATCTCTATATTTTTTTAGGGGGGGGGACACGGAAGTTTTCTTTTCGGTAGAAGGGGGGCGTAACAAACAAAAGTTTGGGAACCTCTGGTTTAAAGAATAATCCTAATTAGTCAAGAGAATGATTAACTTTCTTGTTTAAGAATATAGGTATGAGTAACTTCAACGGACAAACACAACTTATATTTTGCCAAACGCGAGTGCAATGAACTCTGACTCCTGTATATGTTCATTATTGAGATTGGAATCTATCAGAGCAGGACAGACTAATTGCATAAATATAACAGATAACGAAACACACTATTACTTTCAGGGTTTATTCAAACTGAATGGTCTTTATAACATTACTATTAATATTCACTGCAGAATCATTAATTGGACATAGGTTCAGTGTTATTGTTCATTTTCCTAGCTGACATAAGATTATAAATGTAGTTCACTGCAAAATTATGAACTGGTCACAGGTTAAATATCTCTCAACTAAATACTGTTCTATTTAGAATGAAAGTTAAATGGAATTCACTAACAGGTTACTTCTCACTGTCTTTTGAATAAAGAAATTATGGTTTTCATAAATAGTGGTCTTCCCGTTACTTGTTACCGAGCATTAGCACAATAGACAAACTGTGGATCCTGTTATACTATTAATATGCACTTCCAATACACAAGAGAGACAAACACTTAGCAATCATGAACATATAACTTTCTACTATTGCAATTTTCCACTTTTACTACAGTGAAACACAATGTTGACAAATTTTCAAGAAACTGACTCATCTTTTAAAATTTACTACAGGCAGCGCTATGATCATTAACTAAGCAAAACTTTACAAGCCTCAGTTTTAAGAAATTTTTATCTTTAAAAGAAACAGCAAATTGTCTTTAAAACCACAGTCTTCTATTTTCAAGTAAATGATTAAATAGGTGACTTTGAAACTTCACAAAACTACATTTACTACCTCCTACAATTTCACTAAATCCAAATCTGAATATTCTCTTCTTACCAAAGATCAAACAAAATTGATTGAATATTTGGCTTTGAAGATTTCATTTTTTCTACAAACTAGGACACTCGGTAATCACAGTTCAAATGGAGAGGAACCTGAGAGGTGTTGTGATAGGGAAAAAAATCAAGGTAGGTACATGAATTCAGTTATATGTTACGTTATATTTGTGCACTCTAAGACATACAACAAGCTGATCCTTCACTTTACATTATTATAGTATTCCGTTACAGTGATTGCGCAGTGTGGTGTCAACTGCATGTTGGTAGGTGGATTTGCAGGAAGAATTGCTGGACTCTGTCCTTTCTTGGTGGCGATGACAGATACCAATTCCAGAATTGTTCCAGCTATTTATCCACCCATCCAAGGCATTGGTAAGCGGCAGGAAAAACCTCTCTCCGAACCAGCACAATATACAACTTTTACATGGGCAGTGCACAGTTTGGTAGCTCGTCCCCGACTGACTCTTGTCCCACCTTTTCTACCTAGGCCAACCACAACTCGCGCGCGCTACTAAGTTCCGTTCCCGAGGGTAATCACACTATCTTTTACATACAGGATAACTAAGAACCCTAAGTGAGGATCAGCAGTTTACATAACAGCAACCAAACGCATTAAATAAAACAGAACATTTGCACATACTGACATTTCTACAAAAAATTATTCACACAGAAATTACAATTATATACAGTAAGTTTTGTTCCCTCCAAATGGGACAAAGAATTTAAATGACAATATACTACATTGCATAGAATCAAACCGCGACATCAAAGTTTTTACAAAGAGAGGAGTATACAATTTTTGTTATCGATTCAATCAAACAACATTTACAGAAGCTCAACGATGTAACATTAAATAAAACAAAAGCAAAATAAAACAGTAGAGTATTAGAGATATGGTGTTACAAGTGGACCTATGGATATTTAGGAGTGTGGAAATCTCGCGTACAGACGTATGATACAGGTGACACCCAATCACCTTACCACATTCGAAGTCCATGAGTTCCACGGAGTGCACCATTCTGCTCTCTCACGATGTCTAATGACTACTGAGGTCACTGATACGGAGTACCTGGCAGTAGGTGGCAGCAAAATGCTGCTAATATGAAAAATTTATGTTTTTGATGGTGCCCGGATAATTTTTATCACATAGTGTATGCTCAATGGTCTCAAACTTCCTTCGTCTGTAAGAATGTTTTCGTTATCGGCTCTTGTGAGCATCCATGAGGCATTCCTGTTAGATGAGATTAAGATTATATCGACGGCCAATAGTCGGTCGTTTATTAGTGTGTGAACGGCTCACACTTCTGCTTTCAACTCAACGGACATTCTTTTCGTGATTAAGTTGACAGCAGCCTTCGAAGTATTTTTCTGGCTGATGATTTGTAGTTCGTATTCATTTCCCAATCTAATTCTGTAAGACATTTATTTTCATTTATTCTGACATATAGTGGCCGATAATGTTTCACTGTCATCTTAATGAATGCCTTCTCAATAAATGTGTCACACCACAAAATAGATCACGGGCATTGTTACAGAATATATGCACCATAAATATCGTAAATGCGTCTCGCATATGGTGTTAGAGAGAAGAACAGATTTCCTTGGATGACCTAGTAAGAAAGATGAGTACACAAGTGCTGGTAACGTATTTTTGTATTGAAGTTGTGCAACGCCATCTTTTACAGTATTTTCCATGTAGTCATTTTTCTCTAAGATTCCAGCATTGCACCCGTATTTCTGCAATGTCAATGTTGTAAATTAAAGACGTGTCGCTTTGGGTTGTACGACACAGTAAGTACATGACGGTACTGTGTGTGGTACCTCTTGCAATTACAATTCGTGTTACACTCTTCTTTTAACGTCGTACTGAATGTAGAACATAGATTGTAGACGGCAGTGCCTGGAACGGTATATCTTATTTACTAACTTATAACGGTCACCTCTTATTTGTCAGTGGCTGGTCTAGGAAGACTGCGTCATACGACAACCTGCAGCTACACACGTCTGTTTCAGATTTTGATGTTACATAAATTTGGAACTGACTACGGAATATCATGTAGAAAGCCAGACTCCTCATGATATACGTTGGTACCACCTAACCTATGTAGACATGCTTTCTGGTTACAAATCCAGTGGGACCTGTGAACCAATGGACGTACAGTGGTAGGACCGGAGGAGGAGTTTCAGCTTGTCGTCTATTGGTCATATGACGCGATTCGTTGAAGACCATCGTACTAATATAAGTGACAAGTGAACCTACAACCGCCAAGCATATGCACAATGGCTGAACGTTGCCTCCATGCGAGCAGAGGCGGAGGATTTACTCCACTGCTGTAGACGTGTGTGGCGTTTATGTATGATGGGCTTCCTAGATCCTAAATAGGACAGACCTTGTGCACCAATGCACGTAGCTGTGTGATCTCACCTCAAGGACTGCTTGCTGCTGTTACAGCTGTTACAGTGCGTGACAGGTTGGAATGCTCTATGTTGCTGATCAGCTGCACGTTTGGAGGGCAATCAGACTGAGGTGGAGGTTCCCACGTCGTTCTTTGCGTACATCGGAAGTACTCCAGTTAAGATTATTAGAGTTTTGAGGAAATATTATATGAAACATGTTTTCGACCACCATAAAAGATACATATCTGACATCCCAAATTACTCTTCTTCTCTTCTTACTGCGGTATGTCGTCCATGCCATTCTCCATTCATCCCAACATTTCCTCCACAACTCCACCTTGACAGTTTCGCCTCCTGGTATAGCCAGTCGCACCGATCCATCAGCAATGAACCCCCCCCCCCCCCCTCCACACACACACACACACACACACACACACACACACACACACACACACACCGTGTTCCTCCATAGATACGTAACGAAACAGTCCTAAACCATCCCTCTAACAGTTTAAAATACCTTCTGTTAACACATATTCCCAACGGTCTTGCCACGTTGGTAACACCAGTTCCGCCCTACCACCAAAGTTAATCAGCGTTGGGCCCGCCTAATACTTGTGTGGGTGAAATCCGGGAAAAGCCGGATGCCGCTGGTTTTCAGGACACGCAAGTTCCCGAAAAGACTCTCAACTGGCCGTTTCGCCACTCGACGTTTTTATAATCAAACACTAACTTGAAATCCCGATCAATTAAACAGCCAAATGAAGGCCCTAAATAGACTAAAACCATTAACTGGCCCAACATGGATATTAAAATCCAGTACTACAACCATACATACAAAAGCTCGTCTGCCCTAATATCATTGGCGTAAATGTATTATTGGCCACTGCTCCCAAAGTTTTGTCACTGATTCCAAAACCTTTATGGCAAGTACATCATCTATTTTCTAGAATCCGACTATTTAACCCACACGTATCTTCTGTTGGGTCAAAAAGTTCCTTTACCTCACCATCTTCTCTAATGCAACCTACTCGTCGTGTGTCCCACTTCAACGCTCCAACCCATCATCTTCCTGATCAATCGAAATCCTAATCCTCGAGTAATTAATACATTCCAGCTATCAGTTTCTTCCTCTGTAAGTAACATTCCTTGTCGTATAACAATCTCAATACTTTCATCATCCAACTACTTATAGTTAACAAGAGATTGTACCATCTTCATAGACCGGAAGAACTCACATCTGCAGCAGCAGTTCTTCGCTGTCTTATGTTATGAAATTTTATTTAATATTTTAGTATTGGAAATCAAAGACTGGAGAAACACTGCAAATCCGCCGCTTATAGGACCACGCTTTGCTTCTCGCAGTGAAAATGACAACGAGAATACGTTTCGATCATTTTATCCGGCGGCATTCCCGTAAACTAGTCCAAAAGGCTATATGTTGGGAAAAGATTTGAGTTCACAGAAAAGATGGCGATGACTATCTTTGCTCGTGGATTTAAAAAGTAACTCTCATCTTCTGGATTGCCACTATAATAAAAAAAATTTTAACGCCACTGCCGTCATTTCTATCTCTGTCCCCGACGACAAACTACTCATTAACGAAATGGTTAGCTTCAGCACCACATAGCTTCACGAGCCATGATCCTGTCTATGGCGGTATATTCATGTTGTTAAATTGTGTACTGCCTGAACAGTATTTTTGTAGGAAAATTATTGCCGAACAAGTGATACTGTGGTCCGATTTTCTCTTTGTCGTATACACTTAAGTCTTTCACATGCATATGAACTTGTACCAGATCTTCCTCATAATTCATAAACTGGCACTTAGTCGAACGACTAAACTATCGATTGTATCTTCTCAAAACCGAATTTTAATATTCATGAAAATACTTTGTTTAGTATTGTGCCAGACGTGTTAGAAAATTTTGATTCAACGTTTCCAAATCTCTCTGTCATATCATCAGTTAGCTTGTTTAAGTTTCGATGATGAAAACATAAGCAGTCTGTAGTTTAACCGTGAAAGGTAAATTTAACACTAGTGCCTCACCAAGTGACAGCCCGCAGTAGGGATGGTGGTTGTCGCTGACACCACTGGTTTCTTGTTAGATCTGTTTCTTCAACGCCAGTTTAACCGGGCTGGTAAAACCGCTCAAAATAACCAGTTTCTGAAATAACCGATTTTGGGTTGTTTATTCCTGTAACTTGCTCCAGCAAAAATAACATCGGAGAAAGATGGCAAAATTTTGACTCCCTCTGTTTCAAGCTACACAGAATCAAAATGTGAAATTAAATACTCAAATAAAAGAAAACTTAGCCCGTCCACCATCCGCTGCTTTCCTCAAAATGTGATGAGTGATTGACCACTACGAAAAAAAAAAAATAAAATAAAAAAATAAAAAAAAAATCACCAGTATTCTCCAATTGATTTAAATTTTTTGAAACTGCCCTCAAAAATCATGTTGTAATAGGGGACCATACGACTGTTTGCACATGAAGAATAGTCATTGCTAAAGAGTGATGAAGAATTCTATATTTCGTGTTAATTTGTCCGTTTTCAAAGGCTACAGCAAATGAAGGCATGTTATGTAGACACAGGCAGCAGACCAGGTACATTCTATTTTTATTGTAAACTATGAATGAACCAACAAATTTTCGGTTTCCTCCTTATGTTACGTCGCAAGTTTGTTGTGGCTCCATCGCCGCGCGGGACTAGCCGAGCGGGCTTGGGCGCTGCAGTCATGGACTGTGCGGCTGGTCCTGGTGGAGGTTCGAGTCCTCCTTCGGGCATGGGTGTGTGTGTTTGTCCTTAGGATAATTTAGGTTAAGTAGTGTGTAAGCTTAGGGACTGATGACCTTAGCAGTTAAGTCCCATAAGATTTCACACACATTTGAACATTTTTTGTGGCTCCATCTGTTTTTAATCTTTTAAAGCAAATGGAGCGTGTTACTTCATACACACAGCGCTTCGTGAAATATTTCCAGACTCGTGATAGGGCCAGTCTGTAACGCAACTGAAGTCCAACTAGTACAGCGAGGGACTACCGTACAGACCAGATGGGGCAAGCCTTACACACCGCTTGTGCACTACCATCCAATAGGCCACGCCACGTTGTCACGCGTACAATATTGTGTCAGCAATGCTGTACAATTCTCATGCCATATGTATGTTGTTCGTTTCCGAAGGAATTGCTATTAAAATAGCACTGATAGATTTTCCCATTTTCTATAATATTTCAAAGCAATGAAAACTTTACGAACAAATGTGACGTGTCCTTTAATGAAAGTTTTTTTTTTTTTTTTTTTTTTTTTTTTTTTTTTTTTTTTTTTTACCGAAAACTTTTAGCACTGCTCCTAAGAGTAATCATATTTCGTTTTTTACCCGATTATTAGTGAAAAAGAAAAGTACGTTTTACAACTGAGACCAAATAGATACCGAAAAATGCCGTTTATAGAGAAGTAAACTACCGGTGCTGGTTTCAACCGGTTGGTTTTTCCCATCCCTACTCCGCAGCTCGTCCTCTAGTTATTAGCGTCACAGTCGCGGAGTCTTTTCTGCGCTCGGGGTGTGGATGTTGGGGTTTCCCTAATCATTTCATTTCACTGTAGTGTTCATTTCATTCCATAGTTGGCTGGTTGATACGGCAACCGGTTTGCATGGTTACATTAAAAATAAAACAGACAGGGTTGCTCAGTTATTTCTTATTAAGAAATAACACGTTTCGCCGTGGTTAGGCATCATCAGGTACTGTAAAACTATCAAATGTAGCTTACCGTACCGTCTGACAAACCTCTACGTCAGCCACATGCACATGAAACTATCTCGATGAAAACCAGGCCGTCAGAATAACTAAAAGGACGCGTGGGTCTACGCTACTATAACAGTTCAAAGGTTCCCACAGTTCTTTTTAGTTATTCTGAAGTCCGGATTTTCGTCCAGACACTTTTATGTGACGTAGAGCCTTGGTATCCCGCGCCATAAGCTTCATTTAACAGTTTTACATAATTTGATAATGCGTAACCAGCGCAAAAATGATTACTTAAAAAAAATAACTTTGCAGCAGTGACTATTTTATTTTTAATATTTCATCTCATCTTCATCACAAGGACACTCATTTCGACGAGGTGGCGTCAAATAGAAAGTGTTGTATCAGACAGCCGAACACCCCCAGACGGCGTTTCCCGGCGAATAATGCCATACTATTATTTACATAAAAGTTATAATTCCGTCAAAAATATTATATACGGAGTTTAATTTGTCACTTTTGGGACTGTTCCGTAAGAACAGGCTATGCATTGACTCAAACCTCTCAACGCCAAAACCTAAATCGCAGTTGTAGCAACCATCTTCAACTTAAAATAACACATTGCGAGAAAAAGTTCCTTTGAGAACGAATGCAGAATAATGTACTCCATTCCCCTGCCACATCTTGAACATAAATCGAGTCTTTAGTTTCATAAAAGCAGTGATTCTTAATGATCGGGGTTTCTCAAGTACTGCAGTCCCTGTGCATATATTTGCTTAACAGATACTGTGTGTGGAAGAGAGTGTTCGGTTCACAGAGTTAGGGAAGCATGGCGTGTAATATTACATGTCAAACACCGCTGCTATACGTTTGTCTATCTCTTCATAATATGTAGTTGTTCTATGCATTTCCGTTGTTTACGATTATTTTGCAGGACTGATACAGGCATAGCACAACTTTCAAACCGTAATTGGATGTGAACAGTGGGCATTATATACTTCTGGAAAGCTGTACAGTGCATGGATCATAAAGAATCTAAGATTTTTTCCTTTCATGTAAATGGTAACAGTTTTATCATCTTAAAGTTTCCCACCATAGTGAGTGGGATACAAAAGCTGCAACACACACTATGTAATCAAAAGTATTAAGGCCCCCCCCCCCCCGAAACATGTGTTGTTCATATCAGGTGCATTGTGCTGCCAGGTACTCCAAATCAGTGACCTCAGTACTCATTAGACATCGTGAGAGAGCAGAACGGGGCGCTCCGCGGAACTCACGGACCTCGGCGGTGGTCAGGTGTAAGGGGTGTCTCTTTTACCATACATCTGTACGCGCGATTTCCACACTCCTAAACATCCCTAGGTCCACTGTTTCCGATGCGATAGTGAAGTGGAAACGTGAAGGGACACGTACAGCATGAAAGCGTACAGGCCGACCTCGTTTGTTGACTGACAGCGACCGCCGACGGTTGAAGAGGGTCGTGATGTGTAGTAGGCAGACATCTATCCAGACCATCACACAGGAAATCCAAACCGCTTCAGGATCCACTGCAAGTACTATGCCAGTTAAGCGGGAGGTGAGAAAACTTGGATTTCATGGACGAGCGGCTGCTCTAAAGCAACACATCAAGCCAGTAAGTGCCAAACGACACCTCGCTTGGTGTAAGGAGCTTAAACATTGGACGACCGAACAGCTGAAAATCGTTATGTGGAGTGACGCATCACGGTACACAATAAGGCGATCCGATGGCCGTGTGTAGGTATGGCGAATGCATAGTGAACGTCATCTGCCAGCGTATGTAGTGCCAACAGTAAAATTCGGAAACTGTGGTATTATTGTGTCTTCGTGTTTTTCGTGGAGAGGGCTGGCACCCCTTGTGGTTTTGCTTGGTACTGTCACAGCACAACCCTACACTGATGTTTTTAGCACCTTCTTGCTTCTCATTGTTGAAGAACAAATCGTGGAAGCTGACTGCATCTTTCAATACGACCGAGCACCTGTTCATAATGCATGGCCTGTGGTGGAGTGGTTCCATGACAATAACACCCCTGTAATGGTCTGGCCTGCTCAGAATCCTGACCTGAATCCTATCGAACACCTTTGGAATGTTTTGGAAGGTCCATTTCGTGCCATGCCTCACCGACCGACATCGATACCTCTCCTCAGTGCAGCACTCTCTGAATAATGGGCTGCCATTGCCCAAGAAAGCTTCCAGCACCTGCGAGAGTGGAAGCTGTCATAAAGGCTATGGGTGGGCCAACACCATATTGAATTTCAGCATTACCGATGGAGGAAGCTACGAACTTGTAAGTCATTTTCAGCCAGGTGTCCGGATATTTTTGTTCAATAGTGTATGTCGTATGAGGGCTATTCGGAACGTAAGGTCCTATCGGGTGCGAATTGGAAACCACGGTGAAAAATCGCTTGAAACATTGCACATATGTGTTGGGCAGTGTCTCTAGTGTGCCTGTCGATCGCGTAACGGCCCTCTTTTCGCTTGTAAGTGCACAGAGAGCACGTAAGGCTGGCTGTAACAGTAGGGCCTCCTTCCAAGAATGAGGGGGTGGTGGAGATTTCGCCTGATCTCATGCAGCCCACATAGCATAACTGTCATGACAGTCCTCGACCGTACTCTACAGTGGCAATGAAGATGCTGGCTATGCAGACAACACTTTGACATAGAGAACGAACTGTAGACCGGGGTAGATAAGCGTCGGAAAGCAGAGGCAGCTGCCTCCTCTGTCGAGGTTATTGGAAAGTTGATGCAAACCTACAGGAAGTCTAAGTGAGAGCGGTGACTATGTAGAGAAGTAGCTATAAACTGCAGCAAACTGTTGCAAATAGAACACTTTCTTTATTTTCACAGTGGTTTCTATTCTGCCACCTGTCGGACTTTACTTTCCACATAGCCCTCGCACTACTATTAATGCTTTGTAATGTAGCTTTTTATTCGACAAGTAGATTCAGTTTCATCACTTCTGCAATATCTTATTATGTCCACGTACTTTATGCAGTTTCCATAACTCAATGTCTTCTCTATTTTAGCATCTTTTTGTTTCGTTACCCATGTGCAGAAGGAACAAGTTTTGTGATGTCTGTTGTAGTGTGCGGTATCCTTAAACCTAAAATGGACCATTCCGCCGATTAGTACGTTGTGTAGTACGTACTTAGTGCACGTGAAATACAGCGAAATTTACAAAATAACAACAGAAATAATCGACGAATGCGAGGTTCAGTAAAACATATTCAACTTGATTTTGGCAAATTACGTATTAATCTACTTTATGACTCTTCCCGTATGACTTCTCAAATTATAAATCTATCATATATGTTTACTGAGTTTTAAACAACAATTTTTTCCATACAGCACCAAACATTTAGTGCCCACAGGGTGATGCCTCAGCATAAAAGCTTGTAAGAACCACCTGACGGTGGATTTAAAAAAAAAAATCAAAGCTGGTAATGGCTGAATGCAAATAAACTTTTGTTATATCGTACTTGTGCCTGGTTCTGCATTATGATTATAATATACTACAGCCGCGTTTCTCAAAATGTTTATCCCCGACAAGATAGCTTGGGAATCTAAAATTTCCAGTACTGATCCTAGACTGCTGTACTGGGTTATCCAGCGTTGCGGTCAACTTTTCGCAGTTCGTCTTAGCCATTATTATTGATGTTGTCGCTACTCTTAGTGCTACTCGCCAGAGGCAAGAGTTTGTTTTCCATTAGTGATGCTAACGGACCAGGGCATCTTATTCCGTTAGATGGTCTGCGGCAAAAAGTCCCGTGATGAATAAACGTCCCGTCCCGCTGCTGAGCTGTCCGAGACAAAGGCAAGAACTACCGACACTTCCTTATTGAAGGCAGGAGGAAATTGCAATCTGCGTCGCAGCATTAACGCATTCGCCTGATGAGACAGCGGACCGCTGCTGGTGGAAACGATTGTGTCTCTGGAGGCTGAAAGGCTGTGTCATCCTCTTAATACTGTTATTTCGCTATTATACGGTCACGTTTCGAAAGTTTGCCTCTCACTGAGGTAGCTAAAACAATGACTGAACTCTTTCATCAGACCCCTTGAAGATGCTAATAGTATTTCGGATTAGTCAGGATACGATGCTGCAATGAACAAAGCGTTCTTTGCATAAAAAAGTGCTTGCTGTGCGTACAACTCATACGATTCCGTGAAATCACTGTAAATAAAGATATCACTAACGACATATGATCATTGTGTTGTCTGTAACTGATTTAGTCTAAAGTATCTGTGCTAAAATAGTCATTTACAAGGTATTCTATACACTGTTTAACATCATTCGACTACTCTCGAAACTTATCTTAATTATGACAAAACTCATCTCTGACCTTCTGCCCGTCATAATTTTCCATATAATAGTGCTTCAACGGAGACATTTACCAAGAGTTTACGTGTAAGACAGGGACAGTCACTGATCATAAACGGCAGCAAAAAAAGTGGCCCCGTAACTTTACACAGATAAATGTCCTGTTAATATGAAACTTGTGACTCACATTAATTGTTAAAATTATGCGATGAAAACACAAACACAACCGTGTTTTCTACTCGGCTATAGATGTCAGCTATTAACGGATTCTGGTTGTGGTGAGCAGTCTTCAGGAGTTAGCGGCTTTCTTAGTAAATGGCAGTGTCATGCAGTGCAATAAAACAAAAGGATATGTTTAGCTAAATAAGTGCATAAGCTTCTACAACCAGTGCTAGTTTACATAATATCCTTTCTAAAGTACCACTCTGATTTACATTATATCAGCTGCTACTGTTTCAGTTACCCTACCATTTTTTTATTACAGTTGTCAGGTATGGCCGAATGATAGTGTCATTTGCTTGTGATTGAAACGTCCTGCGTCTCGGCTCGATCCCAGCCATTGCTTGGATGTCGAATAAAAAGCGTCAGTAATGGCGGCCGGAGACTGGCATAAAAAGTCGCGCATGTTTTTACAACGGCCTTGTCAAATAGGACAGAAGGGAGGACAGAGATTTGTGGCAGTTTCTTGCCCTGTGGTGGGAAACTGGCTCTGAATGGCGGAAAAACCAGCAATGATCAACGGTATGGGGATGTAAAAGGCAATGGAAACTACTGCAACAATGCTGCACAGTGTGGATCCACAGGGCGTGCGAAATGTAAGTGAGAAGAAAGGTGTCATGACAAAATCACCTTTGGCAAAAGATTCCGGGTTTGCCTCATTCACATCTTCGGGAGGAGACTGACAAGGGGGAGGTAACCACGACGAAAATATTGAGCAACCAGAGAAAGCGTAACGTTCTACGAGACGGCGCATGGAATATCAGAAATGTGAATGCGGTACGGAAGCTACACTGAATCGTCAAAGAAACTGGTATAGGCATGAGTATTCAAATACAGAGATATCTAAACAGGCAGATACAGCACTACGGCCGGTGAAGCCTGTATAAGACAACAAGTGTCTGGCGCAGTTATTAGATTGGTTACTGCTGCTACAATGGGAGATTATCAAGATTTAAGTGAGTTCGAACGTGGTGTTATAGTCGGCGCACGAGCGATGGGACACAGCATCTCATAGGTAGCAATGAAGTGGGTTTTTTCCCGTTCGACCATTTCACGAGTGTACCGTGAGTATCAGGAATCTCTGATATCGCTGCGGCCGGAAAGGATTCTGCAAGAACGGGACCAACGATGGCTGAAGAGAATCATTCGACGTGACAGAAGTGCAACCCTTCCGCAAGTTGCTGCAGATTTCAAGGTTGGGCCATCAACATGTGTCAGCAGGTGAACCATTCAACGAAACTTCATCGATATCGGCTTTCGGAGCCGAAGGTCCACTGGTATACCCTGATGAGTGCGTGAAACAAAGACTTACGCCTCGCCTGAGACCGTCAACACCGACATTGTACTGTTGATGACTGGAAACGGTTTTGTCTGGTCGGACAAGTCTCAAATTGTGTCGAGCGGATGGATCCGGAGACAACCTCAAGAATCCATCGACCCTGCATGTCAGCCGAGGACTGTTCAAGCTGGTGTAGGCTCTGTAATGGTGTGACGCATGTGCAATTTCATTGTTATGGGACCCCTGACACGTCTAGATACGACTCTGACAGGTGACACATACGTAGGCATCCTGTCTGATAACCTGCATCCATTCATGTCCATTGTGCATTCTGATGGACTGCAATTACAGCAGGGCAATGCGACACCCCACACTTCCAGAAATGCTACAGAGTGGCTCCAGGAACACTCTTCTGTATTTAAAGAATTCCGCTGGCCTCCAAACTCTCCAGTCATGAAAATTATTGAGCGTTTGTGGGACGTCTTGCAACGGGCTGTTCAGAAGAGATCGCCATCCCCTTGTACTCTTACGAATTAATGGATAGCCCTACAGGATTCATGGCGTCACTTCCCTCCATCACTGCTTCAGACATTAGTCGAGTCCATTCCACGTCGTGTTGCGGCACTCCTGCGTGCTCTCTGGGGCCCTACCCGATATCAGGCACGTGTACCAGTTACTTTGGCTCTTCAATGTAGAATACCAAAAAAGGAAAGTGCAAAGGCTGAGTCTATAACTGGTGGGTTCAGTTACGTGATATGGAAATTGGGACTCGTGGTCAGAGAATACATGGTATTATCAACAGCAGCAGAAAACGGTGTAATGGAAGTAGTATACGTTTTAGTTGAGAACAAGTCATTGATAGAATTATTCTCAGCAGAAGCGAAACCTACAACAGAAATTCGTGTATACGTGCTCGGTTTCAGATATAGAAGACTGTGAAGGTATGTAAGGCAATCAGAGATTCCGAAATCAGACGCTCGATTACAAGGCTTGCTATGAGCAGAAAGAGACAGTGAGCAAAAATTAATAGTTACGAAGAGTGGGATAAACTTTAAGAGAACCATCAGGTAGAATCAGCGTGCTAATAAGTGAAATACTGATGTATTTTGGAATGATGATGTTCGTTTGAAGTTGTCTGAGCCTGCAGATTCTGCCATAAAGAGTACAACAAAAGACAGTTCGACTGATGATTAATGAACACAACATGGCAGCCACAGAAGTGGGACAGACATATGTAGGTACAAGGGAACACCTGGAAGCAGAGTAAATACTTCAGTTGGTCGGCGAAAGATGTAAGCACAAAAATGCTAAGAAAAACTCAGGAATACAGCAAGAAAGTCACTTGGGAATAAAAAACTGGACGTGCACTCAAGTTACTGCGGTATGCCTACAGGAAAAATGTGAATAAATAGAAGAATGAATTATCGTCGGTAGGAGAGGTTCAGGTCTTAACAATACGAGTGCAGTGGGAGTTTCACTCTTAAAAGTAGATAAGAGAGTGAATAGGTGGAAAGAATATATTGATGATCTCTACGACGGCGGAGGAACTTATGAAGTGATAGAAGAAGAAACTGTAGGCAACCAAACGACTGTTCAGTATGGACAGGATACTGTAGTGCCTGTGTTGTTAATAAAAACTACGCAATGTTCCTTCGGTCATGCTTGCATGTATGCGGTGACTACACACTTTATGAAATACATTATATGTATTCACAGTTGCGAATGCGAGCAACCATCAGCTGTATAAGGGAATGACGATGACAAAAATTTGTGCTGGACCGGGACTCGAATGCGGATCTCTATTTTACGTGAGCGGCCGCTTTAACCGCTTTTTTTTTTACATGCTTTCATGACAGATGCTCTATCCTACCTTTTCTCTTTTTTTGCAAGTGCTCTACCATCTTTTTATTTTTATATTTATTATTTATTTTTTATTTTTGTCTTCCTTGTAGAGGACAAAAGGAACATACAACTACTACATGATCAAAAAGTTGCAGCAATGAGAAAACAAATAAAAACCTCTAGTGTCTTCATAAAATAACACAATATTCCTTGAAAACGTAGAACATAAATACGTATACTTTCTCAACATCCCTTTTTTTTTTACGTGAATAACTTTACAGTATCACCTTCAGCAGCAACGCAACTTTTGCTTTTTATTTTATTTTTATGGGGGAGCACAGGAGAAAGAAAACAAATCGGCTGCGTTCAGTTCATAGTGCTGTGTAATGTGGGATAAAAACCGCAAATTGGCATTCATAAGAAGAAGAACAACACCAAAAATGCAACAGGAGCGTAATATGTAAGAAATTGTCCACGCAACCTGTAAGTACAGTTCGAAACATTACTACTTAATAGGAAATACCAACCACCGGAACTGTTTATAACCTATAGGCACTGTGACAAAAATGTAAATTAAATAGCTAACATATGTACATATTGCGGGCCACTGATGATGCCTTGCAGAAAATAAAGGCGATACGCGTATGGCACTAAAATTGTGTTTTATTCAGTTGCTGTCAGACGGTCCATAAGTAAAAATTATCTGTATACCGTAATAACGTGAGTGAACGTCGGGGGAGTTGCCATTCGGTCCACCGCTGCGTTGAGAAATGCGTGACTGACGCAGTCAAAGGTTTGTTTGAAGTCGACGGACATGAAAGTGCCTGGCAGTCGCGAGTGTGTTGCCACAGCGATCACATCTCGATATTCACTGAGGGCTGTCTGTATATTACGATCGCCACCTAAGGATGTATGTTCATGGGAAACAATGTCTCGTAATACATGTTTGAGTCGCACAGCTACAAGGCGTGTGAAAATCCTGAAGTCGGAACTGAGTAACGTGTTTAGCTGATAACTGTGGAGTCGTGTTTCTCCTCCAGGTTTCGGGACTGGTACGAGTAAGCCTTCCATGAACGTTGGTGGCGGGAGTGCCGCGCTGGACAAAAGCTCCCAGTACATGTCCCTCCATCGTGGCAACATCACATCTTGGGAGGTTCTGTAAAATTCGAGAGGTAAATCATCCGGGCCGGGAAACCGATTCGGTGATCCTTTGCCCACAGCGCCATGGACGTCGTCGGTGGTCACTCGCGCAGTCAGGAGGGTTGTAGCCGCGGTGTTTAGTGTAAAATGTATCTCCAGAGCAACCTCAGCAATAGCCTCTGAACCGGCAGGTACTTCTTGATAGAAAAGTCTATAGTGCGTTGTGAAAGCATCCGCAATGGTAGCTTGCGAAGTCAGCCGTCGTCCATCAGGTAGGCCTGAAGTTGTCACTAAAGCCTGTCGGCGTCGACGAACATTTTGAACAATATGATGCATAGAATGTTCTTCACCGTTAATCCTATCTTGGCTGCGTGCTCGTACAATGGCTCCCTCTAGACGGCACCTGGTCAAGGTTAAAATCTTTGCCTTGATGCGTTGAGCTTCTTTTAGACGATCCGGGGATGGAGGATGATCCACGAGCTCACATAGTTCGATATAGTAGAAATCTGTTGTGTGGCGACTCCACGTGGCTTTGGCACTGCCATAGTGCGTCAAGGTGCGTCAGATGGCACAATAACCATTATTGCAGCGTAGTCTCCTAACGCATGATGCGTTAAATACAGGTGTGCCATGTGTCGGTGACCTGTTGTCGACATTCAGGGTCCCGCAGTAGCGTGACGTTGAGGTTCCAAGGTCCTGCACTGCGCTCTATAGATTGCCTATGTACGTTTATGGTAGAGATGTAGATGTCATGATCCGAAAACGCAAACGGCCAGCGTTCCGCGTAGAGTAGAACGGATTTCAGTGTCAGAGATGTATATTCTATCGAGTCAGCTGGCGGAGTGGCTCGTGTGTATGCTCCGGACGGTCGCCGTTTACCACACTCCAAGTTTCGAGGAGACGAAGGGAGCGGGCGAGGAAGAGAAGTTCCGGACTTGTGGGGAAATGAGGGTATTGGTCTGTACGCTCGAGAACACAGTTGAAATCTCCACCTACTACGAGCTGATCATATCTGTCAAGTAATAAAGGCGTGATATCTTCGAAGTAGAACTGGGAGCGATCCCTCCGTTTATCAGTGCCCGATAGGGCGTAAAGGTTTATGATTTTCATTCCTTCGACTGTTATAGCCACCCCTCGCACCGTTGGGAGATATGTGACATCGGAAACTTCAATCCCTTCTCGGGGGAGGATGGCTGGGCCTGTGTGTTCCTTAGCTGCCGGGATGGCGTACATCTCGTATCTATAACGCCCCGGACCAAGTTGCTGTACTCAGTTCTTGTAACAGGGCGATGTCGATGTCCACTGCTCTTAGCGCGTCACGGAGCAGTTGAAGTTTAACGTAGAAGCTGATGTTATTAGCGTTGATGGTAGCTATTCGGTATGCCTGATGGGGGATTCCTGCCGTCGATAGGTTCGTAGCTGGTGAAGATTGTCGTGGTGGATTCTGGAACTCCATAGAAGTCTCAGAAGTCGTCGTAGAAACATCCCCTGTTCTGGTGTTGGTCCAACGGAGGAACAGATCGCATTTCCGCATCGGGTGGAGGTGGGAAATTCGTGTCATACGCCCATGAAAAATGTCCGTCAGTTTCAACATCGGTGAGAGGTGGCAGCGCTGGCCGAGTCGGCTGAGTTGCGTCGGTGATGATGAGCGTGCTACTTACTAGGCAAATAAAACACGTCAGGTAACTACAGATAATTTATCATTACAACTGTAAAATTTACCGTTATGCTTCGTATGTTTGGTTATGTTAGATTGTTTATGAAGTCAGATAGTTTTATAATAGTATTTTCATGGGTCAATGTTCACAGAAAAAAGGAAATTTTCATCAGATCAAATTACTGTATGCACTTTAATGTCCACTCTGTTTATTTCTAAACGAGAGGCAGCTTACAGGTTTGACAGTCGTGGCCTTTTCTAAAATATTCTTGTATGTTTCCAGCCTGCTTATGAAACATGCCTTGTAAATTGTAACTTTATTTCGAGTTTTGTGTGGGTCAGATAAATTTTAATATATTACCAAAGTTACAGACTTCAGGTATATTGCAAAACCAAAAGTGATGATCCACGTCCCTGACACATTGCAAGAGTGCTGTGGTATACACTGCCTATCTGTCTCTCTCTCTTTCTTCATCGAAAGCACCCAGTGCTGTCACTCTTCCCAGCACTTAATTTGCCTTTTCGGGTAGTTCTTATGAGGTCTCATAATATAAGGATTGCAAGTTCTGCCTTTCTGTAGCCTGGATATGTTTAAAACAAATAAGTCGCTTTTGTCGTGAAACATTTGTGTCATTCACAAAGGCGTTGTAAAACGTAGCATTTCTTCGGCACCGCCAAAAAGTTAAAAAAGTAAAGACCACTAACAATCATCGACCCATCAGAGAGGTTGATGGTAGTATGTCATACGTTTCATGTGTGATAATTTGGGATTTGAAATGGGGAGAATGTTGAGAAATATTTAAATTTAGACAAAAATTAATTCAAAATGAACAAAGCCTAGGAATCGCTGAAAAATGTTCTAGGTGATCGGGAATAGCTTAAATGGGTCATAAATGGCGAGGATATGAATATATGGGAATAGCGTCAAAGCTTAGGCCCAAGGGTCTTGGCGGAAGCTTCCTGAAATGCGAATGCCCAGAGAAGTTCGTCACCTTAGACCCGATGGACGTTCTGCTGAGTTCGTTTTGGTTCTGCAGCGTAGTTTGCCGTACGTTCTTCACACAAGACCATGTAGTCAACGAGGAATGCTCTCTGAAGTTTCCTTGAAGCCATCTGATGAAAATGTCCATAGTTGGGCGAACTGGTTCATGAAAACAGCCCCAAAGTGATGCAATGTTTACGTATCATTGCTTATTTGCTACTCTTTCGCCAAAGCCGATGTTACGGTGCCTTAGACCCTGTATTCTCCAGACGTGATCCTTTTTAACTCATTTCCGATCCAGAACCCAAAACAACCATCAAGGTATGACATTTTGTTAACACTGAAGAGAGGAAGAACCACCGAAGGAGGTAAACGCCGAACGTAAAATTGCGCTCCTGAAGTGCATGGAATTTCATAAATAGCACTAGAACAAATGTATAATACTTCTCCTGGAGCACAATGAAGCAAAACATGTTACTATTGATTAAATGTCTATCTTTATTTCTGAAACACGTAAAAATTGCACGTAACGATTGATCAAAGTATCCCGTTAACGAAACAATAGATGTAGATACTAAATTCATTAGTTTATGCAGCAGCAATGCGATGGATAGTTCTTTAGTTAACTTACAATCGACTGTTCGAGTTGGCGTCTCATTAACAAGCGGTGTTGAAGATGCACGTGATTCAACATAAATAGTACATCACTGAATAGCAAGTTCTTAAAATCGCTGTTAGAACAGTTGTTTTTTCCTGTAGTTCAATGACCTCTGTTCATGTTCTACTAAATTTGTTCTACTGTACAGATTAAAACAAGTATATAAGCAAAAAATGGTTCAAATGGCTCTGGGCACTATGCGACTCAACTGCTGAGGTCATCAGTCGCCTAGAACTTAGAACTAATTAAACCTAACTAACCTAAGGACAGCACACAACACCCAGCCATCACGAGGCAGAGAAAATCCCTGACCCCGCCGGGAATCGAACCCGGGAACCCGGGCGTGGGAAGCGAGAACGCTACCGCACGACCACGAGATGCGGGCTCAAGTATATAAGCAATGTGGTTTTGTATTAAATATCCATTTTGCGTCATTTCAATCAAATGCTCAATCACGTCATCTATCACTTCCGGTATGTTAATATTAGTTGCCAGAGTTCGCAGTGTACAGTCATCCTCCTTCTGAAATGTGATATTTTTTGTGCGTTTACTTGGTTCTTGCAAAATGATATGGGAGTCTGTTTTAAGCAAACGCGTTGATATTTTCTCGAAGTAACTCCTAGTCGAAGACTCTGAAAAGGTAATCAGTTGGTTAGGTTCCACTGGAAGAGACTTTGTGTTTATTTAGACGAACGTAGAGGCTTAAAACCTCATAAAGAGACATTGTTATACCACCATGAAAGAAAATTTTCATATTCCGCTGTAAATACTGTAATTCAGTCCCCATTCTCATACTGGTTTTTTAGGCAAAGTAGTAATCCCTTTATCACCTGTAGGAGTGACATTCATGTGGGCGAAGTTGTCAAGCAACATTTTATACGATGTTTGTGTGAAATGAGACATATGGATAACTGTCAGCTAACAAGCAGCAGAATTCTGGATTACCGACGTCCCTATAAGGAGGACTCATAAAAGAACTCTGAAAAAGATGCCAGCTTGGCAGGAAGGTCAGGCAGTAAAGTTTGTCGGTAACATTAGGACCATGCTCACCTTCCTCGAGAGCTAGCCTCCAAACTCGATGGCCTCCGTTGCGAGGCGGGCCCGCGGCGCGGAAATACGTTAATCCCGCAGCGCCGCCAGGCCAGTCTTATCTCGAGCACTGGAATTTACATCTACTGCCTACTAACGTCCTTCTCCGCCTGTATTTCTTCCTTCTTCTCTGAATTTTCTTTTACGTGAACTCCAAGGCCCGCATTTGCCTTAGGCAAAAATAATATCCGTTCCAGCAACGTTACTAAAATAAAAGAAAAAATTAGAAAAGGTTACATCAATATCCATACTCTGCAAGCTGCATTATGGCGTATGGCGGAGACTAATTTATGACCACTTGAAAGCAGCCTCTTGATATGCAGTTTCATTTTTGTTCTCACTATTTTTGCTTCTCTTCAGTCAGAAGTTGTCTTTACGTTGCTTTGCGTTGTAACGGGATATCTTCCTCTAGCATTACTTTTCCTCAACAGTAGTAGACGATATCAGTATTATTTTTCTAATTTTGGAGAGGTCAGTATTACCTCAGTTGCTTTTCTGAAAACTTTAATATAATTCTATAACAGTATGTTACATTTCAAGCTAAAATTTATGAAAAGGAATTACTGTATTTTCGATGTTATAATCAGTAAGTACTAGTTCTGAATGAACAGTAAAAATTATTCATTTTAGAAACATTTGAAATTACGAACTACTGGCAAACTTAAAATTTCTACATTAATTACGCAAAACTGTACTGGAAACTTCGGTTATTTCGGGATTCAGTTATGAAATAATCATCAAAAGTAATAATGTAGCAGAAACTAATAGAAATTCATTTGTCAAGAAAAATTCTAAACCGTTTAGAATATTATTTCCGCTGAGTGAGACATGCCTCTGATGTGACCGGCGGCATTTTTGTATTTTGTACGAACAATGTAGTTTCTGCTTTGTTAATGTGAAAAATCAAAAGACTGTGTGAAATACCAAAATGTGACAAAATATATTAACGCAACAAAAAAACTCTGCAGCAACGGTCTTCAAATTAATTTGGATCAATTCAACCTTGAGGACCTAAAATGTGAGACTATCAGCTTCAAGACCTGTGGGGTCGAGTGTAGGAGTGTGGGTTCGCTTGAACATCACTTTTGTACGTTTTGCTTGAATAACAAGAAAACTGCGGCCTGTAGCGAATACGTATCCCAGTTAAGCTACATTAAGTTTCCTACAACAAGGTCCAGGTCATTTGCTCTGTAGGATTAATTGTCTGCACGTAGTTAGCAAGAGTAAATGAAAATCTCGTGCGAGGCTTACGGAGGTTAGCTATTACATTGCTGGTTGCATAAAATGACAGCGGTAGGAGGACCCGAATCACTCTGTACAGTGAAGAGTAATGATTCTATTACTGTGACAATCAAAGGCACTACCTAGACTTCGAAATACTTCTACGTAAAAACAGGGTGTCTACACCTAAATACCCTATTTTTTTAGGCGATTTAAAAATAGCAGATCTTTCTTTGTTTCATAATGAACAAAGCACGTGGATATAGCCACTGTTTAACTACAAGCATTTCAGCAATGACGTGTCCGTTGGGTGCAGAAGTACCTGAAGTTACTACTTAGTTTTTATCAACGTTTGGCGTGTTTTCAATGTTTTATTGTAGTCCGTCCATTCGAAAATGGCGTCAGTTCAGAAGAAGGCACAATTGTGCTTTGGTAGACAGAATTTAAATCCATCGTTATGTTGTGAAGGAAGTTTCGTTTTCTTTACAGAATGTAGCTCCAGACGCTAAGCGAAGAAAAAAGCATGGCATAAGAAATTTATGGACACTGACAGCATTCTGAAGCAACATCCAGGGCACCGAGGTAGCTCTAAAGAAGAAGTTGAGAATGTCCGCCAAGTGTTCCAACGAAGTCCACGAAAATCATCAGTTCGTTAAATTTGATACGAACTTCAGATTCCACGTGCAGTTGATGGTAAGGTCTTCATAAAACATTTTCGTCGACCGCAATCCTGCTTTCTTGTCAAGTGTAGTGTTTCCTCATGTTACATTTCACATCTCTAGATTTTTGATTAAGCATAACGTTCGCATTGGGGGTCAAAAATCCCATACAGTATCGGGGAAAAAGTGGGAGAGGGCTCGAAAGTGAATGTTTGGTGTGGCCTCAGTGCGACGAAATATTTGGACCGTTCTTCTTTGCTGAAGAGACTGTCACAGGAATGATGTACCTAAGCACGCTGGAGATGTTCGTTTTCCCCCAGGTTGAAGACTTGCCTCCAAACCTTTGGTTTTAACAAGATGATGCTCCATCTCGCTGGTCGTTGGATGTTTGCAAAACTCCGAATCGATCATTTCCAGGAGGACGGAGTGGATCTAATGGAGCCCTGAACTGGCATCCTCGTTCCTCTGAAATTACGCTATTGGTTATCTTTATCTGGGGTTACGTGCAGAACATCGTTTTTGCCCCTACAGTGCAGGACCTTCGAGACCACCGTACTCGAGGTGTGGAAGTCATCAGTGACATCCCTGCAGTCATGTTGCACCGGCCCTGGATTAAAACTGAATACAGACTAAGTATTCTTCGCGTCACTAGAAGGGTGGTCATTGAAGTGATATGATTTGATGTAATTTTTTTAACTTAATATGGTCGAGGGACAAAGTAGAGAGGATATAAAATATAGACTGGCAAAGGCAAAGAAAGCGTTTCTGAAAAAGAGAAATTTGTTAACATCGAGTACAGATTTGAATGTCAGGAAGTTGTTTCTGAAAGTATTTGTATGGAGTGTAGCCATGTATGGAAGTGAAACGTGGACGATAAATAGTTTGGACAAGAAAAGAATAGAAAATTTCGAAATATGGTGCTACAGAAGAATGCTGAAAATTAGATGGGTAGATAACATAACTAATGAGGTATTGAATAGAACTGGGGAGAAGAGGAGTTTGTGGCACAACTTGACAAGAAGAAGGGACCGGTTGGTAGGACATGTTCTGAGGCATCAAGGGATCACAAATTTAGCATTGGAGGGCAGCGTGTAGGGTAAAAATCGTAGAGGGAGACCAAGAGATGAATATACTAAGCAGATTAAGAAGGATGTAAGTTGCAGTAAGTACTGGGAGATTAAGAAGCTTGCACAACATAGAGTAGCATCGAGAGATGCATCAAACCAGTATCACGACTGAAGACCACAACAACAACAACAACAACAACAACAACATGTACGAGGGTTGCCCAGAAAGTAATGAACCGCATTTTTTTGTCGAACAATTCCTTATTGGACACAACAATATTATGAAAAGGGAAGTTGCCACTCACCATATAGCGGAGATGCTGAGTCACAGATAGACACAACAAGAACTCTGTCACAAATAAAGATTTCGGCCATTAAGGCCTTCGTCAACAATAGAAGTAAACACACTCACACACACACACACACACACACACACACACACACACACGTAAACACAACTCAAATACCACGACTGTAGTCTCAGGCAAATGAAACCACACTGCGATCAACAGCACCAGTGCTTACAGTATTGTTTCAGTTGCCTAAGACTGCAGTCGTGTCTGTGAGTTTTGTGCCTGTGTGTGTGTGTGTGTGTGTGTGTGTGTGTGTGTGTCTACGTCTATTGTTGACAAATGCCTTAACGGCCCAAAACTTTAGTTGTGACAGGCTTTTTGTTGTTTCTATCTGCGACTCAGCATCTCCATTATACAGGGAGCAGCAACTTTCCTGAATGAGATTTTTCCCTCTGCAGCGGAGTGTGCGCTGATATGAAACTGCGTGGCAGGTTAAACATGTGTGCCGCACCGAGACTCGAACTCGAGACCTTTGCCCGCGAAAGGCAAAGGTCCGGAGTTCGAGTCTCGGTCCGGTATACAGTTTTAATCTGCTAGGAATTTTCAGTAACTTTCCTTTTCATAATGTTACATTTCATCCTGGATTTTCCTTTATTGATCATAAGAGACTTACACAGTCGAAAGAATGGTGTTTTATCTACACACCCTATTTTTCCACGTAATCTCCATGGCCTTCCTCCAGCGCGAAGCAAGGGCATGTACGGCCTGTCGGTACCAGTCCTTTACCTGGTGACAGAGCCAGTGCCCCACTGTGCGAATCACCTCATCATTGACAGATGCAGAGCCAACTGCGGAGTCGTAATGCGTCTGTCCTCACGAATAACAACATGAGCTCGCTGGAACATGTCAGGTATGACAGCAGTGCATGGTCTCCGCGACCGCTGCAAATCGTGGAGCTCCGCGCAAACAGCCTTCTGATGACCTCACCCTTCGTGCCCAGAGGCTAACTGTACTTCTGTCGACAGCAGATGCTTCATAGACCTTGCACAAGCGTTTGCGAATATTCCCCACGGAATATTCTGCAGTGAGAAATTCAACGACTGCACGTTTCTTGTGACGTACATCATCTACAGACGCCATTTTGAAAGAGCCTTTTAGCTGCACTATCTGTCGGAAGTGACGGAAACTTGGCGCTCTCACTCAGGAGACATCAAATAATACCTACGTATCGTTTCGTATTCGTAGTATTGTTTTCGGCTGTGAAAAAAATACGATGAATGAATGAATCTTAGCAACTTATTTTTTAGAAGAAAATTAATTTAATTTTGAGTGGAGGGCATATTGAACATAGGGTATCTCAGTGTAGATGGCCTATAAGGTTAAGCAGAAGTACTATCGTCGATTACAATATAATCTGTTGAGGTGACAACTATAAGAACCCTTACACAGAAAATTAATTATAGTGCTATCTTTGGGGAGCGTCTTAAAGTTCTGAAGTTGAACCATTTCTAATTGCGAAATTCGTCCATTACTTACCACTGGCTGTAATCAAAACTTCCTAGATGATGTGTAAGCACAGTGAACGAAAAATGTAAGTCGCCCCAGGAGACATCATACTCATATCGCGGATGAGGTGCTTCCAGCCTCGGCGATGGCTACAATTCGGCGACGAGGAGAGTGCGCAAGTTCCTGCAGTTACACTGTACCCAGCAGAGGCCACTGATTGATGATTAAATCCCGTAGAGTCACCAAGTTGTAGAAGTGTTAACAGTAACTGAAGTGTTGGCAGAAGTGCCAACACCGTGTTGCTAAAGGAGGCCGAAATGCACGCTTTTAAGCTCACGCAGATTGGCGTGAGGTCTGGAACAAGGTAAAGGAATTGATAGTAGCAAATAAAGTACGTAGTTGATGTAATACTTAACTTTAATCCACAATTGGAGAACATCGCTCTTGATGGTACATGCATCACACGTTAAATATCTATTGATAATGGCGCCTTGCTAGGTCGTAGCAAATGACGTAGCTGAAGGCTATGCTAACTATCGTCTCGGCACATGAGAGCGTATTTGTCAGTGTAGCGTCGCTAGCAAAGTCGGCTGTACAACTGGGGCGAGAGCTAGTAAGTCTCTCTAGACCTGCCGTGTCGTGGTGCTCGGTCTCCAATCACTGACAGTGGCGACACGCGGGTCCGACGTATACTAACGGACCGCGGCCGATTTAAAGGCTACCACCTAGCAAGTGTGGTGTCTGGCAGTGACACCACAGTAACGTTTCACCTACTGTACTAAATAGTGATTTAGTGGGCCGGTGAAGGTACGATAGGGAGCTTCACTGTCTGTCCAGTGAGCTACGTATTCTTTCAGCCATTCGGAAACAGCAACTGTCATTTTGAACGATGGGAGTGTCCACATTCTCATCACGATTAATACGAGGGGCGTTCTGTAAGTAATAGAACACTTTTTTTTCTCAAGATAGATTAGTTTTATTTCAGATTACATTACACCATATTACTCCCCAATCCTTGGAGTAGAAAACGTTATGTCTGTTCACTGCTGCGGCAGTACGACACCTTATTGAGAGGGCCACTACGCCAGCATGGTATCACTCCAACGGTTGACGTCGGAGCCTACGTCTTGCTGCGCCAATTCCCATCATCCACGTACTGCTTCCCGCGTGTTGCATCTTTCATTGGGTCAAACAGACGAAATCGGTGCGAGATTCGGGTTGTAGGGTTCAAATGGCTCTGAGCACTATGGGACTTAACATCTATGGTCATCAGTCCCCTAGAACTTAGAACTACGTAAACCTAACTAACCTAAGGACATCACACAACACCCAGCCATCACGAGGCAGAGAAAATCCCTGACCCCGCCGGGAATCGAACCCGGGAACCCGGGCGTGGGAAGCGAGAACGCTACCGCAAGACCACGAGATGCGGGCGGGTTGTAGGGTGGTGAGGCTCAACAGCCCAGTGAAGTTTTGTGAATTCTTCTCGCGTACTCAGATTTGGGTGACGTCTTGCTTTGTCATAGAGAAGAAGAGTTTCGTTTGCATTTTTGTGGCGCTGAACACGCTGAAGCCCAACATTGCAGGTGCCAAACTGTGTGCTGTCGGGCGGCACGCGAGGGTTCGGACAGTTTTGCGCGACCTTGATGATGACAGGTGCCTCGCCCAACGACTCATCGTCCTTTTGTTCACTGTCATGTCTCTGAAGACTTTCTGGAAGTGCTACGAATATTTTCGATGCTCTGCTTTTCCGACAGTTTCAACAACGGGCCTCTGCTTGTAACGCAACTCGATTGCAGACGCCATTTTGATGGCTACTGTAACGTCGCGAATCAATACGCAGTAGCATTTATTGCACTACTTTGCAGTACGGCTCGTAGCTTTGGAGCCGTTGGCGGTCATAGAAACAGTCGCTTGTATTTTAGCGTGACTCATTCGCGCCTGTCACTAGCCTAGACGTGGGAAGCGGTACCTGTGTCAATTGGAGCGACAGAATATTAAAGCCCCTAAGAATCTAAATAAACTATATTAGTTAACTAATATTAGTTAAAAGTAAATATACTGTCCTTTGCTGTTCAAAAGAAGATTGCGTAAAAATCTCAGCTTTCTAGCTAGCATACTTTCAGTGTTAGAGAAAATTACCTAAAACACCCCAAACCGACACTTGTAAGATTAAAGTCAGTCAGGATTTATAACAGTTTGTCTTTTAGTATCATTTGGAATCATTACTGAAGTTCACAAATAGCAGAACAATTTATTTAGATTTTCATATTTAAAAACTCTTAACTACTTTTCATTTTTCGTGATAGAAAATTCAGAAAAGGTTATTATTTATTTAATGCGTTGTTGTGTGAGTAAATGAGAGTGAGTGAGAGTGTGTATATGGGACATACGTAAAGATTCAATATTATATGATGTACAGCACTGCATAACTGTGTCATGGGAAAGCTGTGTTTTCCCCACCTTGCTGATGACGTTGTTCAAGGGTACTTGCTTTTGTAAGAAGGCATCCAGAATAGTCGTTTGTAGAGTAATAGTTTTCTAAAGTTATTTCAAGATTAGTTTTCTTTTCGTTTGGTTTTGTTAAACATTTTATTGATTTTTGCATGATGAAGTGAAAAATAGTGATTAGCGTAGGACATTTTTAGCGCGGAAATGATCTCGAAGCAATGTTTTGATTGGCTGGTCAATTTGAACAACCAAGCAGAGTTAAGCATTTCCCGCGCATTGGAAGTAGTTATAGGCTCTGGAAGGAACGGAAATAGTCAGTCGCCAGTCAGCTATCGGACGTGCAGGTCATGTTGAACGCTCCGCCTTTATTATGGGTAAAATGAAGAAATAATTGGCTTCACGCGTCTAGATTGTGTGGCTGTAATAACAGTTGCATATACGGACAGTTTTGTGAAGTCTGGAAATTTTTGGATTGTTTTGTTGGAAAGAAACCGCGGGTGAACTTTCGGCCTTTGAAAAACTCCGCGTGGCATGTCTCATATTCATCTATGGAATATTTGGTGAGCAATTTCTTTATTAGATATCCACTGAAAAAGGACCGAATGTGAAACTCGTATATTGTAGCAGTGTAATGACTGTAAATCCCGTGATAATTCGGGTTGGACTTAAGTACATTCCTGGCTGCCTTGTGTGCGTACTGGGTTGTCTGAACTGTGAGCTGAGGGAAGTGATATTATTCGTTAATTAAACACGGGCTGATGGCAAGTTTTGTTTTTAACCTAAAGAAAAAAAGGAACTTGTTGCAGAATTTTGATACTTTTCTAAAGAGATGAAGCAATCGCCCTCCACCCGAAAACTGTTATAAGATATTACAGGATAGTTTGCTACCAAAGTTTACGCGGACTTTGCAAATGTAAGTGTTGACGGTGTTTTTCTTCGACGATGCTTTTAACGCCGTCTGAACAGTATCTAAGTATGCAGAGAAACGGGCTGGTGATCAGACGCCGTAATGAGGTAGGTGGAACTTGTATAGTGCACAGTACGACGAGAGACAGTGATCAAACAATTACGCCACAATCCTAACCCTCCCCGCCGCACTACGTATAGCACAGCGACGTATCGGAACTTCATAAGGCTATAGGGGCAAAACAAGAATATTCCACGTTGTCCCACAACAATTTCCGCATTTTTTCAAGCGAAATTTGCCGATAAGAGAATGTGCTGAATTACTTACTGAACGCCCTTCGTATGTAGAAACACGAGAAACACCTGTTCACCGAGAATGTCGATATAAATACCCTTGTTCATGTTCACTTTAACCTGGATGAGTAGGTCCTAGTTTTATTATGAAAAACACCTTGAAAACATCACAGAAGCGCCTGTGTCCTTAACTACATCTTCCCCATACCATGAGCTCAACGAGTCTTTGGTTCATCGGTGAGATTGTCGCCTTTTTGATGAAGCAAATTGTGACCCGCCAGACTACGTTGCACTCCTTCAGTTACCTACTGTCCAGATTCTGTGTCGTTTGGCACGTTGTAGACGTGCCATTTAGGTGCCGCTATGAGCAATGGCCTCTTGCGAAGTACTCAGTTCCGAAAGTCCACTGCATGCAGTTTTCTCCGCAATGTTTGCTCGAAATCTGTTTGAGTTGGTCCTGGAGTCATAGACAGCAGCAATTATTCTCTTGATTCAAATCGACTGTCTCTGACATGGCGGGAATCATGCTGCGACTATTCTAATACTCTACTATACTAATCGTGTGTAAATCATCAAAATTGACCAAAACCGGTTATGACAGTAAAATAAAATTTCTTAAACGTATTTTTGACTGGTTTTGTTGCGTCTCAACAATACGTAACCGAATAACAGCCATGGAACTCCAGCAGGGATAAAACAGCCTCACACATTTAGTGTCATTGCCCGTAGCGACGGAGATGTGGTATAGCCATCACATGCGCAAATTTCCAAAAGTGCAGCTGGACCAAGCGTAGCTGTTATGGACAAAAACAGCATACGCTTTGGCTGTTATGTCACATGAATTTCTTGCAGATTATACGTACTACATAGAATGTAGGGATATAATGAGATCTCCTGGACATGTACACTGCAGACTTAAAGGTGCTTGTTAAATAGCCATTTTCAGTTTCTTCAGTCACATTTTTTCTTTGTCTCGCGAGGTAGTCTTTGCTGATACTATGCAAAGACGCTTCTGTGACTAGCATCGACCGCAGACGTTCATGATCTTTAGGGTCTTCCTCACGCTCTCTCTCTCTCTCTCTCTCTCTCTCTCTCTCTCTCTCTCTCTCTGTCTCTGCCCTCCCCCCCCCCTTCCCCCTCTCTCTATCTGTGATGTTTGGAGGCACCTTTGGCCACACGTTTCCGGGTGACTCGTCAATCAGGTCTTAGGTAGCCTGAAAACACTCTGGCTGGTAGGTTTTAAAACACTCTTGGTTCTGGGGAGATGGCTGTCTGGTGTCAAATTCGGCTGCTACGAGCTTGCAGTCTTGGTGAGATTGTACAATTTATTGTGATATAAAGAGATAGCTCATCTGCAAGGGAATACTATTAGATAAATTGTGAGACTCCCATATTTTACAGCTAGTTCTTCTTTGGTTTCGTAGCTAATAATTTGGTTTCAGAATCAGGTATGAGTACCTAATCCTAAAAAATATTTTTTTTCAATTTCTTTCCTTCCGTTTACGTCATTAAATGATATACTTAGAGCCGCATATTGAACTGAGTTCATGTGATGATGTTATATTCAACTGTATGTTCACGTGTCTTTATGGTGCCAAGAGGCCATATGTTACGTTGTTCATATGACAGTCGATTAATTAGATAATTTAAATTCAGCTACTGTTTCTCATTTAATCTTTCCTGATTCATTACTGAGGCACATTACTGGCACAACCGTTTGTCTGCCTCCATTTCATGATCGCGTGTTATGAGTATGCTACATGACTCTCCACTCACTCTTACATTTGCTGAGCTTCATAAAGAATTCCACATCTCACACAGTATCCCCTGCTTTTAACAATCTAAATATGTGGTATTGTCCAAAGATCGCGGTGCCACAACAAATGCGGCACCTCTCTTCTGTACCACAGAAGCTAATTACGTCTCGCTGCATACTGCAACGTGGCGGACCCAGACCCTCTTACAACTTCGCACCGAGACGCCGACATGCAGCCGAGCAGAGCAGCGCTCAGCCCAGTTCCTGACCTACGATCAAGAGACAACATCGACTAGTTAGGACACAACAGTGACTCATGTTGTAGAATGCACTGTAATTACGAGACTTATCAACTTCGTAAGTAACTTGAGAGCACGTACAGGCGAAATTTCATCCCGGTAGTAAAAAAATCGCAGCGGGCTGAAAATTTGTTTCATAACATATCTTGGCATGCTCAATTCAGTGGGCAAATCAAATTTGCTGAATAAAAATTTTCTGTCACTTTTGAATATTTGAATTTTGAAAAAATCGTTTTTTCGAGCCCATAAGTGGAGTTGTTGGTTACCATGGAATGTATTTACAAAAAAGGTTTGAGCCAAAAATGTTTAAAATTCATGAAGGAGAAGAGTTTTTTATTGTAGCCATTTTGATTTTTTTCAAAAAAACCTGAGATATAGTTAGTGTTCTCTCACTAGATAGACACACACAGCACAGAAATTTAATTGAAATATTAATTTTATACGAACATGTCGGTATATGTGCATAAACTGTACGTACATCCGTAATATTGTATGTATATATGCCTAACCGACATGTACATCCGGTATTAGCGTAAATAAATAAGTGTAGCTATAATTTACACACACACGCACACACACATACATACATCGGTTTTTAGGACACAACAGTGACTCTTGTCGTAGAATGCACTGTCATTACATGACTTGTCAACTTCGTAACTTAATACTTCAATTTATTTGAAAAACTCAAAACGGCAGAAATGAAAAAACGCTACTCCTCTACCACTTTAAAATTTTTTTTGGCTCAATGGAGGGTTAACGTTTGGTGTGGGATGCTTTTTACTACAATTATTGGCCCTTATTTCATCAATAGTAGTCTAAACGGCACAGCATAAGCCAATTTTCTCAGACGAATTATTCCTCCCCTTCTGGATGAAGTGCCGCTAAGAACCAGAATGCTAATGTGGTATCAACACGATGGATGTCCAGCACATAATGCCTTGCGTGCACGTCGTGTTCTGAGCCTAACGTATCCTGCCGGATGAATTTGTCGATGAGGAACAGTTACTTGGCCCGCTAGGTCTCCTGATTTAAGCCCTCTGGACTTTTTTCTTTGGGGATACATTAAAGACTTTGTCTATCGCGATATTCCAACAACTCCACAGGACATGCAGGAACGTACCGTGCTTGCTTGTAATTCTCTTTAGCAGGCAACACTGGAAGCAGTAAATAATTCTTTCATTCAACGAGTGCACCAGTGTATCGGTGTCCAGGGTCATCACTTTGAGAACCTTCGAATGTTCCACTCCTGGGAAACAGTACAGAAGAGTCAAAGTCAATTTAGTGTTATGTTTTTACTTGTTTTTCATTTGTTTCCTGACAACTCCAGCAAGTGGATGAGTTTGTGATTCCGGGCTCAAAGTAATGTTGTTTTATGTAATTGATAGCGTTGTGTTTCAGTGAATGGTACACTGTGATACATTTTTGAATAGGTCTTTAGGAGAGGGAATGGAATATCGAATCAAAAATGCAGGGTACCATTTAAGAAAGTCATATCGCTGGTCAGATCATCGTAGTCAAGCAAGCTAGAACGAAAGCAGTCATGATCATTGATGTCCCCCCTGACGGTTAAAGAACATTTGCTTGAAACATTTTGTAATTTGCACATGTACAAACAGTTATTTAGGGTGGTCAGGATAAATGAGACACACACTATATATATATATATATATATATATATATATATATATATATATATATATATTCCCCACATTGGGATTTTAAATTCTTACAGGAATCAATTATGAAGCGGAAAGTAAATATTTATGGAGTTTTCTGTCCAGGGTGGGTGGTGGTTGGTTTTGAGATTCTCAGGGCAAGCTGGTGATAAACACTGGAACACAGTCCAATTACTTCACTTTAGTTTGTTCATACCGCGATACATACACACACTCTCGAGGCAAGGCCTCTGCGTCCATCACTTCTAACGTGACGCAGAAACCCAGAGACTGATGACAGCATGACGCCCTGGGGACCAGAAAAGACCCACTTCTATTCCCCCACACACCGTGCGGACGCAACGGAGACGGGAATGTGTGATGTAATATGTAAATTGAAAATGAAGGACACAATTATCAAACGTGTCAAGACGCATTTTGTTTATTTTTCTTTCATAAGGGCCAAACATTGCATACTGTCGTAGTAATAATATTTTAAGCTAAAGTTTTGTAGTGTATTATTATCATAGATGTTTTATAATTTATTTGCACTTTTCGTACGTTTATAATGTTAGAAAGGTCACTATACTGCAATTTATTTGAAAAAACCAAAAAGGCAGAAACGAAGAAAAGCTACTCTTCTATCAATTTTAAAAATTTTTGGCTCAAAACATTTTTGTGAACACATTCCATAATAACCAACAATTCCACGTATGGATTAGAAAAAAACCTTGATTTTTTCAACAATCTGAAATGCAAAAGTTATCAAAAAATTGTCTTTAGCAAACTGGATTTAACCACTGGATTCAGCACACCAAGATACGTTACAGAACAAATTTTCAGCTCCTTGCGAGTTTTCACTTTCATTTGTGGTCGGTTGAAATTTCACTGGTACCTTCCCTTAAGGGAAACGTTTCGTGAATGTGTGCATCAAGTGATGCTTTACTATTTAAAGGTATTGTAAATATTCGGTACATTCTTGTGGCAATGGATTGTATAAAGTCGGCGAAATCTTTTTATCACTCTTGTAATAAAGTGAAATAATATTTCATATGTTGTAGTTCCATTCCACCATCTCCCAGGGCAATAAAAGAATCCACAATTAGTAGTTGTAGTTTCGTCAGATCGTAATAGTGTCCTTTTATTAATTAACGTACATTCCACTTAACAAGATTGAATTTTCTCATGTTGAGAAATTAGAGGGAGCGATTTGTTTTACTTGGAAACAAATTTTCAGCTGCCAAGATCGCATACATTCGTCTTTGTTTTTGACAACCGGTTTCCCAGCTATAAGACCAGAAAATGACAGTTATATCTGTCGGAACTGGAGGTAAAAAATTAAGACGAATTTAAGCGATCTTGGCAGCTGAAAGTTTTTTCATCAACACAAGTCTCGATGACTGACGACGGTTGAAGTGATGCTAAGGCTGATTGGCCAAAGAGTACTGATTCATTTTTGACAAGCTATTTCAAGGAGAGTATTATCTCGAGGTGTTTGGTACGACTGGGTGAATCATGTATACCCAAATATATCTAGCTGCAATCACATTCAACTGACCTGAAGTCGTATTGATAGTAATTATTCAGGGTTCCATACCTGATTATTGTGATTATAGTATGGATCGACGCCCCCATTGCACGATGACAAACTACAATTAGGATCATGTGACTGATCTTTCACGTTCCCTAATGTACAGTTTCTTGTTCTATACCCGACATGTTTCCATTGTGAGACTTTTGTAGGCATTCACTGCTTACTTCCCTTTCGTTTTTCTTACCAAAGTCAGACTTTGTTTATGTTACCTAGGTTATTACTGAGTCTTTTACAGTGTGTCGTTTATTTATATCAGGTGTGCGTTAGGTTTACCTGGCGCAACTTAAGTCATTTCCTTAAAAGAGCTCAACGCTTACGGTACTCTGAGGCAAACAGCAAACCGTCAACTGTGAAATTACGTTTCATGTATTCCCGAAGGTCTTCCTCAGTAGCCGGCCGACTGCCCGTATGACTCTTCAACCATCTTCATAGAGAACATGTTATCATGCGGTCAAGACCGTTGGTAATGACACAGTCATTAGTTGGGCATTGTTGAGTTTACAGCTCATGATTTTGTTATTTCAGTGTACACTCGTTATAATATACGACTAGTCAGTTAGTCGTCTGGAGGCATGATTTCTATGTCGTTGAGAATGAAACGGGTGGCGATATGCGGAACATTGATCGATTTTAATAATGAGATTAATATCGGTAGGGGTAATACGATGTCAAGAAGGATATAAAATGGTAATAAGGGGGAAGTGCTGGTGTTTTGATTAAGAGTGGCAAAACAGGTTGCAATTAACAATCGTGAGTGTATAATAATAATTTTCAAGTTTCAACTAGATTTTTGTTGTTTTTTTGGAGAACAAACCAGAATGACAATGTCCAGAGTGAAAACGGTGTTTTAAAAATACCAAGGAGTGCCAGTTGGAAGGCTGTGCAGTGATTATATCAACGTATTTTCTCATTGTGAATTACTGAATATAAACCATTCTCGTTCTAATGACTACCTGAATTTAAAATTGTTAATAACTCTACATTTATATCTAAAGAGAAGCACTAGGCATGTGGTCACATCTCTTACCCTTTCTGTGTTTTCATATCTGCGAGCACTACTCTCTAATTACTCCAAAAGTCTTTAATGAAATTAGTGTATCCTGATACACTTTATATTTAAAGTGGCAATGAGGGTGGAAGCTTACAAGCGTGTCTCGTCGCTATCAAACACGCTTTACAGTTGAGCATAACCAAATCTCCCATTAGCTACTTCTTATGGAAGAGCTTTGCTAATTGCTTTCTTTGCAATTTTTTCTTTTTTTGTTTCAGAAATTTCCTGATAGAGTTTTTAAATCGTGTTGGCTGGCAAATGACTTGTGGTTAAGCATTAAGTGTTTCAGTATTCGTATTACTTCTTGATCGTACGTAACTCAAGGACACATCTGCAAAAGATGCACACAGTAATGAAATGTACATTACTTTTGGCTAATAAGGTTGCTACTTAACATTATATGCAATCAAGTGACCCATTTTACTCTACCTGATGAATACCGCAAGTTGTTACGCAGTGAGAAAGACTACACAGTTATTGTGACGAATTTTAGTACAGGTGCCATAATGAGACCACAGAATGCAATTAGTCCACTGCTGCTGTCCGGTGCGCGTGCTAAGTTTACATTAATGTCCATCCTGAAATGTACCTCATTTCATCAGCTCTAACACTGATTGCTAGGCAACTTACCAAAGTGCTTGTAGGTCTGTGGACACTCGTTCCACAGCAGTTTAGTCCACTCCGGTTAAGTAAATATGCCTACATTTATTTACAGTATTCAGTTTATGTACCAAAAGACTTCACTGTATCGTTTATTTAGTATATGTCTCTGCTTCTTCTCAAAGCAAATTATAACTGAATCAAATATGTAACATATATTTCATAAAGATTATTTATGATAGCTTCCTCTCCAAAATCGTATTGTGTACCACAAAAGTATTGTGTATCGTAATAAATAAAATTAGTTCTTTATCCATTCTGTCGCACAGTTGCTTACTTTTTTTAAAAACTACAGTTTGGTTGCATATTTTGTAAGAAATTCTTTACAAGCTTGTATTCTTGTCTCACAGTTGTGGTAATGTTACCAGAACGTATTCCATCTTGGAGGAATTTATTCAATTCATAATATCTGCACGTCTTGTCACGTAGAGGCTAGTATCAGCTATGTAACTGTAAAACGTTGTTCCTGTTAATATTGTTCGACACCACCGTTTCTAAACTGCGAATAAGAGGATATCTGTTCTGCTATCAGCCGATAATACATTTTACGAAATAGAATATACCTATTAAACACTAAGCCACATTTGTCAAAGACAGTTTTGGTGCGTATTTCATCACTGATGCTATATTTTTGTTGTTGTTTCTGTTACTATTATAATTTCTTTCTGTATTGACCGGCTGTGATAACGAACCAACTATAGCTCAACTTTTCTTTTATTTGTTTCCAGTTCCTCTAGTACCCCGCCATCTTCTTTTGAGTTTCTGATGTGATATAGCGCAAATACACACACACACACACACACACACACACACACACACACACACTGTGCTTACTTGATAAGGACTTCAAACGCCGAGGTTAGGTTAGGTTAGTGTTGTCTTTAACGTCCCGTCGACAACGAGGTCATTAGAGACGGAGCACAAGCTCGGGTTAGGGAAGGATGGGGAAGGAACTCGGCCGTGCCCTTTCAGAGGAACCATCCCGGCATTTGCCTGAAACGATTTAGGGAAATCACGGAAAACCTAAATCAGGATAGCTGGAGACGGGATTGAACCGTCGTCCTCCCGAATGCGAGTCCAGTGTGCTAACCACTGCGCCACCTCGCTCGGTTCAAACGCCGAAACTAACGTCTTGTATACGATATCCTTTTCAGGTGCACGGAATTTTCCCACAGCCCTTCCAAAAAGTCTTCAATTTGTATTCGTTACTAGTGATTTTACGTAGTAGTTCGATTTCATATCGCTATAGCATTACCACTAAGTACCCACATGCTCTAGATCAGGAGTTCCCAACAAAATTTTCTCGAGGACCCCCTCATCGAGCTTGATTGGTACCTTGTCAAATCACAGTATCAAGTACCTAAAAAAGCCAAATTAACAGTCGTTTTATACGTTTTCTATTTTTGGTACTTAGAAAAAAATTTACATATTCCTGACTGAAAAAATATTGAGCTTAAAACTTTTTCAATTTAGCCACCACTGTTATTGTTAAATTTTTGATTGTTGCTCAAAATCTTTGTCTTCAATTCTGGGTGTTTAGTATGACAAACTCCTTAAAAAAATAAAAATTGAGTATGAACTGAAAATGAAAGGAAAAAATTAAAACTGAGTGTATTGGTCTTTGAAGTGTACTACACTTGAGATTGCATTGAGTAGACATGTTTGAAAAATAAGGAAACACTAATTTCATACAAGTTATTATTTATTTGCAAAAATACAGTTACAACGGAGTACGACATCAGAAGCGGCCAAAACAAAAAAAAATCTGTTATCATACGATATATATTTAATATATTTTTTTTTACTAATAACACGTTGCGGACCCCTCTGGCATAAGTCGCGGACCCCTGGGGGTCCGCGGACCACCTCTTGGGAACCACTGATCTAAACAGTCCCCACTAATCTTATAGTCGGATACTACTCTCACGGGCATTATTTGCATTTACCTCCATAACAGGAGCTGCCATTCTTAAGACAAAGGGAAAACTTTGTCCAACACTTTCTGCATTTCCCTGCAAGCGTCCAACGACGATACATTCCTCTACCCAACAGAATGGTCTGCGAACTCCCTCATAGTGCGGCTACACCCTTCTGATAAAAGTTTTATGTATATTGAGAACATGAAAGGTCTTGTTACATTTCATTAGAGCAGAGTCACTGCAACTTTCCATTACAATGGAAGGTAATGGGAGTTACAGTCTCCAGCCACATTAATGTGGTCCCCAAGGGCAGATGCACACTTGTGTTTATTCATATTGTCTCTCAGAATGCCGGCTGGGGTGACCGAGCGGTTCTAGGCTCTACAGTCTGGAACCGCGCAACCGCTATGGTCGCAGGTTCGAATCCTGCCTCGGGCATGGATGTGTGTGATGTCCTTAGGTTAGTTAGGTTTAAGTTGTTCTAAGTTTTAGGGGACTGATGACCTCAGATGTTACGTCCCATAGTGCTCAGAGCCATTTGAATTTATTTCTCTCAGAATGCGCAGGGAATGCCACGAAAACTTCCTCCGGACAGTACCCTTCCGACGATCATTGGAAGTTGTTTGCTTTGAGACGCTTCATGTCGTACACGCCCGATGGAGCGTAAAACGTGGTTCATCTGGAATGATCCAGCCTTCGTCGCTGATGAACAGCACTCAGCATCGCTGCATGAACCAGCCGCCTGCTCTGGAGGCCCATATGCATCAACGTTCTCTGAATGGTCGTTGAGGCGACTGTTAGTAGTTCCTCGACTGACGTTGCTAAAGAGTTGCACCTGAACTCACCCATACACTTCTCCACAACCGCCGTTCGCCCTATTCGTCTATGGCCCGCAGTGCACCACAGTCGCCTTGGCTCCGGTTTTGGGAAAGCGCCATTTTGCTACGTACGGTAAACTTTAACTATGGAAGATGCGAACATTTTACAATCTTAGCCGTTTCGGAATTATTTACATCCTTATCACGAAAGCCAATAATTATCCCTTTTGGATGCCAGATAAGTCGCTCTGTTTCCGTATTACGATAACTACTGTGCTTCTTCCGCGTCCCAGCGGCACGCTTTGTATATCCTCCATTGCTAGTGCTGCCACTTCAAGTGCTAATTGCACGTTGACGACGAACATAGGATGTGGTCACGTTAATGTGAATGGACAGTGTATATTCGTGACAAACTTATATTTACAACATTTTTTCACTGTTGTTGTTGTTGTGGTGTTCAGTCCAAGTTTGTTGCAGCTCTATCCTGTGCAAGCTTCTTCATTTCCCAGTGCCGGCCGCTGTGACCGAGTGGTTCTAGGCGCTTCAGTCTGGAACCGATTTGCTGCTACGTTCGCACGTTCGAATCCTGCCTCGGGCATGGATGTGTGTGATGTCCTTAGGTTAGTTAGGTTTAAGTAGTTCTAAGTCTAAGATCAGTTTGGATTCCGTAGAAATGTTGGAACACGTGAGGCAATACTAACCTTACGACTTATCTTGTAAGTAGGCTGTTTAGGTTTTTTTATTGGTAACGCCACCTCTGTATGAAAATCACTGGCCGTGCTGTGTGCAGTCTGTGGCTGCTTTGCATTGTTGTAATACTCGCCATTGTAGTGTTAGGCAGCTGGCTGTGAACAGCGCGTAGCGTTGCGCAGTTGGAGGTGAGCCGCCAGCAGTGGTGGATGTGGGGAGAGAGATGGCGGAGATTTGTAATTTGTCATGAACTGCTATATTTATATATGATGATATCAAGGTAAATAAATTGTTTGTTCTCTATTAATATCTTTCATTTGCTAACTATCCCTATCAGTAGTTAGTGCTTTCCATAGTTTGAATCTTTTATTTAGCTGGCAGTAGTGGCGCTCGCTGTATTGCAGTAGCTTGAGCAGCGAAGATTTTTGTGAGGTAAGTGATTTGTGAAAGGTATAGTTTAATGTTAGTCAGGGCCATTCTTTTGTAGGGAATTTTGAAAGTCAGATTGCGTTGCGCTAACAAAATATTGTGTGTCAGGTTAAGTACAGTCGTGTATAATTGTTCAAAGGGGACGTTTCAATCTTAGAAGAAAGATTAAGAAAAGGCAAACCTACGTTTCTAGCATTTGAAGACTTAGAGAAAGCTTTTGACAATGTTAACTGGAATACTCTCAAATTCTGAAGGTGGCAGGGGTAAAATACAGGGAGCGAAAGGCTATTTACAATTTGTACAGAAACAAGATGGCAGTTATAAGAGTCGAGGGGCATGAAAGGGAAGCAGTGGTTGGGAAAGGATTGAGACAGGTTTGTAGCCTCTCCCCGATGTTATTCAATCTGTATATTGAGCAAGCAGTAAAGGAAACAAAAGAAAAATTCGGAGTAGGTATTAAAATTCATGGAGAAGAAGTAAAAACTTTGAGGTTCGCCGATGACATTGTAATTCTGTCAGAGACAGCAAAGGACTAGGAAGAGCAGTTGAACGGAATGGAAAGTGTCTTGAAAGGAGGATATAAGATGAACATCAACAAAAGCAAAACGAGGATAATGGAATGTAGTCAAATTAAATCGGGTGATGCTAAGGGAATTAGATTAGGAAATGAGACACTTAAAGTAGTAAAGGAGTTTTGGTATTTAGGGAGTAAAATAACTGATGATGGTCGAAGTAGAGAGGATATAAAATGTAGACTGGCAATGGCAAGGAAATCGTTTCTGAAGAAGAGAAATTTGTTAACATCGAGTATAGATTTAAGTGTCAGGAAGTCGTTTCTGAAACTATTTGTATGGAGTGTAGCCATGTATGGAAGTGAAACATGGACGATAACTAGTTTGGACAAGAAGAGAATAGAAGCATTCGAAATGTGTTGCTACAAAAGAATGCTGAAGATAAGGTGGGTAGATCACGTAACTAATGGGGAGGTATTGAATAGGATTGGGCAGAAGAGAAGTTTGTGGCACAACTTGACTTGAAGAAGGGATCGGTTGGTAGGACATGTTTTGAGGCATCAAGGGATCACAAATTTAGCATTGGAGGGCAGCGTGGAGGGCAAAAATCGTAGAGGGAGACCAAGAGATGAATACACTAAGCAGATTCAGAAGGATGTAGGTTGCAGTAGGTACTGGGAGATGAAGAAGCTTGCACAGGATAGAGTAGCATGGAGAACTGCATCAAACCAGTCTCAGGACTGAAGACTACAACAACAACAACAACAAGTCTAGGGGACTAATGACTCCGATATTAAGTACCATAGTGCTCAGAGCCATGTGAACCATCGCCTAGTACCGACTGCAACCTACATCCTTCTGAATATGCTTAGTGTATTCATCTCTTGATCTCCCTCTGCGATTTTTACTCTCCACGCTGCCCTCCAATACTAAACTGGTGATCCCTTGATGCCTCAGAACATGTCCTACCAACCGATCCATTCTTCTTGTCAAGTTGTGCAACAAACTCCTCTTCTGCCCAATTCTGTTCAATACCTCCTCATTAGTTATGTGATCTACCCATCTAATCTTCAGCATTCTTCTGTAGCACCACATTTCAAAAGCTTCTATTCTCTTCTTGTCCAAACTATTTATCGTCCATGTTTCACTTCCATATGTGGCTACACTCCATTCAAATACTTTCAGAAACGACTTCCTGACAAGTGTATACTCGATATTAACAAATTTCTCTTCTTCAGAAACGCTTTCCTTGCCATTGCCAGTCTACATTTTATATCATCTCTACTTCGACCATCATCAGTTGTTTTGCTCCCCAAATAGCAAAACTCCTTTACTACTTTAAGTGTCACATTTCCTAATCTAATTCCCTTAGCATCACCCGACTTAATTCGACTACATTCCATTATCCTCGTTTTGCTTTTGTTGATGTTCATCTTACATGCTCCTTTCAAGACACTGTCCATCCCGGTCAACTGCTCTTCCACGTCCTTTGCTGTCCATGACAGAATTACGATGTCATCGGCGAACCACAAAGTTTTTATTTCTTCTGCATGGATTTTAAGTCCTACTCAGAATTTTTCTCTTGTTTCCTTTACTGCTTGCTCAATATACAGACTGAATAATATCGGGGATAGGCTGCAACCGTGTCTTACTCCCTTCCCAACCACTGCTTCCCTTTCATGCTCCTCGACTCCTATAGCTGCCCTGTGGTTTCTGTACAAATTGTAGATAGCCTGTCGCTTTCTGTATTTTACCCCTGCCAACCTTCAGAATTTGATACAGAGTATTCCAGTCAACATTGTCAAAAGATTTCTGTAAGTCTACAAATGCTAGGAACGTAGGTTTTCCTTTCCTAATCTATATTCTAAGATAAGTTGTAGGGTCAGTATTGCCTCACGTGTTCCAACATTTCTAGGAATCCAAACTTATCTTCCCCGAGGTCGGTTTCTAACGGTTTTTCCATTCGTCTCTAAAGAACTCCAGTTAGTATTTTGCAGCCGTGACTTATTAAACTAATATTTCGGTTAATTTTCACATCTGTCAACCCCTGCTTTCTTTGAGATTGGAATTATTATATTCTTCTTGAAGTCTGAGGGTATTTCGCCTGTCTCATACATCTTTCTCAGCAGGTGGTAGAGTTCTGTCAGGGCTGACTCTCTCAAGGCTGTCAGTAGTTCCAACGGAATGTTGTCTACCCCTGGGGCCTAGTTCCGACCTAGGTCTTTCAGTGCTCTGTCAAACTCTTCACGCAGTACCCCATATCTCCCATTTCATCTTCATCTACATCCTCTTCCATTTTCATGACATTGTCCTCAAGTAGATCGCCCTTCTACATACTCCTTCCACCTTTCTGCTTGCCCTTCTTTGCATAGAACTGGTTTTCCATCTCTCTTGATATATATGCAAGTGCCTCTTTTTTCTCTAAAGGCCTCTAATTTTCCAGTAGGCGGTATCTACATTACCCCTATTGAGATATGCCTCTAAATCCTTACATTTGCCCTCTAGCCATCCCTGCTTAGCCATTTTGCACTTCCTGTCGATCTCATTTTTGATAAGCGTGTATTCCTTTTTGCCTGCTTCATTTACTGCATTTTCATATTTTCTCCTTTCATAAATTAAAATCAATATATCTTCTGACATCTTGGGTTGTCGGGTGTTCTGCCGGATATCAGCGTCGTACTTGCACGATATTTCGGTCACGTAGCTCGTAACCTTCATCAGGTGCGACCTGACACTGCTCCTCGAGTGGACCTGGTCCACTCGAGGAGCAGTCTCAGGTCGCACCTGATGAAGGCTACGAGCTACGTGACCGAAATATCGTGCAAGTACGACGCTGATATCCGGCAGAACACCCGACAACCCAAGATGTCATTAGATCGCCGAGAAAGCCTGAAGAGTTACAATGTATCTTCTGTTACCCAAGGAGTTCTACTAGCCCTCTATCAAACATGAACACATTTTACAGTTACGCAGGGTGTCCAAGAAACATTACTACAAACTTAGAAGAATTGTAGAGGATGTCTTGAGAATAAACTGAGGATAGAAACCCGTGCCTGTAGAAGGCATTCTGCGACGTTGCAGAGCGTCAAAGTTACAGGCGCCGGACCTGCCACTAGACCACCCCTTGGGCAGCAAACGTGACTTTGGACGCTACACTCCGTAGGGTGAATGTCTCGCAATGTTGTTTATTACGCAGTGATCTCCACTGATGGTCACAATCGCCATTAGAGAAGGTGGAATAGCTGCAGCGTGGAAAGGCCTTGTCTCCTACTAATAAATTACTGTATTTGTTCGGTGGTAGGCGGTCTCGGACACGGGCTTCATGGCAGTTTATTTCTCTCCCGAAACCCTTTAAAATCTCTAACGTTTTTGGCCATACAGGAGAAAAATTAACTACAGGTGGAAATCTATGTACGAAACCGTTATCCGACGGGGCAACAGAGCAATCGGTTCATAGGAGACAAAGCCGTTCTATGCGGCAGTTAGTTCTATCTTCTCCAATGGCGATCGTAGCAATCAGTCGCCACCACTGGATAACATGAATAACAAAAAGTTTAGCAAGACGAGCCACCAACGTCCATCACCGTAAGAAGTAACATTCGATGCTGAAGGGGTGTCATTGCTTCAGGCGCTCGCGCCTATAACGTCGCCTCTCAGTAGCGCCGTTCGATGACGCTTCTGAACACGGGTTCCTGTCCCCGATTTGTTCCTCAAGTCTGTAGCAACGTATTGGGATACCCTTTATATATCTTATTAGCTGAGTAAGCGATGTTACCCGGTATGTATTTATTCTGAACTCTACCTTCCCCCTCCCTCTGTCCATTTCCTCCATTGTCCATCTAGTCCAGCCTCTCCTCCTATCTGTTTCCTACGTGCCCACTCTGTTAACCTCCTACTGCCCACCTCTGCGTACATGCTTCGTTCCCTTTCTCTCACCATGTTATCACCTTCACGTCAATATGAGGCTAGTGATTCTTACACCCACAGCATTTCTTTTCAGGTCGTAACTAATATGTGTACCAAGCGTGACTGAAATCGTTTACAGTATTTAGGATGAGCTTTTTACCCATGCTTTGCCCGTTTATTCACATGTTCTTATATATTTCACACATATCTAACATATTCCGCACGTTTTCGTACACATATTTCATCTTTATCTCTAGCGAATTTCACTCTGTAATTTCATTGTTACACAGCTCAGTGTTTATTGCGTCACATTTCTTGTAATATGTGGCGTAGAGTGATGCAATTTTGCAGGTACATCCGGTAGTATACGTGGCTATTGTCTGCGAAGTGTGATGTCAACAGAGTTAGTATGAAAGAAACCATAAATCGAAATACCATTGATGCCGCAGATTCTCACGCATCTAAGTGTTCATGACGTCATATCGCCTAAACTGCGTGTGTTAAGACGATATATTTTTGCAGGAACATTTAGAGGCAAATGTGGACACTGTGTGCGAAAAGTGTTGCAAATAGAGTTAGTAGCAAATAAGTAATAAATTAAAACGGCTTGCATGATGCAACGGTTTTTCATGCATCTCAGTATTTCATATCATATCTGCTGAACTATAAATCGTACGGTAATATAGCTTCATGGGCACATTCAATGGCATATGTGGATAATGTCTGCGAAATTTAAATACAATGCACAATGCGATAGACATTACGCACCTCAATGTTTATTACATCATATCTCCTAAACCATGTGCCGTGCGGCGATATAATTTTGCAGGTACATTCTGTGGTGTATATGAATACCGCCTGGAAACTGTGTCGCTAATACACTTAGTAATACAGAAGTAATATATTAGAATTGTCATGCCTCTTAAAGAAAATTTACTGCGCAAACAGGAAAAATGTAGTAAGCGATAAACTTTATTCCTTTTGTGATTTTGTATGGGTTATAAGGCATAAAATGTTTCATAGAAGGTTGAAATTACGTGTAAGGATTTCTTCAACTCCCCCCCCCCCCCCCCAAGTACTCTTATTCTCTAGTACAGGATGAATAAATTGTGGGTTGTCACGCGTCATGATCTACTGTTTTTTCACCCTCACCTCCACCCCTTTAAAAGGTAGATGGTTCCCGCCTCCAGCGATTCTTTCCTTATGGGATGTGATACGTGTACCGAGTTTGGTTGAAATCAGTCCAGTTGTTTAGAAGGAGATGCGGAACATTATCAGTTCTGCTAATTCTTCAAGTTTCGCAGGAGAACTTCTTGTGAAGTTTGGAAGGTAGGAGACGAGGTACTGGCGGAAATAAAACTGTGAGGACGTTCTTGGATAGCTCAGATGGTGGCTTTAGTGGTGGCAAGGCACGGACCTGTTGTCCCGGCCGCGAGCGCGCGTGGACGAGGAAGTGTTTACACCGCCGGTACTCGCGCGTGTTGTTTTGTGACTAGATCCCCATGGCACACAACTTGAGAAAGACTACGCTCCAGTTTACGTTGACAACGAATATGCCAGAACCACTGCTTTCGAAATAGAGCGTTTTTTGAGGGAAGAAGTTCGTTTATCTGCTACAAACCTAATTGGAATGCACCTTTCCTTTGTAAGCAGTACAATGTACGTCAAGATGACCGATGAGGCTGCGTGTGAAAGGACTCTCGCCGCTGCTCAAGAGGATTTTAATTTCGACACGCTGATGGCCATATCAGAGATGTAACAGTAGCTCCTTCAGACTTGGGTGTGAGGGTCTTTCGGATCTTTGAATTGCCGTTTGAGGTACCAGAATCGATGTTTAATGCGTGGGGTAGCCGCCCGGTCTAGGACGCCTTGTCACGGGCCGTGCGGCTCCCCCCGACGGAGGTTCGAGTCCTTCCGTGGGCATGAGTGTGTGTGTTGTTAGCGTAACTTAGTTTAAGTTAGATTAAGTAGTGTGTAAGCTGAGGAACTGATGTGCTTAGCAGTTTGGTCCCATAAGGCCTTAGCACAAATTTCCAATTTCCGATGCTTACTGAATCGACCACATGGAACGGTACTCAGTCATATGCCTGAACGCTGGGAAAGCCTACGCACCTATCCCCTGCTAAACGGCGTCCGACAGGTGCGGATCGTCCTTAACAAACATATCCTTTCTTATTTACACATTGGAGGATGTTGAGCTATTGTGATTTACGATGGTGGAGAAGGACATATCCGCTCGCTGTGCATACAACGCCGCGTCATGCAACTGCCACATGGCGAAGTGCCACAGCGTCAAGTTCCCACGCAACTGCCTATGACCTACGTGTCGGTGGCCTGTCGGGAGGTGTTGCCAAGTTCGGAGCGTGACAAGGTCGTGTTTATGCAAGAACAGACTCAGTTAGGTGAGCAAGGAGGTGACACGGAGAATGCCCATAGACCCACGTTACGTCAGATAAGGGAGGAACCTTCCGCACCCTCACACTCATCACCCGACGTGGAAGTAGAGGTCGAGACAGTAGCGCCAGCAACGGACCAACGAACTCTCGACGAACACAGTGAGCCGTCGCCTACGACAGCAGAGGGCAGGGCACGCAAGCAAAGATCGCTGAAGCGTCGCAGAAAGCGTCGCCATGGTTCGAGCACGTGCCTTTAGAGGACGCTGAAAGGATTCCTTCAGATGGTGACCGGATGTCCTGCCTTTCAAACTGTCCCTCTTCATTGACACCGACTGACCCAGCATTGTCGACAAAGGTGTCAGGGACAATGTCCCGGCAGCCACATCGAAATACATCAGAGGACGTTTCTGGAATTGATGACCACTGGGACTGGGCGGAACCAGTCGATGAGATACAGGAATTGGCACCTCCAGTTGATGACGACTCACTTACAGGATGCACACCATGGAACTTAAACAACGGAGGGCAGCCCGTTGGCGGGCACCCGTCTAGCACGAATAGTGGACTAAAGACCTTGGAGTTCACAATGACGTGACACGAGCATGACAACGACAACGGATCAAGCATGTAAGGTGGGAACAGTGAACATTAACACCGCAAGATCGCTCACAAAGATGCAACTTTTCCGGGAAATTATTTACGCCACAGACGTCGATATTCTGCTGATGCAGGAAACCTGTAATGCTGCCTTTCCCGACTGTGCTTGGTTACAACACTTACCTAGCACCCACTCCAGACGGAGGACGTGGCACAGCAATATTAGTCCGGGAAGGGATTCCGATGTGTGACCTCTATTACCTCCCTTCGGCTCGGGGTTTGGCTATGACCGTGAACGTCATTCATGTTGTAAACATCTATGCACCCTCCGGATCTGACAATTGACGGGCACGAGCACGATTCTACTCGGAGGAGATTGCCCTCCTATTTCATGGGAGATATGACCACATCTTGGTGGGAGGGGATTGTAACTGTGTTCTCACACCGAAGAATCAAACCCCTAATTTCAACTCCTGCTATGCATTTCACACAATCTGCCGGGACATGGCACTAATGGACACGTGGGAGAAGATCCATTTGCAGCGAGAGGGCTACACGTTTTTTACTAGCCACTCGGCGAGCAGGCTGGATCGAATTTATGTTTGTGATGGATTAAGAGATCACGTGATGGCTGCTGAACGTTGGCCCATAGCTCTTACGGATCACCTTGCATGTTTATGCACGTTACCCTCCCATGGCAGCGGGTCTGTCGGAGCCGTAGTCCATGGAAACTTATTTCATCCTTACCGGTAGATATCCAATGTCGCCAGCGGATCGAAGAAACATCGCAGACATGCACTCGCTGTCTGCCCATGCACTGTATGATTATTAAATGGTGACTGCAATGTAACAGGCGTATGAGGTCGCATAACATATGGCAAGGAAAAAGCGAAATGGCTGCGAGATACACTTGATCATTACTATAAGGTGCTCCGCGACCTGTCCTCCAGGGCCCCATCGCCCGAGTGTCAAGCATTCAGGCGTGAATTTTATCGATCACGACTGGAGGGACTTTCGATCCGTGCTCGGTGCTTGGATAACGTCGATGGAGAACGTATTAGCATGCATCATGTGTCCAAGGGACATCCGCGTAATCGCCTATGCTTGACAACAGTGCTCTCTGATGATGATGGTCGGCCCTTGACGTCACAACAGGACGTTGCTGCTGGTTTTTTTGGGTCATTGCCGTCTCCTTTTCACTGGGACGCTTACTGACATTCGGATAGGAGAACAAATTTAGCGACAGATGCAAACGGAGGTGGATGGTCCGGATGCAGAGGCGTCATTGGAACCCCTAACCGAAGATGGCATACGGAGGGCACTCCGAAGGTTGCGGTGTAGAAATCCCCTGGACCATATGGGCTGACACTCATATTTTATCTCTCATTTTAGGATTTAATGATTTCCCAATTGGTGTTGAAGTATAATGAGTTATTGAGCCCTGACATGGACGTTCCGTCCAAGTTCATGGCGAGACTGCTTATACCAATACCGAAATTTTCGCACATAGTGTCCACATATATGACGCTAAATGTTCATACGAAAATATATCGTTGTAACATACACAGTTAAGCGATATGATGTCATGAACACTGAGTAGCGTGAAAATTTGCGGCCGCGCGGGATTAGCCGAGCGGTCACAGGCGTTGCAGTTGGGGACTGTGCGGCTGGTCCCGGCGGAGGTTGAGTGGTGATTTAATTACCGAAGCCAGTCTGTTCACATTGTGCCGCTGGTTTTCATGGTTGGCTGTTGGGGGCATTCCCGTGAGCAAGAGCGAGTTCTCGAGGTGGCGAAAGTTTGGCCACCATCCCGTGGAGTTTAACTGTATTTTTGTTATTTGAAGTCCAAGTGCACCAGCGGAATTTTCTGTCTTGTGGCCGATAGCGTTCCGGTTACCTGCCCTGGCCGCTGACGTAAAATTCAGGCAATACCCTTTCCTCACCGTGTTGTCGCTGCCCAACACATGTGTGTGGTTTTGACAGCTTATGCATACTTGGTTGTGGCGACTAAGCATTTTACGTTTTGACATTGGAGTTCCTTGTGTATTGGTCGGGTGGAAAGCAAGTCATCTTGTCGGTGTGACCGTTGTCTCTTGGTTGGGTTGCCGGCGGATCGGACATAGTTGGGCCGACTACCTGTCTCCCCTAAGCGAACGTTAATATTTCAAGAGCAGACCGAACCCCGGAAGCTTCTGAGCGGCACTGGCTGTATTGCCTTTTCTTATTGGTGTTTTATTGTGTATTTTAATGGCGCATAGGCGATAGTTTGAATTTATATGCTTTTAGTTGGGTTTTAGATAATGGGCCTTCAGCCGTTTTAAAATTGAAAGTTCCTTACTTGTCAAGTCTTGCTTTGTTTGGGCCTTCAGCCTCATTTAAAATATTTTTTTGGGATAAAGCTTTAGCCCTTCTGCCATTTGAAAATTCATTGTAGTTGTGTTTTTCGATCATGGGCTTTCAGCCATCTTAAAATTAAAATGCCTTACTTGTTAAATCTTAGATTGTTTGGGCCTTCAGCCTCATTTTAAATGTTATTTAAGGATAAAACCTTGCGCTTTCTCCGTTTTGAAAATATATTGGTGTTTTAAATCATGGGCCTTCAGCCGTTTTAAAAATTAAAGAGGTTGTGCACTTAAACCGTAAGATTGTGTGACATATTCAGTCGATAGCTAAGCTCGGAAATTTGCGCTGTAATGTTTGGGCAACTAAATAAAGTTATATGTGTTTGAGTGTAACTGAAAGCCGCTCATTTTTGGCCCATTTCCATAATTCCAACTACCTGTTCTGTCGTGCGGATTTAACCAGACGTTTCGGTGATATAATGTCCCTGGCGGAAGCTAGTCGGATGCGAGCGGCGTTCGTATCACTAGAGTTTGATAGTGCCTTTGACAGGATGAACCATGATTTCCTCGACTCGATCATGCGACGCATGGCGATATCCCAGGAAATTATTACCTTCCTCATGCGCCTCCTTCGCGTCGCTCCTTCGACGGTGAGAGTCAATGTCAGGGAGGTAGGAACGATTCCTGTTTGCAGCTCAGTTAGGCAAGGATGTCCCTTGTCGATGATGCTGTTTGCAATGGTGCTCGAACCATTGATGCAGACTCTCAGACGGACTATACAGGCGCCCGACTCTGCGCGAGTTCCTTCACGTGTCGTGCATATGCCGACGATTTGATGATACTTGTCCTGTCGGAGAACGAAGTATGTAAGGTGGTTGCCCTTCTTACTGCGTACGGAGTAGCTGCGGGAAGCAGGGTCAGCATGAATATAGCCAATATTAGGCACATCGGACGAGGGCTGGAAGCTCTGCACAGTCCGTTTACGACGGTTACACATTTTGCGACGCTTAGGAGTATTGTTCACCCGATCGCTACGACAATCAGCGGCAGCGAGCCACCGACGTTTGCTCCAGCACGTCCGACTGCACATACGCAACAATTCACTCCGAAACCACGATCTGCTCCAAAGGGTGGAATACACTAATTTTCATCTGGCCTCGCGACTGCCGCACCTGGCACAGGTACTGCCAATGCCACATGGTATTGTTGACAGGATAATGGCGGCCTTTGGATACTATGTAAGCCAAGAGATGTTGTTTAAGGTCAAATACGAGACTTTTAATTCTCCCACACCATTCTGGAGGACTTAATCTCACGAATGTGCAGAACAAGGCTGTAGCTCTATACCTGCAAGCGGCGCAACGAACATGGAAGCAACGGCAACACGCCATCACGTCGGCGATCCTGGACGTGCTTCTTCCCCCGTCCTTTGAACCGTCGGTGGCGGTAGGCACAATATCGCATTGTTGTTCTCACGTCTCGCGATTATTTGTTGATTTTAGTTATGTTCAGTTACAGATACCTTCAACAAGGATCCCCACTACCCGTCACATATATCGATACTTGCTGCGACATTATGGCAGCAATGTTGTCGATCTTAAATATCCAACGCGGAATTGGCGACAGAACTGGAGAGCTGTCCATACGCCTCTCCTCACCACGGCAGCGAGATCGTCTTGGTATACTATAATCATCCGCAATATAGTCAACCGCCAACGCCTGTACGACATTCGCATGGTATATTCCTCGCTCTGCCTTATATATGGCATGCAGGACACCGACGAACATTCTCTGCAGTGTGGTGAGGCAAAGCATGTTTGGTGGCTCCGGCGCACCGACGAAGCCACGATCACGATGGACGCTTTATTTTTTCCTGACGATGACTTTTTCCCCTCACAGAAAACGTAGGCAATCCGCTGGATTGGAGGACACGCATCGCACGACGTGCTCTCGCGGACGTTGATATCGGGCATGGGCTATTGGCATTATCTACGAGAACAACACGAAATTATCCGACGCCACTCTAAATACCAAACGCACATTGCAAACTTTCTAGGCAGCATGTTTCATGACTCCCCGAAGCGGTAGCGACTCCCAGGTTTACGTAGTTTCACAGGATAGGATATTACTCCAAGTGAAGTGACGAGGATGTCACTTCGGCTCTATGTGTCTTTCCTTCCCTTTTAATATATGATTTGTCTTCTGGGACATTGAAATTAAATAAATAAATAAAAGAAATAATAAAAAAAGCAGTTTTACATACATGTACAACGTTTCCTTCCCGTTGCCTTTTCCTTATCCTGTCGGGAGACGGGGACACCGTGGTCGGGCCTCCAAGCACGACCCCTGTCAACTCTGCCCCTGATCTACTATACCTAATAAAAAAAAAAGGAGGATGCTTGGGACCTATTCTAAAAAAAAAAAGAAAGATGGTAGAGCTCTGCCCGTGAAAGGAAAGGGCCCCGTTCATATCAGCGCACACTCCACTGCAGAGTGAAAAACTCATTCTAGCAAGTACAGTACTGTTCACCAAAAAATTCTTCAACGCAAATCATTGCAGACTTCTCCTTTTGTGCTGCAATTTCTCTGTTTATTTTCTACTAGATCGAGGTGGATTTTACTTTAAGTAGTATCTTCTCTTGTCCATTTCGAAGTCATATTAGCTTTCTTCTTGCCATGGACTCCATTTTCCTTATCTTCCCTTTCCTCATTAACATGAACATCCAAGGTACCTGGCACTTCAGCTGGACGCGTGTTTACCAATATATTTTCCCTCGATATCATCAGTCAAACGTGTCCTCTATGCCATCTGGAGGCAGCTCGACAATGTCAATCGTCTCATTCACTTCACCCTCATCAAAGAAGAAGCCAAGATATTGGGGTCATCTACAGTTACTTAAATTTCCCTCATAGAAAGTGCTTTTCAACGACTGATTGTGCCTGGAGAGAAAGGAAAAACCAAATGTTATTTTAGATGGAACCTGCCATGAACCCCAAATGGAGACTGAAATTCGGAGAGCCCTTATGGGAAAGTGATGTAAGACTTGGACATAAACAACCGATAAACATCTTCTAAAGCCATTACAGACCATGTCAGTACTCAGATGCTGGAAGTTATTTATATGATAACTTATGCTGCTTCGAAAATGTTTAACTTTTGCAACTCTGAAAAAGTTTACTTCTTTGCATAAATAGTCCTGTAGGGTTCACTCGTTGAACAACAACTGACTAACAATCGAAGCACAAGCTTGACAAAAGTCTAGACGACTATGCAAAATAGTAATAGTTGTTGCCAACACAATTAAAAATACAAAATTTCCGTTATAAAGACAAATCCCCAAATGGCGATCACGGCCGTTAATGCGTTGATGAAGAAAAAACATTTTTCGCTTCTTCCTATCCCTATTAGATTCCTTGCCAATTAATCACTTTTTATCTTGTAATATTCACCATATAAGAGTGAGTTCTATTTTGTTAATGATTTTCACGTTACAATTATTTATAATAACTTCCCTTCAAATAAAACGTCGCCAGCTTTAAAGATTGGGTTGAAATGAACAGATATACGAGTGTGGTTTGAAAGGTTCTCGGAATCACCACGAGAGGTCAGCGCTAGCGCAACGAGTTGTTCACGTGATATTCATTGGACTGTTTCCTGTGAACACGCGCCGCGTCAGTGCTCTTGGAACAGAGCTGTGGCGGTGATGTGTCTCTCTTGTTGTTCCCGTGTAGTGATTTGCAAAGATGGAATAAATCGACATTCGAGCAGTGATTAAGTACTTCGTAAAGAAAGGTATGAAAGGAAAGGACATTCATGCCGATTTCCAGAATAGATTGGGGGACTTTGCTTCTTCATATTCAACTGTTGCCAAGTTGACAAACGAATTTAAATTTGGTCGGGAAGCTTAGATGATGATCCGCTCAGTGGTCGGCCAAGATGTGTCACTGCTCCGGAAATCATTGCAAAAGTGCACAAAATGGTCATCGAGGATCCCGATTGAAAGTGCGTGAAATTTCTCACGCTTGCCAAATGTCATTTCAAAGGTTATATCACAGTTTAACTGAAGAATTAGAAATGAAAAAATTATCTGCAAGATGGGTGCCGCGACTCCTGAAGCTGGATCAAAGACGCATGAGAATGGACATATTGGAACAATGTTTCACTCGTTTTAGGAGAAACGAACAAGATTTTCTGCGCCGGTTTCTGACCACAGATGAAACTTGGGTACACTACTATACTCCAGAGCCAAAATAACAGTCAAAGCCGTGGGGACATTCTGATTCTCCGCCACCAAAGAAAGCTAAGACAATTCCTTCGGCGGTAAAGGTCATGGCGTCAGTGTTCAGGGATACGAAGGAGATTCTGTTTGTAGATTATCTCTGCCCTGGTCAAAAAATTACTGAAGAATACTATGCTACCCTAAAGATACGCGAAAAAAGGCCAGGTTTAGCATGGAAGAAAGTCATCTTCCATAAAGAGAATGAGCCCCCCCCCCCCCAAACACACACACACATTTGCCGTGGCCTTGGCAAAATTACACGAACTAAGGTATGATTGAGCCCGCCCGGTTGGCAGTGCGGTCTAACGCACGGCTTTCCGATCGGGAAGGAGCGCCTGGTGTCGGATTTGTGTCGAGGTCCGGTGAACCGGACAGTCTGTGGATGGTTTTTAGGCGGTTTTCCATCTGTCTCGGCGAGTGCGGGCTGGTTCCCCTTATTCCGCCTCAGTTATACTATGTCGGCGCAAACAAGTTCTCCACGTACGCATACACAACCATTACCCTACCATGCAAACATAGGGGTTACGCTCGTCTGGTGTGAGACGTTCCCTGGGGGGTCCACTGGGGGCCGAAGCGCACAATAACCCTGGGTTCGGTGTGGGGCGGCGGAGGGGTGAAGTGGACTGCGGTAGTCGACGTGGGGTTGTGGACCACTGCGGCTGCCTTTCCGTCGTTTCTAGGCCCCGGTTAACATACAATACAACACAAGGTATGATTTGTTGCCACACACTCCTTATTCACCTGATTTAGCTCCGTCAGGCTTCCGTCTCTTCCCAAAATTGAAAATTTTTCTTGATGGACGAAGATTCACTTCTAACGAACGATTGATAGCCGGAGTTGACCACAATTTTTCGGGCCTGGCAGAAACTCATCTTCGAGATGCGATCAAGGTACTGCATCATTGTTGGACCAAGTGCATTAACCTACAAGGAGATTACATTGAAAAATAGAAACAGTTTCAGTGATGTAAGTACTTTTTTTCTGTTCCGAGAACTTTTAAAACTACACTCGTACACTTCTTTCTCAGTTTACACGTAATCTTCACTTCCTCATGCACGAAGCGACGGTTGCGAACGAGTGCCCGTTACCCTCGTAAATAAACTTACAAGTAAATTTGCGCCGGAAACAAAAAGCTTAGTTTGTCACCGCTTTTTTATGAGTTACCGTTACTAAAATGTGTAAAGCTATAAAGCTGTACCTCTTCAGGGGTTTGGCGCAGTTCCGAAACTTCCCGTTAACTACCACCAAGCGGACGTGGGTCACTTGTCACAATATTTCCAAGCGTACGATTTCCCTAGTCGTTATTGTATTTAGTGGTTATAGCGGGAGTAAAGTTACTAAAACTCAAAATTACGGTTCTCGAAGATTGTAAACAGTTTTATAGCGGTATTGCAAGCTAGAGTTACGCAAAGTTAGTCATACCAGGTTCTGCACTTAATGAAACCAGTGACGCATTAACTGCTCATTGCAAATCCACAAGAATTACCACATATTGAGACGGTATCTCGCTCAGGGTTGTTCTCCACAAAACATCAATTAATGAAATAACGTATTTCGTATCAGAGCGTTTCCCACACTGAACCATTAGTTATTCAGCTGGAAACCGATCGGTGCCACGCTCACCAAAAGTAATATCCCCGACAGACCAACTTTCTTCACGATCATGGTGACAATACCCACTACAAGTGAAGAATCCGAAGGAATTGTACTATAAAATATATTCTCACACTGAGCACGATCTCCACATTTCCCCGTTTATCGTGAATGTCTCTCCACTCGATTCTCTTCTCCGCGGAACCTAAAATTATTCTTGCAATCGGTACATTCTTTGATAAATTAAGCACTAACGTGTTAACGCTAAAATACTTTCGGATGATGACGACTTCAGCTTGAGAACTTTACCACAACCACATGTGAATTTGACCTCAACCTGATGAGAACAAGCCTGTTAGATGAATGTAGAACCCTTTCTAAACCATTAAAACATATAAACGTTTTGCGATATTGTCACTTTTAACAATTTAGTTATCACAGTATTAGCGTTAGGTGACGCTTTCAGCAGCCAACTGCGGTGCCATGGGAACTCTTCGCCACTTCCCACGCTAGTTGGCTGGCCGTGCGGCGCTACCAACACAATTAGTTGGCGGTGGTGGATATGCAGAATGACAGTATCGCGCCTGCCTCCCATACTTCTGCAACATTTAACAACAAAATATAAGAATATTCATTAAGAAAAAACACAACAACCCAAGATACATTATGCTGGACAGATGGATTCATATATGATTTGAGGCGACGTCTTGTATTATACATGATAACGGTCAAACCTTTTGACACGTTACAGTGGGTCAGCACGTAAAAGGAGATGAAAATCTAATAATTAAGGGAGATTAGAATGCGCTTTTACGTTAAGGAGTAAAAGGAGAATATGTGCATGTGAGAAAGAATGAAAGAGGAGAAACATTAATTGAGTTCCGCAGTAAATTTCAGCTAGTAATAGCGAATACTTTCTTCAGGAATCACAAGAGGAGATATACGTGGATAGGACCAGGTGATTACATCATGGTCAGACAGATTCTGAAATCAAAAACTGGAATGGAGGTACGTATGGAATCATGCTAAAATTTATCCTGAAGGAAGAATAATTGTTGAAAGAAGTGAGATAATGAAGTACACAAGAAGGATGAGACGAGTTTGAAGTTCCCTAAATATCTGGCTACAAGTGTAAGGAATAACACGCTATGCAGTTCAGTTGAAGAGGGTATCTCTAGAAACAGCAGTCACAGAAGTACGAAATAAAAACGTAAGTATTAGGAAGGAAATTGCGAAGGAAGCTTGAGTAAGAGAAAAATACTCCACCGAGTCGATGAGAGAAGGATGCACAAAAATATTCAGAGAAAGACCGAAGTACAGCTACTAACATCACTTAGGAATGAAAGAAATAGGAAGTGTAGGAAAGCCAAGGTGAAATGGCTGCAAGAAGAAGTAAAGAAATAGAAAAAAGTGATCGTCGGAAAGAGTCACTCAACATATAGATAATTCAAAACATACTTGGTTGACACTAAAAGCAAGGATAGTAACATTAAGAGCACAATAGGATTTCCAACAGCAAACGCAAAGGAAAGAGCGGATAGATCGAAAGAAAACATTGAAGGCCATGTGAGGGACCGGGATTGTTTGATGACGTGACAGAAGAAGAAATTGGAATCCATATGTAAGAGAAGGGGGATCCAGTAGTTAGAATTTAAAAGATCTTTGAAAGACTTAAGAACAGATCATGCAGAAGGGTTAGACAAAATTAAATCGGAATTCTTGAAATCGTTTGGGGAAGTGGCAAACGAAAGATTATTCAGTTTGGTTTGTAGAATCTATGAGACTGGCGATACACCATCATACTTTCGGAAAAACGTCATTCAAACAATTCCAAAATTACCAAGAGTTGCTAAGTGCGAGATATATCGCACAGTCGACTTTACAGCTCTTGCATCCAAGTTTCTGACAAGAATAATATAAGAGATGAAACAAAAAAACTGAGGATCTGTTGGATGACGATCAGTTTGGCTTTAGGAAACGTAAAGACAGCAGAGAGGCAATTCTAACGTTGGGGTTGTAATGGAAACGCATTTGACAATATAGTTCTAAAACGATGGAAGATTTTCAACATTCTGAGAAAAGTGGAATTCACCTATAGGGAAAGACAGATAATGTATAATATGTACGAGAATCAAGAGGGAACAATACGGGTCGGAGAACGAAGTCTCGGATTAATAATGTAAGACAGGGAATCAGTCTTTCTGTTCAGTCTGTACATATGAGAAAAAATAACGGAAGTAAAAGAAAGTTTCAAGAGTAAACAAAACTAGTGTTTTCATCAAGAAAGAATTGTTCGCATTAAAAGTTTGTATAAAAGGGCTACAGTTTTTCCTCTCTACCGTTCAATCTATAGAAGCAATGACGAAAATAAAAGAGAATTTAAAGAGTGGCACAAAATTTAAGGTGAATAGATGTCATTGATAAGATTCGCAGGCGTCCATAGTATGCTCAGTGAACGTGAAGAAGAATTACGGGAATTGTTGAATGAAATTAAGTATAATAAGTACAAAGTATCCATTGAGAATAAACCGACGAAAGATGAAAGTAATCGGAAGCAGCTGAACTGAGAATAGCGAGGTTAACATCAAAATTGGCGATAATGATGTGAAAGAAGTTTAAGAATTCTGCAACGATGGAAACTTCCCACGACGGGAAGTGGAATGGGGCCTACAGAAGCAAGCTAGGACTGGCAAAAAGGATATTCCTGGTCAAGAGAAGTCTGCTAGTATCAAACATAGGCCTTAATATGAAGAAGAAATATCTGAGAATATATCCAGAATGAGATTTTCACACTGCAGCGGAGTGTGCGCTGATATGAAACTTCCTGGCAGATTAAAACAGTGTGCTGGACCGAGACTCGAATTCGGGACCTTTGCCTTTCGCGGGCAAGTGCTCTACCAACTGAACTACCCAAACACGACTCACGCCCCGTCCTCACAGCTGTATTTCTGCCAGTATCACGTCTCCTACCTTCCAAACTTTACATATTCTCTTCTGCGAACCTTGCAGAACTAGCACTCCTGAAAGAAAGGATATTGCGGAGACATGGCTTAGCCACAGCCTGGGGAATGTTTCCAGAATGAGATTTTCACTCTGCAGTGGAGTGTGCGCTGATATGAAACTTCCTGGCAGATTAAAACTGTGTGCCGGACCGAGACTCGAACTCGGGACCTTTGCCTAAAGTTTGGAAGGTAGGATACGAGATACTGGCAGAAGTAAAGCTGTGAGGACTGTGCGCGAGTCGTGCTTGGGTAGCTCAGTTGGTAGAGCACTTGCCCGCGAAAGGCAAAGGTCCCGAGTTCGAGTCCCGGTCCGGCACACAGTTTTAATCTGCCAGGAAGTTTCATATCAGCGCACACTTCGCTGCAGAGTGAAAATCTCATTCTGGAAACATCCCCCAGGCTGTGGCTAAGCCATGTCTCCGTAATATCCTATGTTTCAGGAGTGCTCGTTCTGCAAGGTTCGCAGGAGAACTTCTGTAAAGTTTGAAAGGTAGGAGACGAGATACTGGCAGAAGTAAAGCTGTGAGGACGGGGCGTGATTCGTGCTTGGGTAGCTCAGTTGGTAGAGCACTTGCCCGCGAAAGGCAAAGGTCCCGAGTTCGAGTCTCGGTCCGGCACACAGTTTTAACCTGCCAGGAAGTTTCATCTGAGAATATACTTTAGGAGCACAGTAGTATATGCTAGTACTACATGGACTGTGGGAAAATCGGAACAGAAGAGAATCGAAACATTTGAGAGGTGGTGCTATAGAAAAATTTTGAAAATTAGAAGGACTGTTGAGGTATGCGCAGAATAGTAGAGGAAAGGAATACATGGAAAACACTGATATGAAACTTCCTGGCAGATTAAAACTGGACAGGATGGTAGGATATCTTTTAAGACATCACCGAATAACTTCCATGGAACTAGAATGAACTCTATAGGGTAGAAGCAGTAGAGGAAGACAGAGATTGGAATATAATCAGAAAATAACTGAGGACGTAGTTTGCAAGAGCTACTCTGACATGAATGGGTTATAACAGGAGAGGAATTCGTGAGGAGCCCAGATTTGTGTTAGTTGCCGTCTGGGAATTGTGAGCTTTTTTGTTAATTCTGATCTGAGGATAGAGATATACAGTTACTCTTTATTGTTGACGTACTAATCATGATCTTCTCTGATTGATAATTGCTTCGTTTCAGGACTCTGTAAGGGTGCATTTGTATGAAGTCTAGTCTCCGTGGGTACTGGGACATAATAATATACGACTGAATAATGTTTGCTTTTTAGTGTGCAACAGAATAAGGAGGTACAATAAAGAGTAAATTACATGCAACAGAAGAATGAGAGACATAGATTTTTGAGCACCCTGCGTTACTCAGAATAACTAAGAGAATACAATTAGGCTGCTATTATACTTACCTAAAGGTACAATCTTCAGTGAGCATTTCAACTTGTTTTCACATGCGATTTTGAAAGGCGATGTTTTTCATCTTCGGACTAGCTTCCATGATCAATCAGAAGTGTCACTGTTGTCGCTATTGTCACTATTTTAGATCGATATCTAAGACGACGTTCCTGCCCAAAGGAAGTCTATCATTATCGAACGTAGATTTTAATTTGAGGAAGGAATTGCGGAGAATGTTGTATGGAGCACAGCGCTCTATGGTAGTGAATCAAGGGCAGTAGGAAAACAGGAACACAATAGAGTCTAAGTGTTCGATATATGGTGCTACAGAAGAGTGCGAAAATTAGGTGGACTGATGAGCTAAGGAACGAGGAAATTCCTCACAGTTTGGCCAAGAAAAGGAATATTGGAGAACAGTAACAGGAAGAAGGGACATAGTGATAGTACACGGGTTAAGACATCAGGAAATAACTTCAATGGTACTAGAGGGAACTGTAGAGGGTAAAAACTGCAGACAGAGTTATAAATATATACAAACGTAATTGGAGACGTGAGGCGCTACTCTGAGGTGAAGAGCCTGGCACAGCAGAGGAATGGAAACGTATTAACAGATCAGATGAATCACGTCTCTCCTTACACCTGTTAGGACGTCGTGTCCGAGTCCGCCATTCTCCAGGCGAAAGGTTGCTCGATACGCAACGTGTCACGGATTAAGCTATGAGGCACATTCATCTGGGCTGCCATCGGTTCTCTTATAGTAATCAAAGGCACTGTGACGTTAAGTGACCTCACGGCGATGTCTTGGCCATCAAATTCGCCTGATATAAAACCGATGGAAGACATTGTGACGGTATGTGATGCCAGCTGCTCGCACACATAACAACGGCTCGTAATTTAAGCGAAATGCGGGACCTGTGCGTAGCCTTCTGGTGCCATATTCCTCCAGAAACATACCACGCACTTGGTGAATCCATACCACGCAGGGTGCTTTCTGAATTCGTGCCACGCATAATCGGTGCTGTATTCTATTCCAAAGGCGGAGCAGTGCGATGCTAGGCAGGTAATCACTAGGTATTGGCTCGTCAGTGTACGGATTCGATCAAGGAGCACCCGTGCAACTTCGACGTACTGTAAAATTAATAAAATATCATTTTAAGCTTTGATTGCAATTTAGCAATTACCTGTTGGTTTCCGCCGTTTTGTAAAATATGACGCGTGGCTTAACAACTCTTACGACTGACAGGTGAGCAGGTCGTTCCTATCTTTCACAGCCTTCTCTTTTACCGTATCCGTTTCGTAGGTACACACGGTGTGACGTATCGTTAGCAACCGCGGTTCATCATTTCGAGCACCTTGGACAAAGAAGGTGACTTAAGTGACCGCAGCTTCTATTCGTGTCGAATATCAGTAGGGTAATAAGGCCACACCGACGCAAAAGGACGACCGAGCACCCCTGTGAAGAGCGCCGCCGGACGATGAACGAAACGTTTCGTCACGTGCCGCCTTTCTTCGCTCCGTAATCTCCGCCGTGTTTTCGTTCGGACGCCGGGTGGCCAGAATGCGATCCGCCGTCCCTGCCGACGCCGCGTCTGTTCATTTCAGGCAATTTGATGCCGCCCGCTCCGTGTTTAGCTGCCCACTGCTATCGCGGATAATTACACCATTTTTTCGTTGTTTTTGGTGCGGGTAACCCAGAACGCGGGAAAGTACTTCACGGGGTGTTAGGTCCGGTCACGGTTGAGTTAAGGCCCGCGATTGGCCGCCACGGCCCGAAGATGCGCTCGCCCGACAAGGCGCCGCACCGACGCAGGCCGAACCCAGCTCAGCCGAGCCGCAAAAAACCACGCGGCCGATTCTGCAGCCGCGCTTCGTCTCGGGCCATCTCGCGGCTCTGGAAATTCCTCGCAGGCACCTCTTCCTGTCTGTCTCCGCTAAGTACTTGCTGATACCTGCTGTCCTACTGACGTCGGCACTTCGAACAGTAGACCGACAAGCTTGAGTAGTGTCTCCACACATAATATACTTACAATTCTTCTCTCACAGGACGCGAAAGCTTTGTTGGACGAAGAGTTGGTCGAATTTACCGACATGATATCGTAAAAACTACACTGCTAACCGTGAAAGGAAGAATGTGGCACCTCGGATACTTGCCTCGTGTAGAGGAACGTGGCCAATGACGTTGAACACAGAATTTACATCTACATCTACATTTACACTCCGCAAGCCACCCAACGGTGTGTGGCGGAGGGCACTTTACGTGCCACTGTCATTACCTCCCTTTCCTGTTCCAGTCGCGTATGGTTCGCGGGAAGAACGACTGCCGGAAAGCCTCCGTGCGCGCTCGAATCTCTCTAATTTTACATTTGTGATCTCAGGGGGTATAAATAGGGGGAAGCAATATATTCGATACCTCATCCAGAAACGCACCCTCTCGAAACCTGGACAGCAAGCTACACCGCGATGCAGAGCGCCTCTCTTGCGAAATCTGCCACTTGAGTTTGCTAAACATCTCCGTAACGCTACCACGCTTACCAAATAACCCTGTGACGAAACGCGCCGCTCTTCTTTGGATCATCTCTACCTCCTCCGTCAACCCGACCTGGTACAGATCCCACACTGATGAGCAATACTCAAGTATAGGTCGAACGAGTGTTTTGTAAGCCACCTCTTTTGTTGATGGACTACATTTTCTAAGGACTCTCCCAATGAATCTCAATCTGGCTCCCGCCTTACCAACAATTAATTTTATATTATCATTCCACTTCAAATCGTCCCGCACGCATACTCCCAGACATTTTACAGAAGTAACTGCTACCACTGTTTGTTCCGCTATCATATAATCACACAATAAGGGATCCTTATTTCTATGTATTCGCAATACTTTACATTTGTCTATGTAAAGGGTCAGTTGCCACTCCCTGCACCAAGTGCCTAGCCGCTGCAGATCTTTCTGCATTTAGCTGCAATGTTCTAATGCTGCAACATCTCTGTATACTGCAGCATAATCCGCGAAACGTCGCATGGAACTTCCGACACTATAATTTACATGACTAGTAGAACATAATAGACGCCACATTTGATTAATTCGTGCCGAATTAAAGTCCCTATTTGGTGGTTCCTTTACAATTACGTACGCGCTATGAATGCAAGCTGTTTCAAAGCAATGTGACAGTGAGGATCTCACGAAAACGTGTCGTTTTTGGCACCATTTGTTACTGTAAAATGACGGGACACTGCATGTTGGTAGTTAAAAGCTTATCGTATTTGACGCTTTTCGTATTGTACGAGGCAATAAGTAATGCAAAACATTTTTCGGCTAGTTTCAGTTGAAAAAAATTGCGAATTTGTCGTGGAACTTCGTTGAATGTTCCTGCTTCAGCCTCTATAGCTTCATGAAGTTCTGATAGGTGACGGCGCTATACGCATCTGTAAGGGAGGTACGTTCCAAGCAGAGAGCTGTCACTGACTTTCTCTGTGGCGGAAAACCAGAGCATCAAAAAAATTCATAGGAGCTCGCAAAACGTTTACGGAGACCTGGTACTGAACAAAAGCACTGTGAGTTGTTGGGCGACGCATCTGCCATCATCGCAACAAGGTCGGACAAACTCGTCCGATCTCTAATGTGCCGGCCACCACTAAGGAATTTCAGGGAAAGACTTCAGCGTGTTCGTCGCCACAGAATTGCAAATGATCCTCCCCTTCACCGTGACAACGCAAGTCTCACACAATTCTGCACACCCGCGAGGAGCTCACAAAAAGTCTTTCGTCGGTTCTTCCTCACCCATCCTACAGTTCTGACCTCTCGCTTTCCGTCTTCGATCTGGATGTACTCCGCGAGAAGCGGTATGTGGATAGTAGAGGGGTTATTGAGCCAGCAAGATGGTGGCTCTGACGTCTACCAGTGGAGTGGTACCATGCGGGCACACAGGTTCTCCCATGAAGGTGGCACAAAGCCGTCGCATTGAACGCAGATTGCGCAGAAAAATAGGTTTTTGTAACCAAAAGAGCAAGAAATATTATGGTGAACTGTGTTCCTGAATAAAACAAACCTGCTTGCAGAGAAGATGTTTGCATTTGTAGCTGTACACCCTTTCTACTTGCTGTTACCAATTGTCCAACAAACGGGTAGGCCTCGTTCAGCACAGGCTTGCACAGTGCTTTCACATATAATAAGGTAGAGATGTTCTCTCTCTGGACCTAAAAGCGTTTGTTGACGAAGAGTTGGTAGGGTTTATACAAGGGTGCTGTTTCATGTTCCGCTACAATCGAAGCGTAAAAGGAAGAATTCTGCCAATTCGGATTTTTTGCCTCATGGACGGGAATGTGTCCAGTGACATGTAAATCGGTTTTACATCACGAGAAGAATTTAATAGACGGCATACGTGATTAATTCTTGTGGAGTTCAACTCCGTATTTGGTGGTTTTTGTGTAATACCGTATGTGCTATGAATGTAACTTGTTTCAGATCACCATCAAATTGAGACCTCTTTAAAACGTATCGTTCTTGGTTCGATTTGTTGTAGTAAAATACCGGGAAACTACATATTGGTATTTAAAGCCTTCTCGTGCTCGATGCTTTTTGTATTACAACTTACGTGATATGAAATTATGTTGTTTCAATGCTTTTGCGCCCTGATGATTTTTTACAAGTATATCCTGTTTGGTACAAGCCGTTATAGCTAAATACAAAATAATGATGAGTGTAGTTACAGCCTTTACACATCTGTATGTTGAAACTGTAGCATAACTGACAGTTTTGAATTATGAAGAGAAAATATTTTAATGATATTTCCATCATTACACTGTAAAAAGTTCTTTATTTTATGTTACTGTGATGATTTCACTCTTAGGCCATTATGAAATACAACAATGCTCAAAATAATTAGACGTTGTTAAGTGAAGTCGTCGTCAAGATCTACTTTTTATATCCAACATTGTTGATAATGGCTTAAGGCCGAAATCATGATAATGGTATAAAATAAAGAAGTCTGTATAGTCAAATGACGGAAATACCACTGAAACACTGCTGTATGACAGTGGCTCAAGAACATGAAAAAATTGGAAAGTAACAGGAATGCGCCTGCCTTTTTTTCATCTTACCCCTTATGTAAAAGATTTTGGTACTTTCTTATTAAATTAATAGTACGATCTGCAACACTCGATGTTATATGTTATGTAAGTCGTATTTACTGCAATTATTCCTCTGTAGCCCAACAACTGGTATTCCCAAATGTTAATGCGACCGTTAGTCTGTGTTGAAGAATAAACGTAAGTTACACAAAGCAAGATTTTGTTATTATGAAAGTTCATGTAAATGATACTTGCCTATCTCTTTGTCTTACGGACTGCTTCAATATGTTGTCCGTTATTACGTTTTCCAGTTTGAGGAAATAACTTGGAAAAAAAATCTCCTCTTCCATTTGAATGAACATAAGAAACAAATTTCCATCCCTAAACCTATGTGATGATTTCAGTTCAGAGAGCTGATAGTCAACACAACATTGATATTAATCATGCGTGAACTGTCATTGCACACTTTACTTCAGCTATATTCAATTCAAAATCGAAAATGCAATGGAGATTCAATTCAGATAACGCCTAACCAGTACGTATATCAGATCATTGGAAAGCATTTGTAATGTTCCTCCACCAACGACGAGTCCAGAATATTATTCGTGATTTTGTCTTCTCTTCTTAGACGATAGCAACTAGAATTAACGCAACTATTTTACACATGTCCATTATCGTATACAGACTTTGTGATTAGTGCGACAGATGCAGCCGACAACTGCCGCTGCAGGTCGCTGCGGTCACAGACTGTGATGGGGAGCACGCTCCGTGAGATGCTGCACGTCGTTTCAGAGCGTGCAGCGACTAAGATGGATACCACGTCTGGTGTGCTTCGCGATGGGAAAAACGTCCCGTTTGAGGACGGATTAAGATGCGCTCCGATTTACTAGTTACCTTATCAATAAGTAAGGATACATCATTTCAGGCTGCTTCAAATATAGGTCGTTGTTCCAACATTCGTAAAGACTGGCGAATGGTGGTACACCAATCTCTCGGCAACTCATTACCCGGTATTTTTAATGAGTAACAGGTTTGGAGAAGATGCTTTTCAGGCCAAAGTCGATCACCCTCTGTAACGAGGTATGTCAGAACGACATGGGCAACGAACTGTCTTGTGACACACTACCCGAATGTGCGGCTGTACAAACCAGAGATGATCTCGTTGGTACCCAATGGCACACCAGACCATCGTTTTAACTAGAGTGCTCGTCTGTCGATAAAAATCAATATGGCAACCATCCATATTGCTTGGGGCCTCCAAAGACATGCAAATCCACTACAATGCTGTAGGCATAACCTGTAGTTGTCTAATGCAAGTCGTATGTGAGGACTGTAATGTCAGAGTTTCTCTCTCTCCGGACTCAAGCTGATTCGCAGCATACTAGCAGTACTGTTCCTGGTGGTTCACATGTCATAGCACTGTCCGTGTGGACATTTGTGCTGCTATAAACAACCCCATTTCCTGACTCAAGGCACGTGACGTGACTCTAGGACCCGAACCAGACGAGCAAACAACGTATCTGTCCTCTCTGGAGCTATTCGTGAGGACCGCTGATATTCTGCATACTACTGAGTATGTCCCCCTTGAACCCATCGAGTCCCTAATATGCCTGACAGTCATATCTCGAACACCAATTAGGAATATAAACCAGAGGCTTGTTTTCACAAACAAACCATTTGAAATACGAAGGGCCTTTAGTAAGAAACGCAACACTTCTTTCTGAAAGCAGGTTTCCTTTCGTCAGTATTACAAAACGTTATTCCCCACTCTTTCTGCTTTAGACTCCAACTTTTCAACATAATCTGCGTTCAATGCGATGGCTACACGCCACCTTAGCTGGGAGGCCTTTTATACCGGCATGGTACCACTCCACTGGTTGACTCTGGAGCCAATGTGATGCTGCGTCAGTAACCTCCAAATCATCCATGTACTGCTTCCCACGGAGTGCATCCTTGACTGGGCCAAGCGGATGTAGGAAGGTGTGAGATCAGGGCTTTAGGGTCGATGAAGAAGAGCAGTCCAATGAAGGTGCTCAGGCTTCTGTGAGGCCTTGAGTTGTCAGGGAGAAGGAGAAGTCCGTTTGCGAACACGCTGAAGTCGTTCCTTCAATTTCCTGAGGGTAGCGCAACACACTTCCGAGTACATCGTTGCACCTTGGGGGACGACATCGAACAGAATACTCCTTAAGAGTCCCAGAAGATCGTCGGCATGAATTTACTGGCTGCCGCTGCCGCTTTGAGTTTTTTCTGTGGAGGAGAGGTGGTTTGACGCTATTCTAAGCATTCCCGTTTTCTTTCTGATTTCAAGTGATGAATCCATGGTTCATCGCAGGTGATGATGTTCAACAAAAAATTATCACTATCAGCCTTGTAACGTGCGAGAAATTCCGCACGATGGTCTTTTGTTGCTTCTTTATGATCCTCTCGTGGAGGACGAGAAACCTTTGAGTACCAGAAATGGTGGAGAAGTGTCGGCACTACCGACACGACAGACGTCCAGTTGAGCAGTAATACTTCCCAGTTGAAAGGGTTACATCCCACACTGACCAACAACAAAATCCGCATATTTTCAAACGAAAGTGAGAGAGAAAAAATGTTGCGTTACTTACTGAACGACTCTCGTACAAATTCCTTCAGTTTGCCTTAACTGGTAGCTGGCATACGTAGAAGAAATTTCTGTGCAAACGGTAACGGCGATATACGTCTTCATCACAACATGTCTGGCACGACATAGTTTGCAGGTGCCAACTATAGGCCCGTCCACACGCAACGATCAGTCTGCGTAAATGACTGCATACATCGCATCTGCGCTGGCAGATCATTAGGTGCGTGCAGGAGATTTGCACAGGTATGATATATACGCAAGCCTCTACAATTGGAGCTTTGAGCAAAATTGACCAAACAAAATTGATCAAATCTGTGGCCACCAACCATATCTGCGCAGACAAATCGTTGCGTGTGTACAGAAGATTGTCGCAAAGCTGGAGCGCGAAACGTGTTCGAGTCAGCTGTATGTTCAATTTAGCGTTTCTCGTCAGTGAATTTTAAAATGGTAGATACACATCACTGCTCTGAGAGTTCAGTGCTGAGCTTACTGAAATGTAAAGAAGTCACATGAGTATGTGGAATACATAGAGCAAGCCATAGATCATACAATACAGCGATCCAGATAAGAAGGCAGCTGCTTCTACTTCTTTAATAGAGAAATTGCGAGCGGTTGACCCTACGGCAAGCAGGGAAACGATACTAGAAAAATATAAATTCATTTTCCATTGTTATCTGCAAAGAGTTAAGCAAAATAAAGCAGACTATTCGACTTGGCGCTGGGTACAACTAAATACGTAAGTCTAATTTGTGCTTGTTTGACCTCGCTCTCTGAGCGATCAAGAAATATCGAGAACACAGTTGAGAATGACACTGGAGAGGCAGTCCTAGAGGAAATAGAACACGAAGCAGTAATAATGTAAAAGGATATATCTCACACACGTTTAATGAAAGGCATTTGTGCCTGTGCTTGCCTGATTTAATAAGTTTATGGAGTTGACTAAATTAATTACTATGTTTTACAATCATTCTCAGAGAACAAATAGGGCACAGATCTTTGCTGCCTTAGAATAGCTCCCGTAATATTGAAATATTGCTTATATTTGTTTCTGGTAATTTTTGCGCTATCAAAAATTTGTCCAATCATTCCGGCATGACAGTCGCATGTTTCTATGATCCCTACTCACCGTTTATCAGGTAGTATACTATACTACACTGAAGCGCCAAATAAACTAGTATAGGCTGCAGAGCTATCTAAACAGGCAGAGTACGTCGCTGCGTTCGGGAATACCTGTATAAAAATGTTCATATGTGTGTGAAATCTTATGGGACTTAACTGCTAAGGTAATTAGTCCCTAAGCTTACACACTACTTAACCTAAATTATCCTAAGGACAAACACACACACCCTTGCTCGAGGGAGGACTCGAACCTCCGCCGGGACCAGCCGCACAGTCTATGACTGCAGCAGGTTAGACCGCTTTTTTTTTTTTTTAATTTTCATTTTGTTCGCTTTAGTCCGTGTAATCTGCTCGAGGCCGACGTCGTAAGACATCCATTTAAGTTCGTTGTTGATCTGTTAACTCAGTTTTTTTTTTTATTACAGAGGGCACATTACCCTCTGACCGAACACGCTGAGCTACCGTGTCGGCTACCGCTCGGCTAATCCCAAGCAGCTACCTGTATAAGACAACGAGAGTCTGGCGTAGATGTTGGATCGGTTACTATTGCTACAGTGGCAGGCTGTTAACACATAAGTGTGTTTGAACGTGATGTCATGGTCGGCGCACGAGCGATAGAACACAGCACCTCCGAGGTAGTTACGAAGTAGGGATTTTCCGATACGACCATTTCACGAAGGTACCGTGAATATCAGGAATCCCGTAAAACATCGCTGCGGCCGGAAAAAGATCATGCAAGGAAGCCTGCGCCCGTCAAAACCGACGCTGGACTGTTGATGACTGAAAACATGTTGCCTGTTCGAACGAGTCTCGTTTCAGATTGCACCGAGCAGAAGGACGTGTAGGATTATGGATGATGGCGACTCTGTAATGGTGTGGGGCGTGTGCAGTTGGAGTGATATGGAACCCCTGATACGTCTAGATACGACTGTGACCGGTGACACGTACGTAAACATTCTGTCTGATCACAGCATTCATTCACGTCCATTGGGCATTCCCATGCACTTGGGTCAATTTCAGCAGGACAATAACATACTCCACACGTCCAGAATTGCTACAGAGTGCCTTCAGGAACACTCTCCTGAGTTTAAACGCTACCGCTGGCCACCAAACTCCGCAGACATGAACATTGTTGAGCATATCTGGGATGCCTTGAAAAGTGCTGTTCAGAAGAGATCTACACCCATCGTAGTCTTACGGATTTATGGACAGCCCTGCAGGATTCATGATGTCAATGCCCTCCAGCAGTACTTCAGACTTTAATTGAGAGCATGTCGTGTCGTGTTGCGGCACTTTGGCGTGGTAGCTTGGGTCCTACACGATATTAGACAGGTGTACCAGTTTGTTTGGCTCTTCAGTATAGAGTCAAGCAACAACTCACGTAGTATACTCCTATATTAGATTCAAACAGCAGCTATTGACGTTATCGTACTTTCTCTTCTGTTTATTACAACCTTAGGGCAGTTCTCTCATGTAAAGTGCACCATTGGTACATTCTGTAACTGCACTTTCCTCGTTATACACCTTTGAATCAGGAACGTATCCCTGTCGTTTTTATTGGTTGAGTTTGCTTCAATCAAACTGTTACTTGAGTCAGAGAATATTTCTTTGCATGACTTTTGTTTCATAGTAAGAGATCCCTTGAGTACGGCATAGAACGCGATAAGCAATCTAAAAAATGCTGATCCTTCTTTAAGAATACAAATTCATTCTATAATTATTTTATCTGAGACGTGTTCGAAACCAGGTTAGTGAGCATTTGTATCAATTTAAAAAAAGCGATTGGTTGTATATTATACCTGCATAAATCGCCAATTTAATTCATACGTACCGTTCGTCATCCACAATGGATATAAGCTTTGGTGGAAGCAGCGGATTCCTAGCGGATCCAGTTTAATAATGAAGGTGATGTTAGTTAAGACAGCGTGCTCACTGTGTGCATGGCATAGTTATAGCGGCAATGATTGAGAACTTTCGACGAAACGAATCAATGCCAAAGGCCAATACTGGATCATTCACCGTAATCGATATCATTAACGCTTGCCTCGCAGCCCTGATTCACGTTGCAAACATATCCACTGCTTCTCACGGAGTGAGGGCATGTGACAGACTGTTTGTTGTTCATTCGTGTCCCTGGCTGCAGCGCTTAACTCCAATTCTCTAGGGTAGGCTGAGATACTAGAGCCAGGTACCCCCGTCCCGCCCGCCTCCCTCTCTCGTCTCAACCACCAACAAATTTTGTATAAACACGTAAAATTTCAACATCATCAAGAACTTCACGGAAAATGAAACACTTACATCACAAACAAGAAATTCATTACTTTAAAGGAGAAAAACCTAGCTTCATAAGTGCTTTCACCTCCGAAAAACGACAAAAGAATTATCAAAAGGGAAAAGTGAACAACAAAAACAACAAATTAAAAAGTTATATTCCAAACAGAAAATTGGTCACTAATCTTCAATGGCATCATACTAATAGAACTTCTTGTTTATAGTTATACATCATTACAACCATAACATAAGACCGAAAAGTTAAAAACCAGATTAGGGCAAAGTTTAGAACCTTTTGCGATCAAGACATGAAACCCCAACTTTGGAAAACATCGTGATAATAAGACATTTTAGAGACTCAGTATCTTTTGTGATGCATAACTCTATACCAAACTTTCAAGGAGGACAAAAGAATTATCAGGAAGAACAAATGTGCTTCTTTTTCTGTTAATATCACTTTAACACCCACTGAAAGGTAGAATCATCATAAATTTATTGACAACTTCTTTGAAAACTCATCCGCTACTCTGTTACTTTTACTTTCATTATGAACTTAGAGCTGTTGAAAAACACGTGTTACACTTATTCCTCTGTAATTAACACTTTTTACTCAAAGATCGAAAAATTCCCGTGTAACTACTAACCAACTAACTAATCACAATGAATGAATCTTTACTTCCAATTGCAAGTTGATGAGGCATAAGAAGAAGTGATTAAAGAAACAGGAGTACGTGTATTAGAACACTGGAAGTAACCCGTATGAAGCCTTGGTTTTATGTTTTTATATTAGCTTTAGTATCTCCATTTACCTCAAAATTTCATAATCGGAAGTACCAGTTCGACCCTATTTTTTCACGATTGATTGTTTAACGTTAAATAATGACGCATATTCTGATAATTTCGTTCTTCAGTACATTTGTGCCAGGAAACTCTTATTCTTTAATGACAGAATTTGCGTTATTTTGTAAGCAGATACCTTTCGTCTTTGTTAGTCTTGTTATGAGATGTTCGCGACGTTACTGCGCGAGTCCTGATGGCTCCTCCCAGCTACTACCTCTACCCTATTTCTAGAATTTATTTTTATGCGAATGATACATTTTTTAGTTATCTCATCTTCCTCTTATCTTCGATACTCATTTCTTCAGTATACGTTATGTTGGATGTTATTTATTTATACGAATATGCCTTTCGGAGGATACGATAAATCAACTTCGATTTTGCTTCTTTGTTTTCAATTTTCGTTGCTCCGAGAGTTCCTTGATCCTTTGAGAACGTCGGTCCTTTTCTATCTAGGTCCCCTTTCTTCCTTTTGCAGACCACTTTATTTCCTGGTATCCTGCCTCTTGTGATGCTTCTCTAAAAATTATTCTATTATCTATAATCTCCATTCTAATTCCTGCGTTTTTCATTTCTTAGTCAATTTCGGTGAACCATGTGTGTCTGGATTTATACCTATTCAGTAAATTGAAGATCTGCTTGGTTAGTATGTCATTATCCGTTCATGATGTGTGGCCATAAAGCTCTAGTCTTCTATTCCTCATTACATCAGTTACTTTTTCTGTTTTCAAACAGAGCCCTCTGTTTTATCTTATTTTGCATTCAACATTAGTATTACTTTCAATTTTCCAGTTTTTCAAGCTCCTAAAATATTGTTGTTTCTGCTGGGTACAGTGTCTCAGGCCTTACCACTGTTCGATAGTATTTTAGGTTTGTATTCTAGGATAAAGTTTTCTTCTTATATATATATATATATATATATATATATATATATATATATATATATATATATATTGTAATTTGTAAACCCTTTCCGTTTTATGTACTCTATTTTCTTTGGTTACTTTTTCTTTTGTGTTGCTTGTTATTCATTCTCCTAAATATTTAAAACAGTTTGTTTTTAGATATTGTGCTGTTACGAGTTTTAAGGTTTGTAGGGGCACCACTGATATTTTTCATGAAGTGCGTTCTTTAAAATGATGCTTTTTGCTTTATTTTGTCTGCTTGTTTCTGTAGTTCTGTGATTTGTTCATTGGCACTATCCAGTGAGTCTTTGATAAATTCCATATCGTCTGCAAGAGCTAGACAGTTTGTGGTGATTTTATTTGGGTTTATTCCTAGTTGAACATCCTTAGTATTGATGGATTTTCTCCAATCTTTCACTACATTTTCTAATATGCAGTTGAAAAGTAGAGGTAATAAATCATTTACCCGTCTTATTCCTGATTTTATTTCAAAAGGTTTTGACTGTTCCCCATAAATTTTACCTTTGATATTGAGTTGGTTAAGGTTCGTTTGATTATTTTTGCCCGTTTATTTCTTCAAAATGTTGATCAGCCCATTTATATCAGTTGAGTAACACGCTTTTTTAAAATCTACGAAGCTTGTCACGTACGTCAGTTTTCCCATTTTCCTCATTTCTGCTATGTTCTTTAGATTAAGTATTTGCTGTGTACAAGACCTATCCTTCCTAAATCTTACTGGATACTCTCCTAGTTGTGGGTCCAGTATTCCTTCAACGTTGTTCAAAAATGTCATGGACAACAGCTTATATGTGGCTGGTAAGAGGGAGATCCATCTGTTATTGTTAGTATCAATTTTATTTCCTTTTTGTGCGGTGGCTATATTAATGCCGATGTCCATTCTGATGGCAAACTGTTTACTGTCCAAATGTCATTTATGATTTCTGTCAGACATAGAACAATCTTGTCACTAGGGGTTTTCCACAATTCAGTAACTATGTTGTCTTCTCCTTCTCTTTTGTTATTTTTAAGTTGTTACATAATTTCTTTTATTTTTCCTCTGTTGCTCATGGCTTTGAGTCTGGTTGTATTTAGACTACATTATAAAAATGAAATCCTTCTTTTGGTCTATAGTAATAGTGTTGTTCATTGAGCAGTCCGCAACTATTCTGCAGTTCCCTGTGTTATTATATACAGTCTTTAGTGTTTTTGGGTCTATAGAATGTAAACTGGGTTGTGCACACTTCTTTAAATTATTTTTAATTTTAATGTTCTATAAAAGTTCCTTGTGTTATTTTGCTTGAAGTGTGTCTAAATTGACGTTAGCTGATGTTTTATATGTCATACTCTGATGTTTTTGAAACCTTTTGATGCATGTTTAGTTGTTTCTATAAAATTTATGCTGTTCTTCTCTTTTTCGTTTGTGTTCCAGATGTTCCGGCCTCGTTGTCTCTTTATAATTAACTTATCACAAGTATGTTTCCATTTCTTTTTAAGAGGGGTAGTTTCTTCTGCAGTCTCAATAATGTTACTTTGAAGTTGCTCCCAACATTTAGGTCTTCTTTTCTCCGACTGCATTTTGTAATCATTTTCTCTAGATAACGACTGTACGTCGAACTTTAAATCTTTTTTTCTAAATGTTGGTCTAACTTTGAATTTAATGATAGATAGATAATGGTCTGAATCTAAATCGGCGCTCTCGTCAAGCAACGTGATTCATCACAAACCAGGTTTGGTGACACCCATGTAGTCTATTTTTTGAGAAGTTTTATGAAGAAAATAGATTTTAGTAGTATTATGTGGTGCTTACATAGGCTGAAGAGTCTTTCTCTGTCTGCATTGGTTCTTTTATATGCAGGAAATTTTCCTGCTATCCTTCTGTGCTGAGGTTCTTTGCCAGTTTGTGCATTAAATTCTCCAAGTAGTAATACTGTCTAGACCCTAGTGCCAGGGGATGTATGCCGAAAGGAACTACGTTCAAAAACGATTCTTTCCTTGAAAAAATCGTCGCAGAACAAACGTTACTCCCGCTGCTCTCCATTATCCTCGAGAGTATTAAGACCTTGAATGAAGGGAAAAACCATGCAAAGAAAATATGACGCGAAATAACGAACCGCTAATCACGAATTACTAGCACACTGAGCGACCTGAAGTAATAAGAATTTTCAAAAATAAAAATACTCCTCTTACAGCGAGAGTCATATTGGATAAGTATTAAAAGTGCTTAGTTGCTGTGTGGTGGACTGTGATGTGTGTGGCTGGTTGTGGCAAGAACTAAATGAAATATTGCTGTTTGCTGAGTGGTGAATCCCGCTAAGGCATTCTATCTCATATGATTTTAGTATCAATTTGCCTAAAGTAAACGACTGAAAGAAATTATCAGTGCAGTTACATGACTATCTCATTAAAAGCAAATAAGGAGATAAGTCTCATTATAATTATAACACTCTACATCTGATTGTAAGTTATTGCTCCTTTCTTTTTTTTTGGGGGGGGGGGGGAATATTACACTGACATATCCTTTCTTTTTGGGTGGAGGGGATGGAATTGAATATAGTCTTATTTTACAATTACCTTTTAGACGTTCATCATTGTCTTAGAAGTCTTTGTTTCTTTCACTACATTTTAAATAAATCATTTAAATTCTCGTAAAAACATACAACATTCGCTTATCATGATTTGCTCTTTCAGAACGCTTGGGATGGTGCCTAGGAAGCTCAGGTGAGAATACTGGGAGAAACCACTTGGTGTGTGTGATAAGTTGTAAATTTTACACTGAAAAATTTATTTCCATGAAAACGGGCACTAACGTGTAAGAAGGAAGATCCTAATGTTAACGATTGCTGTTGCCTGATTTTCTCATGAAATTACATTTTACTAAAATCACGACAGATGTCGAAAAGGCTTCTGTTGGTTGAAACGACCATGAAATTCGAGGAAGAGAAAGGATGTATTAACACACTAGATACACACAGAAAAGTTACACCATCACCATACACGCACAGTAATGGTAAAGAAATTCGAACCGACTGAACTCGTGACAATAGTAAATAAAAAAAGCCATAGTACAGGACGTAATTTGTGATCCAAAAATATTTATAAGTGGAAACAAAAGAAAAGAGTCCAAATGATTGCGTAATTTAACAAACGTAGCAAGCACACTAATTATCATTAACGGTTGAAGGTTGAGTAAGTAACAAAAATATGTTCGAGAACGACTGACAGAAGTGTAGAAGTACCAGTGAAATAATGAACAGGATACGCTATCCTTAGTCACACGTGGTTCACACGATAAAAGTAAGTTTCAGGAAACACAGAAAATTCAAGATTAATTTCACACGGGGAAGCAATTTAAACACAGATTATTCAGTGTAACGGAAGATTACGATTGGTAACAGGAAAAATTGAGCTGAATGTTCATTGAACGAAATACGAAAACATGGGACCAGTAGAACAAAGCAAACAGATAAATACTGAACTATGAACAAGCTCACGAGGATACAATCACCCATGCATTCACATGAGAGAAGGAAACATTCTACCAGAAATTAAACGGCTCGAGGTAGGTAGTCCACACTTTCACATCTCATAGCTCTAGTGGAACAAAGGAAGCCCCCTAATAAGTCAACAGATGATGAAAATCGTACCATACCCGACTCTAAATAAATCAAGGAATTTGATTCCGAAAATACAGCTGAAAAGAAAACTAGTAAATACTTCAGTTACGCTGAAGACTTACACACCGTCATTACGGCTGTAAGTAACCAATCTCGGCCTTAGCCGACGATGTTTACTCACCAAATCCTACAACAGGCTGCCCGTGTACATTCGCTGACTAAGATCAACGGAAATGACGAAACGGGTCCCTTCCACCACCAACTTAACAACAGTCGACTGAAGCTACTCATTCGTCGTCATATTGTCACCAATGTAGGTGAAAAATGCTATATTACTAACCACCTTGGAAATACAAAGCAGACACGCACTTCCACTGACTCTTTCATACAAGAGGGGAGGGAAAGGAAGGAACATAGGAATGCAAGATACAAGCAGTATGAAATTGAGGCATGAGTTACAACACATGCCGTTTGCATCATAATGTTAACTATGGTTGAACTAATACAATTCACTGCTCAGTCTCCTCCTGGGTTAAGTTAAGAAACGCACCGAAAAGCAGAGGTGCCAATATGAGACCGAGAAACAAGGTAAACCAAGCACAAGAGCCTGAAACGGGGTCTTACAGAGAGTTTTCAATATTGCATGCTAAGTCAGTACATGAAACAAGGAGAGGTGGTCTGACTTGCGGTGAGGAATCGGGCAAACACCGATTGGTTCGTTTTAAAATGGCATGGCATGGGTATGAGTCCCTAGGATTAACTCTGTAGACAGTTTGCTGTTTATGTTCTCAACATTTGAATGATGTCTATTTTTTTCTTTGTCACTAGGGTGTGGTGATAAATTACTTAAATTGAACGTCGATGAACGTTTGCTACGCTCTATTGTACCAAAGTATCAAACCACCTATACTTTGATGACATACAAGGTGTTTGTTTTACTTGAGACAACTAAATATATCGACAAAGAAGCATCGTACGAAAAAAATGGTCTAGGTAAAAGGTTAGAGTCTGTAAAGGAGATATCTGTCTGTGCTTCAACTAGTCACCTCCTATCCACCTCTCCGGCACGTTCGGGGTCAGGTTTGCATTTTCGAATGGAGACGCTATTACATATTCGGATTCTGCGCCAAAAAGTACTTACAGTTCTCTCAAACCATTGTTTTGCAAATAACAACTGACGAATTTGATTCTGTCACTCTAAATCATTGTGTTGTAACTGTAGATATTTTTGTTCGACATTTACTTAAGTGCTGTAAATTTGATTGTAAAGTACAGTAAGATTATCCATTTCAGTGCCTGGTTAGAAATTACGTTTAGCGTGATCCAGGAACAACGACGTAGATATAATAGTTTTCTGTTCCCATCGGAAATCCCCTTGACTCTCACCATTGGGGCCGGCCGGAGTGGCCGTGCGGTTCTAGGCGCTACAGTCTGGAACCGCGTGACCACTACGGTCGCAGGTTCGAATCCTGCCTCTGGCATGGATATGTGTGGTGTCCTTAGGTTGGTTAGGTTTAAGTAGTTCTAAGTTCTAGGGGACTGATGACCACAGCAGTTAAGTCCCATAGTGATCAGAGCCATTTGAACCATTTCTCACCATTGGGTCGCGTGATTTCGGTAAGTTCAAATGGTTCAAATGGCTCTGAGCACTATGGGACTCAACTGCTGAGGTCATTAGTCCCCTAGAACTTAGAACTAGTTAAACCTAACTAACCTAAGGACATCACAAACATCCATGCCCGAGGCAGGATTCGAACCTGCGACCGTAGCGGTCTTGCGGTTCCAGACTGCAGCGCCTTTAACCGCACGGCCACTTCGGCCGGCATTTCGGTAAGTCTCGTTACCTAAAACCATTGGGGTGCTTTATTTTGATTAGTATCTATGGCACGTGCGCCTGTCACTACCACATTAGAGACATTATATCTTGTTACAATGGTTGTGCTTTGTATTCCGCCGGTAGCCGAGCAGCGGCTATCATGAGAGTTACGGCGGTTGGATGGAAATACACTTTGCAACCAGTCATCCTGATGGCGGGGTTCGAGGGCAGCTAACAAAATCAAGCATGTAATAGTCTGGGGACTCTCCACAACCATCTACGTAAGGAACAGAGAACGATGCTACCATAGATGTACCGTAGCTGCCAGATACCTCAGAGTCCAGCCATATTATTTGTACTGTACAGTCACATTTGCAGCACTCAAAAACGATTGAACACCAGTATCAACCCCTACAGTACAAAGGTTTAGATTTACTTCCTAAATGAAATATAGAATCAAATACGTCGGTTCTTAATTGCAAAAACAGGCTCACTTGATATTTTGCAAATTACCTCTCCATCTTCCAGAAATGAGAAACAATGGTTTGAGTAGATCGTACGTATTTCTGGTGCAGAATCCGGATATACAATATAAAAGGGGGTTCCCATTTGAAAATGGAAAATTGACCCCGCCAACACTGGATGTGTGGTTTGCGAGTGGTCAGTTGTAGCACTGACAGATGTCTCCTTCACGAACGTTAACCTTCTACCCGGAATATTTTGCGTCGTTTTCTGGATAGTTTGTCTGAAGTTAAAACAGACACCCAATATAACAAGGACAGATGAATCGCTGCTCTGACGTAGAAAAGAAGAGGAGGAGAACTTAGCTATTTCTTTTCTCGGTGTTAAAGTCTTGAGGCGAACTTGTTATTCAGCATTTAATTTTTTGTCATGCTGTAGAGTTACCATTTCACCTGTGTCAGAGCCTTAGTTAAAAAGTAACATGTTCAAGCTGCGGGACAATGTAGAAATGAAATGGAGGCACTAAGGTGGTGACGGAGCTCACACTATGAAGGACAATTCGAGTATGTACCGGCCATCAAGAAATTCCAAGTTCCTCTTAATGTTTTATGTGTTATTCGTCTTAGGGTCAATTCAAGGAATAGGTCATTGATCTCGTTCCTTTTTTTGTTCTACTATGCTTCATTAGTAGTTTCAGTGTTTATTTATTTGCACTTGCAGTTATTTGTACAAAGTATTCAGACTACGTTTATGTGCATATATCACAATAACTTGAATTGGTTCTCTATCGTGTTTAAATATCGTTGCCATGTTTTCTCGATTTCATTTTTCTTTCGTGTAGCAGCTACGTCATTAGCGTCTTTCTTTTCGATCTCACTGTGCACCGTATTGTCATCCACAGTGCCTGTTGACCTCCGTAACGATTTGTTATTCTCTGTTAAATTATGAATGTTAATCTTCTTCACTTAAAAATATTGTATTAGTTGTTGCTTCTTGGGGTAATGATCAGTTTCTAAGATGTCATATAAATTATTTTGGCATTTCAGATACCTTTGTCTTTGCTGTATCGGCAGCCAATATATTCTTACGATCAGGTCTGATGTATTGTGTACCTATGCTTTTCTCCTTTAGGGATCAATCGGCCTTATGGTCAGGATATTCAGTAGGCGGTTTAACACTACCACAAGAGCAATACTTGATAATGTTACTCCTACGACAGGAACTTAATATGACCCAGACTGTGTATTTAATTGTTAAGTTATCGTACTATTTTTCGTTAAGGGAATGATTACAACTTTAATAGGAAAAGCCGATAAACTAGAGGAAAAACAGCCAGGGTTACTGTAGGTTTTAAGTAAACCGTATATTATATAAATGGAAGAACGGTTGCCAGCCTAGTAGGTATACGTGTTCTCTAAACTCTGATTTTACAAATATTACACGAATCAGTAGCGCAGCTAGTAGAACTTGGAACAGTACTTTACCATTAGCAACACAGATAAATAATTAAAATACTCTAGCAATCAACTGCCTCTCACTAAAATATGCATTGCACTTTGACAGTACAAGAGACAGTATTACAACTAATCTGAACATGAACTTTTACTCATCATTTACGGAGAAACACTAACAGAGATGATCTTTAAATGGTTACGTTAACTGATCTGATTGTTGTATGTTTTCTGTGGTAGCATTTACTTCTTTGCATTGAGCAGATGAAAAATGAAATATGGAGACACTGAATATGTTGTGATCTGAACAGCTACAGCCAGTTAATCTTTAAATAACGTAAAAATTATTAAACTGGCGCTTCTGTCCGGAACCGCGCGACTGCTACGGTCACAGGTTCGAATCCTGCCTCGGGCCTGGATGTGTGTAATGTCCTTAAGTTAGTTATGTTTAAGTAGTTCCAAGCTCTAGGGGACTGATGACCTGAGATGTTAAGTCCCATAGTGCTCAGAGCCTTTTTTTGTGTTTTTGCTACACTTCATCAGTACTTTTATTCTAATAAAGATTGTAGTGCCGCCCTCCATCGATCTACTATCATCGACTTCTCTGACTTAAGATACTTATATTGTTATCCACTATATATACCCGACTTTTCGTGATATCTTACCTCAGATGGAGGAGACACAAACATCTTCACTGTAACGGCGACTAAATTTCGGGTTTTAACACTAATAATTAATGTTAACTTCTTGCTCTGTGGATCACCCTTTATTTGTTGCTGCGTTACCGAAGACAAGGTAGTTAATAACGTCTTTGGATGTTACTTGTTATTTACTAATACAGACGCTTTTATGGAAATCATTTTAGTTTTTCATTAACAACATTCAATAACAATTAAATGATCATGAATGATTGTGTTTTGTATATAGGGAAGAGGAAGGTTGATCCTACAATTACTCTCAGCGATTACGGTAACTTGTTTTTATAGTTCGTCACTCAAATATATTATAGCAAGAACTATACTTCGATACAGTCATTCAAACTTCGTACGCTTTTATTTCCACAAAGCTAGTCCTTCCTCGGGCATGGGCGTGTGTGTTTGTCCTTACCATAATTTAGTTTAAGTAGTGTGTAAGTTTAGGGACTGATGACCTTAGCAGTTAAGTCCCATAATAAAATTTTAAAAAAGTAAGGGCAACAGATGTATTCATGACTCTTGAAGTATAAAGTGGTCTGAAGATTATCTTCTTGGCGTCATATTTTTGTGATTGAGGGCCAACCGATAAATGACATGATTAACTAGCTAATAATCTTCCACGCCAAAGCCTTTATTTTTCATTCCGCTACTTTGCTTGCTTTCTTCGATGTACAGGATGCGGACAGTTTGTATGCCGGCTACCGATCAACTGTGCCGTAAACACTCCTTGCGGTTCTTCTGTCACATCCACCCTCTTCTTTCCCGACATGACGATTTCGTTGCTGTTTTATGTAATTACAGACCTACGTGCCTTACGCATGAACCAGTTCTACAAATCTATTTTAACGTATCAGCATTTAAACACGACATTGATTTCAAAATATAATGCACAGATTAATTACAGTGAGAGGAAATGACACGAAATATGATTAAATACTTACATAGATGCATAACCAAATAACACAGAAACACAGATGCCGCGTTGAGCATAAGAATACAATGAAATTTACGTAATATTAGTACAGTCGATACTGGTCAAAAAAGTCGCAGTTGAAGAGGATCAAAGAACAATTCTGTCCCGCTAGAGAGACGGAGTGAACCAGTTTTAAGTCGTCACTAATACGTCTCTCGCCGTATCCTGTTCTCTTAATTGCATTAAAAAACATTTCTCAGGAGTCACACATTTGCCGTCTTCGCTAACGTGAGTAGGATTTGATAGATCCCTTGAGATATCACAATTACAGTATAGATATTTATCATCCCAAAAGAGATTGTTACAGCTTCTGAGAAATTGCGGTGGCATTTCTCATACGTTAATTATCGAAGTCCATTCGGCTTAAATTCGGACTCTTGAGGGCTGCCTCTTCCATATAACAATTATAAGTCTTTTTAATGATTTTCGCTAATAGGCCCTGTGCTGAGATCTGCTCAATCACAAACACGAGGCTCATTTGTTGAATTGCAGTTATTCCAGTCAAATAAAGCGTTAAACTGAACTTTATCACATGTATTACATCGTGATCACTGCTTGGGCGCGTGGTCGAAAGACTGAAAATTACGTTTCCTCACATCCCGTTGGCTATTCAGAGCATTATTTTGTTGAGAAAGTGACGCCTTTTTTTGGTCTCTGATTGGCTACGTTTACGCTTCCAGAACGGTCTCGCACGTCTGTCTGTCTGGTGGTGAGGTCATACATAGCACAGGAGTATATTTTATTCTCCTATAACAGGTTTTTGGTAGAGAGAAAATTGGAAGTCCACAGCTATTCAGAAACAAAGTATATGAATGTTTTATTAGCCAAACCCGTGTTTGGATTCGGGAAAGACAATTCTGGTTAAGAAATTAGTAGTAAATATGTTTTTTACTATTACAGTATACGGACAACTGTTAGAGGTCTCTGAAATCAGTAAAATTACATAAAGGCTTAGCGTGCAGTAGCTTAGCAGTATATGAGAAAGAGCAATGGCTTTTTTCAAGTTAGCAGCCTTGCTCCTCAAACATAGCGCGACGTTTGAAAGAATAGATGAGTCAAAAAATTTGGAGAAAACTGGTAATATCTACAACAGCCCGTGGCATTGATTTGGGTAGAAGCATTTATTTTTGATCTTGTACTTCTATATTCACACTGCCTTTCCTCTTGTTTGTAGGCACAAAGCTTTGTCTGCAGAGCGGCTGCAAGCACTGATGCATTTTCGACGGTGGCAAGTGTTAAATGAGAGCAGAACCAAAAGTTCTTGCGTTTAAATATGGAAACGCCCGACGAGGTATCCGTCATCAAGCATCCTGTCTGAAGTCGCAGCTGTACCGTTAAGCAGTTACGGACATATTGCAGCCTTCACTTGAAGGCCGCCGTCATGTTTACGAGATGCCTCGGCGTGGTGCCAGACATCGCACTTAACGAACGACTTCCTCCTCAGCACTCAATCTCCTGCAACGCTGCGATTGCCGGGATTGTAACGGTGTCGACTAATAACTTCCTACAAACTAGTTTCCCATGTCTTTATTAAAGCTCGTATATAGCCGCAGGGCATACAACCACTACTCCAGTTGATTAAGCCACTAACTCTTGTTAGGTGCAATTTTTCTGCGTCATCCACCTGTTTTATTCACACTTGTTCCACACACATGATCGATTATCAGACTGGCTATGAATTCAGCAGGAGTACTCTGAACGTCAGACAAGATTCCCCACGAAGTAGCGCAATAGTAACCTAGGAGACGGTGTAAATAGAACGTGTCCAACCTTTCAGCTTACCTGGGCCACATTGGAAGCAGACGAGTATATCTGAGCCGCACGTAATCAACTTAAGAGAAGTTGGAACGCCCTAACGCGACAATGCTGTTTAGGGAATTGGCTTCCCTGTAGTTCAGGAACCACTGTAGCCGATGACATGAAACTTTTACAGGAAATTAAAGTGTATTTTCTGAGTCTACTGAACTAAAATAACTGCATTTCAGCCTCTGCTTTCGGAAATACAATTTTTTAATCACATGATTAAAAGTTAGTGAACTTTTTTGTACATTATCCAAAATAATTTTAATTGTACATAACATTATGTTCATCTTTAATTCAGTAGACTTAGGATATATATGTTATTACTTCCTGAAAATTTGAATATTCTACTCGAAGTGGTTCCTGAGATTCAGGGAAAAATGCAACAGAAAATCTAAATTTTCATGAAGAGCTTCTAAAGTTTCAAAAGACTGTAACTCACGTAATATATATATTTTTTATTTTTAGTCGCTTAGAAGCATCCTGCGCCATCCTGTATATCATCCTCTTCATCTTTATCGAAGTTTCTTCTTCTTTTCTTCTTTCTGGACTCGTTAGTTGTATACTCTGCTTTATCAGTGGGAACCTTGCCCATTCGTTGAAGTTCTCTGATGCAGTTTGCCCCAGGACTGATTCAAATACGCCGTAGCACTTGCAACCTACCACTGTTGCCATCATTAAAAGCCATAACAGCATCACTGACCGCCCACTTTAGTGTCTTCATTTCAACAAAAACGTTTTTTGGTAAGCGAGTCCTTATAAGATTATTGAACGACTCATTGGGATTTTGAATCTGACCATGCAGACACTTCTTCAGTAATTCAGGTTTTTTCAGGTCTCTGTAAATAGGTTTTATGATATACATGACGGCTGCTGGGATGGAATGTTTATGGCTGTATGCACTGTTTGAGTACTGGGCATTGCGGTAATTGCACCATGAATCAGGTCCAGGAGGGTAAATTTGCTGTACTGGTTTTTCATCAGCTGACAGTCTGCGGAAGACGGTAGCCCACACTGCCTGCTTCACTTTCAACAAATCCTCAATATTATTTCTAATGGCCATCCCGTAATACTGCTGTAGTTCATCACTCATTTTGTCTGTCAGCCTGCCTGTTTTGGTTTTACCATCATGAAGTTTCTTGTACCTCAAATACTGTTTCAACTTCCTCAACCTGGTGCCTTTCCTCTTCTCGACATGACCAACACATTCCAGTTTTTTGATAATCTTCTCACCATAAGGCTGGGCGACTACTACACTGTTATATGCTTTTAAGTCTCCATCACCTAAGAACTTAGTGTAACACACTCCCCTTTCGTTCACAGATCGACTACAAATTTCAGTAGCTGCAGAGGCCTCCATACGACCACTTGTTCCATTATAATTTCTGTCACAGATATGCCCCTTCTTCATTCCCTGATTTACGCTTATAACAATGTTTGGCTAAAATCTGTAAATCTATTACCTTTCCAGTATCCAAACTGGTCACCGTAGCAAGAGAATTCTTAGAACTGGAGCCGCACTTCTGCCAAGCACCATCAAAAGCTACTGGTATGTCAGTCATATCATCATTTATTTCAACAGCTTCGTTTGCAGCACACTTCATTAACTCACATATTTTACAAGGTCTGTGTGGCATATTCATCACGGCACACACCGTTTCTGCGGCAGTGTGTCCTTTGCAAATAGCTCTCAATCCATAAAGCCACCTAACTTTCACTTCAAAATAATTATCTTTACACTTATCAGAATTCCAAAATGAAAGAGTATATTTACAACTCACACAATTAATGATAAGTTTCCTGACTAGTCCATTTGCTACCTCACTGTCTTCATGTAAACTAACTGGCCCTCCACATATCTTACAACAAACGCATTCATCTAACACCCTCGTTAGGATGTGTAAATCTATCAGAATATAACCTAAGCTACCATTTACACCACTTTCACTTTGAGGAAACTGTGTATCACAATGTTTTATTTTAATCTTCTAATCACTAATGGGTGTTTCTCTAGATACTTACGAGTTTGCCTGTATTTCATTGTCTGCAACTTCACACGCCACATGTTGAACACGATGTTTCCCTCTATTCGAAAATTTATTACCATGAAACCCATCTTTCTTAAAAACACTTCATTTTGGCATCATATTTTACTGTTTGAGAGATTTACCAATCTGTTCGTCACTTTTCCTCGGAAAAACTTTAGCACTTCGACATACAACGCATGTTTATACTATGAAGCGACCCGATACTGTTCTGGCTGCTCAGCCAATACAAACACTTAATTTAAACTTTATAACGCAACAATCCACAGCCTTCTTTAAAAAAATTACCGATTTTGTTAGATCTTGAAGTAAAGCATGTAAAAATTTTAACGTTTTCAACGAGTGTAGATTATGTTCTAAAATTAAAATAAAATACTTCCCATGTGAGTTTACAAGTGATACATATATATCGGAAATTAGCAAATGCTACAATGAGATAAAAATCCGAAAAAGTGAATTTTTTCCGTTCTAACTCCCCTTAACACTGTCGGAAGTATACAGTTAACACAGTGGAGTAATTCAGAATTTATAATTTATGACTCTTTATTCTAAAAAAGCAAGACTGGATTAATTTGACGTCTTATGTACGAGATTTCACTGATAAATACACACACACACACACACACACACACACACATATATATATATATATATATATATATATATATATATATATATATATATATATAAAGTGACATTTGATTGAATTTAGAAAACTACCGTATCAAATCGAAATGGTTGTAGTTGTTGGGGTGTCCTAAAGGTGTTCATCTGAGATTTTGGTTTGTTGTACTCTGTGTGCTTTACTGTTGAATTTAACTGTTCACAGACATGTGTGCTTTCAAACAAAGACAACGTTTGTAACGAACTATGCAGCACGGTATATTTGGACAAGTACGAATTATAGAAGTCCAACAAAGACACACAATAAAATTTTTCTTTTAGTCCAATACCAGTCTGCACCTGTATGCAATTTACATGCAAATCTTCTGGCAACGCATCTATATTGCTTGTAAAAGGTTTCCCATGCATACGGAACTTTTGATGATGTTTTCGAAAATCCTGAAATCGATTTTCATATTGTTTCATCAAATCGAGATATATGGCCGTGCATTCCATCCCGTCCTTAGTGTTATGTATGGCCAACGTGTTCAAATTAAATTAATTGATTCCATTTACGGATTCTCGCTATAGTTTCACTTTCGTTTGGAACGTGTTTTTTGTCTGAAACACTATAGTGATAAGTAAGCTTCTGCCTTGAAGACGCCTATTTAAGTCACCTAAATGAATAGTCACACCTACAAAAAAATACTAAATCGATCACCCAGGTAACATTGTCAAATTCAGGCACCAATTTTGTTATTGATTTTGTGGTTTCATAGATTATGCTTCAATTTTTTTTAACATTTGTCCTCGATTGAGACACAGTTTTTCTGTAAAATGTACAATGTCACCATATTCAGCATCCAGACTGCCGAGGAATTCCTGGAATTGGAGATGACTTACTTCCACAATAGAACGGAAATAATACAGAATTTCCTTAGATTTACATGATTTAATTTCGTTATACGTCCTTAAATGTCTAGTTTCGCAGTAGCAACTGAAGTAGCCGTAAGATAACAGACCAGCGCGTCTGACGGATTAGCCGATTATAAGAACGAGACCAGGGGATTCAAGTACACCACGGGCGGCAATGTTTAGAGCGATATGGACCAATGAGAGAATGACATCGTGTGGCAGGAGTTTCAGGCTGAAAATATTCAATCTATCATTACATAACAGGTTCTTTTTTTTTATTTTTTGCCGGTGATGGATGCTCACTTCTTAGGTCGCACTGATTCTTGCTTTGGGTGGCATCGGACCGTGGGTGGGCCACCCCTGCCGTGAATCTTCTGCTGTCGCTGAAAAGAGATATTGTTGAACGATCAAATACACGTAAACTGACTAAAACAGAGAGATATTTACATCAAGTTACATAAAAAGGCAGGGGTAGTTCACAGGTGGTCTCGCTGCTGGTATATCTGTCTCTCGCCATTTCACTCTCCACTCTCTTTCTCTCTCTCTCTCTCTCTCTCTCTCTCTCTCTCTCTCTCTCTCTCGATCTGTTGCACACACACACACACACACACACACACACACATTTAAACACACAAACGAAACAGCGCGAGCTTTCGAGCAGTTTCGCGTGTAGCCTATGTGAATGTTTGAACAAGGCGTAGCAACTACGAGGAGCAGTCATTAAGTTTTTATCACCAACTCGAAAAAAAGTTACGTAATTATTTTTTGTTGTCTACTCTTATAAGTCTGCATTTCTGATGCATATTCAAATTGTGGAGCCAAGATACCGTATCACGCTGCTAGAGGGCCGAAAACAAAACGGTGCAGATCATTGTTAAAGTAGAGTATCGTGCGGTAATTCCTTTTCTGCCTTTCAAGGGGAACAGTGCTGCAGTAGTGCCTATTGTATGATACTGAAGACAGTTGGTAGAGACGCTTCCACTGGAGACAAGAGAGTGTGAAAGCCAAAGAACTAAGTGGGAGGTCCTCTGCGGAGATCTAGGAATTGCTACATAAACGGTGTGTCTACTACCCGAAGTCCGCAGTATCACTATCGAGGCAATAGTAGAAAAAGTGAAAATCAGTCACATGCCAATTTCCAACACCTTTTACGACATTTTGAATATTACATTGGTGCCCCGACACCTTCCTTTCCTCCGCTGCGTCCCATATCGCTCACGTCATTTCAAAAAGCCCGCCGAGCCAATATAGCGGCGGAAATGTTATAGTGGGATGAGACAAACCCAGATGCTTTCTTTAGCCACATAACGACGTAGACGAGTGCTCTGTATGTGACTATGACTCCGAGAGCAAAGAGCAAAGCAAACAGTGGAAACACGTGGACTCACCAACACCAACGAAGGTGCCGACCCAAACATCATCGGGGAAAGGTAATGCTGAGGGTTTTTGGGGCTGCCGTGATGTGATAATAAGAAATTATGTTAGGAAAAGGAAAGCAATCACAGGATCATACTACCGATGTCTCGTGGCAAGATTATTCTCTGGTGTCCAGAGATTGCGTGTGGACAATTATCCAAAGTTTTTTTCCTTACTCTCTGACAGCGCCTCAACTTATTCTGCACAGAACACAGTCGCCATCCTACTCCTGGGTGCTATTAATCTTTTTTAACCGCGCGGTATTCTCCTGAAGTCCTATACCATCAACCTACGTAACAAAAATAAGGTACACTGCTAATAATGTTAATAATAATAGAAATAATAATAACAATTATTAAGCACCTGCACACACATTCATGCAGACAACCTTACCTATCATGCATTGCCCTGTGACTTCTTGCTCTTTCTTCGGGTGGAGAAACAATTTTGACAGCCATTACCCGAATGACGAAGAGGTGATATTTCGACGTGGAAATGCTTCCCGAAGGACCAAAATGCAGGCTGTTGCAACCAAGGTCTCCGCCAAGTCAGTTGCCTTTGCCAGCTGCCCATTCCAGGTTGTTAGTGTAGAGAGGGACTAACATCATCACATTGTACTATAATCGTAGTAATTTTTTATTTATTTATTTATTTTTGAGGTGATAATTCAAACACTATGACTTAGCGAGTGAAATGTTCTACTTTCCACAGGTATAAAATCAGATAATTAAACAAAAAATTTACATTTTACGTCTTAAAATATGAGTATATGAAGGTTTGAGACTTTTGCAGTACCTGAAAGAAATATTAAATTTTGTGGCTATAAGAATGTATGGAAAAGTTATTCACTGCTGCGGGCAGCAAGTGCTTGCAGTCTGAGGCGTTATCATTGAAAATTGGCATTGTAACCAATGAAGCTTTTCACCAAATTTCAACTGGCATATATAATACGGCTGTCGGCATTTGCTATTCAGTTACTCTCGCCGTCTTACAACAGATATTTTACATATCATTTTACATTTACACGTGCAAAAATGAGAAACTGTAACTAAAAAAAGAAAATATTGACGATAACTGGAAGGTAGCTGTGGTTGGTTTTAATACCCTGCACCATTAAACCATGTAAAATAAGGCATACTGCTAATAATGTTAATTAGTTTCTTTCTGAGTCATCAGTCTTCTGACTGGTTTGACGCTTCTCGCAACGAATTCCTCTCCTGTGCCAACCTTCTCATCTCAGAGTAGCACTTACAATCTAAGTCCTCAATTATTTGCTGGATCTATTCCAATCTCTGTCTTCCTCTACAGTTATTGCTTTCTACAGGTCCCTCCAGTACCATGGAAGTCATTCCCTGATGTCTTAACAGATGTCCTACCATATTGTATCTTCTCCTTCTCAATGTTTTCCTCATATTCCTTTCCTCTCCGATGCTGCACAGAACCTCCTCATCCCCCAACCATCAGTCCAATGTTAATAACAATAGAAATAATAATAACAATAATTAAGAATCTTTACACCCATTCATGCAAACAACATTGGTCGTACCGCAAATAATATCGTGCTGCTGTCAAGTCTTACTTCACTGGCATTTGAGGTACGGGGTGTCCATAAAATACATCTACAAATTAAGATTTTAATTGCTTTAAAATTATGCTTGATATTAACAAATGGTTTTCATCATGTGATAAGGTAACTCACAAAGTTCTGTTTCCTTATTCATACTCATCAATATGTACACACTAAGTGGCACGAATAATATCTAGTCGGAATTTCATTTCTCTCCACTTATGATTCAAGATCTCCACTCTAACATGTCCAAATGCGTTATGAATGCAAGCCTTCAAGTCCTGTAGGTCGCTAACCTTGGTCCGGTACGCCAGGTCCCTTACAAACGCTTCCTGAAGAAGTGTAGTGGTGTGAGGTCAGGGGATTGTGGCGACTTTCGAATTGACCCATCTCGTTCAGTCTACCTATTCGGAAACCTTCCATCTAGAAATTGACGGACTTTTAAGGTTCAGTGGGGTGGTGTCCCACCCTGCGGGAATGTGACATCAGGTTTCAGGTGTTCCAATTGTGGAACAGCAAACTCTTGTAGTCGCGATGAAAAACAATGGAGCAATGATGCAATTGTGGATCACTCTGCAACAAACAATGACCTTGAGACTGTCTCTTTCCATTTGTCGTCTAACATATGGATGCTGTAAACCACATACACCAATGTTATAATGATTCAGTTTGACGGATAGGTGAAAGTTGTGTTATCGGAAGAAATATCTTTACCAAAAAGTCATTCTTTGCGTCAATCATGCCTAGCATATCCTCTGCAAACTATTCGCGCTAAGGTTACTCTGTAGGCTTTAATTTCTGTAGCAACTGCACTTTGTAGGGATATAGCCGTGCCGGCCGTTGTGGCCGAGCGGTTCCAGGCGCTTCAGTCCGGAACCGCGCTGCTGATACGGTCGCAGATCCGAATCCTGCCTCGGGCATGGATGTGTGTGATGTCCTAAGGTTAGTTAGGTTTAAGTATTTGTAAGTATAGGGGACTAATGAAAAAAATGGCTCTGAGGACAATGGGGCTTAACTTCTGAGGTCATCAGTCCCCTGGAACTTAGATCTACTTAAACCCAACCAACCTAAGGACAGCACACACATCCATGCCCGAGGCAGGATTCGAACCTGCGACCATAGTGGTCACGCGGTTCCAGACTTAGCGCCTAGAACCACTCGGCCACCCCGGCCGGCGGGACTGATGACCTCAGATGTTAAGTCCCATAGTGCTCAGAGCAATTCGAAACATTTGATATAGCCGTAACGTCTTACTGAAGACACTGTACATTGTTGATCGTCTCATTTCCAACTCTGGCCGCTATAAGCGCCGATTATGCAGAACTCCTTGTAAATGCCTACCGTACCTCGTCTACGTAGGAGTCTGAAACAGATGTGCGACCTGCCCTCTTTTGATGGAAAATTCTACCTGTTTTCATAAATGACGTGTGTTAGGCCCTTATAGTTGGTTGTTCACATGCATATCGTGTTCGAAAACTTTGTTGCATTTTTGTGTCGGACGTCGTCTGTATGAACTACTACACGCACTAAGCTTTCTCCTGTGACGTCCGTATATTAACAGGTTACAAGTACAATTTTCCATCAAAATTGAGTCACCTGGAGGGTAAAATGTCTTATGAGTTACTACACACTGAAAGCCATTTGTTAATATCTAGCATTATTTTAAAGTTATGAAAGTCTTCATTTGCAAAGATGATTTGTGTATATCTTTCATTATCAAAAAGGTTTTCGTGGAGCGACTTCACACAACATTACTGCCAAAACAATAACTATCTCAACTTCATCTTTCATTTCAAGTAATGACTACTACTGCTTTTTGAAGATGCGTTATAAATATATTGAACAAAGAATAATGCTCGTTACACTGAATTTTAGTTACTCAGTGTCAAAACAAATACGAAAAAGAATCGCTGAGAGGCTACGTTTCACAACGTATTACTGAACTTACTTGAACTGTTACAGTGGACGTCGTGAATTAAGTGACAGAGTGACTTTTTTATTTTCTCCCACAGTCTTTCCGTGACAGTTTTTGTGTTAATCAGTTCATCATGATTTTTCCCTTCTTCCGAAGTCTCATAGGACTAACAATAACTACACATTAATTCATATGCTTCTTTCCAACCACCACACCGAACACCACAAGTATATTGCCGCGCACTGCTTCACTCAGACACACGCACCGATCGTCAGCCACAGATACTGTTAGTTTCCAACGTAAAGTTAAGTGTCGAAACTGCAGCAAGCGCTGCGCCCGAGATTGACGATGCAGCGAAGGAAAGCACTAGCGTGGGTGAAGCGCTCCTTGTAACAACAATATAATTATTCTTAGAAAGTGTGAACATAGAGAAAAAGGAAGAACTGTATTTTTTCTACTTCGTACCTATCTCGGAAGACGTAGGTCTGTATGTATGAATGTAATATCAGAAGTAATTGTTGTATAATCGTCATATTGTAAGTGAAAATTACATTACACGAAGAGATCTGCCTGTGGACAGATTATTTAGTGAAAGTAAAGTCAGGTATTTGTGCTCTAATGATAGCTATGAATGCTCTTAATTCATGAGATTCTGTGTACCCGGTTATTTCACATTGGCGTAGTTTAAGATCACAAGAATCAAGGGATACTGGATGATAGATAGAACCTCCAAACCTTTTCTTAATCTCATTTGAGAGTAGAATTCTTTCATTTGGCTTATTTGTTCTACCACATCACAACTAATATCGACAGCTATTGTGCACCTTCCGTTGAATAATGTATATGCACCGTACGTGTTCCCTGCCGTCTTAAGAGTAATTAAAGTGCTTTTCCTAATTTGATGAACACATAACATTACTTCTAGGAAATAGCATTTTCCAGCAGCCAAGAAGAAGGAGACGGAACCTGAGAAATCAAGTAAGAGTTAAATACGCTATCAGACTGCTCACTGAACACGTGCGAACTTAACGTTCAGATAGCGGGCTATTCAGAAAGTAGAGGACGTTTTGGCGTTAAAAAAAAGGCTAAGTACAAGAAATACTTTTATTAAATGCATCTGAAAGAGCGACTGACATACTACTTTTCCAAATAGTCACCAAACACAATGAGGCACTTATCATAGCTATGGACAAGCTTTAAAAGACCTTCGTCGTAAAATTCTGCCACCTGAGACTTCACCCAGTGGGTCACGCCCGCCTGGAGTTCCGTGTCGTCATCAAAGCACTGCGTTGCAAGCCAGTTCTTCATCTTGGCAAACAAGTGGAAGTCCCTTGGTGCAAGATCGGGGCTGTAGGGCGTATGAGGGAAAATTTCCCTTTTGAATGAATTAAAGAGTTCTTTAGTGCGGTTTGCCATGTGAGGTCGGGCATTGTCGTGAAAAAACAAAATTTTGGACGTCAGCTTTTCTCGGCTTTTCTTTTGAACTGCTCTTATAAGGCTGTGCAAAGTTTGATAGTGCCGGGCAGAATTTATGGTTGCTCCAAGTTCGAGAAAATCAATAATTGCCTATCCCAAAACACTGTCGCCATGAACTTCCTTGCTGACAAGAATTTGCAAACATTTTCTTGTTTTTGGTGGGACCTTGTGTGCCCCCACTCCATGGACTGCAATTGACGTGTTTCACCCGCCACCGGTTACGATTCGATCCACTAATGAATCTCCGTGTTTGTCGTAGGCCTTCAGAAATGTCAACGTTGCCCCCATTCCATGTTCTTTATGGTGCTCTGGAAGAATTTTAGTCACATATCGTGCACAAAATTTGTGGTAGCCTAGCTTTTGAGTGACAATTTCAAACAACAAAGTCCGTGTAACTTGTGGAAAAGAAAGCGAAAGCTCCGTTATTTTGAAGCGACGGTTTTCACGAATCGTTTCATCAACTTTAGCGACGAGATCGTCAGTTACAATGCTCGGACGTCCACTCTTCTCTTCATCATGAACGTTGGTTCGGCCGTTTTTAAATAGAGTGCGCCATTTCCGGACGGAACATTCACGCATTACATTTTTTCCGTACACTTCGCAGAGTTCACGATAAATTTCTACAGGTTTTAGGTTTTTTGCACAACAAAAACCGTGTCACAGAACGCACATCACAACTGGCGGGATTTTCGATTGCAGCGCACATTTCAAATTCGAATATCGAAAAAACCAGACGCGCAGAGACGTTCGAGCTGTCAGGGATGGATGCCGACTGAGCTGCCGAGCACGAACATGCGAAAATATAGGCGATCGGCGCGAACCTAGCCGCGTCAGACGGAAACGTTCCCTACTTTCTGAATAGCATTCATATTACGAATTCATACAAGACTCTTACTCAATTTCATAAATGGATTTAGTGCAAACTGTGTTAGGCTGTAGTAATGAAATAGGTATACATTAATTCTAAATGAACGTCATGCGTATGTAGTGTAAAGTGGGAGGCCAAACCGCACAACTCAATTATTCTATAGGGTAATATTGTGTATTTACCGTAATAAACTCTTTGGCCTACCCTGTACAGTTCTGTCTGATATTTTAGCAAAATTCCCAGTAAGTCCCCAATCCTTAAATAATCGAACTCCCACGTATAAAAGAGCTTCACACGTTTAGTGACTTTAGAAGTTAATTAATGTATCCCACATATAAAACAGCTTCACAAGTTTGGTGACTTTACAAGTGAATTAAAGTGTTAAATCTTTGATTCTAAGCATGTAAGAGAGAACAAATCTAGAAAAGGCTTAAAATATGCTTGAAGTCAGTTGTAAGTCTCTAAGTGCTCTCACTATCAAACACTGGATGAATATAGTCCGGGTAATTCCCCCCCCGTCTTCATTTTTTTTAAAAAAACATAGTTTTTCACGCATCTCGCTATTTATGACTGATTTATGTGTCGTACAATGATATAATTTTGCAGGCATATACAGTAATATATGTAGATAGTGTCTGTAAAATGTGCAGCGAATAGAGTTAGTACTAATGTAGCCATAAATTAAAATGTCTTGCCTGATGATGAAGTTTCATTCTTCTACATTTTACCCCTTAGTCTACCAATGTCATTTAAAAAACATTAATGTATTGTTATTTTAATTAATGTCTTAGAAGTAACAACACGAAAAGAACATTTCCCACCGTTTAGTTTTCTAAGGGAATTGGGGATGGGGGATAGGACATACAGGATTATGCATAAGTACCACCATGGTTTCAGAAGCCGACTGCGAAAAACTACAAGACATGCAGAAAACAGACGTACATCAATGGTCGAAGCATCTCTCGAAGTTTGTAATTAGCACTAAAGGTGTTCAATATGGGCTTCGTTTGTGATGATAAGCTTCAATTCGTGAGTGCAAGACGTTGACACAGTGTGGCCTGGAAGGCGCGAAAGCAACCCGCTCCGCGAATCTGGTAATTGGGTTGCCTATCTGCAGATGCGAACTAATTCGTCGTGACAATACGGAGACGAGGTTAGCAACGAAACTTGAGGACAGCACAACCAACAGGTGCAGTCTGTAATTATATGTATTCTGCTAACCTGCCGTTACCAGTGGGTTACTGATACATAAACGTGCAACGGATTTCAGTTGGTTCTCTCATAACCTACCGTGTGACGCATACGTCCCGATGGTACTCAAAGTGTTAAGCAAAAGATAGTTTTTTATGCGTCTAAATTGTTATGACGTCAATTTCCCTTAAAATACGTATCTTACAACGATATAACTTTTCAAGCACATTCAGTGGTATATGTGAAACCGTCTGCAAACTGTGGAGGGGAAAGCGCCGGTAGTAAAGAGGTCAGGAAGGAAAGAAGTATCAAATTGACAAATAAGGAAACAAAGTCATACTGTGCTTCTAAAATGTCATGTCTGATGTTGAAGTCTGACTAATAAACAGCGAAAATGTGGTAAGCAGTAAACTGTTTTCCTTTTATCGCTTGGTGGTGGGAGACGGAGTGGGTAAGAAATTGTTAGCGAGAAAATGTTTAATAAAGTTTTTAAATTATAGACAACATTTTTGAAAGTCGCTAAGAGCTGCAACCTGCATCTGATATATATGGTTCTGGGTTTAGTAATATGTTATTACACGTATATTTGAGTTCATGGTATACACTATACTTTTTACAAGTTATTTTAGACTTTATGAGAAGTGTCTTATTACTAATACGAAACAAAATTACAACTTTGGAGCGGCCAAACGTGAAAAAGGTCTTTACACTCCCTCGCCCCTCTAACAGATGACCTCAGTTGTTACTTTTACAGAACGTCTGAGCATACATAGAAATATTTCACAAAGAATTGCTATATGAAATGGACAAATAAAAGAAATAAAGTGATGTTGTGCCTCTATATGCTGAAAGTGTGTTTATTGTATCTGTGTTAATGTCTTGGATTGACTCTGTCATTACAAATTTTATTCTAAAGAATCTGCATCTACATCACGTAGATATCTTTGTAATGACTGTGGCAGATATTTAGTGTACGACTGCCATCTTGCCTTGGATTTCCATTCGAAAACTGTGTGTGAAAATGCATGCGTATGAGCTCGAATTTTGAGTATTACGACGTCAGTCATTTCATCAGATACAATTTATGTTTTTCCTGTCTTTCTTTGGAGCGTACGCTCATAAAATTTTAACAGTATAACTCTCTACGATGCACAATGACAGTCTCGTAGTGCCTGCAACTGGAGTGTAATAAGCGCCTCGTTGCGCTCCTGCACTTACTAAATAACGCAATAACGAAACGCGCTGCTCTTCTCTGTATCCCCTCTACTAATGTCATTTCATAAGTGTCTCAAGTGACTGTGCTTTCTTCTCGACAGATAAACAAAAAAAATTTCAGATTTTTGTCGATCAGTCTAAGACACTGAACGCTGTCTATTGAGAATGGGTGAAACTATGTACTAAAAAGATTTATATTTACATGATGGGCAGTGTTACGTTCTTAATCGGGGGTGACACAAATAATGCAGCAGTAAACAAAATTTTGGTACAGGATGAGTGGTGACAGACCATTTCTGTTACTGTTGGCTACATTAATCTTCGTAGCTTTTTCCGGTGGGATACCAAAGTGTCATAAAAGATTATGGGGCGATAGCTCTCGTTTATGCATTCTATTTTATATTTTATAAATGCTTCGAGGATGAATTATGGTGTAATGATTTGGAAAAACTGGAAATTCACACCATATTCTGTTTCGAATGAAATAATGTGATGATTGAGACATAAGTACACCGGTGTTGTTTTACAGCAATAAAAATGGAACGCGGCTTAATAGGCTAACACCCGTTTGGTGCAAGAAAAAATCTCTGCAAATAAGAGACAACGAGGTATTCTTTATTGAGTTGTGGAAAAAATAACAAAAAGCAAAGCTATTGCATAATTCCCCCGCAAAGACTTGGCCGTGAAGCTTGCAGTATTCGTAAGAACTGCGGTCGTGCTGTGTGTGTTACACAGACCTCAGTCCTAATTCACAAGAGGCCCACTGGCCCTTTGATCTCCCTTTAATCCAGTGCTGACACTTTATTATACATTCCTTTGGCCCTTCGGCGCAGCAGCATGAATCTTTAATATAGTTCATTGAGTCCGGTTTTTCTTCTCAGTCCCCGGAGGGGGATGCAGGGCTCTGCAGCTGGCGAGAACGGTTAAAACAACCAGAGGGTGGGCAGCGAAAATTTATGAATCCACCAGAAGGCTCCAAACAGCTACAAAGGCTACGAATACGGACGAGGCGTCTTTAATCATTTGTGCCCAGTTCTACTTTTGTACTGTCTCGTCCTAGCTGCGCGTCTGACAGTAGATACGATTCGTATCATTACACTGAGGAATATGTAGATACTGCAGTGCAGTGTCCTGGCAATGCAATATTTATAACATATATTAGAAAACATAAAACTGAAACAACAAATTTGGCAGATTTGTGCTGTTGTCAATTTGAGTTAAAAAGTGAGAATTCGCTAAATACTTGTTTGGCAGAGGTCTTCCTAGTTTCCGTAACAATGAAAGAATTCGAAAGATCTTCCTGTGAATGTACTAATTATCCTTAAAACATTGTCAGATTACGCAAAGACTTATCTCTGCTTGTTTTATACTCAAGAGATACTTACTGCTGTTATTAACATACTTTTAATTTTACATTTGAGGCGCTGTTTTTAAAATAAACGCGACAAATACTGTCATTATAATAATTTGATGGTCTACGTGACTATTAGAAATCACTGAGGCTTTAAAAATAAATAACATCTCATTTCATAATTTTTGTATCAGATCTCTGTTCTGCGATTTCTTTCCAAATTATCTATTCCTTTACCACATAATCGATACAGTTTCCGATATTTCATCAGACATACTCTCTTCTTTCATCAATCAAACTGCACATGTTTCGCATCTCTCTCTCTCTCTCTCTCTCTCTCTCTGTCATCTGTCTGTCTCTCTCTCTCTCTCTCTCTCTGTCCTCTGTCTCTCTCTCTCTCTCTATCTCTCTCTCTCTCTCTCTCTCACACACACACACACAACATTTCCATGTACCCTGTTGAGCCAAAACATTATGACTCCTGCCCACCGGAGGTTCAATGCCTCCTGGTGATGTTGCGGGCACGTGCCGCAGTAAGGAAAGAATGTAAGCGGAAGAAAGACGAATGGGCAGACATTGTAAAGATCCCTTATCATTTCGCTACAATATAGCAGGACAGCAACTGGAAGCAGTTAATTCCATAAATTATTTGGGAGTACGCATTAGGAGTGATTTAAAATGGAATGATCATATAAAGTTGATCGTCGGTAAAGCAGTTGCCAGACTGAGATTCATCGGAAGAATCCTAAGGAAATGCAATCCGAAAACAAAGGAAGTAGGTTACAGTACGCTTGTTCGCCCACTGCTTGAATACTGCTCGGCAGTGTGGGATCCGTACCAGATAGGGTTGATAGAAGATATAGAGAAGATCCAACGGAGAGCAGCGCGCTTCGTTACAGGATCATTTAGTAATCGTGAAAGCGTTACGGAGATGATAGATAAACTCCAGTGGAAGACTCTGCAGGAGAGACGCTCAGTAGCTCGGTACGGGCTTTTGTTGAAGTTTCGAGAACATACCTCCACCGAGGAGTCAAGCAGTATATTGCTCCCTCCTACGTATATCTCGCGAAGAGACCATGAGGATAAAATCAGAGAGATTAGAGCCCACACAGAGGCATACCGACAATCCTTCTTTCCATGAACAATACGAGACTGGAATAGAAGGGAGAACCGATAGAGGTACTCAAGGTACCCTCCGCCACACGCCGTCAGGTGGCTTGCGGAGTATGGATGTAGTTGTAGATACGGGTCCCAAATGCGGAAATCCACTAATATAAGTGGTTTTGACAAAAGGCACATTATTTTGGCGCTGCGGGGAAGCCTATTGGCTTACTACCCTTGGAACACCTATGGTAAGTGGCTGAATGATGGCGAAGTAATAAGCAGCCCGTATGTAACTGGACGTCCAAGTCTCATCACAAAACTTGGAGGTCGGAGGATCTCCCACTGGGTAATGCAGGATAGGCAGCGATCTGTGGCAGATCTGACGACAGAGCGCAATGCTGGTGCAGGTACAAGTGTTTCGGAACACACCATTCTAGGGCCATTGTTGAACATGGATCTCCACATCACACGACCCCCACGTGTTGCTGTGTTGACATAGTCAGTTATGATTGTAGTGTGCACAGCATCAGTGAGTTTTTATCTTGGATCAATGGAAATATGTTGCCTGTCGAATGAAACGCATTTTTTAATAAACCAGGTAGATGACTGGGTCCTTACACACCAGTCATGCAGGAGAATGGCTTCACGAAACAGGCACCGCGCCACATATGCAGGCCGGTGAGGGCAGAATTACGCTGTTGTTGTTGTGGTCTGCTGTCCTGAGACTGGTTTGATGCAGCTCTCCATGCTACTCTATCCTGTGCAAGCTGCTTCATCGCCCGGTATGTACTGCAGCCTACATCCTTCTGAATCTGCTTAGTGTATTCATCTCTTAGTCCCTCTCTACGATTTTTACCCTCCACGCTGCCCTCCAATACTAAATTGGTGAATGGAGTGCATTGGGCTGGGCTTCCATGGTCATAATCGAAGCAGTGAACTACGACAACATTATTTCGGACCATCTGCACCGCTTCGTGCGTGAACTCTTCCCCCTACGTCTTCCGGGAGGATATATGTCAGTGTTTCAAGGTCAGAATCGCGCTACAGTCGTTTGAGGGGCATTATGGTGAACTCACACTGGAGTCTCGGCCAGCAAATGTGTCTGATCTGTACCCATTTGAACACATGTAGGGCGCCAACTGCGCACACGTAAATCACCAACCCGTAATTTGCTGGAGTTGTTCGACCTGTGTGTAAACATCTGGTGCCACATTCTTATGGAATCCTATCAAGGACTCTTAGAAACCATGCCAAGCAGAAGCTCTATTACAATGTGTTTGATAAATGGAACAACACGATATTAAGCAGTTTGAACTGCTATTTATTTATTTAATGGGATAATAATAATTATTAAAAGGTGGCAATTCTATTTAAGCATCGTTTTTTACTCTTTCGATTGTTGCGAGTCAGCGACAGTGCAATGCTGCTCGTTTTGGTGAATACACATTTTATAAGAATTATTTGGTCCAGGAAACACTTTTGCGATCACGGTTGCGATTTAGACGGTATTCGCGTAATTGTACTGATTAAAAGTTATCGTTTCCGAAAGACGCAGCTTCGATTAAAGCTGTGTGCACTTTTGCGCGTATAATGAAAATATTCACAGCACGTCGCATAACAAAAAGAAACATGCGAATCACAAACGAAGAAAATATATGATAACATAAATGTTCTTCGCTGTTATTCAGGACAGGCTCAGATTAGACCTTGCAATTTTTAGTTATAGGAAATGACAAGACGTTACACTTGGGAGATATTTGTTTTGAATAACTTGTATTTGCCTTCTCTCTCTCTCCTTTTTACAGCCTTTCTACCTTCACATCGATTAAGGAACTTTTCCTTCTCTACCGACCAGTACGAGAACAAAATTCAGACTCATCAAAATGCCTTACATCGAATTGTTACATGCTTAACCCTTAACAATGATATATAGTTTCGTAGTACAAACAATGGTAACTTATTCCGTGTACTAGAAAGTCTTTGATACACTGAGCACAAAAATGAAAGTAATAAAATTATAATTACATTTTTAATATCATTAATACTTTTTTAAATCATGAAAATAAGGTTTGACATCGTCGTAATATTAATTTTCATCGTTGTAGCACTACATTGCCCCCTTTGGATGTACAGTCACACTTGTTTGACTGGACATCCAAGCAGGCTTATTTTCCTTGTCTGTTCTGTTTAAAGTTCACTGTGTTCTTTCACTAGGAAGCACTTGCTTTGTTTACTTTTAGGTCTCAGGGATTTTTAGTTACGCTCCCCCATTCGGGCAAAGGCCAATGGGAAAAACCTCGTAAAAAAACCACGGCGGAGCGAGCACATCTTCCATACCCTCTTTTTTACTTTTCAACATTTGAATATTCACTTCGTATGACATTTAATAATGGTACAAGTTCGTGATAGTGCTGCTGGTGACGACGGCTGGCGACTTGGTGTACTGCAACACCGATGTCTCGCCCCATCAGGTAAGTCTGCGAGGGACTGCGATGACGTGGCAGGGTGCGGCAAGGGATGACGGATGATGTCGCTGCAGTATGCTGCCCTCACCGACACGTGTGCTCAGCATCCCAGCATACAGTCACATGACATTCAAACAGCCATATCAGTTCCTTAAATTAACATCTAAATTAAATCATATTTCACGCACTCTTTCACTCAACAAGAAGAATGTGTCTTTTTTTTTTTTTTTTTTTTTGTTTTTTTTTCGACTGTTTGTGAGTTTCTTTATCATGATGCAAGTCCATTCGTCCTTCCGACGTAACTGACTATCTGCAATTAAAGGTTCATGTAATTACTAGAGGATAATGTTCACAGCAAGTCTTTGTCCATAGGTGATCTGTGACATGTTCACTCCACCACATAGTCACTTGGTCACAGTTATCAAGTCTGACAAGGTAAAGTCCTTGGGCTACCCACAAGAATGTCTTTACACAGTCTAGTTATATAATGATGAATAACTGAATGATTGTACATATCAAATGAAGTACATAATTGTGGTCATTTACAATATAAAAGCAAATCCTAAGTCATATATTTTCTCGAAAAGGTGCTCCTGGACTTACAAAGAATTGTGCAGTGATAAACACAAGTCTGTATATGTTTGTCTGTGTAATGATCTGTTCAGTCATGGACAACATCTTGTTCGACCTGGTTTATAGCTCATGCAAGTCCGAGCACTAACTTACAGTGGAAAATTTGCTAAACCTATACGCAACTCGCGTAAACTTTACATGTTGTAAGTGTATCCTGTACACAGTCTGAAAGAAAAAAAAAAAGAACATAACCTGCTCACCCTAGTGAGTTCAATCAACAAAATGAAACGTTTATTTTCTAAAGTCACTATATCCTACTGTTGAGTGAAATATGCAGTTCTGTTCACTGTTTGTAGTTTCACACGCATAAGTTCCTGAAAGTTTACTAAATCTCAACAACTTTGTATTATGTTTGATTAAGTGTCTTAGGGTGGAATCATCTTGAAGCAATTCTTCTACTCCTTGCTGCAGCTCGGTGTCCTTTTCTCCGCCGAACTGGAGCTGAAATTTTCTTACAACTAATTGGTATTCTGAGAGTCTCTTCCTCCAAGCAGTACTGATGCTTCCAGTGTTGTATGTTCCCATTCTCCCACACGCCACATCGCAGTGTGTCCATGAAATACTTATACACTAGTCCATTAATTAATAATTGTCACTTAGCCTACTCGCACAGTACTTGAGTCTTTGATGTTTGACTTCACCTCATTACGACACACGTAAAAGGTCATCTACTGTACTTAAGATACATATCTTTTCAAGTCTTTGTGATTGTATAGTCCTTTCTGTCTATTTGAGTTGGGATGGACCAAGAAATAACTATTTTTATGTGGTGTACCTAAGATCACAAATGGTCCCGAATATAACAGATACCACTTCTTTATTTTTTTCTTTAATAATGACGACTTCGGATAATTCCTTACTAACACCATATCTCCCACGTTAAATTGTTGAGTATTCTGTAGTCACCGGTTGTGTGATCCTTGCCGTTTCTGTGCATTCTCGTATCTACATCTACATCTACATCTATACTCCGCGAGCCACCTTACGGTGTGTGGCGGAGGGTACTTATTGTACCACTATCTGATCCCCCCTTCCCTGTTCCATTCACGAATTGTGCGTGGGAAGAACGACTGCTTAAAAGTCTCCGTATTTGCTCTAATTTCTCGGATCTTTTCGTTGTGATCATTACGCGAGATATATGTGGGCTGTAGTAATATGTTGCCCATCTCTTCCCGGAATGTGCTCTCTCGTAATTTCGATAATAAACCTCTCCGTATTGCGTAACGCCTTTCTTGAAGTGTCCGCCACTGGAGCTTGTTCAGCATCTCCGTAACGCTCTCGCGCTGACTAAATGTCCCCATGACGAATCGCGCTGCTTTTCGCTGGATCATGTCTATCTCTTCTATTAATCCAACCTGGTAAGGGTCCCATACTGATGAGCAATACTCAAGAATCGGACGAACAAGCGTTTTGTAAGCTACTTCTTTCGTCGATGAGTCACATTTTCTTAGAATTCTTCCTATGAATCTCAACCTGGCGCCTGCTTTTCCCACTATTTGTTTTATGTGATCATTCCACTTCAGATCGCTCCGGATAGTAACTCCTAAGTATTTTACGGTCGTTACCGCTTCCAATGATTTACCACCTATGGCATAATCGTACTGGAATGGATTTCTGCCCCTATGTATGCGCATTATATTACATTTATCTACGTTTAGGGAAAGCTGCCAGCTGTCGCACCATGCATTAATCCTCTGCAGGTGCTCCTGGAGTACGTACGAGTCTTCTGATGTTGCTACTTTCTTGTAGACAACCGTGTCATCTGCAAATAGCCTCACGGAGCTACCGATGTTGTCAACTAAGTCATTTATGTATATTGTAAACAATAAAGGTCCTATCACGCTTCCCTGCGGTACTCCCGAAATTACCTCTACATCTGCAGATTTTGAACCGTTAAGAATGACATGTTGTGTTCTTTCTTCTAGGAAATCCTGAATCCAATCACAAACCTGGTCCGATATTCCGTAAGCTCGTATTTTTTTCACTAAACGTAAGTGCGGAACCGTATCAAATGCCTTCCTGAAGTCCAGGAATACGGCATCAATCTGCTCGCCAGTGTCTACGGCACTGTGAATATCTTGGGCAAATAGGACGAGCTGAGTTTCACATGATCTCTGTTTGCGGAATCCATGTTGGTTATGATGAAGGAGATTTGTATTATCTAAGAACGTCATAATACGAGAACACAAAACATGTTCCATTATTCCACAACAGATTGACGTAAGCGAAATAGGCCTATAATTATTCGCATCTGATTTATGACCCTTCTTGAAAATGGGAACGACCTGCGCTTTCTTCCAGTCGCTAGGTACTTTACGTTCTTCCAGCGATCTACGATAAATTGCTGATAGAAAGGGGGCAAGTTCTTTAGCATAATCACTGTAGAATCTTAAGGGTATCTCGTCTGGTCCGGATGCTTTTCCGCTACTAAGTGATAGCAGTTGTTTTTCAATTCCGATATCGTTTATTTCAATATTTTCCATTTTGGTGTCCGTGCGACGGCTGAAGTCAGGGACCGTGTTACGATTTTCCGCAGTGAAACAGTTTCGGAACACTGAATTCAGTATTTCTGCCTTTCTTCGGTCGTCCTCTGTTTCGGTGCCATCGTGGTCAACGAGTGACTGAATAGGGGATTTAGATCCGCTTACCGATTTTACATATGACCAAAACTTTTTAGGGTTCTTGTTTAGATTGTTTGCCAATGTTTTATGTTCGACTTCGTTGAATGCTTCTCTCATTGCTCTCTTTACGCTCTTTTTCGCTTCGTTCAGCTTTTCCTTATCAGCTATGATTCGACTACTCTTAAACCTATGATGAAGCTTTCTTTGTTTCCGTAGTACCTTTCGTACATGATTGTTATACCACGGTGGATCTTTCCCCTCGCTTTGGACCTTAGTCGGTACGAACTTATCTAAGGCGTACTGGACGATGTTTCTGAATTTTTTCCATTTTTGTTCCACATCCTCTTCCTCAGAAATGAACGTTTGATGGTGGTCACTCAGATATTCTGCGATTTGTGCCCTATCACTCTTGTTAAGCAAATATATTTTCCTTCCTTTCTTGGCATTTCTTATTACACTTTTAGTCATTGATGCAACCACTGACTTATGATCACTGATACCCTCTTCTACATTCACGGAGTCGAAAAGTTCCGGTCTATTTGTTGCTATGAGGTCTAAAACGTTAGCTTCACGAGTTGGTTCTCTAACTATCTGCTCGAAGTAATTCTCGGACAAGGCAGTCAGGATAATGTCACAAGAGTCTCTGTCCCTGGCTCCAGTTCTGATTGTGTGACTATCCCATTCTATACCTGGTAGATTGAAGTCTCCCCCTATTACAATAGTATGATCACGAAACTTCTTCACGACGTTCTGCAGGTTCTCTCTGAGGCGCTCAACTACTACGGTTGCTGATGCAGGTGGTCTATAGAAGCATCCGACTATCATATCTGACCCACCTTTGATACTTAACTTAACCCAGATTATTTCACATTCGCATTCGCTAATAACTTCACTGGATATTATTGAATTCTTTACTGCTATAAATACTCCTCCACCATTGGCGTTTATCCTATCCTTGCGGTATATATTCCATTCTGTGTCTAGGATTTCGTTACTGTTCACTTCCGGTTTTAACCAACTTTCCGTTCCTAATACTGTATGCGCACTATTTCCTTCAATAAGAGATACTAATTCAGGAACCTTGCCCTGGATACTCCTGCAGTTTACCAATATTACGTTAACTTTTCCTGTTTTTGGTCTCTGAGGACGGACGTTCTTTATCAACGATGATAATGTCCTCTCTGGTAAGCCGTCAGGTATTTTATCGTTTCGCCCAAGGGGGGGTCCCTCTAACCTAAAAACCCCCGTGTGCACGCCACACGTACTCTGCTACCCTAGTAGCTGCTTCCGGTGTGTAGTGCACGCCTGACCTGTCTAGGGGGGCCCTACAGTTCTCCACCCAATAACGGAGGTCGATGAATTTGCAACCATTATAGTCGCAGAGTCGTCTGAGCCTCTGGTTTAGACCCTCCACACGGCTCCAAACCAGAGGACCGCGATCGACTCTGGGCACTATGCTGCAGATATTAAGCTCAGCTTGCACTCCGCGTGCGATGCTGGTTGTCTTCACCAAATCAGCCAGCCGCCGGAAGGAACCAAGGATGGCCTCAGAACCCAAGCGGCAGGCGTCATTCGTTCCGACATGTGCTACTATATGCAGCCGGTCACACCCAGTGCGTTCAATAGCTGCCGGAAGGGCCTCCTCCACATTACGGACGAGACCCCCCGGCAAGCACACCGAGTGCACACTGGCATTCTTCCCCGACCTACCCGCTAATTTCCTAAGGGGCTCCATAACCCGCCTAACGTTGGAGCTCCCTATAACTAATAGGCCCGCCCTCTGTGACTGTCGGGACCTTGCCGGAGAATCGGCCACTGGCCCAACAGGCGAGGCATCCTGTGGTGGCTCGGAAACGATGTCATCACCACTAGGAAGCACCCCGTACCTGTTGGAAAGGGGTAAGGCAGCTGCCACGCGGCCAGATCCCACCTTCGCCTTTCGGCCAGGCACGCGCGAGCCCACCACTGTCCGCCATTCACCCTGGAGTGATGGCTGACCGGTAAGATGCTCACTGCCGGAAGACGCAGCGACATCAGGGGTTCCATGTGATTCCAAGGCCACCGAAGTAGGCATAGGTCTCACCACAGTTGCCCCAACGCCACTACGAGCCGACGCCTGCGCCTCGAGCTCGATGAGCCTAACAGACAAAGCCTCCACCTGCCCCCGAAGAGTGGCCAATTCTCCTTGCGTCCGCTCACAACAACCACAGTCCCTACACATGACTATGTTTACCCTACTCTATACGGTGACAAATTCCCAAGATAATCTTCTGATGAGCTACTCTGATAATCAAGAAACACTCACTGAAATACGAGACGCGAAAACTACGCTAGGTTTTCCCAGAAAAACTATTTAAAAGCTAAGCGCAGCAAATAAGTACAAAAACGCTTTATACAAACAGTACTCGCTGCTGCTGGTGCTCTCGCTCTGGCTGTCACAAGACAACTGCTGATTCAAGTGACTAGTGGCTAACGGCCGCGAAACAAACAAAAGACGGTTTTAGGGCGCTTTCTGTTCTAAACGATCAAGAAAACACTAAGAAATCTAACACGAAAACTACGTAAAGTTTTATCAAGAACTGTTAGTTACTATGCAGAGCAGATAAACACAAATAGAATCCCTTCCTTAGTGGAAGGTCGTAAACAAAATGCAAAATAAACGCTTTATACAAACAGTACTCGCTGCTGCTGGTGCTCTCGCTCTGGCTGTCACAAGACAACTGCTGATTCAAGTGACTAGTGGCTAACGGCCGCGAAACAAACAAAAGACGGTTTTAGGGCGCTTTCTGTTCTAAACGATCAAGAAAACACTAAGAAATCTAACACGAAAACTACGTAAAGTTTTATCAAGAACTGTTAGTTACTATGCAGAGCAGATAAACACAAATAGAATCCCTTCCTTAGTGGAAGGTCGTAAACAAAATGCAAAATAAACGCTTTATACAAACAGTACTCGCTGCTGCTGGTGCTCTCGCTCTGGCTGTCACAAGACAGTGCGACCAATGCTTGTCTAACTTTGTCCTCCCAGTCTTCTGGTTCGGTATTTAGTTTTGGAAGTGGGTTGACCCAACTATTGTTCTCTTTTGTTTTTAATGTGAGTTCTGCTGGAGTAAAACCTGTCGATAAATGTGGTATTTAGTTTACAACACTTTCAAACGGCTCTATGTATTCGACCCATTTAGCTTGTTTAGCTGAGCAATATGTTCTCACAAAGCGATTAAACTCGCGGAACACACGTACTGTGGGATTACCTTGGGGGTGGAACTTCGAAATGAAAATTGGTTTTATATTATGTTTCTCTAAGAATTTCTTCCAGGTAACACTCGTAAAATTTGAGGCATTGTCAGAGAGTAATGTTTCTGGCGTTCCGAAATGAGGTATGTAATCATTTTCCAATCGGTTTATTATCGTTCTCGTGGCTGTTGTTTTTGTAGCAAAGAGCTTTACAAACTTAGTAAAGTTATCTAGCACTGCTACGAGGTATTTGACCCCTCCTCTGGCAGTTGGCAGAGGTCCAGCGATGTCAATACTTAAAAGTTGGAGTGAAGCAGTTGGAACAATTGACTGCATTAATGTCTGCGATGATAAAACACACGGCTTTACACGCTGGCAAATGTCACATGCTCGCGTCATCCGTAGGATCTTTCTACACATGTTATTAAAATGACAATACATTCTAAGTTTCGCCAGGCACTTCCTTGAACCGAAATGACCCCAAACATTATGTGTATATATTATTAACTTTTGCTCACATTGCTGCGGAATACATACTAGCCAGTTTCGTGAATCCTCATGTCTTCTAAAGAATCCTGACGTAATCTGTAATATTTACGCAATTTCGAAGTAGGATCCGTCCTCAGTTGATCCTTGATCTCGTGCCAAATATTATCTATATCCTGTTTTTGTGCCATATTTTTACACATGTCTAGAAAATATTTACGATTAACATTGTCCACCATTAGTAACACTTTAAATTCCGATGCTTGCTCTGTGAGTTCACTAAATTGAGGTAAACCTTGGGGTAGCCTAGCATCTGCCACAGTATTATTACTTCCTTGATGTAAATAATCTGGAAATCATACTCCTGCAACGCTAATGTCCATCTTGCCAAACGTGCATGGAGAAGTTTACAGGTCAGCAGGAAACTGGAAGCCTGATAATCACAGTATAGCCGAACGTGTCTACCATAAACATAATAATGAAATTTGCGAAACGCCCATACCACTGCCAATGCTTCAAGCTCTGTAGTGGAATGTGTGCGTTCGCATTCCGATAATACACGACTTGCGAACGATATTATTTTTATTTGCTCGTGTCCGTCTACTGTTTCTGTTTGAAATAAACACGGACCTAACCCAGTACATGAAACATCAGAGGTTATGCAAAAATCCTTACTGAGGTCTGGATGGTGCAAGATTTCAGCATTTAACAAGCAATGCTTGATCGGGTCGAAATCATGTGCACACTGGTCAGTCCACACCCACGGCGCATTCTTTTTCAGAAGCCCCAATAGATGTTCGCTGTTAAGCCATTGATTAGGCACGAACTTTCGGAAAAAGGATACAAGACCCATATATGCCTTTAATTGTCTTTTGTTTGCCGGATATGGACAATTTCTGATAGCCTCGAGTTTCGTACTATCCGGGAAGATTCCTTCTGATGATTACTATATGTCCTAGAAACTTTATCTCCGTCTTTCCAAACTTGGGCTTCTTAAGGTTGACCGTAACACCTGCAAGTTCAAATTTGTGTAACACCAAGTTAATTAGTTTGATACGCTCGTCCCACGTTGGTGAAGCAATCAATAAATCGTCCACATGGACAGTAACTTGCTCTAACAAATCCGGGCCTAGGACAGTGTCAAGCGCATTAATAAAGACTCCGGCACTGACATTCAATCCGAATGGCAATACTCTGAATTGGTAGCTTCTTCCTCTATAAATAAATGCTGTATATTTCCTAGATCTTGGCGTTAAGACCACCTGCCAGTATGACGCGCGGAGGTCGAGGCTTGATAGATTCTTTATCCCATGGAACTTCTGTAATAGTTCTTCTAGATTCTCAGGTCGCGTCCTGACAGGCATAATAATTTGATTAATCCGGCGAGTGTCGAGAACCAACCTTACGAAAAAATGGTACAAATGGCTCTGAGCACTATGCGACTTAACTTCTGAGGTCATCAGTCGCCTAGAACTTAGAACTAATTAAACCTAACTAACCTAAGGACATCACACACATCCATGCCCGAGGCAGGATTCGAACCTGCGACCGTAGCGGTCATGCGGTTCCAGACTGAAGCGCCTTTAACCAACCTTACGCTTCCATCGGATTTCATTACCGGTAAAAGTGGGTTACTATATGGTGATAACGAGGTCTCAATAATTCCCCATTCCAGCATTCGTCTAATTTCTTTTGTTACTGCTTCCCTTTTCGCGCTGGGTATTGAGTACGTTTGATGACAGTAAATTTCATGGGGAAACACTTGCATGTCGTACACGTAACCTCTAATTAGTCCAGGTTTTTTCAAAAATACTTTACGATAATTAGTAAGTGTGTCTAATAATTGCTTTTGTTGCAGACTGTTAAGACCAGAGGATTGTTGTACTTTTTCTACTATTTCAGAGGGGTGGATATTCTCCTCGTCCTTCACATCTTTCATGACCGGGAATGTACTGCAATTGAAACTATCTTGAAACCGCCATAAATGTGCGCGAATCGGTTCTATCTTTAAAATTTGCAATTCTTTGGTCTTTACCAAGTCTAACCTGACTCTCGTGTCACCGAAACACATGTTGCATTCACCCTTTGCGAGATCGATTATAGTTTCTGTCTCTCGCAAAATATCTAATCCGAAGAGACAGTTCACGGCTAAATTCTTTACAATAAGGAAGGTGCACTCTTTGGCTCCCATTCCAAAATTAATACAAATCCGTGTCTGTTCCCGAACTAGTTGGGCTTTCTGACTAATAGCTCCTGTAACTCGACAATTAGTGACTGGAAAAACCGGAATCTTTCTCATCTTCTTTAAGTGAAGATAGAACGATTCATTCAGCACAGAAACAGATCCTCCAGTATCTAAAATCACCGTAGTTTGAATACCATAAATATCACTAACTATAGCTGCTTGTACAACTTCCCGTTCAAACAAATTACACTTCTTCCGAAAATTTTGACGCAATTCCTCTCGTATATCGACTCCGTCATTATATCTTAACATCTGCATAGTTGAACTACGTTGCTGAGCAACATCAACAGAATTATTCCTACACACTGCATTTTTCGCGTCGTTCGACCCGATCGCTGCTGATTCTATGCAACACACATTCTCATTGTTACTACAGCTGGTTGTCTGCACGCTTGGTTGCTCGTTATTACTAACATCATTCATGCAAGTGCCCTCTAGACACCCTGCGACTGGCACACGGGATCAGAATGTCGTCGCATCTAGTTTGACTGACTGGTACTGGTTGATGGTTGCGGTTCACTTACCTCAATGATCTTGATATTTTGATTCGGTGGTTGCCATGGCCGCGCATTCATATGCTGCTGCATGTTATTTGACATATTTGTATTGTACGGGGGTTGTACATGATTGTTGTTGTGATATTGCGATGACCTAGGCTGCTGCCATTGGTGTTGTGCATAATTCTGTGTTGACCAGTTATGTGGTGGTTGCATGTTTTGCTGATTATTTGAAAAATTACCGTTATTGTAATTGGCGTTAGCCCTAAAATCTCGTTTCCGTTTCTTTGAAAAGTTACCGTTATTGTTTTGTCCACTATTGCTCTGTGGATGATAATTGTGATTCGGTGCATTACCGTACTGTCCATTTGTGTTCGTATTGTGGTTCTGCCATCCTGAATAATTCGGACTATTCCAATGATTTTGGTTCCCATAGTAGGTGTTTCTATTACTATTGTTCTTGTGGTTTCGCCCGTTGCCATTACCATTACCATTATTCGACGAATTAGTCCCATAATGGTGTCTGTCCTCTTCGATAACCAAATCTAAAGAGTTCAATACAGATAGAAAATGTTCCACGTTGTCTTCAGGAATGTGAAACAATTTCTCCTTTAGATAACGCGGTAACTTCTCCTTTAATATCTTTAAAACATCACACTCAGGAATTGGTGTGGATAAATATTTCACTTTGTCCAGATACTTTTCGAAATATTTCCGCAAAGCACCGCCTTTTCTATTAAATGGCTCAGGACTATAAACTTCTTTTCTTAATCGTTCTTGTACCACACGCGACCAAGACTTGTTTAGAAAAGCTTGTTCAAATTCATCGAAGGAGCTGCATTGTTCAGCTTTCTGAGTCGCGAACAACGCTGGCTCACCTTGAATATGAGTAATGGTAAAGACAATTTTCTCCCTTTCGTTCCAACTTTTTGGCATTATTCCGCGGATCCCTTTGATAAACACAATTGGGTGTGGTCCGTTCTTATCATTGGTAAACTTCTGAAACTGTGAATTCTTCATTAAACCATCCAGAGACACCAATGGTTGTGTATGGTCTTGATAAACGTAAGTTACCCCACGTGTTGGATTGAAATTATTGCCCGTCTGCCCCCTACTTTCAGTTAAAGGCGTTTCATAACGATCAGGGTGTGTTTCTGTGATACTAACACACTCCGGTGAGCTGTTATGAGATGTTTGCATACGTGATTCATTAAGCACTTTCTGCACGTTTTGTAATTCAGTCTGGAGTTCATGAATCTTTGTGTTGTTTTCATGTATCAGTTGTGTTCCTGCTCGTTGTAACGTCACAGGTAGTTCCTTCTGTATAACAGTACTAATTTGTTTGTCTTTGTCATTTAGCCATGTGTTGAATGTGATCACAACGCGTTCTTCTTGTTCTTTGCATTTTTGTTCTATTACGTTTTGATTATCAACCATAAGGTTTTCTATACGTGTACTTATGTTGCGTATTTCTGCTTCCAAAGAAGTGTGTGTGTTGTAATTTGTACACATCCTGGGTTACTTGCTTTACATTCTGTATAGCAGACAACTGGGCATCTATTTGCTGTCGCAGCTGGCGATCGTGTTCTTTTAACCGGTTTTCAAGCTTTTGATCTATCTCTTGTGAGAACTGTGAAAAGCTTAACTGCGTACGCTCGTCTAATTGAATGATGCGTTCATCCAAGGTCCTAATCCGTTCATCTACTCTGCTAATACGTTTATCTAAATTATTATTAATGTCAGTTGCAAACTGTTTAGCAGTTTCTTGTTCGCGCTGTATCTGTGATTGTTCCTGTATTTTAAACATTTGTTCCATTTTCACCATTAAGAGAGAAAATGGATCCATTACTGTTTGTGTTGGCTCTACCGGTGGTAAATCGACTGTAACTGGTGTTTCTTATGGTTCAGCTTCAATATGCACTTGAACTACCGTCTGTATTCTGCCTGAGTGTTCTACAGCAGATGGATCACTGACTTTAATATTGGTGTTCAGTTCTATATCCTCTGTCTGATCTGAAAAAATATTATCAATTTCTACATCACTAGTTATTCCTTCCTCCTCTGAGTGTTCTACAGTTACTTCCTGCTGTGTAACTTTTCTTACACGTCGCACTGTTTTCACCATGTTTGCAAATGTTTGGGTGCAAGTCTAATCGGGAATACGTCACACGCAACACATCAATTATTCCGTTACACAAAACATAAAATAATTACTACACTGCACCAGATTGGAATCAGTACTATAAATGTTCACTTTCGTTTGATTAAAATTCAGTTCCAATCTCGTTCAGTTAACCTCCACTGAAAACACTTGATGCTGTATTTTACTGATCCTTCCCGCAGTTGTTTAAATATAATTGACTCTTATAGCTTCCTAAGAGGACAAAGTGTGATTTCTTTTGTTAACCTAACCTCACCTAACCTCCACTGAAAACACTTGATGCTGTATTTTACTGATCCTTCCCGCAGTTGTTTAAATATAATTGACTCTTATAGCTTCCTAAAACGACACACTCACTAAGTGTGATTTTTTTGTTTCGTTTGTTGAAGGAGATATGCCTACATTACGTAGTGCTTCGTTCTACTGCCGCTGGGATGGAATGGTACAGCAAAATTATTGTGCTTAGGGTCATCGTAGATTACAGCATGAAACAAATAGAAAACCACACGTTAGCGCACACATATAAGCTAGTCCTGTCAGTAGGTTGCCACTGAATTGCTATTTATTTATTTAATGGGATAATAATAATTATTAAAAGGTGGCAATTCTATTTCTGCACCGTTTTTTACTCTTTCGATTGTTGCGAGTCAGCGATAGTGCAATGCTGCTCGCTTTGGTAAATACACATTTTATAAGAATTATTTGGTCTAGAAAACACTTTTGCGATCACGGTTGCGATTTAGACGGTATTCGCGTAATTGTACTGATTAAAAGTTATCGTTTCCGAAAGACGCAGGTTCGATTAAGGCTGTGTGCACTTTTGCGCGTATAATGAAAATATTCATAACGCGTCACGTAACAAAAAGAAACATGCGGATCACAAACGAAGAAAATATATGATAACATAAATGTTCTTCGCTGTTATTCAGGACAGGCTCAGATTAGACCTTGCAATTTTTAGTTATAAGAAATCACAAGACGTTACACTTGGGAGATATTTGTTTTGAATAACTTGTATTTACCTTCTCTCTCTCTCTCTCCTTTTTACAGCCTTTCTACCTTCACATCGATTAAGGAACTTTTCCTTCTCTACCGACCAGTACGAGAACAAAATTGAGACTCAACAAAATGTCTTACATCGAATTATTACATGCTTAACCCTTAACAATCATATATAGTTTCGTAGTACAAACAATGCTAATTTATTCCGTGCATTAGAAAGTCTTTGATACACTGAGCACAAAAATGAAAATAATAAAATTATAATTACATTTTTAATATCATGAATACCTCTTTAAATCATGAAAATAAGGTTTGACATCGTCGTAATATTAATTTTCATCGTTGTAGCACTACAAGTTGGTCATAATAGTTTGGCTCATCGGTGCATTTCATATACGAGGGTCGTCCACAAAGTAAGTCCCATCAGGTTACGTAAAACAAACGTGTACAGATACAGAATAAATATTTATTGTACAAAAATCTACAACTGTTTAACTACTTTTCTACACAGCTTCCGAAATTTTGTAGGTACTTGTCATAGCGTGGCACAAGTTTTTGTACGCCTTCTCCACAGAAGGTTGCCGCCTGTGCATTCAACCATGTGGTAACATGTTCATTCAGCCCATCATCGCCGTTGAAGTGTTGACCACCAAGGACAGATTTTAGGTGTAAGAAGAGATGAATGTCACTAGGAGCGAGGTCTGGGATGTACGGAGGATCTTATCTTCAATCGTGTGAAACATTTCATCAGTAACCACAGACGGGCGTCCACTTCGTTCTTCATCGTGCACTTGATCACGTCCTTCATTGAACAGTTTGACCCATCTTCTAACCAGTAAATCACTCATAGCATCTTGTCCGTAAACCTCGCAGATTTGACGATAAATTTCCTTTGGTTTAACTTTCTTTGCATTTAGAAAACTAATCACAGATCTGATTTCACACGCGGTGGTATTTTCAATTACGGCTGACACTATAAAGGAGCACTACAAAGCACACGTCGGCAGCAGCGATATGAAAGTGGCGCATTCGGGAGGACGACGGTTCAATCCCGCGTCCGGCCATCCTGATTTAGGTTTTCCGTGATTTCCCTAAATCGCTCCAGGCAAATGCCGGGATGGTTCCTTTGAAAGGGCACGGCCGACATCCCGCCCCGTCCTTCCCTAAACCGATGAGACCGATGACCTCGCAGTTTGGTCTCTTCCCCCAAACAACCCAACCCCAACCCCAAAGTGGCGCACATGTCTTCTGCTGCCGTGGATAGAAATAGAAACGGAACTAACTTTGTGAACGACCTAATATGTCCCATAAAACTGAAACATACTTACATCCGGTGAGGTCTCTTTACACTTCATATTGATATTCAGTTTAACTTGTTTACCCTTCAGAGAATACTGAGTATTAATTTTTTTTGCCGGCCGCGGTGGTCTCGCGGTTCTAGGAGCGCAGTCCGGAACCGCGCGACTGCTGCGGTTGCAGGTTCGAATCCCGCCTCGGGCGTGGATGTGTGTGATGTCCTTAGGTTAGTTAGGTTTAAGTAGTTCTAAGTTCTAGGGGACTGATGACCACAGCTGTTAAGTCCCATAGTGCTCAGAGCCATTTGATCCATTTGAAGTATTAATTTTTACATTATATGCTTCTACCTCATTTTCAGCAACTACATCGTATTACATCGAATGTTTCCAGATGACTACTATTTGCTATCAGGTATGGATTGGATTGACTGAAGTTTATCTGTTTAATAAGAAACATATTTAACAACATATTACGCAAATGTCAAGAAATTTCATTTGATATGCTTTTTCCCTCTGAGGAATGTTCAGTAGTACCGTAGGTTAATTAACCTCGGTAGTTACCTTATCCTGTACAAATGAACTGGCGTCGGGGAATTGATATCCTTCTATATTCCACCCAACATCCTTCTTCTTGAAATAAACCCTCTGAACCCCCGCGTGGCCGGTGTATTATTATGCACTGAATTCACCATCTTCTTTCATGGATTTCTAGTTGAACAGGTCTTGTATCCAAGAGTGATTTAAGTCAGCACCCTGATACCGATTATGTTTAGCGTTCCTAGTTCATATATACTTTCTACTTCGTAAGTAGAGATAAGGAAGATCACTATTTAACAAAAACGAACCTAGTTTCCGTTGTCTGTCGGCTGTTGGATTATTTTACCACATATGTCACGAGCAACTAAGGAATACCAAGTGTCCTTGTTAAAAATATCAGATATACTCAATTTGAGTCAAATTGTTCTCTGCACAATGATTTCTGAGATAGTTCCAACGATGTAGAAGAATATGTCATAATCATATTCATAGTCAGGTGTTAACCATTGCGACATGACATACTAAGCGATTATTTATCACGATTATTTATCAATACAAACGGCCGGATGTATCCGATGACTTACTCCACGCAAAGTAATGAATGAATAGTCCACCCAACACGTAAAACTACAGCCGAGTGAGTCGATTGTTTTCATTCCGTTGCTCCCAAAAACTGGTTTCACTCAACGAAAGAAATAAATAGTTCAGCCAGTACGTAAAACTGCAGCTGAAATAGTCGCTTGTTTTCCATCCGACTGAATGGACTGTTTTCGTTCGGTTGTTTCCATTACCAAGACGTGTCACACCTATGTAAAGCAAAGCTATCCGCAGCTCATGGTCTAGTGGCTAGCGTTGTTGCCTCTGGGTGACGGGGTCTCAGGTTCGATCCCCAGTCCACTCACGAATTTTCTATGCCGGAGGACTCGATGACTGTTTCGTCAAAATCACTTCGTCATCATTCGGGAAACTGGCGAGAAGGACAGTGAATAGATAGGGAATTTGTACGTGCGCTGATAAGTGTTCAGTTGAGTGCCCCACAAACCAAACATCATGATCACCAGGGCCCAGTTATTCGATAGACGGACATTCTTTGGGTATTGTAAATGTTAAAAGTGCAAGTATTGCGATTTTATGAGCGCACGTGCTTTCTGAAGTTTGTGTCAAGTCATTCAGTGGATCGCATAGCGAATTGGGGCAGGTCGATAACTGCCTAACATTTTTATTTCCCTACTTTGGCTGTTTTCTATATCTATTTTATCTTCATCTAAATATTTTGACAGTTTAGTCATTCCCAAGTAACTGCATACTTATCTGAAAACTGTAAGTAGAATACGATGAACAAAGCAACCACTTGTTATAGTCACCAAGATAGAATAAAAAGAGCATTTATAATTTTTAACACGTTAAACACAAATGTTATAGGTTCCAAGAATATAATTTCATTGAGAGAGCGTGGTTGGCTAGATATACAATAAAACGAAATAAAATTAAACACTGTGTAACTGTAGGTAAAGATGGTAAATAGCCAACAGCTGAAAAAGTCGATAATTACATGGTTTTCAACATTAGAGATGTAGCCGCGATATCCAATACTGTAGAAACAAAAACAAACATTGAAGCGATTGACTGTTGTGAGGATACGCTGAACTCTGTTAGTTGATTAAGGGAACTCAAAGCGCATTTATGAAAGCTGTTACATACACTACTAGCCATTAAAAATGTTACACCAAGAAGAAATGCAGATGATAAACGGGTATTCATTGGACAATTATATTATACGAGAACTGACATGTGATTACATTTTCACCCAATTTGGGTGCTACAGATAACAACCACCTCTGGCCGTAATAACGGCCTTGATACGCCTGGGCATTGAGTCAAAAAAGAGCTTGGATGGCGTGTACAGCTACAGCTGCTCATACAGCTTCAACACGATACCACAGTTCAACAAGAGTAGTGACTGGCGTATTGGGATGAGCCAATTGCTCGCCACCAATGACCAGACGTTTTCAGCTGGTGAGAGATCTGGAGAATTTGCTGGCCAGGGCAGCAGTCGAACATTTTCTGTATTCAGAAAGGCCCGTACAGAACGTGCAACATGCGGCCGTGCATTAGCCTGTTGAAATGTAGGGTTTCGCAGGGATCGAATGAAGGGTAGAGCCACGGGTCGTAACACATCTGAAATGTAACGTCCATTGTTCTAAGCGCCGCCAATGCGAAGAAGAGGTGATCGAGACGTGTAACCAATGGCACCCCATACCATCACGCCGGATGATACGCCAGTATGTCCGTTCACCGCGATGTCGCCAAACACGGATGCGACCATCGTGATGCTGTAAACAGAACCTGGATTCATCCGAAAAAATGACGTTTTGTCATTCGTGCATCCACCTTCATCATTGAGCACACCATCTCAGGCGCTCCTGTCTGTGATGCAGCGTCAAGGGTAACAGCAGCCAAGGTCTCCGAGCTGATAGTCCATGCTGCTGCAAGCGTCGTCGAACTGTTCGTGCAGATGGTTGTTGTCTTGGAAACGTCCCCATCTGTTGACTCAGGGATCGAGGCGTGGCTGCACGATCCGTTACAGCCATGCGGATTAGATGCCTGTCATCTCGACTGCTAGTGATATGAGGCCGTTGGGATCCAGCACGGCGTTCCGTATTACCCTCTTGAACCCACCGATTCCATATTCTGCTAACAGTCATTGGATCTCGACCAACGCGAACAGCAGTGTCGCGATACGATAAACCGTAATCGCGATCGGCTACAACCCGACCTTTATCAAAGTCGGAAACGTGATGGTACGCATTTCTGCTCCTTATACGAGGCGTCACAACAACGTTTCACCAGGCAACGCCGTTCAACTGCTATTTGTGTATGAGAAATCGGTAGGAAACTTTCCTCATGTCAGCACGTTGTAGGTGTCGCCACCGGCTCCAACCTTGTGTGAATGCTCTGAAAAGCTAATCATTTGCCTATCACAACATCTTCTTCCTGTCGGTTAAATTTCGCGTCTGTAGCACGTCATCTTCGTGGTGTGGCAATTTTAATGGCCAGTGGTGTATTTCAACCTCCTTCAGGATGCCCCCAAAATCCGAGAGTTGTAGTCGCAAACTCCGGTTAGCTTTAAAATTACTACCTTGTCTGTCACGGCGTCCTCGCTCCTGCAGCTTGTGAACTAGACGAGACATAGCCACTCTTTAGTGCTAGTTTCGTAGTTGCCTCCTTGTTCGCCATCGTTTTCCGGCTTCGTTGCGCTCTTTCGTCCCCGTGTAGTCATCACCGGGTTCTCTCAGTGATCTCACCTCAGTTGTCTCGCCACCACTGCCACAGTCATCTCTCGTGTCACCCACTCTCAAATCCATCTTCGCTAGTTACTGTCGCCGCCACCCCATCATCCTGGACATCTTTTCTGTCATCCGTTATCACCTCAGGTAAGGCTTTGTCGCCGGCAATGATTATTGCCAACATGGACATTCCTGCCACCTGTGTCATCTGTACGGTCCCATCACCTGCTCCTACAGTGGCTATATTGCACATACTCTAGTACATCATCTGTGTCCAACCCCGCCTTCCGAATTCTGTAATCACTTCCCCTCCCACAGAGTGGAAGATACCTTTTGAAAATACCAGGTAATACTCATGATCAGGATACACTCATGTGTTGGGTTGTCACCTTTCCCGATTTTGTAGATGAGTAATACGTGACATCCTGCAGTCCCTACATTTCTTGTGCTTTCCTTATTTTTCTTTCTAGGCTTCCGTAGTTGGATCGCTAAAAAAGGAACTCTTTTAGGGGCACTATGTTTGTCTCTCTCTCCAGGTGTTACGGCCACTTTTTGTCAGTAACGGTAGAGACATAAAGTTGAAATTTATGTCATGTACTAAGGTCTACGGTCCCAGGTGGTGTGGAAGTTTTAAGTTTCTAGGTCAGTGAAATCATAGATGCGGCCATGTATGTCAGGTATTTTGATAGTCTCAAACTCAATCAGCAAAACCTGTAGGAAGACATCCATATACAGACTGTGCCCGGTGGTCTCGTGGTAAAGTGCTTGCCTGGAAAACGAGAAGTAGCGGGATCGGGTCTCGATCATGGAGGTTTCAGTCTTCGTTCCAACGTAGTCTTCAGCTGACAACGACATTAGGAATCGACAGAAACAAATCGTGTTGCGATTTAAATGTTAAGCTGTAGGTCCCCTTTCCCCATTTGGATATCTGCGGCAGCTTAGAGTGATACAAGTCCCTACGTGGTGTCCAATAGAAAGACTTGCATGTGGCCATTGACCCTCATCTGATTATCATTATTCTATTTATATTTAATTAGGTTTGTATGAAACCTCATCCAATACAAAGACTTTCAGGTGGCCATTGAGCCTCACCTGATTATCTTTACATCTAATTAGGTTTGTACGAAGTCCTCAAGGAACAAGTCCTACTCGGATGTGTCAGAATCACGTCATACATCATAATTTTTAATTTTATATTGTTAATTTAGATTGTAGAAATCCTTGGGTAAAAGAAGAAATATTGAATTTAATTGATGAAAGGAGAAAATATAAAAATGCAGTAAATGACGCAGGTGAAATGGAATACAAACGTCTCAAAAATGAGATTAACAGGAAGTGCAAAATGGCTAAGCAGGGATGGGTAGAGGATAAATGTAAGGATGTAGAGGCTTATCTCACTAGGGGTAAGATAGATACTGCCTACAGGAAAATTAAAGAGACCTTTGGAGAAAAGAGAACCACTTGTATGAATATCAAGGGCTCAGATGGAAACCCAGTTCTAAGCAAAGAAGGGAAAGCAGAAAGGTGGAAGGAGTACATAGAGAGTCTATACAAGGGCGATGTACTTGAAGACAATATTATGGAAATGGAAGAGGATGTAGATGAAGATGAAATGGGAGATATGATACTGCGTGAAGAGTTTGACAGAGCACTGAAAGACCTGAGTCGAAACAAGGCTCCGGGAGTAGACAACATTCCATTAGAACTACTGAGCCCGCATCTCGTGGTCGTGCGGTAGCGTTCTCGCTTCCCACGCCCGGGTTCCCGGGTTCGATTCCCGGCGGGGTCGGGGATTTTCTCTGCCTCGTGATGGCTGGGTGTTGTGTGCTGTCCTTAGGTTAGTTAGGTTTAAGTAGTTCTAAGTTCTAGGGGACTTATGACCACAGCAGTTGAGTCCCATAGTGCTCAGAGCCATTTGAACCATTTTTAGAACTACTGACGGCCTTGGGAGAGCCAGTCCTGTCAAAACTCTACCATCTGGTGAGCAAGATGTATGAGACAGGTGAAATATCCTCAGACTTCAAGAAGAATTTAATAATTCCAATCCCAAAGAAAGCAGGTGTTGACAGATGTGAAAATTACCGAACTACCAGTTTAATAAGTCACGGCTGCAAAATACTAACGCGAATTCTTTACAGACGAATGGAAAAACTAGTAGAAGCCGACTTTGGGGAAGATCAGTTTGGATTCTGTAGAAATATTGGAACACGTGAGGCAATACTGACCCTACGGCTTATCTTAGAAGCTAGATTAAGGAAAGGCAAACCTACCTTTCTAGCATTTGTAGACTTAGAGAAAGCTTTTGACAATGTTGACTGGAATACTCTCTTTCAAATTTTGAAGGTGGCAGGGGTAAAATATAGGGAGCGAAAGGCTATTTACAATTTATATAGAAACCAAATGGCAGTTATAAGAGTCGAGGGGCATGAAAGGGAAGCAGTGGTTGGGAAGGGAGTGAGACAGGGTTGTAGCCTCTCCCCGATGTTATTCAATCTGTATATTCAGCAAGCAGTAAAGGAAACAAAAGAAAATTTCGGAGTAGGTATTAAAATCCATGGAGAAGAAATAAAAACTGTGAGGTTCGCAGATGGCATTGTAATTCTGTCAGAGACAGCAAAGGACTTGGAAGAGCAGTTGAACGGAATGGACACTGTCTTGAAAGAAGGATACAAGATGAACATCAACAAAAGCAAAACGAGGATAATGGAATGTAGTCGAATTAAGTCGGCTAATGCTGAGGGAATTAGATTAATAAATGAGACACTTAAAGTAGTAAAGGAGTTTTGCTATCTGGGGAGCAAAATAACTGATGATGGTCGAAGTAGAGAGGATATAAAATGTAGATTGGCAATGGCAAGGAAAGCGTTTCTGAAGAAGAGCAGTTTGTTAACATCGAGTATAGGTTTAAATGTCAGGAAGTCGTTTCTGAAAGTATTTGCGTGGAGTGTAGCCATGTATGGAAGTGAAACATGGACGATAAATAGTTTAGATAAGAAGAGAACAGAAGCTTTCGAAATGTGGTGCTACAGAAGAATGCTGAAGATTAGATGGGTAGATCACATAACTAATGAGAAGGTTTTGAATAGGATTGGGGAGTTGAGAAGTTTGTGGCACGACTAGAAGAAGGGATCGGTTGGTAGGACATGTTTTTAGGCATCAAGGGATCACCAATTAAGTACTGGAGGGCAGTATGGAGGGTAAAAATCGTAGAGGGAGACCAAGAGATGAATATACCAAGCGGATTCAGAAGGATGTAGGTTGCAGTAGGTACTGGGAGATGAAGCTTGCACAGGATAGAGTAGCATGGTGAGCTGTATCAAACCAGTCTCAGGACTGAAGACCACAACAACAACTACAATTTTATCGTCTTACTCAACACGTTTAAAATACATGAGAGAGCAGAAAGCAAGGGTTTAGATGTAAATATTTTCGTCGCCTCGTTTTTATAATATCTCGAATTCCACTTATGTTTTGCAACATGTTTCGTACTTTCTGTCGAAAGTGAACTATTTGTTAAAAGAAACTGTAATATGAGCTCGTGACAGCCCTATCAGCCTGTTCTACATGAGAATAAACTTCTAAACGCCGCTACATCAGACAACGGGTAATTCTACGTGTTGTTCTCACGAAAGTGTGGGGTGAACACTGTTAACTTTGATATATTTTAAGTACTTGTAGTTTAGTTTTGCTTTGAGGATAAAAACTGACGAACGTCAGTTATAATTGCACACTGAACATATTAAGTGCTATCTTCCTATGTTCCTGCTTCTGACTTCCTAAAGGTGGCAGCCTTAATCATACACCACCAGCGAATACAGAGACACATCGGGAACATAATAATCGCTAAAAAAAAAAAAAGAAAAAAAATGTCGGGACTGTAGCCAAACATGCACTATGGTCAAGGCTTCATTAGTCATTAACTCTTCCAGGTATTGGAAAGCATTCAATCGACTCACTGCCAGTAATTGGTTCAAATGGCTCTGAGCACTATGGGACTTAACATCTATGGTCATCAGTCCCCTAGAACTTAGAACTACTTAAACCTAACTAACCTAAGGACATCACACAACACCCAGTCATCACGAGGGGCAGTAATTCCATCCGCCACTGTGCACTCCTCAACAACTACCATACCCTATCTGATAAACAGAGCACAGCTGACCACTTTGCATCCTGTCTCTCCGACAACTTATCACTTAGCGACGACCCTCATCCTGTTGGCTCCCTATGGCATGACAGACGAAATAGAAGAGGGGTTGATGTGGCAGCATGTATACACGAGCAAACTTGTTCTCCAAAGCCGTGTTCATGTGTGAAAGCGAGGACAACCAGCCTCTTGAGTGTAATTAAAACTCTCAATAGAAAGTGTCTCATCAGCGTTATGTATAGCCCACCTGATGTTGGACAGCTCTCTTGCTTTGAATCTTCTCTATCAAGCCTCGAATCATCGTACGAACACATAATTATAGCCGAAGATATAAACACACATTTTCTAAATAGCAGTGCTTCCGTAGCAAAAGTCAGGCGCATACTTTCCGCTCAAACCTGCCACTGATTCCACTCAACACGCAAATCAGTCCCACACGTTTATCGGTATTTTCACAACCAAATCTCCAAATAACGTAATGCACGGGTCTCTGCATCTTCTTGTAGATTCATCACCTACTGGTTGCGGTGCCCAAAGAACAAATAGCAAGTGGAAACTTTTAGAGATTTTCTCCGTCGCAAACTTATTTTTGCTTTAACGTTACGGAATACACTAGCGACATTGTTGGAGATAACGTCATGATTCAACACCAAGAGCTGCTGAAAATAAATTTTCTTTATTTTACAACCAGTTTCGGTACACAGACCATCATAAAATATTTACTACAGTCTACAAGGCAATATAAAGTCACTGGCGTTAAATAAGCTAAAATGCATGCTCCATCACTGTTTTCAAATCCATTCAGTTTATAAAAATGGATGTATCTATATCTGTATGTTCCATACTGTTCCGAGATAACGACATGGGCCGGCACGGTGGGATGAAGAACAGAAGAGCAGAGACGGCTGTGACACGACGCCAGCCAATAGTACGCTGACTAGGATGACACCAGGACAGGAGCGGCATCTACCTGAGGAGATTATAAGCTCCGCGCCGCCTAGCCGCGACCAGAGTGGAAGAAGAGTCGTCATAAAAACGCTACAGCAGTGACAGATGAAATGTTTGTTTTGCTTGCATTGAAATTGTATATACCGAAGGACATTGATTATTTGCATGTCGCCATTTGCTTGCGACCTATCTTTGTGAATATACCAGGTTAAGTATTGTTATTTTAACTTATTGTGATAAACTCCATTAATATGAATTGCTTGAATGTGGTCTAGCTTCCTAGGCACCCTATATTAGACGAATGGGCAGGATACTGCACTAGCGACGAGTTATAAGAATAACGTAGTGCCTGGCAGACACACAACTTTCTTTCGTGTTTTGTTGGTGTCTTAATTTTCTCTTTTCTTTTATCTGCAGGAGTGTTTACTTGCTTTAACAGTCTCTTATCATGTTTTTGCTAATCAGTATTTTCAAGTGGGCGTTGCAGAAATTTTCTTTGCTTTTATACTTATTTTTCTTGCTTCCCTTGTCTGTTTCTTGCATTTGTCTCTTCCACCTATCCCACCCCCTGCTCAGGCGCCACAACTGCTAGCGTTAGATGCAATGCAGCTAATGCAGATATTTCAGTTTCAGAGCCTCCAAATATCCTCATTGCTAACTACAGTACAGCAGCTCCTGGTGAACCATACTACTAATGCAGCACAAGAAACACCCACTCCCAGTGCTAAACCCCCTTTTCGCCAGTTTCATGAACAAGAAGAGGAATGGCTCGAGCGGCTGCAACGGTTTGAAGCCCACATAACTACTCACACCATAACAGGCACTGTGGAACTAGCCTATTTCTTGTCCACAGTAAGAAGTGCAATGTTCAGGCTTATCTGGAAGTTATATCCTAACGCCACTTCGAGTGAACTTTTGTATGATCAAGTAGCAGATTCACTAACTAACTATTATGACCAACAAGTGAATGTTGTAGCAGGGCGGCCTGGGTGGCCGAGCGGTTCTAGGCGCTACAGTCTGGAACTGCGCGACCACTACGGTCGCAGGTTCGAATCCTGCCTCGGGCATGGATGTGTATGATGTCCTTAGGTTAATTAGGTTTAAGTAGTTCTAAGTTCTAGGGGACTGATGACCTCAGATGTTAAGTCCCATAGTGCACAGAGCCATTTGATTTGTTGTAGCAGCTAGGTATCAGTTCTTTAATTGTGGAAAAACGGCCGGAACAAACTTATTGGTAGTGGATAACAGATTTGCAGGGTATGACGAGGAAATGAAAATTCGTATGTGCTTGTAGTGCTGCACATTCAGATGATATGTTGCGTGATGAGATTGTGTACAATATAACTGAGATAAAACTCAGAGAACAGATTTTGAAAGTCTGATACATCATTTCAGCAAGTAGTGTAAATACTAGATCAGTACGATTCAGGTGCCCTGTCAGCCAATAAATTTGAGCAACCAGTAATTTGTCGGGTTGAGTCACTTGTTTGCGCGCTGGACCATTCAGCTTGCGATCGCCACGACGCGTCAACTACTTACCATGCCACGAAAGCAGCTGGCTTAACAGGCAACTACACAGCAGAACAGAATTAAGTCATGCCCTCAGTGTTATTCACGTCACAAAAGCCAAAACTGACCCTCCTGACAAGCACAGTGTTACACTTCTGGCCAGAAAAAACATGTACAATCCGTAAGTTTTCAATGTAAGAATTCGGCCCACTCGCAAAAATTTAGTCACAAGGCCCATAACATTAAGGCAGTATATGCAAAGTCTGCAACAGGCAGTAGCACAACTAGCAAGCGAGCAGTTTCTTCAGTGCTATGCCAGTCCAACAAACTTTTTGTTCGATTACTTCTTTGTGGGAAACGTGTGACATTTCAGATGGCTATGGGTGCCTTTGTTATATTGTTGGATCATCACTCAACATACCAAATTTTAGGCTACCCATGGCTGTCTAAAACTAGCAAGCACATGACGGCTTATAATGGACAAGACATGCCCCTTCATGGAAAATGTACATTGCCTGCCATGTATCGCTCGCATATGCGAACAATGACTTTTACAGTGCAACGATCACACGATTGTGAGAACATATTTGGTCTTGCTTCATTTGATTTGAGACCTGAGTTTCTCCTGGCGTATACAACTTTCAAATAACTTCCGGGAATTCAGCCAGGTAACACTTTCAGCGACCGCCCTTTTTTTTTTTATATTTCGGCGGGAGAACACCCCGCCATTTTCAAGGCAAACTGCAACGGACAGGCCACGTACATGCAAATTTAATACCTCGGTCCTCGGACCCAAGCAGGAAAGTGTTACCTGGCTGAATTCCCGGAAGTTATTTGAAAGTTCATTTGATTTGTTTGGCTTTAACATTCAGGACAATGTGTTGTCAGTGTCTGCATCCCATGCAAAACACAGTGTAAGTGGCTTGTTGAAAGAATTCCTGAAACTGTTTTGTGAAGGTTTAGGCAAGGATAACAATCTTGTTGGACATATTACTCTGAAAAACAATTCTCAGCCGTAATTTTGCCGGGCTAGAACAGTTCCCATTGCATTATGGCACAAAGTCACTGCTGAACGTAAAGAATTGCAAGATATAGGAGATATTGCGCCCATACAAGCTTGTCAGTGGGCAATTCCACTGGTTTTGCTCCCCAAACCTTGAGGCCGCATTTGCCTCTGAGTTGACTTTTCAAAAACTGATTTGCGCTACGCATATCTTCAAATACTGCTCGATGAAGAATCTCAAAAAGTGTGTGTAGTAAATACTCATTTGGGATTGTTTAAATATTTGCGTCTGCCTTTTGGCAGTGCTTCCGCACCCGCCATTTTCTAACGGTATTTGGAACAGCTGACTGCTCTAGTACCAAACTGTTCAAACTGTCTGGATGATATTGTCGCAGCAGGTAGTACATCTGAAGCTCTTATTCCAAATTTGCGTGCTTTGTTTCGTGTGTTATCTGAGTCAGGACTAAAGTGTAGAATGATCAAGTGTGATTTTTTTAAACCTGAGTTGCAATATCTTGGTCCTGTCATAAACAGTCAAGGTCTATATCCTCTTCAGTCGCATTTATTAGCCATAAGAGATGAACTATTATATTCAATTCATACCGAATGCTGCACAAATCGCAGCTCTGATGCATCTCTTGCGTCGCTAGAATGTTCCCTTTGTTTCAACAGATAAGTGGCAAGCAGCTTTTCAAACACTTAAAGATGCATTGCTCATTGCTCGATGCTTAGTTCACTTGGATCGTGATACACCAGTTGTATTGCAAATTGACGCTTCGTTTTACGAAATCGGTGCAGTGCTTTCGCGCAGAGTTGATGATAAAGACATGATTATTGAATTCGCATCAAAAGTGTTGTCCAAAGCTCAGTGTAACTATTCACAAATTGAGAAAGATGCTTTGGCTGTTATGTATGGTGTCACCATTTTCCACAACTATTTGTATGGCAGAAAATTCTAGTTAGCAACGGATCACATGCCTTTGCAGTCCTTGTTTCATACGATACCGGTTCTTGTGCGAACTGACCAAAAATTGCAAAGACGGGCTTTTTTGTTGTCTCAACACCAGTACGGGATTGAGTATCGTCCCCAACATGGTAATGCGGACGCACTTTCACGTCTTCCGATTAGCCCTGATAGATCTTTAACGTTCTGCTGCATCTTGTTGTCACACCGATGCTCAGGATTCTGGATTGCTTCCATCTTTTTCGCTGAACTACTGGAAAATTGCACAGGCCACGGAAGCTGATTTAGTCCTGAATATTTTGCTAAAATGCATTCGCGCATCTTGGTCTCGTTCCTTGCATAGCATTAAGAACTCTGTAGTGCGCCGATACTTTGCACGTCTGCGTAGTCTCGCTATGCAGAAAGGTGTGATTATTGTTCAAAATGACAGTGGACAGTCACGTGCGTTGATCCCTAAAGCTTTGCAAAAATAAGTCTTTAAGTTACTTCACCAACGACACTGGTCGCAGGAACAGTTAGCGCGTCGATACTTGGTATGAACACCAGCATAGAACAAATCACGTCACACTGTCACGTCTGTGCGGAAAATCAGTCCGCTCCACCAAAAAAATTCTCTCCTTGGCCTAATTCGCAATCACCATGGTAACATGTACACGCAGACTTTGCGGCAACACTTGTTGGTTTACTGAGGTTGAGTCGTATAGCAACTTTCCTTTTGCTGTGCCAATGAACTCGGTGAGTCACGCAGCACAATTCAGGTGTTGTCCTCTATTTTTGCCTCAAAGGTTTACCTGAGTCATAGTGTCGGATAACGGCCCCCAGTTCACGTCAACTGAATTGGAAACATTCTGTGATCGCAATTGCACACAGCATCTAACTAGTGCACCCTTCCGTACACAGTCAAACGGCGAAGAGGAACGTTTTATCAGAACCTTCAAGCAGCAGATGGCCGAACTTCGCTCCGCACACACCAGGCATCAAGCATTGCAACGTTTTCTCGCCTCATATCGTCCGCACCTACGAGATGGACGGTCGCTGTGGAATTGCTTCACTGCCGCCGCCATCGGACACTGCTCCATCTGCTCCACCCTCCTCAGCATCCAGCGATAAAGGAAGGCCTCAAGCATCGCTTCCCGCCACATGATATTGGGTTTTAACGGCAGATGACGGTGGGCACGAGTTGAAATCGTCCGTCGACTTGGCACTTGCATGTATCTGATTTCAAGTCCAGACAAACTGTAGTGACGATATCGCAATCAACTTCGCCACTGTCAGGTGCACGGTGATCCGGTGATTCCCCCAGATTCAAGAATACCGAGGACACAGCTGCCCCAGCAGCCGCCAGAGGGTGTCATCACGAGACTGCGGGGCGACCCCATGGAGACGAAGCCTTCACGTCCTCCGCCTCCTCTCGTCTTAGCGATGGAGTTTTACCCGCCCAGACCGCAGCAGCCGACGCCTTCTACATCTGGTTATTGGCACATACCCTTTTGGTCGTTTATCGAGGGACGTTTACGCCAGTGCGAAAGCCGGACGGCGGGGTAGGACCTTATGCTTGAGGTCCCCCGCAGCCACAGCTTCCGGTTCAGCGAAGAGCCCCCCTCCTACCCCTCCCCTCCCTACCCCCCCCCCCCCCCCACCCTCTTGTCGTTGTCGCGCTCCGCTCCCTGTACGACGACCGTTCGTCGCTTTGAGGGGAGGAAAGTTCCGGCATAAAGAAAGCGCCGGCACGACGATGAAGAACGGACGAGCAGAGAAGGTTGTGAGACGACGCCAGCCAATAGTACGCTGACTAGGATGACACCAAGACAGGAGCGGCATCTACCTGAAGAGAATATAAATGCTGCGCCGCCTAGTCGCGGCCGGAGTGGAAGAAGAGCCGACATGCAAACGCTACAGTAGTGACTGATGAAGTGTTTGGTTTTGCTTGCATGAAATTGTATATACCGAAGGACACTGATTATTTGCATGTCACCATTTACTGGCGACCCACCTTTGTGAATACGCAAAGTTAAATATTGTCAATTGAACTTACTTTAATAAAATCCATTCATATGAATTGCTTGAATGTTGTCTGGCGATCCGAGAAAACAGCTTCCTAGGTACCCTATATTAGACGAGTGGGCAGGATACTACACACTTCATGCACATATCACACACTGTCAGAGAACAACCGCTGTAGGAATCGGAACTATCTAAATGTCATTGTTCAGGAGAGGTACGCCGTAAATAGTAAGATGCGTGAACAGCCGCATCAAGAGTGACTTTTAAGTATAACACTTCTGTGTTACTAAATCTATTCGCAACAAATTTCGCAGACACTACACGCATGCTGGTAGATCCACCTACAGAATTATATCATGGTACCACACTTAGTTCAAGAGATATGACGTCATAAACACTGCCATGCGTAAAAAAACTGCGGCATCATGCTTGATTTTTAAATTTACTACTTCTTTGCTACTAACTTTAACCGCAACATATATCGCAGACAGTATCAGCATATGCAGCTGAATCTACCTAGACGAAGATATCACTATACGACACATACTTTAAGACATATGACTCACGATCACTAAGGTGCGTGAAAAATAAAAAGGCACTTCATGCATGAAGTATTTACTTTCATTTGTAATAGAAAACACAAAATGAATACCATGGCAATTTTGTGTTTGTCATTTAGTAGTCAATAGTAAACATGTACCGGAAACTGCTCTTCCTCAAATCATGTTAAGAGTCAGCTTACAGCGTTGCAATGGAAGGAACGTCGTTAGTGAGGTCATTAGAAACGGAATACAACCGCGGGTTGTTTCAAGGATGGGGTTGGAAACAGGCTGTGTCCTTTCAAAGGAACCATCCAGTCATTAGCCATAAGGGATTTAGGGAAATCATCGAGAGCCAAAATCTGAACATCTGGAAGGGGGATATGAATCGTCGCCCGTCTCTTATGACCTTGATGTCGACGGGGGGCTAAACGCTTAGCCGCCTCCTTTCCCGGAACCGCCGTCTTCCGAATGCGTGTCCAGTGTGCTATAGCGCCATGTCGTTCGGTGTGAGAGAAATCTTCCTCTCGTTAAGTTGTAAGCTGCCTGTTAACACGTAATATGAATGTGAGAAATGTGGTACATTATTACTATTGACGATGTATTTTTTTTACTACGAACATCTCGCTTAAGGACCGCGGAAGCAAGATAAGGGAAGAGAAATAAGGGCTTATTCAGAAGCATGTGGACTGTCGTTTACTCTCGCCGCGCTTGGAAGTGGGACAGGGAAGGGAATGTGTAGTAGTGATACTAGGTACCAGCCGCCATGCACCGTATGACTACTTGCGGAGAATACACTACTGGTCATTGAAATTGCTACACCCAGAAGAAATGCAGATGATAAACGGGTATTCATTGGACAAATATATTATACCAGAATTGACATGTGATTACAGTTTCACTCAATTTCGGTGCACAGATCCTGAGAAATCAGTACCCAGAATAACCACCTTTGGCCGTAAAAACGGCCTTGATACGCCTGGGCATTGAGTCAAACAGAGCTTGGATGGCGTGTACAGGTACACCTTCCCACGCAGCTTCAACACGATACCACGTTTCATGAAGAGTAGTGACTGCCGTATTGTGACGAACCAGGAGCTCGGCCACCATTGACCAGACATTTTCAATTGGTGAGAGATCTGGAGAATGTGCTGGCTGTCGAACATTTTCTGAATCCAGAAAGGCCCGTGCAGGACCTGCAACATGCGGCCGTGCATTAACCTGCTGAAATGTAGGGTTTCGCAGGGATCGAATGAAGGGTAGAGCCACGGGTCGTAACACATCTGAAATGTAACGCCCACTGTTCAAAGTTCCGCCAGTGCGAACAAGAGGTGACCGAGATGTGTAACCAATGGCACTCCATACCATCACGCCAGGTGATACGCCAGTATGGCGATGACGAATTCACGCTTCCAATGTGCGTTCACAGCGATGTCGCCAAACACGGATGCCAACATCGTGGTGCTGTAAATAGAACCTGGATTCATCCGAAAAAATGACGTTTTGCTATTCGTGCACCCAGGTTCGTCGTTGAGTACACAATCGCAGGCGCTCCTGTCTGTGGTGCAGCGTCAAGGGTAACCGCAGCCATAGTCTCCGAGCTGATAGTCCATGCTGCTGCAAACGTCGTCGAACTGTTCGTGCAGGTGGTTGTTGTCTTGCAAACGTCCCCAAAAAATGGTTCAAATGGCTCTGAGAACTATGGGACTCAACTGCTGAGGTCATTAGTCCCCTAGAACTTAGAACTAGTTAAACCTAACTAACCTAAGGACATCACAAACATCCATGCCCGAGGCAGGATTCGAACCTGCGACCGTAGCGGTCTTGCGGTTCCAGACTGCAGCGCCTTTAACCGCACGGCCACTTCGGCCGGCCAAACGTCCCCATCTGTTGACTCGGGTATAGAGACGTGGATGCACAATTAGTTACAGCCACGCCGATAAGATGCCTGTCATCTCGACTTTTAGTGATACGAGGCCATTGGGAACCAGCACGTCGTTCTCTGTTACCCTCCTGAACCCACCGATTCCATATTCTGCTAATAGTCATTGGATCTCGACCAACGCGAGCAGCAGTGTCGCGATACGATAAACCGCAATCGCGATAGGCTACAATCCGACCTTTATCAACGTCGGAAACGTGATGGTACGCATTTCTCCTCCTTACACGAGGCATCACAACAACGTTTCACCAGGCAACGCCGGTCACCTGCTATTTGTGTATGAGAAATCGGTTGGAAACTTTTCTCATGTCAGCACGTTGTAGGTGTCGCCACCGGCGCCAACCTTGTGTGAATGCTCTGAAAAGCTAATCATTTGCATATCACAGCATCTTCTTCCTGTCGGTTAAATTTCGTGTTTGTAGCACGTCATCTTCTTGGTGTAGCAATTTTAATAGCCAGTGGTGTGTATATGGATTTATTTGTAGAACATATGGATTCATCATAATCGAAAAACGTGATAGCCCAACCGCCATCATCTAAGGTATGGCTGAGTGCTTCTTAGGACTAGTGTCAACAAATCATGCTCGAAAGTGGCAAACCATCATAGAAGCAATTTCCTGACGAGTTTTTTTTTTCCTTCAATAATCTCACGATATGGCAACTAGCAACTTCTTTCTCCTTCTTCGAACCGCGAAACCACTGCGTTGCAGGTTTTCTTAACTGATGGTATGTCTAGTTTCAAAGTAGAGCGTTTCCTGAACACTTGTACAATGAAAGTCTTCGACAAGTCATTCGGCGTTTAAAATTGCTATTTCGTGTTGATAGTTAAAATTTCAACTTACCTCTGGTTGTTGCCACTTAGACTTGAAAATCCTTTGTTAATACGTTTCATTTTGCGTATGAAAATATGAAGCTCCAATTCGCTACAGTTGATCGTATTTACTTAATTCCTTTTATATAACCACTAATTGCTTATGAACTGTACATGTTACTTTTGGAGCCTCATTTCGTATACAGTATTAGACTGACCTTCAAGCTGTATTTCTTCCTACATTTCTCCGAGTTATAAACTTCAAAGACCGATAAATTAATGTTGCGTCCCATTATATCACTATAATTCCACTACTTGTCAAATGAAATTAACGGCAAGAAGAAGAATGAGGACAATTTATCAGTATTCCCTTTACAATAAAATATGGGCGTTGCAGATACGCCTCTGTTCTGTGAAAACTGATTACATTTAAAAAATAAGGACTGAAGTTAAAAATGAATAGGGGAACATTGAACTTGTAACCGACTGTAATCACATTTACTTAAAAAACTTCATCTACTACTTCTCGTTTTTTGGAGTAGACGAGTGTCCCGGATGAAGGTCAATAAATATGAAGATTTAACACCATGTCTTGTTATCTGAGTCGACGACGTTGGATGCCGTATACGTTTCCTTTTACGATCTGAAGGCTACGACTTCACAGTGGTAATAAAATTTGTTGATAGCCATTATTTCCGGTTGATAGAGTGTGGGAGAATGTGGTGAGTCCCTTATAAGTAAGGAAAGCTACAAATGAACGAAGAAGGCCCTCGTATTTAATGTGTCATGCATGGTGTCCCTCAAGAACAGAGTTTCATTCAGTTACGACGTGTTGCTTTGGATTCTCGTGTTACTAACTGTAGTTGTAATGTTTGACGATCGGTTAACATGGAGTGCCAAATAAATAATACATGCATGAAAGGGAAAATCGCAACATAATAGATGTAGTGCAAACTATTTTCACTGTCTACATCTATATGACTCTTCTACAATTCATACTTAAGTGCCTGGCTTAGGATTAATCGAAACACCTTCAAGCTATTTCTTTATAATTTCACTATCGAACAGTTCCCACAAAAAGGAACACTTAAATCTTTCCGTGCGAACTCTGATTTCTGTTACTGTATTACGACAATCATTCCTCTGTAAGTTGGTGGTCACCGACAGAATATTTTCACTTTCGGAGGAGAATGTTGGTGATTTATTGAAAAGACCTCGGCTTTGTTTTAATGACTGCCATCCGAACTCGCATATCATATCCATGACATTCTCTCCCCTACTTCGCGATAGTATAAAATGAGCTGCCCATCTCCGAACTTTTTCAATCTCCTCTGTCAAAGCCCCATACCGCACAGCAGTACTCTAGCAGAGGAAGGGCAAGAGCAGTGTGGGCACTCTCTTCAGTGTATTTGTTGCATTTTCTGAGTGTTCCGCCACTAAAACGTAGTCTTTGTTTTGACTTCTCCACATACTATCTAAGTGACACTTGCAGTTCAAGTTTTTCGTAACTGTAGTGCCTAGCTGTTTAGTTGTACTGACAGCCTTTAGATCGGGGCGATTTATCGTGTAAGCGAAACCTAACGGCTTTCATTTAGTACTTATGTGGATGATTTCACAGTTTTCATCATTTAGGTTAGGTGGTAGTTTTTGCACGATGCGGATATCCTGCCTAAATCATTTCGAAATAGGTTTTGATCATCTGATGACTTTACGAAACGGTAAATGACAGCATCGTGTGCAAACAGTGTAAGAGGGCTGTTCAGGTTGTGTCTTGACTGCCGACCGGAGTGGTCGAGCGGTTCTAGGCGCTGCGTCTACGCTCGCAGGTTCGAATCCTGCCTCGTGCATGGATGTGCGTGCTGTCCTATATTAGTTACGTTTAAGTATTTGTAAGTCTAGGGCACTGATGACCTCTGATGTTAAGTCCCAAAGTGCTTAGAGCCATTTGAACCATTTGTGTCCTGACACATTTACATACAGAGTCCGTCAGAAAAATGTATACACTCTTTGTCAGGCTCTATCCACATATCGATATTGTCGTTCGACAAGAGTTACGAGTGTGTTATAGTATGTTTTTTGGCTCAACAGACGTTAGTATTTTCATCTCGTTATTGAGAAAACAAGATGGCTGGAGCGCGCTTGACATTCGAGCAACGAAAATGTATTGTGAAATGGTTTTTCAAGTTTGATAATAGCGTTGAAGTGCAACGTCAGTGGAGGCGGGAGTTTGAAACAGAACCGTCAATCCGCCTAACAATTAAACGCATCGTTAACAAGTTTGAATTTCATGATACGATTTCTGACATTCACAAACGAAGATCAAGAAGACAGTGTACAGCTACAAGTCCTGCTTAATCGGCTCTCGTGTTGGAAACGTTTGCTGATTCTCCACAGATGTCTGTTACGCAATGTGCACGTGAAGCGATGGTTAGCAATACACGTTTACGAAGAATTCTGAAAGCTGAAAAGTGGAAAGTTAATATTCCACGATTACTGCACGCGATTAATGATGACGATCCTGATCGCCGAATGCAATTTTGCGAATGGTATAAGCAAATGGTAACTGATGACGAACAATTTGAAACGAAGTTAGTGTGGAGTGACGAGCCAAAACTTAAATTTACTGGAATCTTGAATCGGCATAACAGTGTGTACTGGGCACCGGAAAATCCGCATGTCCATACGTGGTGTGGACCATCATCCAGGGGTTTAGTAGGACCCTTTTCCTGTGATGCTACTGTCACTGGAGAATTGTACCTGGAAATATTACACACATCAATTCTGTCAGGTTTACGTGCGCTTTATGCCGCTGATGAAGAGGTCTTCTACCAACAGGACGGGGTGCCACCACACTACCACCTAGCTGTACGAGCTTTCCTAGATGACAATTTTCCGGGGCACGGATTGGACGAAGAAGGCCCATTGAGTTCCATCCACGGTCACCAGGTCTAGCGCAAATGGACTTTTACTTGGGGGGAACTGTGAAAGATAATGTCTATCGACGTAAGCCACGCACGCTGGAGGAACTTCACCAGGAGATTGAAGGAATATGTGCAGCGATCTCCACTGTAACCTTGACAGACGTAGTTCTGGCAAAAGCTAGTCGTTCTGTTATGTGTATAGCCGTCAACGGTTAACATTTTGAACATTTAAGCGAACAATGTGCTAAAGGGAAGGTTGTACAACATGTGTGATCAATTATTAAATATAAAATATGTACGTAACTAATACTTTTCGTTCCTTATAAAGTGTGTATACATTTTTCTGACGGACTCTGTAGCTTAGGAACATCACATGCCCTTTACACTTCCTTGGGAAACGCTAGATTCGTATTTTACTCGTTCGTTTTCGGTCACTTATCACGAACGGTGGCCTCTCTGACATGAAATCACGAATCCAGTCGCTCAACTGAGGCGATACTTTACAGGCAGGCAGTTTCGTTAGAGTCCGTTTGTGAGGAACGGTGTCAAAAGCTGTACTTGTCGTTAAAGCCCCGGTCACACCTGTCTGACCATCACAAGGGATGATCACCATATTGTGCACCAAGCGCATCGTAACCACTTCAGATCTGCACATTCCATCTAACAACAAGTAATGGAACGTTTTGTGTCATCCTGCACCTATGGTCTTAGACTAATAGTAGCTGGACTAGGGAATTGCCGTCCCATGGATAGGCTGCCGTTAACACTCCGACAAAAACGACTGTGTCTGAAGTGGTGCCGTGTTCGGGAAGCATGGCCTGCTGGTGAATGGCCTCGCGTTGTGTTGAGCGATGAATCTTGAGTCTACATCATTCCGGGTGACCGTCGTAGGCGAATACGTTGACGAGCTGGGGAGAGGTCTCATATTTTCATTGTTTTGGAGACGCACAGCGGTTTCTCCTGTTCAAATGGCTCAAATGGCTCTGAGCACTGTGGGACTTAAAATCTGAGGTCATCAGTCCCCTAGAACTTAGAACTACTTAATCCTAACCAACCTAAGGACATCACACACATCCATGCCCAAGGCAGGATTCGAACCTGTGACCGTAGCGGTCGTGCAGTTTCAGACTGAAGCGCCTAGAAACACTCGACCACAGCGGTCGGCGGTGTTCTCGTGATGGTGGGGGGGGGGGGGGGGGGCATCGAGTATCATCTCAAGTAATGGCTGATAGCAATTGAGGAAACTCTGACGGTACAGCAGTGCTTCACGAACATTGTACGTACTTATGTATCACGGCGTGACAGTTTATTTGTGCCACGTTCAGTCGCATCGGACTGCTCCTTCCAGCTCTACAGACTATACATTCATCTACAAATAATTCGCGTCAGTATTTCGAAGCGAGAAATACAGTAGTATAAAGCAGTTGGGACGGAGATCAATAAGAAGATGATGTGTAACGAGTAGAGGAAAAACGAGAAAAAAACCGAAAGGAAATCGTCTTCCGAAGAACAGCTTCAGTGTATACAAAAAAAGGCAAAATAAATTTCGTGGTATTTGGAAGTAAAGGTGACAAATTGAAGACATAAAAGACAATTCTAATTCCAATGTTTAAAGACAGTGGAGAAAACAAGAAACGCGAAAAGTAAGTGGGGGAGTGGGGAGCGGGAGGGTGGGGGGATGGGTGTCATTTAGGTAGGAGAGGATAGAAAATCCTATATTAGAGCACGATAAAGCAGGGCAGAACGCATGAATAATGTACCTTATAATTTTCTTAATTTATTCGGGGTCAGGGGACTACAGGGTATTATCAAAAATGGTTCAAATGGCTCGGAGCACTATGGGACTCAACATCTGAGGTCATCAGTCCCCTAGAACTTAGAACTACTTAAACCTAACCAACCTAAGGACATCACACACATCCATGCCCGAGGCAGGATTCGAACCTGCGACCGTAGCAGTCACGCGGTTCCGGACTGAAGTGCCTAGAACCGCACGGCCACCGCGGCCGGCACGGGGTATTATCAACAGACGCAGAAAATTATATACTGGAAGTAGGATTCGTTATGAATAGGAAAGTGCGGCAAGGAATGTGTTTCTGTGAACAATTCAGTGATAGAATTGTTTTCTTCAGAATCGTCAGAAAACCAACATGGACATCAATTGTTCAGCTATACATCTCACCTCGCAAGCAGAAGATCAGGAGACAGAATAAGTATATGAGGGTATTGAACGAGTAATTCAGTACGTAAAGGGAAATGAGAATCTAATAGATGTGGGCGGCTGGAAAGCATTTGCAATGGAATAAGAGAAGGAAGGTTTACGAGAGAATATAGGCTTGGTAGTGGGAATGAGAGGGGAAAGACTAATTCTCTTATGCAATAAATTTCGGGTAGTATTAGCGAATACTCTGTTCAAGAATAACAAGAGGAGGAGGTATACTTAGAAAAGGCCGGGTGACATGGGAAGATTTCAGTTGGATTACAGCATGGTCAGACACATAATCCGAAATCAGATACTGAATTGACACAGATCACATTACAGTAGTGATGAAGAATAGGCTGAAGTTCAGGGGAGCAGCCAGGAAGAATCAGTGCACAAGGAAGTGAAATACGTAAACATTGAGGAAAGAAGGATATGTTTGAAGGTGTCTGAGCTTATGGTTTCAGTGAAAGAGGAATGAACATCTCTTTAAACGGTAATCACAGAAGTGGGAAAGAATCTCATAGGTACAAGGAATGTAACCGGGGGAAACCATGGATAACAAAAGGTATATTTCAGTTGATCGATGAAAGAAGAAAGCAGAAAATGTTCAGGAAGATTCAGGAATACAGAAATGCCAGTCAATTCGGAATAAAATACGTAGGAAGAGCAGAGATGCGAAGGGTAAATGGCTGCATGAGAACTGCGAAGAAATCGAAAAAGAAATGGTTATCGGAAGAACTGACTCATCGTATACAAATTCAAAACAACCTTCGGTTACATTAAAAGCAAGGGCGGTAACATCGACAGTGCAGTAAGTAAAAGTAAGGGCAGTAACATTAAGAGAACAATTGTAATTCCACTCTTAAATGGAAAGGGCGGATAGTTTGGGAGGGTACATTCAAGGACTCTATGAGGGGAATGACTTGTGTGATGACGTGATAGTGAGGGAATCCAGTACTAGATCGGCAATTAAATGAGCTTCCTTTCGAAGACTTAAAATTAAGGCAGGAAGGATACGTAACACCATCGGAATTTCTAAAACCGTCGGGAGAAATAGCAACAAAAGACTATTAACGCTGGTGCATAGAACGTATGAGATTGGTGTTACGCGTTCAGACTTTCGGAAAAATATCATCCACACAATTCCGAACACTGCAGGAGTCGACAAGTGCGAGAATTATCACTCATTCAGCTTAATTGTTCATCCAGGCAAGTTGCGGACAACAATAATATACAGAAGAATGGAAAAGAAAACTGAGGATCTCTTAGACGACGATCAGTTTGGCCTGAGGAAATGTGAAGGCACCAGACAGACAGTTCTGATGTTCCGGTTGTGAATGGAAGCATGACTGTGGAAAAATTAAGACACGTTCATAAGATTTTGAATGGACTGTCTGGGCCGACTAGTACGGAATATGGATTGAGAGTAAATGGAAGAAAGACTAAAAGAATGAGAACTAGCAAAAATGAGAAAAGCGACAAACCTAACATCAGAATTGCGGGATCACGTAGTAGACGAAGTTAAGTAACTCTCCTACCTAGGTAGCAAAATAACCCACGATTGACGGACCAATAACATAAAAAGCAAACTGTAACTGGCCATAATTACAGTCTGGTCAAGAAAAGTCTACTAGTATCAAAGCTAGGCCTTGCTTTGAGGAAGGAATTTCAGAGAATGTACGTTTGGAATACAACATCGTATGGTAGTGAAAGGTGGACTGCGGGGAAACTGGAAAAGAAGAGAATCGAAGCATCTGATGTAATGTTAGAAAGTAGGTGGACTGATGAGGTAAGGAATGAGGAGGTTCTCTACAGAGTTGAGTAGTAAAGGGACGTACTGAAAAAATTGACAAGATAAGGAGGAGAATGATCGGACATCTGTAAAGACATCAGCGAATAACACATGGTGCTAGAGGAAGCTCTTGAGGGTAAAAACTGTAGAAGAAGATAGAGGCTGGAATACGTCCAGCAAATAATTGAGAACCTGTGTTGTAACTGATACTCTGAGATGGAAAGTTTAACACAGGAAAGGAATTCGTGGCGTGCTGCATCAGTCAAACCAGTAAGAAAATTAAAAACAGCGTCGCGTGCTTTGAATAAGGAAACTGACTTGTTTCATGAATGCAAGTATCCGCAAGGACAGCACAACTACGACTGGACCACCTCGTCCTGTCATCACGGCGAGCGTTTCTTGCGGTCTGTCTTGGTGCGTCATCAGAAGGAGGCGCGCTGAAAGCAGTTCTCCCAACTGTAAAAAGGGACGGACGAGTCTCGGCCCTCCTTACAAAATCACGATAGACCTGCCACAGCGTAAGAGCGAGTTATCAGATCGCGTACATCATCGTCATACTGGCGCAATACCAGGCCAGATTGTGTGAGCTTCCTTTGGGTACACAACACGATTTCCATGTGGTTCACATAACTGGTAATTTGAGCAGCAGGGTTTACGTTTATGACATGTTACAGTGCTTGATTGTCATCTGCTGTCCAGTTCTCCGTGACATATTCTTTCAACAAGATTACGGAAGATCGCATGTCCTACCTCGATCAGAGGATGTTCTACTGTTTCGGGTACGTTCTCCAGACCTCTAACACAGTGAAATCATCTACTCATGCAGAACGACCTGCACACCACCAATCACACGCCACTACAGGTGATTAATTCTGCCTTAGAGGGGAAGTAGCACCGAATAGTGTTAGTCAGCTAATCTCAATTCTGACAGATACATAGCCTTGTATAATAAATTTCGCACCCTCTATGTTTCGCACATCACCTACAAATTTAGTCACAAATCTTTACTGCTGTGCTCATCAACGGGTAAAATTTCGTTATTCGATACCCTCCTTAGTGTCGCAGTCTTAATGGTCAGCAGTGAATTTGTCTTTGCGTAATAGTGCCAGACTGTTTATCGATCTCCGACTATCCTTTGCTGTGCCGAGTGTCAACTTGCACGCTCACCTTAGTGGCAATGCGTGTGCAGTTACGTGAAGACGTCCCTTGCGTTTAGCCGAGAGGCAGAAACACCGTAGCTCTTACGCAGCATCCAGAAAAACGACATGTAGAACTATTTTAGTAGTGAAAGAAGAAAATACTTTGTCATGGCGTCAGAAAACACTTTGAACTTTAAAAACAATCGCGCTCTAATTCACTACAACGACTGTTTCTATGGTAGCGCAAGTAGACTCGTACCCTTACTGTCAGACCTCTATCTAAGCGCAGGAAGTGATGTTCATTTCTCAGAAGTAGAAGAAGCATTTATGATTTCAGGTAAATGTAAGCAATCCTGGTAATCATCCAATAACTAGCAGCCGACCATCTTATAGTATTCGAGAAGGCTGTACGAACAAATTTGAGACTTTCTAGACTCAGTATACTACGTCTCAATTCACGTCTTACGAGTTACGAATATCTTTAGGAAATAAGAATAGTGGTTTCCAATCGGATTGAGGATAAACATTTCCTCCTGAAAGACTTGCTATCAGACTTATTGATTCCTTGTCAGATGTTACGATAATTGTGTAAAAATGTCATTAATGAATCACTGACATTTTTAGTCAAACTAGCAACAATTGCACAGTTTTATGTTGCTATAGTAGTTTGTTTTCGTTGCCGCTATAATATAGAACGACTGGAATAATGAAGGCCGCTTTTGAGTCACTTACTCACTAATTACTTGCAATTGGAATATGCGCAAAGCTTACTCAGTAGGATGCGTGTGAAATATCTGTTCCGTTAGGTAAGCCTGTTTGTGTAATGAGAAATACTAGTTTTAAAAAATGAAACCGTAACCTACGTGCGCCAGATGTGGGGCACGCAATGAGAGCTCTGATAGCTTCAGATGTCATTACTGGCCTTTCACGTTGCCTTCCCTTATATGACTTTGAAAGTAATGACTGACTGACCTTCTTTCACGCCGCAATTTCCGCTACATTACCGTCATCAGTGTTCAAGAGGAAAGTGTGTCGGCGCTTCTAGTATCAATATCTCCATGTGTTGAATAAAGAGACCTTCTTCAAACACGGCACATTTCTTATCTTTGAAACCTTAGCTGCGATTTCCTGATCATGAAATACGTTGGCCACTTAGTATAGAGAGTGACATACAGAAAGTATAAAAGGCGACCGGGGAAGAAATTATGAAGGCCTGTTGAATGGAATAAGTGACAGTGCAGCCAAATTCTAAACCCAGAAACTGAACTACGGAAACATTAGACAACGTATGAGTGAATAAAAACGGTACATATAAGTTAAAATGGCATAAATAGTCATACAGTATATTTATACACTGAACGGGGTGATGAAGGATAAAATTGTCTCATATTAAGTAACTATTCGTAAGTGCCTGCTTGTATTTGGTAGATAAGAAGGCCTTGCAAGAAGCTCCAGTTGATGGTAAATCTGATAAGAGTAGTTACTATTCGGTCAGTCTCACTGTCGTTTCAGGATCTGAAATTGATAGATTTTTTTACATCGGGTGACCAAGGTCATCAAAAGCTGTGCCTACTCTGGGCATACGTAAACTGTTTCACTCACAACGAACAATCTGCCATCAATTAGGTCAGAACAAATCATCACACTATTGACGAACTGCATATGATTGTCACGAGGCGGTATCATTACAACTGAAACTAATCAGATTTCAAAGGCTGCAAAGAACAAAGTCATTAGAACGTAACACCGCCTCTGATGCCGGTAAAGGCAGTGGTGAAAACAGGTTCTCCAGCAAGTACGTTGTGAATAGCAGTATGAAACACGTTTGAATATTGACCTGACAATAAAATGGACAGATAACCTGCTACCTGTCCTAGCGCCTGAGGGTGGGACACACGTGCAGCTAGGGTGGATCTGACACGTGTCACTAAAATCTGGAACTGTTTCTCACGTCATATGCTTTCCTTAACCTAAACCGATAAATATCGCGTGTCGATTCTGTCTGTGAACGAAGCAGCCGCTGTTGTGTTTGTTTTCCCGTTTATCGTACTTATGTGCCATGTTTATATAACGGAGACCGAGAATCAGTCCTTAAGTCATCCAAGTATGTGTGGCAAATTGTTTTAACTTAGAACCAAAATCTGTTCCTTTCCGGACAAATATGTTAATGAATATCACGGCTTCCTGTATCTCAGGTTAAGGCTCAGTACTTCCTGTGCGAATTACTCTCAAAACTAGTAAAATACAGAGTTTATTTCTTGATTCCACAGACTGATTTCATTGTCTGCACGCTATCTGCTCACGCGTTGTCTAGGGACAGTGTGGCTTTAGGGGCCGGGCAGGGCGGACGTACTGTGAGTTTCCGCCTGCAGTGCGGGCCAGCTCGCCTTGTTTACTTCCTTCGGTTGATAAAAATGGCTCAAATGGCTCTGAGCACTATGGGACTTCTACGGTCACCAGTCCCCTAGAACATAGAACCACTTAAACCTAACTAACCTAAGGACATCACACACATCCATGCCCGAGGTAGGATTCGAACCTGCGACCGTAGCCATCGCGCAGTTCCGGACTGAAGCGCCTAGAACCGCTCGGCTACCGCGGCCGGCCATGTGAATCAGTACCGAAAATCAAATCGCCTTTAGAAACAACTTTGATAGACCAAAAGCAGTCCAAGTCGAGCGGTTTTTTAAAGGAAGTGGCCAAGATAACCGCTGCCGACATCGTCGGCATCCATGTTTCGATCGTAAGTAACAGGGTCCTTCGAGACATAAAATAAGGACAACGCTTCTGCCAAGCGGACGGAAGTGTTGGTCAAGTCGAAGTTGCTCATTCTGGACTGGGACGCGGACAATACTCATTTTTGAACTGCCCTTTGAACACCCGGCGGTAGATATCGTGCCGGCGCTCCGCCGCTACAGTAGAGTACACGAACACGTGGGAGAAAAGTGGTCCCATTTTAAGACGTATCCAGTGCCCAAAGGAGTACGCATTGAACTCAGACGGCACGTGCCATCTTACCGCCAAATAGGAGGCTGCTGGGCCATATTTATGACGGCCAGCCTAAAATTTGCGGTAAGGTAGGTCACTTAAGGTCCAAGTGCTTCCAACGTCGGATCGCACAGCTTCCATCACAGGACGAGGCACGTCCACAGACGCCGCTGATTCTTACAGTAACTTACGCGGAGGTGTTCGATGGTCCAGACGCAACAGACGTACATTGCAATACCGGGACTGCCTGGCCGATCAGTCAGACTGGTCACTGGCACGACTCCATCCAGTGCTATCGATACCATCGGACACCGCAGTCACCACCGACGGCAAGACGGCAATCGACGCACTTACCGCACCAACTGAATCCTTTGTGCCGGCGACACATAAGGCAGTGCTATCGTCCGACACGGAAGGCCACACATGAAAGCGTCCTCTGAAACGTCGAAAATGACGCCTTAGGACAACGTCGGATCACGGAGCTCCCACTCGCAGGAGGAAGAAGAACTATTCCGGCAGAACGCCGACCATGAGACTGACGCCACTGCCACTGACACTATCCCAGCAGAATTGACGGCTAGGCGGGCGGAATCCGTCTGCCAGTCCTCTGCGGCGAACAGTGAACAACAGGAAGGTTGCATTGCGGGTTGCGAATCCGCTCGTTCCCTACCTATCAACCACCACCACCTTGTGAAAAATGAACAGACTTGCACGCCCACATCGTGGGTCGAGGACGTTGAGACTCAGCGGGAGTCATCGTCCGGAGCCCGCTGTGGTTTGAACAGTAGCGGGAGGGCTGCAGTCGGCGGGATGTGACGTCACTCACGACGTCCGCTTCTCTCCACCGTCACCAACCACTGCATCGCCAAGATTACCGCCTAGCCAATACGAATATCAACATGATAAGCTCTCCTTCCCAGATCCAACTTCTAAGTGGAATAATACGAACCACAGGAGTCGACTTTGCATTCCTGCAAGAAGATCTAACAACCACACTCCCGATTTTTAATGGCTGCGCAACGTACATGTCGCGTGGTGCTTCCGCGGACTCCAGCGTGCCGATTTTAGTGCGTGACGTAATCGAAGCCATCGACATCACATATCTCCCTGCCGCACCAGGACCCTAGCGGTCACGGTGCTCGACACCCTATTCATTGACGTTTGTGCACCACTGGGCACAAGCAAACATCGCGATTGCGCCTGATTCTACTCCGCTGATATTGACCTCCTTTTCCTAGTGCCGTACGAACACAGTGAGTTCTCATGCGATTTTAATTGGGTCCTTCATTCCAAGAACCAAAACTCGCACTTCACACCTTGTCCGGAACTGGGTATGGTGATTCACGATCTTCATTTGTGCGACACCTTAGAAAAGATACAGGACGACAGTTCTGGGCACACGCATCTTACCAGACATTCGGGGAGCCGACTGGATCGCATATTTGGTGGCCGCCAAACGATAGCTTCTGGTCTTTTCTCATCATCTGCTACATCTGCACGTTGCATCTCCACACTCAACAAGTGTGGCTTAGTAACGTACCTCCAGAGCCCGGACTGCCGTCGGCAAGTCGCCGCTACGCGGGCTTACTGTGAACAACGTCACTCCCGATAGCAATCAACTTTTGCGTGATGTCTCCTCTCTGCCAAGACACCTATGCATTTCGGCAGGGTCACGGCTTTGTGCACTGGCAGACCCTGTACTTTTACTATGCTGCGTTCAGGGACCTCGACGCTCTAACCCCGTCACCGGACAGACGACAAGAGCGACACCGAATCAAAGTTCACATATTGTCGTGGACGAAGCGCCGCTTAGAAGGTGGCATAATACGCTCGCGACGACACGATCGAACAAAGTTGAATTCCGACTATAAGGTCGTCGCCAGGCTTTTAGCAGGCCGCATTAAGTAGACTTTGCCAAGGACTATCGCCCAGAACAGACGTCGCCGGGGGGAGGCGCTAAAGCTCAAATGGCCACTGGCGACTGCAGGGACTTAATAGCGATCATAGGGGCACGCCGCCTACGATCGGCGGTCGTCTCCATCGATTGCAGCCGGACCTTCAACAGAGTGCACCACAGCTTCCTATTAAGGGTGATGGAACGTATGGGATATCCTCCCAGTCTCACCGACACCTCCCAGGCCCATCGACACCCTGCGGCATCTTCTGGCAGCAACCAGCTCTCTGGTCCATGTCAAAGGTACGGACGGCAGGGCAGGCCAAATACACATAAAGAGACCTCACGACAAAGCGTCCCCTTTGTACTTATCTTTATGCAGTCGCGCTCAAGCCACTCCTCAGGGGTCTCAACCACAGGCTATTTCGCGTCACTTTGCGGGATCCCACCTTCCGCTATAGGTCGTACACCGACGACCTGCTAATGCTGGTTCGTTCCAGCGTACTAAACTGGATCGAGTGATATGGACTGGCTTCGACCAGTCTGCAGAACAAGTCGAAGCGCTGGATATCGGATCGGGCACGATATCGGGCTGGGTGCTGCCCCCCCCCCCCCCCCCCCCAACTTACTGGTGATGTTTGCGAGTCACGTTTACGAAGTATGTGCGCGGATCGGCCGCAGCAAACTATCGACTACAGATTGTACGCGTGATGATGCTCCAGAACCTTCTCCGGTATTTGAACCAGCTGTAACGTATGAAGTACCTGAACCTCTACATGGCATCAAAACTCATTTAAGTGGCACAGGTACTTCCCCTTCCAGCGGTGATAGGTCACAGACTTCAGGCGGCTTCGGCTATTTTCTACCCACAGGACACATATTTAAAGTACGTTATGACACTTTCACTTTCCCCCTACGGAATGGAGGGTTGTGACTGACTATGTCCGAGCACGGGCAACTGCTCTGTATGTGAGCAGTAGAGCAGTATGTGTAAACGATGGACCAGTCAACATGCGTCTCTCGTCTGTCGTTTTTTTTAATTTTTTATTTACACGTCAACTTCCGTAGGACCAAATTGAGGAGCAAATCTCCAAGGTCATGGAACATGTCAGTACATGAAATTAAGATATAAAAGTAATAACAGATAAAAATAAAATGTTTATGAAGCCGAAGAAAGTCAAGCCATAAGTTTAAGTAAACACAATCAACAATACAACAAGAATCAGCTTAATTTTTCAAGGAACTCCTCGACAGAATAGAAGGAGTGGCTCATGAGGAAACTCTTCAGTTTCGATTTGAAAACGCATGGATTGCTGCTAAGATTTTTGATTTCTAGTGGTAGCGTATTGAAAATGGATGCAGCAGTATACTGCACACCTTTCTGCACAAGAGTTAAGGAAGTTCTTGCGAATAAGGTAATATTGTAAACAAGAAACGACAAAAGGGAATATATATATATATATATATATATATATATATATATATATATATATATATATATATATATATATATAGGCCAATGTCAAGATACCCAACCGAGCGAGGTGGCGCAGTGGTTAGACACTGGACTCGCATTCGGGAGGACGGCGGTTCAATCCCGCGTCCGGCCATCCTGATTTAGGTTTTCCGTGATTTCCCTAAATCGCTCCAGGCAAATGCCGGGATGGTTCCTTTCAAAGGGCACGGCCGACTTCCTTCCCCGTCCTTCCCTAATCCGATGAGACCGATGACCTCGCTGTCTGGTCTCCTTCCCCGAAACAACCAACCAACCAAAATACCCAGACTCGTGAACAGGGGTCGACAAGAAGTTCATGAACTTGCACCACTTATTGCCCGAACTGCCCGTTTCTGAGTTAGAAATATCCTTTTAGAGTGAGAAGAGTTACCTCAAAATATAATAACATACGACATAAGCGAATGAAAATAAAGACACTCACCACAACACTCCTGCAACACCAATCAAGTCGTGCTGTTTCGAAAAAACTTCGTGCCGAACCTCCAAGTCAACATAATCTGCTCTCGGTCAAACTCACATAGATCGAGCACCTTCGCCATTCTACACACGTCCAGTAGCCCACTGATACTACATGCACCGTCCATGTGTCTCACTAGCACAATCATTCGTCGCTAGGTGACGCTGCTATCGCCTGGACGGATTTATATCGCTGGTAGGTCGGTGGCCATAATGTTCTGACTGAGCAGTGTATGACAAATGTGTTTGCTGCGAGCACGAGATCATCGAATAATCGCGACAGTACCATGAAGCAATGGAAAGGGGTCACCTGGTTGGATGAAACACATTTATCGGTAGGCCCTGTAGATGTTTGTGTGTTGGTAAGCCGTTATGAAGGGAAACTCCTGCCTCTAAAGTGCACCGCACCATGGCGAAGGTCGCTGAGGCCAGTATTATGCTACGGAAGATATTCTCATGGGATTTCAAGGGACCAGCGGTAGAACCGAATGCACCGTTGCAGCAGTGGACTAAGAGTACCTTATTGCGGATCACCATGCTTGATGTCTTCCCCGATGGAGATACCACCTTCCAGTAGGATAAGTAACTATATTACAAGGCCATAATCGTGTTATAGTGACTCAAGGCTCATCATAATGAACCAAAGTTCGTGTCTTCGCAACGAAATTAATCTGATCTCAAGCCGACGGAACACATGTATGATGCTGTCAGGCACCAGATCGGTGTCCACAGACCATCAACCTATAATTTATGGCAATTACATTATCTGTGCGTATATATCTCCAGAAAACTAACCGGGACTTGTCTAATCAATGCCACACAGAGTCGCATGCATGTTGCTTTCCAAACGCGGACAAACATGTCATTAAGCCGCTGGTCATAATATTTTCGCTTAACAGTGGTTTTCTACGGGATCGGAACATGGACAATAAACGGTTCAGACCCGAAGAAGAAAGTATACGTTAAAGGTCTAAAAGCAAGATCGTCAGTCTAAACAGGAAGAGATTACAAGGCTCAGCTACAAGCAGCAGGTTCAGATGGATTTAGAGGGCAATAGGTAAGCAAAGATGAAGAGATTTGCATAGAATAGGCTAGCATGTACAGCTGGATGAAATCAGTCCTCGGACAGAAGACCCAACAGCAACATTACTATTAATTGTAATGCTATGTATTAAAGTCACTAAAATGAATTTTTTGTGTTGCGTGTTAACTGCTAAGTATTTGTCGGTGATAGAGCCGTTTTTGTTGTTACATTAGAGTACATTAAACAAGGATTACGAACATTTCTCTTGACAAACATTCACAATTATTTATGAATGATAAGATCTGCTAAAGTTGTAAAAAATATTTATCGCTAAAATGAAAAGCACAACCAGGTTTCAGGACATGTATCGCATCTTCAGATGTATATTAAAAAGTGAGTCCACAAAGGATACAAAACTCAGGTTAAAATAGGTCAAATATACAAAAGGTTAACGTCTATTAACCTATTTTAAACTCAGTTAAGCATCCTTTGTAGACTCAAATTTTAATATTCACTTGAAAATGGGATAAATGTCATAACTCCGGGTTGAGCTTCCCATTTCAGAAAAAAACAATTTTACAGCTACTGCGGATTTTATGATTGATAAATTGGTTAGACCTGTGGTCTAGGGATAGCGTCTTTGATTAGTAATCAAAATGCCTTCGGTCCTGGGTTCAAAACCTGCCACCGTTTAAAATCTGATTAATAATCAACATTGCTGGCCGAAGGCTTCCGGCGTAAGAAGTCAACCTCACTCTGCCAACGGCTTTCTCAAAGAGGGCTCAAGAGAGACAGGGCTTCTGGGCACTTTCTTGTCCTTGGGGTGGAAACTGCCCTTAAAGGCGGAAAGTCAGCAATGATCAACGGCATGAGGATGAAGAAGGCAATGGAAACCACTGCATTAAAGGCATGTAACGTGTATCCACAGAACGTGAGGAAATGTCATGATGATCTCTCCATTGGCAAAATATTCCAGAATAGTCCCCCATTCGGATCTCCGGTAAGGGACTGCTAAGGGTGAGATGACCATGAGAAAAAGATTGAAAATCAACGAATGGATATGTTCTACGAGTCGGGGAGTGGAATGTCAGAAGCTTGAACGTGGCAGGGAAGCTAGAAACTATGAAAAGGAATATGCAAAGGCTCAATCTAGGTATAGTAGGGGCCAGTGAAATAAAATGGAAATAAGACAAGAATTTCTGGTCAGATGAGTATATAGTATTACCAACAGCAGCAGAAAATGGTAAAACGGGAGTAGGATTCGTTATGAATAGAACGGTAGGGCAAAGAGTGTGTTACAGTGAACAGGTCAGTGATAGAGTTGTTGTTATCAGAGTCGTTAGAAAAACCAAAACCGACAACGATAGTTCAGTTTTACATGCCGACATCGAAGCTGAAGATGAAGACATAGAGAAAGTACATGAGGATACTGAAAGGATAATACAATACATGGAGATTAAAATCTAATAGTCATGAGGGACTGGAATGCAGTTGTAGGGGCAGGAATAAAAGAAAAGGTTGCAGGAGAATATGGCTTGGGACAAGGAATGAGAGAGGCGAAAGACTAATTGAGTTCTGTTATAAATTTCAGGTAGTAATAGCGAATACTCTCTTCAAGAATCAAAAAAGGTGGAGGTGTAGCTGGAAAAGATCGGGTGATATGGGAAGATTTCAGCCAGATTATATCATAGTCAGACAGAGATTCTGATTTGAAATCAGATGCTTGATTGTAGGGCGTACCCAGGAGCAGACAGAGACTCAGATCACAATATTGTAGTGACAAGAGTAGGCTGAAGTTCAAGAAACTAGTAATGATGACGAGGCACGCTTGAAGTTCTCTAACGCTATAAATACATCAGTAAGGAATAGCTCAGCATGCAGTTTAGTTTATGAGGAACGGACATCTCTAAAAAGGGCAATCATAGATGTTGGAAAGAAAAAACCTAGGTACATAGAAGATAACTACGAAGAAACCGTGGGTAACAGAAGAAATACTTCAGTTGATCGATGAAAGAAAGTACAAAAACGCACAGGGAAATTTAGGAATATAGAAATACAAGTCGCTGAGGAGTGAAATAATAGGAAGCGCAGGGAAACTAAGACGAAATGGTTGCATGGAAAATGTGAAGAAATCTAAAAAGAAATGATCGTCGGAAGAACTGAATCAGCGTATAGGAAAGTTAAAACAGCCTTCAGTGGCATAAAAGCTAGGGTGGTAGCCTAAAGAGTGCAGCGGGAAGTCCACTGTTAAGTGCAGGGGAGGAGGCGGACAGGTGGAAAGAGTATATAGAGGTTTCTATTAGGGGGAAGATTAGTATGATGTAGTTCAAGAAGAAACAGGAATCGATTTAGAAGAGGTAGGGGATCCAATATTAGAATCAGAATTTAAGAGAGCTTTGGAGGACTTAACATCACACATAAGGCAGAAGGGGTAGATAACACTCAATCACAATTTCTAAATCAATTGGGGAAGTGGCAACGAAACGACTCTTCACGATGGTGTGTAGAATGTATGAATCTGGCGACTTTCGAAAAGATATCATCCACATTATTCTGAAGACTGCAAGAGCTGACAAGTGCGAGAAATGTCGCACGATCAGCTTAATAGCTCACACATCCAAGTTGCTAACAAGGATAATATACAAAAGAATAGAAAAGAAAACTGAGCTTGTGCTAAATGACGATCAGTTTGGCTTTAGAAAAGGTAAAGGCACCAGAGAAGCAATTCTTACGCTGCGGTTGATAATGGATGCAAGACTAAAGAAAAACACTTTCGTAGGATTTGTCGGCCTGGAAAAAAAGGTTGACAATGTAAAATGGTGCCAGATGCTAGAAGTTCTGAGAAAAACTAGGGTAAACTTTTGGGATAGACGGGTAATATACAATATGTACAAGAGCCAAGAGGGGATAATAACAGTGGATGACCTAGAACGAAGGGATAGGATTAAAATGGGTGTAAGACAGGGATGTAGTCTTCCCCCCTACTGTTAAATCTGTACATCGAAGAAGCTATGATGGAAATAAAAGAATACTTCAGGAGTGGAATTTAAATTCAAGGTGAAAGGATATCAAAGATACGATTCGCTGATGACATTGCTATCCTGAGAGAAAATGTAGAAGAATTACATGATACGCTGAATGGAATGAATACTCTAAGAGTACCGAATATGGACTTAGAGTAAAACGAAGAGAGGCGAAAGTAATGTGAAGGGGTAGAAATGCGAACAGCGAGAAACTTAACATCAAGATTGATGATCACAAAGTAGATGAAGTTAAGGAATTCTGTTGCCTAGGCATCAAAATAACCAATTACGTACGAAGCATGGAGGACATCAAAAGGAGACTCGAATTGGCAAAAGAGGACATTCCTGGCCAAGAGAACAAGAGAAACCTACTAGTATCAAACATAAGCCTTAATTTTAGGAAGAAATTTCTGAGAATGTACGTCTGGAACACAGCACTGTATGGTAGTGAAACATGGACTGTGGGGAAACCAGAACAGAATAGAATCGAAGCATTTGAGATGTGGTGCTACAGACGAATGCAGAATCGGAGAGGACAGGAATATGTGCAAAACACTAAGAAGGAGAAGGGTCAGGATGACAGGACATTTGTTAAGACATCAGGGAATGACTAGAGGGAACTGTCGAGGGCAAAAACTGCAGAGGAAGACGGAGATTGTAATACATCCAGCAAATAACTGAGAACGTATTTTGCAATTGCTACTCTCAGATGAAGATGTTGTACAGGAGAAGAATTCGTGGCGGGCCGCATCAAACCGGTCAGGAGACTGATGACATAAAGAAAAATTGGAATTAGGTTAGGAAATGACACACCAAATAGATTTGTTTTTGGATAGTCGATGCGTTTTTTATTTGTACAGTAAAATAACTGACAATGTTCGAATTATACACTCCTGGAAATTGAAATAAGAACACCGTGAATTCATTGTCCCAGGAAGGGGAAACTTTATTGACACATTCCTGGGGTCAGATACATCACATGATCACACTGACAGAACCACAGGCACATAGACACAGGCAACAGAGCATGCACAATGTCGGCACTAGTACAGTGTATATCCACCTTTCGCAGCAATGCAGGCTGCTATTCTCCCATGGAGACGATCGTAGAGATGCTGGATGTAGTCCTGTGGAACGGCTTGCCATGCCATTGCCACCTGGCGCCTCAGTTGGACCAGCGTTCGTGCTCGACGTGCAGACCGCGTGAGACGACGCTTCATCCAGTCCCAAACATGCTCAATGGGGGACAGATCCGGAGATTTTGCTGGCCAGGGTAGTTGACTTACACCTTCTAGGGCACGTTGGGTGGCACGGGATACATGCGGACGTGCATTGTCCTGTTGGAACAGCAAGTTCCCTTGCCGGTATAGGAATGGTATAACGATGGGTTCGATGACGGTTTGGATGTACCGTGCACTATTCAGTGTCTCCTCGACGATCACCAGTGGTGTACGGCCAGTGTAGGAGATCGCTCCCCACACCATGATGCCGGGTGTTGGCCCTGTGTGCCTCGGTCGTATGCAGTCCTGATTGTGGCGCTCACCTGCACGGCGCCAAACACGCATACGACCATCATTGGCACCAAGGCAGAAGCGACTCTCATCGCTGAAGACGACACGTCTCCATTCGTCCCTCCATTCACGCCTGTCGCGACACCACTGGAGGCGGGCTGCACGATGTTGGGGCGTGAGCGGAAGACGGCCTAACGGTGTGCGGGACCGTAGCCCAGCTTCATGGAGACGGTTGCGAATGGTCCTCGCCGATACCCCAGGAGCAACAGTGTCCCTAATTTGCTGGGAAGTGGCGGTGCGGTCCCCTACGGCACCGCGTAGGATCCTACGGTCTTGGCGTGCATCCGTGCGTCGCTGCGGTCCGGTCCCAGGTCGACGGGCACGTGCACCTTCCGCCGACCACTGGCGACAACATCGATGTACTGTGGAGACCTCACGCCCCACGTGTTGAGCAATTCGGCGGTACGTCCACCCGGCCTCCCGCATGCCCACTATACGCCCTCGCTCAAAGTCCGTCAACTGCACATACGGTTCACGTCCACGCTGTCGCGGCATGCTACCAGTGTTGAAGACTGCGATGGAACTCCGTATGCCACGGCAAACTGGCTGACACTGACGGCGGCGGTGCACAAATGCTGCGCAGCTAGCGCCATTCGACGGCCAACACCGCGGTTCCTGGTGTGTCCGCTGTGCCGTGCGTGTGATCATTGCTTGTACAGCCCTCTCGCAGTGTCCGGAGCAAGTATGGTGGGTCTGACATACCGATGTCAATGTGTTCTTTTTTCCATTTCCAGGAGTGTAGATATGTAATATGCAGACTGACAACAACAAGAATAGTGTTTCTGAAAAGGAATTATTTAGTAACACTGAATATAAATTTAAGTATTAGGATGTCTTTTCGCGAGGTGTTTGTACGAAGCGTAGCTATGTGCGGAAGTGAAACGTGAACAGTAAGCACAGAATGCAACCTGTAGAAATGTGGCGCTAAGGAGCTGAATTAAGGGGAACATTGTAGAACAGATTGACTAAAAGATGGTACTGGATGATAGGATGCAATTTCGGGCATCAAAGGAATCGTAATCTGGCAATTCAAGGAATTACGGGGAGGGGGGGCGGGGGGATCGGAAACTGTGGAGGGTGCGCACCAAGCCTTGAATTTATGCAGAAACAAGGACTCTTGCATAGGAGAGACTAGGGTGGAGAGCTGCAGCAAATCAGTTTTCGGTGAGAAGACCAGAACACACTAAAACTACAGGTAAAAGTGGTATTTTCACCTCGGCCTCTGTAACTGTCAAGATTAATTTAATTACATGCATATAATAAAGATCAGTTGTGAGGGTACATTCGTGTACCTTAACGTTCTTATACCTACGTATAAGTAACTTAAAGAAATGGTTCAAATGGCTCCAAGCACTATGGGACTTAACAGCTGAGGTCATCAGTCCCCTAGCCTCAGAACTATTTAAACCTAACTAACCTAAGGACAGGACACACATCCAACCGCGAGGTAGGATTCGCATCTGCGAGCGTAGAAGTAGCGCGGTTCCAGACTAAAGCGTCCGACGAAGTAAAATGTGGTGTGCTGTTACTACTACGCAAAGAAACGGTAGTATGACACGTACTAATAATTTCCACGTTCAACAAAACGCAAGCAGAATGTCCAAAAGACAATTAACTTATAGTAACGGGGAAAGTAGTCCTACAGAAACACTGAAATCATGCCAAATACTTTGAAAGAAGCCGTAGACCATATTTATCTTCACTCTTAACGAGATCGCCAGCTGAAACTCTTTCCTAGTCGTAGCGTAGGCACGAGCTATTGATTTTACAGAATTGTTGTCATTCTTAATTAAATGTGTTTAATGAGGTTTTCTGTATGGCGGACGGGGCTAGAAGGACATAAAAAGCAGATAGCACTGACAAAAAGGGCATTCCTGGCCAAGAGAAATCAACTAGTATGAAACATAGGTCTTAACTTGAGAAATTTCTGAGAATGTACGTTTGCAGCACAGCATTGTATGGTAGTGAAATATGGACTGTTGGAAAACCGGTAACGAAGAGAATGGAAGCATTTGGGATATAGTGCTAGAGAAAAATGTTGAAAGTTAGCTGTACTGATAACATAAGAGATGAGAAGGTTCTCCGCAGAATCGGGAGAGAGAAATACGAACGGAAAACACTGACAAGAAGGAGGAACAGCATGGCAGGATGTCTGTTAAGACATCACGGAATAACTTCGATGGTACTAGATGGAGCTGTAAAGGGTAAAAACCATAGAGGAAAACAGAGATTGGAATACATCGAGCAGATAGTTGAGGACGTCGGTTACAGTGCTGCTAAGATATGAAAAAGTAGGCAAGGGCAGGAATTCGTGGAGGCCGCATCAAACTAGTCAAAGGCTGAGCTTCTTTTTCAGTAGTAAGGAGTAGTTTCGAACAATGGCTCAATGCTGAAATCTGTTGATAAGATGATTTTAATATTTTCATCATTCACTTAATCATTTATTATATGTAGCATGAAGGTCTCATTATTCTTGTATTGTGGAAGGTGCAGCCGACTGGGCCAGTAATTATAGGGCGTCGCTTCTTACCTTGAAACAATCTTTTCATCTATACTCCTTTCTGCCATAACAACTATCCCCGTAACCTGTCCCTTCTTGCAGTGAAGGCCACCGATACTGATCTTTCTTCGCCTATTCATACTTGTACCTTATGGATTCATATTTTATACGTCGACTAAATCTTAAAAATTTGTCGGCGGCAAACATTTCAAATGTCTCCAGCTGCTTTTTACGGCGGTTACCTACAGCCCATTATTTAATTCCGTACACTGGAGCTTTCGAGGCGTTCCGTTCTCAGAAGTTCTTTTTTAGTTCCGTGATAATATTTCTTACCCACAAAAGAGGTCAGTTCGGATAGCAAAAATGCTACTCGTACCGCAGCTGCGTTACCCTGGATATCGAAATATTGTGTACGGCCTCAAACCATTCGGTATGTCAGAACTCTTGACACTAGGTTTGCAGTTGGACTGAATTTTTGTCTGCTTAGGTCAGACTTCGTAATTCACATTCCATACACTAAGAATGTGTAAGTCGATCATGATTACATTTAAATAAATGAGTCTCGCAACTTCAGGCAGGGCTGACAGCAGCAACCGTAAATAAACTTTTAATAACGGATATAGACTCTGTAATCTTACCCTCCCTCACATCACCAGTCACTTTCACTCTTCTAAATAATAGACTCGTTTCATAAGCTTCTAGGTTTACAAATAATCTTTTTACTTACCTTCTTTTCTCGTTGTTGGCTCCAGTACGTCATGTCTAGGGATTGATTCTTGAGGCTGAAATTAATTTTTGACTTTGTAGGTACCAAATGAAACCATAACTGACGCAGATTTGCCTGTTTTTCTCTTGAACTTTATTTTTTGTCACATTTCTCTATATCACACTGTCTTTACAATCCCCGCTTTAAAGCAGAAATTTTCATTGTCATTGCCAAACATAAAAATACGACCGATTCCATCAGAGGCACGCCCATTACTAACTCATTCTGTGGTACGAACAATATTCCAAAGACTTTACAATACAAAAAGAGTTTACAAACTTTCTTGACAAAAGAAGGATTTTCACAAAGTTATATAATTACTTTATAAAGGAGTCCAGAAATAAGTTAAATAATTAGCGTCAAATTGTGCAAATAATGATGTGAAACTCAAGTGTGCCGAATATTTCGTAATTTCAAATGTTTCTAAAAGAAAAGTAATTTTAATTGCACATACAGAGTTAATACATATCGATTGTAAGAAAGTAATAAAATAATTTGCAGAATGAGATTTCCACTCTGCAGAGGAGTGTTCGCTGATATGAAACTTCCTGGCGGATTAAAATTGTATTCCGGACCGAGTCTCGGTCCTTCACACAGTTTTCATCTACCAGGAAGTTCCAAAATAATTTATTTTTATACACTTTATCCTGAAATATAATACCTCGTACACAAAATCATATGAAATTCGTTTAGTTGAACAGCTGAGATAATATTAACCTGTTGAAACGGTAGAAAAAATTTTTGGTATCCATAACTTCTACTGAAAAAAGTTTATGTTAGAGGTCGGTGTCTCTTTACAACAGCCTGAGAAAGGCTTATTACAACAAACTTTACGCAATCGACTTCGTTGCACACTTCGTTTACTGAAACATCACAGTTTGTCATATTTTCATATTTCACTTATATTGCAACTATCAAGTGTGTTTACCGAAACAGAGTTTTGAAATTTTCTGAAGACTATTTCCTCATCATTCTGAAGTCGAATGAAGTACTATTATAAGTTGTCATTTCATCTTGCATACACACATTAACTACACTGAAGAGATAAAGAAACTGGTACACCTGCCCATTATCGTGTAGGGCTCCTGCGAGCACGCTGAAGTGCCGCAGCACGACGTGGCGTGGACTCGACTAATGCCTGAGGTGCTGCTGGAGGGAAATGACACCATGAATCCTGTAGGGCTGTACGTAAATCCTTAAGAGTTGGAGAGGGTGGAGATCTCTTCTGAACAGCACGTTGCAAGGCATCTCAGATATGCTCATATTGTTCATGTCTGGGGAATTTTGGTGGCCAGTGGGAGTGTTTAAAATCAGAAGAGTGTTTCTAGGGCCCCTCTGTAGCGAGTGGGTCTTCGGCTCCGAAAGCCCATAGCGATGATGTTTGGTTGAATGGTTCGCACGCTGACAGTTGTTGATCGGAGAGCATTGAAGTCTGCTGCAATTTGCGGAAGTGTTGCACTTCTGTCACGTTGAATGATTCTCTTCAGTTGTCGTTGGTTCCTTTCTTGCAGGATCTTTTTCCGGCCGCAGCGATGTTGGAGATTTGATGTTTTACCGGCTTCCTGAAACGGTTGTACGTGAAAATCCCCACTTCATCGCTAAATCTGTGATGCGGTGTCCCGTCGCTTGTGCGCTGATTATAGCTCCACGTTCAAACTCACTTTAATCTTGATAATCTGCCATTGTAGCAGCAGTAACCGATGGAACAACTACGCCAGACACTTGTCTTATATATCGCAGGTTCGAATCCTGCCTCAGGCATGGATGTGTGTGTTGTGCTTAGGATAGGTTTAAGTAGTTCTAAGTTCTAGGGGACTAATGACCACAGATGTTAAGTCCCATTGTGTCCAGAGCCGTTTGAACCATTTTGTCTTATGTAGACGAAGCCGACCGAAGCACAGTATCCTGCTTGTTTACGTATCACTGTATCTGAATACTCACGCGTATACCAGTTTCTTTGGCGCTTCAGTGTATAATGTTGCATCACCTCGATACGTCATTGTTGCTTTGTGACTGTTCTTTTCCAATCATAAGATCACAAATAACGTTGTTTGCGAACACACGTGAAGTTACCATATGCTCTACCCACGGGTAGAACGCCGCATTCGAATGCATCGCAGTATTTCAGTTGAAGGCAAAATACCTCTAGGGACGCAATTAGAGAAGTCCGTGCAACGAGCAGCTTAGTGAACATGCATCATGACGTGGAGAACAAAAGCGACCAATGATCAGACGCCTATCACCACGTTACGATCTGAAGGGCTGTCAATCAGGAAAATTGCTCGAAGTGTGCACCGGAGTCAAAGCGAAGTGGTGCGGATATGGAATCGGTTTCCGCTGACGGGCAGTGTTGATGAATTCCGCCACACTGGGCATCCAAGTCCAATAGGTGCACAGGATGATCGAAATCTACGACTTAGGATGAAAGGAACGTTGGGCTGACTGCTCCGGAACTGAATTCGGTGCTCGAAGAGGCTGCAGAACATCAAGTGTCGCATCAGACTGTTGGGAGACGTTTGCTTGATCCAAGTCTCCATTCATGACGACCTTGTTACGCACCACACCTTACACCAAATACCATGGATAGCGTTAGAGATAGGCAAGAATGGATGCCCCAGGATTAACGTCGGGTGTTGTTTACGGATGAAACTCGGATCTATTTCTATCCCTATAAACGCAGGCAACATGTCTGGAGAAAATCTGGTAATATCTAATACCTCCACCACTGCGTTTAGTGATATAGAAGGAGTCGATATAGAAGGGATAGGTGACACAGTATTAGAATCAGAATTCAAAGTGTCTTGGAGGAGTTAGGACCGAATAACGTCAGAAGAGAGAGGTAACACTCTGCGAGAATTTGTATAAACTTATGACCGAATAAGACAAAAGAGATATATAACACAATATCAAAATTTCTGTAATCTTTGCGGGAAGTGGCAATAAAACGACTATTCACATTGGTGTGAAGAAGTTACGAGTCTGGCGGTATACTATTTTCTTCACAATTCTAAAAGTTGAAAGAGACAAGAAGTGCAAGTTTTATCACATAATCAGCTTAAAAACTCATGCATCCAAGTTGCATACAGGATTAATATACAGAAGAATGGAAAAGAAAATTGAGGATGCGCTGGATGACGATCAGTTTGGCTTTAGGAAAGGTTAATAATGGTAGCAAGACTAAATAAAAATCAAGCACGTTCATAATACCTGTCGACCTGGAAAAAGCGTTTGACAGTGTAGAATGGTTCAAGATGTTGGAAATTCTGAGAAAAGTAGGGGAAAGCTACAGGGAGAAACGGGTCATATACAATATGTACAACAGCGAAGAGGGAATAATAAGAGTGGACGACCAAGAACGAAGTGCTCGTATTAAAAAGGCTGTAAGGCAAGGACGTAGCCTTTCGCCCCTATTGTTCAATCTGTACATTGAGGAAGCAATGATGGAAATAACAGAAAGGTTCAGGTGTGGAATTAAAATTCAGGCTGAAAGGATATCAATGGTAATATTTCCTGATGACATTACTATCCTCACTGTAAGTGAAGAAGTAAGTATTGAGAACATTTCTCTTGGAGAATAGCGGTTTTTTATTATTTAAAAAATATACATAAATAGTCACAATCGTAACAAACTTCTTTTTATAAGAGGCTACCGGTTTCGGTTTCCTTTACACCATCTTCAGAGCTCACGACATAATGGTAGATGGTGGCTGTGAACAGAGCAGGCACTACGACTCCACGAACGCAGTTAGAGTTGTGGAAGAAATTTCTGAAAATGTACGTCTGCAGGACAGCATTGTATGGTAGTGATACAAGAACTATTGGAAAACAGGAAAAGAAGGGAATCGATGCATCTTAGATGAGGTGCCACAGAAGAACTTTTAAAATTACTTGGACTGATATGGTAAAGAATCATGAGACTCTCCGTAGAATCGGCGTGGAAAGGAATATATAGAAAACACTGATAATAAGAAGGGACAGGATGATAGGACATGTGTTAGGACTTGTAGAGGGAAAAACCTATAGAGGAGTACATCCGGCGACAAACTGAGACGATAGGTTGCAAGTGTTGCTATGAGATGGAGAGGCTGGTTCAGGACAGGAACTCATAGTGGGCTGTATCAAACCAGTCAAAAGGCTGATGCAAATATATATATATATCTGCCGGCATGTAGTGGGCACCAAGGATGACAAGTACACACACATATATATATGATGACAAGTATTTAGGATGACAAGTACATATATATATATATATATATATATATATATATATATATATATATGTATGTATATATATATATATATACTTGTCATCCTTGGTGCCCACTACAAGCTGTTGATGGATGTACGTTAACCACGTTAGTGAACTCTTATGCCAAAACGGCAGATGTCTGACATGACGAAAGCGGATTCAGAAATACACGTCTTGCTTATTTACTGTCGGTGGCTGCACGTTGCGGTGCACCTGGAGGCGTGGTTCGCTCAAATTTAACATCAGTCTCCGGCAATTGCAATGTCGCGACCGCCATTATCACACAAAGAAAAACAGTCTCAGTGCCGGATCGCCTCTTGAAGAAATCACATCGGGATCACAACTATGGGTACATCGACGACAAGATAGAACAAATTACGCACACGATGATTACTCAATACGTAATTTAACTGCACACCAAGTCGTAACCAACGGGAATACAAAGAATAATGGACAAAACTCTACATCGACAGCAAATACTCTCTGCCAACCCAGCGATTCTTCTTTTGTCTCTTGCGTCAGCTACTTGCGCAGTAAATGATATCGCCAAAAAATTATGGGATAAATGTAAGTATTGGGCTAGATTATCTATCCTTATATGAGCTATGTCTGACAACATCCTCATTTCAAATAAAATTTTGTTGAGGCGTTTCAGCAGTTCTGTTATATACTCCTCGCAAATGCATTTATTATCAAGTTGTAAACTAAGAATTTAACACTTCAACTTCCTCTATTTACATGTCATCAGTTTGAACACTCGGTGCAGGCAAATGGGTGTTACAGGTTTAAGGTGTGTATTGCGTATGTCTGCAGCACCGCAGCTCCAAAACGAAAGATTCAATTTTAGTGCAGTTCTTTTTATTTGAAACCTGATTGAATCGGGATGGCACTTAGCTATGTTCCTTGAAAGTTGGTTTAGTCGGTCAGATTTCATCAGCTAAATTAAGTAAAAATGTTTTCGCCAACTCGCTTTCTTGATATACACTAAGTAAAACATACGAGCTACATCAGATTACGTAGTTTCAGACTGTGCAGTTGAAAAGGCTCTAAATAAAAAGCCGAGCGGTCTAAGACGCTGCAGCCGTGGACTGTGCGCCTGGTCCCGGTGGAGGTTCGAGTCCTCCCTCGGGCATGGGTGTGTGTTTGTCCTTAGGATAATTTAGGTTAAGTAGTGTGTAAGCTTAGGGACTGATGACCTTAGCAGTTAAGTCCCATAAGATTTCACACACATTTCAACATTTTTTTTTCTAAATAAAAGTCCGCGAGAACATTTGTTTGTCTTTTACGTTTGTCAAGGAATGATGTTTTTTGTGTTTTGAAGTTGAACATTGCAGTACCTACGAAGAAGAAAAAGGGCGTTTGCAACTCAATTGTAAAAGATAAACATATGCTCTCGCAGACTTTTTGGTAGTTCTTTTTATGTCTATAATTCAATATTAAATTAAATGATTTTGCCCTAATATTTTAGGCAGCCTATCGCAAGAGAGCGCAATGCAGCCTACTTTCTTCCGTCTTAATTTGAAATTATCGTCATTGTTTATTGTTTACGTTACCTATGTTAGTAAAATATGCACTAAGACATAGTCAATGAATATAAGTGTGAATTAAAAAAAGAAACAACTAAATCGCATTAGTGACAATCGTCAAATACGATGATAGCGTTTAAAGCATTTTAATTACTAACAGTAGCTACAAGCGACAATTGCAAAGTGCAATATTGATTTGCCAAAATACTACAACTGTAATAATATTTATTAAAATACATCTGCTGTCAGAATATGCAGATTTCGGTGAGGCAGGATTTCGTGTCGCAGTTTCATGTTTAGTCCTGCAAAGAAATTTTATGAACGTGGGAATAGTGTCGATCGCACCGTGTCTACTACCAAAATTAAACGTTTAAAAAGTATGAAATAAGTTTAAATTAAAAATTTAAAACATAAAAGCCACAAAAACCTCTAAAAATTAAAAAATATATGTACATACTTGCACTTTAAGTTTAATATAAGCAGTGATATTTTAACCCAGGCGTTGACGTGACGACGATCCCCTAAATAAATGATATAAAAACTCAGTGCATCTAAAATGATAAAGTACGAAATTTAAACACCAGTGAGGTACATAGACAACGTAGGTAAAGATCAAAACAACATTATCTAATCGCAGAGTCTAAATCTTAATTTACTCCGAAAAATTAGGAATGTAGACACAACTGTCAACGACGCCTGCTCTAAGGATGGCCGCTATCGCTGAAATAACCCGTTTTCGGATACATCTAATTCTTCGACGACTGTTTAGCCTGACGGTTTAAACCGCTCATAATAAACGGTTTCTGAAATAACCAATTTTCTGTTTTTTATTTCTATTATTCCCTTAATAAAAGTATAAGTCCAACAACGATTGAGAAATTTAGACACTCTCAGTTTCAAGTAGTGGTTAATGGTGTGGGTTCCTGTAGCAATGTCCTAGTTCATGAACCACGGGTAACGTATGAGTGGCCAAGTAAGTGGTCCCGGCAGTCGGGATACCAGTTACTTTGGAATAAGGCTGGGCATCTCGGACATATTCTGAGGCGTGGTCACCTTTGTGCTCATACGGCAAAGTCTACCAAATCCACCGGTTAGTCCCTCAACCGTTAGGGGTAATACCCAATGGGACTCGGGCAAGTAAGGCTAGCATCCTGCTTCCCTGGTACTTTAAATAAGATGCTGGCCACAATCAGAGCAAAATGCCTCGGACATTTGCAGGTGACGGAGTCCCACCTCCAACTGACAAACCAGGGACCCCTAAGATACGACTTGGCAAACAAATGGTAATGAGATGGGGAGCTATTAATATCAATGGGGGCTACTCTCGGAAGAAGGTAGAGCTGGCAGAGGCTGCAAGTAAGATGGGGCTGGACGTTTTAGCTGTTAGTGACATTCGGGTAAGGGGTGAGAAAGAAGAGGAAGTGGGAGAATACAAGGTCTACCCGTCAGGAGTCAAAGCAGGAATAGCACAATGGGGTGTAGGGCTTTACATCAGGAAAGAAATGGAACCCAACGTAACTGCAATAAGGTATGTAAACGAACTACTGATGTGGATAGATTTGACAGTGTCTAGCAAGAAAATTAGGATTGTGTTAGTATACTCGCATTGTGAAGGGACTGATCAAGATAAGATGGATAGTTTTTATGAGGCACCCAGTGATGTAGTTGTTAGAGTAAAGGACAAGGACAGTGTTCTGCTCATGGATGATTTTAACGCCAGGATTGGAAATCGAACAGAAGGGTATGAAAAGGTTATGGGTAAATTTGGAGAGAAGATGGAGGCCAACAGGAACGGGAATCAACTCTTGGATTTCTGTGCCAGTATGGGCTTAGTAATCACAAACTCGATTAAAGCATAAAACTACGTTCGTATATGTTGCTGTTGTTGTGGTCTTCAGTCCTGAGATTGGTTTGATGCAGCTCTCCATGCTACTCTATCCTGTGCAAGCTTTTTCATCTCCCAGTACGTACTGCAGCCTACATCCTTCTGAATATGTTTAGTGTATTCATCTCTTGGTCTCCCTCTACGATTTTTACCCTCCACGCTGCCCTCCAGTACTAAATAGGTGATCCCTTGATGCCTCAGAACATGTACTACCAACCAATCCCTTATTCTACTAAAGTTGTGCCACAAACTCCTCTTTTCCCCAGTTCTATTCAATACCTCATCATTAGTTATGTGATATACCCATCTAATCTTCAGCATTCTTCTATAGCACCACATTTCGAAAGCTTCTAGTCTCTTATTGTCTAAGCTATTTATCGTCCATGTTTCACTTCCATACATGGCTACACTCCATACAAATACTTTCAGAAACGGCTTCCTGACATTTAAATCAATACTCGATGTTAACAAATTTCTCTTCTTCAGAAACGCTTTCCTTGCCATTGCCAGTCTACATTTTATATCATCTCTACTTCGACCATCATCAGTTATTTTGCTGCCCAAATGGCAAAACTCCTTTACTACTTTAAGTGTCTCATTTCCTAATGTAATTCCCTCAGAATCTTTTTTTTTTTTTTTTTTTTTTTTTTTTTTTTTTTTTTTTTTTTTTTTTTTGCATCAGTCTACTGACTGGTTTGATGCGGCCCGCCACAAATTCCTTTCCTGTGATAACCTCTTCATCTCAGAGTAGCACTTGCAACCTACGTCCTCAATTATTTGCTTGACATATTCCAATCTCTGTCTTCCTCTACAGTTTTTGCCCTCTACAGCTCCCTCTAGTACCATGGAAGTCATTCCCTCATGTCTTAGCAGATGTCCTATCATCCTGTCCCGTCTCCTTATCAGTGTTTTCCACATATTCTTTTCCTCTCCGATTCTGCGTAGAACCTCCTCATTCCTTACCTTATCAGTCCACCTAATTTTCAACATTCGTCTACAGCACCACATCTCAAATGCTTCGATTCTCTTCTGTTCCGGTTTTCCCACAGTCCATGTTTCACTACCATACAATGCTGTGCTCCAGACGTACATCCTCCGAAATTTCTTCCTCAAATTAAGGCCAGTATTTGATATTAGTAGACTTGTCTTGGCCAGAAATGCCTTTTTTGCCATAGCGAGTCTGCTTTTGATGTCCTTCTTGCTCCGTCCGTCATTGGTTATTTTACTGCCTAGGTAGCAGAATTCCTTAACTTCATTGACTTCGTGACCATCAATCCTAATGTTAAGTTTCTCGCTGTTCTCATTTCTACTACTTCTCATTACCTTCATCTTTCTCCGATTTACTCTCAAACCATACTGTGTACTCATTAGATTGTTCGTTCCGTTCAGCAGATCATTTAATTCTTCTTCACTTTCACTCAGGATAGCAATGTCTCAGCATCACCCGACTTAATTCGACTACATTCCATTATCCTCGTTTTGCTTTTGTTGATGTTCATCTTATACCCTCCTTTCAAGACACTGTCCATTCTGTTCAACTGCTTTTCCAAGTCCTTTGCTGTCTCTGACAGAATTACAATGTCATCGGCGAACCTCAAAGTTTTTATTTCTTCTCCATGGATTTTAATACCTACTCCGAATTTTTCTTTTGCTTCCTTTATTGCTTGCTCAGTATACAGATTGAATAGCATCGGGGAGAGGCTGCAACCCTGTCTCACTCCCTTCCCAACCACTGCTTCCCTTTCATGTCCCTCGACTCTTATAACTGCCATTTGCTTTCTGTACAAATTGTAAATAGCCTTTCGTTCCCTGTATTTTACCCACGCCACCTTCAGAATTTGAAACAGAGTATTCCCGTCAACAATGTAAAAAGCTTTCTTTAATTCTACAAATGCTAGAAACGTAGGTTTGCCTTTCCTTAATCTTTCTTATAACTTTCTTCTACGTTCGTATATAATTATGTAAAAATATGATATAAAGTATCTAGGTACCTCTATTTTTTAAGCAACGCTAATAAAAGACGAATTGGTTTTCAAAATTTTATATAATAAGTAATTATAACTTCACTAGGTATTTTGACATCCAGGACTGGAAGAGAAGACACCAAACTTGAGGTCTATTCCCTGCAGTATTGAAAGTATACTGTTCTAGAATCGATTGCTGCCGTTAACTTCTTTTTCTTTTATTTACTTAGCCGTCCCCCGAAGCTACGACGCTTCGGTCAAAATATTACTACTTACAAGGGGTAGTACCTATTTTTTTGTTTTTTTGAGGTTTTTCGTGTTGGTGTTTATTTTAAACTTTTAATATAAATTTTTGTAAAGATGTATTGGAAAGAAGCCTCTAACAAAATCTCAGCTGCATTCTGTGTGTGTGCTGAAAGTGCAGCGACAAGGAATTGCGTAATCAAGTGGCATGAAATATCTTTGAGAGATGTGTCGTTGAGAAAAGTAGAGTTCATCGTGATTAACGCCGCTGGGGCCGCAGAGAGGCGCGCATATTCCGCTGTCAGAGGCAGCGGTGTCGCAGACGCAGCGGCGGCTACCGGCACCCGCGTGCCTCCACAGCGCTGACGGCTAAGTGGCGATGTTTTTGCTGGCGCCAAGGACGACTGGCGGCTGGCGGCCGGCGGGGCCGCAGCTGCTGCCCACACACGTCGCGGCCGCAGACCGCCAAAGCTGCAAATTGCTCGCCGGCGCCAGTCACAGGGCCTTATCACGACTGTGAACTCTGAGGACAGGAGACATGTGAAATCACTTCCAACCCGCCAGCAGGACGCCGTAACTGGACGGCCGTCACAGTCAAAATGTTCCGTTGCGGTCTGTATTAGGAAACTTACTATTTTTAACGTAAACTAGTGATCTTCCATCTGCGCTGTCACAAGATGGAATCTTGTTCCCTTTTTCCAGTGATACAAAAAATGCAGGAAAAATAAGTACAAACTCTCTTAAATTCTCTGGTAATTCAACTATGACATCAGCCGATCCTGACGTACTGGAAAAACGATAACTGAAACTAACAGCTGTATTGGAATCCAACGTCGTTTACTCATAACATCCTACCAGTTTCCAGGGCAAAATGCGCCATCTGTAGGCCCCAAGTGTAATGTGCCATCGACAAACGAACCACGACGACAAAGACCATTGGAGTTTTCAAATAGAAAACATAAAACTTGTTAAGCATGACACAGTTTCAGAGACTTTACTGGTCTCGTAGATATATGATTTTGTATATATAGACTGAAGAGGCGAGTGAAAATTTGTACCAAGGCTGGGAATAGAACCTGGGTCTCCTGCATTCTAGGCAGGCGTTAGACATCTAGGATAGTGGAGGGAGGCATTCCACGCTAATCTGTGCAATTGTGTGAATCGCTATTATATGGTGGCTTGATGACTGACGCACCTGCCCAGAAAGCAATCGACCTGGGTTCGGTGCAAATTTTCACTCACTTCTTCAAAAAATGGCTCTGACCACTATGGGACTTAACTTCTGAGGTCATCAGTCTCCTAGAACTTAGAACTACTTAAACCTAACTAACCTAAGGACATCACACATATCCATGCCCGAGGCAGGATTAGAGCCTGCGACCGTACCGGTGGCGCGGTTTCAGACTGTAGCGCCTAGAACCGATTGTCTACTCCGGCCGGCCTCACATCTTCAGTCTATATATATAAAACTTCTGAAACATGTTACTTCGCCATGTGCAACCAACAAAATCGGATGCAGTGGGGCCTAAAATCAAGGGGATTCCATATTTTCGTAGCAGTACCAAACACACCAATGGTCAGAAGATAACTGAAACTCCAAGAGGCGTGGAGGCAAGCTGAAGATTATCATATCAAGCGCAAGACAGTGCCACGGAAGCCTTCACAGCAACCGTTGTTGACAAGCACAGTTTCTTCGACAATCTTTGCACTTGATAATCTTTGGTTTGCCCCCATGTCCCTTCGAAAGTTTTGAATTAACGACGTTGGCTACTATACATCTGTTGGTTCCAGTTATCATTATTCAAGTAACTCTCTCAAAAGTTGAGTTACTAAAATATTTGCACACATTAACAACACATACTAAATTTCATTCAAATTTATCAACGATCGTTTAGTCCAATGTTCTGCAAAATTTGAGGACGAGCTAGAAAAAGTAATATAACACGTTAACTAGTCGGTGGAAATGGATGACAGTGTGGAAGCGTGTTGCCAGAGGTCTGCCAAACGTGCACAAAAAGTTGAACGTCACGTGACTAAAGAACAAAATCAGTCTGGCCCAACAGCACGAAGCAGTTGAAGTAACGCGATAATACACTGTCTGTCAATCAGCGAGCAGTTACGATGCACAACATTTGGGTGACTTCAAAAGGGGAGGAATCATGGGAAAAGGGCAAGAGAAGTGTAGCCCAGGGATTTGGTATCGCTCACAGCATTGTTTCATGTAGATTGGGAGCGTTCTGGATCACAGGGAGGGATGCCCGACTGTGGAGAGGTCGTCGGCCACGGCCAGCTGCAGCAGCAGGTGACCACTGCCTCGTGGGACAGGTAAGAAGGAACTCACGTCAAGAAACGGGTGCAATTAGCAGGACGGCCAAGCACGCAGTCTCACACTCTCCGGTGGCACGGCGGCAGCAAGGAGCTGGTCTCTTTGCCAGGCGACCAGTACGTTGTGTTCCGTTGACGTCCTCAATGTTGGCGGCTTCGTCTGCGACGGTGTCAAGAGCATAGGGGCTCGACCAATGAAGCGTGGGGTCTCCTGCTCTTCTAAGATCACTTGCAGCCTGAGTACTCATTCTGGGCGTACAGCCATATGACGACAAGTGGGAACAGTTATTGAGCCAAGTACATTGTCAAACATGGTCGTTTTGGTGGGCCACATGTCATCGAGTGGGGGGGGGGGGGGGGGCATAATACTGCATGGTCATACTGAACTCAAATATTTCAACACCGCACAGTCACCGGTAAAAGTTACTGTGATACTGTAATGGTTCAAACGGCTCTGAGCACTATGTGATTTAACTGCAGTGGTCATCAGTCCCCTATAACTTAGAACTACTTAAAACTAACTAACCTAAGGACATCACAGACTCCCATGCCCGAGGCAGGAGTCTAACCTGTGACCACAGTCGGGAACCGCGCGACCTCGGGCATGGATATGTGTGATGTCCTTAGGTTAGTTAGGTTTAAGTGGTCCTAAGTTCTAGGGGACTGATGACCTCAGAAGTTAAGTCCCATAGTGCTCAGAGCCATTTGAACCATTTGAACCTGCGACCGTAGCGGTCTCGCGGTTCCAGACTGTAGCGCTTAGAACCGCTCGGCCACACCGGCCGGCTGTGATACTGTACTCGAGAAGTGGGAACACCTATTGCATGGTCGTTTTGGTGGACCAGATGTCATCGTGTGGGGAAGTATAACACTGCAAGGGCGTGCTGACCTCCTTATATTTGAACACAGCACAATGAATGGCTAACGTTACTGTAACACTGTACTCATTTCGCAAGTGCGTCTTTTCAGATGCGTTCGGAAACGACTTCATTTTTATGGATGGCAATGAGCGAACGCATCGAAGAGCGCTGGTGAAGGAACCCTTGTAACAAGACAATATTCGGTAAGTGGAGTGGTCAGCACGTTCTTCTGACGTAAATACTATCGAGCACGTGTGGGATGTGGTGGGAAGACGTACTCCAGAACGTCTGTATCCGTGACCTACCATCCACTAGTCAACAGCGCTCGTGGATGAGTGAAATGTTCTAGCAGAACTCACCAATCTTGTGGCCAGCACAGGAGCACGCTGCAGACCGAGCACTGTCGGCCGCAGTGATCACACACCCTATTAAAACCATTTCTCGCCTAATGTACTGTCCAGGAGACGATCATAAATCGCTGTCACTTCAATGTAACTGTTGTATTTAAATAAAAGTGAAATTCCTGTTGGCCTCATTGAGTACATCTCTCAGTTAGTTTCTGTACTATACTGTAGCAGCTCTTTTTATGTATTTTCACATGTTTCATGGAGCTTTGTTACTTGTCATTGAAACATCACTTGAAACTTACAAATTTACATTCGCTTTTAAGTTTGCACAGCAGTGTATATTTCACTACTGTCACAGGACATTATAGCCCAATAACCTGTAACTGTACATAATTAAAAAGTAAAATTTTTAAATTAGATACTTTCAACTTATGAGTCAGGAACCGGACCGGATAATTAATAAATTATTCTTACTGTACTATCTTCCCAGAAATGCTTATCGTTCTTGATTACATTTATAAATTCAATATATACTAATTAATTTCTGCATATTTCTAGTTAGTAATGAGCAATGAACCATCAAATCATTATTTGAAGACAGACTACATGGCGCACATACAGCAGCCTCTTATAAGAAATTTTATCTCTCATAAAGGAACTACCGGAATCATGGCCAGCGTAGCCTGCAATAGTGCAGATACTGCAAACAGGTGTCACTCGAAACTTCAGTGAGGTCATCTGAAGGAGCAAGGATATCGCCTTGTCGTGCCATAACGGCCACGCGGAGTGGCCGCGCGCTTTGAGGCGCCACGTCACGGACTGCGCGGCTCCTCCCGCCGGAGGTTCGACTCCTCCCTCGAGCATGGGTGTGTTTAAGTAGTGTGCAAGTCTAGGGACCGACGACCTGAGCAGTTTGGTCCCTTAGAAATTCACACACATTTGAACATTTGCGCCATCACGTTTTCTATGGAACTGAGACCTCATCTAAGGTATGTTCTGACTTAACGTGATTATTAAAATTTGTAAACAAGTTAGATTTTTATGACATGTTTATGTTGAAAGAGTGGTTATCTAACGAAAAATTCCCATCTCGACGAATACTTCACAGCAACTGTCAACAACTTCTGCCGAATGTCGCCTGAGCGGTCAGAATGACCAGCCATTGTACAATTTGCCCATCGTTGTGGCCAATATAGCCTCCCTGAAATAAAATTTGATTTCCTCCATTTTTATGGTAAAAAAGGAAAAGGCGTGTGACTAGGGCCTCCCGTCGGGTAAGTTGGCTGCGGTGGCCAAATGGTTCTAGGCGTCTCAGTCCGGAACCGTGCTGCTGCTACAGTCGAAGGTTCCAATCCTGCCTCGGGCACGGATGTGTGTGATGTCCTTAGGTTAGTTAGGCTTAACTAGTTCTAAGTCTAGGGGATTACAGAGATCTGCAATGTGTCGATTTTAACTGGCCGAAAGGAATAATCTTCCTCTTAATTTTGATACGGAGGCCGAAATGGCTGGACAGGGGTGGATTGTTGGTTTCTAGAAAAGATTTCCAACACTGAGGAAGAGATCAACTGCCTAGGACTGCCATGTGGGTCCACGAAGAGTACGCGTAAATTGGTGAGGAAGAAAATGACTGTCTTTGTGAAAACTGTGACAAAAATTTATTGAAACGGTAGTAATAACGAATTTCTTCATAGATTAAAATTATAATATGTAATCGATTTCCGACTCGCAACATACAATTCGTTCCGTAAATAAGTTCTTTCTTCTCTCAATGCACTTTTTCAAGGTTTGAACTGACTTTCTCACTTCATTTACATCTTTTCATCATTGTAGGAATTAAGGCCTACCTGTCGGACATAATAGACACTGACTTTTTTCGTTTTATTGATTATTTACGTGCTTTCGTTTCGTCCACCGAGAACGAAAAATATTCAGGCAGGTAGAAGGGCACCCTGGCTGTACACCCTGTGATTTTGGAGTTGCTAGGTCGTTTCCAACTTAGCTACAAAAATCGCCAGACTATTGGATAACCATTATGCCTGCCCTTCCCACATAAGAATATAATTATGATTTACACTATTTTTTGTTGTTACCAAAATATCTCTTTCTCCAACGACAATAAAAATATAATATTAAACGTACTTAGAGTACCTACATTCAAAGAATAAAATGTATCTGTCCAAGTAGACAGTTCTCAAGTTCTCAAGCTCTCAAGTAGACACATACATTGGCAGATATGATTTCAACAATTTGCTACTCCGTATCACTATCTTGTGGGAATCTTACATCGATTTCAAAGTTTCTCTTGGCCAAAGTTTTCTGCTTCATTCAGAAACGGTGTCATAGTGATTCTTAAAATAAATGTATATAAAATATGCATTCGTTACAATGTTTTTGCTCACGGTATAATCTCCATTAACATCATCTTGCTTTATTTTTTACTCCCATGCACTGTACTCTTCCAAACATACTCATTCCACATTGTAGACAAGTCTTCCGATGAGTTATATGCAGTGTTACTCAAAGATGTGAACATATGCAATAGTCTGACTTCCACAGTATAGCCGGCCGCGGTGGTCTTGCGGTTCTAGGCGCTCAGTCTGGAACCGCGCGACTGTTACGGTCGCAGGTTCGAATCCTGCCTCGGGCATGGATGTGTGTGATGTCCTTAGGTTAGTTAGGTTTAAGTAGTTTTAAGTTCTAGGGGACTGATGATCACAGATGTTAAGTCCCATAGAGCTCAGAGCCATTTGAACCATTTGAACCATCCACAGCATAGCACTTTCGCAGCTTTATAGATTTCCGGAAAGGGACACAGTCTTGCAGTGGAGTTTCTGCTGGCTTCTCTTAAAAAATATCAGCTCAAATGTTCGATTGCACGGAAGAAGTCATAACAAGCAGAACTCATTTTTAAATTTATCATGAGCGAAAAACAATCGGAGATGCAGTACACATGAGATAAATCAATTACATGTCATAAAATAGCACTGGGTTTCTGCGGCCATTCGTTGGCAATACTAATGAATACAGAGAAATAACACAATTGAAAACTGATGTGAAAAAAAAAATGATCTTGAGCTTCAAGAACATAAGTAAGCTTTGTATCTGCAGTTATATGACAACGCCTCCAAGCTGTCCTGTCGGCACAAATGTCACTACCCCAGCCGCCGGTGGGTGCTCTACCGGGAAGAACCCCTTCTTCCGGGATCCCGGAAGAGGAAAAACTTGACTTGTAGGTCAGTCTAAGGGGGAGCAGCAAGTTCGGACAAGGCGTAGAGCCTGGCTTGAAGAAAAGCACAAAACGTTACCAATGCATATGGCGGAAACAAGTAGCAAGCGGGACCAAGAGCTTAACGCGACACGAAAGACAGGTCCACGATTACCGATCTCTGCATAATAGCTGACTGCTTCATCCTATCACAGTTTGTCAGTAAAGTCTGCGTTAGTGGCTTTGCCTGTTCAACATTCCGAGAGTGCCTTCCGTGATAACTTTCTTCGTTACTCTACAGCGAGATCAGTGCTAACTGATCCAACGAAGAGAACACGGCAAGTGCCATAACCCGGTTTTCCAAATACTTCGCATTGTGGAAGAGGAATCAAAACAGCGGACAAGTTTCTCCGCTTATCCGTAGATACTCGTCCGTTTCTGAGAAAACGACGGTCAAAGGTTTCGAAGTACTTCAGATGCCTTTCAGCATGTGGTCATGCGAACTGAAATGATGGTACAGTGGCTAGCGTCGCGTCTCTCACCTTTGCTCCTATGTTCGAATCCCGCTTATTGCTTTTGTTTATTTTTTCAGTTATCTACCCATGTCCGTAAAGTGTTACTACACGACTGTTTCTTATCAATTTACGGGATACAAAGGCGTTATATTAGATGTCAAATTACAAATGGGTTGCACAATAAATTTCGTACATTTATTACATGAGATACGTGTGTTCAAATGTTCAAACGTGTGTGAAATCTTACGGGACTTAACTCCTAAGGTCATCAGTCCCTAAGCTTACACACTACTTAACCTAAATTATCTTAAGGACAAACACACACACCCATGCCCCAAGGAGGACTCGAACCTCCGCCGGGACCAGCCGCGATTCGTGTGTATCGTATTTTCTGGGGTTTCAACCTATTTAAATTTTCGTATTTTTAAATTTCATTCTTATATCAATTCTTATATATATTCTCATATTTTATTCGTATGTTTACTCTTCAGAGAGATTGGGGGCATTTCCTTAATTGACACCGATATTAGAAACATTCGGAACATAGTAATTGCCAACACCAGAGGATCGCGGGAAGGCAGTTTGCCATAGTGACATTTCTTCGCAATAATTTCACTCGGGAAAGAAATGTCGTTAACATTACCGAGGAATTCAAGCATTGGCAATAATTTTGTGTCAAACCACGTGAAATGGATCAGTTTACCGAAAAGTGCAGTTTTTAATTGATTAGCAATCAAGATACATAATAGGAATTTCACCGTAAACAGTTTCAAATAATTTTCTCACTCATTTATTGCTTTTATTAAATCGTTCAACAGACAAACATTAAGTACACGAATAAGAACAATGTTATTACAATATAGATCTAAAAAAAATTCATGTAGAAATCTTCTGAGAACTCGGGCAAATAAATGGAAAACAAAAATAAAAAGAATATTCGAACTTGGAAAACAGACCCCAATGTCTGAAACCACGATGCTAGTCATGGTGCCATCGCTTCAGCTGAACTAATTACTCACTAAAAGACACATCAGTGTCTCGCAAACTTTGATTGTCGTTTTGTCAGAAACAGTCGATTACCTACAGGTAAGCCGAGACACGTGTTTGCTTATTTTGACCCCTCTTCCCCTGAGCGAAGTTTCTGGGGGATCAGATTATGGCATTTGACGTGGTCTCTTCGTAAGTCTGTATGTTTGTCCGCTGGCGGGCATACTAAATTAAGAACATCAAAGGAAAAGATCAGATAAGTTTTTAGTACCAGTCACAAGTATGAAACATCTAGGGGTATCGTCGGAGCCATACAACTTGTATTGCAACGAAAGCCCTCTCTGATCAGTTAAACGCTTGATCGTGTGATTATGCGCCTGAACGAAAAAGTAAGAAGCCCTTGGTTCCGAAAGAAGCTAGATCAATGTGGGAACATGCGCAGCTGAACGCCGTAAATGGCAGGCAGCCCTACCCGAGCTTTCGAAAGGTAACATTATAATTTATTAATGACTACTATTTGGTAGTGCCGATGAATCTCGGTATTTAAAGTTATGTGTGACTTTGAATTGAGCGATTTGTGAGAATCACAGGTTTAACACAGAAGAACTAATATCAAAGCCCCAAAACAGAGACCAAGACATTTTAAGTTGTGAAAGAATAACTTATTAGGAAGCCGAAAACACTGGCGATGAATACTGGCTCTCAACAATGTACAAGACATTATTTCAGACCAAAATGTGATATCAGCTGTACAGACTAAATCCTTCTCACGTAGACGATGTCGGGAACGACACGTATATTACAGTGATGTCGTTCTTTTGTAAAATACTACTATTTTCCACCATACTCACCTTAACTGGGACGATCGGATTATGACAAGTGAGCTGCAGTGTGAGCGTCAAACACTGCCCTTCCCTTAGTCCAATTAGAAGTCTTTGTTACAGAAGCTGTTACTGATGAATTTGCATTTCTTCAGCAAGACTGCCTGGTATGAAAATGCGTACTGGAATAGAACGGGAAACAGCAGTGCAAAAAACCAGTTCTAAAATTATTGTTACATTGAGCAGTAATATTCTTTACATTAGTTTTATCAAAGATTTTGTGGCTCCAATCGACGCCTTCTTACTATCTGAGGAATGATGTAGGTGAAGATATTTATTGAGATTTTCAAAATATCTTCGTGTGTTTACACTTCGGGAATGGCAAACAAACAACTTCATGTCTCAGCTAAATACAGTTAATTATAGTCTTCCATATTTTTAGAATGAACTCTGTCCGAAAATCGTCAAGATTCTATTACGTTTCAGATATATGTTCTATTAAAAGTCACAAGTTTGAACAGTACTGACGTACATGATGCACACTGCATTAACAGTATCGAGACCATACATAATACGCAACTCTAAAACCAAAGGCTGCCCTACATGAAAGCCAAAAGAGACTGACTTACATGATAACTAAACAGAGGCTTACTTAGTTTTCACGCGTAGCACAATGATTACAACTTGATGTTCCAGACCGTTCCAGAAACGGTAATCAATAAAAATAGTTTTGGTACACATTTTCTCGGGTTCATGACTGAACAGTTACCGAAAAATAATGACGTTTGAGATAAGCAAAATTCATAACAATGAAATAATTATATATTTCTGAAGATAGTTTCTAAATGTAGATTTTGTAAAGCTTCCGAAGTATGTCACATCGCTATAAAACAAATATCTTGTACTTTATGTGATTGGTTTTTACGAAGAATTATAACAGTTCTTAATTGAATGGAAAATAAAATTTCATTTGAAACTTTTTGTAACTATATATTGCGTTACACGAAATATATGCTAATGACAGTCAAATGAAACAAATGGAATTTGTAGGATAATAACTTCTTTAAAATCAAAGATGGAAATTGTGCTCCAAAATATGTCACAAAACGTTGAAAGAAATGAAATTTAAATAAATGTTTTCACACACTACATCGATGCCATAGGGTCCCTTGGCAATTTTATATAACACATAGATGAAAAAAAAAGAGTAGAATAGCAAATGTCGTCAATCAGGGTAGGTACCGAAATTTGCTGTTGATGACAGGTCACTGTAGTAGAGATTCGTTATAAGTGGAATCACTTCTCATTGTAAAATATGTCCTTGGTTCCCAGAGGGAAAGCGAACATCTCATCTGAGCTCCTCGAATGCACTCACGAGCGCCAACAATCTATCGATTACACTCGATGGGAGCCCCGATATGAAATGTCTTTAGAGCAGACTGTCCTCCATGAATCTTGCAAGTACAGTAAACTGATAAGAGGAAGTTGAATCAATTATTAAGCCTCTGATAACTGAAGAAGTATATGTATATGGTATATGGTCCAGTAAACTTGTCAAGAGCTGTACACACTAATTTACTATTGTATTCAGCTATTTTCGCAATGCGTTATTCATATGTGGTCAGTTTACATATAGAATAAAATACTAGTTAGTAAAAATACTACTGCTCCATAAAATTGGGAAAGAAAAATTTCGACAATTACGGGGTATTTTCCGTGCTAGCACTGTAACTGAAGGTTCTTGGAAATAGCTTTGTAGAAGAGAGTAGTTGTATGTTCCAGTACATACGATTCAGCGTTGGAGTCGCTATTTGTATTCGGAAAGTATTCAGAAATGCAGTTTATTTTGACGTGAGTGAGGCGCATGCATTGCTAAATGATGATCTGAGAACGATAGATATCTTCTTTGATTTAAAAAAACGAATATGACTTTGTCGATCATTCTACACCACTGTAAAAGTCGAATCGTTATGGAGCAAGGGAAAAATTATACCAGTGATTCATATAAAATGTAGCTACATTCTCCTCCGGTGCTAGCAAGGAAATTTTGATCCATCGGGAAAGCTTTTAAGTGGGAGGTGCCAGAAGGTTTTCTTCTAGGTCCACATTTTCGATGATATACACTCCTGGAAATGGAAAAAAGAACACATTGACACCGGTGTGTCAGACCCACCATGCTTGCTCCGGACACTGCGAGAGGGCTGTACAAGCAATGATCACACGCACGGCACAGCGGACACACCAGGAACCGCGGTGTTGGCCGTCGAATGGCGCTAGCTGCGCAGCATTTGTGCACCGCCGCCGTCAGTGTCAGCCAGTTTGCCGTGGCATACGGAGCTCCATCGCAGTCTTTAACACTGGTAGCATGCCGCGACAGCGTGGACGTGAACCGTATGTGCAGTTGACGGACTTTGAGCGAGGGCGTATGGTGGGCATGCGGGAGGCCGGGTGGACGTACCGCCGAATTGCTCAACACGTGGGGCGTGAGGTCTCCACAGTACATCGATGTTGTCGCCAGTGGTCGGCGGAAGGTGCACGTGCCCGTCGACCTGGGACCGGACCGCAGCGACGCACGGATGCACGCCAAGACCGTAGGATCCTACGCAGTGCCGTAGGGGACCGCACCGCCACTTCCCAGCAAATTAGGGACACTGTTGCTCCTGGGGTATCGGCGAGGACCATTCGCAACCGTCTCCATGAAGCTGGGCTACGGTCCCGCACACCGTTAGGCCGTCTTCCGCTCACGCCCCAACATCGTACAGCCCGCCTCCAGTGGTGTCGCGACAGGCGTGAATGGAGGGACGAATGGAGACATGTCGTCTTCAGCGATGAGAGTCGCTTCTGCCTTGATGCCAATGATGGTCGTATGGGTTTTTGGCGCCGTGCAGGTGAGCGCCACAATCAGGACTGCATACGACCGAGGCACACAGGGCCAGCACCCGGCATCATGGTGTGGGGAGCGATCTCCTACACTGGCCGTACACCACTGGTGATCGTCGAGGGGACGCTGAATAGTGCACGGTACATCCAAACCGTCATCGAACCCATCGTTCTACCATTCCTAGACCGGCAAGGGAACTTACTGTTCCAACAGGACAATGCACGTCCGCATGTATCCCGTGCCACCCAACGTGCTCTAGAAGGTGTAAGTCAACTACCCTGGCCAGCAGGATCTCCGGATCTGTCCCCCATTGAGCATGTTTGGGACTGGATGAAGCGTCGTCTCACGCGGTCTGCACGTCCAGCACGAACGCTGGTCCAACTGAGGCGCCAGGTGGAAATGGCATGGCAAGCCGTTCCACAGGACTACATCCAGCATCTCTACGATCGTCTCCATGGGAGAATAGCAGCCTGCATTGCTGCGAAAGGTGGATATACACTGTACTAGTGCCGATATTGTGCATGCTCTGTTGCCTGTGTCTATGTGCCTGTGGTTCTGTCAGTGTGCTCATGTGATGTATCTGACCCCAGGAATGTGTCAATAAAGTTTCCCCTTCCTGGGACAATGAATTCACGGTGTTCTTATTTCAATTACCAGGAGTGTATTTCGGTGACCTGCCACTGAACGTTCTGGAAGATTTAAAATAAATTCTTTTTGGTGCAGAAAAAGGAATATATCACTGAACAACATGAGAACTGTAGTATAAAGAAATTAACAAATAATGTGGATAACAACGGCACGCTAGTTTTAGAGTAAATATTTTCATTTAAGGAAACGCAAAACGAAACGTAGTTATTGACTCAAAGCCAAAGCAACGTTTTACTGTCACTGGATTGTCAAATAATGAGTGGAATGGAAACTTTTAATTTCTTAAGTCAGATGCAAATTAACGAAAAAGGAAATTGTCTCAGATGGCATTTAAATGTTCTTCATTTGCAATATAATGAAGAACAGTTAATTCTATCAACGACGAAATTTTGTATACTGATGAAAAACTTTCTTGGAATTGCCACAACGAAGATCACATACAGGAAATGTGTACCGCTACTTTCACTAGAAGAATGATCTTTAACAGTTCAAAACAACTGAAATGCTCTCACTCCATTGTTCCCTGTAGTATAGAATTTCTGGGGAACTTTAGACAGGCATAATATACAATTTTAGCCGACTCAGGACGAACGGTGATGTCAGATGGAAGCGTTTCACTGCCCGTTGCTCGAGCGTGTAGAAACTATAACTCTTTCGTTACTAGCTATGGTCAATTAATGAAGTTGACTCATAGAAAAATAAATACAATATTCCCTCTTTGAACAACTACCGAAAAAGAACATCTGCACGTTAATAGCTGTTCCGTAAGCATAGTACAGGGGGGGAGGGGGGGGGGGAATGAACTCTTCCGGATGTCCCACTTCTAATATGCTACCGCCAGAATTGAAAATATTAAGTGATAAAAAGCTAGATTTTCAAGTATATGTTAAAAGACTTGCATGTGGCACTTTGCATACTATGAGCTCATCATAGTATTTTAACTAATTTCGGTGTAATGCGTTACTTACTTGTAATAGTTACTTTTATTTTATTCACTACAGATGATTGATGAAAGAAACGTTATGTCTACTGCGGACTGTCACTTGTGCAACAGATGTAAAATGCGTGTGCCTTTCTGTTGAAGACAATAAAAAATCCTCAAGGCACAAGTATAACGCAGCAGCTCACGCAACGCAAACAGCACCCATAAATGCCGTAACACACAAAAAACACACTTAATAAGAGGAATTATTTCTTGTAACTTGTCGTGCAGGATATAAAGAAAAAATATCTCTCGCCAGCAAACACTATTCCGTAACAAAGAAAATCATTGTGTAAATTATTTCAAATCTTTAATTTTCATATTTATTTCTATACGAATATTATGAAATATATGGTGACCTTTTCGTGACGGAGTGAATTTGATTGTAAAAAAATTGTAGAACGTGGACTTTGTACCAATTCGATCTCCCTAGAATCCCATGATTGCTTCCCACCGAATTTCGTTCTGTATGCGATCTCTTTTCGCTATATATTACTAATGAACTTTTTTGGGAGGTGACCATGAACAGCCAGAAAGTGATGTATAAAATGCATGTTTGATTATCAGCTGCTTTTTTATTTAAAATCCAAATATGGACCCGTTTCAGTCGCAGACCATCTTCACGAAATCTGTCCAAAGACACAAAAACTACATTTAGTATACAGGAAATGTTAAAAAATCTTTTCCAAGGAAGTGCAAGATATACATGACTACTTACAGGGTGAAAACAGTCTCGGCCGCAAAATTATATCTATCATTACTTAAGTAATGGCCACGTCTCATACGTAGAGCATGTCATAAATTCCAGTATAACAATATATAAAGGCAAACGTACTAATAACATGTGTAAACAGAGTAGTACTGAAAAGAAGATCAGGGGCATAAGTGCTACAATTGTACAAAATGTAGAGGAATTGGTCAAAAATATCTCTATGACAAGTTTCTTCCTGAATACAGGGAATATTTGACAAACATCTCTGATACAGTTTCACATGTAAACAGAAAACCAAGTTTCTATCCCTAAATTTAAAATAAAGTCGATCTTACAATCTTTATAATGATATCTACCTTGTATTACAGTTGGCAACCGCGTGTTTCTCTGCGAACTGACGGTGCACAAATACACCGACTTCATCCATTCAGCATTTGAGAATGAGAACACTTAGCAACTTCCACCAAAGTTAAAGCACAATTTCCACCCTTTACGAATCTTCTTCATTAGGAAACTCCCCTCAAAATGATGAATGGAAAAAAAAAATTATCGCTTAGTACATTTTAGCAATCCATTTCGTCAAACTTGCACATGTTATCCAAATATAGCATTCGATATATGAGGAAAATTATATCGTTATATGACACATTGCTCATGATTTATGACTTCACAAACACTTAGATGCGGGAAAACTAGATTTTGCTGGAATGGCGCGCAGAAAAACATCATCAGGTACGATGTTTTAATTTTTTACTTGTTTACTAATAATTTTGTATGCAATACACTTTTCATACACTGTCTACATAGATCACTATCTGCACCTGCAAAATAAATCGTTTTACGAGTTATGTGGCGTAATAAACATTGAGATGCATGAAGAACAATCTTTTGGGCCAAATGCAGCACTAATTATCCAGTTTATTTTCATCACTGTTTCATAATCGGAGCACTTACCGACTTCTTGAAAATTTTAAGCATGATGACAAACCCTTCCTACATGATTTCTCGGTTAATGCTTAAAGGCAAATACTTAACACATTAACTCCTATGTAAAGTAATCAAACGTTTGAAACTGTTTTGTATGAGCGACATCGATTTTTAAAGGACTCATGGTACTGGTCTACACAACCCATGTCTCTTTTTCCTTTTGGTGCTGTCCTCGTGCCCGCCAAGACGATACGCTTAGGGACCTTACAGCACCAACTACCTCGAACATGTTATTTCTATGGAACACTACTTTTGGTGGTAACACGCTGAATTTTGATGTCAACGGCTTTATGTTTCCCTGACGTAATGGCGTTTTTACCATTATTTCTCCAGTCTATAGTAGCCATCATATATTGTCTTAAGGGAAACGGTGTAGCTAAGAATGTAGCAGATGTGGTCACCTTCCATTCTCACGGGGCTGTACCTTTTTCCCCGGCGAGGCATATGTTTTCGATGCTGTTACACGCTGTTTCTCGCACAAGAGACGCACCAAAACTCGCAAAGGCTCATTAAACAGAGGTAGTGGCACCATATCGTAGAGGAATCCTTCCCAGGCGAATTTTATATTCTATACTGCACATCGTGACACATACGATGGTTCGAACTTTAATATTGGCAACTATTTATTTACAGTTCGTACATAGTAGATACGTGTTTCAAAGGTTTACTGACCTTCAAAGTAGTCACGAGCATTCTGTACAGCCCGTTGTCAGCGATGTGGGAATCATAGGATACACTTAGCAGTGCCAGTTGTGTTGACAGTTCGAGCAGCGCGGTCTATTGCCCGACGAATTTGTAACAAAAGCATCAATAATGCAGTAGCCAAGATCGCAGAAATTCCTTTTATTCCATGATTACCGGTTTCGGTGAAACTAAAGCCGCCATCATCGAATCTAGGGAAGACAGAACGCACTATAAAAGTGGGCTTGGATTTCACTTACATAACATGCAACGTATAAAAATTTTGTTACATACCTTAGAACACATACAGGTTACAACATCAAGGCAAACAATGGTGATATTAATAGTTGCCTTTAACACGCAGGCTTTACAAAATTGTCGTAAGTAGCACATAGGCGTCCAAGAGAGATGACATTATAAATGTCACATGTCTCCATCACATACAAGCGCAAGCTAGGTACTGCCGCAACTCCGGCTCTGTTCTTACACTACAGGCCGCGTCACGAGATGGCGCTAGCAGAAGAGGCATTAATGAATGTCACAGCTCGCGTCATAACAGGCTCTGCGTGTGTGGTAACACTACGTCATTAGGGCTTGTACATAATTCTAGAGATTACTGTATCACGTAAACGTATGCAAAACTTACGAAAGCTGCAGACCTACACAATTGCATATCTGCCTGGTCACACATACGACATGTCGAAAAGCAAATTCAAATTTCGTGAGAACTGTGATATTACAAAAATGTGCATCTGTCTGGTCCTATACGTAATAAGATATGAACATACATAGATATTTTATAGGATCTGCAGCGTTATATATAGCACATCGGTCTGGTAATATATAAATTCTGTCGTGTGTATATACAAATTTTAAGAACATTACAGGGTTACACTGTGCATACCCGTTCAAATGACTCTGATCACTATGGGACTTAACATCTGAGGTCATCAGTCCCCTAGAACTTAGGAGTACTTAAACCTAACTAACCTAAGGACATCACACACATCCATGCCCGATGCAGGATTCGAACCTGCGACCGCAGCAATTGCGCGGGTCCAGACTGAAGCGCCTAGAACCACTCGGCCACTCCGGCCGGCTGCATACCTTTCTGGTTATATATATAAAAATACCAATAAAACACACTGAGCGTATGAGTGCAGATTTTTCCGGTCATATCAAATGCACATCTGTCTGGTTACATATTAAACATACCGAAAAGAAATGCAAGTTTTCGGGGATTGCCGAGTTACACAAGTGCACAACTGTCTGGTCATATATAAAGCCTAACAAAAGCCATCTAGAAATTTAAGAACACTGCAGGGTTACACAAATGCATATCCGTCTGGTCATATATTAAAAAACATACAGATAAAATACACATTCCGTATGAGCCTATGGGTTTTGGTCTTAAGAACTACTTAATGTAATAAGTACAACTATGTGGCAGCCTCATGTAAATGAACCACAGTCATCTAACAAAAGCAGTATCAAAAAGTTATGCCACATTATGTCGACTATATATTTATGTAGTCGTAAAAGACGCTGTTCTGTGGTGCATGCGGCGATCACTGGACCAAAACCTAAGGTATGTAATAACATTTTTATATGTATACATGTTATATAAGTGGAATCTAAGCCTACTTTTATAGTGTTTTCTGTCATCCCTAGATCCGATGATGGCGGCTTTAATTTCGCTGAAACCGGTAATCTTGGCTACCAGTTTATTGGTTTTACAAGCATCTAGATCGCTCCCACATGAGCACAATGTGCTGCGTACAGCATCTGTAGCAGTTCTGAAGCGAATGCCGTGAAGTGTTGAGCTCACGAGGGCTTAAGTCAGGGGAGTGCAGTAGGTGGTATAGCACTTAGCAGCCCCATCAGTCAAACAAAGCAGTAACAGCTTGCACTGTACGTGCTTCAGAACTGTCCTTCAAAATGATGGTCAGGTCCTGTAGAAAAAGTCATCAATTCTGTCTCTACGCTGTTCATTTTTGGAACACAACCTACGACCAGCATTATCCTGCTGGAACAACACACCGCATTCCTGTTGCAAGAACGGCAACAGAACGGGTCGAACAACATTCTGCACGTACCGAGCATTGGTTAGCGTCCCATTCAGAAACACGAAGGTGAACGAGAGTTGTAGTTTATGTACCCCAGACTTGGGGAGGTATCAGTGTACCTTGGACGAATGCAGTCCACGAGACGCCGGTTACCAGATCTATGTCGCACGCGCAGATGACCGTCACTTGCGTGAAGGCAGAATCTGCTTTCATCGCTGAAGACCAGGGCGCGCCATGCCATCTTCCAAGGGATCCTCTCACGGCACCGCTCGAGCCTTGCACGTCGATGCTGTGGCGTGAGTGGAGGACAGAGTAGATGTGTGCGTACCCGTAGTCCCACTGCTAATAACCGGTTCGCAACAGTTCGTGGTGACGCGTCTGGGCTAACAACACTTACGAGCTGTTGTGTGGTAGCTTGGTAGCTGTACGATCTGTGACTGCTGCCGTTCCAATACGACAATTCCTGGCGGGTGTCTAGCCTGTGTGGACGTCCATAACCTCGTCTCTGGGTGTGAGAATGATCATGTAACCACTGCTACCAGCATTGTTGCACAACTGATGTAGGACGTCCAATTTTGTGCCAGTTCTCCGCCATTCGGAAGGCCCAAATTTTACCCCATTCAAGCTCGCTCAGTTGGCTGTAGGAAACACGAGTGCGTCTCTGTAGTATGCTTGCCTAGTTGCTTCTCATGTCTGAAGCACAATGAGCCTTCAGGCTGTGAGCATTCCCTGTTAAAGGATAGGCACAGATGACGCTGTGGTAGCTATGTCACTACATGATCTGTTGGCGGACGACGTTGAAACCATCCCCAAGGTGACATATAACTTCGTCGTCTTCCCACGTGTACTAATTTCTTTACGCCTGTGTAGAATAACTACATGCTGGAATACCGTCGTCTTGTAGACACTTGTTGCTACAGTCTTTCTCTCATCATGATAAGTCAGTTTGTAAATTATCAAGTAATTCAATCGCACACTCCTCTTTCAGCTCATTAATATTAAATACCCCATTCCATGCAAGAGTGTTTTACAGATGCAGAAGGGTAGGTTACTGAAAACTGTTCTGGAAAGATGATCTCCGTGGAAGGCAATGCGTGGTGGTTCTTTGTATATTTTCGTCGTATGTGCTGATTTTTCTATCGGATTACATGATATTCTTGGTTTGATAAAACATTTCAGTATCAATTCTATTCAAGCCTGTGTTCAGTAATTACAGATACGAGGAAACATTCTTATGGCACCGATTTTGGATATAACCATTCAGTTGGCAATGTTGCTTCGAATCAACCAAGAAATCTGGGGATGGTTTCGAGAAATGGATACACCCTCTGACCTTTTCTTTGGCACTGATGCATGCAATCAACATTTTGTCTGCGTGATCCAGAGATATTTAGTACTCATAGTTGGAAATATTTTCAGCAACAAGCTTCGAGTTAGAGTCTTTGTATTGCTGTCTGTACATTTTTTAACTCTGTGTTCCTTCTGATAGACAATAACTCTTGCATTTATATAACATCAGAAGTCACAATGGTGAGTTGTAATACCAAATATATTGCGTTTATACATTCTGGTGTATATAAAACTATCACAAAAAGCGTTCAGATGGCTCTGAGCACTATGGGACTTAACGTCTGTGGTCATCAGTCCGCTACAACTTAGAACTACCTAAACCTAACTAACCTAAGGATATGACACACATCCAAGCCCGAGGCACGATCCTAACCTGCGACCGTAGCGGTCGCGCGGTTCCAGACTGAAGCGCCTAGAACCAGCCACTCCGACCGGCTCACAAGAAGGCACAGGTGATTTAATAAAATGAAAACATGGGGTTCCAGAGACGTTTTCAAGTTTCAAACATTTGTGATACATATATATGCAGACTGAAAAGGCGAGTGGAAATTTGAACCAAGACGAGAATTCGACCCTGGTCTCCTGCTCTGAGTGGGCTGATGCGTCAATGGGGATTTGGATTGAGGAGGGAGGAGAGCTAGGGTAGTCTGTTCAGTTCTACGAAGCCACTGTGCCAGGGTGGAGTAGCGGTTAGCGCATCTGCCTAGTGAGGAGGACACACAGGTTTCAATCCGGGCCATGGTTCAAATTTACATTCGTGGCTTCTGTGCACTTACTCGTAAATACATCATAGATTCGAGACTTCAAAAGACCTCTGGAATTATTTAGTTTCATTAACCTTTACTGTATTACACAAGAAAAAAACATTACAAATCTATGTTCTGTTTCTATTGGTACTGGTCATAAAAAGCTTGTTTTTGGTACACAACATGCCGATCTGTCGTCAGTCTTTACAGGAGGGAGTGGACACAGTCCCACTCTAAAGAGCCAAAGAAACTGGTACACCTGCCTGATATCGTGTAGGGCACCCGCGAGCCCGCAGAAGTGCCACAACGCGACGTGGCACAGACTAGACTAATGTCTGAATTAGTGCTGGAGGTAATTGCAACTATGCATCCTGCAGGGCTCTCCATAAATCCGTAGGAGGACGAGGGGGTGGAGATCTCTTCTGAAGAGCACGTTACAAGGCATCCCAGATATGCTCAATAATGTTCAAGTCTGAGGAGTTTCATAATCAGCGGAAGCGTTTGAACTCAGAAGAATGTCCCTGGAGCCACTTTGTAGCAATTCTCGACGTGTGAGCTGTCGCACTGTCCTGCTGGAATTGCCCAACTCCGCCGGAATGCATAATGGACATGAATGGATTCAGGTGATCAGAGAGGATGCTAACGTACGACTCACCAGTGAGAGTCGTATCTAGCCATATCACGGGGTCTCCTATCACTCCAACTGCACACGCCCCACACCATTACAGAGCCTCCGCCAGCTTGAACAGTCCCCTGCTTACATGCAGGGGCTAAGGATTTATGAGGTTATCACCATACCGTTACACGTCCATGCGCCCGGTAGAATTTGAAACGAGACTCGTCCGGTCAGACAACATGTTTCCATTCATAAACAGCCCAATGTCGGTGCTAACGGGCTCTGGTGAGGCGTAAAGCTTTGTGTCGTCCAGTCATCAAGAGTACACGAATGGGCCTTCGGCTCCGAAAGCCCGTATCGATTATGTTTCGTTGAATGCTTCGCACGCTGACATTAACTGATAGCTTAGCACTGAAATCTTCAGCAATTTGCGGAATGGTTGCACGTTACACGTTGAACGATTCTATTCAGTCATCGTTGGTCCCGTTCTTACTGGATCATTTTCCGGCCGAAGCGGTGTAGGAGATCTGGTGTTTTACCAGATTCCTGATATTCGCGGGACGCTCGTGAAATGGTCATACAAGAAAATGCCGATTTCGTCACTACTTCGGAGATACTGTCTCCCAACGCTCTTGAGCCGACTATAACACCACGTCCAAATTCACTTAAATCTTGATAACCTGCCATTTTAGCTGCAGTTACCGATCTAATAACTGCACCAGACACTTATCTTATATAGGCGTTGCCGACCGCAGCGCCGTAATCTGCCTGTTTACATATCTCTGTATTTGAATACGCATACCTGTACTACTTTCTTTGGCGCTTCTTTGTATTATGGCACAAGGAAACGGCGGTATTCTGTAATGCATCCTGAAATTTCACATTTGCCTAAAGGTAATCCAGAGGGGAATTCTGAATCTGAAGTCCTAGTAAGTGACATGACAACCATCCCAATTACTGGAAGGCTATTCCTGCGCTACAGTCTGGAACCGCGAGACAGCTACGGTCGCAGGTTCGAATCCTGCCTCGGGCAGGGATGTGTGTGGTGTCCTTAGGTTAGTTAGGTTTAAGTAGTTGTAAGTTCTAGGGGACTGATGACCTCAGATGTTGAGTCCCATAGTGCTCAGAGCCATTCGAAGCATTTGAAGCTATTTCTTCTAGGAAATTTGATACGATGATTGGAGTGTCAGATACAGAATCAAAACGTGTCAGTGTTTTTTTGTAGAAACTAGTCGTGTAATGTTTGACATTTTGCTCTGTATAACGACGAACTAAGTTACACGAGAATAAGAATTCATCCATCGTGTGCAGTTAGGTAAAAAATGGTTCAAATGGCTCTAAGCTCTATGGGACTTAACATCTGAGGTCATCAGTCCCCTAGAACTTAAAACTACTTAAACCTAACTAACCTATGGACATCACACACATCCATGCCTGAGGCAGGATTCGAACCTGCGACCGTAGTGGTCACGCGTTTCCAGACTGTAGCGCCTAGAACCGCTCGGTCATCCCGGCCGGCAGTGGTTCTTCGATTCTGTATTCATAGAAACAATACTGAGGGACAAAAATCTCTATTCATTATCAAAAGCGTTTATTAACTTCCTGTCAACAGTTGCAGTATTTGTATTAGCTACTAGCATCAAACCTTACAGGTTAATTTTCAGTCTCGGCTTACTGGAGCTGCACTGACACTGCCTGATCTTAATAATAAACATCAAAGTGTCAACAAATGTTTCATAAAATATTTTTAGAATGAATTTTGTAGTCCACACGTGCCTCTTAGCAAGTCAAAATCATAAGTCAGTACGCCGGGCTTGAAAATGAACCTGTAAGGTTTGAAACTGGTCGCCTAATATAAGTAGTGCAGCTGTTGACGGAACTGTAAATAAAAACTTTGGGAAATGTAATGAAGTCTTTGTCGACATAATGTTGTAACGGAAAAATGTATACTCTTTGTTAGAGAGCATCGTCTGCTAAAATGAACAGAAGTAGAGTGGAGCAACAGTAGATGTATATTACTAAGAGAAAGAAGACTGGAAGACTACTTTGTATTCCTGTGGTTGCGTAGGCAGGATATGTACATCGAACTAGCAATGTTACTTGTAATCAACATTTTGAATTTTGGAAAAATAAAAATAAAAATTAGAAACAGAAATCATATAACATTGTACAATGACCATATACAGTGAAAGCAACGCGCTAAATAATTCTTCCTGCTAATGTGTTTGGATTTGCCAAATAAAAGGGTTAGCTGAAAGTATAAGCGTTCTGTCATTTTTTGTATTGTGAATGACGAGTGAATACCTACTGCTTGATGCTCAAGTACATAGTCGTTTATCTCTCCGGCTATTTGTGTAAGTGTGTGTGTGTTTGTGTCCTGTCACCATTTCTTTAATTATTTGTGATCAGATCCCGTTCAGAATATTCATGTAATACAGCTTAGCTTAATAGATTCGGACATTATCTAACTGCTCATGATACTAGATTGTTTCTCGACACCCTCGACACAGCTTACAACCCGCCCGTCATAGCTCCAATGTTGCCAGTACCTCTCCCTCACTTTCGAAATTTGACACAAGCGTTGCTGCATACCTCGAGGGACTCGCACTCCCGGGGCTGAAGCCTCGAGAGTAGGGTTAAGCTACTGGCAGAACTGAAGCTGTTGGCGTTGAGTCGTGTTTGTGTGGTTCAGTCAATAGGAAAATTCCCCCGAAAGGCAAGGTTCCGAATTCATGTCCTGCTCGGCCGCAGTGTTTTTATTAGGAAGTTCCAAAACAACGTTCACTCCGTTTTGGACAGAATGATTCATTCTGGAGTAAGAGTAGTATCACGCTATCTTAAGGGACGACTCATTACGTTCAACTTACAGAGTTCCGTTTGCCACGATGTCTTCACTGTTAGTCAAGTTTTCAAAGGATTTTCAAATGATGTGCGTATATTCCCGGAATACACGTAACACTGGGACACTATGAGCTGTCAAAAGCCACGAGTTTTTGCTCAGAAGAACAAAGAAGCTGAAACAACTTTGCGGTCGCAGTACAGTCGCGTCTCTCGTCGCCGGACTTTGTCCCTGCTGCAAGTCGCTGCTGCTTGGAAACAAAGGAACTTTCTGTATGGCACCGTGTAAGCCAAAAGTAGGTTACGTGTTTAATTCTCTCACATTCAAAATTCTGAGATCGTCTTCAGTCTGTAAAGTGAACGACTGAAGAACTTGAAAGAAAATAATAAAGATAGTTTACATAGTCTTGGCAGACCTAAAGTATTCAGAAATAATTGTGAAATTTTGCAGCTTTCATCTTTCTCAACGCTGTGTTTTCCTGTCACTTTCCTACTAACAAACGCTACCGGTGACAGCATGAGACAACGGATGTGTGTAGACCGTTAGATAATCAAATACTTCTTGGTGAAATATACATTTAAACTATAGGGAACAAGACGTAAATTGTTAGTCTACCGAGCTGTGTTCCAGCCCATATATGAATACTATTCCAGTGTTTGGAATCCCTGGCAAAACTGATATGAAGAGTCAGTGCTGTAAATCAAAAATTTGAAGACAATGAACAACTTACTAAATCTGATGAAACTGCGTCTACATTAAACGTACAGAGGTACCAACAGTCAGTCAAGGATAGGGAGCAAGTACACTAAATTATACGAAGTCATTATTTGATGAAACCAGTATTTACTGCAATAAGAGTCTTTCTATGGACTCCCATCGAATGTAAAATGTATTGCATACGTGTCTAGGAGTTTAATAATTTACAAGTTTAAAGTTCACCTGTATTGTTTATTGAGTAAGTGTCAGTTGTATAAACAGTACAGTAAAGATATGAAGAGACGTGACGCAGGCAGTCGTTAAACGTTCCTTGTAACATGAGAACAAATATCGTTCTGTTTCAATGGACTTATCAAAGAATGCTGCTTAGGGCTCTAAAACATCCCTAACGAAGCATGTAGGACCCATGAGGTCGTTATACTACAATGTTGCCACTACATGTTGTCAGCGGTATGCTTCTTTGTTTTGTCTCCTGATTATTCTGATGTGGCTCGCCACGAATCCTCTTCTTGCGCCAACCTCTTCCTCTTAGAATACCATGTTCGTCCAACGTCTTCAAATGTCTTCAGTTATTTATTATTTGCATATTGTTTTCCCCACAAGTTTTGTCCACTACACCCGATGTCTCAACATACGTCCTTTCATCCTGTTTCTTCTGTTAGTTCGAGGACGTCTTGGGAAGTAATGCCTTCCATTTTTTATATGTGAAAACTCTTAAAACTTTTTAAATAATCCAGACGTTTTTAATATTCTCCATTGTTATTCTTCATGCGTACATATTTATTTCTCTACATAGTTGTTGTATCCTGCCTACTCGTAAAATTAGGGGTGCCTAGGGAACCTGCTTTCTCGGATCGCTAGACAACAATTCAAGCAAACCGTATTAATGAAGTATACTACAAAAGGAAATGATTACAATACTTAACTTTGTGAAATGTAGGTGTGTCGCAGGCAAAAGGCGACAGACAAAATAAGAAATTTCTGCAGTATAGACAATGCTTCATAGTAGAAGCGAAATCACTGGTCTTGATGTTATTCTAGAACTTGTTTTAGAACTCGTAGAAATGGGTCGCGACCAGGTGGTTCGGGGCTTGTGTCCTCTTTGTGTAGAGGGGACTGCCGTCGCGTTGTCATCCTGGAAAAGGGTCGGTCAGCGTGCAATTGGCTGCCATCGTCCCACAGCCCTCTCTGCCTTAACGTTTCCGCCTGGCGTGCAGGCGTTTGACCTTACGCGGGAAAAATAGCCACCCTGTCGACGAGCATATTTCTCCCGACGAGAGACCAGCTTGTTGGTACCGCCACTGCAGTGTTTTTGACTTTGTTGGAGGATGATCGATGACAGTGAACCCAAGGTTTCTGATTGCTGCAGATGTCACCACGTTCATGTTTGATCTGACAATTTCGTGCTGAAGGATAGGATGCTCACTGCATGGACGAATTCTTCGAAGTCATCCGTTCAGTTTTCTGGGATTTACAGCACGATGTTTCTCACGCACCGACATATGACAGGACACGATGATAAGATTCAATATAAAATGTAACGGATGGAAAACATATTACTCAATCTCATAAATCAGCTCCCAGTTTATTAAAGACGAGCGACATGTGAGCCTTTGTGCTGTTACGCGTATGAATACTGCTTTGTAATTTACTGTCAGTTCTGTACGCAGAATGAATGCAAAATCACAGTATGGGTATTTAGATCGCATGACTGAAATAACCGCCACGCCACCTATACATCGCCACGACGAAGTAATTGGAAATATCTCACCAAATATCTCTAACATCGAGGATCTACGAAACACCTCACACCGACTACAAAACAAAACGTAAAATGCAATGCTCATTCGAATTTCTGCAGCTGCGTGGTGTGTTCGAGTAGTGCTAGCCCACTGGATACCACGAGCAGAAGGTTACCACAGAAACACTATTCAATGGTGTACCAAAGACATAACTCAAAGAGTTTGGCTCGACTAATCGGATCTGACCATAGGATGTCTCTGCTGAATGTTTCCGCTGGATGTGAACAGCGCGTAGCGTTGCGCAGTTGGAGGTGAGCAGCCAGCAGTGGTGGATGTGGGGAGAGAGATGGCGGAGTTTTGAAATTTGTAAGACTGGATGTCATGAACTGCTATATATATTATGACTATTAAGGTAAATACATTGTTTGTTCTCTATTAAAATCTTTCATTTGCTAACTATGCCTATCAGTAGTTAGCGACTTCTGTAGTTTGAATCTTTTATTTAGCTGGCAGTAGTGGCGCTCGCTGTACTGCAGTAGTTCGAGTAATGAAGATTTTTGTGAGGTAAGTGATTTGTGATAGGTATGGGTTACTGTTAGTCAGGGCCATTCCTTTGTAGGGATTATTGAAAGTCAGACTGCGTTGCACTAAAAAAAAAAATATTGTGTGTCAGTTTAAGCACAGTCTTGTATAATTGTTCTAAGGGGACGTTTCATATGGCGACCCTGCCAGGATACCTCACTGGAATCTTCTGATTTTCTCTTGTAGTTTGTGTAGAGAGAATCTCCTTTGTAGTTGCAGTCTTTCATTGTTGTACAGTAAAACAGTTGTGGCATGCATGTAGATTTGCAGAAGGTATTTCGCAGCTGTGCTTGCTTTTAACGAGATATTATTTTCAGTGCTATGTTAATGTGTTCTCTTATTTTTGCTCTTCAAATTGTGCTTTTCTGTGTTATCGTGTGAAATATTGTGACAATAATGGCGTGTGAAAAACGTAACACTAGGCTCCAAAGTAAACTGAGAAATAATAGTGACGACGAGCGTAGCTTATCAGCACCACTGTGTAATGAATAAACAGACATCGAAAGTGGTAATTTGGTAATTGTGCATAGGGAAATGGAGCGGGTGGCAAATAATGGTGTAGAAAGTGAAACAATTAGTGAACAGGGAAGCATTATCGATCGATCGGTCGGCAACAGCTCGCCTCAGGATTCCGAAATGACAGGACACAATATTGCAAATACTGTATACTCAGGTTTTGGGTTCTCACCGTTTTCTCAAATGAGTCAAGACACATTTTCCGCTTGTCAAAATGTGAATGTTGCCGGTGCAAATTCACTGCCGAAAAGCACTGAAGAACATGTTTCAGACACCAGTGCATTGTTATTACAGTTAATGCAACAAATGGGACAAAGGCTACAAAAGTTAGACACAATGGAACAAAATCTTCAAAAGTTAGACACAATGGAACAAATTCTTCAAAAGTTAGACACAACGCTTGAACAAAATCAGAAAGAAATGGGACAAAATCTTCAAAAGTTAGACACAATGGAACAAAATCTTCACACCGCCCTTGAACAAACACGTGAAGATTTAACTACTGAGTTGCATAAAATCGAATCGAAATGTCAAAAAGTCTGTAACGACATAAAAACACAAATTTGTGAGCATTTCCAACCTATTTTTTCGAGTCATGAAAATGCATTACAGAATCATGAAGCAGCCATAAAGGAACTGCAAACTATTGTTCATGAAAATCACGACATCTTGCAAGCTAAAATTGACTCAGCTGCATCTACCGATTCGGTTATGCAGCTTGCAAAACCTCAGGAAAACTTAAAAGACACAGTAGATACGATTTCAACACAAATGGACACTCTGAAACTTGGTTCAGAAAAACACACAGAGGAAATAATTTCACTAACGGATAAAGTAGCCAAACTTTCAGGTCAGTTCACTAACTTATCTACAAAGGTAGATGATGATCTGAATGACACAAGACCTGTAGCCTTCACGGACACTGAAGAGTATGAACAAATTACAAAATTCAAACAAAATCAAAATCAAATCAATACACAGTATAAAAGAGAAATCCGGGAAGTACAAGATCAGTTGGCACAAGTAATACAAGAATTACATATTTCAGAGGACACTCGCGCTCCAGTACGGGAAGAGGGAGTTAGAAATATGGAACAACCACAAAATAATAACACAGGACACTTCAGATATTATGAAAGAAATTGGCAAGGCGCATTGGATTTTGAGATGGAACCGCCGAAAAGAAGTAACAATGAGCTATGTGCGACTCACTGACACCATGATTTTGACTATAAGCTGTTCATTACTACACGTAAATTCAAAACATTTAAGAATTCTGACAACGACATTCATCCACAAGCATGGCTTCAGCAAATCTCTCATTGTTTTCCTCCCAACTGGTCATTGGAGCACAGGTTAAAATTTATGTGTGGCTATTTAGAGAATGAACCAGCTGTAAGAATGCTATCGGTCATTCACGATTGCCACAGTGAAGGAGAATTTTATCATGCCTTCCTCTCAGCATATTGGTGTCAAGCTACACAAGACCGAGTAAAACATAGCATCATAATGATGAAACGTTTCGAACAATCTGAATTTTCCAGTCTTATGAAATATTTTGAAGACATGTTGCATAAGAATCAGTATCTTTCAAACCCATACAGCCCCTCAGAACTCATTCGCATTTGCTTAATCAAATTGCCTGAACATTTACGACATATTATTTTAGCAGGACGTTGCAAAGACGACATTGAAGCTTTTCAGGGACTGTTACAAGAACTGGAAATTGACACTGACAATCGCGGAACGTGAAAACAGGAGCACAACAATTACAGGTCACATCTGTCACAATTCCGCGATGACAGAAATAATACACGACAAGGCTATTCTTACAATGTAAATCGTGATCAAAACAGACACCACCCGTATGACAACCGTTGGCAGAGAAGTAATAATTACAGGGAAGGATCACCTCTCGGCAGTAATGACTATCACAGAGACCATCAGTGAAACAGACAATATGGGAACCAAAATAATTATTATCAAAGGAGAAAGAATAACTTTAGATGCAACACTCCAGTGCGCAGTTACGATTCAGGGAGAAATTCTCCACCACGTGACCGACAAGGAAGAAACTATGGAATCTACCGATATGACGACAGACGATATGATCGTAACGACAGACCTGAATTTCATCAGAACTGGCGGAATCCAAACAGAGCAGGGCCCTCTCGACAAGGTGAATTTGTAGAAGTTAGGTCTCCAAATCCTAATAACGACGTGCGCCAACAGACACAATAGCCAATGACTCATACCGCTGGCAGCCACAAAACGTACTTATGAAACTGACGACGCAGCTGCCGTAGCTAGTAATTACGTAAAAATGGAAGACATTAGGGACATCTTACTCCAGGAACACGATGTAAAAGATAACAACATTGCATATCCTGTGATTCACATTAAAGTAAATGACGTAAAATTTACGGCAGTACTTGACTCTGGCAGTCCCATTTCAGTGATTAGTGAAACAGCCTTTAGCAAATGCAACAAATCGAACGATTGCCCCACACTTCCGTTACGTAAGATTAAATTACAAGGTGCAATCCTTGGAAAAAGTGTAGATGTACGCCACCAAACCAACTTAGAATTCTTTTGTCAGAGCCACAGCTTCTCTATGAACTTTCTTATTGTTCCATTATTGTCGACGGAAATTATATTGCGAGTAGACTTTTTGAATGAATACAAAGCAATCTTAAACTTTCACGATGCTGAAATAAGTTTAGAGAAAGAAGGTAAGTCAATAGCTTTGAAATTTGAAGACTGGCTCTCAAACCATGACGAAGAAATTAATCGCCTTTACCTCCTGTTAGACAACAGTTTGGAATTTTCGACGGAACTTAACACTAACAATCACTCTGCAAGTACTGACAGGAATGATATCGACGGCGCATTTGATACTAATGAGTTAATTCTGAATAAAATTCAAACAATTGGGAATTGTAATGACACTGATAGGCAAGACATTTTTGGGATTTTACAAGCACATTCCACAGTTTTTAATCACAAAACAGGAACAATCAAGGGATTTCAATACCAATTTCGTGTTCGTGAGCATACTAAATTTTGTGTTAGACCATACGTAATTTCGGCGCATTATAGGGACTGTGTTAGAACAGAAATACAATCTATGCTTGACGAGGGCATTATTGAGCCTGCAGTAAGCTCATACAACAATCCATTACATGTTACTGAGAAGAAAAATGGATCGATCAGGCTTGTCTTAGATTCGAGGCAAATCAATACTATTATCATTCCTGAAAGAGACAGGCCGCAAACGTTGGAAGAACTTCTTCAAAATTTTAATGGTGTAAAAGTGTTGTCTTCTATTGATCTCAGATGCAGCTTTTATCAGATTGAACTTCATCCAGAATGTAGAAAATACACAGCTTTCCTTTGTTTCGGCGTTTGTTATCAGTTTCGGAAACTTCCTTTTGGTTTGAACATTTCTTCGGCAGCATTCATTCGCGGGCTAAATTTCATATTACCCGAGTTCTTAAAACGTCACATCACCTTATATGTGGACGATATTCTGATAGCAGAAGCCTCATGGGAACAACACAATCGCATCCTCAACAGCGTGTTACATATTTTTGCAGAATCTGAAATTACAGTTAACTTGGAAAAGTCAGAATTTGGTAGGACAAAGGTGAAGTTTTTGGGACATATTATTTCTTCTGAAGGCATTCAGCCGGATCCTGAAAAGTTAGAAGCAATCAGAGCCATTCCAGTTCCATCCACAAAAAGACAAATCCGCTGTTTTCTAGGTCTCGTAAATTTTTACCGTCGTTTTCTGAATATGCAAATTCTTGTTAGACCAAAACTTTGTTCTCTCACTGGAAAAAATACTATTTGGAACTCGGACGAACAAGCACAGTTAGAATTCAATTCTTTGAAAGAAGCGTTACTTAACGCGCCAATACTAACTGATCCAGATCTGTCACAAGATTTCTGCCTTAGCACAGATTCTTCTAAAGTCGGTCTTGGTGCCCATTTATTTCAAGAAGCCATAGAAAATAACACTACTGTTCAGAAAACCATTGCTTTTTCTAGCCGAGTGCTAACAAAATCTGAAAAAAATTATTCCGTTACTGAATTAGAAGCTTTAGCTATCGTTTGGGCATTTAACAAATTCCGTTTCTTTCTTTCTGATAAGCACATAAAAGTATACAGTGATAATCGTGCATTACAATTTCTTATGTCTTCAAAATCAAATCATGACAGGTTAAAACGTTGGGCATTGTTTCTGCAAGAATTCCACTTCACAATAATCTACATTCCCGGCAAGGAGACCATTGTTGCGGACGCACTGTCATGCGCACCGGCTTTGCTTGAGAAAAGTAACACAGAAGGCAATCTCGAGAAAAATTTCAGTATTCTTTACATTCAGAAAGTCGCCTTTGAAAACTTCATCACCACATCTTTAAAGGACATTGCCCATGAACAAGATAAAGATCCGATTTGGAAAGACATCAAAAGTAAATGGCATGAAAAGACACACACACAGAGATTCGGCATTATTATCTGGTTAGAAACAACATACTGTTCAAACGCTGCACTGTTGATGACAAGCTATGGGTACTTTGCATTCCAGATGATTTTGTTAATAAGCTCATTTGGTACATTCATTTCAGCTACGCACATTTTCGTCCACGAAAATGTTATCATATTCTTTGGACGACTTGTTATTTTAACAATATGGAAAAGAGAATTCGAACAGCCTTGTCTGTTTGTAAACTTTGTCAAAATGCGAAACCATCTACTATCTCCCATCGTGCTCCCCTGTTTCCTATCATTCCTATTAAATTAAAAGAATTTGCTGCTGTTGATCTTTTGGGACCGCTTGTCAGAACATCTAATGGATTTTCGTACGTTCTAGTCACTGTTGAACTTACTTCAAAATTAATTTCTTTCACTCTGCTACATAAAGCCACTGGACGGTCTGTATCCAACGCCTTTGTTAAAAATTTCTTACGTGAAGTTGGACATGTTAGTAAAGTCATTTCAGATAACGGACCGTAATTCAGATCTGCTGTTTGGTCACGCATGCTTCGGAATCATAAAATCAAACCTGTTTTTATTTCATTGTACTCACCACATTGTAACCCCTCCGAACGGATTATGAAAGAAATCAATAAGCTTTGCAGACTTTATTGTCACAGAAAGCATCAGCATTGGGACAGATATTTACACTTATTTCAAAATGTGCTGAATGAAATCCCTCATGACTCCACTGCTTTACCACCTACTCTTGTACTGAAGAATGAAGAACCACCAAGCAGAATCAGAGAGCTTGTACCTTTCCCGAATACACGTAAACTTCGACACAAAGGCATAATTGATTTGGCTATTATAAATATAAAATTTGCAGCAGACAAAAGGAGAAAACTACACAGTAAAGCAAATGCAAAGAAATTATATATTGGTCAGAAAGTTCTCATTAAAGCTCATTTATTGTCACATAAGAAGAAACACTTGAGTCACAAATTCTTTCTAGTTTACAATGGACCTTACAGAATCCGACATATACCACATGATAATTGCGTTGAAATTGAAACTCTGCGTACTAGGAAGAGTAAAGGTTTACACCACATGTCACATGTAAAACCGTTTAACTTTGTCTTTGCCATATAACTTTTCACTTTACATTACTAGTATGCTTTGTCAGACTTAGAATCTGTTAATATGCAACAATGTTTGAAGTTAAATATCCAGTCAAGAACCAAGAGAACTTATTTAAACAGAAATTACGAATGCATTGTTATTGTGAACGGAAGACACAATGTTATTGTGTGTGTACATTCTTGCTTGTTAGTTGCACGATTACATAACGACTATAAGGCTCACATACTTAGAACATTTACCAGTACTGCTAATGAGATTTTAATGCAACATTTTGGTTTACTTGAAAATACATTCTAGATTTAAAGTACTTTCTGTGAGATACCAGATGACACAGTGGTTAGTTTATGTGACAGCTACACGATTTTATCACGACGCTACTAATGAGTGACAATTTACAATGTTGTTTTTGCGTTGTATCTGTTTTATATCTGCACGGGTTTTCTGAATTCTTCTGGAAAGTAAAACATGTTTTAGTAGTAACTTTTGTGGTATAGCTACAATGAGACAGCCTTTTTCGTAGCACAACAATACATTACATTATAGTATTTTCTTCATCACGGCAATAAGTATAATAACTACGATATCTATACGCAAAGCATCTCACTTTTGTTTATGATGAGGTGAGTACATTGACTTCAGCAGAACTTTGCTTACAGAGGACGATAACTACGACACTTCAACAGAATTACCTTACAGCAAGACGCACATTTAGCGCTACAGGACACGCATTTCAGTGATTAATTTTGTTCTTAAAACACTTATTTTTAATGATTTTTGAATTACAAAGACAGTTTTCCGTGATACATTTCATTCCATTGCTGTAATCTGTAACACCTGAGGGTATAATTACATTAATCCTCAGGGGGGTACATGCTTACTTTGTGTATCATGTGTTTGGCAAGCACAAGGAGCCCTAGCTAATATGGTATTTGCTTACACAACTTTACACAACAGTACCATATTTCTCTAACACATAATTACACAGCTATCTGATGATTTAACTGAGAGAGACGAACTTTTTTACTACAGCAGTGTCAGATGTTTACGCAATTACACCGTTGGATAACTTCACACTTACGAAATTGTATTTTGTCTGAACTTTGTGAACTGTTCATATTTTTCAGACCCATTGTGATATTATGAGAGCTTTGAATGATATATTTGGTATGGGATCACGATTTTTTAAGTACATTTGAGGCAGATGACACTTTTGACATGAGCAGAGAATTGTTTTTAGGTTTTGAAATTATTGGAGGAAGCTACAACGATTTTGAGAGTTGACTGAGGTGTTATGATGTTATTATTACGATGACTATGTGTATTATGCTGTTGCGGTATGTTTATGATCAATAAGCTGATGCTATATGAGGAATTTGATTATGCTACATATTTATTATGATGAAATATTGAAGAAGTGTAGACGAATATGTATATGTGTAATAAAGCAAGGAATAATGAGTAGTGGTTAGGGACTCTGTTTGTGAAAAAGGATGTTCGAAACCAAGAATTGTACTTTAAGAAATATGAAATGTGTGTACATGCGTGAATGTATTACAATGCTGTCGAAAATTTTTTGAACACTGTTATATTCATAAGATTTTGTTTCTACACATTTTCAACGCAAATTCTCCACCGGTGAAATTTTGTATATGAGACTGCCACTGGTGTTGTAAATATTTCCGTAAGAATGTTAAGTGACCACCTGCACGTAATGCGTCATGGGCAGCTGCGCGACAGTCACCTGGAAAAAAGCCGTTACTGTGTGCCTTTCAGAGGCACAGGTGGAAAAAAAGAGGCCATTATCCACGCTATTGACATTCCTTTGTAGAAATCATCGCAAATACGACATGCTCAAACTTGAAAACATATGATTATACTGCAGAGCTCTTAATTTATGATGTTTACTCAAATGCCTAATGAAATGATAAGAAACATTTCACATCTATTGCCTTGCTAGTTGAAAGAAATGCCATATGGCTTGCTTTATGTATTTATTTACTCATTTTGTTTAACATCTAGTTTCTAGCTGCACTGCAGCATTGGTTAAAATAAAATTTAATAAATGTACTAATAAAAATATTTTATGCCTACAGATCCAGTAAATAATTTTATGATCTATTCAAAAAAACGAAGGAGCATAAAAAGACATTTCCCTTCACAGGAATTGCATACAGAATTTTCTTTTCAACTACTTGGTAATTTTTTTGGCAGAATAACTTCTTGTCGTGCACCACTTTAATTACATACACATTAAGATGTGAATATACATTTCCCTTGTCTGCATTGTTGCCTTTAGTGTAATATTTTTTCTGCTTGAGCTATGTCATGTTCAGATATAAGTTATTGCGTTTGCTGCTGCTGTTTGCCAGGCACAGTGCTACTAAATTTCACTTTACATTATTCTGTTAAGCCAGTTTTACTACGAATTTATTTTTCTTGTTTGCGTCACATTGCCTTATATTAGTTGTAATATTGCAATTGCTTTGCTAATTTATATATACTGCTGCTGGCTTTGCCAATTTGCATTGTTTTGTCATTGCTGTTTGTGTTAATTGTTTTGTGCTGCTGCATTACCTCGTTCCTTAGTTTAGCAACTGAGCTCAGTAGATTTAAGTTAGCTTAAGATGGGGTAGGCTATAGAAGAGAATGTGTTGCGATGTATTGGAAGAAATGCATTGAGACGTTATACGAAAAAAGTACAGAAAGCAGGTATAGATAGGACTTTTTGGGACTAATGATGAACGAAGGGAGATCTCCAAGAAAAAAAAGGTTTTGTTTGCAAAATACTGCAGTACTAAATGTTACACAGAAAACAAACCCTGTCCTTTCACCCTGTGTTATTCTGCTATGTGTCTGTGTACTCTTGTATTTTGTGTTTTTCCTGTCTTTATGTGTTTAGCTGATATGAGTTACATTGTAGAATTTTTCTAATACTACGTTATTTACTTTGTAAAGATGTTTAGACATTATTTATCTGTTCTGTTTTGTTGCTCATATGTGAAGTTGATGTTTCAAAAGTCATTCTGATCTTTATGTATGTACTTATGTCATAATTCTTGTAACACTGATGTGCATGTTTATTTCTATTCTTCTGTAAAGCCTGTTTTACTACAAATGTTATCTGTACTATTATGTTCTTTAATGATGTATTTTGTACCTTTGTTATTGTTTTCTTATGTTATAAAATTGTAATTGACACCAGTTCATCAAATTAAGTAACTTGTAAGTTACACTTCACTGCACACGTTTCTGTTGGTCATAGTATATGGACAATATGTGAGAAGTAGGGACTGTTAGTGTTTGCACGTGTGTTAATAATTCAGCAAGTGACTGGATAACAGCATTGCTGGTTCTAGGGACAATTCAAAAAACTGTATGAGTGCACAAGTGGTGGTTTATGGACTTGCTATATTCTCCGCATGACTCTTTGATGGTGATTGTGCACCTGCACAGTCGCAGTAGATGGCTGCTGGCCATCTCTACAAGGACTACAGTGGGTCTACACCTTTGATGATCCATCAATACCATTATTTCTACAAGGACTGCAGTGGGTCTGCACCTCTCGTGGCCCACCAATACCGTAATCTCTACCAGGACTACGGTGGGTCTACTCCGTGATGACCTACCTACCGATATTCTTCACAACTTCGACTGACTCTGCGGTGGGTTTGCTCTGTTGTGGCCCATTACCTGTCAGCATGTCAAGAGTCAGCACTGTCTTTTCATTGGAAGGACAATACTACTTCTTCAAGACTGCGTGGAAATCCACTACTTCCGTGTGCATTTTCTTCTACTGCTCAGACTTTGAGAAAAACACTGCTATTTTACTGTGATGAACGATCAGGACTGTCTTTATGGACTGTCAGAAAATTTTAGCTTTTGACCAACATTGTATCGATAAGTGTGTGCATTTGATTTCTTTGTTATTGTAATTATGAAAAGTTTTTTCAAATCTGTATTGGCCACTGCCCAAAACAATTTGTAAAATTCTTTGTAGGGAGCATGGGGGCTATGTAAGTAGGCTGTTTGTTTTCTTATTGGCAACGTTACGTAGCGCTCTGTATGAAAATCACTGGCTGTGCTGTGTGCAGTCTATGGCTAGTTTGCATTGTTGTCTGCCTTTGTAGTGTTGGGCAGCGGCAGCTGGATGTGAACAGCGCGTAGCGTTGCGCAGTTGGAGGTGAGCCGCCAGCAGTGGTGGATGTGGGGAGAGAGATGGCGGAATTTTGAAATTTGTAAGACTGGATGTCATGAACTGCTATATATATTATGACTATTAAGGTAAATACATTGTTTGTTCTCTATTAAAATCTCATTTGCTAACTATGCCTATCAGTAGTTAGTGACTTCCGTGGTTTGAATCTTTTATTTAGCTGGCAGTAGTGACGCTCGCTGTATTTCAGTAGTTCGAGTAACGAAGATTTTTGTGAGGTAAGTGATTTGTGAAAGGTATAGGTTAATGTTAGTCAGGGCCATTCTTTTGTAGGGATTATTGAAAGTCAGATTGCGTTCCGATAAAAAAAAAAGTATTGTGTGTCAGTTTAAGCACAGTCTTGTATAATTGTTCTAAAGGGACGTTTCAAGACACTAGGGCCATTAGAAACATTTAACCACTAAATGTAGGGTTTCCTGCCCGAGACCCGGTCCGGAAAACAGCCTTAATGTCAAAACGGTTCAGGAGTCTTACTCTTCGCTACATACAAATAGCTGTGATCATCTCTCTGAGACACTTCGCAATCTACGTACTTGTGTAGGGTTCAAAAATGGCTCTGAGCACTATGGGACTTAACTGCTGTGGTCATCGGTTCCCTAGAACTTAGAACTACTTAAACCTAACTAACCTAAGGACATCACACACATCCATACCGGAGGGAGGATTCGAACCTGCGACCGTAACGGTCTCGCGGTTCCAGTTTGTAGCGCCTAGAACCGCTCGGCTAGTCCGGCCGGCTGTGTACAGGGAAGTGGAGTCAAAAGTGTTACGCCGCGAGAAGAGATTGGTATGCGATGAGTTCCTGATACAAAGATTAGCAGATGGCGTTAACTACGAACAAACTGAAAGGTACTAAATCATTTGACAACGTAATCGGTGAACAAATTTTTTTGCCTGTCACAACTGCCAAATGTCTACGAATATCTTTTCGGAGCGATTGAAAGTGAAATCCCCAGATAAATGAGGAGCATCATACAGATTTTCATCAGTCTCTAGGCGGTGAAGCTACAAGAAGGTGTCGTGTAACGCGGAGACTTCCGAGTGTTCCATTTCTTAAACAAGTCACGAAGCATGTTACTAACTGCAACGTAAGTCTCCCATATAATCGCGAAGATATTGTAAAATGGGAAAATTACACTGGGCGTAGAGAAGAAATATCTGTTTTCAACTTGCTGAGATTAAGACGGATTCAACCTTGCTGCGTTATTCTGAGTTATCCAGCCTTGTAGTGTTATTTCTATTCGAGAGAATTTTGGTATAATGTAAGCTTAGAGAGTGAGATGTGCTAGGCTAGTCCGTACAGTTAGGTGCAGCCACTGTGCCAGGGTGGCGAAGTGGTTAGCTCGTCTGCCAAATGAGCAGTAAGTGTGGGTTCGAATTTCAGCCTTCGTTGAACTTTTCATTCTTCGCTTCAGTCGCCATCTATACGTCATAGATGTTCGAGACATGAAAATAGCTACACCAGAAGGAAAGTCTCGTTGCAGCAGAATGGAAGGGTATGCTATTCTCAGGCTTCATGATGGAGAAGAACTCGAATTCACAACTTAAGTAGATACCCTCACAGCAGTGGTTCAAATGGCTCTGAGCACTATGGGACTCAACTTCTGAGGTCATTAGTCCCCTAGAACTTAGAACTAATTAAACCTAACTAACCTAAGGACATTACAAACATCCATGCCCGAGGCAGGATTCGAACCTGCGACCGTAGCGGTCTCGCGGTTCCAGACTGCAGCGCCGTTAACCGCACAGCCACTTCGGCCGGCCTCACAGCAGTGAAGCAACTTCAATCACTTAATAAAAGCAAGTCTTCTGCTCCAGATTCTATGTCAATTAAGTTCATTTCAGAATATGCTGATGCAATAGATCCATACTTAACAATCATATACAACCGTTCACTCGACGAAAGATCCATACCCAAAGACTGGAAAGTTGCACACATCACACCAATGTTCAAGAAAGGTAGTAGGAGTAATCCACTAAATTAGAAGCCCATATCATTAACGTCGATATGCAGCAGGATTTTTGAATATATTTTGTGTTCGAACATTATGAATTGCCTCGAAGAAAACGGTCTATTGACACACAGTCAACACAGATTTAGATAACATCGTTCTCGTGAAACACAATTAGCTCTTTACTCGCACGAAGTATTGAGTGCTATCGACAAGGGATTTCAAATTGATTCCGTATTTCTGGATTTCCGAAAGGCTTGTAACACTGTATCACTCAAGCGGTTTATAGCGAAATTGCCTGCCTATGGAGTATAGTCTCAGTTACGTGATTCGATTCGTGATTTTCTGTCAGAGAGGTCACAGTTCGTAGTAATCGACGGAAAGTCATCGAATAAAACAGAAGTGGTTTATGGCATTCCCCAAGGTTGTGTTATAGGCCCTTATCTGCTCCTTATCTAAATAAACGGTTTGAGAGACAATCTGAGCAGCCATCTTAGGTTTTTTGCAGATGACACTGGATTATCGATTAGTAAAGTCATCAGAAGATAAAAAAAATAATTGCGAAACGATACAGAAAAGATATATGTATTGTGCGAAAGTTGGTAATTGACATCAAATAACGAAAAGTGTGAGGTCATCCACATTCGTGCTAAAAGAAATCCGTTAAACTTCAGTTACACGATAAATCAGTCAAATATGAAGCCCATAAATTCAAATAAATACCTAGGAATTACAATTATGAACAACTTATATTGGAAGAAACACATAGAAAATGTTGTTTGGGAAGCTAAAGAAAAACTGCGTGTTATTGGCGGGACACCTAGGAAATGCAACAGATGTACTAAGGAGACTCCCTATACTACGCTTGTCCGTCCTCTTTTAGAATACTGCTGCGCGGTGTGGGATTCTTACCAGATAGAACTGACGGAGTACATCGAAAAAGTTCAAAGAAGGGCAGCAAGTTTTGCATTATAGCGAAATAGGGGAGAGAGTGTCACTGGGTCACTGAAATGATACAGGATTTGGGATGGACATCATTAAAACAAAGGCGTTTTTTGTTGCGGAGGAAGCTTCCCACGAAATTCCAATTACCAGCTTTCTCCTCCGAATGCGAAAATATTTTGTTGGCGCCGACCTACACAGGGAGAACCGATCACCACGATAAAATAACAGAAATCAGGGCTCGTACGGAAAGATATAGGCGTTCGTTCTTTCCGCGCGGTATACGAAACTGGCATAATAGAGAATCGTGAAAGTGATTCGATGAACCCTCTGCCACGCGCTTAAATGTGGTTTGTAGAGTATTCATGCAGTGTAGATGGAGTCGGAGTATATCTAAATACGCTAAGCGATTCCATTATCATTCACTCTCTAAGCTTGAATTTTGCTAATACTCTCTCGCATAAAAATGTGGCTACAGGACTGGATAAGTCAGAAGGTATGAGCGTTATACGGGATCTGCAAGGTTGTAGCTCCGACTCGATAGCGCTTCTTAATCTCAGGGAGTTTAAAACAGACTATTGTTTGTTACCCCACTGTAATTCTCTGATGTTATCGTCGCGATTATTGTGGAAGGCTTATGTTGTAGTAAGTAGGGTTTCTCGAAGTTGATGACAGGCAACAGAATTCGTTCACCGATCATGTAGGCAAATGATATAGTGTCTTTCAGTCTGTTCGTAGTTCCTGCATTGCATTTATTGCTGTTAAAGCAATCTTCTAATCTTTGTACCAGGAACTTACCATGTATCAGTGTCTTTTCGTGGCATAACACTTTTGACTTCACTTTCTTGCACACAACTGCGTAGTTTGCGAAGTGCCTCAGAGAGACGATTAGATATGCTTGTATGCAGTGAGCAATAAGGGTCCTGAAACGTCTGTTCCGAACCGGGTTTCGAACATAAAACCCTACCATGAGTCGTCAATGCTCTTACTGAACCAAGTATCTAGTCTCGATTCGGAACCTTGGAAGTTGATGTCTAGTCTCGATTCGATACCTTGAAAGTTTCTTGATAAATTACCCATCTATATAGCCCAGAATTTTCACACTCTGAAATCACGAATTTACCTTTGTAATACTCAGCATAGACACCCTATTGTCACATTCGATTAGTCGAGCCAAACTCTTTGAGTTATCTGTCTGAAACGCCACTGAACCGTGTTTCTACCTGTGACAAGCTTCTGCTCGCGGTAACCAATGTGCGAGCATAGTAGAACAGGCCATGTGTAGTGGTTAGCGCATCTGCCTGCTGAGCAGGAGACCTGGGTTCGAATCCTGTCCATGGTTCAAATTTACATTCATCGCTTCAGTCTGCATGTATACATCATGAAAGTAAATGTATACAGTTTCCTACGTCAGTACAGTACATGCCTCAGATTTAAGCTTCAGTGTGTGTTCTGCCAGAAATACTGACATAAGCTAACATAAACGGACACACTTTTAGAGTATGGAAGTATGAAAGATGGGGGCCATAAAAGTTATCATGACGAAAGCAAGAATTTTATAAGTTCAGCAAATGAAAATCATATTTTTTATCAATTAACATTAATGATACACTCTTTTACAAAACCAGTGAAACATCACTAGAAATAAGAGTCAATCGACAGACGAGTTTTGTTTCACGGTAATGACTTGAATGTTATTAATTGCAAGCTTGCAGATATTAAGTATACTACTGTGATAGGTGGACTGTAATCTGAATAAAATTTTTGAAATATTCTTTAAAACTGGATCCAGTTTCCAAAGTATTGCAGGAAAATGTAGGTTCCTGTGTATTATGAAAGTAAAGGAATGTCGACACAAGGGTTAATGATCAAAAGCTTGAGCTATATGTAACACAGGCGGCAAAGTTTCAGAGTTGTAGCGATAGTGATTATCTGAATCTTGCGCATACTGCAGTTCATACAGTTCCAGAAATGTTTCGGCTGTGGCTTGTCACTTCTACGCTATCCCCTGTTGGAACGTTACCAAGTCTGATTTTATCTGTAACAATTAGATTTTCAGGTATGTATAGGGGAGTATCATACTGCACATTGTACCTTGGAAATCAAAATTTACCATATTAAGTCTCGTAACAAGACAGTATCATTAACAAATGTAATAAATTATTTTATTATGCTTGATTTTTACTGCGCACAATAATTTGGTTGGAATTCATACAGCGGTCGTTACATCGTTCTTCCTCTGTCATGTTTCACACCTAAAACAGGCTGATATAGCAGCGATTACAACAGAAAACTATGTTGCGTGGTTGCACAGAATGCCCGGATATGGATCGACGCGTTCATGTTCGTATCAGCACATCACCGTCTCACACAGGATTACCTGTATAATTACCTAATTATCTCCAATATCTGATTTATAGCTCTCCTGTGGCCTGGGATCTGGGACAAACCGATTATTCCTCCCGCTCTCCCGAGGGACATTTTTGAATCGGAGATGATGTAATCTCTGTTCCTCTGTACAGGTCGCACAAGCGTTTGGAATAATTGCAGAATACTTTAGTACGTTCACGTTGCTCTTTTAACAGTTGATGCATAACTTTTGATGCGCCGTAAGTGTTCTGAATAACAGGGTCTAAAAGGAGGAATACATTTTCTCTGACTTCAGTTACTGTAACGCATTTGATCTGGAAATTGATGTTCTAGTTAATCGATATAACTATTTTTATGTCTTTTTTTATCCATCAGTGCACCAATTTTCTGTAGCTGTTGCAACACAGGAAGTCGTAAGTAATTTTCCTAGAGAACATAGCCTAATTGCAATCTTACTCCTACCCAAGTAAAGAAGAAAAATAATTTATAAAATAACGCAAACACCTATAGGTTACTAAAGTGGAGAGAATGTCCTCATTCCCAGTGCTGCAATCGTCTAAGCAAGTAGTTTCTATTCAGCAGAAATTTACTTCCCTGAAGGATCGATAGTTGTGGACCTGTAACATATTCCTTACACTGGAAATCGAACTTTTACTGTCCGAGACATTGTAGCATTAGGCAAGGGATAATATTTGTCGATTCTGTGACTTTTTTTAACGTTTAGGTTGTGGTTGTGTGATATACTGAAGAGGATATAATATACAGGGTGTTACAAAAAGGTACGGCCAAACTTTCAGGAAACATTCCTCACACACAAATAAGGAAAAGATATTATGTGGACATGCGTCCGGAAACGCTTAATTTCCATGTTAGAGCTCATTTTAGTTTCGTCAGTATGTTCTTCCACCTACGCTCAATGGAGCACGTTATCATGATTTCATACGGGATACTCTACCTGTGCTGCTAGAACATGTGCCTTTACAAGTGCGACACAACATGTGGTTCATGCACGATGGAGCTCCTGCACATTTCAGTCGAAGTGTTCGTACGCTTCTCAACAACAGATTCGGTGACCGATGGATTGGTAGAGGCGGACCAATTCCATGGCCTCCACTCTCTCCTGACCTCAACCCTCTTGACTTTCATTTATGGGGGCATTTGAGAGCTCTTGTCTACGTAACCCCGGTACCAAATGTAGAGACTTTCGTGCTCGTATTGTGGACGGCTGTGATACAGTACGCCATTCTCCAGGGCTGCAAAAGCGCATCATGGAGTCCATGCGATGGAGTGTGGATGCATGTATCCTCGCTAACGGAGGACATTTTGAACATTTCCTGTAACTAAGTGTTTGAAGTCACGCTGAAACGTTCTGTTGCTGTGTGTTTCCATTCCATGATTAATGTGATTTGAAGAGAAGTAATAAAATGAACTCTAACATGGAAAGTAAGCGTTTCTGGACGCATGTCCACATAGCATATTTTTTTCTTTGTGTGTCAGGAATGTTTCCGGAAAGTGTGGCCGTACCTTTTTGTAACACCCTGTATAGGGAACAAAAGAGCCCGCATTACTTTTGTCCTGTCTTTTATATTTGTCTAATGCGAGCTGATAATACCTTCGTTTGCCTTTAGCATTGTTATCCCTCATTCACTTCCTACCTTCGTAAAAAAGGAAAACTACAAAATTAGAGATGGAGATTTTAAATAAGGACAGTCCGACTGAGATTTGAACGATATAATTGCCGTAAAATGCGTTATTCGAGAACAATGCACGAGAAACCAATAACAACCAGCTAACCATTTATACAGTACAGGTGCTGAAATTATCGTAGTTGTTCTACTGGAATTGCGTTTAACTTGAATTGCGACTATTAATAAAATTTAAAACATTCGGTGTGTATTGAGATGTTTTATATCTATCTGTACACATTTCTGTATATATGTAATATGCAAATAGGTAAAGCTCACTAAATGGATGTATGAAACCTGACTAACAAAACAAAACAAAAAGAATCTGTAACCTACTAATGTAGAAGTTAGTAACATTCTCCTTAGAAGTAGCCAATAAGCGATTATACCGGTAAAGAAGGTTTGAAAATTACCAAGAAATGCTGTCTTTTAGTGTCGATAGTGCAACGATTGTTAAAGCTGTTAGTATGTAATAGAAGCTAACAGGCTCCTATAGAAATGGTAATTTAATATACTCGTTAAACTAATGAAACTTACAAGACGTCTACTGCTACCAAGACTAGCTTTTAAGTATGCTGACAGTTAATTAATGAGGAGAGCCCGTTGTAATTTGTAACTGTTTGAAGATCTGATTTGGTTCTTGCTGAGGGTAAAATCACCATTTGACAAAAAAAGAAAACGATATTGAAAGAAATACAAAAACCTAGTACTTATTGCAATCTTCTGCATTTGGCAGTTAAGAAGTCAGCGTTTAGAAACGTTTCTTATTTGCATATTTTATTATTTTATCTTTCTCGTTTCCTCTCCTTAAGTGTTGTTGCTAGGTAATAACAGTTTCTCAAAGCTTTGGAAATATTTTGCATTGACTTTGTAATCATTACCGGCAGTTTTCAAGTCACTGCTATAAACGGTAATACAAAAATTTGTATCGTTCCATAGGTTTCATAGATTAAGAAACAAGCCATTCCTGTATGTAAGCGATGAGAGCGTAAGATTAGTAACTACCATAATTGAATATCATTTGCAAAGCGTTCCCTCTAAAAACCTATTAACATGAGATTGCAGACTGTGAAGTCAATACGCAGTAGCTTATTAGAGTCTCGAATGATGAAGCTGCAGATATCACGACAGAGCTGTAATTAAATGTGATTGCAAGTGTTTTTCTCCTAAGCATACGCTAACCAGTTCCATACAGCTGCTAGGCAAGAAGTCGTACTCAGTGGAAGAACAATAAATATATCAGAATCGTCTGGCGTTAAACGAAGATTGCCGTGAAATGTCTTTATTGCAGGAACGTGGTGAAACTGTCTCTTAAAATCATTTTGTTTTCTCAGTCAACTTTTTTTAGTGTAACGTACGAAAAACGTTATTTTGTTCCTGTCATACTCTCTGCCATGCGAACTTCAGCGCACAACGGTACTATGTGTTCGTTTTTAAATGTCGTCGTATGTGTGGTATTACATTATTCCATAAGCGGTAGTAATAATAATAAAGTGCATTTCTGAATTTTAGTATTACAGCTGCTTTCATTCTTAGATAAGCAGAGCATCTGTAGCATACAGGGTGTCCAAGGAGGAATAATTATTCAGCGATAAAACAGGAACTTCCATTGGAAGCAAAAATATCTAATAAACATGACGTCTAAAATGAATACCCTGTAAGTAGGCTGTTTAGGTTTTTATGTTGGTAACACCGTGTAGCGCTCTATATGAGAATCACTGACTGTGCTGTGTGCAGTCTGTGGCTGGTTTACATTGTTGGAATAGTCGTCATTGTAGTGTTGGTCAGTTGGATGTGAACAGCGCGTAGCGTTGCGCAGTTGGAGGTGAGCCGCCAGCAGTGGTGGATGTGGGGAGAGAGATGGCGGAGTTTTGAGAGCGGATGATCTGGACGTGTTTCCATCAGAGAGAGTAAATTCGTAATACTGGATATCATGAACTGATATATATGTTATGACTTTTGAACACTATAAAGGTAAATACATTGTTTGTTCTCTATCAAAATCTTACATTTGCTAACTATGCCTATCAGTTGTTAGTGCCTTTAGTTGTTAGTATCTTTTATTTAGCTGGCAGTAGTGACGCTCGCTGTATTGCAGTAGTTTGAGTAACGAAGATTTTTGTGAGGTAAGTGATTCATGAAAGGTATAGGTTATTGTTAGTCAGGGCCATTCTTTTGTAGGGATTTTTCAAAGTCAGATCGCGTTGCGCCAAAAATAATGTGTGTCAGTTTAAGCACAGTCATTTATAATTTTTCTAAAGGAACGTTTCAACCTTCAGAGCCATGAGCACTTCTTCATCTTGGACATTGCAAAATAAATATCTTCTACTGCAAGCACCTCCCTTTCCATACTTTCATAGGTCGTAGTACGGACCACAACAGGAAAAAAAATCTCCGTTAAACATGGGCTCTAAAGTGGATACCTTCAGAACTAAGAGCACTTATTCATCTTTGTTGCTGTGAAAGACATCTCTTCCCTTAACAAGTGCTCATTGCTCTTAAAGTATGCATTTTAGAGTCCTGGTTTAAGGAATTTCTTTTCTTTTTGGTCCATAGTACCTCCTCTCAAAATATGAGGAGGAAAGAGCTTGCAGTAGAAGAGTTTTGCTTCACAGTATCAAAAATGAAGAAATGTTCATAATAGCTCTTAACCCTCGCAATGCCAAGGGAGAGGGTTTACTTTATGCCCACCTTTTTATAATGCCATAACTTAGTCATGTACTTTATACACTGCCGGAAAAAATAGTACACTCTTTTATCGACTGAAGATTTATTGTTCCAACAGTACATGTGGAGTACATGAATTGATTACTTTTAAAGACCAATAGTACAAACGGTTCTGAGGTACCAGGTGTGGTGTCACCGCCAGACACCACACTTGCTAGGTGGTAGCCTTTAAATCGGCCGCGGTCCGTTAGTATACGTTGGATCCGCGTGTCGCCTCTATCAGTGATTGCAGACCGAGCGACGCCACACGGCAGGTCTGGTCTAGAGAGAGACTACCTAGCACTCGCCCCAGTTGTAATGCCGACTTTGCTAGCATTGGTTCTCTGTCTACATACGCTCTCATTTGCAGAGACGACAGTTTAGCATAGCCTTCAGCTACGTCGTTTGCTGCGACCTAGTAAGGTGCCCTATTCAGTTACTATAAGAATTATCTTCAAGAATGTATTATGAACAGATAATATTGTGAATCATGTACCGTCGAGAGCGACGTTAATCATTAATGGATTAAAGTATCAAACTAATTATGTCCGCTTTCTGAATTCTCATTCCTTGTCATGTTCCAGACCTCACGTCAGTATAGTTCTCCCCTCCTCGCGCCACCCTGCGTGATCTAAAACGCGTGCATTTCGGCCTCCACTCGTAACACGGTGTTGGCTCTTCTGCTAACACAAAACCAGGTACTGAAAAACGCTAAAACACCCACATTAGTACCTGGTGTAATCTCCAAGGGTGCCAACGCAAACACTGACTCTGGCATCCACTCGATCGTAGAGATGGTGAATACTGTCGTGGGATACGATATTCCACGCCTGCTGGATCGCTTCAAGTAATTACGTAGGAGATGTTGGTTGATAAGTCGCACGAGTAACTTCTCGTCCCATCAAGTCCGGAGATCGTGCTGGGCAGGGAAGTTGCTTTACGTCTAGCAAAGTGCGCTTGGATTAACAGGTAGTATGTGGGCGAGCAGTGTCCTGTTGGAATAGCACATCATCTTCCTGTTGCAAGAACGGAACAAGAACGGGTCTAACAAAATTCTGCGCATATCGAGGCCTGACTAGCGTCCCGTACAGAAACACCAAACGCGAACGAGCATTGTAGCTTATCGCATCCCAGACCATAAGGAGCTACGAGCAGGCGCTCAAAAGGCCTATGTCGTAGGAGCAGCCGATCATCACTTGCGTGGAGACAGAATCTGCTTCCATCGGCGAAGACCAGGGTGCCGAGGCAGAATCTGCTTCCATCGCCGACGACCAGGGTGCGCCATTCCACCTTCCAAGTGACTCGCTGACGGCACCAATCGAGCCATGCACGTTGATGCTGCGGATTGCGCACTCACAACTAATAACCGGCTCTCAACAATTCTTGTTGACACGTGTGCGCTCACAGGCCCTTGTACCTGTGCTGTGGTAGCCGTACGACCTGCCACAGCTGCCCTTACTATAAGACGATCCTAACGAGCGCCTGTGCTGCGTGGACGTCGAGAATCTTGTCTACAGGTGTTAGAATGTTCACGTGACCACTGATACCAGCACCGTTGCACAACTGTACGTCCAAATCGTGTGGAAATTCTCCGAAAGGACTATCCCGTCATTCGAAAGGTCACAGTTTGACCCGTTTCAAACAGGCTCACTTGGTTGTAGGAAGTGCATGATTCAAATGTTGCAGCATAGTGAGCATTAAGGCTGCGAGCATTCCCTGTTAAAGTGCAGACACAGATGGCGCCCTGTTGGCTAAGGCATCTGTTGGCGGACCATGTAGAAACCATTATCAGTACTATTCCCCAGCTGACATATACTGTCATCGGATCAAAATCGAGACTATCTTTCCAGGTGTGCGAATTTTTTCTAGGAATGTATTCTAAAATTTAAAAAAATATTTAATGTTTTTAATGATTTCTTACACCAGATTCCGTAATTGTTTTGAACTTTTCAGTTAATTTTGTTGTGTACTGTTTCGTACACAATGGTAAGGAGAGGTGCGCTGCAGAATGTTGCAGCAGCTATTGTAGGGAAACTGGACAGGAGCGGAAATGAATACCGAACACATAAATATAGTAAACAGACGTTTTACGTATATTGTAGTTATCGCCAAGCTTTACAAAGTACATGTACAATAGAAACAAACAGCAATAAATTCCATATATTGCAAGAAACAAAAAAGTGCCATGTAGTGTGAGGCTCGCACCACTAATGAGTGAGTGAACTGTCCAAAGTTGACTATGGCAGAAGACCTACATCGTGGCGGCAGAGGGTGCTATAGCCAAGAGCAGCTGAAGGCTTAGCGGGAGCGCGTCATCAGATCTGCTGGGTCCCCACGCGACCATTGTCGGTGTCTGTCGGCAAGCGCGTTTCCGCTGCGAACTGCGAGGCGACGGTGAGGGTAGTATTAATCTATGATACATAAAATGTAACCCAAAAATTTATGTCTTAGTAGCAAATATGATTTTTCGTAACAAATGTTGTATTGTTATTTTCAAATTGAAGACTTGTTAAACATCTATTTACCTTTGAAAAGTATGTTGTGAATAAAACTTAAGGACAGTTACCTAAATCTGTATTTTAAAAAATTGTCGTGCTCATTAAGAACACCCTCTCCCTCTGTGTACAGTTCACAGAAAATGCGTTGGTACTGCTAAAATAATTGTGATACAAGGTATTTTCAGGTCCTGATTCTTTCTTATATGCACCTATCTATTTGAAAAGGATATTGTTAATAAAATAAACAATCACAGACATTTCTTTTGTATTTATTTATTTATTTTTTGTGGTAGTACGTTATGAAAAATAGGTTGGTTAATGAATGCATTTTAGATTACTGTAATTTTTTGCTTCGAATAATCGTTCCTGTTATGTTCCTGAATATCAACCATTCCTCCTTGGACAACTTGTATATTATAGATACTCTGCTCATGTAAGAATGGAAATAATTATAATGCTAAAATTCAGAGACAGTGGAAATGAAGATTATTATTCTTGTCACATCCCATGATAGTTTAAGACGAATACATAGACCACTGGCTTCTAATTTTCGCATGGAGGAAAATATTTAAAAATGATAATTAAATCAAGACCCTGTGCTGTCGGCAGTCGTTGATATACATCAACGGGGATAGTAGAAATTGTGTGGCCCGGCCGGGATTCGAACCCGGGATCTCCTTCTTACATGGCATGCGCTCTGTCCATCAGAGAAACCGAGGGCACAGAGGATAGTGCGACTGCACGGATTTATCCCTTGCACGCTCCCCGTGAGACCCACATTTCCATCTTAATGTCCACACACTACATTCGTAGTGCCCCTGCCCATTACACTCATTACTCGCGGCAGACAATCTTACCGAGTCCCGTAAGAGTTCGGGCAATACGTCTGCATCCTCACAGAAGAAGAAGGTCAACGGCCGGTTAGCCTTAACTGTATGAAGATGGTATCGTTCTTTCGGACACGTCCGAAAGATCAGAAACCATGTACCATCTTCATATAGGTATTTAAAAGGGTTTGCTACCGGAATAAAATAATGTTCGTCGTACCTCACACTAAAAATAGTCGACTGAGAAAAAAATAATTTTAAGAGGCAGCTTCAAAACTTCACTGCAATTTATATAAGTTGGCTATTATGAGAACAGTATAATCGGTAGAGAAGAAACTGAAGCTTCGGAAAAAATTGTATTATCACGCGAAAAACTAACGCTCGTGAAAATGCCGAAAAATACAAAGATAAATGCTATATACAGGGTGTTAAAAAAAGGTACGGCCAAACCTTCAGGAAACATTCCTCACGCACAAATAAAGAAAAGGTGTTATGTAGACGTGTGTCCGGAAACGCTTAATTTCCATGTTAGAGCTCATTTTAGTTTCGTCAGTATGTACTGTACTTCCTCGATTCACCGCCAGTTGGCCCAATTGAAGGAAGGTAATGTTGACATGGGTGCTTGTGTTGACATGTGACTCATTGCTCTACAGTACTAACATCAAGCACATCAGTACGTAGCATCAACAGGTTAGTGTTCATCACGAACGTGGTTTTGCTGTCAGTGCAATGTTTACAAATGCGGTGCTGGCGGATGCCCATTTGCTGTATGGATTAGCACGGGGCAATAGCCGTGGCGCGGTACGTTTGTATCGAGACAGATTTCCAGAACGAAGGTGTCCCGACAGGAAGACGTTCGAAGCAATTGATCGGCGTCTTAGGGAGTACAGAACATTCCAGCCTATGACTCGCGACTGGGGAAGACCTAGAACGACGAGGACACCTGCAATGGACGAGGCAATTCTTCGTGCAGTTGACGATAACCCTAATGTCAGCGTCAGAGAAGTTGCTGCTGTTCAAGGTAACGTTGACCACGTCACCGTATGGAGAGTGCTACGGGAGAACCAGTAGTTTCTGTACCATGTACAGCTTGTGCAGGCACTATCAGCAGCTGATTGGCCTCCACGGGTACACTTCTGCGAATGGTTCATCCAAAAATGTGTCAATCCTCATTTCAGTGCAAATGTTCTCTTTACGGATGAGGCTTCGTTCCAACGTGATCAAATTGTAAATTTTCACAATCAACATGTGTGGGCTGACGAGAATCCGCACGAAATTGTGCAATCACGTCATCAACACAGATTTTCTGTGAACATTTGGGCAGGCATTGTTGGTGACATTGTAGCATTAGGCAAGGGATAATATTTGTCGATTCTGTGACTTTTTTTAACGTTTGGGTTGTGGCTGTGTGATATACTGAAGAGAATATGAGTAATATAATGCGAAATGCGTATACGGGTGAAGTTGCGGGCAAAAACCTAATAGGTAAATACATAAATAGTCTATCCGCCAGCTCCACACAAGGTTTAGTGTTTCACCGTTGAGCCAGTAGGCCTGCCAAAGGAACGATCGCGAACTACTAGTAGCTCACAGGGACGTTTAGAGTAAGTCGATGCAACGTCCTTGTTGGCTGACCTGTATTGCTCCACTTTGAAGGCAATCACGAAAACAACTGCTTGTTTCCCCCGCGAAGCTGCTGATGTCAGTCAAAACTGCTACGTTATCAGCCTCAAAATCGATTGCTTGCGCGTGAGGTCGTGCTCATTATGTTTCTCGTGTATGTCAGATATTTGGTAAATTTACGCGCTGATACAAAGCTAGGTTCGTTTTAATGGTTTATTGTTCGAGGAAAGAGCAAAAAAACTTGTCACTTTCAATCGGATATTTCTGCATAGAATACGAAAGCGTATGAAGATGGTGGATAAATCAAAAATTTGTAAAAGCCGCAAATTCATTGCCTAATAGTTTCCAAAATAAAACTGAGATAATCTCTGCTTTCGAAGTCCGCAGCTCGTGGCCGTGCGGTAGCGTTCTCGCATCCCGCGCCCGGGTTCCCGGGTTCGATTCCCGGCGGGGTCAGGGATTATCTCTGAGTCGTGATGACTGGGTGTTGTGTGATGTCCTTAGGTTAGTTAGGTTTAAGTAGTTCTAAGTTCTAGGGACTGATGACCTCAGATGTTGAGTCCCATAGTGCTCGGAGCCATTTGAACCATCAGCCTTCATTTTCTGACTTTCAACGTCCTCTCTAGTCACATGGAATAAAACCGCGCAGATTCAGTTGCCAACGACAGTCTTTTTCTCGAAACGACAGTCTGTTGTTGACAATATTAAAAGTGTTATCAGATGAAACTTCAGGGCGAAATTCTTATGTAAAACACTATCAGTCACTGTATGGAAAGTTTTAAGTATGAACAATGTCATGAAAAAGATCATAACAAAGTAAGAGCATATTTAATTCAGAGGCGTTTGTTCAGAGCACTGACAGATGAACTGCAAGGCGTTTCACAATGTTTTGGCGATTTAAAATTTGGATAACGCACGCTGAAAACGTACAGTGACGGTGGCACCGTCTATTAGTAGTGTGAAGCGTAAAGTTTAATCCCTAATACAGGACAGTAATCATGTCGTTTTGGTAGACGCAACATACTACGATCGCGGTGGGGTGCTATTTTCGCTACAGCGAGTCTATCGTGCGCGTACAACGTTCCTTTCCTAAACATTTCAAGATTCAGGCATTTTATCCGATTTCTGCACGCGGAACAGCGCTCAACTGGATAATATTTCGCTCAACTGCCAGTGCATAGAATTGAAGGTCAAAAAATGGTTCAAATGGCTCTGAGCACTATGGAACTTAACTCCTCTGGTCATCAGTCCCCTAGAACTCAGAACTACTTAAACATAACTAACCTAAGGACATCACACACATCCATGCCCGAGACAGGATTCGAACCTGCGACCGTAGCAGTCACGCGGTTCCAGACTGTAGTGCCTAGAACCGCACGCCACTCCGGCCTTCAATTGAAGGTCAACCAGCCCACCGAAACCCGCCTCGCTCTAATGATTTAACCGTATCAGACTTTTACCTACAACAGTTAAAGAATGGAATTAGCGATGAAATTTCCAGAATTCCTCCAGCAGTAGCGAAAGATGAGGTCAAAATCTGGATGAAACGTCTCGAGTATTGTGTAGCCACAAATGGTCATTTGTCCGATGTAGTATTTCATAAGCAAACTTGAATAAATTTAGGCCTTGTATAAAATGTTCAAATTTGTTTCACGACCAATTTGTTTGTTTTTATCACGTCTGATATCGGCGAAGCATTGTGAAACAACCAGTAGAGTGCCTGTGTTATGATCTACTGCACCGTACGGAAGTTCGGTGGGTTGGGGGAGTTAGAATTTTACTACGATTTAAAGAGTTGCTTCCTGCTTTAGGATTGTTTTTGAAAGAGCGAGGCAAATACTTCCGTGAACTAGAAGGGCCAATTTGGCTGCAGGATTTTGGTTTTCTCACAGACCTCACCCGTTTTTTAAACATTCTTAACTTGCTGCTTCAGGGCTTTGGCGGAACAGTTCCAAATGTAGCTACTTTCTTAGAAAACCTGAAATTGCGGAAAAAAGTCTAATCCATGATGAACACAAACACTCTTCCTGTTTGAAACAAACGCTTGATAAAGCAAGGCTCTCCAGCGCCTCCTAACAAAACTAAACAGTAAGTTGAAACTGTAGCATATTTGAGAAGTCTATTCAAAAACCAAGATTTCAAAGTCATTTCAGGTATTGCATAGTTTGTCAAATTGCCTTTTATATTGATGCTGAAGAGTTCTCTGCTTGTGTCATGGAACATTTATATTTTCAAGGAGAAAATGCTACAGTGCAGTTGAAACTAACTGATTTTGAAAATGATTTATTTTTGTAAATACTTTCACATCACTTTTAAAATATTTGGCCTCTTGTTCCTAAAGAAAGTACCAAATTTTGGTTCAGGACGGTCTCTACGTGAAAGCAAGGTTAAGTTCTACGTATTTGTGTTAGGTCTCCATTCGGTATGAAATTTATAAACAAAAAGTACGCAAACCTATGGAAATGGCAGCCACTGTCCACTTTCCCAACATTAAAAAACTTGTTTGTGACAAATAAGTGTCCTATCCTTCTCATTACACTTACTAAGTCTACTAAAAAAATTTCTTGTTTCATTTGAGATTTATTACCAACTAAGTTCAATTTTTTTTATGCACAATTAGATTACTTTTTCTGATGTACAGTTTAGTTAAAATTCATTTCATATTTATTAGAAATGTAAGTTTATAAGCAATAAACAAGTGTAAGATTTTCAGAAAAGTTCTTATTTCTGCTCTAGTTTCTTTTGACAGCACACAGTAGTCTTGAAAGACGATGCAGTAGCTCAGAAGCTTCATAAATTTGGCGACCACTGCTGTGGACGAAGCTGCATGGCTACGAGAACAAGATAGCGATAATATCAAGCTGTTGTTACATTACGTAGTCCGGAAACCACACGTCTATGATCGCAATCCTGTTTCATACACTAGTTCCACAAAGACATGACCGACTTTTCAACAAGCCTTCTACATATCGAAATTTTCCTTTCTTCCTTTCTTTGTTTCTATCTTCATTTCATAAACTTTTTGACTGGTTTGATAGTGTCATCCGTCTTTTTCTTTCATGTGCAACCGTCATTATCTCTACACAACCCCTACACCAAAGACATTACAGACAGTTCTGCCTATTCTTATCCATGTGTCCCCCACTATCAGTCACTTCTATTACTTCTCCGAGTAAGGCTAACTCTTTTGGATGCCATGGCGTATGTGCCACTAACATCTTCTGGTAAGGAGTTTGTGATATTTTCTTAGTATTTGGCCATGTACTGAGAACTGACAAATCTGAAACGTGATACTTTTTTTGGGAGACAGTCATTTCCAGCATAATAATCCGGTAATGGAGACTGCAACGTTCCAGCACGTATATAAACTCTATTGCGTGACGTAAACTGATAAGTCAAAACATTATGACCACTGTCCAGCGCCACAAGTACAGAAGACGAACGGGGGATCACCCTAGCAAAGATATGGACTTCAAATGGGGAAATCCATTGAGATAAGCGAATTTGACGAAGGACTGGTTATTATTATGCAGAGCCTGTGTACGAGTATCTCGAAAACGGAGAAGCTCGTCGAATTTTTACGTGGTGCAGTTGTGAGCATTTACGGAAAGATGTAAGAGGACAGTAAAACTACCAGTAGACGCTAAATTATTGGACGTCCACGGCTCTTCACTGAACATTGAGTTTGGAAGCTTGTCTGCTCTATAAAGTAGGATAGAGGGTGATCTGTGGCATCTCTGACGAAAGAGCACAATGCTAATGCATGCACAAGTGTTCCGGAGCACACCGTTCATCATGCATTGTTGAACATGGAGCTCCACAGCAGACCACCCCCACGTGTTCACATATTGACCCAACGACATCGTCAATTACGACTGGAGTGGGCACGGGACCATCGGGATTCAGCCATCGGTCAATGGAAACGTGTCGGCTCTTCGTATGACTCACATTTTTGCCATACTAAGTCAATGGTCGTCTCCACGAACGCCGTCGTCCGAATGAACGGCGGCTCTAAACGTCCAGCGCGCTGTGGACGCAGGCTGGTGGAAGCATTATTATAGTACCGGAGACATACCCCTGCGCTTGGATGGGATCTGCGGTAGTAATCTAAGACATGGTGACAACTGCGAACTACCTTCATGCGTCATGGTGGGAGCAGTATTACGCTATGGAGACATACCCCTGGGCTTGCACGGGACTTGTGGAAGTAATCGAAGACACGCTAAGAACTGAGAACCACCAGCATCCCTTCATGCTTCATGTCTTCCCCGACGGCGATATCGTCTTTCAGCAGAATAATTGTTCCTGTCTCTGAGCCAGAACCGTGCTACAGTGGTTTGAGGAGCATTATAATGAACTCACGTTGATGTCTCGGCGACCAAATTCGCCTGACGTAAATCCTAAGTAACCCATCTGGGACGCTATCGAGCAGACCTTTATTTTGCGAAATCTTGACCTGCGCGTAGACATCTAATGCCACATATCTCCATAATCCTAACAATAAACTGTCGGATCCCCGATGCGCACAATCAGTTATTTATTTCGTTCTCCGACGGACAAACAAGCTATTAAGCAGGTTGTCGTAATGCTTTGGCCCATCAATGTATACTGTGTTGCTAACCCGTACTATGTGCATGGTCAGACAAGCGAAACGACTATGAAATTCGGTTATTGTCTCCTATTGGGTGTCCAGAGCATTCCCTTTTACGGGAACGTCACCTTTTACGGCCTCTGACTGTCCATCATCCCCGAAGAGAGACTGCAGATCAGCCTGACAGGAGGGAGTGGAGACGTTTTGAGGGTGTACATGCATGAATATATACGTACACAGTGCAGGGGACTGTGTTTCACAGTCGTATTTGATAATTTTTTTAATGATTTATCATAAAATCGTGCCACTTGTGGTATGAAACTACGGACACAAATGCATTGTTGTTGTATTATACCATTTGTTTGATCCTATACCTTGCTGTTACTAAAGAACCATAGGAAATCACTTAGCGATTTTTGCTTTACTGAGTGTACTTCTCGTACTAATAACTTTCGGTTCTTTGCTTGTTTTTGAGGAAGAATTAATTAATGAGCACAAAAGCAGGAACAGATAATGATCACAGTTGTGGTAATTTATAAGGGAACGTGAAAGTTGAAATAAGAATTCTGCAAATAAAAGAGTTATATCATACAGAACCACGTCTAATATTCACAACGCAGTCAAGCTTAATGAATTTGCAATTTTACCTCTCTCTACGAAACTATATCTGTGCTCGCTTCCGACCTGTAAACAGGACTATCGCACACACATAATAGTATACTGCCAGCTTCCTTCCATAACAGGTTTCAAAGTACTGTTAAGTATTACTTTCTGAGCATTAATGATACCAATAATCACAATTCGGATCACAAATTTGATATAAATGTCTAAGGTGACTTACGAAGTTCCACGCTAGGTGGCAGTTCGCATTTTGATGTACAAACGTTTCACTTATGGTCAAAATTACTATTACCTCGCAAAGTAGTCTTAAAAAAGATCACCGAATGAATGAAATAAAAAATATAGGTGCTCGCCTTTAATTTTACTATTACAGATGGAATCACTAGCATCCATCATGTATTTGAAAATAACTATTTAGAATTACTTAAGACTGGAAAAGTACGTGAATCTAGCTGTGTAGCAGGGAGATGCCTGACTGAAATTTATCCGAAGGAGACCTCTTATCCATCTCTTAGATTTTATTACTCTGTCTGATGCTCTTAGCAAATTACATTAATACATATCCTGAAGTTGGGTCAAAGAAGGGCTACAAAATTCGTCATTGATTTCTTGTGCTAGCACAAGAGCGTGGCAGAACGGCTTATCAAATTTCAACGAATGGAATTCTGATCCTCGCGATCGGTCAGATGGAATCTGCAAATTTTACCGTGAAGAAGGGTAAAGGATTAGTCTACTTCAATAACTACGGAATGTACTGCATACAATTTCGGCACGCTACCCACTGTTTCACATACGATGACTGGCACTGGCTATGTGAAATATGGTAGTACACTCACTGCGGAAATAGATTGAACGATACTACCTTGAACCAACAACTGAAACTGGACATATTTGTTAGCTAGCCCATACATTTCAGAAACGCTGATGGAGGTTGAGTCCTAGAGATAAGAAGATTGCCATACAGCGCCTAAATTGCTGAAGCTCTTCAACACGATGTTGAGGGCCAAGGATGCTACGATGTACCCCATATTATCGTGAATACACTGCACGTGGAACGTGATGCCTGTGTGACTTTTTACTTATTATATTCTGTCGCACTTCCATTAAAACCAGTTATGGTACGATGAAATGACTAACCGATCTTTGATAATATGAAATGACTGATTCCCAATCCAAAAACCCGAAACCCAAAGTCCACTACCAGACAGCTATACGAAACTGTATAAATGTCTACATATACAAACGCTTTATGTAGTTACTATGATTTTTACGAACATCTTAAAAAGGTAAGCAATGTAAACAATTATTTGTACTTTGTTTTTGTAATGTATGTTCCAAAGTTGATTTTGTATGAATAGATCGATATACGATAGTGTTTTCCATGCTACACGTTGTTATAGGTAAGTCTTTGTTCTTGTCCATTACGAGTGTGGAGTACGAGGTACGTACGTGTTGAGTTAGCGTGAAACTTGAACTTAATTGTATTGCGAAGTAAAATAACTAAAAATATAACCATTCAACAACAGAAACTCCTATATTCATACCATTTAAGAAAATGAAGCCGAGGATTCCCTACACCAGTAAATGACGTTGCATTTCAGAATCTAGCATGGACTTGAATTAGGAAACTACAGTTTTCTACAACGACGAAAAACAATAACAGATGGGTACTATGAAAACTGCTTATTTAAATTCTGCCTTTGCTACTTCTCTCTGCACTCTGTCACTCAGTGCTGTGAAATTGAGACCAGACGCTCAAATTTAAACTTACTTCAAGAATAATGATCGACTTGGGGTTATAAGAGAGTGGTGACGATTAGACACTGGAGAAACATTTCCCATTACAGCCATCTCGGTGCAGCTAAAAAGTCAATCAGTAAAGCAGTTCTAGTGACGCAATCGGGGTTGGAAAGCATTTTCTGCTGGTAAAACTGCACACTGCACGAGCAAGATTCGAATAAAAAATGGTTCAAATGGCTCTGAGCACTATGAGACTTAACATCGATGGTCATCAGTCCCCTAGAACTTAGAACTACTTAAACCTAACTATCCTAAGGACGTCACACAACACCCAGTCATCACGAGGCAGAGAAAATCCCTGACCCCGCCGGGAATCGAACCCGGGAACCCGGGACGGATTCGAATAAGACAGAGAGACTAAACAGTATCATATTAGGAGACAGACGGCGCTTAAGGGAGAATTCAGTGCGATAGCGACTGTCTTGTGAAGGAAGGTGCACGACGGCACGCCATAAGGCGTTAGGGACCACACAAGACGTCAGGCAGAACGAATTGCGCACGGCGGAATTACATTGCTTTTATACGGTGACACCAGCCAAGTGCTGCCATTAGCGCATCGTAGGACAAGATATGACCAGTTAATTGCCTACTGAGGAATCCTGAGTACAAGAAACAGCATCATATGTATGTCTTCGGCCTTGGTCAAGAGGCCACTGGAATAAACAAGAGTCTGAGATTTGTTAACTGACCAGTACATACAAGATTCATGAAGTGTTGCCAACACACATAATTTACGCCAAGCAGCTGCCTTACATCGAGATCCATCTTCTCCGATCGGTAAACAGACGCCACTAACAAGCGACGACGACGTCTGACTGTATGCAAGAGCAACATACGATTCACCAGATAACACTGAGTGACCGCAAGTGATGGAAAGGAAATGAATGTGACGTTAACCCTTTCACTCATGAGTGCGCCATAATAATGCTGTCGGGACGCTCCACAAGACAGCACCCGCCGTGCTGACACGATATTCCACCTACCGCCTGCTACGCTGAGTCGCTATCGTCGCAGGTTCTTCTCTATTCATTCTCATCAATAACTTCTGAAAAAAACTGTACTCTGAATATTCTTCGTTTCTGAAATTCCCAAAACTAGATGACAATACGCAGAACGACAAAAAATGGTTCAAATGGCTCTGAGCGCTATGGGACTTAATTTCTGAGGTCATCAGTCCCCTAGAACTTAGAACTACTTAAACCTAACTAACCAAAGGACATCACACACATCCATGCCCGAGGCAGGATGCGAGCATGCGACCGTAGCGGTCGCGCGGTTCCAGACTGTAGCGCCTAGAACCGCTCGGCCACCCCGGCCGGCAAGAACCACATTTCGGGATATTGTCTTGTGTGATATATTTCACAACAAAGCACAGCACACAGTCAAACAGTCCTTTCGTTTTTTTAATCTCGCTACATCTGCATGCAAGACGTGTTGTTTTCCTGACAATTCAGCGGTGCTTGGAAGTGCCTTTCTCGAAGCCGCAATGTATTTTCCTCCTCTAATTGACGGCCTCCGTACACGTCTAAGGAGTGAAAAAACAGACACACACAGTACTCCGATGAAAGGTTTGGGCTTGGCGACTGCCTGATGAACGCTACCTACCATCAAGTGTAGGGCCAACAGTGAAGAATGGAGGTGGTGGTGTTACGGTACGGGGATGTTTTTCGTGGTTAAGATGTGGTCCCATTATTCCGCATAAAAAAACGGTGAATGCGAAAGTATATGAACACGTTTCACAGCATTGTGTACTGTATACCGTAGACGAACAGTTCAGAGACGATTATTGTATTAGCATTACAATGTACGCTGTTATCAAGCAGCAGCTGAGAGGCAGTAGTTTTGAACAATAACTTTTCTAAAGCGGGCAGTATTTACACGAACGCAGTGGAAAATCTTTGGGAAGAGTTTGAACGTCGATTCGCTACACATCCCAGCGTCCAACATCATTACGTTGGCCGGCCAGTGTGGCCGTGTGGTTCTAGGCGCTACAGTCTGGAACCGAGCGACCGCTACGGTCGCACGTTCGAATCCTGCCTCGGGCATGGATGTGTGTGATGTCCTTAGGTTGGTTAGGTTTAATTAGTTCTAAGTTCTAGGCGACTTATGACCTCAGAAGTTAAGTCGCATAGTGCTCAGAGCCATCATTACGTTGCGAAATTTGAAACTTTCCCAGCATAAAGACTGTTTCATAATATTTCGGGAGAAATGCCAGATATCTGCAAACTGCTGTCAGGATATTTCGATGCAAAGTCTTCGGGCCATATTCAGGTGAATAGTGATGAAAATGCACTGAGCTCCGATATTTAAGAGCCCACCTGCACATTCGCGGTGTATACGCAGTAGGCGTTACGTATGCGCTGCAAGAGTGCCTGCTCTTCTGCTGCGAGTCTGCACCGCATGTCCTCTCTGGTGAAAGCTCGCCTTATCGTCACGAAATCGATTGTCTTCGTAGGGTGATATCGCACAACGATGTCGACTGCCCAGAGCATGAAGCTGTTCTATGACAGAATTCTATGCAGAATTTAACTTGAAACAGTCGTGTCAACTAATAAGAGATTCCGACAGTAGTATTTCCAATGATTGATTGATGATGGAGCACCAGAAGTTTGCTATATGGGTCACAATTTTTATCTCGTTGGTTTTAATCAAATGACTAGTAAAAATGCAGTATTCGGCTATAGCGGCGTGTGGCTTGGAGGAGGCGAGTATGTCGCAGATATTCCACTATTCAATCCTACACCGTGCGCGTCGTTTGCCCGACGTAGGATCTGCCGTATTCGCACGGAATCCTATAAACACCTACCTTGGACAGCTCTAAGAGATCCTAAGAGCTCAAACAGATCCTAATAGCAAGACCCTAAGCTGTCGACAGGCGTTGATGTACATAAACGAGGACAGTTGAAAATGTGTACCCTGACCGTGACTCGAACCCGGGATCTCTTGCTTACATGGCAGACGCTCTATCCATCTGAGCCACCGAGGGCACAAGGGATAGAGGAACTGCCAGGGATTTATCCCTTGCACGCTCCCTGTGAGACCCACATTCCCAATTAAAGTCCACACACTACATTCGTAGTGCCCGTGCCCATTACACTCATGGGCAGACATGTCTGAAAAAACAGATACCATCTTCATATATTTCCAGTATATGGTGGATAGGAAGTCGTTTTATAGGTCTCATCCTCTTCCTTGTTCTATAGTTTGTGGGCCTGCAGCGCTCTCTGTACTTGCTCAGACGAAGTTCCATTGTTCAGATGTTCGAGATGTTCGACTTCCGTTAGCAGGCTATTAGCATCTGGAATGATATGGGCGCTGTGGATTACAGTCTTCAGGTTGTTAGTGCCGGATGGTGGCAACTAGTGGCTTGTAAATACAAGTTCGTGTAAATGGGCTTTAGAAACACCGAATGCCCAAGTATGCTATCGCTCTTATGTCGCATCAAAGCGTCTAAAACGGCCATCTTTTTCCATCTCCACAGTAAATTTCATGTTTTCGTGTATGGAATTCAGATGTTGGAAGAACTCTTGGAGAATGTGCAGACCATGAGGCCCAACTATAAAAGTTTATTCAACGTATCGCCACTACTATTGAGAGGTGGCATGAGCCCCCTCTCATATTTCTATCTTACGATTTTCCTCTCTAATTGCATGCAGTGAAAAGTCGCTATTCCTTCACACGCGGACTTCCCACGCAGCGTCTCTCGTCACCCGGGTGGTCCGGTGACAGGCGGGCTCTGCTGATCTGGAAAGGGTTAAGCTGACGGGTATGAGGAAGTCGAGTGAATGCTTTGCAGACGCCGACATTGTCAAAAGACACGCCCAGAGGGGTCTGAAGTAGCGGCTGGGCTAGAGGTTCCGTTACTTCGCAGAAACTTAGCGAAAACACTTTCTGGTGGGCTACCAGCGAGGCGTGGGAATGACTTGTGTACCCAGGCAGTTGTGGCGGGAAAATTCCCGCGCTTTCTGCAAAATAGTAACTGTGATTGGCTTGCTCAGGGCATAGCTCCGTGACGTAGCAAAATCAGCGCAGAAATTGGCGCCAAGAATCTCCATTGGTAGAATGGTAGTGCTCTGGCAATAGAGTGGAATTTTCCGCCGGTTTTCGAGTTGCTGATTGGAACGTTTAACCACGGCCACTGTCGTGGGGGTGGGAATGTTGTGTGTTCTGCCTGTACGGGTGCTCTAGGTAGTCGGCTCTCGCCTTTCAGTCGAGGACGTCGAAGCAACCAGCCATCGCCTCTGGTACGCCAAATCGTGTTCTTGCAGTTAAGAAGACAGATTGGTAAGGTATGTCCGCAGCACCGGTAGACAGGGATTTTCCTAGGTGATAATCAGAGCTCAGCAGAGCGCGCCTGTTTGTCTTTTTCTAACTTTGTTCTGTCTTGGGTAGCAGCAATTAATGTTGGGTTGGCTATGTGTTTTCTCTTAAGATTTGAGTTGCAAGGAATTGGCTCCACACACCACTTCGTCATAATCCTCACAATCTAGTTTAGGGACAACTTCACATTCACAGCGTTTGTTTGAGTATCCAATTTGAGCCAATTTGATGTATTGTAAGTGTTTCATGTGTTTTTGTTTATTATTTTGTGTTTAGTCTTAATAAATCATATTGTTATTTTGGACAGAATTTTCATTCTGTTAATCGGTAGAGCAACCCTATGATTCCTTCGTTTATTTAACTTATTTATCAAATTAAATTATTGCAGGTGCCAAACTCTCTTCTACTCCACTGGCAGGGTTGATTAGAGTCAGTCCGCGTATTTTTTTAATCCTTGTGCAACAGCAAAAGTCGGAGTTAGAATAGGGGGGGGGGGGGTTAGAGCATCATTTACATATGTAGATTGTAGAAGAATTTAGTGTTAAATACACTGCTAGCCCCGGCACCTCGCACTATTGGTTGTAAAATAGTGGAGGCGAGTGCTCGCTCCTCAGTATCTTCCCTAAAAAGATTGGTCACCAGGTAAGTCACCGGACTTCTCACGGCGACACTATGAGCTCGCTCAAGAAACTTGTTGTAACATGTAAAGTTCGTCGAGGAAAAAGCGTGCTCCAGTAACGCTGTAATGTCAGTCCCAGTTCTGTTGCATTGATAGTTGAGAGTCCCCATATGGGGATGTTCAGCGGCCGGGTTGCAATTCTTTTTAGTTGACGCCTCACTTGCGTGTCGATGATGATGAAATGATGATGAAGACAACACCCATCCCCTGAGCGGAGAAGAGCACCCACCCGACTGGAATCGAACCCGGGCCCACTGCATAGCAGTCAGACACGCTGACCATTCACGTAAGGGACGAACCCTATTGCGATAGTATGTAGTGAGACGCACAATTGTTAGAGGCGAAACGACAGTAAAACTAAGCAACTAGACGTTGCTTTCCAACTTAATAGACTTACGTCTGCTGATAAAATCACTAGAATTTCTCAAATGATGAGGACACTTGCCTACAATGCGTTTGAGTAAACGCGCCATATACTTGACCACATCATAGTTGGCTACTTCAGTAATGTTCACTATATGACGTAAAGTCATTCTTTCTTAGTGGACGTTGGGCAGTCCATACAACCTAGGTGGAACAGAAGTATTTGGTTTCATTCTCTTAATGACATCCTTTGATAGAGTACTGTTGATAGAAGTACTGTCGTTTTTCGCATCACTTAGTTAGTAGCTGCCTTGTCTATCTTGCGGTACATTGAGTGACACAATAAAACTTTGATCCTATTAATGTAGTCCTTCTGTTGCATGAGCACAGTAGCATTACCTTTATCTGACTTGATTACTACCGTACCCGCTTGAGAATACTTTGTTTCTAAAGTCCAGTCACGCAGACATGCATTTGTAAGCTACTAGTTGCCACCATCCGGCTCAAACGACGGGCAATCTGAAGACCTTAATCCACCAAGCCCATAACAGCTCAGATGCCTATTTCCTATAAACTGAACTGGAACACCTGAAAACTGTGTTCCTGAATAATGGATATTCGTCTCAGAAAGTACATAGAGCGCTACAGAGACATACGACAGAACAAGGAAGAGGATGAGGTCCCAAAAACGACTGCTTATCTACTATGTACAGGGAATGTTTCATCAAAAATAACCAGAATGTAAAGAAGACATAAAGTTAGCCTTTCACCATCCTCTCGGAATTTCGGTGCTGTGTTTCCATTGATCATTTGATTAAATACAATAAAGCGAAACTTGTCACTGTCTGAATATCTTATTAATCAAGGCGGAAGTTTCCATTTAAATTCTGTATGGAATCCTGTCACAGAAAAACTTCGTGCTCTGCATAGCAGGCGTCGTTCTCAGATTTCACCGTACAAAGACAATCAATTTGATGTTGATGAGGTGAGCTCCGACCACAGAGGGCGCGCGGCGTAGTGCACAGACTTGGCTCTTGGCAGGAAGTGTAATCTTCAATGCCCCTTCGGCAAGAGTGTTGTCACTTCACTTCCCGAAACTTAGTTGCTTGTGCCAGAGTAGGAATCTTGCTGACCAACTGCAGCAGACCCTGCAAGTGCCGATAATTTCATGAACGAATTCAACTAATTCCTACTCTCAAGGATTTTTTCATGGTTAACCAATAACGGTGTGGTGTGGGAAGGAAATCTCTCCCATTACATTACAGGTTTCCTACACCATCCAACTAAAAGCTTTGCTCTTACGGGTCCACAGAAGAACATGCCTTCTACCTAAATAACTTTGGTGAGCCCATCACAGTCCTTCTTACTCAGATTTAAACGAATATTCCTTTGTGGCGTGGCTGCGGACAGCGACTTGTCTCAAAGTCTCAGGTTATGAGTGCTCCACCTGGATTTAAGATCTGTATCTCGCCAAAATGGATTCCTTTTAGTGTCTTGTACAATTAAGTTTTCGTACGACACCCCTCCCTACGCCTGCTGGGGGGAGATGGGACATAATCGCTTCCCTGTTCTTTATTTTCACACCAAACAAGTTCATGGCACCCCGGCCCTTCTAAATTACAAGTAATTTCCCAGTCGTCTTCCATATAAACAAAGCTCCCAAATAAATATAGGCCTCCGACTCGTAATAAAAAGAAAGGAGATGCAGAAGTAATTAGCTGGGCAGTTATTGCTAGTAGCATGCAGTATGCAGTTATCACGTAGCATTAAACAGTCAATTCTATTGACTACCGTGATGTGCATAAATTATAGAAAAGGTTGCGTGCCCATTTGGACATAACTGTGACATCTCGTTTCAAATTCTGTCGAGCGCACGGACGTGTATTGGCATGTATGGAGATAACCTCGTAAATCCGTGGACCCTGCATGTCAGCTGGGGACTGTTCAAGCTGGCGGAGGATCTGTAATGGTGTGGGGCATGTGCGGTTGGAGTGATATGAGACCCCTAATACGCCTGGATACAATTCTGACAGGTGACACGTAAGTAAGCATCCTGTTTGAACACCTGCATCCGTTCATGTCCCCTGCCAATTCCAATGGACTTGGACAATTCCAGCAGGACAATGCGACACCCCACATGTCCAGAATTCCTACAGAGTGGCTTCAGGAACACTCTTCCGAGTTTAAACACTTCCGCTGGCCACCAAATTCCACAGACAAGAACATTATTGAGCATATCTGAGATGCCTTGCAGCGTGTTGTTCAGACGAGATTTTAACCCCACCGTACTCTTACGGGTTTATTGACGGCCATGCAGGATTGATGGTATCAGTTCCCTCTTGCACTACTTCAGACATTAGTCGAGCCGACGCCACATCGTGTTGCGGCACTTCTGCGTGCCAGCAGGGCCTCTACGAAATACGCACATCACCCTGGTACCCAGACCTCCTGAAGATAGAAGTTGACTGGGGATATTGTATCACAGACACAATCCCTTTCACTGTTCAGAGATGTCAATAAACCCGCCCAAAGATGTAATCAACCATGCATGAGCAGCACCTATTAGACGGAGGGAGTCCGACAGCCGATCAGTTCCAGTCATTCCACCAGGAAGGATGTACACGGCTCTTGTTGTCTATAGTTCAACCATGCCTATACGGTCAATACCGCTGTTCGATCGCGTCCGCGTTGTTACCTTGTGCCAGGAAGGGCTCTCAACAAGGGTAGTGTCCGGGTGTCTCGGAGTGAACCAAAGCAATGTTGTTCGGACATGGAAGGGATACAGAAGGACAGGAACTGTCGCTGCCATGACTCGCCCAGACTGCCCAAGCGCTACTACTGCAGTGGATGACCGCTACCTAAGGATTATGGCTGACAGCAACGCCACCACGTTGAATAATGCTTTTCGTGCAGCCACGGACGTCGTGTTACGACTCAAACTGTGCGCAATTGGCTGCATGGTGTGTAACTTGATACTCGACGTCCATGCCGAGGTCCATCGATGCAACCACGACACCATGCTGCAGATCGGCCCAACAACATTCCGAATAGACTGCTCAGGATTTGCACCACGTTCTCCTCAACGATGAGCGTCGCATTTGCCTTCAGCCAGACAATCGTCGGAGACGTGTTTGGAGGCAACCCGGTCAGGCTGAACGCCTTAGACACACTGTCCAGTGAACGCAGCAAGGTAGAGGTTCCCTGATGTTTTGGGGTGGCATTATGTGTGGCTGACGTACGCCGATGGAGGTCGTGGAAGACACCATAACGGCTGTACCATTCGGGAATGCCACCCTCCGATCGATAGTGCAACCATATCGGCAGCGTACTGGTGAGGGGCATTCGTCTTCATGGTCGACAATTCGCGCCCCCTCGTGCACATCTTGTGAATGACTTCCCTCAGGATAATGACATAGCTTGACTAGAGTAGCCAGCATGTTCTCCAGACATGAACCCTATCGCGCATGTCTGGGATAGATTGAAAAGGGCTGTTAATGGACGACATGACCCACCAAACAGCCTGAGGGATCTACGCCGAATCGCCGTTGAGGAGTGGGACAATCGTGATCAACAGTGCCTTGATGAACGTGTGGATAGTATGCCACGACGAATACAGGCATGCATCAATGCAGGAGAACGTGCTACTGGGCATTAGAGGTACCGGTGTGTGCAGCAATCTGGACAACCACCTATGAAGGTCTCGCTGGATGGTGGTTCAACATGCCACGAGTAATTTTCATAAGCAATAAAAAGGACATAAATGTTGTTTATGTTAATCTCTATTCAATTTTCTGAACAGGTTTCGGCACACTCGGAAACGAGGTGATGCAAAACTTTTTATTATGTGCGTATTAGGCAGGTGTACGAGTTTCTTTGGCTCTTCACTGTACATCTTTCCGTACGAGCTACGATTTCCCTGATGTAGCTCGGCGTTAACAAAGTATTTTCCCATTCGGAGGAGAAAGTTGGTGATCAAAATTTCATTAGAAGATTCCGCCGGAATCATAAACGCCTTTTTTTATTGATGTCCACACCAAATTCTGTATCATTTCAGTGACACTCTTTCCCCTATTTCGTGATAATACAAAACGTGCTGTCCTTCTTCGAACTTTATCGACCTACTCCGTAAGTCCTATCTGCTAAAGACCCCTCACTGCGCAGCAGTATTCTAAAAGAACTGTGACCTTTCTGACAGGAAATCACTAATCCAGTCACATAACTGAGAAGGTAATCCATAAGCACACCGCTTGTGTGGTAGAGTGTCAAAGGCCTTCTGGAAATCTCCTGTAATAGCATTCAACACTTCGTGTGAGTAAACAGCTAGTTATGTTTCACAAGAACGATGTTTTCTATATCCGTGTTGACTATGTGGAAATATACGTTTTCTTCAAGATAAAGCTTTATGTTAGAATACAATATCCTGTTACATATCAGTGTTAATGATGTGTGCCTATATTTTAATGTATTACTCCAACTACTTTTCTTGAATATTGATGTGACCTGTGCAACTTTCCAGTCTTTGGGTTTGCATCTTTCGTCGAGCGAACGGTTGTATATGATTGTTAATCATGGAGGTATTGCATGAACATACTCTGAAAGAAACCTAATTTTTGTACAGTCTGAACTGGAAGATTTCCATTTGTTAAGTGATTTAAGTTGCTTAATTACTCTGAGGATATCTCTTTCTTCGTTACTCGTGTTTGCAGCTGTTCTTAATTCGAATTCTGGAATATATACTTCTTCTTCTTTGGTGAAGGAATCTGGGAAGTATGTGTTTAGTAACACCGCTTTGGCAGTATTGTCGTCGACAGTATTTCGACTGCCGTCGCACAGAGAAGGCATTGATTGTGTCTTCCCGCTATCATACTTCACATGCGACCACAATCTCTTTGGATTTTCTGCCAGGTTTCTAGATAAGGTTTCGTTGTGGAAACTATTATAAGCATCTAGGAGATTTTGCGTCCATTTAAAATTGGCACGGTTATTTCATTGTTCCTGCAAGAGTGTTCTGACCAGTTTTGTGTACCGGAGAGGATCAGCTCCGTCGTTTGTTAATTTATTTGGTACAGATCTGTCATTGCTGCCGATACTATTTCTTTGAATTCAAGACACATCTGGTCTACACTTACGAGGTGCGACAATAAATTAATGAGACTGATTTTATTTGCAAGATGTGACAACCCTGCAGGCTTGCGTTGGCACAATATCTTTGACCTTGGTCTGTAAGCTGCTTCTAGTCCAAGTGGCACATCGATGCAACTCCACAGTCTTGAGTTGTGCTGTAATAAGTTAACATGTGTTTGTGTCTCTCGCCACGGAAATGGAACCACATAATATTGCGCGAAGGTATGCCATTTCTTTTTGCGTTAAATTCGGTGAAAACGCGACGACAACTTACGGTAAGCTACAGAAGGCTTTTGGAGAGGAGGTTATGTCAAGAGCTCAAGTTTTTCATTGGCATAAAATGTTTAGTAAAGGTAGAACGAAGGTAGAAGATGAAGACCGCACTGAACGACCATCAACTTCCCGGACAGATGTAAACTTGGCCAGGGTGCGTGAAATCGTACGATCTGATCAAAGATTATCCATGAAAATGATTGCAGAAGAACTGAACATCAATCGAGAAACGGTTCGTCTAATAATAACTGAAGATCTTAGTATGATTCTGCATCACGATAATGCGCCATCCCATAATGCTCTGTCAGTACAGCAACTTTTAACCTCAAAACAAATTTCAGTACTAACACAGCCACATTATTCACCAAATATCGCTCCGTGCGACTTTTTTCTATTTCCAAGAGCCAAAACGGCGGTCAAGGGCACCATTTTCAAACAACACAAGATGTCCAAAGAGCTGTGACGCGGATCTTGGAGGATATTACAGAAGGTGAGTTCCAGAAATGTTTCATTTAGTTTTATAATATCTGGGGGTTACAATATTCAGTCTCACTACGACAACCATGTGTTCACTAATCCCTTTATCCATTTTGAAGCTTGTTATTAGCTAAGGATTATTTCTTGCTAAGAAGTCAAGAGTCTTTTCACAGCCGTTTACTATTCGTATGGGCTCATGAACTAACTGCTCGAAATTATTTTCAGAGAATGCATTTAGCACAATTTCGGATGATGTTTCATACGTACCTCATGTATCTTCGTCAACATATCGAGGGTAAATTAAAGGCACCCCAACCATGATTATACGAATCGGGTACACGTTTGAGATTAAACTCAAGTTTTCTCTGAACCTTTCAGCAATTATATCATCTGAATTGGGAGGTCATTAACAGAAGCCAATTATTATTTATTGCCAAGAATAACCTCTGCCCATACCAACCCACAAGAACTATCTGCTTCAATTTCGCTGCAAGATAAACTACTCCTAACAGCAACAAACACGCCGCTGCCAGTTGTGTTTAGCCTGTCCTTTCCGTACACAATTAGGTTCCTCGCAGAAATTTCGGCTAAACTTATCTCCGGCTTTAGAAAGCTTTCAGTGTCTATGATGATTTGAGCATCACTGATTTGTATTAGCGCTTGCAGCTCTGGTACTTTCTCAAGAGAGCTACAATAATTTGCAACTGTCATACCAATGGCTCCCGTATCTACGGTCTTCCTACGTTCGGCCTGCACCCTTTGAGACTGAAGACCTTTCTGTTTTCCCGAGACTCTCTAACGTTAAAAACCGCCCAGTACACACCACACAGCCCCTACTACCCGTGTAGCCACCTCCTGCGTGAAGGGGGCTCTTGGCCTATTCTGCGGAATACGAAACCCAACCACCCTACGACGCAAGTCGAGGAAACTGGAGCCTACACGGTCGCAGAACCATCTGAACCTCTGATTCAGGCCCTCCACTCGGCGCTGTACCAGAGGTCCGCAATTGATCCTGTCGACTTTGCTCCAAATGATGACCTCTGCTTTCATCTCGCAAGTAAGACTGGCAGCGTTTACCACTTCTGTTAGCTGCTCGAAACCAGAGAGAATCTCTTCCGATCCAAAGCGACACACATTATTGATACCGACGTGAGCGACTACCTGCAGTTAGCTGCACCCATTGCTCTTTATGGCCACCGGCAGTACACTTTTCACCCGGTATACACACGGACTGCAGTCTGGCTTTCTTCTTCCGCCTGTGCAAACACGTCCCTAAGGGGTCCCATAACGCGCCTAGCGTTGGAGCTCCCAAATCCCGACTACCAGGTAGTTCATCATTGTAGGCGTACATGATAACGAATTGAGACCAAACGAAAAACAAGCGGATGGCGCCCTGGCATAGATCATCCCAAACATTTTGCGCCTTTTGTTGCAATTCTCCAACAATCCTGACAGGCCCTCGAGAATCAATAAGTTCACGCTTCATCATGTCCCATACGTGCTCAGTCGGCGGGAGATCTCTAGATCTTGCTGGCCAGGGCAGCTGTTATGCACCTCGAAGAGCACGTCGAGTCGTAGCAGACGTATATGGACATTCACTGTCCTGCTTAAAAAGCACATCTCCTTCCTGTTGATGAAATGACAGTGGCACTGGGATGAAAGTCTATACAAGGTAGTGGCTCAAAAGGCTCTAAGCACTATGGGACTTAACACCTGAGGTCATCAGTCCCCTAGTCTAGAACTACTTAAACCTAACTAACACACATCCATGCCCGAGGCAGGATTCGAAACTGCGACGGTAGCAGCAGCGCGGTCCGGACTGAAGCGCCTAGAACTGCTCTTCCACAGCGGCCGGCTACAAGGGAGTGGGCGTTCGTTACTTTACCCTGCACATACACCAGATGTAACCACCAATACACTATGTGATAAAAAGTATGTGGACACTTACAAGTTTGTGGTGCCCTCCATCGGTAATGCTGGAATTCATTATGGTGTTGGCCTACCCTTGGCCTTGATGACAGCTTCCACTTTCGCAGGCATATGTTCAGTCAGGTGCTGAAAGCTTTCTTGGGGAATTTCAGCCCAATCTTCACGGAGTGTTGCATTGAGGAGAGGTATCAATGTCGGTCGGTGAGGCCTGGCACGAGGTCGGCAGTCCAAAACATTCCAAAGGTGTTCTATAGGATTCATGTCAGGACTGTGTGCAGGCTAGTCCACTACAGAAATATTATTGTCGTGTAACCACTCCGGCACAGGCTATGCATTATTAACAGGTGCTCGATCGTGTTGAAAGATACAATCGCCATCCCCGACTTGCTCTTCAACAGTAGGAAGCTGGAAGGTGCTTATAACATCAATGTAGGCCTGTGCTGTGATAGTACCACGCAAAAAACTAGAGGTGGAAGCCCCCTCCATGAAAAACACGACCACACCATCACACACCGCCTCCGAAGTTTGTTGTGGGCAGTACAAACGTTGGCAGACGACGTTCACCGGGCATTCGTCACACCCACACCCACACCACGTTGTGCACAATGATTCCTCACCCCATACAACGTTTTTCCACTGTTCAATAGTCCAATGTTTCCGCTCCTTACACCAAGCGATGCGTCGTTTGTCATTTACCGGCGTGATGTGCAGCTTATGAGCAGCCGCTCGACCATGAAATCAATGTTTTTTCACTTCCTGCCGAACTGTCATAGTACTTGCAGTGGATCCTGAAGCAATTTATAATTCCTGTGTAATGGTCTAGATAGATGTCTGCCTATTACACATTGGGACCCTCTTCATCTGTCGGCGGTCTCTGTTAGTCAACAGACGCGGTCGGCCTGTACGCTTTTGTGCTGTACGTGTCCCTTCACGTTTCCACTTAACTGTCACATCGGAAACAGTGGACCTAGGGATGTTTAAGAGTGTAGAAATCTCGCGTACAGACGTATGACACAAGTGACACCCAATCACCAGACCACGTTCGAAGTCCGTGAGATCCGCGGAGCTCCCCATTCTGCTCTCTCACGATGTCCAATGACTACTGAGGTCGCTGATATGGAGTACCATGTAGAAGGTGGCAGTACAATACACCTTATATGAAAAACGTACGTTTTTGTGGAAGCCCGGATACTTTTGATCGCACAGTGTATATCGTGCCCAACATGTACAACAATCCGTCCATACATCCATCCAACTTCTAGCAGGTCCACAATTAAGTAGTTCTAAGTTCTAGGGGACTGATGACCATAGATGTTAAGTCCCATAGTGCTCAGAGCAATTTGAACCATTTTTTTTGCCTTCAGCGTCAAAACAGAGGATGCATAGTCAGGCCCCCCGAGCGCCATCTGATCGCTGATGACCATAACAACCTCTCAGCCCGTGCATGTTATACCATGATGTCACTGAACACAGTCCTTGAAGGTGCTGAATTTTATTTTTCTGGCAGCGTATTATGTCTTGTAAACTTATGAAATGCTGTAAAGATTCATAAATATAAAAACAAACAAATCAGCTCTAAGTAACAGTCACGGACCTTAAAAACGTTTTCTTGCTAATTATTAGGACTTGAATTTCCTCTTGCAACTCGTCTTAGTTTCACCACGTACACGAGCGAGTTTCCACCTGGAGATACAGTTGCCGGACGTTCACTGCTACGCAGCCCGTGAACACAACGTTGAGCCCTTGGGGCACAACACGCAACGTTTAATCATCATTGTGTTAGGAAAATAGAAGAACAGAGACCGCGAGAGACTCGCTGTGAACTGATACAGAGATTACCTGTAATTAATGGCAACACGCGCTTTGCTGGCGATGCGGCAAAGTGATAGTGAGCGGACGGAGAGAAACTTTCACGTTAGACGTTATTAATTGACGACGTCAGCTGCAACATTCTGAGGTAAAACAAGAAAACGAATCACGTTCATTTGTTGCAACTATTAACAGACAGTCAACTAAGTGCTGTACAATTACGTTTTGCGCTCTGTAAGATTAACATTCTTCATCAGATATTTCAAAAGGCAGAATCATTGTTTCATATAAATATGCAGCACTGGCTTCGAAAAACATTGTATACAGATGGAATTACGCATAGTATTACTATATTTACTTAGTTGTAGTTCGGTTTGTGTGTGTGTACGTGCGTGTTGTCAGTCAAGATAAATTTCCTTACGTCTCTTACAAGCACCACCACATGGTTGTCAACTGTATCTTTTGCACCCGATAGTACTATGCTGAAGAAGCTGATTGACTGAAGAAAACTGTTGATTTGTTTGGAACTTTGCTCAAACAGTTTTACGTTATAGTGCGTAAAAGTGCACTTTTCCGTGTTTGGGAGGTTATTCACTTGGTTTATCATTTTATTTGTTTTCATTTTATTTATTGTGTCCGACAACAGCAGTAACCATAACACAGAGGATGAAATTAAAACAGTTTTATTGTGGTTGACGTAAAATTATGTTTATTTATATTCACCTTTACACTTATAAATTTATGTCCCTAAACAGATCACCCGTCGTACAATGTGTGGTCTTGTTGGCAGAAAGATCGGTCAGTCACAACATTCACCGTTTATAGTACGTTCTCTACCTGTCTGGTAGAAGAAACACCAACTCAAACCTAACCCCTCGACGACCCAAACCTGTGTTATTCATCAGACGAATGTATAGGTCCACACTTCAGAATGGCAAAGTGTCACGGAATGTGCAGGTCCTCCATGTAGAATTACAACGTGTCTCCTAACACGTTACTCGTTTCGTGATCACTGATGTCAACATTTCATTAACTCATTATTCAGTAATATCTCCACCTGCAGTAATGATTTTTTGATATGGTACTGCACAATACTTGTCACACTAAAAAGTAAACAACATTTACAAAAACTTTGTAATAAAAGTGGAACATAACTGTGTTAACCATCCCCTACAACGTTCTTTGTAAAACTGCTGCTGCACACAACCCCTGAGCTTGCTATTCAAGCATCTCACGCATTTTCACGCATCACTGACTTACAAAATAAATTTCTTTATTTATTTTTTCTTCCGTTAGTGAACACTTTACATGGTAGACGTTTTCGCCATTTAAATCATAATGTTTGTTAGAATGATGAAGTCTGATTTATGAAAACTAGTAATTATACTTTATTTACCATTATTTATCAGATACTAGTTCAGTGAAAAAATGAATTTTCGTCCGCTAAATAAAACTCTGTCGTCTTTTTTTTTCTTTGGACTGGTTTTATGCGTTCCGCCACGGATTCCTCTCCTGTGCCAGCCTCTTAATCTCACAGTAGCTCTTGCAACCTACGTCCTTAATTATTTGCTGGATGTACTCCAGTCCCTGGTTTCCTCTACAGTGTTTACTCTCTACAACTCCCTCAAGTACCGTGAAACTTATTCCGTGATGTCTTAACGTATGTCCTACCATGCTGTCTCTTCTTCTTGTCAGTGTTTCCCACGTATTCCTTTCCTCGTCGATTCTCCCGAGAACCTTCTCATTCCTTACCTTATCAAGCCATCTAATTTTCAACATTCTTCTGTCACACCACATCTCAAATGCTTCGATTCTCTTCAATTCCAGTTTCCCAGTTGTCCATGTTTCACTGCCGTACCATGCTGCGTTCCAAATGTTAAAAATTTCTTCCTCAAATCAAGGCCTATGTTTCAGACTAGTTGACTTCTCTTGGCAGAGAATGCCCTTGTTCCAGTGCGTCTGCTGTTTATGCCTTACTTGCTCCGTCCGTCATGGGCTATTTTACTGTCTAAGTCTGTCTAGGTATGGGCTATTTTACTGTCTAAGTCTGTCTAGGTATCAGAATTACTTGAATTTATCTATTTATTGATCACCAATCCCAATGTTACATTTCTCATTATTTTAATTTCTGATACTCCTCATTACTTCTGTCTTTCTTCGATTTCCTCTCAGTCCTTATTCTGTACTCATTAGACTGTTAATTCACTCTGCAGAAACTTTAATACTTCATCACTTTCACTGAGGGTAGCAACGTCATCAGCGAATATAACATTGATATCCTTTCACACTGAATTTTTATTCCACTCTTGAACCTTCCTTTTGTTTTTGTCATTTGCTTCTAGGATGCATAAATTTAACAGTAGAGGTGAAAGGCCACATCCCTATAGTACAGCGTTTTTAATCCGAGCGTCTTGCTCTTCGGCTTCCACTCTTATTATTCCTTCTTAGTTCGCGTACAAACTGTATGTTACCCATATTTCCGTGTACCTTACTCCTATTTTTCTCTAACTTTCGAACATCTTGCACCATTTTACGTTTCGAACACTTTTTCCAGATCGATAAATCAAATGAACGTGTCTTGATTTGTACTTAGTCTGCCTTCCATTATCAGCCGCAACGTCAAATTGACTCTCGTGCCTCTACCTTTTCCAAAGCCAAACTGATCGTCATTTAACTGATCCTCAATTTTAGTTTCCATTCTTCTGTATATTACGCCTCTCATCAACTTGGATACCTGAGCTGTTAAGCTGATTGTGCGATAATTCTCGCAATTGTCAGCTGTAGCAGTCTTCGGAATTGTGTGTATGAGATTTTTCAGAAAATCAGGTAGTATATTGCCAGTTTCACACATTCTGTATACCAATATGAATAGTCGTTTTGTTGGCACTTTCACCAGTGATCTTGAAAATTCTTTTAGAATCTCGTATATCCATTCTGCCTTATTTGATCTTAAGTCTTTTAAATCTCTTTTAAATTCTGATTCTAACACTGGCTCCCTATCTCTCCTTTCCAAAGGAATCAAAAACAAAGCGATATCGGCTGGAACTTCGGCATTGCTGTAACTCTGCTATTTCTCAACAGATAGCAACACGAGTACGCACTACCTGTAGGAGAAGTCAGATAAAAGCTTGTCCCACCAACAACTCATTTTTTTGATTTTGTCAGATAGAACCTTGTCATTACAAAGGGTCTCGGCGCCAAATACGCTACAAGAAGCATGTGATAGAGTACGGGTAAAAAACCTCGCAACACAAAAATACTTTGATGGCACATTAGATAGTGCATTCTATCAAGCAAACGTTGCGTGAACACAAAGCATAAAAAAAAGGGAACCGTACAACAGTTGCTGAACCAACAGTACTCTTATTATTTACACGAATAGTGTCAGATTACTAAAATCTGGTGCAATTATAAGGATTAAAAGGGTGTGTTACACATCTAGAGCAAGAAAATCTCCAAAAAAATTTAAAAAATATAATACATAAGCAATTAAAAACACTTATGAAATTCCAAATGAATCAATAAAACAGAGACAGGACTTACTCATACAAATAACACTTAACTGACTAAGGACTTTTCCATCTCAGTGTTGTCATGGAACAAAGTTACGTGTCTGAAGTGTAAGAGTGGGAGTCTAGGAGCTACCAATACGACACTGCAATGAGAAAACAAAAATCAACTGCGAAGGTACACAAACTTTCCACTAATTAACTACATCGCTACTCTTGTAGAATAATACATCAGCGTACACTTTGTACTAGCTTGCAACAACTAGATCATTACCGTGAAATAAAGTTTGCTAAATTTTACTCCACTTAGGGTCATTATCTTGTAAATTTGGGGTGTTTCTACACACGTTATGTACTGTTCCCGAAATGGGGAATTTTTAAATAGTAAGACATTGGAACTCGATGGCTGCTCTAATACTTCATGAAATTTAGTTAGACCTTGTGGTAGTCTCAAAAGAGCATCTGCCACGACATGGTCCTTTCCGTTCACATGGCTTATTTCAAAGTCGTAACTTTGCAATAACAACTCCCATCTAGGAAGCCTTGCATGGAGTAGTCGACACGATAGTAAAAAGCTTACTGATTGGTGATCACATACAGTTTAATTCGTTTGTCATAAACCAAACAGTTAAATTTTTACAAAACACATTTCACGGCAAGTACTTCCAATTCTGTTACAGTATAACGTCCCTCGGAGGCCGCAAAATCAGGTTGGCGAAATCTGTCACTCTGATTTCCTGTTTATCGTCATTCTTAGTTACTTGAAACAAGCAAGCAGCGAATCCTGTTGGTGACGTATCAGCAACAAAGCAAAAATCCTCATTCATATGTGGGCGATGCAAAATATCTTAATCTACTACGGAAGTTTTTATTTCTTCATGCGTTTCTGCACATTGTGGTGCCGAATATCATGGATTATTCTACCGTAATAAACCCAACAAATGATCATTGTTCAAATAATGATTCATCACAAATTTACCGAAAAATCAAAGGGACGCCCAGAAACGATTTTACTTGTTTCTTGTTAGTGAGGTTTAAGGAATTTCTGATAACATCCAACTTGTTGTGATCTGGTTTTATTCCTAACTGTGTTATAATATAGCCTAAAAACTTAATCTGATTCTTACCAAATATATATTTCATCAGGCTCGAGGTAACCCCATATTCCGGGAACTTTTTAAATACTCTTTTTAATAACTGAAGTGTTCTTCTCACGTTTCTGTGCTGCTTCACAGGTCGTCTACATGGGGAGTAACTTTATCAGGCAGCTGTGGTCCCAGTACAGTATCCAGCGCTGCGATAACAACGCCTCCGCTCACGTTTAGATCAAAAGCCATTACTTGAAACTGATAGCTTAAGCCAGAGAAGATGAAGGCGTGTTTATCTATTTTGACCTTCAAGTACGAGGATTTTAATTCCACAAAGTTAAGTATTTCACTCCACAGAATTTCTATAATACATCCTCCAGTTCTTCTGGTTACCTTCGTGCAGGTATAATATTATTTTGTTATGTTCCGTGCGTCCAAAACTAAGAGAATACTACCATCTGACCTTGTGACGGTGAGTAACGGACTGCAGTACGAAGAATTTGACGGATCAGTGATCTGGCAATCTAACATTTTACGGATGTCTTCCATCCCTGCTTCTTTTTCGGACCAAGATACAGGGCAAGAAGATGGACAGACGGTTCTATGGGGATAAACTTACATGGTACACGTAACATTTATAATTCCAGGCTTGTTGTCAAATGCCTATAATATAATTACTCAACAGATTACCAAGCTCCTTTTGTTGTTCCTCTGACAGATATGTGGATTCAGTCACTTTAATACATATAGGTTCTGAAATTTCCACCTCCTTCCGATTATGGACATCATACAAACTAAATTCAGTACCACCTGACTGAAGCATTTTATGTAAATTAGTTGGTCGTATTTACTTCGAGGTTCCGGCATTTTCAAAACGTCCAGCCTCATACTTTCTAAAACTAATATTCCTGCCTCGAAGTCCGTTATAGTTTTCTTCTCGGACAGGAAATACTATCCCCAAGTAAAGGAGACCGATAATTTATTCACTACCAAGAAGGTGCTTTTCAGTTCTTCCTTCTGGATTACAACATCTATCTGTGTTTGAAACTTTAGTCTGAGATTGTCCCCCAAAATCTCCATGAAGATTACATTCCTGAACTGGGAAAACCGGAATCTTACTTTTTAAACTGAGCTGCTTGTATAAATTATAACTCATCGAGGAAGTAGTAGCTCCAGTTTCTCTAACTTTATGTACAGGTGTATCATTGACAGATGCAATTATCGCCTGTGCCTTATTGTCTTTGCCTGATGTACACTTTCTGGGTTCTTTGCTAAGTTCATCCGTAATTTTATACCGTCATTACATCGTAACATTAGTACTCGGTTTCCCTCATCGCCTCCCTCATTCTCTGCGACCAGCCTCGGAAGGCAAAGATTGGTCACTGTTAGTTTTCCGTAGGTGTCTTTCCGTTATGTGATTCTTCCGTAACGTCTGCTATGCGTACACTATGACAGGTCTGCGGCCACGGTTTTGAGGTACTTGAGATCGGTGACGTGTTATTGCGTGTTTAATTGTTGTTGCAGCTCTAAATGTTCAGTAGCAACAGCACCAGCAGAAGACTGCCAAGAACCTTGATTGCAATTTTGGTGCCACCGATTATTCATCTTATTATCAGGGTAATAATTCCCATTACTATAGTTACCATTATATTTTCTTTTGCGGCTATTATAGTTAGGTTGCTGGTATTGATTTGAATTCTAATCAAAATCAGTGAATGGTCTTGGCTGATGGGCAAAGTTTCCATTTCCGTTCTCACTTCCATTTCCATGGCAATATCTATTTCGGTTATGATTATTATTGTTCCAATTCTGGTTACGATCGTTATTATGGTTGTGGTTATTTTCCCTAGAAATTCCACCAAAATTTTGATTATTCCCATTTGCGATCATTTTTTTGAAGTCCTCTTGACTCAGATCAAGGGAATCAGCTATTGAGAAAAAGCATTCAAGGTCGGTGTCTCGCACGTAAATCTATTTCCCTCGAATATTGGCAGGTAACCCGGTTTTCATTATTCGCAGTATTTCGCGATGTGAGATAGGTTCGTCACAATATCGTGTTCTATTAATGTTGCGTTCGAAATCTTTCCGTAAGCTACCTTTCTTGGGATTGTAGTATTCAAGACTATAAACCTCTTTTCTCGAGTTTCTTGTTTGCTAGCAGACCAAGATATGGCAATTAATTTGCATGCGAAATCTTCGTACGTGTCACACAAGTTCGCAATTACTTTTCCCCACAAGGCAGCATAGTCGATTATGTGCGACACAACAAACTGTACTCCATGAGGTTCACTCCAAAATCGTGGAAAGATGTTCCTAAAACTTTTTTGTGAATACTATTGGATGTGGGATATCCTCTGAAGAATAAGTCTGGAACCGTCGGTTTTTAGTAATGCTCTGTTCAAGTTTTGATAACGACAGAGCTGGACAGCAACTTGTTGGTTCATCTACGCTTTCTGAATACGGTCTCGGCATAATATGCTCATTGCCGTATCTGTACCGAGGAGATTCATTTTCTCTCATTTTGTCCTAGTCGGAAAATGCCCTGCTCCTTTCTGTTACTGAGACGTCGCTTTCGCGTGATTCAACCTTTTGGTTAACTTCACCCTACTTTAACTTCTTACTACTTTGTTGTTAATTTCACAAAGTTCGGCTTTGAGATCTTCGATCATGGCTTGTACAACCTTCTCTGAACCGTTATTAGCTGACTAAGAAGCAGAAGCTATTTCGGGAATTACTCTTGTATTAATATCAGCATTTTTGTTCTCGATCCATTCGGACGTCTCATCTTCCTACTTTCAACTTTCTTTCACGAGATACTCGTAGGTCTTTCTTTGTTTCTACTTCGAGGTGTGATAATTTATCGGTCACTGACTCGACACTCTTTTCAATCTGAGTTTGTCTAATTTCAGCTGAGCAAGTAAGTCTGGTAAACTTTCGTACGTCTTTTCCAGTTCAGTCAACTTATTACGGACCTGATGTAAGTCGTCAAAGATCCATTTAACACTTTTTCACGAGTTTTCTCTCTCTTTCTGCATCCCTTTCTCGGTTCTTTTTGTTGTGTCTCTTTTCCCTTCCTTCATCTTTCTCTGCTAGTTCAACGAGTAGCGGCTTACCCCTCTCTTCCCGTTTTCAACCTAATCTCATTAGACGACCTGTAAACGGATCAGAAGCCACCTGCCAGATCGGCACTTCTGATTTTTTATCCGATTCTACGTGTTCCTCAACCTAATCGCGTAAAACTGTTTCTTTATTAGGTTCACAACGTTCAGTAACGGAGGCAGAAGGACCGGGGTTCGACGATTCAAGATTATTGACTCTGTTAAGTGCTGTCATAGGTATGCTTTCCGTTTTATATCAATATCTGCTAAATTTTCTCGTGATCAGTGCTCTGTTAGTCTATCGGCATCCATCTTTTCTCTTCCAGTCCTAATCATTTCTATCCGAAGACGACAGCCTTATATACTATCCTGGTCAGTATAATGTACTAATGCCAAAAATCCCAATAAACTTTCTTAACAAATCTATTGCCTACCAATGTGAACACATGCGTAACTGGGAAAATTCACACTTTTCTAACTACTTATCACTAACTACAAAATATTTAGCTTTGAAATACTTGTTGTTGCTGTGGTCTTCAGTCCTGAGACTGGTTTGATGCAGCTCTCCATGCTACTCTATCCTGTGCATCCTTCTTCATCTCCCAGTACCTACTGCAGCCTACATCCTTCTGAATCTGCTTAGTGTATTCATCTCTTGGCCTCCCTCTACGCTGCCCTCCAATACTAAATTAGTGATCCCTCGATGTCTCAGAACGTGTCCTACCAACCGATCCCTTCTTCTAATCAAGTTGTGCCACAAACTCCTCTTCTCCCCAATTCTATTCAATACCTCCTCATTAGTTATGTGATCTACCCATCTAATCTTCAGCATTCTTCTGTAGCACCACATTTCTAAAGCTTCTATTCTCTTCTTGTCTAGGCTATTTATCGTCCGCGTTTCACTTCCATACATGAATACACTCCATACAAATACTTTCAGAAACGAATTCCTGACATTTAAATCTATACTCGATGTTAACAAATTTCTCTTCTTCAGAAACTCTTTCCTTGTCATTTCCATTCTACATTTTATATCCTCTCTAATTCGACCATCATCAGTTATTTTGCTCCCCAAATAGCAAAACTCCTTTACTACTTTAAGTGTCTCATTTCCTAATCTAATTCCCTCAGCATCACCTGATTTAATTCGACTACATTCCATTATCCTCGTTTTGCTTTTGTTGATGTTCATCTTATATCCTCCTTTCAAGACACTGTCAATTCCGTTCAACTGCTCTTCCAAGTCCTTTGCTGTCTCTGACAGAATTACAATGTCATCGGCGAACCTCAAAGTTTTTATTTCTTTTCCATGGATTTTAATACCTACTCCGAACTTTTCTTTTGTTTCATTTATTGCTTGCTCAATATAGAGATTGAATAACATTGGGGAGAGGCTACAACCCTGTCTCACTCCTTTCCCAACCACTGATTCCCTTTCATGTCCCTCGACTCTTATAACTGCCATCTGGTTTCTGTACAAACTGTAAATAGCCTTTCGCTCCCTGTATTTTACCCCTGACACCTTCAGAATTTGAAAGAGAGTATTCCAATCAACATTGTCAAAAGCTTTCTCTAAGTCTACAAATGCTAGAACCGTAGGTTTGCCTTTCCTTAATCTTGCTTCTAAGATAAGTCGTAAGGTCAGTATCGCCTCACGTGTTCCAATATTTCTACGGAATCCAAACTGATCTTCCCCGAGGTTGGCTTCTACCAGTTTTTCCATTCGTCTGTAAGGAATTCGCGTTAGTATTTCGCAGCTGTGACTTATTAAACTGATAGTTCGGTAATTTTCACATCTGTCAACACCTGCTTTCTTTGGGTTTGGGATTATTATATTCTTCTTGAAGTCTGAGGGTATTTCGCCGGTCTCATACATCTTGCTCAGCAGATGGTAGAGTTTTGTGAGGACTGGCTCTCCCAAGGCTGTCAGTAGTTCTAATGGAATACTTACTAGTCTAAATTACTGCACTACAACTCATCAAGATGTAGAGGCCACGCAAAGGCAAGCTTTCAGATACCAGCGTATTTACCTTTCATAGTCGTGAGCAACTTCATCAGAAGTACTTCAGTATTCAGATAAACCTTCACTTATAAAATATTCTCTCAGTGAAGTTATGCTGAAATCACTAATTAATACGAGACAGCAGCCTGAAACAAAAACAATCACAGATTAGTTACAATAAAATTTAAAATAAATACAATTAAATAAATATATTTCATCAATTGTTCGTGATTTTACAACTAATAAAGTCTTCAAATAAACAATGATTTTTTTTAGGCCTGGTTGTTTTTTGTTAACTGTAGATTCCTATCATCTCGTAGCCTGGGCTGAACTCCGAATTCTTCTCTGTCGTTTTGTTGAATTCATCGAAGTCTGTGTCTCCTGCGTTGGTAAATTAGGATCAAAGACTTCGCCGCCGTGTTACTGAATTTTCAAAATCTTTTCTGTAGTTTCAAGATGGAATCAACATAATCTTTATGTTCGAGCGTCACTTGGGCGCCTGTGTATTAAACCTGGTGTTCTCCTGGCTATCTTTTATTGATGTTCGTATTAAAAGTTCGATAAGCTTCTTTCTTGTTAAGTTCTAGCAGTAGGTTTCGTTAATCAGGGGACATCGATGTATCTCAGTGACGTGGAAGAAGACAAAACTATCCAGAATCCAGGTTAAATACAGTTTACTTTTATCGTGAACTAATCGTCGGTGATTTACTTCTCTGATAGAAATTAATCATAGAAAAATGTCTTTCACTGTCTGGTTTTATAATCTTGGACCTATCAAAATGAAATGTACTTTGGTTACATTTTAAAACTATTTTTTCGTAGCAAACATGGTTTCAGTCCTTGCCTTCTACAGCGACCAGAGATGCTAGGCTGATAGTATAGGTCGATTATTGAACAATGGACTATCGCTTAGCGTAACGTTCTCTACGATAAAGTTTGAGAAAACGAATATAAAGCACTATCACTTCAGTGCTGTTCGGTGTCGATATTCCTTATTAAGAATTTCTATTTTTTTAACTGATTCATCACACTCGGGAACAACGTGTGATCTTTGGAATCAATGCCGACCATATGGCGAATTCAGTTTTTCGATTAAATCGGGTGAAACACAGTTTCAATAATGTTGATAAATTGTTTCAACTTACAGTTCACAATTGCACATCAAAGCAAAGCGATTTTTTGTAACGCACAAGGTTCTTACGGAACACATCTGGACATAGTGAGAGCGAGATACTATTGTCTCTATTACTTATACATTAATACAAACAAAAGAATTCTAATCTAGAATATTCTTACTCTTTTACTCTCACAGGATTATACTGTATTACATTTTTATAACAAATATTTCAATTAAAGTAACTCAGGCTTATTTTTTATTAAAATTATGGCTTAAGGCCTTCAAAACGTCAATACATCTTCCATCTCATTGTTGTCATGGAACAAAAGTTCCGTGTTTGAAGTAAAAAGGGGGGCCTAGGAACCTACCAAAACGACAATAAAACGAGAAAACAAGAATCAACTAAATGACGGATAGTCTAGGACGTGTTAAGAAGGGAGAGGAACACATTATGTAGAAACACTTACATTGATTCCGTGATCACTCCCCGTGCTGTCCGACTGGCCCCACAAACTAGAAGACTGAATAGTAAATAGTTGCTAGGCGTGAGACGTGAGTGCACTCATGACGTAGGTGTAGTATAAACTAGAGCTATGACAGGTGGAACGACTTAAACTACAAGAGCGGGAAAACCGCAGTGAAAAAAGGTGGGCAAGGAGAAAAATGTTAAAACATTCGGAGGGAAGAGAACCTGTATATCAAAAACGATGAACGTTATTCTGTAGCCTACATACAACGAAATACAGTAAAACATTAAGTGGCTCGATTTATGTCATAATTAAACTAAAATATTTCCTTGATACAGGATACGAGTTCATTAATAGTGTCAAGAGGATGGGAATGGAGATATTTTGAAATTTCAGTTTCTTCTGGCACGTCAACTGTACGGCCTTTGTCTTCAGTATGTAAGACAGCTAAATTATCCAGATGATACTGGTTGCCAATGGAATACATGGTCAAAGGTGACCAGCAATTGCCAAAATCTTAGTGTTCTTTGAACCTCGTACGAAAGTTTCTAACGGTTTGACCAATGCATCTCCTGTTACACATCTGAGATCCTTTTTGAACAGTTTACGACTCCTTAACCAATTGCCAAGAATGTTCAGTATGAAATATGCCGGAACTCTGTTGGCTGACATGTTTTCTTCCAATCCTCAACGTTATATATCCATGATATGGTTCTTAGAGAACCTGTTATTTTTCTTTCGGTCTTTTAAGGTAAGAGTGATGCCCTTCCGTGTTTTGTTCGCTTTCACTTGTATCATTTTATTCAGTTTATCAACTATGGCCCCAGAATACCCATTCCGCGCGACAGCATACCTAATTGTGCCCAACTCCCTGTCATACGTATACAATGTGAGCAGAACGTTATTTCATCTGTTAAGGAGAAACCTGAAAGCAGCCATTTTATACTGAACAGGGTGATTGCAAAGTATGAGTAAGTTCCTGAATTGGTAATCCGTTCTCAAATACGTCCTCTGCACTTTGTTATTTGTGACTGCGATGTAGTGACTCAGAAAGTAAGTAAAACAGTTTCAACCCCTCCCGATGCCTACCACGACATTCGGGAGGTTTTCCTCCTTTATGGGGCAGCAGCTGATCCCACCCGAACATTGGCAACAGGGAAACCCCACGTTACATTCCAATATCGCTGGAATTTGACTATGAGCATCGTCCTCTGCAATGGACTGCCTTTACTACCCAACTACAGGGGAAAAAAGATAAACACACAGCTGCATCGTCTAGAATAACGAAACTTTAACATCCTAAATTCCTCACGTAGACTGGTTATACTCTGTAACACAGTACAGAGTTCTTAGTACTTTAATACGACTGATTTTAATTTAGACAAACGTAGTTATTTACTGCAGACAAACGGAGTTGAACTTTCTTGGTAAGTAATGTACGTTATGTTGTCACGGCATCTCTGCCGACGCCTTTGACTCAGTGGCACTGTAGTCGGGTCATGCCCCTCTGAGTTGGAAGCTTTTCACACTGAAAACTAATCCTGCAATAGGGATTGGAGGCAAGAGCCCTGTCCGCAGACAAATGTAAAATCGTTATGCAGAAATCTTTGTAATGTCTTTCTATGACGCATTCAACCAGTTCTTACAAATAATGGAAACTCACAAAAGCGGCAGAGTTAGATTGGCCCTTAGTGGTACGGTTTTTTACGAAGAGTAATTTCCAGCAGCATCTAAATACACCAAAACCCGTGAAATTACTGAACAAATAGTTACTTATCCAGAAAAGACTAAGAGCCACATGAAAAGTGCAAATATTGAGACCTCACGAAAGAGAAAAGAAAATCCAACCATAAGGCCTTGAAAAGCACGTGTCTTTCGACCGACCGCCGTGTCATCCTCCGTCATTCATCACTGAATGTGGCACGAGGTCAGCACACTGCACTACTGGCCGTTGTCAACATACCGATCATGGAGCAGCTAGGTCTCAGTCCGGTAGCTGCTCAACTGAAATATTTGGGCTGAGTGCACCCCAGTTTAGTCCTCCTTAAGGAAAAATCCCTGACAGTACCGCGATTCGAACCAGGGTCCGCCGCAAGAGGATCTGTCGCGTTGAGCACTCAGCTACGGAGGCGGACGAGATTTCAGAACAGAGGGGATAAAATTGAGTCACAACCTATATCAGAGGTAAGACCACGTTAAGACAGGCTTGTCAGTCTCTCCGTTGAAAACTAAAACGAGAGTAAGTTATATATCTCGTTCATACTAACGTTTATTTCATTAATCAAAAATATGTGTTGAACTCTACGAAGGAAGGAGAGCTGAATAACTATGTGAAAATAGACTTACACCATATAATTAGGGGCAACGTTAGTTTCACAAACCACCAATGATATGCAAAGAAGATTCGGACATGTCGCTTGCATTGTGGTCATTACGGTAACTATAGAAGTAATATTAAAAGAGCGTATTGGCCAATGTAAAAGTCTTTGAGCTACTAACGTATGTCAGTGGAAGCTCAGGAATTTCGCTTGATTTTTTTTATCTGACGTGATATATGAAAAGGCCATTGCATTGAAAATGGGTCTGTCGGTATCAGAAATGTTAGTTAAAAAGGACCATCACGTACTAACACCTCTTGATATCTCAAATTGTAATGGATGAAGAGAAAAGCACTGTCCTTCTCACAAGACACAGCTTTTATCTCACCAATTTGGAACAACTCAAACTAAGGCAGCAGCTTCTGCGAATACTGAGACGAAGGAACTCCAGCTTTGGTACGTATTCAGTGGACACCCTTACCCAGTACAGCCTGAAACAACGGCGAAACTAGTGGGAAAATTAAAGAGTAACAGCAATCCTTACTTGAGCTGGCAAATGCGATATTGTGTAGAATTTTTGCATTACCGTTGCGGATTTCTCAAATGGCGTGCCCACAATGCGTGACAATTCAAGTTAAGGCCGATGTTTCTTGAGCGATCTGTACACTCTGTTATCTGCAGGCCTTTGTTTTGAAGTTATAATGACTGAATGCTGTATTTTCCTTTCTGTTGCTGCAGAAAAAGTGCTGGTGGTTAAGTTAAATGACTAATTACGCGTGAGGCACATAGTTTTACGTTACCGCAACGCCATGAACAGCCTTAACTGTTAAGGCTGCACAGCTCACAGGAAGGTAAGCATCCGCGTTCGCTGTGTATCGTAGTGCTGAGCGGAGAAAGCCTGGAAACCCCACCAAGGCGACGGCGGTGTGATTGTGCAGTCTGTGTGATTCTGCGTCGTAACATTGCCGTTTGCAGTACCCGAGACAGGAGGAACATAATAATACAGTAGGGCAGACTATCAGAACGTGAAATCAGGATTATAGGGTTTTGATACACAACCTTAAAACGGCAACAGTGATACCCTAACATGAAAAAGCTGTATTGTTTTCATGTCATCTGTTTATAATTGATAAGTTCTGTTTGGAAAAGTGTAGGTTCTTGCGCCACGGCGAAAAAAAAAAAAAACAATAGCCAAACTCAGAACCATTTGCTCTTCATACTCGATGAAAATGCGTTTGGAAGGCCCCAGGCTGATTGAATGTTGGCTGAGCAGGAGACAGTTCGTAATTTACATAACGACCACGTGCGCAAAAGTATAGATATAATGACACTCTTGATTGATGTTGTTTGACTCCGAAGAGATGGCGTTCAGACGACGTCGAGCATCATACTGGTTCCTGAATAATTGCAGTCATGTTGAATTTGTACAACTGCTAAGTCAGCCTGACGAATAGCTGGCACATCAGTTAGAACATTCTTGTGTGTTTACAGGAGTGTCAGATACAGGGTGGTTGTAATAAAACCTCCGCTACTTGGGAGGACCCCCTTGAAAAACGATTGATCGTAAGTCAATGAAACACTCTCAGAATATTTGTAAGGACATGAGGAAGAGAAATAACGAATAAACCATTGAGAGAAAAATATTTTAATTTCCACATGAAAGGGCGACATTTGTTAACTGTGTACCGTGTTTACATTCCAGGTTACAGTCTTTGCTCAATGTGACGATCATCTGCATTCACGACACCTGCAAACGCGATAGAGACACCATTTCGCAATTGTTCGCAGCACCTTTCGCGTGCTGACGCAGCTCGCGCACTGCTTGAAGATAGTTCATTACGTCTAGTATTCTCAGCCATGGCAACGCTAAGTGCTTCAACAATTTGTTACCAAATTGGTCGTCGGCCTGTCAAAGAAGCAATTTGCAGTTCGCAATTTAATTCGAACTTTCGGATCATGTTCTTGAATCCATGTGCGGAAAGACGACCTCTCCGTATTCGATACCAGAAAAAATGGTTCAAATGGCTCTGAACACTATGAGACTTAACAGCTGTGGTCATCAGTCCCCTATAACTTAACAACTACTTAAACCTAACTAACCTAAGGACATCACACAGATCCATGTCCGAGGCAGGACTCGAACCTGCGACCGTAGCAGTCGCACGGTTCCGAACTGAGCGCCTAGAACCGCTCGGCCACTGCGGCCGGCTCGATACCAGCGAAGAACAGCAGTACTATTTCTGTTGTTTGACAAAACAGCCTTATAAGCTGTAATGCACACTGATGTTTATGTTTCAACGCTATGTTACCGTACCAGTACCGGCGCCTGACGGAAACTGACCACACTAACACTACTAAGAACACAAAACCTGCAGCGCACAATCTGAACATGTTTCCCGTAAAATTTGATACGAATAAGGTACATAGTTTTACCCTTACACTAGTTCAAATAGCGAAAGTTTAATTATAACCATTCTGCAGAATAGGGAATGACTTAATTGCTTCAGTTTCAAAAGTTCTTATGCATAAAATAAAACAGCATATAGATAAATTTACCCTAATTGTACTTCTGAAAAAACAACTGAGGTACTGTATGATTTGTCGTAAATATGCTGCATGACTATGGGTGCAATGAGAAACCTTAAGCTGAAAGTAACAATGGATATGAAGTTTTGGATGGTAATTTGAATAGATTGCAGTCTAGGGCGAAAAACATGTTTCCTACTGCAATGCTGATTTACTGCTTCGCTCATAGACTGAATTTCGTGCTAACGCAATCCGTGTCAAAAATCAAAGGATACAGATTCTTTCCCATCACTCTGAAGGGCCCTGCTGCTTTTTCCTTCAAGCGAAACAAAAGAATCAAGTCTCTGTATCAGGGTGAAAAGAAATGGTTGTCTAAAGTGTCTGCCATGCGGTGTTCTGCGTCTCGCTTGGTTAAAACTGTATAATGAATATGGCAGCAAAGTGGTGTCACTTCTCGAGGAAATAATGATACCTGGTGCTTACTGGAATTACGCAAAACGTGGTAGGGAGGGTCCACCAACATAAATTTTTTCTTACCAACCTGTTTATTTAACAAAATAAAACCATAAATTTTTGTTTTCTTACAAAATTTGCAAAACCTTTTTTGACCTGAAAGCTTAAGATGAATAAGCTTTTGCAAAAGAAATCAAAGCAGCAAACAATATGACAACGATTGCAAGACGGCCGGACCTGCAGCCCGTCCGTTATCGGGTGAAACTGCGGTGTCTACTACCGTGCTGGACACAGTCTCTGTTATTAAATGCCCTTCTGCAACACCTGAAAACTATACAAACACCATTGATGACAAGAGCGATTCTATTACTCAAAACAGATTACGTTACTTATTATTTGAAAGATGGTTCGTGTTTAAGATGCGCACCTGTGCTTAAAGGTTAAACAGATTAGGAAGCAATGTGACAATGATAAGTCTTACTTTAAAGCAACCATCCTCTTAAATTCAATCTTCAACCACGGTGCGACTGGATCCCAACGCTTCCCTTCTGACAGTCTTATTTTGGCTAAAGCCCTGGTGACAGTTGCCTGTTAATATTTTCATAGTTAAACTGCTTGTCAGTTATTAAGACGCTCTGAAGGAACGCCCTAAAACATTACCTGTGAACACTTATTACAAGAGAACTCACTCGGCGGAACCACAAGATCGGCTAAAAATATACTGATGATGACCCGGTCTTTCAAACACAGCAACGCACAACTTAGTACAACACGTTGTCCAGATTATAATTAATTACTCATAAATGCAATTACAATCAAAGAATTGAACTGGTTAACACATAAACTTAACGAAAAGCCAGTGTTTCTTTAACGGCAACTTGTGCCTTGGTACAATTGTTACGACTGTATTTACGACCGGGAGCTGATTCATTAGCAGGTTGATGGTCGGGTATAAACCAGAAAGGAAAGACAATATAATAGCGGGACAAATTTTTAAAGGCCGGCCGGTGTGGCCGTGCGGTTAAAGGCGCTTCAGTCTGGAACCGCGTGACCGCTACGGTCGCCGGTTCGAATCCTGCCTCGGGCATGGATGTGTGTGATGTCCTTAGGTTAGTTAGGTTTTATTAGTTCTAAGTTCTAGGCGACTGATGACCTCAGATGTTAAGTCGCATAGTGCTCAGAGCCATTTGAAATTTTTAAACGATAACAGTTGTCTTAGTGCCATATTACGGCCTATATTTACGACCAAAGAGCCAACCGAGTAAAACTCTGAGGGTCGGGTACAAAGTAGAAAATAATAAGGAGGACAGGTAGACAATGACACAAATCACCACGAAGATTGCAACATGTTACTCCTCTTTATCAAGAAGCAATTCCATGGATTCACGGTGCGGCGGTTGCTGAGTGGTGCCCGTGAAAGCCAGGTAGAAGAGGGCTGCCAGGCCACGAGCGGTCGTCCAACACGAATGTTGCCAAACAACCGATGAGATGTCGGCCGCCGCTTGTAGTCGACGCTGACCCCGGTTAAGTACTCCGGTATCTTCGCTCTGCACAGGCCCTCCTTGCGCAGCTCGTGGCTTCGGCATCTGGGATCTCGTGACCATCTCTTGTCGCGACGCTACCGCCAACCCCCAAACTTCGTGCCTCCCACTCGGACCAGCGAATCCCGAATATATGTCGGCAAGCAAATACCTTCTAAGGACACAACCTACAGATACCAACTCTTCTTCATAGATTTTGGCAATGGGTCCGCAGGAGGGATAGACGATACTACACCTGAGCCAGTGACGCCAGACAGAAGCCGGCCGCGGTGGTCTAGCGGTTCAGGCGCTCAGTCCGGAACCGCGCGACTGCTACGGTCGCAGGTTCGAATCCTGCCTCGGGCATGGATGTGTGTGATGTCCTTAGGTTAGTTAGGTTTAAGTAGTTCTAAGTTCTAGGGGACTGATGACCACAGATGTTAAGTCCCATAGTGCTCAGAGCCATTTGAACCAGACAGAACAGCTTACAAATTCAATGGCGCCACAGCTCAAATAGATTCAGATGAGACGTAGAAGGAAGGTACTTGTACTATTCGTAGATGTCTTTTCTTCATCGACATGTAACCCTGTTTTCTCAGCAATTTTGTTGTAATTTTGCATCATTCTGATTAATTCTGTTTCGGAACTACCTATTGGTGCTACATCATCTGCCTAGGCAAGTCTTGAGATGTCCACATCCTGTAGCTAGATCCCATGTGGACTGGTTTTAGAAAATACTCTATAGATCTTCTCCAGGACAAGATAAAATAAAATAGATGAAATAGCATCCCCTTGTCTCAGTCCAGTGTACACCTTCTAATCTTGTTTTTCCTACCGGTGTCTTTATGCGACGTAAAGTTTCGTCTGTACACATTTTAAATAATCTGCTTAATTTTGACGGTATTTTAAATTCCTTCATTATATTTAGGAATGTCTGTCGGTGTATGCTATCATAGGCCTTTTTAAAATGTACGAATAATATGTGGACATCTACACTGAATTCCCACGCCTTCTCAGTTACTTGTCTTAGGGTGAATAACTGATCTAGTATGGATGCGTTTCTGCGGAAACCGCATTGGTAGTCCCCAATCAGTTCTTCTGTTATTTGTACCAGCCTGTTTAATAGGCAGCTCGATAAGATTTTGTAGGTGACATCCAGTAAGACAATTCCTCTGTAGTTATCTCAGACAAGTGGACCATTCTTCTTAAATATGGGGCACACAATTGCAGTTTTACAACCTGCAGGAATGTTTTCTGTTTTCCAAATTGTGTCCATTAATGCCTGCATTTATAATTCCAGTTGTGGGATTCCATTCTCTAATAAGGCTGCGTATGTCCGGTCTCCGCCACAAGCCTTGTTATTCTTTACTTTCTTTGTTGCTTAGTAACTGTATCAGCTGTATCAATTGTATCAGGTTCTTCCAGTTTAAGAGTGTGGGTCATTGCAGTTGAGAAGTTGTGAAAAATATGTCTTCCATCATTTTTGTATGTCACTTTTGTTGGTCAGTATTTTCCCATACTGATCCTTTATAAACTGTCCTTTATAAAACTTGTCTCGTCTGCTAATTTTTTAATACTTTGATACATCTCCCTTGTCCTGTGATGTTGGAAATCATTCTCTGCTTCTCTTATCATATTGTTATAGTATTCCCTTTCCTCTTGTCTTAGGGTTCTTTGCGTTTGTTGGCGGAGGTTATAGTATCTTTCCTTCAATATCATTTTGTCCCTTTCTTTAATCCATGAATTCCTCGCATTTCTTGTAGATTTCTTCCTTTCCTACTTTGGCATTAAATTCTCCTAACACTATTTTCACATTGTGCCTACTTAATGAGTTGTACGTTTGTATTCTTGCTTCGTGTTGTCATCCTTATGTGTGCATTTAGAAATATAATGCCTAACCATTGCGTTTGTATACTTATGTAAGATATACTGTTATTAGCATGTTTGAACTCCCTTTTTGAGTCATCTGTTGATTTATGAATGTAGAAACCGGTTCCAAATTCATGGTGCTGATTGCAGTCTCCATACATTACTGTCCCGTCTGCAACCAGTTGCACTCTTTTTTTTCCTTTTTTTTCTATTTTTGGTCATCAGTCTACTGACTGGTTTGATGCGGCCCGCCACGAATTCCTTTCCTGTGCTAACCTCTTCATCTCAGAGTAGCACTTGCAACCTACGTCCTCAATTATTTGCTTGACGTATTCCAGTCTCTGTCTTCCTCTACAGTTTTTGCCCTCTACAGCTCCCTCTAGTACCATGGGAGTCATTCCCTCATGTCTTAGCAGATGTCCTATCATCCTGTCCCTTCTCCTTATGTTTTCCACATATTCCTTTCCTCTCCGATTCTGCGTAGATCCTCCTCATTCCTTACCTTATCAGTCCACCTACTTTTCAACATTCGTCTATAGCACCACATCTCAAATGCTTCGATTCTCTTCTGTTCCGGTTTTCCCACAGTCCATGTTTCACTACCATACAATGCTGTACTCCAGACGTACATCCTCAGAAATTTCTTCCTCAAATTAAGGCCGGTATTTGATATTAGTAGACTTCTCTTGGCCAGAAATGCCTTTTTTGCCATAGCGAGTCTGCTTTTGATGTCCTCCTTGCTCCGTCCGTCATTGGTTATTTTACTGCCTAGGTAGCAGAATTCCTTAACTTCATTGACTTCGTGACCATCAATCCTGATGTTAAGTTTCTCGCTGTTCTCATTTCTACTACTTCTCATTACCTTCGCCTTTCTCTGATTTACTCTCAAACCATACTGTGTACTCATTAGACTGTTTATTCCGTTCAGTAGATAATTTAATTCTTCTTCACTTTCACTCAGGATAGCAATGTCATCAGCGAATCGTACCATTGCTGTCCTTTCACCTTGTATTTTAATTCCACTCCTGAACTTTTCTTTTATTTCCATCATTGCTTCCTCGATGTACAGATTGAAGAGTAGGGGCGAAAGGCTACAGCCTTGTCTTACACCCCTCTTATACGAGCACTTCGTTCTTGATCGTCCACTCTTATTACTCCCTCTTGGTTGTTGTACGTATTGTATATAACCCGTCTCTCCCTATAGCTTACCCCTACTTTTTTCAGAATCTCGAACAGCTTGCACCATTTTATTTTGTCGAACGCTTTTTCCAGGTCGACAATCCTATGAAAGTGTCCTGATTTTTCTTTAGCCTTGCTTCCATTATTAGCCGTAACGTCAGAATTGCCTCTCTCGTCCCTTTACTTTTCCTAAAGCCAAACTGATCGTCACCTAGCGCATTCTCAATTTTCTTTTCCATTCTTCTGTATATTATTCTTGTAAGCAGCTTCGATGCACGAGCTGTTAAGCTGATTGTGCAATAATTCTCGCACTTGTCAGCTCTTGCCGTCTTCGGAATTGTGTGAATGATGCTTTTCCGAAAGTCAGATGGTATGTCGCCAGACTCATATATTCTACACACCAACGTGAATAGTCGCTTTGTTGCCACTTCCCCCAATGATTTTAGAAATTCTGATGGAATGTTATCTATCCCTTCTGCCTTATTTGACCGTAAGTCCTCCGAAGTTCTTTTAAATTCCGATTCTAATACTGGATCCCCTATCTCTTCTAAATCGACTCCTGTTTCTTCTTGTATCACATCAGACAAATCTTCACCCTCATAGAGGCTTTCAATGTATTCTTTCCACCTATCTGCTCTCTCCTCTGCATTTAACAGTGGAATTCCCGTTGCACTCTTAATGTTACCACCGTTGCTTTTAATGTCACCAAAGGTTGTTTTGACTTTCCTGTATGCTGAGTCTGTCCTTCCGACAATCATATCTTTTTCGATGTCTTCACATTTTTCCTGCAGCCATTTAGTCTTAGCTTCCCTGCACTTCCTATTTATTTCATTCCTCAGCGACTTGTATTTCTGTATTCCTGATTTTCCCGGAACATGTTTGTACTTCCTCCTTTCATCAATCAACTGAAGTATTTCTTTTGTTACCCATGGCTTCTTCGCAACTACCTTCTTTGTACCTATGTTTTCCTTCCCAACTTCTGTGATGTCCCTTTTTAGAGATGTCCATTCCTCTTCAACTGTACTGCCTACTGCGCTATTCCTTATTGCTGTATCTATAGCGTTAGAGAAATTCAAACGTATCTCGTCATTCCTTAGTACTTCCGTATCCCACTTCTTTGCGTAATGATTCTTCCTGACTAATGTCTTGAACTTCAGCCTACTCTTCATCACTACTATATTGTAATCTGAGTCTATATCTGCTGCTGGGTACGCATTACAATCCAGTATCTGATTTCGGAATCTCTGTCTGACCATGATGTAATCTAATTGAAATCTTCCCGTATCTCCCGGCCTTTTCCAAGTATACCTCCTCCTCTTGTGATTCTTGAACAGGGTATTCGCTATTACTAGCCGAAACTTGTTACAGAACTCAATTAGTCTTTCTCCTCTTTCATTCCATGTCCCAAGCCCATATTCTCCTGTAACCTTTTCTTCTACTCCTTCCCCTACAACTGCATTCCAGTCGCCCATGACTATTAGATTTTCGTCCCCCTTTGCATACTGCATTACCCTTTCAATATCCTCATACACTTTCTCTATCTGTTCATCTTCAGCTTGCGACGTCGGCATGTATACCTGAACTATCGTTGTCGGTGTTGGTCTGCTGTCGATTCTGATTAGAACAACCCGGACACTGAACTGTTCACAGTAACACACCCTCTGCCCTTCCTTCCTATTCATAACGAATCCTACACCTGTTATACTATTTTCTGTTGCTGTTGATATTACCCGATACTCATCTGACCTGAAATCCTTGTCTTCCTTCCACTTCACTTCATTGACCGCTACTATATCTAGATTGAGCCTTTGCATTTCCCTTTTCAGATTTTCTAGTTTCCCTACCACGTTCAAGGTTCTGACATTCCACGCCCCGACTCGTAGAACGTTATCCTTTCGTTGTTTATTCATCTTTTTCTCATGGTAACCTCCCCCTTGGCAGTCCCCTCCCGGAGATCCGAATTGGGGACTATTCCGGAATCTTTTGCCAATGGAGAGATCATCATGACACTTCTTCAATTACAGGCCACATGTCCTGTGGATACACGTTATGTGTCTTTAATGCAGTGGGTTCCATTGCCTTCTGCATCCTCATGTCGTTGATCATTGCTGATTCTTCCGCCTTTAGGGGCGATTTCCCACCCCTAGGACAAGAGAGTGCCCTGAACCTCTATCCTCTCCTCCGCCCTCTTTGACAAGGCCGTTGGCAGAATGAGGCTGACTTCTTATGTCGGAAGTCCTCGGCCGCCAATGCTGATTATTTATCAAAATTTACGCAGTGGCGGAGATCGAACCCGGGAACGAAGACGTTTTGATTATGAATCAAAGACACTACCCCTAGACCACTGGTCCTCCCCACGGGTACTGCACTCTATATTTTCTTAATTCGTTTGGTAGTATTTGGGCAGTTCCAGGGCGATACAGGCTTCTAATATTGCATGATCCAAAAGAGAATTCGTTTTAGCTTGACAGTTTTTGTTCCAGTAAATCCTGTCCTGTTTCCGAGGCTGGCGCAGAGTATCCTGACCATTTCGTGTTTTTACATGAGTGGATTGGTAGCGTTCTGCACAACCCCCAACATGGAGGACAAGGAATCTTGATTTTGGGGTACTCTACCCCTAGGAGGTTGCCTTCACTGCCACTGAGCGAGCCTCTCCTGCCCGTGCTAGTTTAGGTCCACCCCAGGCATTTTATTTCCCCGGTACCATCTATTACCAGAGTGCATTCCCCTATCCGCCACCTGGGGATGCGCCTGATGGGGAACTAGCAAACCCCACACGGGAACTTAGACGTGCGCACATCAAAAAAGTATTGCAACACCTTGGTTCCGAGAGTTCCAGGACCTGTGCAGAAAATTGGAATAGAGATCAACATAAACATCATTTCCGCCCTTTTTATTGCTCATAAAAACCAGACATTGCATGTTGTGCTACCATAGAGCGAGACCTTAAGCGGTGGTGGTCAATATTGATGTACAAACCGGTACCTCTAATTCACAGTAGCATTGATGCATGCCTGTATTCGTCGTGGCATACTATCCACAAGTTCATCAAGGCACTGTTGGTCCAGATTGTCCCATTCCTCAACAGCGATTCGGCGTAGATCCCTCAAAGTGGTTGGTGGGTCACTTCGTTCATCTACAGCCCTTTTCAATCTATCCCAGGCATGTTCGATAGGGTTCATATTTACAAATCATTTTGCGATGTGAGCGCAGATTGACTCGTTCCACATCATAACGGTTTATCGTGCAAATTAATGAATATAACATGAAACTAACTCACTACCTAATCTGTGAAACGTGAAAATAATTAAGTGGTAACTAATCTACACTCCTGGAAATTGAAATAAGAACACCGTGAATTTATTGTCCCAGGAAGGGGAAACTTTATTGACACATTCCTGGGGTCAGATACATCACATGATCACACTGACAGAACCACAGGCACATAGACACAGGCAACAGAGCATGCACAATGTCGGCACTAGTACAGTGTATATCCACCTTTCGCAGCAATGCAGGCTGCTATTCTCCCATGGAGACGATCGTAGAGATGCTGGATGTAGTCCTGTGGAACGGCTTGCCGTGCCATTTCCACCTGGCGCCTCAGTTGGACCAGCGTTCGTGCTGGACGTGAAGACCGCGTGAGACGACGCTTCATCCAGTCCCAAACATGCTCAATGGGGGACAGATCCGGAGATCTTGCTGGCCAGGGTAGTTGATTTACACCTTCTAGAGCACGTTGGGTGGCACGGGATACATGCGGACGTGCATTGTCCTGTTGGAACAGCAAGTTCCCTTGCCGGTCTAGGAATGGTAGAACGATGGGTTCGATGACGGTTTGGATGTACCGTGCACTATTCAGTGTCCCCTCTACGATCACCAGTGGTGTACGGCCAGTGTAGGAGATCGCTCCCCACACCATGATGCCGGGTGTTGGCCCTGTGTGCCTCGGTCGTATGCAGTCCTGATTGTGGCGCTCACCTGCACGGCGCCAAACACGCATACGACCATCATTGGCACCAAGGCAGAAGCGACTCTCATCGCTGAAGACGACACGTCTCCATTCGTCCCTCCATTCACGCCTGTCGCGACACCACTGGAGGTGGGCTGCACGATGTTGGGGCGTGAGTGGAAGACGGCCCAACGGTGTGCGGGACCGTAGCCCAGCTTCATGGAGACGGTTGCGAATGGTCCTCGCCGATACCCCAGGAGCAACAGTGTCCCTAATTTGCTGGGAAGTGGCGGTGCGGTCCCCTACGACACTGCGTAGGATCCTACGGTCTTGGCGTGCATCCGTGCGTCGCTGCGGTCCGGTCCCAGGTCGACGGGCACGTGCACCTTCCGCCGACCACTGGCGACAACATCGATATACTGTGGAGACCTCACGCCCCACGTGTTGAGCAATTCGGCGGTACGTCCACCCGGCCTCCCGCATGCCCACTATACGCCCTCGCTCAAAGTCCGTCAACTGCACATACGGTTCACGTCCACGCTGTCGCGGCATGCTACCAGTGTTAAAGACTGCGATGGAGCTCCGTATGCCATGGCAAACTGGCTGACACTGACGGCGGCGGTGCACAAATGCTGCGCAGCTAGCGCCATTCGACGGCCAACACCGCGGTTCCTGGTGTGTCCGCTGTGCCGTGCGTGTGATCATTGCTTGTACAGCCCTCTCGCAGTGTCCGGAGCAAGTATGGTGGGTCTGACACACCGGTGTCAATGTGTTCTTTTTTCCATTTCCAGGAGTGTATAAAGAAACGCTGTCCTTAGGCCTAATTCTCGCAGATCAGTTATCACTTGAAGTATCTTCATATTTCACAGAATAGAGGAAAGAAAACCCACTAATGATGGCACAGACGCTCTGAAATATGTCTAGGTCAAACGAAAAATCAGTTTCACGTAGTCGCAGTGGGCTCTGTATTTAATAAGAGCGTCAACATTAATTAAGGCATTATCTTTTAGTCCTGCTCATGCCAATACACTGAAAAACTAGTTGGTTTTTATTACTTTTTTTTTCGTTACAAAACGTTTCGGCCACAGCAATAATCAGATATTACTAAAGAAAAAAGAAACATGAAACGTAATCCTTTGTCAGCTACTGAATGGACACGTTGGAACTGCAGGTCGTAGTACAATTAATACATACCAAAATAAAGCTAACATACGTACAGTGTACGCCGCCCGCTGTGACCGAGCACTTCTAGGCACCTCAGTCCGGTACCACGCTGCTGCTACGGTCGCAGGTTCGAATTCTGCGTCGGGCATGGATGTGTGTGATTTCCTTGCGTTAGTTAGGTTTAAGTAGTTCTAAGTCTAGGGGACTGATGACCTCAGATGTTAAGTCCCATAGTGCTTAGAGCCATTTGAACCGTACATACAGTATATCGTGTCAACAATAGCACTGAACATTATATCAGTAAGTGCTATGCCGAGCCTCATGAAAGCTGACGTAAGTACTAACTATAAATTACTGCAATGTACCGTTACAGTCAGAAACACCAGCGCAAAAAAAAAAAAAAAAAAAAAAAAAAACTATGTTCAGAGGCACCATACCAAGTGCATACAAGGGGTTGTAGTGTTAGTGATTCATTTCTCATGGTCATCGGCAATCAGATGGAGCTCAGAAGGCCTGTCTGCACAGCCTCTGCTTGTATCTATAGGCAGTAACTGTGCTGAGTTTAGAGGTGAACAGTATCTGTAAAATTCATTCAAGAGCACAACGATGCCCCACCGACGTGTACAGCTTCAACCATTTAAATGGAATCGAACTGTGGGGAGAAGGTGGACGGACGTATCGACGGATTCTTGCACATATCGGACACAGTGTATCGAAAATGTGTCACTGATTTCAAGAGTGGTCTGTAGAAAAATCCCACACCTGTAGACGAGTTTCTGGACTTCCGCACAGTACGTCACGTTCGACGCATTGTACGAGCAGCGGTGGGCAACGGAACATCATCCAGGAACGAAATCAATGCACATGCACATGTGCACATGTGGCACCACCATCCAGGAACCATCTCTTGCAATAGAAATAATATCGCGTGTGCTTCTGGCCAGATTACCACTGCCAACATTTATTGCTAAGTAAGGATATGTTGTAGGGTTCATTTGCACTCTGTTGTCTTCAGTAATGAGAGTAGGTTCCGTCTGTATGTGAGTGATGGGCGTACACGTCTATAAAGTAGATCTGGTGAGCTGCCATTTCCAGAGAGCATTTGAGAACGACACATAGGTCTCATCGCAGGCTTCATGGTGTGCGGCGATTCGTTACAACTCGTAGTCACATCTGGTGATTCTGGACAGTAAACTAACTAGTGAACATTCATTACACAGGCCTTTATTCCCGTGATACTACAGATCTTCCGAAGGAATATACACACCCACAAAGAGCTGCGACGCAATGCGCCCCTCGTGATACACAACTGTACTGGCCAGCACGATCACCAGATCTGTTGCCAGCCAGCATGTAAGGGGCGTGATGAAGGGGGAAACCTAGCTCGTCCCCCGGGACCCGCAAGAACCATTGCCGAATTGCAACAAAAATTGCAAGATGTTAGGGACAATCTATCGCAGGATGCCATTCCTCACCCTTATGATCGTTTGAATTCAAGAATACAAACCTGCATTGCCGCTACAAAGGGAGAAAACACTGTTGGTGCAAGTGTTTGGGCACCGTTTGCTGTGCTTCGTTGGTCTTAATGTGTTAGCATACATTCCACTTTCGCAGATCATTAATAATAGAATTTTGAATGATAAACTGCCTGTCATCCCACTTGTGAAAGAAATGACCTTGTTCTCGAGGGTGGTGCATTTTTATCGCCAGTGTATCTGATTTCTGAAAACTGTAGGATCAGTTGCTCTTTACTGTTTTATAAGTAAATTTACTTGAGGATTTTTAATGGAGTTCGACGTCCGGGTGTCTCTCTAAATTACTTAGTTTTCTATACTATGCTAAAAACTCAGAAAAGTGGGTAACGTTTCCCTAAGGAAACAATCAAGCTTGGTATTTTTTAAATTGTATATGGAAAGTAAATGTTCTTGCTGTTTTAAATTAATTAATGAGTTCCCATGTCACTGTCTTGCAGCAACTGGTTCGTATTTTGATCAACTGCCATGAGGCCTTCTTCTGGCACCTATACTGTAATGTTCAGTCAATTCACTTTCTTTCTTTAATACTAGCTGTGTTACGATTATCTGTGCTAACTTTTCCTGCATTTAGAAACAAATTGTGATTGCGATGTAGGAAAAATATTGACTTTTAATTGACAGCTTACGTAACTTATACATTGAGACTCACAGGCACACAAAATTTCCTGTATTGTTGGTTTTGACGTTTCGGTAGACTATCAAAATAATTACTGAAATTTATTTCTGAATTCAACTTCACTGTAATAAGTGTAGATGGCTACCTGAAACGACATACGAAGGTTTGTGCTGGACGGGACTCGAATTCGGATTTACCCCTTATCCCGGACGGTCACCTTACCGCTTCGGCTATCCCTAAACGACTGCTTGACCGACGCAAACTTCCATAGGATTCAATAATGTATGAGAAGGAATAGACAAATGTGTGTCCTTTGGAAGGTTGGGTCGGTCCAAAGAGCGTGCTCCAAGTGGTAATGGCGACGGCTCGCGATAAGTGGGAAATCCGGGTTCGAGGGCTGGTCTCGCAGAGACTTTCATATGTCACTTTAGGTAGTACAGTTTGCCCATTACAGTTAAGCTGAATTTCAGAAATAAATTTCAGTATTTGAAACAGCAGTTCGTGATCAAATTCAAAATCATTCTAATCCATACACTTAATAAAAATGGATGTGTGTGTGTGTGTGTGTGTGTGTGTGTGTGTGTGTGTGAGAGAGAGAGAGAGAGAGAGAGAGAGAGAGAGAGAGAGAGAGAGAGAGAGAGATTGTTTCACATCTGCTCCTAAATCGCTTGAGCGGTTTCAACCAAACCTGGTACACATATCCTTTACCGTCAGTCAACTATCGCTGTGCAGTAAGAACCACCAGCACTAGTTCAGAAGGTATGGCGTCATAAACATTGAGATGCGTGAAAAACTGTCGCATCATGCTTGATATTTAAATTTACTTCTGCTTTTCTACTAACTCTAATTGCAACACACTTTGCAGACAGTGTCCACATTTGCAGCTGAATGTACCTAAACAAATACACTGAAGAGTCAAAGAAACTGATACACCTGCATAATATCGTGCAGGGCACCCGCGAGCACGCAGAAGTGCCGCAACACGGAGCGGCAAGGACTCGACTAATGTCTGAAGTAGCGCTGGAAGGAATTGGCAGCATGAATCCTGCAGGGCTGTCCATAAATCTCTAGGAGTACGATGGGGTGGAGATCTCTTCCGAATGGCACGTTCCAACGCATCCCAGATAGACTCAATAATATTCATATCTGAGGATTTTGGTTTCCACCGGCAGTGTTTAAACTCAGAAGAGTTTTCCTGGAGCCGCAATGTAGCAATTATGGACGTGTGGGGTGTCGCATTGTCCTGCTGGAATTGTCGGAATGTACAAAGGACATGAATGGATGCAAGTAATCAGATAGGATGCTTACGTACGTATCACGTTTCAGAGTCGTATCTAGATTATCAGGGGTCCCGTATCATTCCAACTGCACACTCCCTGCTCCGTTGCCGGTCATTGTAGCGGAGCGGTTCTAGGAGCTCCAGTCTGGAACAGCGCCACCGCTACAGTCGCAGGTTTGAATCCTGCCTCGGGCATGGGTATGTGTGCTGTCCTTAGGTTGGTTAGGTTTAAGTATTTCTAAGTTCTAGGGGACTGATGACCTCGGATGTTAAGTCCCATTGTGTTCAGAGACATTTTATCCATTTGAACCTGCTCCGTTACAAAGCCCCCCTTGCTGACATGCAAGGTCCATTGATTCTTGAGATTCTCTCCATACCCGTACACGTCCATCCGCTTGATTCAATTTGAAACGAGACTCGTTCGACTAGGCAACATGTTTCCAATCAACAACAGTCCAATGTCAGTTTTGACGGGCCCAGGCGAGGCTTACATTTTTGTGTCGTATCTAGGGTATACGAGTGGGCCTTCGGCTCCGAAAGCCCATATCCATGATGTTTCGCTGAATGGTTCACTCGCTGACACTTGTTGATGGCCCAGCATTGAAATCTGCAGCAATTTGAGGAAGAGTTACTCTTCTGTCACATTGAACGATTGTCTTCAGTCGTCGTTGGCCCCGTTCTTGCAGGATCTTTTTCCAGCCGCAGCGATGTGGGAGGTTGGATGTTTCATCGGATTCCTGATATTCGGGGAAGACAGTCGTACGGGAAAATCCCGACAAATACCCACTTCATCGTTATCTCGGAGATGCTGTGTCCCATCGCTCGTGCACCGTTCGGTCTCACTTAGATCTTGATAACTTGCCATTGCAGTAGCACTAACCGATCTAACAACTGCGCCAGACACTTGTTGTCTACGTTCAAAATGGCTCTGAGCACTATAGGACTTAATTACTGTGGTCATCAGTCCCCTAGAACTTAGAACTACTTAAACCTAACTAACCTAAGGACATCACACACATCCATGCCCGAGGCAGGATTCGAACCTGCGACCGTAGCAGTCGCGAGGTTCCGGACTGCGCGCCTAGAACCGCTAGACCACCGCGGCCGGCCCTGTCTACGTATCTCTCTATTTACTTACGCGAGCCTATACCAGTTTCTGCGCCGCTTCAGTGTATATCAATGTACGAAACACAGTTCGAGAGGTATGACGTCATAAACACTGAGATGCGTGAAAAACCTCCGCAGCTCGAATGGAATTCTAATACATTTATTCTTTATTACTGAGACACTCTTACGGTCGAGTCAAATTAAGGAAATCCCTGACATCGGGCAGCGGTTTTGACAGATTTTGAAATTCGAAGCATTAACGTTTGTAGGTGAACGATTGCCGTCTATGGAGCTATGAAGAGGCGTTGCCATTGAGACGTTTACAGTGTCGCGTTTCCGACACGCGAAGCAGCTGGGCCCAGCGTTCAGAAACTGTCCAGGATCGTGTTCCTTAATTTGGATACTGTATTTCCATTACTGGCCATTAAAATTGCTACACCACGAAGATGACGTGCTACAGACGTGAAATTTAACCGACAGGAAGAAGATGCTGTGATATGCAAATGATTAACTTTTCAGAGCATTCACACATGGTTGGCGCTGGTGGCGACACCTACAACGTGCTGACATGAGGAAAATTTCCAACCGATTCCTCATACACAAACAGCAGTTTAACGGCGTTGTCTAATGAAACGTTGTTGCTATGCCTCGTGTAAGGAGGAGAAATGCGTACCATCATGTTTCCGACTTTGATAAAGGTCGTATTGTAGCCTATCGCGATTGCGGTTTATCGTATCGCGACATTGCTGCTCGCGTTGGTCGAGATCCAATGACTGTTAGCAGAATATGGAATCGGTGGGTTCAGGAGGGTAATACGCAACGCCGTGCTGGATCCCAACGGCCTCGTATTACTAACAGTGGAGATGACAGGCACCTTATAAAAAAAAGGTTCAAATGGCTCTGAGCACTATGGGACTTAACATCTATTGTCATCAGTCCCCTAGAACTTAGCACTACTTAAACCTAACTAACCTAAGGACATCACACAACAATCAGTCATCACGAGGCATCTTATCCGCATGGCTGTAACGGATCGTGCAGCCACGTATTGATCCCTGAGTGAACAGATGGGGACGTTTGCAAGACAACAACTATCTGCACGAACAGTTCGACGACGTTTTAGCAGCATGGCCTATCAGCTCGGAGACTATGGATGCGGTTACCCTTGACGCTGCATCACAGACAGGAGCGACTGAGATGGTGTACTCAACGACGAACGTGGGTGCACGAATGACAAAACGTCATTTTTTCGGATGAATCCAGGTTGCGTTTACAGCATCATGATGGTCGCATCTGTGCTTGGCGAAATCGCGGTGAACGCACATAGTGTATTCGTTATCGCCATACTGGCCGCGGCGTGATGGTATGGGGTGCCACTGGTTACACGTCTCGGTCACCTCTTGTTCGCACTGACTGTACTTTGAACAGTGGACGTTACATTTCAGATGTGTTACGACCCGTGGCTCTACTTTTCATTCGATCCCTGCGAAACCCTACATTTCAGCAGGATAATGCACGACCGCATGTTGCAGGTCCCGTACGGGCCTTTCTGGATACTGAAAATGTTCGATTGCTGCCCTGGCCAGCACATTCTCCAGGTCTCTCACCAATTGAAAACGTCTGGTCAATGGTGGCCGAGCAACTGGCTCGTCACAATACGCCAGTCACTACTCTTGATGAACTGTGGTATCGTGTTGAAGCTGGATGGGCAGCTGTACCTGTACACGCCATCCAAGCTGTGTTTGACTCAATGCCTAGGCGAATCAAGGCCGTTATTACGGTCATGGGTGGTTGTTCTGGGTACTAATTTCTCAGGATCTATGCACCCAAATTGCGTGAAAATGTAATCACATGTCAGTTCTAGTATAATATATTTGTCCAATGAATGCCCGTTTATCATCTGCACTTCTTCAAGGTGTATCAATTTTAATGGCCAGTAGTGTATGTACTAATACATTTGCACATTACGCATACTTCTCTGTACGACTGTTTCGTGTTTTCAAAGATGTTTTCACGAATACGTGGAAACGAATATATTGTTTTCTATTTTCTCTTCTGTTTTCTTTTCTTTTTTCGCTTCTAATGAAAAATTAGCACTATGAATCCCCGGGCTATGTCAGGTTTGTCAGCTAGTATTGAGTATGTGGAAGATTGTTTACTGGGAAGAAGATCAGTTGTCTAATAGCCCTCTCGGTTCACCCTTTTCTTTCGCGTGGAAGCAAGGGAAAGATCTAACTAATGGGGTTCCCAGAGAAGGCGACGTGCAGTCGGATGGCGCCGGTGCTCCACCACACGCGGGACCTTTCACGGGGCATGTAAGCGCCCAGGCGGAATTGCTGCGAGGACATTACCGCTGCCGTTGCAGCCCATTAACAAGCAAATGAAGGCCCTCGAACGGCCTTTCTGGCAGTCTTGATAGCCTTGTAAAACGTCTCTCAGTTTTACAGCCTCTAGTTAATGCTACGACCAATCCACGACATGGGAGCTCAGAGAAAGAAAAGGCTGTCTGTGCCACATTAAGTTCTCTGCAGTCTCCACCTTACTGCAGTACGTATTGGTGCCTATTAACGCTGCTCCTCCCTTTACTGCTCGCCCTGTGAGATTGGAGAGCCAGCGAGCCTCTACCTAGTTGCCGCCTCCCTTAACATCGGGCTGCACCTGTAATACAAGCTGCCGTATGGACGGAGTCGTGCGACAGTTACTTCCATACGAAAACTACTTCCATATGAAAACAGTGTAACTTTCATTCTTCGGTCTTACCTGACGTTTTTCACCACCACTGGATCACAACCGTCGACAGATTTTCGCTAACGTCGAACCAACACCTCAAATGCAGCCAGAAGAAGTGTGTTCTCTAAGCGTTGTTTGCCATAAATAGGACTGATTTTACACAACGAAGAACATTCGAAGTTCTTGGTTGTGTGTATTGATAAAATATTGTAAAACGTATCCAGTAGATGTGCTGAAACGTTTAGGTTTAGCAACTTTTGCCGCAAGAGTAATTTTCAACTTGGAGAACGTAGAAATCAATAAATTGACAACTTTTGCATAGTTTCATTCACTAACGGCTTACGGGATAATAATCTGAGATGGCTCCTCACTTAGTCAAGCAGTATTCGTTGCACACTAGAAAGTAATTAGAATTATGGGTGGTGTTCATAGAGAGATTCTTGTATGCACCCGTTTAAACAGCTGGGCATATTAACCAGACTCAACAATCTATCACAACTTCAGGGTAACAGAGATATTCGCTAACAGAGTACTAGAAGAGAAAACCAGACAAGTGCGATTAGGACGCGCCTTCTGAGGGTTGCATCCAAACTTTATTTTGTTTATGAGAAGTTCATCTATACACATCGATGAGTAAGTCGGTGAATATCAAAATACTTTTCATATGTGATCGTATCTTTTCATACCATCGACTTAGCAGTTTAAATTGTTTACATCAAGAGACTGTTGGCGATGACATTCGACATAATTTTCAACTTCATACCTCTACTCGTTCCTATGAAAAAGAGGTCTTAACAGATGGCCGTATCTTTTGATTGCATTAATGTAGAAGCATAAATTTTCTACGCCGCCAATAATTTAAACTTGATGCCTCTAACGTTTCTGAGAAAAGATGTCTTAACACACGTAAAGAGAGAGAGATAACAAAGTGATCCTCTAACAGTTCCGCTTTTCCCTCCAGTGAACTTTGTCACAGAGAAGATCGCAATACTCAGCTAGTAAACTCACTGACAATCTCCGCATGCAAACGCAATGTCTGACATACATCAGTGGTGTTTCCATATGTAGATTAAATTTGTTTGTCCTCAACAGCTCCTTCTATACCATAACGAAAATCTCTAACAGAAATAATGTATAACTAACCTGCAAATGGTTGGCATGTAGCCGCATACTGATATACGGGGTGTTCATTTCATTTATTTCATAGCTTCTTATTGATAACCCCATTCGTAGCGTTGCAGTCCTGCGACCGGAGCTGACGTATCGTGGAAGCGTAGAACAGATAGCGGCTCTAAACATTACAATACCTGCGCAGTGTGTATTGCTTGCACACCAACCCATCATTTGGAGAACAGACGTGCAAGTGGGCAATGAATGTTGCAACCACAGAAGAAAAAAATGAAATGAGCCAGACTTGCGGAGAATGTAGGAGAAATGTTGAGGCTGCTGTTGCCTTGTATGACGAGCGTTCACGAGGCCAAACTCGCTCTCGTTCGTTCTTTTACAAGGATGTGACCGCCATTACGTCTGATGCATCGCACAGACCGCCAGAAGGAAACGAAGCAGACGTGTTACAGGAGAAGCTAATAAAATAACTGTACTAACGGCACCACAACCCACTAACAAGCGCCCGGCAATTACATAGCGATTACGATATGGGTGTAGGTATTATTGTCACAACATTGCAGCGTCATAAGTACGAGGCCTGTTCAGAAAGTAAGCTCCGATTGATTGCCAAATTGAAACCACAGTGAACATCAGAAATGTTTTACTTGTAACAATTAGCTACACCTTTCAGCTACTTCTCTACGTAGTCCCCGTTCTGACTTAGACTTTTGTCATAGCGTTGTACCAACTTTTCAATATCATCATCATAGAAGGCAGCCGCCATTGCTTTCCGCCAATTCTCCACGCTGGCCTACACCCCGTTGTCTGTGTCAAAATGTTGTCTTCAAAGACAGCGGTTCATGTGACCAGAGATGAAACTCAGGGGGAGACAATTGCGGACTGTAATGTGGGTAATCTCACATTTCCATTTGAAAACGATGCAGGAGCATCTTCATTGCCCCTGCAGAATGCGGCTGAGAATTGTCTTGAAGAAGAAACAGCACGACAGTTATGTAATGTTAGCTGCATAGCTTCAGGCGAAATTTCTCACCAGGCCCTCGTACTTGGCGGCAGACACTATTTTCTAGACTTCTTTACGCACTCACTGCGAGCTCAGAAATGAGAAGAGCGACGTGATGCTAACTGGGGTTATACTAGAGACACTACCCAACACATCTGTGCAAAGCTTTATCGGATTTTCATAGTCGTTTCCATTTCGCGACCGATCGGAGCTTACTTTCTGAACGCCCCTCGTATAATCCGCACCGCGTGACACTGCATCAATAACTTCTTGGCGCCGATTTCCATAACCGGGTAGTGTTTTGTGAACTGGCACGTCAAAAAATGCAACCGACCCCCTCGAACTCTGTCGAGGTGCTATTTTCCGATGAGCCTACATTCACAAAACATGGTAGCGTTAACCGGCATAACATGCATTACTGGAATGTAAACAATGCCCACTGGTCACGGTCGGTTAACGCATGGTGTGGCATCATGGGGAACAAACTCATGGTCGGTATTTTATCGATAGCACTTTCAGCGGACAGAAATATCGAAAGCTTTTGCAACAGGAACTACCGGTACCACTGCAATGCCCAAGACGTTCGACTGTGTATGTGGTTTCAGCATGATTACGCAGCGCATTATGGAATTGAAGCGAAGCACGGGAGGTATTAGATCGTGTTTATACGATTCGATGGACCAGCAGAGGTGGCCCTATTGATTGGTCCGCTAGGTCACAGGGTTTGACGGTAAGGGGTTTAAGGGTAAAAGGTAAGTCTACCAGGTTGTGCCAACAGCCCGTGAAGACATGGTGGACCGCATCAGAAACGCCTGTGGTGACAATCCCGCAGATATGCTTCCGTCCTGTGTACGGTCATTTGAAAAGCGGATCACTAAGGGTATTGAACTTATTGGTACTACGTTTGAACACTCACTGTAATCAGAAAAGTAGAGTAGCTTTCGCCTCGAGCCACGGACACAGCGGGGCGTCGAGTAGTCCCCTGATCGACATGTCGGAGAAACAGAACGCAATAGGCGTCCTTATCACGGAAAACGGGGGATCAAGTCTATATTAAGAATGTTCAGGTTCGAAGAAGGATGGGGGGCCGAGTAGGGAAGTTCACACCCCGCCTTATAGATCCATGCACGGTGCTCCGTGTGTTGGGGCCGGTTAACCTGTTAGTCAGACATGATCAGGCCGGTAGGGAATATCGAGTCCAGTTGAGCCGGGTGAAGTCTCTGAGTTCGGGCGCCTGTACTAGTTTGAGGGGAGGAGGTTGAGCTGTGGTAAAAAGTGCTGTTTTGAAGAGCGCGCCACAGCGCGTAGTGTGAAGCATTCGCCCTCCGTTTCTGGCGGTGGCGCCGCTGTGGCAATCGCAGCTTTGGTGTCTCCCTCTGGTGGGAAAGGGGAAAGGTTGCCTGTCCACGTGCATTTAAGGGGTGCTATGAGCTCACCAGTGAGTCAGTCTGGGTCAGTCTCTCGTCCCCAGCTTGCTAGTCTGTCTCTCGTCCGCATTTGTAAGGCAATTGGTGTTTGTCTATCGTTCGGAGTGCTAGTATGTATCTCGTTAGGATGTCTGTCGTTAGGATCAACCTTTAAAGTCGGCAAAATGAGAGTCTTTCCACTCCGCCAGTAAGAGAAATCAGCGAGTGGTCGCCCGGTCGGGGCTTAGTTTCTGCATCTGAGTCTGCGCGTTAGGCCGCCAGTCTACTCGAGTTTGCTCAGGCAATGGTCATTGGCGGTTGGGTCGATCGATTGGTCGGTCGCGCACTGAGACACAAGATGACTTGTCCGTCTTGAGCGTCGGCGCATTTGAGGTCGCCACGTTAGTCCAGTGGGCAGCGGCGTATAGCGAGGGGTAGTGGCTTCGCGGTCGACACGAGAGCAACAGGAGTCAATCCACGACATCAGTCTGGCCGGTGCGAGCTGCGACGCCGTGAGACGGGAGATCGGCGCGCCTACCTGCGTCCGTTGAAGCGGCTGGCAGCGGATGGTTCGGGAGAGCGATTTGGGGATGCTGCGCCAGGTCTTCTCCAGAAATCGCAGTTTATTAGAAGTTAAGTGATTGGTGATATGTTGTGTGATTTACTCTTGTTAAATTCTACTTATTTTCTTGGTGAGGTCACCAGCCGTTTTGCTTTGGGGTCGTCCCACCATTCCTCTCCGTCTGTCCACCTGCGGGAAGGTGGTTGTTTATAAATTGGGTGGTGCGTTTTTCCCTTGTGGAGTATGGGAGGGTTAGAGCAACCTGCGGATCGGGTTGTTCAGTAATCTCCCTATCAATTTACCGTATGTTTGTAGCTGCCTCTGTCATGTAAGTCGGATTTGGTGTGTTAACGAATTTATTGCTTGGAGTGCAACGGCCTAATACCTGAAATATGTTTCGATCTTTGAAAACTTTGATGTTATTGCCTATGATCTTGAGAGGCGGTATCTGTGTACTGTAGAGCATCTTAACTATTGTTTGGCCAACCTTGTAGAATTTTATATAATATCGCATTTCATGGGCTTTTATTTAAATGATCATTTTAATATATAAAGTTGCCACCCTTTCACCGTAAGACTTTTCTTAGAAGTTAAAATCAAGTTGCACCTTCGATGGCAAGGTTAATATTTTAATTGTTAGTGTTTTGTACCATTTCCATAATTTGTGTGCTTGTGTAAATTGTTAAAACTCTTAGTTTAAAGTTATCTGGTGTGTTGCAGATTTGCACCAGTGTAGTCTTTCAGAGGCTGTTGTGAGCGGCCGTAACTACGGCCGTGTCAAAAGTGAGCGGCAAGGTTCTGTGCCCGAAAGCTCATACATTCAAAACTTGTTTCTTTCTGCCTCTGACTAAATTGTAACTTTGATATTTAGAGGATGCTTTCTGATTATAATTTTAAATCTGTTTCTTTTAAAAAATGCTTTTAGGCACTATTAAAGTGAATAAAATTCGCATTTGTTAAAAGGAATTTGGTTATGATTTCATCAGTTACTCCCTGGTAATGATTTCTATGCTTACATAGTAAGATTAAATGTGTTAATGTTCTTGATGAATCGCTAGTAAATAAAATAAATTCTTAAGAATATTCTTTGAAAATAAATCACTGTTAAAGGAACTGTAAAACCAGTGGCTCCCCTGTATAGGTTAGTCTGGTCTCACACTTCTTCTTCCTAGATTGAGATGCTTTGAAGTTGTACTGATGATTACTCCGAACTCCAGTGCCCGCTAGGTTAAATGTTGGTGCTGCTATAAATCACATACCCAACAACAGTTTGGGCATGTGATTTATTGTGCAATTAATGGTGATCTACACAAGTTATTATGTTGAATTAATAAAATGAGTCGAGCCTCTAACAAATGCTAACGTCATACCATAAATTGGACACAGTAATAAATTACCTGGAAAACACCAAACCCCATTTCACAACTATAATTTCACTGAAATACACTCACCGATAAACTGACTAATTGGGCCCTAAATACTGACCAGGAAAGAAGTTTAACTGAAGTTTCCACATCTCCATCTGTGACACACTGCGCAAAATTGTAAGGTCCAGACGGTCCCACTATCCTACCTGAGACTTCGAAAAAGAGTCCAAATAGTGTCAGATTACCTTAGACACTCTGCAAAAGTAAGAACTCAACAGTGGCGGAGCATTCAAAACACTTAATGAGTGCAGCTGGGCCACAGCTCATACATCTCGTCCCAACTGTGATCGTCCGAGCTACCAACTGAAGACCGACCGACCGACTGCTCTGCTGCTGACAAAGATCCTTTTTTCAGAAAGTAGAGCCTCTGAAAGCGCACACTAGCGTGGAGAACACCACAAAAAGTTCTACAGTCCACTACGCAATATGGTTAATACTCAAATGTAGGCTTCACAAGATGCGGGTCAGTGATGTTCATACGTCTGGACGCGATCCCCAACTAATACAGTCCCATCTAGGAGATAGTTGTCAGAAATCGACTGAAGGCTAGCGATTTTAAGGGAAGAGAGAAAAAGTGGCTTGAGGAAAAAAACCTATGCGATAGTCTGGGCGGGTTTGTACCAGTAGCGACAGTTGATGCTTGGATCTCAGAAAATGTTAGTGAAGAGGTATTACCGCTGTATCTGGTTTCCGGCGAAAGATCAATTTGATTATAAAATTGGCCGCCCATTTTGTGGAGTTGCGTGGGGTTTATTTGCGCCTTGTATGTTCAGCTTCCCTCTTTAAGCCGTCTGGTTGCATTTATGAGTACAGTTGTTATGGCCACACAGGTTCACTGTAAAACAGGGGTTCGCTGATATACTATTGTTTTGCGGCTGAATTTAAGCCTTCCACAGGTGGTTAATTTTTTCTAAGGAAAAGTGTTTTTGGGCAGTTGTGCTTCCACTTGTGATTGTGATTGTAGTTCCCCGTAGTTCCCCAGAGTCATGATGAAATGTTGTTCCTGTACAGTCGTGTGGATAGTTATTTTCTGATCACTCCGGGAGAAAATCGAGGCGGTGTTCGCTATGTAAGTATGCAGTGTTGTGTACGACCTACCTGCAGCACAGACGGAGTTGCGTATTCCCAGACGGGAGATGTGTATGTCATCAGGGGTCTAATAGTGTCATGTATGTGGTTCTCGACACCCTGCTATTTAGTGCTTTGCCTATTAAGTATAGGCTATAGTTGTTTGAGGCTCGTGTGTGTCTTGTTGGCTACGTATTGTATGTGGTTCCCCTCTCTAAGTTTCCGATCCATCCAAAGTACCTGACTTTCTCACTGAAACGTATATGCCGTGTTTGTAGAGTTATCTGTCTACACTGTTGGTGTCTCCGCACTTGTTTCGGTCTGCGTGTGAACAGAACTGCTCGTAGTTGTCGACGTTTACCTTGATACGACATTTTCAGACCAAGGCTCAACAGTTCTGACTGCTGTTTGTAGTCAGGAATCAATGTTTGATGGTTTCCAATCTTGCGCCAGGATTGCAGTGTTATCTGCGTAGATGGCAACCATCGTGTTTTGTGTTGTTGGGATTATATTAATGTAACTGATAAACAAGAGAGACCGCAGAATTCTGCCTTCGAGTACTACAGCTTGAATACCATGTCGTGCTGCTAGCTTGCCCTGAATGTCAGAGTTGAAACGTTCATGAAATATAAGTGTTCGAGACTACGAGACCGTTGGAGAAACCAGCGTCACTGAGTTTGCGGATGAGAAACTCGTGCCAGAGTCGATCTAAGGCTTTTTCAGTGGACAGGAAGCCATGCTCCCTGGGTAAGCCGGCACAGTAGCTCAGCGTGTTCGGTCAGTGAGTTATTTTCCCTCTGTAATAATAATAAAAAAGAACTGAGTGATTGGATCAACGATGAACTCGAACGGGTGTCATGAGACGTCCGCCCCAAACAAATGTAACGAACAATAACGAACAAAATGAGATACTTTTTTTAAAAAAGTTGGTAGTATCTTCGATTAGTAATCAAAATGTCATCGGTCCCGGGTTCTAAATTCGCCACACTCTCTTGACCTTGGGGTGGGAAATTGTCCCTAAAGGCTGAAGAATCAGCAATTATGAACTGCATGTGGATGCAGAAGGCAATGGAGACCACTGCATGAAACACAAATAACTTGTATCCGCAGGATATAGAAAAAGTGTCAAGATGATCTCTCCATCAGTCCCCATTCGGATCTACGGTGGAGGGGGGGGGGGGAGATTGCCAAGGGGCAGGTGATCATGAGAAAAAGATTCAATAATCAACGAAAGGATAACGTTCTACGCGTCGGGGCCTGGATTGTCAGCAGCTTGGACGTGGTGGGGAAGCTAGAAAATCTGAAAAGGGAAATGCAAAGGCTCAATCTACATATAGCAGGTGACAGTTGACTGGAATGGAAATAAGACAGGGATTTCTGATCAGATGAGTATAGGGTGGGGAAGATTTCAGTTAGATTACATCACAGTCAGACATGATTCCGAAATCAGATACTGGATTCTAAGGCTTACCCACGAGCAGATATAGATTCGGACCACAATGTAGTAGTGATGCAGACTAGGCTGAAGTTTAAAAGGATAGTCGGGAAGAATCAATAGGCAAAGAAGTAGGATACGGAAATACTAAGAAATGATGAGAGACGCTTGAAGTTCCCTATGGATATACACTCCTGGAAATGGAAAAAAGAACACATTGACACCGGTGTGTCAGACCCACCATACTTGCTCCGGACACTGCGAGAGGGCTGTACAAGCAATGATCACACGCACGGCACAGCGGACACACCAGGAACCGCGGTGTTGGCCGTCGAATGGCGCTAGCTGCGCAGCATTTGTGCACCGCCGCCGTCAGTGTCAGCCAGTTTGCCGTGGCATACGGAGCTCCATCGCAGTCTTTAACACTGGTAGCATGCCGCGACAGCGTGGACGTGAACCGTATGTGCAGTTGACGGACTTTGAGCGAGGGCGTATAGTGGCCATGCGGGAGGCCGGGTGGACGTACCGCCGAATTGCTCAACACGTGGGGCGTAAGGTCTCCACAGTACATCGATGTTGTCGCCAGTGGTCGGCGGAAGGTGCACGTGCCCGTCGACCTGGGACCGGACCGCAGCGACGCACGGATGCACGTCAAGACCGTAGGATCTTACGCAGTGCCGTAGGGGACCGCACCGCCACTTCCCAGCAAATTAGGGACACTGTTGCTCCTGGGGTATCGGCGAGGACCATTCGCAACCGTCTCCATGAAGCTGGGCTACGGTCCCGCACACCGTTAGGCCGTCTTCCGCTCACGCCCCAACATCGTGCAGCCCGCCTCCAGTGGTGTCGCGACAGGCGTGAATGGAGGGACGAATGGAGACATGTCGTCTTCAGCGATGAGAGTCGCTTCTGCCTTGGTGCCAATGATGGTCGTATGCGTGTTTGGCGCCGTGCAGGTGAGCGCCACAATCAGGACTGCATACGACCGAGGCACACAGGGCCAACACCCAGCATCTTGGTGTGGGGAGCGATCTCCTACACTGGCCGTACACCACTGGTGATCGTCGAGGGGACACTGAATAGTGCACAGTACATCCAAACCGTCATCGAACCCATCGTTTTACCATTCCTAGACCGTCAAGGGAACTTGCTGTTCCAACAGGACAATGCACGTCCGCATGTATCCCGTGCCACCCAACGTGCTCTAGAAGGTGTAAGTCAACTACCCTGGCCAGCAAGATCTCCGGATCTGTCCCCCATTGAGCATGTTTGGGACTGGATGAAGCGTCGTCTCACGCGGTCTGCACGTCCAGCACGAACACTGGTCCAGCTGAGGCACCAGGTGGAAATGGCATGGCAAGCCGTTCCACAGGACTACATCCAGCATCTCTACGATCGTCTCCATGGGAGAATAGCAGCCTGCATTGCTGCGAAAGGTGGATATACACTGTACTAGTGCCGACATCGTGCATGCTCTGTTGCCTGTGTCTATGTGCCTGTGGTTCTGTCAGTGTGATCATGTGATGTATCTGACCCCAGGAATGTGTCAATAAAGTTTCGCCTTCCTGGGACAATGAATTCACGGTGTTCTTATTTCAATTTCCAGGAGTGTAGATACAGCAGTATGGAATAACTCAGTAGGCAGTTCGGCTGAAGATGAATGGACCTCTAAAAAGGGCGCTCGCAGAAGTTAGAAAGAAAAAGATGAATTCAAGGAAGTTAACTGAGAAGTAATCATTGGCATCAAAAGCAAAATGGCAGTTGATCGACGAAAGAGGGAAGTACAAAAACGTTCAGGAAGAATGAAATACAAGTCGCTGAGGAAAGAAACAAATAGGAAGAGCAAGGAAGCTAAGGCGAAACAGCTCACAACATATGTGGAGGAACTGAAAAAGAAATGATTGTCGGTATGACTGACTCAGCATATAGGGAGTAAAAACAACTTTCGGTAAAATTAGAAGCAAAGATGGTAACATCAAGAGCGCAACGGTAATTCAGCTGTTAAATGTAGAGGAGGGCGTAGATAGTCGGAAAGAGTACACGAAGGTATCTGTGAGGGGGAAGATTTGTCTGATGTGATAGAAGAAGAAACAGGAGTCGATTTAGAAGAGATGGGGGATCCGGTATTAGAGTTAGAATTTAAGACAGTTGCGGAGGACTTGAGATCAAATACGGGAGAAGGGATCGATACATTCCATCAGAATTTCAAACATTATTTAGGGAACTGGCAATAAAATGACTATTCCCGCTGGTGTGTAAAATGTATGAGACTGTCGATATAGCATCTGACTTTCGATAAAATATCCACACAGTTCGGAAGACTGCATCAGCCGACAAGTGCCAGAATTATCGCACAGACAGCTTAACGCCTAATGCATCCAAGTTGCTGACAAGAATAATATAGAGAATAATGGAAAACAAAACTGAGAATGTGTTGGTTGACGATCAGTTTGGCTTTAGGAAAGGTAAAGGCACCAGAGAGGTAATTTTGACGCTGCGGTTGATAATGGAAGCAACACTACAGAAAAATCAAGACATGTTCATAGAATTTGTCGACCTGGAAAAGACATTCGACAACGTGAAAAGGTGCAGGATGTTCGAAATTCTAAGAAAAGTTGGGGAAAGCTATAGGAAGAGACGGGTGATGTACAATATGTACAGAAGTCAAGAGAGAATAATAAGAAATTAGAACGAATAGTAAGAAGTGCTCGGATAAAAAAGGGTGTAAGACAGGCAGTACTCTGTCGCTCCTACCGTTCAATCTGTACATCGAAGAAGCAATGATGCAAATAAAAGTGAGGTTCAGGAGTGGAATTAAAATTCAAGGTGAAAGGATATCAATGATACGATCCGCTGATGACATTGCTATCCGGAGTGAAAGTGAAGAAGAATTACATGATCGGTTGAATAGAATGAACAGTCTACTGAGTGCAGAATATTGACTGAGAGTAAATAGAAGAAAGGCGAAAGAAATGAGAAATATCAGAAATGTGAACATCATCTGGATTGATGATCACGAAGTAGATGAAGTTAAGTAATTCTGCTACCTAGGCAGCAAAATAACCAGTGACTGATGGAGCAAGGAGGACATCAAAAGCAAATAGCACTGGCAAAAAAGGCATTCCTGGAAAAGATAAGTCGACTAGTATCAAACATAGACCTTAATTTCAGGAAGAAATTTCTGAGATTATACGTTTGGAGGACATCATTGTATGTTAGTGAAACATGGACTGTGGGAAAACTGGAACAGAAGAGAATCTAAGCATTTGAGATGTGGTGCTAAAGGCGAATGTTGAAAATTAGGTGGACTGATAAGGTAAGGAAGGAGGAGGCTCTGCACAGAATCGGAGTGGAAAGGAGTAAATGAAAAGACAAGGAGAAGAGACGGGATGATAGAACATCTGTCAAGACATCATGGAGCTGTAGAGTGCAAGAACTGTAGAGGAAGACAGAGATTGGAATACATTCAGAAAATAAGTGAGGATGCAGGCTGCAAGTGCTACTCTGAGATGAAGAGGATGGCACCGGAGAGGAGAGGAAAAAATAGGAACACAGTTCCCGTCGCTTTGCTTCTGTTTTATCCGTCTGTTATTTGTTCAACTACGTTAAGGGAGTCGGCGTGTTGTGAAGTGGCGATTTCTGAAGTCTAATTGCGCCGGTTTCAAGACGTCGTTGTTGATGCAGTGCCTAGTTAGTAGATTTAGGAACACCTTCTCAACAGTCTTACTGAGTGATATCAGCAGGCTGATGGGTCGGTAAGTTACTTCGAAGTACATGTCTTTCTCTACCTTTCTGGACATCAGCATCTTGGCCGCCTACGAAAAGGGAGGGGACTGTTGGTGTCGTAGAATGGCATTCGTGACGTGATTCAAGCATTTGAGGACTTTAGGGATGTTAAACATACTCACAATTTTGATGTAACAATATAAAATAATTTTGTGAACGCTGGTAGTGGAAACCTTGCGAAAGCTGATGCTTTTATGCTCCACCCATTTACGACAACAGCACATGCAACGAGGTCCCCAGCTTCCTGCAACATCATTAAACTCGTTCAAAACTAAGGAACTGCAGAACTTTTGCAAATAATTCTGTATATTATAAGTAGATTGTCGGTTATCAGTCATGAACTGCGATCCAAATAACAATAAAACTATTCTTGGCAAATCGTAGCGCTGATTTCCATTATAGAAAACACTCAGTAGCGATATGGCTATGAACAATTGCTCGGTGGCGCAACAAGTTGCACTTCTGACTGCTCATCAAGAAGTCATATGTTCGAATCCTCGTAAAACAGTTTTAGTGAAGCCTGAAATTGTCACAATGGTGTTCTAGTAAAGATAAGTCACTTTAGATTATAAAAACATTTAGTTTAGTACTGATTACGTGGTAAATAGGTGTATTAGTGAGTTTTTTAAGCGTACCATTAAAGATTCCATTTTTCTTTACGCAATATAGCAGAAAACGCGAAAAGATCGAACAGTCGGGTTAGAGTTGTATTTTCTGTTTACGTTTTGCCACAGCAAATCTATATAATTTCGTTTAATTGCTCTTTGCTCTCTCCAGCAATTTAACTGTAGCGTAAATCTCCATTATTTAACTCACATTTCCGGAAAGTAGCGTAAAGTTTAAATCGTTTTTGTTTATATACAGTTGCGTATAGTCCAAATTTGTGGAATCGTATTTTCGTGTTTATCTGTAATTTAACTGACTTATTCTTAATAAACTATTACGTTTATCATGAGTGAAAAGTGCTAGACTTTCCGTAGAATTGCTACGTCGCGCTTTGGTGTGACGGGTGCTGTAGTTTTTTCCATTTGGTTGATTGTAGTGGCGTGGGAGTAGGGGAAGTAAATGAGACTCATCAGTGATTTTGTAGGATTTTTAGTAGAGATGGGAAGATACTAGAACAGAAGGGGAAAATTGCCACCCTTCGGGCTGAGTTAGAAACGGCCAGGGGATATCTTGACAGGTTATGGAGAGAGAAGGGTAAAGAGAGGTGGGAAGTGGCAACAGGCAACAGGAGGAACAGGCTTATAACTTTGTCTGAGAGCTTCGTGGTGAATGTGGAAAATAGATTTGACCTGTTGCTTCAGTTAGAAGCCGGTGAGCCTCGAGCAGTTGCAGGTGTAGACAGGGCACAACAAACTTTCAGCAGCAAATTGAAAAGTAAGAATGTAGGGAAGTCAGTAATGAGAAAAAAAGTGTTGTTAGGTAGTTCCCACGAAAGAGGTTTTCGCCAACTTTTGCAGCATGAACTAGGGTCAGAATACCAGGTCACCAATTTTTTTAAACTTAGTGCTTGTTTGGAGCGGGTGACAGAGGATTTAGGATCATTTTGCGAAGATTTCACTAAGGAAGACACTGTGGTAATAGGGGATGGGCGAATTAATAGTATTGACAGAGATCCTCAATACAATATAGAGTGTGACCTGGCAAAGATTGCATCAGCATCGAAGTATGCTAGTGTTGAGTATGTATGTTTTTTTGGTCACCATGACCGACCTCATTTGAACTCTTCTGTCAAGAGAGTTAATTTGGAGTTGGAACAGCTGCTTATGTCGGGTGCAGGGTAAAACATCGGTGTGGTTCCTGTTGCTTCTCTCTGCAGGTGGAATTATACTAGGCATGTCCTTCGCCTCAACAGGAAAGGGAAGGGTAAACTGGCTGGGGAAACAGCAGGAAAGTTAAAAGGGGAGACACTGTCATCAGTGATAAAATACCAGTGGTTATATGGTTCAGAAAAGATCCTTTTTTAGGGTAGCGAGAACGGGACGAAGGCATGTTTTAAGAGAGGCTGGGATTGAGACAAACCTTCAGTTTCAGAAAGAAACCAAAAAATATAATTTTACCTTATTACGTCAGCATAAACACATTTTGGTTATGAATTTTCAACAATAAGTAGAAATTTCAATTTACTCAATTTTAACTCAATGTGAAATGTCAGCGAACTCGTACTACTCGAGGATCAAGAAATAAAATTAACGAGTTTATTACCTCCTTAGATGAATTGCAGTCCTCAAACCCAGCTGACATAATCTGCCTCTCTGAACATCATTTGACCACTGGTATAAAACTTTAGGATTTAGGTTAGCATCTCACTTTTGTAGACCAGAAATGGAGGAAGGAGGAGTTGCCACATTCATCAGGAACTGAAATAAATTTAAGAACATAGACATTCATAAATATTTGTAGACATTAATCACTGGTCGCTAGTCAATTATTTATCACTAAACTTCGAAAAACCACACTACATGCAGTTCAGAACTTGTAAGGGGTGTGCCACGAGTACATGCCTAACATACAGTGACAAGCAGATAAAAGAAGTGGACAGTGTTAACTTCTTGGTATTACAGCTTGATAATAAGTTAAAGTGGGAGGAGCACACCACAGAACTGCTGAAGCGTCTTAACAAATTTCTGTTTGCAATGCGAATTGTGTCAGACATAGGGGATATAAAAATGAGAAAGCTAGTATACTATGCTTACTTTCATTCCATAATGTCTATGAAATTATTTTCTGGGGTAATTCATCAACATATTCTCACAGGGTGGCAACATAGTGAAAGAACTGGAAGCGAGGTGTAGCAAAGCTAATGCAGTGAGCGCTCAGCTACGATCTACTCTCTTCTGCAGGAAGGAAGTCGGTACCAAGACTAAGTTATCTGTGCACCGTTCAATCTTTCGACCAACTTTGCTGTATGGGAGTGAAAGCTGGGTGGATTCAGGGTACCTTATCAACAAGGTTGAGGTTACGGATATGAAAGTAGCTAGGATGATTGCAGGTACTAGTAGATGGGAACAATGGCAGGAGGTTGTCCACAATGAGGAAATCAAAGAAAAACTGGGAATGAACTCTATAGATGTAGCAGTCATGGCGAACAGGCTTAGATGGTGGGGTCATGTTACACGCATGGGAGAAGCAAGGTTACCCAAGAGACTCATGGGTTCAGCAGTAGAGGGTAGGAGGAGTCGGGGCAGACCAAGGAGAAGGTACCTGGATTCGATTAAGAATGATTTTGAAGTAATAGGTTTAACATCAGAAGAGGCACCAATGTCAGCACTGAATAGGGGATCATGGAGGAATTTTATAAAGGGGCTATGCTCCAGACTGAACGCTGAAAGGCATAATCAGTCTTAAATGATGATGATGATGATGATGATGATGATGGGTAATTCATCAAGCCAAGCTGAAGTTTCCCGGGCACAGAACCGTACAATAAGAATTATATGTGGTGTGAACCCAAGAACATCCTGCAGAAGCCTGTTTAGGGAACTAGGGATACTAACTACTGCTTCCCAATATATTTATTTCTTAATGAAATTTGTTATTAAAAATATGTCACTTTTTTTGAACCCAACAGCTCAATTCATGGAATCAATACCAGAAATAAGAATAATTTTCACAAGGATTTAAAGTCACTTACTCCTGTACAAAGAAGCGTGCATTATTCAGGAACACACATTTTCAATAACTTTTCAGCAGCCATAAAAAGCTTAACAACACATGAAATTCAGTTTAAGAGAAGCCTAAAGGATTTATTGGTGGCCAACTCCTACTCCATTGATGAATTTCTCAGTAGAACCAACTGCTTTATATATATATATATATATATATATATATATATATATATATATAACTTCTGCACCATTTCAGTGCAGTAATGTGTTGATTGTAAATCAGTATTGTAGTAGGTCTGTCATATGTTTAATACCTTATAAATAAAAAAACCTTTTTTTAATTTTAAATTCAGTGCATTAATGCAATCTTAGTACATGAGTGTTTGTAAAATCATTCTTTCATATAGTATTCATTTAAAAAATTGACGATCATTCCACTGGGGACCTGTGGAAGGTACATTAGTTTATTTGTTTCAGTTGTGAATATTTGTGATGTGTTATTGTCTTTCTGACATGTTTTACATCCTGGAGGACCTCCTTACTACGGATCAATTGGAATGAAAGTAAATCTAATCTAATCTAAGCTAATAGACTTTTTAAAAATTTTACACGAAATACGAAAATAATGTTATCAAGAACCGATTGTAGCAGTTGTTTCGATAGTGGGATGAATTATATATATTTTATTTTATTTATTTATTTATTGATTTATTTAACCTGGCAAGATTAGGGCCATCAGGCCCTCTCTTACATCTAACCAGGCATTCTACTTATTTTACATTCATATGTTTTAGTAGGCATGTTAAACTAAATCTAGTACAAAAAGTGAAATAAACAATTTGAAAGGTACACCTGGAAAAATACATACATATAGAGTTTATATTCTTAGGTCACAAGTACTGTTATAATTAGACATTATTGAAGAGACAGATTTTAGATAGGAGTGCCGGCAGCAGGGAGTTTGACGGAGACTCATGGTGAAGGGAGGAGAAGAATAGAGACATGATGAAACATAATTAAGGAAATGTAAAGGAAAAGAAGATTGCGTGGCTAATAGAGAAAGATGAAGAGGAAGGCATCTCAGGAGCAAGATAGGAGACGCTAGCTTTGCTATTTGACAGATGAGGGGATTGTCCTTGTACATTAATTTTGTGGAGAACTTTGTGAGGATGATAGTAGGAAATGCTTCAACTTCTTCTTAAAAGCAGCAGGAGATCGAATTTTGCGCAAGGTAAGGGGCAGTTTGTTCCAGAGGCGGACAGCGGCAACTGAGAAGGAGTTTGCAAAAGTTTTTGTTTTGTGAGTGGGCACAGTTAGGATACCAAATAAGAGTGACCTCGTGTTTCGATTATGATGACATGACAGGTTTTTAATCTCTGAAGCAAGGTACTGGGGTGCTTGCACGACGAGGAGTCGGTGGAGTAGACATAGAGTGTGGTAGTCACGCAATTTGTCCGGCCGCAGCCACCCTAGCTCGGAGTATGAAGCACTAACATGATCATATCGGCGAATGTTGCAGGTGTAACGCACACAGGCATTCATGGTTAGCTCTAGCCGTCTTTTGTTTTTACTACTCATGCCTTGTTGAATCACATCACAATAGTGGAGGTTCGGTAGAACGAGTGCTTGCACGAGCTGGCGTTTCAAGTCCTGTGGAAATATGTTCCGAAACTTTTTGAGAGCATAGAGACAAGCAGACGTCTTTCGGCACACTGCGACTGTATTCTCCGCCCAGTTGAGATGCTCATCCAAAGTTACACCCAAGTTCTTCACTGTTTTCTGGTATGGTATTGGAGTACCGTCGAGCAGAATAGGAGGTAGCCGTTCGCGGAAATCTGAACTTATTAATTTCTGATGGGCTATTAAGATTACTTGCGTCTTTTTTGCATTTAGTTTAAGCCCCATGTTTTTCGCCCATAGGTTGACACTAACCTTAATCTGAGAAATGGACAACAGAGGAAAAATACATTTAATTTGCGAACAAATAATTCATTCTTTGGAAAGCATTGCTAGTAGTGATTTTTTTATATGGAGAGATGTAAAGCATGTGCTACACGCAGGTAACACAAGCGTAAGGACTGTGATGTTTGCGAGTGTAAACTAGTGTCAGTGTCTGCAGCAGAATTACTTCATCTTCGTGTAAGACGATGAAACTTCAGAAGTTTAAACAATAAGGATCCTAGATGGACAGTATGAAGATGAAAAAGACATTGTTTCTAATAAAATAAAGAGTGTCTGGTAACATTAACTAGAAAATATTTTTTGAACTGACGTGAATGAAGAAGCGAATGGATATGGTGTTCCTGATCATCGTGGTGAAGTTTTGTAAGTGTGATTTGATTTTAATATGGGAGTACCGAAGAGGGATTTTACAAATAAGTTACAGTATTCTTTCGCGTTTGATTAGAACCAGGGTTCTATGGACGTCACCTTATAAAATTCGACGGCCTGCCGCTGTAAAAACTGAGCTGCCGCATAATCTGTGTGAAGTTAGGTAAAACGACCGTTTTCACTAAGAGTTTAATTTCGTTGAATTACGCTTTCCTTCCTTCTAACAATGAGAAAGCATATCTTCAGAGGTAGATTAACGTTAACTACATAGTGCAACAAATTTTTAATGTGTTAGTCAACTTGTGCGTCGATGTGGTGGCAATTTTCCGATACAGTGCAACCACACTTTACGCATCTTCTCATTCTCTGGAACAGTCAAAAACAACTTTTCAGAAGTTTTTATAGATGTATTTGTACAGTGTCGTACTATACACCATTTGTAACCCTTTTTGCGAAACGTAAATTCCAAAGCAAGACATCACTGTGAGTCCGCAGTATGACAGTATGAATAGTGAGCTAGTCAGTGACGTCACAGGCATCACAAGACTCAATGTAGCGTTTTAGTGGGCTTGTGAATTACTTTAATTTTATTTCCGTTTTTTGTAAAAGAATACTGAAATTAAAGAGGATAAAGTGCATGCTAGGAGAATAAAACAACGTAATTAACCATTTAAGACAATTTCTAGAAAACAGTCAAATACACTATTCTGTTTGCGGAGTTAGGTGCGTGATTAAGTTTGACATTGCAAAGTTATATATAATAATAATTTCTAGGTGCCATAGTTTGCCCCCAAGTCAAAGTTTAAATATTTACAATTTTTGCTTGCAGCGGTGAGAATTGTTTGCTTTCGTGGTACCTTTACTATTTGCGATACAAATATGAATGATGTGCCAACTACATAGCATTTTGTCTCCTCTTTGCATTGCTGTAATTAGAGTTCATGAAGGTTTAGTGAAATTTAGATTATGGACAAAACCACGCCAATTTTGCATAAAACAATAAAAAGGTATTGTAAAATAATAAACATCTTAATGGTGTATGTGGTGAAAAGCACTCGCTGCAAACACATAATGTCATGCTATCAGTGTACCAGTCTTCGTTCATAAAGTTTACTGATTTCAATTAAATTTCGAATTAAAATGTCTCTCACTGCTTCACTATTAAATGGTCATGTAAGTAGTTACACCAATGCAAGGCTTATGAATTGAGTGTTCAATCTCTTTGGTGAGATGAGTATCTTAAAAGTTGTAAATTATTCAGTACATTAGTTATATTCAGATGTGCTCTTCTGTGCTCAGCACGTTTCGCGCTGCACATGCTCATATAAGTACAATGCCACTTGAAGACTTCAACAGCTACCAGACTCTGACATCACGACCAGCCCGCAAAAAACTTACGTGAAGCCACGCTACCTCCAGCGGAAGCCAGGTGCTGGCCACTGTCACCCAGCCACCCTGAGCCACTGGCCGCACACACTGCACATGCAACTGAAGTGCTGCGCATAGCCAGCACCATAGCCCATCAACACCACCCCTCAGGCATTTCAAAGTTGGCAACGGAATTCCAAGTTCCTGTCAGACGCCGACAGCGGTTGTGTGGGCTCTGGCGGACCCAATGGTGAGCGCACTCTGAGCCACGCCTCCAGCGGCTCTAGACTATGGGTGCCCTATGCCACCACGATGTAGGACGGCCGGCGGCAGCCACACAAGCCCGCTCAAACTTCGAGGCTTTCCGCTACGTGACGCTATGCAGACGCTCCCTAGTCGTGGCTCCGACACGGTTGTTCGTGCCATAGCTTGGAGTGCTTCACTGTTGTTGCTGTTGTTTTAGCTACACTCTGCTGCGTGCTGTGTTACATGTAATGAGCCTTCGTATGATTGGAGAAATACAGTTTAAGTATTCTGTTTACTATGTTAACTTGCTCGCTAATCTTCCCTGCTCCTCTTCAGTTGCCATACCGCTCTGTGCACACCTCTCCACACCATTGTGTGCGGAATAGTACACAACAGTACCTAGCGACGAGTCATCGTGCCTACGTTTAGTCATCTTCAAGCCTTCAAGTTGACTTCTTCCTGTCATTTCATCCTTTTGCTAGGCTGTTGCTGACATTGCTTGTCTTTTGTGTTCCCAGTGTTTGCCTTGCTTCTGCTCAATTCTAGGTTACGAGGTTGCTGCCATTGCACCTCATTTTCTCCTCTTTGTTCTATTTCTTGCTATACGCTCTTTGTAATTGTGTTTTGCTTACTTGATAATGGCTACTAGACTTTAATCACCTGCTGCATCATGTGAAGTTGATGTCATACAGTTTCAGAGTTAGCAAATGATGCAACGGCTAAAGTGATGAATCGCTTCGTGAGGCCGCAGATGGCTTCACGTGAAACGCTCGATCCAACGGCAGCATTAAAGGCACATTTGCATGCTGAGCTTTTCTTGGCAGAAAAAGTAATTGTAAGTAATTAAAAAAAAGAAATAATTTAAGCCACATATATAGTCCACGGCTGTATAAATATTGTATGCAGCCGATAGAAACATTTGAATATTTTTGATCGTCATATTATTGGCGAAAGAGGAAGAGTCACCTTTTGTTTTGTAGGTCCTGTCCAGGTCAGACGCATTTAGGCGCACCGCCATTAATACTACATTATTTCATTATTTTATTCACGAGTTGCAACCAAACCATACTCGTAACTGCATAATTGAAGTAACAGTGTAAGTGTAGTAATTTTTAATTGTGGCTTTATTTCAGAATGTAGTTATTACTAACCTATGTATGTTTTATTTTGTGTCTTTAGTCACTGTAAAATTGTTCGGTGACTTGGCATGGCAGAAGATTCCGTACTTTTAAGCAAAAAGTCGTTCATCTCGATCCACCGTCGTCTTTGGGTGCTGTTTGATAAGGAAATCCGATTTTAGTGAAAACACAGAGAAGAAACACGGTTAAAAATACATGAAAAGAAATAATAGCAAAAATGCCATGCTCAAGTGCCGAGAGTTTGTATGAAACATATTTTACCAAACCGTAAACTTAATTGATATCTATTTAATATTCATTGATGTGATTCATTGTATGGTCTCGATACAGTTACGAATAACTGATGGTGGTCGAAGTAGAGAGGATATAAAATGTAGACTGGCAATGACAAGGAAACGTTTTTGAAGAAGAGAAATTTGTTAACATCGAGTATAGATTTAAGTGTCAGGAAGTCGTTTTTGAAAGTATTTGTATGGAGTGTAGCCATGTATGGAAGTGAAACATGGACGATAAATAGTTTGGACAGGAAGAGAATAGAAGCTTTCGAAATGTGGTGCTACAGAAGAATGCTGAAGATTATATGGGTAGATCACATAACTAATAAGGAGGTATTGAATAGAATTCGGGAGAAGAGGAGTTTGTGGCACAACTTGACAAGAAGAAGCAACCGGTTGGTTGAACATGTTCTGAAGCATCAAGGGGTCACAAATTTAACATTGGAGGGCAGCGTGGAGGGTAAAAATCGTAGAGGGAGATCAAGAGATGAATACACTAAACAGATTCAGAAGGATGTATGTTGCAGTAAGTAGTGGGAGATGTAGAAGCTTGCACAGGCTAGAGTAGCATGGAGAGCTGCATCAAACCAGTCTCAGGACTGAAGACCACAACACCAAAGAGCACCAGCACCTCCTGCGAATATTCCGCCATTTCTTGAGTTCGACAAGGTGACAGAAGACTGGGCAAAGTATCTTGCACAGTTCAACTTCGACACCGGAGCATATCACGTACAAGGTACTGACAAACATTCTTACTTCTTAGCCACAGTGGGAGTGACTTTTTAGGTTATGCGCCATACTTTTTACCACCTTCCGCCCTGAACTAGTAAAATATGAAGTCCTACTGCAGGCGCTTACGAATTATTACGAGGACAGAGTCCAAGCGGCGGCTGCCTGTTGGAAATTCTTTAGGTTGCATAAGCAACAACGACCGACATACCGTCATTGAGTGACTGAATTGCAAGGCCTTACTTGACAGTGTAGCCTCAATGCTGTGTGAAACAATTACTACAGTGATGCCGTGGTTTGTGATACCATCACAGACAATGTAGCTGACTCGCGATTCAGTAGAACATTCCTAAACTGCCGAACCGTTCCTTGCAACAGATTCTGCAGATTCATGACTATCTATGAAAGCGCGGCAGACAGTATCAGGTAGCGCGTGATTGTTCCGGAGACAGACACGGCAGACGGTCCTATCACCCACTTCGCCAATTACGTCACATGCGGACACAGTATTCACGTAAACATGTGGCACGTCCGGCACAACGTGTGAAGTCATGACTTCGCTGTAGTAATGCACATGTTTGCCGATCTTGCTCCTCGAGTGAAGCGACATGCTTTATTTTGCAGCAAACAGGGTCATGTACAGTTTGTGTATTGACAGAAGCGTAAGGGGCCTTCTTCTGATATTTCTTCACGCAAGTCACGCAAGTGAAAGACTTACTGTGTGGTTAGTGCAACATGACAGTGGAATACAACAGTGGAACCGATGTTCTGGAAAAGCTCGCCACCCACCTAGAGTGCTACTCGGAGACAAAAAGCTGTTTGTGCCTCTTCCTATTGCTGGACAATCAATCCGTTTGCAATTTGAGATTGGAGCTTCAGTGACATTGTTCAGCCGTAGCATTTAAGAACTGCTAGTCAAACCTAAGTCGTGCACATCACGCACGCTCTTTGCTCTGACAACGCTCGTTGCTGAAGAAACGAAGAGCACCTATGTTTTCTTGTAGTTGTTGGAGATAAGAAATTCTGACTGAATATTGTGCCTTTCTGAAGTCAAATAAGTTTGCATACAGAAGGAATTTGAAGTGCTGAGGTCAACATGTAATCGCGATTATCAAGAATAAAAATTGAATTTGTGGAAAAAAAGGAAGGTAAATATCTTTATGAATCTTCATTCGATGTTGTATACCCGGAACTAAATAAAAACTGTTCAGCAATACAGTGCATAGCGATTTCTTCGCGAATTAACAATAATGGGCGAATCTGCTTCTATCACAGTCGGGACGACGCGCAGTATTTTCACCGTCACCTTGTAACGCCGGAAATACATATCCTCCTATTTCCATCTATTGTACTATAATTTTTTTCCTTTCTTTATTTCTGTTTCTTTATATATTGTGATTGTTTTACTATTTGTATATATATATATATATATATATATATATATATATATATATATGCATTTATGTCGATGTATAATTGGTTTGTTTTGTAAATATTATTTGTATTTTTACGCTGGGTATTGCCTAGGGAAAACTATGCTATCGAACGAATACATCGATAGGTCGTGTGGAGAACCAAAGTGTTTAGGATCTTTGGTAGTGTTAACTCTGCCGCGTAGAGCGCGGGCAGAGCAGAGAGAGTCTGGCTGGGGTAGGGCGGTGGAGCAGGCGTGTTGTGTGACGCTCCCGCGAGTTGCCACGCTTTCGGGGTGTGGCAGCATGTAATTGTGCTCGACTTGCTATGTTACTTTCTGACATGGTGTCGCGGACGGGAAGCATTAGCTGGCGCACATCAAGAGCCCGTTTCGCCTGGTGACCATGTCGAGAAGAAGCCGCGCCAACATCCAGCTTTTGCAACAGCGACGGCCGACAATGAGTGACTGTCGCCACCTACTCGATCGACGACTTCAAACCTTCAATCAACCAACAAGGAAGACTGGCAGCACTGTATGGCAGACCTCAGCTCTTCAAACTGTTAAATTTTTCTCACTAAATTGCAGCAACGTAGCATGAACTTTTGTTGCTCATTGTCCCAATTGCATTACCAAGCAGGGTCACTTCCCTTTCCGGAACGAACCCGAGTGTCGTTGAAATTCAAACGCCAGCATTAAATAACACAAGCAGAAATTAAGAGTGCGAGTTTTGTTACCATATTTTAGCTTACCTGTGGCTGCAGCTCAGCTTGGTACGTACTAAATTTTACTATTGTTAATTGTTCAGAATCATTTAATTCAAGTTCAAAGTTAAATCTCTTATTTCTTAAGTGCGTAGATTCAAGAAGCTTTTGAAATGATTGTTGAGGTAGCCCAAGACTAACCTTATTTTACTGAATTTCGTAGTGCTTCAGAAACAAATCTCACTATTAAATTCAGTGACTAAATTAACTTTCAATTTTCCGGTTTTATTAATTCTTTTGCTAAATTTAGTCAGAGTGTAGCGAAATTTATTACTCCTGACAAACTTTCAGTTTTCACACAACACGTGTCAACCTTCAGTTGCTACGCTTTTAGTGCTAATTATATGCGCAATAGCCTTTCTTTTTCAGTTACTATAGTAACAGTCCATAGGACCTGGCGACCGTAATTTTCCCCAAATCTCAAATATCTAATTACCGCTAGTTAATTGTTAACGTAACGGCCACACATTTACTTTCTTTATTAACTTTACCCCTTTTCAAAACTAATTTCCACCAGTTTCATTTGCATTTTTCCTTTCATTTAGATGTTACCCTTTCCTCCCTCTTTACCGATAGATTAACTTCGGGGACGATTGCTTTTCTCAAATTTCCATTAGGTACACGCACTTTAAATTTTCACTGTCATTAAGGTCGATAAGTGAGGGGGAGGTTACACGTGGCGACCTGGTGACAGGGCAATCTTCGGATTTGAGGTTGTTCTGGACACGGATTTTGCATTGAGCAAATCTCGTAACAAAGTACTGGTTACGAACAGGTAGTTACGTAAGCGAGAATAAGTTTTGGGAAGAATTCCTATTAGATTTGCGATTTGCTATTTATATTGAAAATTATTAAAATGAGTGAAGGCAACAATTACCAAAATTTGGTAGACTTGTACACGGAACAATCGGTCGAACAGTGGGAAACGCGTATCGCGGAACCTATTGTTCAGGGGCAGGCGGCTAGCATGAAAGACGCGAACGCCGAAACGCAACAAAGAGCAGAAATGGAATTACAAACTTTAGAAAATGTTTCGGAGTCGGAAGTGATAATTAAATCTGAACCCCTTGATGACGAATACGGATGGACAAGTAAAGAGGCACCCGCTACGGAAGTAAAACCGCTGGTTTCTGGGAATTTAGCTGATTTATTGAATGTTTTGATTTACGAAATCAAGGCTCAGTCTAGCAAGATAGAAACTCAATCGGTATAAATTAAAGCTCAGGCTGCCAAGCAAGAAGCTCAGTCCGAAAAAATTGACAGGAAGCTAGACAATCAGAACAAAGCTATTAATGTTGTTAACAACAATGTTGGAGCTGTTAACGCAAAAGTTGATATAATCAAAGAAGATATTGTTGTAATTAATACCGAAATCGGTAATCTTAAACAGGAAATGAGAGGCGTTCAGGCGGAAATTGCGAGCATAAATACTCGTTTTTATTCCGAAGTTACAACCTTGTATGTTGAAGACGTTCCCTAAGCGACCAGTTTGTTTGTCAGAAGATACATACTACCACTGTTGTTCAACCTTATCATTCTGTAAGTGATTCCAGAAAGGAAAAACTTACGGCGGCTGTGAACATTATAGCTGCTAACGAAGACGGCGTCTTCATCGCGAGTTGTAGCGGTTTCCTCCGACTTTACCTGACGTACTCTGAGAACCGGAGAAGGAGAAACCTCCGACCGTCAACTCGACCTCTACCTAATTCGTTCTCTCCTTACAGCATCCCTGAGGAAAAACACATTCATCTAGAGTCAAATTTTTTCACAGACAGTTTGTATTAGACGTAAAAATTTTATAATGTGCGGATCTAGGGAAACAATTCAAAAGAAAGTTTTTTAATGCAGTGCCTGTCTTATCTTTGTCAAAGAAAAAAAGTCAAAGAGCAAGCAAGATAATTAATAAAATTTTCTTTACGATGTATAAGCAGTCTTATTTCATATTCCTGTCTTACGCACTTGTAGCTTTCCTACAGCTTTCTGAAAAATGACGAAGACAATGAATGACATTCGCAGTGCTTTGGTGTCGACTTTTTTTAATTAATAGTGTTAACCATTCAGGATATTATACTTTCTTCCACATATACTAGCGAGAGTGTTGCTAAGTTATGTGCAGAATTTCTGTGTATCTTATCTGAGGCTTTATGAAAAGCCAATAATTTTGTTGCCCATGTCACAAAGAAAGACAATGAACAGTCACGTTTTGTTAGAGCTCGTCCTGCTCCTCAGTTTCTTGGAGAACAGATGACTTAGGAAGACAGTGCGGTCGTAGCATCCATTACTGCCAGTCAGTCGGCATCCCCTCTCGTTATCATAAGAAGTCGTCCAGCGAACTCTGGTTGAGCTAAAAACAGTCACATACACTTACCCTTTTTGATCTAGGTACTTATTGGAATTGCAGAAAACGTGGAAGGGAGGCGCCACAAATATAGCTCTTCACACAACCTGTCTATTTCACAATATATAAACTATGTTTTACAGATAATCGACGCACTTAACCATAAAACTTTCGTTAACAAAACGAACAAAACTGAAAAATTCTTTTTTCCTTAAACCTTAAACTGAATAATTTTTAATCTTTGCAAAAGAAATCAGAAGTGTTGTATTTCAAAATATGACAATGATCACAAGTCGACCGCACCTGCAGCCCGCCCGTCATCGGATGAAACTGCGGTGTTTACTAACGCGCCGCACGCAGCCTGTCTTATTAAATGCGTCTGTGCAACACATGAAAACTATATAAGCGCCACTGGTGACAAGAGTGATTCGATTACTCAAAACAGATGACATAACTTTTAATTTTAAAGCTGTTTTTCGGAAGGTTCGGGATTAAGATATGCACCTGTGCTTAAAGGTTAAACAGATTAGGAAACAATATGACAATGATAAGGCTTACTTCAAAGCAACCAACCTCTTAATTTCAATCGGCAACCAAGGTGAGACCGGATCCCAACGCGTCCCTTCTGACAATCTTATTTTGACTAAAGCTCTGTTGACAGTTTGCTGTTAATATATTCAAGAATAAACTGATTGTCAGTTATTAAGACCGATCTGAAGGAACGTCTTGAAACATCACTTGTGAACACTTGTTAAAAAAGAACTCATTCGACGGAACCACAAGATCCAGCTAAAATACATCAATAATGACCGGGTGTTTCAAACACGGAAACGAACAGCTTAGTACAACAGGTTGTTCAGATCATAACCAATGACTGAGAAATACAATTACCATCCAAGATTTGAACCGGTTAACATATAAAGCTAACCATAAGACCCCTGTTTTGTTCAACGGCAACCTGTGCCTTAGTGCAATTGTTCCGTCTTTATTTACGACCTAGAGCAGATTAATTAGAACATTAATGAGCAGGTATAAACCGGAAAGGAAAGGCTATATAATAGGGGGACAAATTTTCAAACGACAACTGCCTATAATTACGACCAAATAGCAGGCGGAGTAAACCTCTGAGGGTCGGGTACAAACCAAACAATGATAAGGAGGGCAGGTAGACAGTGACACAAATCACGATGAGGATTACATAATGTTGCTCCCCTTTATCAGTAAGCACTTCCATGGATGCACGGTGCGTCGCAGCGGTTACTGAGTGGTGCCGATGAAAGCCATGTAGAGGAGGGCAGCCAGCCCACGAGCGGTCTCCGACACGAATGTAGCCAACCAACCGACGGAAGATCGGCCTGCTGCTTATAGTCGATGCTGACCCCGATAAAGTACTCCGGTATCTTCGCTCTGCGCAGGCCCTCCTGGCGTAGCTTGTGGTTTCGGCCGCTCGGACCTCGTGACCGCCTCTTGTCGCGACGCTACCGCCAATCCCCAAACTTCGTGTCTCCCTCTTGAACCAGCGGACCCCGTATATATATCGGCAAGCAAAGACCTTCGAAGGACACTACCCACAGATACCAACTCTTCCTCATAGATATTGGCAGTGGGGCCACAAGAGGGATGGTCGATACTACACCTGAGTAATTAACACCAGACAGAACAGCCTACTAATTCAATGTCGCCGCGACTCACCCTTGACACTCCTGTAAGGATTGATGGATAAACTGCGTGCTGATCGCTACTTTTCCAGAACTGATTTGCGGGACGCTTACTTGGAACTACCGCTGGATGAACTGTCGCAACAAGTCTTTGTCCCCAACGCTCCTCTGGGTCTCTTCAAAATTTTGAGATTGCTGTTTGGTAGTGCTTCCGGACCCACCATTTTCAGCGCTTTCCGGAGTAACTGACTGCAAAAGTACCGTTTTGCTTCAGTTATTTAGATGACATTGTCGTCTCAGATCGCACTTCTGAAGAACACACTAGCACTCTTTTTCATGTGTTGTCTGCTGTCTCAAAGATAACAGAGACATAAACATATTTTTCAGATTGAACCTGAGTACTTAGGACATGTCATTCATTGCATTCACATTTGATTACTATCTATGATCTTCCACCCCCTCTCCCCCCCCTTACGCAATGTGCGCAAGTTGCTGTCTGTGTTAGGGAACCTCAAGTACTACATCCGATTTATTCCCAACGCAGAAGGCATGTTCCTTTGTTTGGTCACAAGAATGTCGGTCTGCTTTCCAGAAGTTTAAAGAAGCTCTGGTTAGTGATCGATGCCTTTTGCCCGTTCTGGCCCAGCCATACCTATGGTCTTGACTGTGAATGCTTTCTCTTACGGCATCGGTGTAGTTCTGTCGCTTAAATTTGGTACTGCTGACAGGCTAATTGCTTTTGCTTCGAAGCTCTTAAACAAACCTCAATGTGATTATTCAGAAATGGAAAAGGAGGCTGACACCATTGCCTGTGATCTCACTGAGTTGCCCCAGTATCTTCTTGGCAGAAAATTGTAACTTCGTGACTCATCATAAACATTTACAATAATTGTTTAGCTATCACTAGTCAATCCCAACTCGCACAGCGCTGAAGCTGCGATGGTGGGCTCTTCTCTCGGCAAATTACCAATACGAGATTGTGTATCAGCCCAATTTCAAGCATACCATCGCAAATGCTCTTTTTTCGCCTCACTGTTGGTCCATATTCAGCATTCGACATGTCCTCTGACTCTTGTTTCTACATTGACACACGACACCCTGTGGTTCACATAGCTTTTCGCTTAATCACGGGAAATTTGCCAAGACCACAGCAGCGGATCCTGATCTGCAGATTCTGTTGCACTACGTCTATACTGAGTGGCCGCATTAAACCGGACACATTCGGAGCTCTGTGATTCGCCGATATTTTGCCTTTTAGGACGCCCTTGCAGTTCAGCAAAGTGCCATTTTTTTTCGCAACGATAATGACTGGTCACATGTAGTGGTTCCTCAGGCTCTCCAGCTTAACGATCGTTACTGGGGTGTCGTTCGCACCAATCAGTTGGTGCAACGTCATTGCCCTTGGCACGATCTGATTGTGCAAACTGAACAATTGACTTCTCAGTGCCAAGCCTGTGCTGAACATCTGTCAGCCCTGCCTCAGATGCTCTTTGAATGGCCCAAAACTCAAGCACGTTGGAATCATTTGCACTTGGTTTTTACGAATCCTTACTGGAATACCTGTTGGCTCATCGTCGTTGATGCTTTCAGAAAAGTTTCCCATCAAGCTTCATATGCACTCTACTATGGCTCGTTCTACAGTCCAGATCTTGTCGTCGACGTTTTCCCTTGGGACATTCGCTGAAGTGATTGTGATTGGTATGGACTTGAATTTCTTGCCGCTAAGTTTGAATAGTTTTGAACCACCTCTGGCATCATCTACATCACGAGTATACCATTCCACTGGTAATACAATGGCAGAGTTGAACGCTTTGTACGAAAATTTAAGCATTAGATGAACTAACGTGATGCCTCCCACACACGAGGTCAAGTTCTGTTGTTCTTCTCAGCTTTTTATCACTCCCAGCCACACGGATAACTATTGCTGAAGGAGCTGTTACATGGCCAGCGCCACCGTAACTTGCTACTGTTTCAGCACTCATCACGACAGGCAGCGCCCACTCCACATAGACAGCCAAAGTATCACACAAATGATTCGGTGTTTTACATATTGTATGGCAGACTGAGTCACTGGGAATGATGCACCTTTCTCCATTTTCTTCGACGTTTTACGTTTCTGCTACAGGGTTCAAGAGCGTTGCTGAGAAGACACCAGAAGCAAACTCTCCCCTGTGAATTGCGTATCCTGTTGCAGGCTTTGTGATTTAAGATTCCGTGCTGCATGTACGCAGCCCTCGCTGCATCTGGCTCCCGTAGAGGTCGACACCTTTTCACACTCGTAACCATCTCGACAGCCATCGTTGCCTGGGTATGGGCACATCTTCCCAGCAGCTATCCCACGTGCCACCTAGGGTGCCTCTGCGGTTGTCGAGATGCCTCCGTTTGCTGCTCCACCTTTTGATGTGTGTGTGTGTGTGTGTGTGTGTGTGTGTGTGGGTGTGGGTGTGAGGGTGGGTGGGTGTGCGCATGCGCCCTCTGCCTGGCATTTCACCAGGTGTTCCGGTGCAGGCTCAGTATGTATGCCGAAACGCAGACAGGAGCTCAGCACTGGCCTTAGTTTCAGCTTCAGTTTCCTCACTCATTACCACCTGCATCTAGCCTTTACTCCACCTCCCCCCCCCCTGTGTCGTTTTCCGCCCATCTACACTACACTGCGATAGTAAGGATATTTGGGGGGGGGGGGGGGAAAGGATGTGGTACAGTGTATCGATACCACCTCAGTTCCAAGTTTCCCTGAGATGCCGATAACAGTCGTGTGGGATCAAGCTAACCGATTGGTACGTGCCCCACGAGTAACTCGTCCAGTGGCTCCGGAACATGAGCGCAATCTGCCACCACGGTATAGGACAGCCAGCAGCAGCCACACAGCCCACTCGAACTAGGAATCTCTTCGCGACATGAAGCTATGCAGACGCCAACGATCGAGCCTTAGTTTGGGGAGCCTCATCGTTGCTGTTATTGTATTAGCTAGACTCTACTTCTTGCCGTATTATCTGTAATGAGTCTTTGCACGCTGGGATAAATACGAGTTAAGTAAGTCTTCTGTTTACTATGTTAACTTGTCCACTAATCATTTCTGCTCTTGTCCAGCTTTTGTGTAACGACGGTTGCTGTACCATTCTGTAGCTCACATCTCCTTAATGTTCTGTACGAAGTAGTACACAACACAAACAGTATCCCAATATGCAGATATGACTCGATGTGTTATAAAGGAAAAGTCAGAGAATCAGTGGATATAGAGAAAACGGCATACACTTGATCCAAGTGTGTTTTTGTCACATAAGTGTCTCACTAGATCTACTGTTCTCCCTGTTATAAGTAGTTAGAGGCTTGTTTAGAAGGGCAGCTGGTACTGTCAGAGAAGACACCGATGATTATTAAATTGTCTGAATACACGTTTACAAATCGAACTAAGACGCAGAGTGAACTCTGTGAGATCACTGGCGTTCATTGTCTGTGATGCTCATGCAAAATATAATTAACTTTATCGCTTGAACCAACCGAAGCTTCTGATATTCAACAGCTGCACTAGTCTTCTTCATATCGAATTTATTCTTATTTCGTTCACAAATTGCCTGGAAAAATAAATGGGTTGAAAACTCATCGTCGTTTAAGCCACTGCTGAACAACCACACCAAAAAGCCACGGCAGTTATACATGGTCCAGTATACATGCAGATTAGTTTAGATTAGATTTTCTTTCATTCCAATCGATCTGCAGGAGGTGCTCAAGGATACAGAACATGTCAGAAAAACAATAATACATCACAAATATTTACAGCTACAAGAAATAAGTTACCGTATCTTCCACAGATCCCAAGTGGAATGATCGTCACTTTTTTTATGGACACCATATGAAAGGATCATTTTACTAAGATCACATTAATGCACTGAATCTAAAATTCTAAAAAATGTTTTTATTTATTTATAAGGTAATAAACATATAATAGAATAACTACAATACTTATTTATGATGTACACATTACTGCACTGAAGTGGTGCAGAAGTTAGTTTGTAATTTATATATATATAGACACACGCACACACAAAATAATTTTTGGTTCTATTGAGACATTCATCAGTGGAGTAGAAGGAGTTGGCCACCTATAATTTATTTAGGCTTCTCTTAAACTGAATTTCATTGGTTGTTAGGCTTTTTATTGCTGCTGGCAAGTTATTGAAAATGTGTATTCCTGAATAATGTACACCTTTTTGTACAAGAGTTAAGTGACTTTAAATTCTTGTGAAGATTATTCTTACTTCTAGTATTGATTCCATTAATTGAGGTTGGTTTGAAAAAGTGATATATTTTTAATGTCAAATTTCATTGAGGAATAACTATACTAGGAAGCAGTATTTAGTATCCCTAGTTTCCTAAACAGGCATCTGCTGGATGTTCTTGAGTTCACACCACATATAACTCTTATTGAACCTTTTTGTGCCCAGAAAACTTTAGCTTTGCTTGATGAATTACCCCAAAAAATAATTCAATATGGCATTATGGAGTGGAAGTAAGCATAGTATGCCAGCTTTTCCATTTTTATACCCCCTATGTCTGACAGAATTCGCATTGCAAATAGAGATTTGTTTAGACACTTCAGCAGTTCTGTGGAGTGATCCTCCCAGTTGAATTTATTATGAAGCTGTAATCCCAAGAATTTGAGACTGCCCACTTCTTTTATCTGCTTCTCATAGTATGTTAGACATTTACTCGTGGGACACCCCTTACAAGTTCTGAACTGCATTTAGTGTGTTTTTTCAAAATTTAGTGACAAAGAATTGGCTAGGAACCAGTGATTAATATAAACAAATATTTTACTAGCCAGTCTTTCTAGGACTACACTTCATCTGCTATTTATTTCAATGTTTGTATCATCGGTAGACAAAACAAACTTGACATCTCGTAATGTTACTGATGACAGGTCATTGATATACACAAGAAAAAGTAAGGGCCCTTAGATGGAACTTTGTGGGATCTCACACGTAATTGGTTCCCAATTGGATGAAGCCTGATAGCTTAATACATGTCTCTTTCCCGGTAACACCCTTTGTTTTCTGCCAGAGATATAAGATTTGAACCATTTTGCAGCATTTCTTGTTACACCTTAATATTCTAATTTACTTAAAAGGATAATGTGATTTACACAGTTCAATGCCTTTGACATATCACAAAATATACCAGTTGCCTGTAATTTTTAGTCTAATGAATTAAGTACATTTTCACTGTAAGTGTAGATAGCCGTCTCAATATCAGAACCCTTTAGAAATCCGAACTGCGGCTTTGATAGTATGTTATCTGTAATAAGACAGTTATATAGCCGATTGTACATCACCTTTCCTAAAATTTTTGAAAATGCTGGCAAAAGTGAAATTGGACCGAAATTTGGCGCTATTTCCTTATCTCCTTTCTTAATCTGAGGCTTAACTTCGACATATTTCGACCAGTCAGGAAATATTCCACTGATAAACGACTGGTTACACAGATAGCTTAATATGTTATTTAACTCAGAATCACATTCTTTAATGATCGTGGTTGATATTTCATCATACCCACTAGATGTTCTTGAGTTTAAAGATTTTATGATGGACATTACTTCTGCTGGGGTAGCGAGGATCAGATTCATATTATGGAAGTTACTTTAAATGTCTGGTCTGAGGTATCCCACTGCAACATCTACAGAACCTGACAACTCCAGCTTCTTAGTAACAGTTATAATATGTTTGTTAAAAAGTTCTACAACACTGTACAATGCTATTTGCCCCTCTTCATCTGGTTTCAGTGGACTCCTCCTTCACTATATCGAATATTGTCTTTATTTTGTTATCTGATACGACTATCTTTTCCTTGTAATACATTTTCTTTGATATCTGTATTACAGTTTTAACATTTTGCAGTATTTCTTGTAATGCGCTATACCATCAACATCAGAACTGTTTTAGATTGACAGATACAGATTTCTTTTTGTTTTACAAGATACATCTTATCCTTCAGTAATCCATGGCTTCTTCGTAGACATTGCTCTAACCTTGGTTAGTTTTGCGGGTAGACGGTGTTCAAATAAGGTAAGCAGTTTATTAGCAAAAGTGTTTTATTTTTTATTAATGCTATGAGCATTGTAATATCACTCCAGTGAATGTCTCTGAGGAGTGTCCAAAAATAATCAATTTTTGGCTTATTGATTACCCTCTTGAGTTCAGATTTAACAGATTTTATATCCTGATCAGTATTAATAATTAACAGAAGGAACTGCATTTCATGGTCTGAGATACCATTGACTATTGATTTTGTAATATAATTTTGTTCATTGGACTTTTCTGTAAAGATATTATCAATGACTGTTTGTGAGCAATTGACTACCCTAGTTTGGAACTTTGCAGTGGGAATTAAGTTGAATGATAATGATACTAACTCGAGTAAGTTCTTATTGGGAGAGACTTCAAGGATATCAACATTTAAGTCACCTGTAACAACTATTTCTTTATTTTTGGTTGTTAAGTGGGCTAGTACAGCTTCAAGGTGCTTTATGAACAGATTAAAGCTACCTGCAGGTGCTCGATATACACTTAATACTATGAAGGAATTTTTGTGAAATTCTACCTCTGTTGCACATGCTTCCATACGCTGCTCTGAGCAAAATTTATGAATGTTATGTTCTTAAATTTATAACGGTTCCTGATTAATGTGGCAACTCCTCCTTTCTCCATTTCTACTCTAAAAAAGTGAGATGCTCACCTAAATCTTGAAACACTTAAAAGTTTTATACCAGTGGTCGCATGATGTTCAGAGAGGTATATTATGTCAGCTGGGTTTGAGGACTCTAATTCATCTATGCAGTTAATTAATTCACTGATTTTATTTCTCAGTCCTCGAATATTTTGATGCAATAAAGATAGCTGACATTTCACACTGGCTGATTTAAAATTGGGTAGAGTGGAAATTTCTGCTGATTGTTGAAAGTTCTTAACCAGCAGCTGTTTATGCTGATGTAATAAATTAGAATTATGCTTTTTGATCTCTTTCCCAAACTTAAGGTTTGTCTCAATCCTAATCTTTCGTAAAAGTTGGTTTCTTTCTGTCCCCCCTATACTAACAAAGGGTCTTTTCTGAACTCTATAACCACTGGTATTTTATCACTCATGACAGTGTCTCGCCCCTTTAACTTTTCTGTTATATTCCCAGCCAGTTTACCCTTCCCCTTCCTATTGAGGTGAATGCCATGCCTAGTATAATACCACCTATTGAGAGAACCAAGAGGAACCACACCAATGTGTGACCCTGCACCCGACATAAGCAGCTATTCCAACTCCAAATTAACTCTCCTGACAGAAGAATTAAAATGAGGGCGATCATGGCGCCCAAGAACACATACAAACTCAACACTAGTATGCTTTGATGATGATGCAACCTTTGTTAGGTCACACATTATACTACTCCCAGGACCTCTGGTAGTGCTATTAACTGGCCCACCCAATAAAACCACAGTGCCTTCCTTAGTGAAAGCTTTGCAGAATGATCCTAAATCCTCTGTCACCTGCTCCAAAACAGCACTAGGCTTACAAAAGTTGGTGACCTGGTATATTGGTACTAGTTCATTCTGAAAATGTTGGCCAACACCTCTTCCGTAGGAACTACCTAACAACAATACTTTCTTTCTCTTTACTGACTTCCCTACATTCTTACTTTTCAGTTTGCTGTTGAAAGTTTGTTGTGCCCTGACTTCACCTGCAACAGCTTGAGGCTCATCAGCTTCTAATTGAAGCAACAAGTCAAATCTATTTTCCACATTCACCACAAAGCTGTGAGGCGAAGTTTTAGGCCTGCTTCTCCTGTTGCCTGTTGCCACTTCCCACCTCGCTTTACCCTTCTCCCTCCTTAACTTGTCAAGATATCCCCTGGCCTTGTCCAACTCAGCCTGAAGGGCGGAAATTTTCCCCTCCTGTTCTAGTATCTTCCTATCTCTACTACATAGCCCACAAAACCACTAACTAGTCTCATTTACTTCCCCTATTCCCACGCAACTACTACACCCAACCACATGGAAAAAACTACTGCACCCGTCACACCAAAGACCCGACCTAACAATTCCACGGAAATTCAAGCACTTTTCACTCATGATAAACGTAATAGTTTATTAAGAATAAGTAAGTTAAATTACAGATAAACACGAAAATACGATTCCACAAATTTGGACTATACGCAACTGTATATAAACAAAAACGACAGTGCAAAATTTTTGAAACGATTTAAACTTTACGCTACTTCCCGGAAATGTGAGTTCAATAATGAAGACTTACGCTACAGTTAAATTGTTGGAGAGAGCAAAGAGCAATTAAATGAAATTCTGTAGATTTGCTGCGGCAAAACGAAAACAAAATAAGACTATAATTCGACTGTACGATCTTTTCGCGTTTTCTGCTAGATTAAGTTAAGAAAAATGAAACCTTTAATAGTACGCTTAAAAAGCACACTACTACACTTATTTACCACGTAATCAGTACTAAACTAAATGTTATTATAATTTAAAATAACCTATCTTCACGAGAATACCAAAACTCGCGCCAGTCTCTTGGCTGCAGGCCAACCAGAACGGTTTAAAGTGGAATGACTACCTAAAACTGATCACAAATTAGGCAGATTCCACTGTCAACATTCTTTGGAAGAAACCTCAGGAAGTGTATTCCACCCATGAAGGACGTAGCTTACAAGAACCTTATTGTCACAATATTTAGCATTTCCTCTCAGCCTGGGATTCTTATCATGTATGTTTTGTGCAGGCAGGACATGTAGGTATGGGGACTAGAGCGACCAGGTACTTTCAATGGACATAATTCGTATTTATTAACAAACACACGTTCTTCATATTACAGTTCGTGGTAAGATCATTCCCACAGTGTCGTTCATAGCAGTTTAATATCCATCTGCATATCATGATATTTACCAACAGGGAAATCTAATGTTTCTCCTTGAAAATCTATACAGACCTTTAGAAGTTAGTTCAGGGTTTCTGTTAAAACCACCTTTCAGCATGCAAATATTAAAAACATACAGAAGAAATGTACATCATTTGGCTTCACATCTATTGGACCCTCTACGTAGCCTATATGCAAATAGCACATTAAACTTTAACACTGTTAAACGGTAGAAACCTTATACCAAATGCTCTCACACATTACATTCCACCAGTTTTATACGAACTCGCAGCTACTAGCGCAGTAAATATTTAAAAGCCACCAAATGGTGGAAACCTTCCTAAATTACAGTCAGACGTCACAGTCATTTAAATCACTACCATAACACACTGTTATAACATACGTCATCAACCACAAAAGCGTAATTTAAAACTCACTTTTTACAAAAGACAAACGAGGAAGATTATTGGTATCCAAACCCGGCCACTCACATATAGTAGAAAGAAACTCTCTAACGTATACTGTTTAACAAAACAGAGCTCAATCTAGGAGGCAAAATTAAACTGGCCCAATCCATGACGCAAACATGACAGAAAACACACAACTATGTAGGACAAAGAAACAATAAACCACCATTATAGCTTAAAACTACATCTGTCATACACTGAGAAACTAAAGTGTATACCAATCAATGTCACTCAAATGCTGATCAACAGCAATGTCTACCAAACAACATTGCTCAAACACTGATGAACCAAACTTTACGTACCCATAACGCTGTTGTAACGTCTCAAAGCAGTAAAGAATAATACAGACTCATAGCCTCTACCATAACAGAACACATGGTGAGCATGAGAAACAGACAACTTTAACTCCGGCAGTCACTAGCGTGGTGGCTACTTATCCTTTTGCGACCACAGTTGATTAGCCAACTAGCACAATATTGTCACTTCCTGATCCATCCTTATCGGAGCATGATGGGCATAACACAAACAGGGGCGTTGTAGCTCGTACACGTATGTGAGAAAAGGGAACCGAGAGACGGCCTACACTTTTTGCCTGTAGCTCAGTACTACCATCGTCCATCAGCGGCCGCACCTCTGTGACTGCAGTACACAGCTTGGTTGCCCGGTGACCCGCTCCAGCAGCTTGTTCACTTCCTCGTCCTCAGGTAGATTCTTACCAAGGCTCTTCACCAGTTGACGCGGCTTATATGTCAACGTTGGCCACAGATAACACCAGCCACCTGCCTCACAGCAAGCGTTTCCTGGCATCGATGGGTAGAGACCTTTCTGGATCAGTCTTGGTTTGCTGGAGGAAATAGTGAAAATCCAAGGAAGAGCAGTGCCTTTTGGCAAGGGTTCCTTTGCTAAGCGAGAACAGCATTGCTTTTCCTACTCCGGTGCTAGATGCTGCAGGGTAGCCATTGTGTAACACGGTAAGGTTTGATAGTTAAAAAACAGTCTTGATCGCAAGGTAAAAGAAATTTGCGATCAAGACTGTTTTTAATTATATTAGTACAAGATTGCTGATAATGTTTTCAAAAAATTTACGATAAGGCTTCCTGGTAAAATTCCGATGGTATGTATTCACTGAGAGTCGACAAGAACATTGCTTTCTCGTACTTGTATATTGCGGAAAAGGTCATGAAGGAGAGAATCGTTTTAACATGTACGAATATTAACAACTGTTCTTCTCTCACATCATTCGTCGATGGCACAGAAAGGAGCGAAATTGACGCTGGTGCTCAAAGCACCCTCCACAAAAAACAATAGAGCGGATTGAGGAGTGTAGATGTAAATGTAGATGTAGGTCTGTTTTTTTTTTTAAGTTGTATTTATGCGGCACGATCTTTGACTAAATATTTTGAATAGTCGATACTCCTTAGCTGCTATACGTACAAAGGAAGTCATGTTGAAAACACTGCTCTTAAGACGATTCATTTTATTTAGCTACTAGCTGCAGGAAAGAAGAAAACTTAACGATATGAGCAAGCATAATAGACATAATGTACAGGGTGACCTTTTTCCACCGTGTACAAACTGTAGGGATTGATCGATGAGAGGATACGGAACTAAAAACGTCTAATGAACTTATGTCCGGAAATGCATGGTTTCCATGCTACAGACTATTTATTCAATCATATATTTTACAGACACTGCGGTCTAATACGCCACAGTGACAGTATATGTTGGAAAAAATTTTCATGTGCCTCAACGCATGGGCGTACGCGTCGTAGCATGTTCTGTCTCACACGTTCCCATCGGCCAGTCTGCATCTGAACAGTGTCAATGGCGCATGAATACGATGCTTCGGTATCTCCACATCCGGAATGGACTCTGCATACACGACACTTGGCCCCATAACCAGAAGTCGCACAGATGGGGATCCAGTGAACGAGCAGGCCAAACAATAGCACCCGCTCGTCCGATCCATCGACCAAGCAAGACACGACTGAGATGCGTCTGGATTTAAACGGCAAAATGGACTGGAGCACCATATTATAGCAGCCACATAACCCTTCGAATCATCAATGGCACTTCTTCCAGCAGGGGAGCCAAAGTCACCCGCAAGAAACGCCGATACTTCCGACCTGTTAGGTGACTTGCAAGGAAGACTTGTCCCAAAATACGGTAGCCAATTATGCCGGCCCACACAATACGGCTGCACCGATGCTGATGATTCAGTCACACAATCCCATAAGGGTTCATAAACACCATGCCGGCAAGCTCTCGATTGAAATAATGAACCGTTGTACAACGCTGTATCTCATCCACTACAAGGTGAGTCGGTAAGAGAACTGAATCGGACCAATATTACCAACTACTATGGCAGGAGAGGGCTGCATGGCATGACGTAAGAGGAATAGTACCACCCTCTAGGAGGAAACAATGCACACTGTAAGTATGGCTGCGTGGTACAGCGCGTATTGGACCGCAGTCCCTGTAACAATGTGTGATTGAATAAATGATCTCTAGCATTGAAACCATGCTTTTCCGGACAGAAGTTCATCAGACATTCTTTGTTCCGTATTCTCTCATCTATCAATCCCTAGAGTTTGTACATGTGGGAAAAGTCACCCTATAAATTTCCTCAACCTAGATTACATTTTCGTTTCACGTTCCATAGCTGGGATATGCTTACTGTTGTAGAACATATCATAAATGAAGAATACATAAAAATATCTACAAAAATGAAAAGAGATATGCTAATGTCACTTCCACTGATCCTGAGTGAAGTAGAGGTCATGCATTGGAATAAGTAAACAAAATCTTAAATATATTTTCTTTTAATACACAAACGGCGAAAGTGTCGTAAATGTACAATACAGCGAGTTGCGCATACACTACTGGTCATTAAAATTGCTACACCAAGAAGAAATGCAGATGATAAACGGGTATTCATTGGTCGAATATATTCAACTGACATGTGATTACATTTTCACGCAATTTGGGTACATAGATCCTGAGAAATCAGTACCCAGAACAACCACCTCGGGCCGTAATAACGGCCTTGATACGTCTGGGCATTGAGTCAAACAGAGCTTGGATGGCGTGTACAGCTGCAGCTGCCCATGCAGCTTCAACACGATACCACAGTTCATCAAGAGTAGTGACTCGCGTATTGTGACGAGCCAGTTGCTCGGCCACCATTGACCAGACGTTTTCAATTGGTGAGAGATCTGGAGAATGTGCTGGCTAGGGCTGCAGTTGAACATTTTCTGATCCAGAAAGGCCCGTACAGGACCTGCAACATGCAGTCGTGCATTATCCTGCTGAAATGTAGGATTTCGCAGGGATCGAATGAAGGGTAGAGCCACAGGTCGTAACACATCTGATATGTATCGTCCACTGTTCAAACTGTCGTCAATGCGAACAAGAGGTGACCGAGACGTGTAACCAATGGCACCCCATACCATCACGCCGCGTGATACGTTCGTGCAGCCAGGTTCGTCGTTGAGTATACCATCGCAGGCGCTCCTGTCTGTGATGCAGCGTCAAGGGTAACCGCAGCCATAGTCTCCGAACTGATAGTCCATGCTGCTGCAAATGTCGTCGAACTGTTCGTGCAGATGGTTGTTGTCTTGCAAACGTCCCCAGTTGTTGACTCAGGGATCGAGACGTGGCTGCAGGATCCGTTATAGCCATGCGGATAAGATGTCTGTCATCTCGACTGATAGTGATACGAGGCCGTTGGGATCCAGCACGGCGTTCCGTATTACCCTTCTGAACCCACCGATTCCATATTCTGCTAACAGTCATTGGATCTCGACCAATGCGATCAGCAATGTCGCGATACGATAAACCGTAATCGCGATAGGCTACAATCCGACCTTTATCAAAGTCGGAAACGTGATGGTATGCATTTCTGCACGGCGTTCCGTATTACCCTCCTGAACCCTCCGATTCAATATTCTGCTAACAGTCATTGGATCTCGACCAACGCGAGCAGCAATGTCGCGATACGATAAACCGCAATTGCGATAGGCTACAATCTGGCCTTTATCAAAGTCGGAAACGTGATCGTATGCATTTCTCCTCCTTAAATGAGGCATCACAACGTTACACCAGGCAACGCCGCTCACCTGCTGTTTGTGTATGAGAAATCGGTTGGAAAGTTTCCTCATGCCAGCCACCTTCGCCACCTTCGCCAACCTTGTGTGAATACTCTGAAAAGCTAATCATTTGCATATCACAGCATCTTCTTCCTGTCGGTTAAATTTCGTGTCTGTAGCACGTCATCTTCGTGGTGTAGCAATTTTAATGGCCAGTAGTGTAATTACTTTGTCTGTTGTCCGCCCCTGGTAGCTGAGTGGAATGTTATACCTAACGGCCCGGGTTCGATTCCCGGCTGAGTCGGAACTTTTCTCCACTCAGGGACTGGGTGTTGTGTTGTCCTTATCATCATCCTTTCATCCCCATCACCACGCAAGTCGCCGAAGTAGCGTCAACTCGAAAGGCTTGCACCAGGCGAACGATCACATACTTGTGTCGATCCATCACAAAATTAATCTTCAGGTTCGCTGACTTCAGAGATAGCTTCATCTACTTCCACCGATACAAATCATCTACGCTACTGTCACCTACATTACTACAATTATATGAATTCATGGTGTCTGTTCTTTCAAAAATGGTTCAAACGGCTCTGAGCACTATGCGTCTTAACTTCTGTGGTCATCAGTCGCCTAGAACTCAGAACTAATTGAACCTAACTAACCTAAGGACATCACACACATCCATGCCTGAGGCAGGATTCTAATCTTCGACCGTAGGGGTCGCTCGGTTCCAGACTGTAGCGCCTAGAACCGCACGGCCACTGAGACCGGCGTCTGTTCTTCCGGATGTGTCTGTTCTCTCGGAAGTGCCCGAAAGAACGGACACCACTCATTCATACAACTGATATGCCTAGCCGGGCAATGGATCCACCTTCTTCAGTGCGGATGCACAAAACAGTCCGACCTCCTCTGGGAATCTGAGAAGTGAACAGGAATATAAATGACAAGGAATGCGGATGGGTGGCGTTCAGTGGGAGTGTGGAACGGCAGTGAGGCGTGCCGGCTCAGTTCACTCAATTCCGATGACCCCCCGTCTCCGGTGGCGCGGTGGTTAACGCGACTGCCTAGTAAGCATGAGACCCTGGGTTCGAATCCTGGTCCCGTGCACATTTTCACTTGTCGCCGTTGATTCTGCGTAATGTCCCGTTGCACCTGACAGCAACGAAACCACTCAAATTACATGTAATTACTATAATTGTTGCTACAGATTAGTACCTTAGCAGAATTAGTCAAACATTCCGCTTCCACCAAATTCAGAACCACCGCAGCCTCTCTTCTGATCACCGAATCCTTCAACAAACATACAGTCGTCCCATCGTTCTCTCCCGTTTCGAAAAATAAATTGTTCACCCTCATATCCTCAATATCGAATTATCAAATTTACTTCGTCCTCTTTGTGGTTGCGCTGCTTCAAATTATTCCCCATATTATTTGTATTTCTTATAACATTTAGCTGAAATATTTGTGTCTTCTTTGCCGAATTTGCCACAGCCACAGAATTATTGAAATAACGTTTGCTTTTCGACGCCGTTTTATTTCGCCACCTCCAGACCTGAGATGCGGTGATCTCTAATTACCCTGACTCCTACTCTGACACTGAACTTCGTAAGACTCCTGCCCCCCCCCCCCCCACCTCCCCCGCCAAATCTTCGACCCTGGTTTTGATTTCCATTGTGAGAGTACCCATTTCCGTTTCCCCTTCGCAATTTATTATTACGGTGATAAATAAATGCCGTGTGGCTAGGGCCTCCCGCCTTGTAGACCGTTCGCCTGGTGCAAGTCTCTCGAATTGAAGCCGCTTCGGCGACTTGCGTGTCGATAGGGATGACATGGTGATGATAAGGACAACACAACACCCAGTCCCTGAACGGTTAGGTATGACATTCTCAGCTATCAGGGGCGGACATTAGGGTGTTGATTATTTCTGTTGTTGTCATTATAACTGTTGTGGATATTGCTACTGTTCCTATTCTCGTACCAATTTCTCTGTCAATTGTTCCTGCTATGAGGCTTGAATTTCAAGGCTAGGTCAAGTTTCTCAATTAAATCTAAGAATTGGTCGATGTAATTTGTCGGACTGTGGACAAGATACCGTTGTGAATGTGCAGGTGAGCGTCTCTTGAGCGTCGTGATATCAGTCAATACTCCCAGCTGACATTTTATATGCACCACTTCAGCGAGCTTACGAACACAATCATCCTGCATAGACCCACTTCCGTATTTGACACTTCGTTCGTTTAGGAACTCAGTCCGGGGTGGCGTTTGCTTCGCTTCAGTCCAAAATTTGTTCAGGAAACAACTCTCACAAACTTCATAGATAATAAAGGAAGCGCTCGTTAAATTTGTCCATGCTTGTGCATTGCTCTAAGATGCGCTTAGCGAACTTAATTTTTGCCTCTTCTGACATTCCCCTCACAAAATCATCTCCACACGAAGCAAGAAAATCAACTGGATGGTATTTTCCATCATTTACAAACACTTTATCGTTCCTGAAATAACACACGGCGCACCTTCCACAGTATTATCCTGATTTGATGATAAGTAAGTTAATACTGACCTCATATGCTTAAACAGCTCCTTTATTTAATCGTGATTCAAAATGTTCTCTACTGTCAAGCATCTCCTTTTCACATTCTGCCACACTACCTGACAAATTGTTAGCAGATTTACTCGTCGCGTCCTCAAGTGCATTCTATCTCTGCACACAAATTTTCACTTCGCCACCCAGTTCGTAATGTATCTTTTCCAACTTGTCCCCAAAATGTTTTTCTAGAACGTCGACTCTGGTGTTAACCGGGCCATCCTCCTCAGAAATTTTGTTTGCAGCTTCTAATTTTGCACCAGTCATCCCTTCTCTACCAGATTTAATTTTATTCACCTCAGCTTTTACGTTTTGCTATACTTGTCTCTATTGAATCTATCTCTGTTTTTGTGTAATCTATCTCTGTACCTAGTATCCCCATTTTACAGTTCAAATTTGTCTCTATTTCTTTTAGCCATATCATTGAAGCATTCACAATTACATATCCCTCTCTGATTTCGAACTATCTATCCCACTAACATCGTATCTATCAACACTACCACTTTCATATTCAGGACTAACTGGCCCACTTATGCTATCTGAACCACATACACAGAGTGATTTCTTAACCATCAAAAGCTCCATTCCTAACGGAAGCCCAGCTGTTTTCCACATTAAGGCTATTGACGGCAATACTAATCTTATTGGTCATGCTTGCTGCTTCCGCTGTAATACTGCTGTCCGAACTGTCGATGCTGATGAACTCGAAGTCGCTGCCACTGTCCCACGATGACGTGGCTGCCACTGCCACTACGCCGCCGAAGTCTCCACTTCCGCTGGCCACTGCAGACTCGAACCGAGCATGCTCCTGCATAGTCTTCTTCATCTTTCTTGAAGTTTCGCAGCTATCTTCAGCGCGCCTAGTTTTCACTACCGATTCTTACACACGCATCTGGTGCAAAATCTTCTGGTCAGAGCTCCCAGGCAAACCGCCTATCTTGCATTACATTTGGTACGTGCATTACAGAATATTATAACGTATTAGAATTACAGTGGCAGTTCTAAAAGGATAAGATTCATATCCCGGAATAGCCCCCAATTGCGACGTTATTTAACGGCTACTGCTGTGTAGTAGGTGCTCTTTTAAACAGCGCCACATACGAGTAACGCAGTCGCGACTTTGCCTGATATTGCTCGTACCTAAGGTACTTGGGCTATGCATGGCTCAGCTTAAAAGCAATAGCTCGATGTAGTCATAGGGTCCAGCCGCACAAGTGTGCTTTCATTCCCCACAGGTAATTCGCTGCAAATAATAACCTGTAGCTGTGATCACACAATCAAATAGTATGTGAATTGGCTAGAAGTGCGAGTTAATAAAGTTTACAAAAATATAAGTCTGTAACTGACATAGACGACAGAGAATTATACTGAATAATGTTTATTCAAGAAACGACATCTCAAATAAACGGGAAGTAGTCCTATGTTGCTCAATTAAAATACAGACAGGAAATGCCCTTGTTAAATGCAATAAAGTTACATTGAATGTTTTATGAGAATGGCAGCAAATTCCACGAAATAAACAGTCATCAAATGTATGCGAAAACTAATCCAATTTCGTGATCACAATACAAATAAAACTCACCAGCCCAAAATAGTTCAGAGGTCACCAAGAATTAACACACATGATGCAAAGACTAACTCGTACTTGTACTCTACCTATACTCAGTTCTATAAATCAACAAGCAAAAATTAGAGCACTACTATGGAGCACAAGAAGTCAGCCTCATTCTGCCAACGGCCTTGTCAAAGAGGGCGGAGGAGCGGATAGAGGTTCAGGGCACTCTCTTGTCCTAGGGGTGGGAAATTGCCCCTAAAGGCGGAAGAATCAGCAATGATCAACGACATGAGGATGCAGAAGGCAATGGAAACCACTGCATTAAAGACACGTAACGTGTATCCACAGGACATGTGGCCTGTAATTGAAGAAGTGTCATGATGATCTCTCCATTGGCAAAAGATTCCGGAATAGTCCCCCATTCGGATCTCCGGGAGGGGACTGCCGAGGGGGAGGTTACCATGAGAGAAAGATTGAATAATCAACGAAAGGATAACGTTCTACGAGTCGCGGCGTGGAATGTCAGAAGCTTGAACGTGGTAGGGAAACTAGAAAATGTGAAAAGGGAAATGCAAAGGCTCAATCTAGTGAAGTGAAGTGGAAGGAAGACAAGGATTTCTGGTCAGATGAGTATCGGGTAATATCAACAGCAGCAGAAAATGGTATAACAGTTGTAGGATTCGTTATGAATTGGAAGGTAGGGCAGAGGGTGTGTTACTGTGAACAGTTCGGTGACCGGGTTGTTCTAATCAGAATCGACAGCAGACCAACACCGACAACGATAGTTCAGGTATACATGCCGACGTCGCAAGCTGAAGATGAACAGATAGAGAAAGTGTATGAGGATATTGAAAGGGTAATGCAGTATATAAAGGGGGACGAAAATCTAATAGTCATGGGCGACTGGAAAGCAGTTGTAGGGGAAGGAGTAGAAGAAAAGGTTACAGGAGAATATGGGCTTGGGACGAGGAATGAAAGAGGAGAAAGACTAATTGAGTTCTGTAACAAGTTTCAGCTAGTAATAGCGAATACCCTGTTCACGAATCACAACAGGAGGAGGTATACTTGGAAAAGGCCGGGAGATACGGGAAGATTTCAATTACATTACATCATGGTCGGACAGAGATTCCGAAATCAGATACTGGATTGTAATGCGTACCCAGGAGCAGATATAAACTCAGATCACAATATAGTAGTGATGAAGAGTAGGCTGAAGTTCAAGACATCAGTCAGGAAGAAGCAATACGCAAAGAAGTGGGATACGGAAGTACTAAAGAATGACGAGATACGTTTGAATTTCTCTAAAGCTATAGATACAGCAATAAGGAATAGCGCAGTAGGCAGTACAGTTGCAGAGGAATGGACATCTCTAAAAAGGGCCATCACAGAAGTTGGGAAGGAAAACATAGGTACAAAGAAGGTAGCTGCGAAGAAACCATGGGTAACAGAAGAATTACTTCAGTTGATTGATGAAAGGAGGAAGAACAAACATGTTCCGGGAAAATCAGGAATACAGAAATACAAGTCGCTGAGGAATGAAATAAATAGGAAGTGCAGGGAAGCTAAGACGAAATGGCTGCAGGAAAAATGTAAAGACATCGAAAGAAATATGATTGTCGGAAGGACAGACTCAGCATACAGGAAAGTTAAAACAACCGTTGGTGACATTAAAAGCAACGGTGGTAACATTAAGAGTGCAACGGGAATTCCACTGTTAAATGCAGAGGAGAGAGCAGATAGGTGGAAAGAATACATTGAAAGCCTCTATGAGGGTGAAGATTTGTCTGATGTGATAGAAGAAGAAACAGGAGTCGATTTAGAAGAGATAGGGGATCCAGTATTAGAATCGGAATTGAAAAGAGCTTTGGAGGACTTACGGTCAAATAAGGCAGAAGGGAATAGATAACATTCCATCAGAATTTCTAAAATCATTCTGGGAAGTGGCAACGAAACGACTATTCACGTTGATGTGTAGAATATATGAGTCTGGCGACATACCATCTGACTTTCGGAAAAGCATCATCCACACAATTCCGAAGACGGCAAGAGCTGACAAGTGCGAGAATTATCGCACAATGAGCTTAACAGCTCATGCATCGAAGCTGCTTACAAGAATAATATACAGAAGAATGGAAAAGAAAATTGAGAATGCGCTAGGTGACGATCAGTTTGGCTTTAGGAAAAGTAAATGGACGAGAGAGGCAATTCTGACGTTACGGCTAATAATTGAAGCAAGGCTAAAGAAAAATCAAGACACTTTCATAGGATTTGTCGACCTGGAAAAAGCGTTCGACAATATAAAATGGTGCAAGCTGTTCGAGATTCTGAAAAAAGTAGGGGTAAGCTATAGGGAGAGACGGGTCATATACAATATGTACAACAACCAAGAGGGAATAATAAGAGTGGACGATCAAGAACGATGTGCTCGTGTTAAGAAGGGTGTAAGACAAGGCTGTAGCCTTTCGCCCCTACTCTTCGATCTGTTCATCGAGGAAGCAATGATGGAAATAAAAGAAAGGTTCAGGAGTGGAATTGAAATACAAGGTGAAAGGATATCAATGATACGATTCGCTGATGACATTGCTATCCTGAGTGAAAGTGAAGAAGAATTAAATGATCTGCTGAACGGAATGAACAGTCTAATAAGTACACAATATGGTTTGAGAGTAAATCGGAGAAAGACGAAGGTAATGAGAAATAGTAGAAATGAAAACAGCGAGAAACTTAACATCAGGATTGATGGTCACGAAGTCAATGAAGTTAATGAATTCTGCTACCTAGGCAGTAAAATAACCAATGACGGATGGAGCAAGGAGGACATCAAAAGCAGACTCGCTATGGCAAAAAAGGCATTTCTGGCCAAGACAAGTCTACTAACATCAAATACCGGCCTTAATTTGGGGAAGAAATTTCTGAGGATGTACGTCTGGAGTACAGCATTGTGTAGTAGTGAAACATGGACTGTGGGAAAACCGGAACAGAAGAGAATCGAAGCATCTGAGATGTGGTGCTATAGACGAATGTTGAAAATCAGGTGGACTGATAAGGTAAGGAATGAGGAGGTTCTACGCAGAATCGGAGAGGAAAGTAATATGTGGAAAACACTGATAAGGAGAAGGGACAGGATGATAGGACATCTGCTAAGACATGGGGGAATGACTTCCATGGTACTAGAGGGATCTGTAGAGGGCAAAAACTGTAGAGGAAGACAGAGACTGGAATACGTCAAGCAATTAATTGAGGATGTAGGTTGCAAGTGCTACTCTGAGATGAAGAGGTTAGCACAGGAAAGGAATTCGTGGCGGGCCGCATCAAACCAGTCTGTAAACTGATGACCAAAAAAAAAAAAATGGAGCACATTCAGACCTCTCTAAATATGAGGTACCTTCAGAAGTTAATCGTAGAGGCCACCCACCACACAGAATCAACCACTATATCCCTCATTAGTACAGGCAGGTGCGCATGCTTCTAGAACCGCTCCCTTGAGCTCTTCACCCAAAATGTCCCACTCTCTACGTGACTCCCGTAGTGCTCTGCTACTGTCTGCTTTTCCCTTGGCTGAAGGCTGTCCCCAACAAAAATACGTCGTTTTTAAGCTCTATAGATATGGTTTGACACAACATCACCACTTTCCTGTATGAAACTAACACAATACAACAATATTTAAATAAAGAAATGTTATAAATATTTGGTCACACTCAGAACATTCACAAGAAAATATAAATAAAAGTTTTCCATAAATAAGAGAGCAGTCTTGCACAAATGTGCTCACAGTAAATGACTGCCAACTATCATTAAATACAGTTTAAACAATTATTTATGTCTGCTTTCCAGATGTCTCTTATGGTTCTCTTATCAATATTGGTGTCTGGTACCAAATGCGATTGACATCTCTTAAATTAGCACCGTTTCTTTAATCGCCCTTGCAATAAACATTTAATTAAAGTTACTGGCAAATAGTAAACTGTTCATTAAATAAATACACATGTATAACAAAACGTGAGGTATTCATACTTCATTCATGCGCAGTGAAATTGTGGAGAATACTATGCTCTGACATTAATGAAAAAATATATAAAAGACGTCATAAATCAATAAATAAAATAGAGACAGATATGAATCTTTCAGGAATGATAGCTGTACGGCAGAGCTGTCATCTGAGACATCGTCTGTTGAAATCACATGAAGTGATTAAAAGTTGTTCATCCAGGGGTTCATTGGGTAAATGCTTATTCGCTGTGAAATATGAAGTTTTTTTCTTAAAGGTACTGAACTTGCTATTGTGTCATTCGATGCGCCTATTTTTCTGGAATCACCGATGTACTCAGATAAGCATTAATATTTGATTATAAAGTATTATAGTCTCTCAGAGAGCTGTAGAAGCCGTCTTTCGGTGTATCTCAGAGCCCCCTCTTTCTGGAATTACAGCCGTCCATTTTAAGCGATCGACTCGTCGCCGAAATTACCCACACGGGATTTTTCCCACATTCTGTTCTTTGTTAACGTATGTGGCTCAATTAGATAGGCTGTGATCCCCCCTAGCCGGACGTTGTGGACGAGCGGTTCTAGGTGCGTCAGTCCGCAACCGCCCTGCTGCTACCGTCGCAGGTACAAATCCTGCCTCGGGGATGGATGTGTGTGATGTCCTTAGGTTACTTAGGTTTAAGTAGTTCTAAGTCTAGGGGACTGATGACCTCAGTTGTTGGTCCATAGTGCTCAGAGACATTTTTTTGGCGCCCCGCAAACAAACTTACCACACCTTGTACCAAATGAAGACATCGGCGGAGAAACGGGCTAACTCTCATATGAAAAAGCTTAGAGATAGTGTTGCCATCTATTGCTAGGTACGGGAACTATCAAAATTTACGTTGGTCTCTCCCCGATATGATATTTATGGGTGAGACTAATGTCAATTTTGATAGTTCCCGTACCCAGCAATAGTCAGCAACCCTCACCTGTAAGTTTGTACATTTGAGGGTTCGCCCGTTTTTCGCGCATATCTTCAATTCTTGGCTACCAATTAGCTCACTAACACACGCGTCACGTTACACACAGTATTATGGTCACCATGGAAGCATGTTGTGGGGCAAGCAATGCTGTCCGTGGTCGTCGCACAACCTATTCTGAATCACGTCAGCCTTTTGTAATGTTCAAGAAACTGCCGTGAATCGCGGCGACTTCAGTGTGAATACTGTGTTTGAATAAAAGTACCATTTCTGTTAGTCTCACTGCATATATGTTGCAGTTACCATCTGTACAAAGCTGTTGGAGATCTTTATATGAATGACCCAAGTTGAATCTAGCTGTTGCATGGTAGTTCCATATCATGCGAAAGCTACTTTCGATAGTACGTTATGCACGTTAGTGTATGTTACGAAACAATAGTTGGTATACCCCATCCCCTGGAATAGTACTGTGCAGAACGCTCCTGCGTTCACACAACTAATAATTCGTATTACATGCTTTTGGACTCAAAGAACTGTAGTTTGGCTTGAAGAGTTAAACTAGAAAATTATTTCGTGTGACGATATACAATGAAAGCAGGTGAAGTAGGCTAGCTTTTTTATTTTTATACCGCGTATGACAAGCACTTGTACTGCAAATAAAGATTTGTTCAGGCGCTTCTAAAGATCTGTGATACGCTTCTTAATTGAATGTATTGTCGATATGTAAACCAAAGAATTTAACACTTTTAATATTCCTATTTATCGTTAAAGCTTAGATACATGATGGCACGAAATGTCCTCGTAATTTTCAACTGCCCGTGTCGTTTCGTTCAAGTTCACTGACAAGGAATTGGCTAGGAACTAATTATTTTTATCGATGAAAATTTCATTTCGCTGTACGTCTTAAGCTGTACTTGATTTTTCACTGATTTCGGTGTTTGTATCATTTGGAAGCAATACAAACTTGGCAGCTGGTTATTTTACTAATGGAAGTTTATTAACAGAGGCACGAAATAAGGGGTGTCATGACAGAACCTTGTAGGACATCATATGTAATGACGAGTAGTTCCAAACAGAATGATGGCTGATAGCTTAACAAAGGTTTCTTTCCTACTGAAGCCCACTGTTTCCTGTCCGAGACATTCGGCATTCGGTTTGAAACATTTTTCTGCAATCCTGTTTCAATATATTGTGACATACACAGTTAAATTCTTATGATATTCTTATGATAGAACAGAAAATATGCCAGTAGTCTGCAATTTATTGTTTGACGCGTTGAGAACATTCGCCCTGTAAGTTTAAATAGCCTGTGTGTTATAGTTACAAAAATCATCACCTCGGTCAACCCGTTTTTGTTTCTGTGCTACTCAGGTGACTAAGGAGGAACGTTTACTATCGAAACAGGATGCAAAAAAAAAAAAAAAATTACTGTTAAACGTCTCATCGCGTCCGAGATCTCGGATTGCAGGAAGATGGGGAACGAAATCGGCTCCTTTCATATAACAGGAAGTATCCAAGACTTGCTTTCACTGGATAATGGCAACTATGAAAATGTAAATCTGGATGGGCTTGAACCACCGTTCTCTCGGATTCAAGTCCAATGTCTATAGTTGTGCCACCTAGCACACCGCAAATAGAGATTCTTCTCAGCGGCTCTTAGTGTTTTGAACGTAACTCATTCCTTTCTTTGACTTTCATCTGAACTCCTACACATACGACATAAAAGCTTCAATTATCGCCATTTCATGACTTTTGGAATCCAATACAATTAGTGCATACATTACGTACTCCCACGAGCATCGTAGAAAAAAATTGTTCAAATGGCTCCGAGCCCTATGGGACTTAACATCTATGGTCATCAGTCCCCTAGAACTTAGAACTACTTAAACCTAACTAATCTAAGGACATCACACAACACCCAGTCATCACGAGGCAGAGAAAATCCCTAACCCCGCCGGGAATCGAACCCGGGAACCCGGGCATCGTAGATCTCTCATATAATCCTCGCACTTTTAATACAAACATAATGAAGGTGTCGCATAGATTCCCTCCAGAAAGTAAGTCCGTTCTTTCCTCACAGCTGCAATGAAGGCGAAGTTTATAGTAAATCTTCATGATATATCACGAAAAATGTTATAAGAAATATTACGATAGAATCCATCGACCTCGTAGCAGTTAACTATCGAATTTCATTTTATCGTTGGTCCTTCCGCAAAACAGAAGTATACAGAATTCTCTTCTTATAATTTGAATGTTAGGCTTGTCCCTATTATGACTTTATTTAGGTCCCTGCATCACTTTACATTATTTGAAAGGTTTGCTATCCGGTGTTCTCTTCAATTCATCGACAAATATTTCAACTACAAAACTGTTACATTATTTTATGACTTCTCTATTTACTTTACAGAGGGTGCAGGTCTTTCTTCAACTGCCGTTGGGTCTTGCTGCTATTTACCCTTTTTACTCCTTCTACAGCTCACTTCCATAAAATTAGACAATACAGGCAAAAGGAGCTCAGCATTCCGCGAAGTTCTGTTCCTGTATTTTCTTGGTACGAGTCTTCTCTTCTCCTGGAAATCTTGTTTGGAGAGGTCACCCCGTTGTCTAATATTAGGCTCATTTTTTGGCTTCAGACACTATGTTATCTGAAAAGCAAAATTAAGTATTTGATTTTCCAAGTGACATGTATGCTGTGTTTTTCTTAACGTTACTGAAGGACATACACATTTCGTTTGTTAATATTCGTCTTGAGTTTATTCTGAGGACAGCTTCCAGTATTTCTGCCATTCTGTTCACATTCTTTCCTGAAATTGGTTCTGCAGCACTATTTCCTGTAAATCAAAGTCAACGTTGCATTGGGTTTGTTTTGTTTTTATGCATTACTTCGCCAGACAAGATTAACTTTCTCAAGACTTATATTATGTCTAATCATGGCATCGTAGAAATTCTCTTCAAAATCAGCATTTCAATGTGCTTACAAAATAAACTACATCTAATAACCAGTAGTTGTTCCACAGTGCACCGTACCAATACGTTCCAAAAAAAGCCATGCACGAAAATGTCATTTTTCAGGCGGTCATACTCGAGTTCTATTTATAAAAGAGTCAAGGGGTCAAGTGTTCTGTATAAACCTAGACCTAGCGACCCCTCGGAAGAAAAGGTATACTGCAACTGTCCTACACTACAGCGTCAAAATTTAAACGTTACACACTTTCTCCAGTTCAGACAAACTTAACAAATCGGTTCATTCTTTTCCATTAGGTGTGGTCCAGGATGGACCTGACTTCTTATGAAAACATTTGTTCACGAGCGATATCTGAGAGAACACCGAAAAACGCCGACTACTTTAGCTTCTGTTCATGGCAAACCACCGAAATTTTTACCATATGTTCTCGAGGAACTTCGAAACGCTTTTTATATAATTTGTTATCGACATCCAGAGTTCCAAAGTTGCCATACTGCTGCAGACAACAGCATAAAATAGATTTTAGCTGTGTTTCCACCGTGGGCTACAATTATCTACATAAATAACAATAGAAAATGAATTAAATTTCGATTGTAGTATCTTTACACATTATACAGAAACGCCATTTTCTCGTTATCGAATATCTTCATCCGTTATCAACCTACACCCAAAAAACAGGTCCCAAAAGTGCAAATTGTGAGGATGGCAATTTCTATAATGCCTATTCATGGCAAATCGTCTAAATTTTTACCGTGCGTTCTTAGGTTGATGTTCTCTGGGAACCTAGAAACTTTTTTCCATACCATTATCCATTTCGGAGATCTAGAGGTTCAAAGCTACTGCACTTATACACATAAAATATCTACATAATATCCCGTCTAAGGCGTAGATGAAGTTGTAACTATATAGTGAACACATGGCAAGGTTTTTGGGGTCAGCGAAGGGTTGCCTTCACCAGTAAAATGTAATACGCGGTTGCTCTGTGTTATGGACACCTCACATTTACACAAGATGTCTTGACATGGAAACTATTCGATGATGTCACCTGGCGGAATAAGTAGCTCACAAAAAATTATTTTGTGACAGGAAATTCTTTGTACTTGCAAATCAAACACTGCATTTTTTGCTGTACTCTAGGTGTAGTAAATTAGTGTAATGAACACCGAATAAATTTTCAAATGGCAGGATCGTTAAAACCTTTTATCCATATGAATAAACTATTTTAATGATCTGGCCAGTTGAAAATTTATTCATTGTTCATATTACTACAAATCGTCCTCATACTGACGATGTCAGAACTGTGTAAAGTAGTGTAAGGTGGACTTGCGTTGCATGGGAGACTTTTTGTTTTAACCTTATGTTGTGCGTATTTATTGGTCATTTACATGCGTCAAAGTATATAATGTGTAGAAGTATATAATAAACCTGTCAAAACCTTACTGAACTATAGAATTCGTTTTATGGAAGAAAGAGAGTAGGAGAGAGACAGTGTATGTGGAAAACAGAGAAGGCAGTGCAGGTGGGAGCGGAAGTGGAGACGGTGGGATGGAGAAAGTGGCAGTGAATGAGAAAGAGAGATGAATGAAGCCAAAGAGAGAGGAGATAGTGATACCCAGCGAGAGACAGTGGTAGTAATAGAGAAAGAAAGGCTCTTGGAGATAGTGACAGTGGGAGCAAAGGAGAGATGTGCAGTGGAACTGAAAAATGGAGATGAGTTCAGATAGTATATACACTTGTGGGAGGGGGTCGGGAGCCTTCCCAGACCGGATAAAAAATTTGGAGGCTTTCCCTCGCCCCATGTACCCACGACTTAAAGTTTTCTGGTCTAGTATCACCTAGGACATATGTGGAGAGGAGACAGTGGTAGTTGAAGAGATAGATAGTAGTCTGGAAGCGAGAAAGAAAGAGAAAATGGCATCTGAAGGGGGAGAAAAAGAATGGAACAACACATAGGCAGTGGGACAGACAGACAGCCGAAGTGGGAGAGATGGAGATGATGCTAACGAAGAGCGAGAGAAAGGGATGAAAATAACGACAGTGGGAGTGACAGAGGAGAAAGTGCAAGTGGCACAAAAAGGCGACAGTGGGAGAGATATATATGTAGATAAAACGTCAATGACTGGTAGTTTCTCAGTATGAAGTCTTCTCTACAAAGGAGATTGAGCAAAAGGATTTAGAATGTTCTATATTAAAAGATAGCTAATACGTTCATATCTCATATTTTTTATGAGGAAGATGGGATTAAGATCGAGACAGAGGGTTCTTTTAGGGAGGACTATATTCACCTTTTTTGTGCTCCGACAGGAGCGTTTTTCAGCTGGTATAGATGATAATAACAACAACGGTAGTTATTATTATTTTTAAAATATGATGAACATTATAATGACAATACGGTCATCTCATTATCATTGTAATAATTATATTTGTGTACATAAATGGGAGCAATCATACCTTAACAGGAAAGCGTAGCAATAAAACCAGAAGCTAAAATCTGAAGAAGAATTAACTGTCTAGGAAAGAAGTGAGGAATAAGAGTGGGCGATCACAATTGGAACTGTTGACTGCTGGAAAGTCATTCTTTCTGCGTCATGCTTCGTACATTCGCCGTTTTCCTGAGGAAACTAAGAAGTATTGTAACAGAGAAGAAAATGGTAACAGCTTATTATGCATTATTTCATAGCCATATCGGCTGTGAACTGTTACGGAGTGATCCAATGAACTGCTGGATGTACTGCTGGCGCAGAAGAACGCATTATGATGGTAACAACTTCCGCCAAAATTTTGATAGCAAAATATCCCTTTTTAACCTAGAGTTTTCAAAAGCAGTTAACATATGTCCATTTGCCTGGTTCACGAAACGCTAAATCATGAGACCCACAACAAGGGTAAAGACCCAGGAAAAGATGGTATTAGCATAGTATGTTGTATCACAGCTTTCTACAATAGGGGGACGAACACTCTGTACCTCTTATACATGGGTTCCGTATACAAGAGCTTTCAAATATTGACACAAATAAAACTCCTGTTGGCTTAAGTCTGGAGGCCAAGGAGTTGGTCAACCTCTGTCGGTCTATCTGTCACAGAATCTGTTATGCTAGTGGAGCTATACTGATAGATGGAGTTAGTCGTATCTCATATGTTGTGCTGATGTCTCAGCATGTTGAGTGTATGCTGGGACATCAGCACAATATGTTGTATGTTTTAATTGTCAGGTATTTTATTTATGATATGCTGGTGTGACCTGCCACTTTTTATGACAATCTGACGCAACACCACTATGTGACTTTCAGTGTTTAAAAAGCGCGTACCACTAATGATATTACAAAATCCGTTTATGACGATGTAGAGCTGTCTAAACCGGTAACAGTAATGAAAAGAATTACTAGCTATCCTAGCAAACTTGATCCTTCAAGAATACTATAACCTTCAGATCGCCCCCAACAAAGGACATGCAATTGATGGCATTTCCAGCAGAATAATAAAAGCTTGTTCCCAAGAAATAAGTGGGATTCCTAGCCACATATGTAATAGCTCTCTGAAGCAGGGTATTTTCCCAAATAGACTGAAGTAGGCCATTGTTATACCACTGAATAAAAAAGGGGATATGTCTGATGTCAACAACTACTGCCCAATCTCTCTTCTGACTGCCTTATCCCAAATTCTTGAAAAAGTAATGTATTGTAGAGTAGCTTCACACCTTTGTAAAAATGAAGTTTTAACAAAATGTCAGTTTGGTTTCCAGAAGGGTTTTCAACGGAAATTGCTATATATACTTTCACTAATGAAATATTAAATGCTCTGAGTAACCGGAAGTCACCCATTGGGATTTTTTATGATCTATCAAAGGCTTTTAATTGTGTAAATCATGGAATACTTCTAGATAAGCTCAAGTACTGTGGTATGAATGGGACAGTGCTCAAATTGTTTAAATCATACCTAACTGGAAGAGTGCAGAAAGTTGAAATAAACAGTTCACATAATATGCAAAAAACTGGTGATTTCTCAAACTGGGGAACAATCAAGAATGGGTTGCCGCAAGGTTCGGTCTTCGGTCCTCTGCTGTTCTTAATATATATTAATGACTTGCCATTCTATATTCATGAAGACGCAAAGCTGGTACTTTTTGCCGATGATACAAGTATAGCTATCACACGCGACAGACAAGAATTAAGAATTAACTGGTGAAATTGTAAACAATGTTTTTCAGATTCATTAAGTGGTTCTCTGCAAATGGGCTCTCATTCAACTTTGACAAAACACAGTATATACAGTTCCACACAGTAAATGGAATGACCCCATTAATAAATATAGACTTCGATCAGAAATCGTAGAATATTCAAAATTTCTAGGTGTATGCATTGATGAGGGGTTGAACTGGAAAAAACACGCTGAGGATCTGCTGAAACGTTTGAGTTCAGCTACTTATGCTATTAGGGTCATTGCAAATTTTGGCGATATACATCTGAGTAGATTAGCTTACCAAGCCTATTTTCATTCTCTGCTTTCGTACGGCGTCATATTCCGGGGTAACTCATCATTGAGTAAAAGAGTGTTCATTGCACAAAAGCGTGTAATCAGAATAACTGCTGGAGCTCATCCAAGATCATCCTGCAGACGCTTATTTAAAGAGCTAGAAATCTTCACTGTAACCTCACAATATATATATTCACTTATGAAATGTGTTATTAACAATCCTAACGAATTCAAAAGTAATAGCAGTGTACGTGGCTACAACACTAGGAGAAAGGATGATCTTCACTACTCAAGGTTAAATCTAACTTTGGCTCAGAAGGGGGTACATTATGCTGCCACAAAAGTCTTTGGTCACTTACCTAATAGCATCAAAAGTCTGACAGATAGCCATATAACATTTAAAAGGAAATTAAAAGAATTTCTTAATGGCAACTCCTTCTACCCATTAGATGAATTTTTGGATATAGTAAGTGGGTAATTTCCCATCCTCCACAAAAAAAAGACAACTTTTATTAACCTGACACGTTCCACATCATTACGAAGTGTCGTATTCGTGATCTATGGAACAAGTACTAATCTTATCTAATCTAATATAATGACACAATATTAAATATTTATAAGACTTTGTATTTCTTCAAAGGTTTCCAGAGAATACTGTTACAAGCAAACTCCTTTCTTATTTTAAAAAATATGCCTACCCTAGATCATATAAGCAATGAGGACATACTCAAAAATATTGGAAAGAAGAGAAATATGTGGCACAACTTGGCTAAAAGAAGTGGTCGGTTAAAATTACGTATTCTGAGACATCAAGAAAACACAAATATAGCACGAGTGAAGATCGGAAAGTAACGCACCGTAGTTTCGCTACCAAAATATTTAATAGGTAACAAAACAAGAAATATCACTAATGAATTAAGATCTTGTACCTTCTTTTCTACAAAGTCACCAATGTTCTCAATACGTATCTCGCGTCGTGGGACCAGTTTCAGTATGCCCTTCTCTTAGAAGTCTCTTTGGCTGGGGTATAGCCATCTGTGGACAGCTGATTTCACTTCCGCATCTGTTGAAAAGGATTGGAATTCCTTCGTGGGACCAAACAGATGACAGTCCGACGATTCAAGTTCCGTACTATATGGTGGATGCTGGAACGCCTTCCACCCAAATTTGACTGTTTCCTCGCGAACAGGACCAGCAACATGGGCCGAGCACTGTCATTAAGAAGTCTGGCAACGCAACTTAACCAAAGTTTAGTGTAGGCTTCAGCATTCACACCTGGTCCCTTGTTCAGCAGAGTCTACCAATAACACACACTGAACATCCCAGAATGCTGTCACAAGCATTTTCCTAGCAGACTGAGTAACTTCAAACTTTTTTCGTTCTGGAGAGCTAACATGTTTGCGCTCCATAGAGCCTGCTGGTTTTCGGGCGTGTAGTGGTACGCCCACGACTCATTACCAGTGACGATTCCTTTCAGAAGTCATGCCCTTCTACGGCGTAACGCGTTAAGTGATCCAAGCTTGTCATCAACCGCTGGCCCTTGTAATTGTCTGTCAGTTTCTCAGGCACGCAGCGAGCACTAAATTTAAAACATCGTACACCGTACCACAGAAAACGTTGAACTGCTATTATGAGGTCAGCAGCTGCATACGCCGGTCTTTCAAAATTGCTGCCTCAGTGGCTCCGACATATTGCGGGGTTTCAGCTGTTATCGGCCACCCGGAGCATTGCGAATCACTAAGGTTCTCACGGCCCTGTTGGAGGAATGCACACCGCCTGGAGACATTGCTACGTTCCATTCAGTCGCCCCCATACACGCCACGCATTTCGCTGTGAATTTCACTCGGTTTGTGCCCTTTGGACCACAAATATCGATCTATACCTCGCTGCTCTCCACACGTTGACAACAGTAACATGCGCGCCATGTTTGTTTCGTAGTGCAGGCTTTACTCGCTAGAGCTGCACGTGAAAGCAGAATACTCTCTGTAGCGCAGACTTGAAACAATATCGTCGTGAAATTTCAGCGTTCCAGCTGCAGTAGCAAGAGAGAGATCCTCCCTCGTATTTCAGGGAAGTGTGGAGGTAGACAGAGATGAATACTAGAAGTGGGTTCAAAACGTTATAGGGTGCAGTAGTTATTCGGAAATTAAGAGGCATGCGCAGCATAGTGTAGGGTGGAGAACTACATCAAATACGTCTTCGAAGCGAAGACCACAACAACAACAACACTGATTTGGTGGTGAGGTCTCATGGGACCAAACTGCTGACGTCATCGGTCCCTAAGCTTACCCGGTACTTAATCTAACTTAAACTAACTTACGCTATGGACAACACAGACCCATTGCTCCAGGGAGGACTCGAACCGCTGACGGGGGGAAGCCACGCGGGCCGTGATAAGGCGCCTAGACCGGGCGGCTACCCAGCGAGACACCAACGCGGTTTATTAGTATTTTTTTTGGAAAAGGGCGCCTTTAATTAAACCAGCCTCGAGAGCATCATACACATCTTGCATACGCATTGCCCTGCGAATTGCAGTAGAAGTGAGAAGTTGCGTAATGTAGCGAAGCCGCCCACATGAATTGCCAGCTGCTAGATGCTCGCTGTTGTTAGCTGATGCTGGACGGACCAATTGCTGCGGAGCCCGGCGCCGCACTTGTTCGGGCCTAAGACGGCGGCAAAGTTGCCTCATAAAAAGAGCCATTATTTGCAGAATTTATTAATTTATACGGCCTTAAGCGGATTCCATTACGCCGCCGGCTGCACGGTCCGTCGCTTCCGGCCACGCACGCGGGAAACATAAAACGCGGCGCCCGCCACGGTTTAATTAAAAATTCCATCTGCAGAACCGGGGGTACTCCCGACTTTACAGCCTGTATCAGTCGTAGATCTACATCCGAACAAAGAAACGCTGGTTCCTCTCTTTTCCCAGCAAATGCCGCTGTTTTAAGGCCCACTTCATGCGGGTACAGTTTACTACCGAGGGCGTCCATAAATGTTCAGGCGTCACTATCTACATACGACCGAGGGCGATCACTGGGAAATCAATTACCCCTCGTTTTATGGCCGAGAATCACGCCAAAAATTCTCCCACTTACGGAGAAAGCGTGAGATACGATTAATGAAAATGTGCTCAAATAATCGAGAGAAAAGGAAATTTCAGCGATGGAAAAATAGCGATCGCCTACTTCGAACAGGTAGATTAAACATGTAGTGGATAACGGTCAGTGCCATGACTTCCGGTCATTCTCAACTAAAATTGAGGGACAAATGTTTCACATGAGTCTCTGTCTCAAAATATCAATCTTCGTGCGGCAGTTGAGTATTCGGATATTTCAGGACAGCTCATAACATAACTATTGTAATATAATGTGGAAACAATCCTGTTTGTAACGAATACTTCATCGTGAGATCGCAGTCTTCCACAAAAGTTTTGAAAGCATTCACAGGCGCTGTTTTATACAAGCGAAACTTTTTGGTTTGCAGTCTGTCGTTAGATGACGCAAAGTCACAAGTAAATTTTGTTTAGTACATGATCACTAGTCATAGATTCTTGAACTGCTTCGCTCTAAATTCCTCGTATTTTCATTGGACCTTCCAGTTCCATGTTTTGAAGGACACCTTCAGCTATCATTTCCTCCCGAGTATTCGTGTCAAGTCAGTCAGTTCCTTACTACACTACTTACTGAAGACTGTACGGGTAAGAGAAATATTATCCATGTCCGGAACGATTTACCAAGTGAGTTATCGACGCAACGCCCATGTCCGCATGGTCCTTATCCACATCCACTGATTAACATATTGTGGACCAATTTCACCACTTACGTATGTCGGAGTTCTGATGGGAGGCTCGCGCCTGTCATGAATTGTTCTCTGCTAAATTTGTACAGCGTAATTTACATTTCACACGTGAAGAACGTAGAGGTTTCTCACGACAACATTTAAATACATCTTAGTCTGTCATATTGGTGTTATGCCCTGTGTACGACAGCCTTATGAGTTAGTTATTGAAACGGATTATGGGTACTTCTCCCTGGAAAATTTCAGCGATGTTGGTCAGTGTGTAAGACGTATGCATTGCCGGCGATGGGCGAGGCATGGCAGAATCTCTGACCAGAGCGTAGTATGTAGTTAGTTGTTGCTTGTCGCGAGTCCGCGCTAGTCCGCTGTTGTAGTCGGTTTTAGTAGTCAGTCTTGAGTAGTCTTCAGTCCGTGCTAGTCTGCAGTAGTCGGCGCGTGCCTGCGCGTGTCGGCAGTCTGCTCTGGTCGGGACTCTGGAGGATGAGTATTATTGTAGAAGGTAAAGAAGCAGCCTTGCGCATATCTAATAATGTATATTAACTGCCATTAATTTCTTTAAAAAAATAAAGCCACCAATAATAATTTTCATAATATAAAGTAATTTTTTTTTAAAGAAAAGCATTCATTTCAATTTAAGGAATATTTCCAATGCATGATCATTCCTTCCAAGAATCAGAAAAAAATATACGCCAGCATTGCACGAAGCTGTGCCAAAATATTTCTACATAAGAGCAGATATATATTCGCAGTTTTTATCGAGGTAAGAATTTTCCTTTTTTTAATTCAGAATACAGGGCCGAGGCGCAGCGCTGCTGTCGTCGTAAAATTTACCAGGTTACTGATTTTTTTTTATTATTTTTGGGTTTAGGAATTTTTCTATTTTTGAAATAAACATTAAATGAGAAAAGAATTTTTGTGGGTACAGTAAATGTGAATGCATTTTTGCACAGAGATTATAAATGGGAGCCAATTTTGTTCAGAGGTTACATTAAAATTAATTTTGTTCTTCTTATTCATTTAATTATTTCAGTGGGGAGGTTACACTATTGGTTCATGGTTACTTATTCATTGTTAAATATTTTGTGTGGGGAGGTTACACTTGGCGACAATCGGCCAGGATTGTATTCCTTTGTGAATCTTCTGATAAGTAGTCATATATTTGCTCTTATTTACTTAAACGTAGTTTGCATCTGGCGCAACGCATTTACTAATTTGTCACTCTTGCTTTCACAGATCATCGGCAATTTGTTGCTCTCTGTTGTAATTGTGTTTGTTGCATTTTGGATTGTCTTTGTTTCATTTTGTGTTTAATTTTGATTTGTGAAAAATGCCGCGAAAAACTGTTAACAGTACATTGCGATGTGCAATGAGCGAAATAGCCGACTCGAATATTTTGACCGATATTACTTGCGACACTCAGTGTAATGATGATAATCCCCCAATTGCAGACAATCAGTGCGTACCGACCACTAGTAATGATTCTAATACTAATGAGGAACAAATAAATTCAATTGTGACCTCTGTTAATTTAAAGACAATTGATGACGCGGGACGTTCTGTTACAGTGAACGCTGCCCAGTTTGACACACCAGGTTTGCAAAAATTGAATTGTGAACAGATATTTCTTTTCTAACGAAAATTAACAGTATAATCAAAGTACGTCAGATTTATTTAATTCCGGTGTAGTGACTAATAGTGCACATCCGATTGGCAAACCTTTTCAAGAATCACAGAATATCCAAATGGATACACAAAACGTGACAACTGCAGGTACGCCATCAAACAGCACAGAGAATAGAGTAGGTAATATTGACTTGGATCAAATTATGGCAGTATTGCTACAACGGAATGAAATGCTAGATAACCATCACAAACTACTTAGTGAAAGTCTCAAACAACTTAATGGAAGTTTCGACAACCATTTCAAACAACTTAATGAACAAATTAATGAAAGTTTCAAACAGTCGAACGAAAAACACGACATCCTTAACAAACAGAACAAACATCTTAGTGAACAGATTACAGCTGTTACCGTGCAACGTCATGATACTGAAGAACAATTACGTGAGGAAAGTAAGGCTCATGCTAGGAACAGTAATGAAGAAATTACATCTATTGTACAAGAATTAAGTAGTACACGTGTAGGCACAACAGAATCACTTAGAGATGAAATTAATGCAGTCACTGAACAATGTTCAGAAAATACGACACAGTTACACGACGAGTTTAATTTAAAGTCACCAGAACTTTCACACACTCTGGATACGGAAGTCGATAAGAAATGTGAGCAGCAGAACAACCAAATTGACGAACGTATTAAAGTAACAGAAATGAAAAATGTTTCAGTCACTAACACGTCACAGCATACGCCACATTCCGAACATTTCTCACACTTATGTAATTTACGGAGACTACGCGACTTAAAATCCGAAAAGACACAGACAAACAGATGCTTATGTAATCGTGAACCTGTTCACACATTCAGAGACGATAACGTTGATTACGAGCAATTTTTATCCGTAAGAAAATCTAAGGTATTTAAAAATGACAGAGCACAGGTACACGCTTTGAACTGGATACGACAATTTGTTTTTGTATTTTCGATAGTATTGCCTGTAATGCAGAAACTAGAATTAGCATGGATACAGCAATTTGCTTTTGAATTTTCACCGGCATTGCCTGTAACGCAAAAGCTAATATATATTTGCAGTGCGTAATAAACCTCATGGGATTCATTACGCTTTAATGAATATGTGCTGTAGCGTGCACAGGGCCCCGAGAAGTAGTAGTGCTGTTTCATCTTTAGTTTTCTGCACTGCTGCCTTCTCTTCTACTATCCTTTATATCTATCAAAACAGCTCTTCAACTATCGCCCTATCTAGGATTAAGAATGTGTAAAGAAAACCTGATACGACAAGTTTTACCGAAAGTGACAGTTTTCACTAGACGCTCTAGAAATGACAACCACGAGAACGTTAATGACAGACAAAAATTTAATCATAAGTATGTGTAAAATTATCAGCAACAGCGAACGCATTTTGGTAACAATAGACGTTTTTCACCGCAACAGCATGAAAACCAGCCGGTTAGCATACCTAACCAACGATGCAGTCTGCAAGGTCAACCAAGCTTTAATGTTTCGCCGCCTACGCGTATAGCATCAGCTCCAACAAATAGTAACGCACAACAACAAGGAAATTAGTACGTACAGAAAACACACTATTTCAATTCCTATCGCAATGCACCGCATAGCAATGACTATCATGACAGACGTAAAATTAATGAGCACAATTTTCAGCGTACGTTTAATAATAGTCGGTCTTACCAGCAGTAGAATCATCCGCAACAACAAATTATCATGAATGAACCAGACAGTAGATATCATCCCGAACGTAATACGTCAGGAAGAAATAACAGAACAGTACAAATATTGGAAATGCCACAGCATCCTCCCGAAAATAATAGCACGTCAGATGGAATTTGACTAAATACAGTACAGGTTGCATCTTCCAGTAACGCAAGCAATACTTTTGACACAGAGAATCTTGTACACGAAAATGTCATTACTTTTGACGACATCTGAGACATACTTTTACATGAAAAACCAATAGTCTGAATTAGTCAATCTGAAACATGCTTTGTTGAATGCACCTCTTTTATCGCACCCAGATCCTACTAGAAATTTTTCGATTGCCACCGATAGTTCTAACACAGGAAATTGAAGAACATGGTTGTACAGTAATTAAAAATATCGCCTTTGCGAGTCGCATTCTGTCACCTGCTGAACGCAATTATTCTTTTACAGAGCTTGAAACATTATGTGTTGTATGGGCATTTACGAGATTTCGACATTTTCTTTATGGAAGACATACGACCGTTTACACAGATCATAGGGCGATACAGTTTTTACTTTCGGCTAAATTTACACACAACAGATTAAGTAGATGGAAACTTTATTTACAGGAATTTAATTTTACAATGGTTCACATTCCTGATACACAAAATATTGTAGCAGACGCACTATCCCGTTCTCTCAGCAACAATCAGCAAGACATCGCAACCAACTTCTGCAAAGCAAATTTCAGCGTCATGTACATTCAACAAGTTGCATTTGAGAATTTCATTTCGTCGTCATTACAAGACATAGCACAAGAGCAGAGTAAAGACAACGTGTGGAAAGAAATTAAACACCTTTGGCAAGATAGCAATAATGTAACCATTAGAAACCATTACACTGTACGCAATAGCATTCTGTTTCGTCGCTCTCACCTTGACAGCAACAATTGGTTATTATGCATTCCTGACGAACTTGTTAACAAATTAATCTGGTATACTCATTTAAGTTACGCACATTACGGAGCCAGAAAATGTTTTCTTATACTGAGACAGAACTGTTATTTTGCCAACATGGAGAAACGTATTCGACGAGTTTTAGCGTCATGTAAAATCTGCCAGAAAGCTAAGACAGATACGACTTCACATATTCCTCCATTACATCCCATTGTACCTGTTAAATTGAGACACATGGTCGCTGTAGACATTTTTGGTCCGATTCCTAGAACTAATAGCGGTTTCTGCTACATTTTTGTCGCTGCTGAACTCACTTCAAAATTTGTTACCTTCACTCCGTTACGCAAAGCTACTGCTAAAACTGTTTCGAAAGCATTTGTAAAACAATTTCTATTTCATGTAGGGCATGTATTGAAAGTAATTTCCGACAATGGACCACAGTATCGATCTGCTATATGGACACGTATGTTACGAGCTAGAAATATTTCTCCGATCTATATGTCCAGGTACCATGCTTCTTCGAACCCTTGTGAACGATTAATGAAAGAAATTGGTAAACTGTGCAGAATATACTGCCATAAAAACATATTGATTGGGACACACACATACTCTCATTCCAAGATGTAATTAATTCCATACCAAATGAATCTACTATGCTATCTCCGTCTGTTATACTGAAAAATGTTGAACCACCTAACAAAATTAAAGAATTAGTAACCTTTCCTACATCTCGTCGACTACGACACCATGAAGTAATTGACATTGCGCTGAACAACATCAAACGTGTCGCAGAGCGCCGGAGAAGACAGCAAAAACAGGTTTGTACACGCCGTGATTTTCACATTGGACAGAAGATATTTGTACGCACACATTATTTATCTAACAAAGGAAAAAGTAGATGTAGTAAATTTGAGCTTCTATATGCAGGTCTATATCGAATTCCCAGCATTCCTCACCCCAATGTAGTACACGTCGAAACTCTGAGAACCAGAAAAACCAAAGGCAATCACTATATCTCCAACATCAAACCTGTTATTGAATGAACATACATTATGATTTATCACATTGTAATGCCATTTCCTAATTTTTTATGACCACGTATGCAGTTATATTCACATGACTACATACTGATGATTATCATATTTTTTCTTGGCAAGTGCCCAGCAAGGTAAGGTTAGCAGGTCGCTCTTCTTGTCATTACACATCAGACCGTGCACATTTTTCAAGATGAACTTACACATTTTATTACCACTTATGCAATTATATTTATGTGATTACCTACTGATGATTATCGTATTTTTTTTTGGCAAGTGCCCGGCTAGGTAAGGTTAGCAGGTCGCTCTTCTTGTTGTTACACATCAGACTTGCGCATTTTCCATTTTTCATGTATGTATGATTGTTTTCCTATTTTGTTTGTATGCACTATGAAATATTTAAGGTATAACAAACACCAGTTGACTTTGACATTTTGCCTTATGATATCTCAGTATCGTGACTATTTTACTTTTTTTTGCTGCTACATTGTGATACTCTGTGTACAATTTTTGCACCTGCACACTGTCTATGTTTTTGACATATTACGTTTTCTGTCATGTTATGCTTTATGCTCAGTTATATCACTAGAAGCCAGCTTTTATTTAATGGGTATATGATTTAAATGCAAGACATTAATCATTGTTTATCATTTTCAGAAAGAAATAACGTGTAAAAGAAATAAATTAAACAGAAATGGGAATTTCACATTCGAAATGAACGAAAGAAGAGGAAATAACTCGTCACGAAGAGTAAATGGATCAGAATTAACAAGCATTAAGAAGAACATACTATACACATCGTACGATAGCAGTCTTAACTAATTATTTTTCTTTCAGAATACGAGGCGATTGATGCAGGCTGTCAGACAGAACTACACATCTTAGTTTTAGTGATGAAATATGCTAGAAATAATGAATAGTTGTATAATGAATAATGAAGTGACTTTTTTGCAGATGATAATGAATGATGATGAATAATGATGAAGAATGTTACTATGGATAATGAAGTTTTTCTTTACAGGTGATGATAATAATGGAATTATGATGATATGGATAATGAAGTTTTTCTTTGCAGATGAAAATAATGATGAAGTCTATATATTTACTGTTAGTTAAGAAATGCTATGTAGTTATTTAAGTATTTGTTGCAGTTCGTTTTGACAGTATGTCTTATGTCGCATGGTATGATGACTGAAGGTTTTGGAAAGGACAGCTAGATAACATATATATTTTATACACATTTCACCTGTTAATTCGAAGTTCACTACTTTTCAGCATAATATGCGTTTCTTCTTTCAGCTTAATAGTCCATTTTGTATTTTTTTCCAGGAGAAGCTATTCATGAAATTAATGTGCTATAAGCAGTTGGTCATTAAACCTGTTCTAGTACTTGCATTTTTTCTTACCCATTTGTGTGTGTCATTCACGAATGTGATCACATATACTTTATTTGTTTCATAACCTTGCTACAGCTGACTCATGACGAATGACGTTACACATCTTCATTTGCAGCAATAACTCAAGAGTAAATACTGTTATCCCCCAGTAATTAATTATCGATCCCAACGCAATGCATTGCTAGCACAAAAAAAATGTATTACCAGTCCCAAATAATGCTACCAGTTTAAGAGAGTTCTGAGTAATACTGAATAATGTTTTCTAGTCACAGACCTTGAATAATAGTTACAGTGTGTTACATTTTAAATATGTGCTATGTCACTTGAATGATGAGTTCTGAGTAATACTGAATGGTGACTTATGCATTAATGCTATTCCAATAATTAACTGATGTTTTGAATGATGACTTCTGAATAATACTGAATAATGTTTTGTAAAACTATAAGAATACTTTGTAACTGGCCAATGAGTGCCAATAATTATTTTAAATACGTCAGATGTCACTTGAAGGATGAAAAAGTTTTGTAATAATTAATACTTGCTGACCAACGAATGCCACTGTTTCTTATACTTTAAATTTATATTATGTCACTTTCATACTATATATAGGAATTAGCTCCTGTTTTGAATGATGACTTCTGATGATTTGTATCTGGCCAATGAGTGCCAATGTTCTCTGTAAACAGATAACTTATGAACATTATTCTGTAATACTTCATACATGGTACAGAAATGTTCAGTAACTGGGCGATGAGTGCCACGAATTACTTAAAAACTCAGTTAATCGACTAGTATAATTATCAATGATGACTGGCATAAGATTTAATGTCCTTCACCTTCTGACCTAATTACCACAAATTACTGCAATATCCGTTTGTCCTGTCTATCCTCATGCTCATGGAGCACTATATTTGGTTTCTGCACTAATTCTACGTTGGTGTACCTTACAAGAACGTGGTGTTGACAGGACATGCTGCCCACCACCTTGAGCGATGGAGACGTTATTATGGGTCCACTGTTTGGTGTGCCTAATGTACTACCAAAATGATAACATGGAATATTACTACGACATTTCAGTGTCTTGGCTACACTGATTAATACTTCAGGGAAAACAAATTCAAATTGTCTCACTTGGTGTTGTGCTTCTGTAGAAAGATATGGACTTTCAGTGCAGCTGCGTGCAACCTAATGTGCTACAACCATGACGCAATCCTTCCCATTCCTTTCCTAGTTCTTGTAAAACGATAAAGACATATACAGTGCGTGCGCACTTCTTTTTCATTTGTTAACAAGATCAGTTGTCGTAAATATGCTAAAGACTTCTACGGTGCGTGTGCACTTTATTTCACTCTATGATATGTTATGTAAATAGGCTAAAGACTTTTACAGTCCGTGTGCACTTTATTTCACTCCTTGATATGTTTATTTGTTGTAAAAATGTTTAAGACTTCTACAGTGCGTGTGCACTTTATGTCATCTGTTAATATGATTTGTACTCATTCCGTATACTTTGTGATTTCCTGATATGTTCTGAACTACAGTGCGTGTGCACTTTATGCCATTGGTTAATACGATTTGTACTCATTGCTTATAAATTTTGTGATTTGATGATATGTTCTCTACTATAGTGGGTGTGCACTTTTGCCATTTGTTAATATGTTTTGTACTCATTGTGTACACATTTTGTCTTTGCTTGATATGTTCTGTACTCAGTGCATGTACACTATATTTTATTTCATGTTCTGCCCTCTTGTATATATGTATACATTCTGTGATTGTAAACTTAGTTAATTAAGAAAAATTTGTTGCTCATGGCAAGTCCAATTGACTCACCATCGCTGCCAAATTTTTGCCCCCCCCCCCCCCCCCCCAAGTGGAGGGTTATGTACGACGTTTGCATTGCCGGCGATGGGCGAGGCATGGCAGAATCTCTGACCAGAGAGTACTATGTAGTTAGTTGTTGTTTGTCGCGAGTCCGCGCTAGTCCGCTGTTGTAATCGGTTTTAGTAGTCAGTCTTGAGTAGTCTTCAGTCCATGCTAGTCTGCAGTAGTCGGCGCGTGCCTGCGCGTGTCGGAAGTCTGCTCTGGTCGGGACTCTGGAGGATGAGTATTATTGTAGAAGGTAAAGAAGCAGCCTTGCGCATATCTAATAACGTATATTAACTGTCATTAATTTCTTTAAAAAAATAATGCCACCAATAATAATTTTCATAATACAAAGTAATTTTTTTTAAAGAAAAGCATTCAATTCAATTTAAAGAATATTTCCAATGCATGATCATTCCTTCCAAGAATCAGAAAAAAATATACGCCAGCATTGCACGAAGCTGTGCCAAAATATTTCTACATAAGAGCAGATATATATTCGCAGTTTTTATCGAGGTAAGAATTTTCCTTTTTTTTATTCAGAATACAGGGTCGAGGCGCAGCGCTGCTGTCGTCGTAAAATTTACCAGGTTACTGATTTTTTTTATTATTTTTGGGTTTAGGAATTTTTCTGTTTTTGAAATAAACATTAAATGAGAAAAGAATTTTTGTGGGTACAGTAAATGTGAATGCATTTTTGCACAGAGGTTATAAATGGGAGCCAATTTTGTTCAGAGGTTACATTAAAATTAATTTTGTTCTTCTTATTCATTTCATTATTTCAGTGGGGAGGTTACACTATTGGTTCATGGTTACTTATTCATTGTTAAATATTTTGTGTGGGGAGGTTGCAAGTTAACAGAAGTCATGTTACAAGTTATCGTCACGTTCTGCATAGCGTTAATTGTTATGTACATAGTTCACCAAATGTACGTCGATACTTTATGATTTTAAATCAGGTTAAAGTGGTACAATATTCAGTTTACAAAGGATTCTATTATGTACTTGTAAACATACTAAAAAAAGCGATGGAAGGTACATTGATTATATACGGAAAACTACTTATGTCGAATGAGACGCAGATAAAGTAGTCAGATCACGAAACTGAGATTCCGGAGGATGGAATTTCCTAGAACACCTTTCATGTCGCTTTGCTGAAGCTTTCAATAGCTACCTGAGTGAGCACTGTTGCTGTTACAAGAAGAACTCATGCGTGCGGCTGTTGCTAGTGCGACGGCAAAGAATATACTTGTAAAAATTGCAGTAAACCAGTAAGATGGACGTACTGCCGTCTTTAGCTCTTGCAGATGTCAACCACGAACCTATCTGAAATTACAATTAAATCAATACGCGTAGCTGATGACGGGCGTTGATATACATCAACGGGGAGAGTTGAAAATGTGTACCCAGACCGAGACTCGAACCCGGGAACTCCTGCTTACATGGCAGACGCTCTATCCATCTTTTTTTCATGTTGTTCGGTATTGTTCGTTGCGTTTGGTCTGGGCGAACGTCACAAGACAACCGTTCAAGTTGATCGTTGATTCCTTTACTCCGTTTTTTTGCTACAGAGGGCGAGCGCCCTCTGATCGAACACGCTGAGCTACCGTGCCGGCATCCATCTGAGCCATCGAGGGCACAGAAGATAGTGCGACCGCAGGGACTTATCACCGGTACACTCCCCGTGAGACCCACATTCCCAACTTATAGTCCACACATTCGTAGTGCCCCTGCCATTATACCCATGTCCGAAAGAACAGATGCCATCTTCATAACGAACCTATCTTTTCCATGATACTAAGCGTTCAAGCTAACATAGTGGCACTGCGTCCCGAATGCGAATGGTGGAAAATCTCGATGATGACATTGTCTATAAATTAATAATAATGAAGTAATTGTTACAGGGGATATTCTCAGTTATATTCGCTTACGTACGAACCCGCGCTGACTCATACCTATCTGCGACATCGTCGATTATTACAAGTTTACGTGACACGTGTTTCTGCCTCGACACTTAGGAGTTTATGGTCGCATCACTCTCGGGGTAGCCGGCCGCAGTGGCCTCGCGGTTATAGGCGCTTCAGTCCGGAACCGCGCTGCTGTTACGGTGGCAGGTTCGAATCCTGCCTTTGGCATGGATGCGCGTGATGTCCTTAGCCTCGTTCGGTTTAAGTAGATCAAATCTAGGGGACTGATGACTTCAGATGTTAAGTCCCTTAGTGCTTAGAGCCATCTGAACCATATGAACTCTCGAGGTATTACAGTACTCCTCTTGCCTTTGATTGATCAGCAAGACGTACAAGTTGTGCCGAATAATACCGACAGTAATCTTTTTATTTATTCTCTCCATGTTGTTACTTTTTCTTCTTAGTTTTGCGGCACTTCATGTCTTTCAGCTTCACTCCTTATTTAGTTAACCGTTTCATTTCCCTTTTAGAGCTCTGTTGCTTGTCAGAGACAGGACGATCTTCACAGTTTATAACAATGGATTTTTCAGCACCGAAATTTTCTCCTTCAAACAGAATAATCATTGATGAGCCCCTATGTTCTCTATGAATATTAGTACAGTCACAAGTACCCATAGACCTACGACCTATAGTGTGCAATAAAATTGTCGATCAGATTATTAGGCGATTTGGTATACAATACCTGATCCTAATCAGAAGCATGTAGACACCGTATAAAAAGAGGGCCTAAAGTATTGTGTTGTCGCTAGAAAAGCACCAACACCAGACTGGGTCGACTGCTGGTGATGTGACGGCGAAGTGGAAACGCGATGGGGCAGCTACCGCTAAACCAGGGCCAGGTAGAACTCATGTACTGACGGGAAGTGAGCGTCAAGCATTGCGGAGAGTGGTTGCCAAAAATCGCATGAAATCGGCGGAAAGAATCACTCATGAGTTCTAAAGTGCTATCAGCAGTCTAGCTCGCACGTTTATTCTGCGCTGGGTGTTCGAAATAATGGGGTACGGTGGTCGAGCTGCTCCTCATAAGCCACAAATTTGGTTGGTCAGTGCTGAGCGACCCTTGAGGTGATATATAGAGGTAGTCAGATGACTAGAAATGAATGATTTGGAGTGATAACCACACTATCCCCATGTGCCAGCCCAATGGAAGAGTGTGGGTTTGTCGAATGCCTGGAGAACGTTACCTATGGTCATATCTAGTGCCACGGATGGTATTACTATGTTGGTGTATTTTTCATGGTTACGCTGTGGCCCCTTAAAGCATTTAAAGAAAGCTAAGTGCACAAGATATAACTTATCTACAACTAATAAAGCCTATGATAGTCTGTGAAAATGGACTCGATAAGCAACTTGAGTTGTCAGTAATCGGAATCTAAGCTGCACAACAATGTGTGGGTGTTGTACGAGTGTCAGTTTCACTGTCATTTAAGCCCTCAACAGATAATTACATGAAAAATTTAAAACTGACCATTAGGAAAGCTATCTGACTGCGTATTTGAGTATAAAAAACTATAGGATCAAATAACCTGTAACAATGAATACCTAAGCTATCTGATTACGTATTTGAATAAGAACTTACAAGTGATCAGGTGATACAGAATCTGGCTTGTGCAACGGAATTTACTGGATTAGAGTACATGACATGCTGTGGCCCTAAGTTTTGCACTCGCATCATTAGATGACTGCCTTTTTCCAAGTGGTTTACAGCAATTCGCAGAGGCATGCAGCAGCAGCGCCTAAAGCTTATTGTTACTAAGAATGAATTTGATAAAAAGGAGTTTCCTTGAGTCCTGTTAACTACTAAATAACTTGTAAGAAGGGATTTCATAAATTAAGTCTATTTAAAAACTTCAGAAATGATCATGAGTTATAATAGTTTGACAAGTATTAATAATGGCGAAATACCAGACAATGACCGTACAAGTATCAATAATTTCTGAGTGCTAGATTAACAAATTATTTCAATTTCAGAGTTACTTTAATATTTAACAACCACAGCATGTTTATGAATTAGATGTGGAGAATAATTATTATTTGGAGGATAAGGAGCCTTCTTAAGTGACAAGCAAAACTAAGGATCAACAATCACGAGCCTAACCATGCAGTAGCACTTGAGTGTGGTAAGATCTGCCATCACCAACACAAAGGCAGCGTGACTCGTCTTCTGTCTCCGAGCTCTCGAGCAGCACGACTGAAATTTTACCCTCGCACGCTGACCTCGTCTCACAACAATGCTTAGAATCGCGCTCCCATGTTTCGCCCTGTTTCCATAGAGAATCGCAGAATCTTACATAATGTGTTCTGACACACTCCTTACATAGAATATGAACCATGCCTACAATAAAGGTACAGGTCGGTGACGATTGTATTGTTAGCATGGCAATTCACCCTGTCCAAAAGCAGCATCTGCGAGGCAGTGGTGTGTGGACAATATCTTTCCTGAAGCGGGCTGACCTGCTCAGAGTCTCGACCTGAACATAATGCATCACATTGGTGATGAGCCAGAACGACGACTTTGCTGCAAACCCCAGCGTCTAACACCTCTGTCTTCTCTGGTTTCAGCTCTTGTGGAAGAAACGGGCTGATATTTCGCCACAGATGTACTGACACCTCACTGAAAGCGTTCAAGTCGCCATCAAGGCAAAGGGTGGACACTCGCCGTATTAATGTCCATTAACAGGTGTCCGGATGCTTTTGATTAGATAGTGTATGTCGCAGTTTTGTCTCATTTCATTACGTTTCGAAAGTTGCTACAGACGACGAAATATCGATAAATGTGCGCATCAGTAATGGATGGTACGCCCTCTGCGGCTGTCTTTGAAATGACACGCGTCAAGGTGAGAGTAATGTCTCGCGGAGGTCCTTGTAGCGGCGGTCAATCACTGCTTCACATTTAAAATTATCGAAGGTCCGTTTTATTTTGGTGGCTTGTAATCGAACTTCTGAACTGTTGGTCGCAGATCTAGATGCTACAAGACGCTGTCGTCATTGGTGAGATCACACCATGCATTTGTCCGTAGGGATCACGTTGCCAATTTAATTTTGTTAATTAGCAAGTCATTCTACAGACTTATATGATTTGCGAATGGATTTGAGCCTGTCAGCCCCATGGACGAGGATATGCACTATATCCTTCACCTTCCCTTTTTGTATGTAGTTCATGTAGCCTCTGTCAACTGGACGCGAGTCAGTTAATTTACTTTGGAAACTTACCGTCATGCATTACCTCGAAGGCCCTTTGTCCAACCAACCTAAATTTTGACGTAAGAAGTGTTGGTTCTGATATAACGTAACAGACTTTTCTCTATAAAATGAAACTGCTTGAGATTAGAGGACTCTTCTCATATCAGTCATTTTATTTATGTTTACTTTACAGGCTTTCATCGCATTATTCGAGTTCTCGCATTTGGTTTCCTTTTCAGAAATAACACTAACATCATTAACATTGATTGATAATCAGGACCATGTCTTATTCACTGTGACGTAATAGATTTTGTGGTAAAAAGCTTTCATGAGGTAAAACAACAGGACATGAAAGTAACGTTTTCACTTTCTTTAACAGGAATTATGAAACAAATGTAAAATCACTGACTAAAAGCAACGTGTTTAACCTAGAAATGATACTTCATTTGACACTAAATAATTAAAATGTTGTTAGATTTGCATCGATAACTTACAAAATATATTACCTTTGTAAAATTCAGTTCAAGATATAATAAAATTAGTGTCGTAATCGTTTAGTCAGTATGTATTAACAGCGACAGTACAAAAAGCAGAATAACCAGTACTCCGGCTGCGATTGAGTAGCGCTGCTGCATAATCGTAGCAGACAGCATTGGTCACGGAGGTGCTGTCGTTACTAGAGAACTGGCAATTCTTCATGTTTTACTCTCCATGTTAATACATACCTATAAAAAGAATATCACGGTAGACTGATCTGGAATCACTCTATCGAACGAACACGTAAAATTTCTCTGTAAATATCGTTTTCTTTGTAAAATTAAACAATCCGACGGTTTCCGTCGACAAAGAGCGTGACTTGAATGACATGACGTGCAGTACTGATTTGGGCTGACTCCATCTACACATTACAAAAACGAAACGGCAGATATCTGCCGAAACACCAGAGAGAAATGCGACTGATGACGTTTAGGAGAGACATAAGTGTGTGTATGTGTGTGTGTGTGTGTGTGAGAGAGAGAGAGAGAGAGAGAGAGAGAGAGAGAGAGAGAGAGAGAGAGAGAGTGTGTGTATGTGTGGATACCGCAGACTAATCTGAATTGGTGGAGAAAGTGAAGCGTACAATAAAATTAGATCAACGACCTAGAAGGAGAAAACGTAGGTGGTGCAACATCACACGTGATCGAGCTATCGAACATAGGATAAAAGTGTGGAATGACTTCAATAATCATAAAACAAGAGAAGAGTGTCATTAGCTCATAGAGGTAGGGAAAAATGTGTCTAAAATATTTGTACGACAAAAAGGTAACTTTGATAATAAGAGGAAGAACGAAATAGAAGACTTTACCACGAACAACAAATGCAATTTTTTAAAGACTTTCACAAGGAATTTAGCTGGTTACCAACCTCCTAGCCGATGTTTTCAACGATTTGACGGATCTCTGGGACCTCATACAAAAAGTAACTAAAATTCTAGACAAAAATTTCAGTACACTCCTCAGCTGCGAAGAGCCATCTCATCAACTCCAATTTGCAAACCCAGCACCCTCATTCTCTTCCGCCCTCAATAAAAGAAATAGTGAAAATAAGTCACTGAAGAACAACAGAGCATCTGGCAAAGATAGAATTATTGCAGCTGCGAGAAATTGGACCAAAAAAACATAAAACCAAGAAGACACAAATAACATTAAAAGCCTGGTAAACAGAAAAAATTCCAAAAGAATGGAAGAGCGCCTTGATGCTCCTTTTCATAGGAAAGGAGACAAAACAGATCGGAACAATCACAAAGGAATCTCACGTCGTATAGTGACGTATAAATTTTTTTCTAAAGCTTTGTTGAACTGATGAGCCGCAAGCTGGCATTGATGTTGGTAAGTATCAGGCGGGTTTCAGGAAAGAGAGATTCTGTATTGAACAAATAGGGAAGATCAAAACCATACTGCAAATCAGATGAAGCCGAAATACTAGCGTTCCATTTTTAGATTTTAAAAAATCTTATGATTCTGTTAACAGATAAACGCTATGTAACAGACTTGAAGAACTGTAAATCTATAGCAGGACCATAATTCATGGAAGAAATCGCAAACTCATAGGAAATTCACTCAGGAGTCCTCAAGGAGGCAGCTAATCGCGACTCTTGTTCAACGTCTTACTGGCAAAGATAATCAGAGAATGAGAAAAGAAAGTAAAAAATATTCAGACTGGGAAAGAGAAAGGAAAAAAAGTCACTGTAAAATGCTTGGCCTTTGCAGATGACCTGGCTACATGAACGAGCAGCGAAGGTGAAGCCAAACTAGCTCCATGTAAAATATAAAATCTCCTGTAAAACTGAACTTCAAATTCCCTATAAACATACTTCGTACATGGACATCAAATCACTCTGAAAACTACCACCTAATACACAGAATGCAAAAATCTTACTGGCCACTAACTTCAAGCACTTAGTAGAAACCACCCAACCAACAGGACTAAAAGCAATCTCCAATATAGAAAGAATATTTCCACTGCAAAGATGTACAAACTTACGTGGAATCACTACAACAAAAAAAGCAATATCTCGTAATGCAAACTACAAAACTGTTGTTTGACCGGAATTCTTGTATGCTGCGGAAACCACAGTAATTGGAGGGGTGAAAAACATTCATGAGGAAGAGAAACAATGAAAAATTAGTAGAAAAATCTACGGCGTTGTTCTTCGAGACAGAATTTGGGTCAGACGATCCACGATTGAACTCTACGAACATACTCACAGCATGACAGATAAATGTAGGAAAGGATGCTTACAATTCTACAGACATCTACGTAGGATGCGTGAAAACCAATTCACAAAGAAAACTTTTAACATCATTAATGCAGAAAATTAAAGACCAGTTACGTGAAAGAAACACAACGAATGAAAATTTTGGAAGAAGAAATTGAGAACAGACAATTCAGAAGTAAAATAGAAAGCAATTAACTTGAACAAGCTTCAACGGAAGAAACAAAGGGAAGAAATGGATAGACGACAGGAAGAAAAAAGGTAGTGACTCAGTGAAGGGCTTTGGGAAGACAGGAAAAGACGAAAACAAAATGAACCTGTGATTTGCTCAAGTTTACACGCTATCTTAAAGGGGAATAATTGAGACTAATAATGTATATACATATACAGGGTGGTTCATTGATCGGGCCAAATATCTCATGAAATAAGCGTCAAACGAAAAAACTACAGAGAACGAAACTTGTCTAGCTTGAAGGGGGAAACCGGATGGCGCTATGGTTGGTCCGCTAAACGGCGCTGCCATAGGTCAAACGGATATCAACTGCGTTTTTTTAAATAGGAACACCCATTTTTTATTACATATTCGTGTGGTACGTAAATAAATATGAATATTTTAGTTGGACCACTTTTTTCGCTTTGTGATAGATGGCGCTGCAATTGTCACAAACATATGGCTCCCGATTTTATGCGAACAGTTGGTAACAGGTAGGTTTTTTAAATTAAAATACAGAACGTAGGTACATTTGAACATTTTATTTCGGTTGTTCCAATGTGATACACATACCTTTGTGAACTTATCATTTCTGGTAACGCATGCTGTTACCTGTAAATACCACATTAATGCAATAAATGCTCAAAATGATGTCCGTCAACCTCAATATATTTGGCAATACGTGTAACAACATTCCTCTCAACAGCGAGTAGTTCGCCTCCCGTAATGTTCGCACATGCATTGACAATGCGCTGTGACATGCTGTCAGGCGTTGTCGGAGGATCACGATAGCAAATATCCTTCAACTTTCCCCACAGAAATGAATCCGCGGACGTCAGATGCTTCGATGACCAATCCACCTGTAATGAAATATGCTACTCAATGCCGCTTCAACCGCACGCGATCTATGTGCCGGACATCCATCATGTTGGAAGTACATCGGCATTCAGTCATGCAGTGAAGCATCTTGTCGTAACATCGGTAGAACATTACGTAGGAAATCAGCATACATTGCACCATTTAGATTTCCATCGATAAAATGGGGGCCAATTACCCTACCTCCTACCATAATGCCGCACCATACTTTAACCCGCCAAGATCGCTGATGTTCCAGCCATCATGGATTTTCCATTGCCCAGTCGTGCATATTATGCCGGTTTACATTACTGCTTCGTCGCTAAATAGAAGGCATGAAGAAAATCCGTCATCGTCCCGTAATTTCTCTTGTGCCCAGTGGCAGAACTGTACACGACGTTCAAAGTCGTCGCCATGCAATTCTTGGTGCGTAGAAATATGGTAGGGCTGCAATCGATGTTGATGTAGCATTCTCAAACCGACGTTTTTGAGATTCCCGATTCTCACGCAGTTTGTCTGCTACTGATTTGCGAATTAGCCGCGACAGCAGTTAAAACACCTACTTGGGCATCATCATTTGCTGCGGGTCGTGATTGACGTTTCACATGTGGCTGAAGACTTCCTGTTTCCTTAAATAACGTAACTATCCGGCGAAGGGTCCGGACACTTGGATGGCGTCGTCCAGGATACCGAGTAGCATACATAGCACACGCCCGTTGGACATTTTGATCACAATAGCCATACATCAACACGATATCGACCTTTTCCGCAATTGGTAATCTCGTTTGATGCTTATTTCGTGAGATATTTGGCGCGGTCACTCTAAATGGACAACCCTGTATATAACGTCAGCGGGTATGTAAATGATAGAAATTGTAATGTATTGTGACAAGCAGACGCCCAACATCCGTAAGCGTCGATTGTGTTCAGTGCAGTTATCAGGCATAGTATGGCACATAACGAGTGCGAATAGCGTTAGATGTTGACTGGTAACTGCAAAGGATACGTAGATGCTGCGTACTTGTGTAAGGCAAAGTCATCAGTTGCTGACAGAGACGGCTACGATGGTTCTCACGACGGAGTCCTTGCATAAGTTCTCTTTTCACTTCACGCGTCAAGTTCGGATAAAATTTCAGGCTTTCGATGATACTCTCCATCATCGTCGTCAGGGACTAAGACTGATTGTCGTGAACTGCCAAGGTTCCCTCTTTTATACTCACGAGACGGCATCCGATTGGCTGGATTACGTCAAGATGGCACTTGCAGTGAGCTTTGCTATTCACGACAATCAGTTTTAGTCCCTGACGATGATGATGGGGGTATTTTCGAAATCTTGGAATTTTATCCAAATCTGAAGCGGCATTTAACCGAGAACTTTTTGTGCATCACCTGACACAGCTTGTCAGGGGTCTCATTGTGGGTCTTCATTGGCCAGTTGACAGAACCTTGCAGTATTCAGATATGTACGCCATTCGGATGTGGCAGTGGTCCGGGAAATTTGAGGGCAGGCATACTCGTCGGAAAGGTTCCAGTCGAACACGTCAGACCGGCACAAGGGAGGGTCGCCGTATTGCGCACCTTGCACATCGTAACACCTTCGCATCTGCGCTTGTTACTCGAGATCAAGTAATGGACTCCCTGCAACGTTCTGCGCTATCCAGCACCTTTGGTCGGAGATTAGCAGCACCCCGCTGAGCAGGCTACAGTTAACACCAGTGTGCGTTAAGAGTGGTGCTCTGACCGGGGAAGCATGGACAGTTGGTTAATGACGTATTGCGTCCAGCACTCCCAGGACGACCGTCGTTGGGAATTTGGCGCCGACCTGGGGAGACCTTTGATTCTTCCAACGTTTGGGGAGAGGCACAATGGCGTTTTTCTTACGTCATGACGTGGGGTGGTTCCGGGTACGAATCCACGTTAGTGACTGAAAGAGCTCTGTCGGCACAGTGGCACGTCACGGACTTCCTGCGACCTCACGTGTTATCTCTCTGTGACATTTTCGAGCTGCCGTTTTTCAATATTGGCAGACGGTTGGTCCACACATGGGAGGTGTCTCTATGAGCTCTAAATGTGACAGTGAGGTACTGCCGTGGCTAGCAAGGTCCCCAGATCTGTCACCCACAGAACACGTGTAGAACCAGTTCGGATGTCAGCTCCGCCCAACGCTAGTGTCCAGGATATCAAGGACCAGTTAAAGAGTCGTAGGCCACTTTGTCCCAGGAGCGGTTCAAATGGCTCGGAGTACTATGGGACTCAACTTCTGAGGTCATCAGTCCCCTAGAACTTAGAATTACTTAAACCTAACTAACCTAAGGACATCACACACATCCATGCGCGAGGCAGGATTCGAACCTGCGACCGTAGCGGTAGCGCGGTGCCAGCCTAGAACCGCTCGGCCACTCTGGCCGGCTCATATCCAAGCCAGAGGCGGTACGACGTCATAATAAAAAACAGATTCATATTTCCACATTCTTTCTTAATGTGCCTCGATTTTGTAATCAGTAGCATCACATACCCACACAACGACTACATTTTCATAGTTAAATTTAGTTCCCACTTCCCTATACGGTGCGCAAAACTTCTTCGTCTTCTTTTCATCAGGTATTAGGCGAAATTGCCTTATACGGTGCCCATTGTTGCCGGAGTCTTCCTGTCTCTTCTTCTTTGGCACTTACAATTTGTATGCTTTAAGGGAATCTGTCGTCCTCCATTCTTACTAGGTGCTGATTCCACTTTCTCATACAATCTACAGTTTACCGCTTAGACTAAACATTTTTAGTTCTTCTCTAATATCTTGACTGTTTTATGCTCTGCAAACTTTTACTCAGGACTATCATTCCTTGTGCCAGAATACGGCCTTCTTCCTTTTTGCTAATAACCTATGTGTCACTTCGACAGTACAATTTTTCAGAATTTAAGTATGATTCCTAGTTTTGTTTTTAAGATTTCTATTGATTTTTCCACATACCTGGCTCAATTTACCAAGCCTTATTTCTATATCTTTCCCGTAACCGCATGTCACCTCACATCCTCGGTACCTGAAGTGATTTACTTGCTCTAAAATCTTCTGCTCTACCACTGTTTTGAATCTAACGTCTTATTTCCAAGCGAAGGCCGTTGTCTTAGTTTTTACTGTTGAGATCTCCATGTCAAATTTCGCACAGTAATTAAATTCCTTTCTGAAGGTCCTCTTCTTTGTTTGGTAGGATCGCTGTATCGTCAGTATATAGTAAGTTATTTACTAGAGTCCTCCTGTGTATGTGTATTGCTTTCTGAAATTCTGTTTTCTATATATGCAATATTTCATGTACGTAAATGTTAAAAGAAGTTGGGGAGATATACACCATGCGATCAAAAGCATCCGGACACCCACAAAAACATACCTTTTTCGTATTAGGTGCATTGTGCTGCCACCTACTACCAGGTACTCCATATCAGCGGCCTTAGAAGTCACATCGTGAGAGATCAGAATGTGTCGCTCCGCGGAACTCACGGGCTTCGGACGTGGTCATTTCATTGTGTGTCTTTTGTGTCATACGCCTGTACGCGAGATTTCCACACCCCTAGGTCCACTGTTTCCGATGTGATAGTGAAGTGGAAACGTGAAGGGACACTTACAGCACAAAAGTGTACAGGCCGACCTCATCTGTTGACTGACAGAGACCGCCTACAATTGAAGAGGGTCGTAATGTGTAATAGGCAGACATCTATCCAGACCATCACACAGGATCCACTGCAAGTACTATGACAGTTAGGTGGGAGGCGAGAAAACTTTGATTTCATGGTCAAGCAGCCGCTAATACGCTACACATCGCACCGGTAAATGCCAAACGGATGATGGAGCGTAAACATTGGACGATTTAACAGTGGAAAAATGTTGTGTGGAGTGGCGAATCACGGTGCACAATGTGGCGATCCGATGGCGGTGTGTGGTATGGCGAATGCCCGTTGAACGCCATCTACCATCGTTTCTAGTGCCAACAGTAAAATTAGGAGGCTGTGGTGTTATTGTGTGGTCGTGTTTTTCGTGGAGGAGGCTTGCACCCCTTGTTGTTTTGCGTGACACATTGATGTTTTAGTCGCCTTCTTGCATCCCACTATTGAAGAGCAGTTCGGGGATGGCGATTACATCTTTCAGCACGATCGAGCACCTGTTTGTAATACACGATAATAATATCCTTGTAATGGACTGGCCTGCACAGAGTCCTGGCCTGAATGCTATATAACACCTTTGGGATGTTTTGGAACAGCCGGCCGAAGTGGCCGTGCAGTTAAAGGCGCTGCAGTCTGGAACCGCAAGACCGCTACGGTCGCAGGTTCGAATCCTGCCTCGGGCATGGATGTTTGTGATGTCCTTAGGTTAGTTAGGTTTAACTAGTTCTAAGTTCTAGGGGACTAATGACCTCAGCAGTTGAGTCCCATAGTGCTCAGAGCCATTTGAACCATTTGTTTTGGAACGCCGACTTCGTGCCAGGCCTCACCGACCGACATTGATACTTCTCCTAAGTACAGCACTCCGTGAAGAATGGGTTGCCATTCCCCAAGATACCTTCCAGCACCTGACTGAAAGTATGCCTGCGAGAGTGAAAGCTGTCATCAAGGCTAATGGTGGGGCAGCACCATATTGAATTCCAGCATTTCCGATGGTGGGCGCCACGAACTTGTAAGTCATTTTCACATAGTGTACTAGGCTTTGCTTTGGTAGTTGGTATCTCGTCAGACACTTTTCCGTTGAAATTTAGAGTGATAATCTTGTTCTGATAGAAACGTTTTGTCACATTTATAAGATGTGTTTGATATCCGAAATTGGTCATTATCTTCCAAAGCATCTGTCTATTGATGTTTTCAAAAGCTTTTTTTTTTAATCGATGTAGGCAATGCATGTTTCCTTGCTATATTCCGTATGATTGGCATTACCTGTCGTATATTCAAAATTGCATGTACCGTAGAGCTACCTTTTCTAAAACGAATTTGTTTCTGATGCAATACTATTTTGGTTATGTTTTTAAGTCTCGTGTTTAAGTTCTTAGTATTTATCTTGTATGCTGAGTCGAGTAAACGTATTCCTATGCAGATAGTGCATAAGCTTTCGTCTGCTTTTTTTTTTAAAAAAAATTGATATCTCTCTTGCACTCTTCCAATCTTTGGGGATAATCTTGCTCTTCCAACACTCGTTTAAGAGATTAACAACCATATATACAGCATTGTTCCTCCCTATTTTAATAAGTCAACATTAATACAATCTCTTCTTGTCGTTTTTCTGTTCTTGGCAGGCGTTATTTCGTCACATTGTGTCTTATCTAATTCCTTGTCATTTATTGCTTCAATTTTAGTTTCTTGTGCTGTATCATCATACGACAAATCTTTGTCATAATTTACCCATTGTTCTTCTTCAATATTGTTTATTTGTATCTTGTCTTTGCCCAAACACGTAAGGACGAAAATAACTGTCGCACGATGTGCTACTGGCAAGTGATGTAGATCGATTAAATTGTGATTATACGTACAAAAAAATGCTAAATTATATTACAGAAGGTAATTTCATGAAATACGCAATGAGGCGCACAGAAAACGAAGAGAAATGACTCTTTTATTCAAAAACAAGAATTGCAATAAAATCACCGTAATTGTCCACAGGACATTACAGAAAAGGAGGTCGTGGCTCTTAGTTAGGTGTGTTATCATTACGGACGCCAGTACGTACTCTGCAGTGTGCTCCCAAGCTGCCCATCCTCAAGTGGCGAGAGGTAGAAACACCTAATGAACACAGGAACTTTGCCAAACAGGGTACTTTTGATGGTCCAGCTGCTATGTTGCTGTGAAGCATAATGCTGCGTGGGCGTCCTGACCTCCAAATTTGTGAATATGGTAGACTAACCAAAGCTAATGTACTTCTTCCCTCTTTGCAACTTCTCAGAGTTGCTTTCAGCTATGACTTCATTTTTATGGATGACAGTGCCAGACAGCATCGAATAGCATAGGTAGAGGAACTACTGTAATTAGAATATATTCGGCGAATGGACAGTGCTGCTCTCCCCGCGACATCAATCCCACCGAGCGCGTGTGGGGTGGTTGGGGTGATGTAGTTCAGAACATCCACAACCACCTGTACTAATGACCATCCAGCAGGTTTTGATCGCGCTGGTGGAGGAATGGAATGCTCCACCACAATATCTTCCTACCAACCTTATGACCAGCACGGAAGCACGTTGCAGAGAATGCATTGGTAATCACACCCTATTAAGATCCATGTCCTGTCTTTTCTAATGTAAAATGTCCTGTCTTTTCTTATGTAAAGAGGACCATCATGAATCGCGGTGACTTCCGTGTAGTTATTGATGGTTGGTTGGTTGATTTGGGGGAGGGGACCAGTCAGTGAGGTCATCGGTCCCGCCGGATTAGGGAAGGATGGGGAAGGAATTCGGCCGTGCTCTGCCAAACAAATCTTCCCGGCATTTCCCTGAAGTGATATAGGGAAATCATGGAAAACCTAAATCAGGATGGCCGGACGCGGGTTTTGTGTAATTATTGTCTGGTAATAAATGTGTTCTACATCTACATCTACATCCATACTCCGCAAGCCACCTGACGGTGTGTGGCGGAGGGTACCTTGAGTACCTCTATCGGTTCTCCCTTCTATTCCACTCTCGTATTGTTCGTGGAAAGAAGGATTGTCGGTATGCCTCTGTGTGGGCTCTAATCTCTCTGATTTTATCCTCATGGTCTCTTCGCGAGATATACGTAGGAGGGAGCAATACACTGCTTGACTCTTCGGTGAAGGTATGTTCTCGAAACTTTGACAAAAGCCCGTACCGAGCTACTGAGCGTCTCTCCTGCAGAGACTTCCACTGGAGTTTATCTATCATCTCCGTAACGCTTTCGCGATTACTAAATGATCCTGTAACGAAGCGCGCTGCTCTCCGTTAGATCTTCTCTATATCTTCTATCAACCCTATCTGGTACGGATCCCACACTGCTGAGCAGTATTCAAGCAGTGGGCGAACAAGCGTACTGTAACCTACTTCCTTTGTTTTCGGAATGCATTTCCTTAGGATTCTTCCAATGAATCTCAGTCTGGCATCTGCTTTACCGACGATCAACATTATATGATCATTCCATTTTAAATCACTCCTAATGCATACTCCCAGATAATTTATGGTATTAACTGCTTCCAGTTGCTGACCTGCTATTTTGTAGCTAAATGATAAAGGATCTATCTTTCTGTGTATTCGCAGCACATTACACTTGTCTACATTGAGATTCAATTGCCATTCCCTGCACCATGCGTCAATTCGCTGCAGATCCTCCTGCATTTCAGTACAATTTTCCATTGTTACAACCTCTCGATACACCACAGCATCATCCGCAAAAAGCCTCGCTGCATTGTGCATTTCTTTCAGTTCGCTTCTGTACTGTACTGTGCTGTAGAACTTGTTTCTATGGATGGTGCAAGTTTCCAGTAGTTTCCTTACTTGAGAGTGACACGTCGTGCGAAACTTACTTTCGTTCTTTAGTTTTGCGCACAGTAATTCTTTGACTTTTATTTTGAATTTTTCACGTTATTTTCGTTTTCTGTCCTTCTGTTCCACTGTCAACATGTTTCAATCAAAATATTATAATTTGGTTGCGAACTGCACTAGAAACCTGTGAGTGGTCCCAAATTCTATTTTGATCAATTAAATCATGCTGTCAACTGACGTTGAGTATCATCTCAAACTGTAAAATTGATAATTTAAATCAAAGGATGTTTTGTACCCTCTAAGACAAAAAGAAAACAACGACAAACCACGAAGGCATTACCCGAATGCGATGGAAATCGGTAGACGTAACATAAATGTACAGAGAAGCAAATGTTTACAGTTTCTCAAAAACTCGATGATTTATTCAAAAGTATGAGCTTCACAAACTGACCAAGTCAGTAACACGCTGGTCTACCTCTGGTCCTTACGTAAGCTGTTACTTGGCTTGGCACTGATTTATAGAGTTGTTGGATGTGCTCCTGGGTAATAGCGTCCGAAATTCTGTCCAACTGGTGCATTAGGCAGTCAAAATCCCTATGTAGTTTGAGGTTCCTTTTTTTTCTTAGGGCGTAATACTGACGTAGACGCTTGTTTGAGGCTGAAGATGGGCAGTTTTTCAGTTGGTTTTGGCAGTTGCTGGCGGAATGACGGGTGCAACAGGTGGCAGTTTGGTTCGTGTAATACTTTTATGTTCCTTTCTGAGTAATACTGTGGTGGCCACTCGGGTGTCAATATGATTTTCTTTAAATTTTATTCTGTGCTGAACGACAGTAAAAAATCGTAACGTAAAATTTTTGGTTTTTTTATTCAACCACTTAAAATCACCAAGGGCAACATGTTAAACCGTTTCCATTTAACCTTGATCAAAATGGTTAAGAATATATACAAGTATCCTTGAGAGTTGTGAGTCTGAGAAACTACCCATGCGGTGTTGAAATTACAGATCAAACACTAAACGTAGGAAGATCTCAAGATATGGCCGTCGCAGATTGTACTGAACCCTGCGGTCGGCTGTCATGTCACCACATTTGATGACAACTCGATCCCATGACAAGTCGAATTATTCCATACGCCATGGCGAAAGGGCGGCCTCTAACTCTGTCGCTGTCTCTAATTGCTCATGAAAGATTTTCAAAGTATTTTGATAGCCAAGGTAGGTAGTGTCATTGCTCAAACTTGTATGTCGTTTGCTTGCTGTACGACGATGTCTGGAAAATAGGAGCTAGTGCTTAGGCTTAGCAACAGTCTCTCTTCCGTGGATTCTTCCTACGTATCATTTCCATTTACGGACTCAACGTGGGGGGGGGGGGGGGGTGAAACTAAACTATAGTGGCGTCATAATTACCTTCTGCCATACATCGTAAAGTGATTATAGATGTAGTTGCATTTATTTACAACGCCGGATATGTTACTAGTTGTTCCTAGTGGAACTGAATATAATTTGTTTGATAGTTGCATTCCCAAGAAGGATATTACCAACTAATTTCATTTTTTTCTGTGCATAGTTATCGTGGAGCTTTTGTGTGACTTTTTCCCTAACGTTGAAGTGATAGAAAGTTTTGACTCTTCATGTATCAAACTGAGGCTGGTAACCATTATTCAGAGAGAACTGTCACATAATTATTTAATCGAGTCCTTCAGTACGCGTTTCCGATTAATTCTGTGGAGCAATACGTCGCGTTTGGTTTTTTTTTTTTTTTTTTTTTTTTTTTCGCACCACACGTCTTCAAGAGTGCATGGGTCCTGGTTGCGGCCGCGAATATGATTTCACGTGACGCAACGGAACCTCCAAGTCATCGATGAAAGGAACGTTTCAGCCTAATTTCTTGTAGCATCTTGCAGGTATCTCATATCGGCCAGACGCATTTCCACTACTGTAAGGCAGTGTTTCATTTTCTATTATCTCAGGTTTTTTTCATTACGGCGTTTGTGCGGTGACTGAAAGAAGGAACTATCTTCCGCGTTGAAGCAACATTGGAAAACAAAAATTCAAGATTTCGGCCTTATCTCTACCATCTTTCGTTTACGTGGCAGTATGGTCACTGAGCGACTGAGTAGACATGGGTGTGAGCCAGTAACCGTACAAGGATGTGATTTGTATAACACACTCAGCCGGACGCTGTGGCCGAGCGGTTCTAGGCGCTTCAGTCCGAAACCGCGCTGCTGCTACGGACGCTGGTTCAAAACCTGCCTCGCGCATGAATGTGTGTGATGTCCTTAGGTTAATTAGGTTTAAGTAGTTCTACGCCTAGGGGAGTCATGACCTCAGATGCTACGTCCCATAGTGCTTAGATCCATTTGAACCATTTTGTATAACACAGTCAATCGATTGCAACAAAATTTTACTTTAACCTGGTTTTGGCGTTGATTATGAGTGTCTTCATCAGAGAGTCTAAAACAGTTACCTAAAAAGATTGCAAAACCAGTAACATAGAGGAAACCAAGAACAGTTGGTTATTAAACCGAACAGTTTTATGGTGAGACAATATCACACGCATCAACAGATGAACATATTTACGAGAAAAATACTCTCGTCATATAAATATCTCCTTAAGAACATGTTTAAACCATATAAAAATTACAGACACTGGAAATGGCATGAAACTGGTAATTGTCAGCAAAACTATAGCTACGTGACGTCGTACACTGTTCGTTGCTAAGAGCTCGACGAGGAAAACAGGCACTGGAGTTGACATCAGACTAAAAGGGTCACAGGCTGAAGTGGCCTCAATGTGACAACGAAACAAATCGCATCATCTATTGACAGTAGAAGAATTCCGCTGCTTGCATTACAAAATTATTTTAAACAGCACATAAGCGTTTGTCTGACAAGTTGATAGCTAGTATTGCACAAACTGAAATATATGCGGGACAATGCGATAGTAATTATTCTATACGCCGCCCGGAGTGGCCGAGCGGTTAAAGGCGCTACAGTCTGGAACCGCACGACCGCTACGGTCGCAGGTTCGAATCCTGCCTCGGGCATGGATGTGTGTGATGTCCTTAGGTTAGTTAGGTTTAAGTAGTTCTAAGTTCTAGGGGACTTATGACCACAGCAGTTGAGTCCCATAGTGCTCAGAGCCATTTGAACCAATTATTCTATACACTTTGTGTGAAAGGAAATCACAACGTAATAAATAAAAAGGAGAGCGGAAAACGATATTTGAGAGTCTACTCTGCGGAAACAGAGAAGTCACTTTTAGGCATTTCTAAGTAAGGGCTTTATACCATTAAACAAAATTTTTATTGTGTAGCTGCAAATGTTCATTCAGAACGAAACTGTCATTAATACAAAAATTGTTTGCAAATTTCTAATTCCTGAAGGATATTAAGAGTGAAGCCTTTCTTTTCTGTATGCAAAATACTGACTTCATGTACTTCTTTAGGCTCGTAGCCTATAATTAATAAATGATCAGCAAGGGACGAGTTTTTGTACCTTTTTCCATAAGAGATGTTCTTTACATCTAGCAACAATCGCTTAAAAAATCACTCTGAGCATTATGGGACTTAACATCTGAGGTCATCAGTCCCCTAGAACTTAGAACTACTTAAACCTAGCGTACCTAAGGACATCACAAGCATCCATGCCCGAGGCAGGATTCGAACCTACGACCGTAGCGGTCGCGTGGTTCTAGACTGAAGCACCTAGAACCGCTCGGCCACAGCAGCCGGCCAAAAATTGATCGTCATTTTTGTCATATAATAGGCTGAACATATGTCAGAGCTAAATTTATAAGTACCTGAGTTGTGGAAGGGAGTACGTACTAGTTTCATTGTGAAAGTTTAATTTTCAAACTAATTAGCAGAAAATGCTACTTTACAGTCGTATTTGCTTTGAAGCGTATCCTAAATCCTGTAAGATACAGGCCTTAAAAATGCCACAGAAAAGAATTTTTTCATTTCATTAATTTCGTCATTGGGAGTTGTTCGAAGAGTAGTCATTCTATTATTGAGTTAATTTTTGAAAATATTGTGCGCTATGGATGGTTCGTATCCATTATTGACTGCAATAGTTTTAATCAAATTTATCTCAAGGTCAGCCCAGTATTCGCTTAGTCAGTCGTGGAAACCGCCTAAAAACCACATCCAGGCTGGCCGGAACGCTGGTTCTCATCCAGTTAGCCGAGAGTAGTGGTTCCGAGGCGGGCACGCTTCCCCGAACACCGGAAACGGTGCACATAGCATACGCAGCTGTTCGGGGTTTTAAACCCACTCCTTCCGAAAGCGACTGAAGCACGATAAACACTGCGCCGCGTTACCTAATTAAGAACAAAAGGGATGTCCGAAAAACAGTCGGGAGAGTCCATAAATCTGTGCGGGACGAGTGAGCGGACTGCCTTTCTGAAATGAAGCAAGCCGCGGCGACGGGTGAACACGTGTGCGGCGAGCGCACATGTATTCTTCCGCCTCGTTCCACGTGAATTACAGCCTGGGATTGCCAACATGTACCGGCGCAACGTAAAATAGACGTTAACAAGTTTTCCGCCACTCAGAGGGAAATGTTGTACGAGACGCGACGGGATGGAGTGCTTCCTACTTCGTTTCGCGCACCTGCGCATACGCCAGGCAAATTCGTCTATAACGACTCTGGCGAACACGCACTGGCCTTCCTCTCTCCCTCTGCCGACGAAATTATCTTCGATCGGCGGATGTTATTACGGAGCAGTACTGTTAATTCCGCCGCAGCCAATTGCGCGCGGGTGTAATCGATGGATGACCGTGCTAACCGGCGGTGACGGCTATGGCCCGCTGCCGGTCTTCCCGGTCAGCTGGCGCGTCCAGAGGGAAGGGAAGGGAAGGGAAGGGACCGGATTAGGCCTCAGAGCGACCGCGGGCGGAGCCGCCCAATGAGCGATCGCTGAGTATTGTGCCCGGCACAAAGGCTCGAATTATTATTGGCTGCCGGCTAGCTGGCGTCTGTTCTGTCTGCACGTGCATGTGTGAGAGACGGGAGCCGAGCTCACGTGTGTGCGCGTGTGTGTGTGTCCGAAGCCAACCCCGCAGCAGATTATAAATAACAATCAGGCGCAGGGGAGGGTAATTTCCGGTAATTGCGGCGGTTATGGCGTCCCGACCAGCGCGTGTCGTTATCGGACCAGGAGATGTACGCACAGTGCCGGCTGGCTGGCACTCCCCACAAGAAAGGGGCAGCCAGCACCGGTGTTCAGCTGGCGCTCCGTCGCTGAATTACCAGTACATTGGCAGCGGCGGCAATTCTCATTTGTTCGAATCCGTCCCTGCTGCATATAACCAACAACGACGGCGCTGCGTTTAGCAATAGTGCATTTAGCCGTGTTACGCTGCGATGGAGATGACTTCACGCTCTGGACAGATCCCTCAGGCCGTTCCTGTGAGATTCCGTAGCGTCACACCAAGACCCAGTTGGCGCGGCGGGTTAGGCACTTTTGACGTTAAGGGGTGCGGAACCAAAGCACGAGACGTACTGTTGCATAGTTTTCACTGCAAACGAACATATTGCCATCTGCGCCAACAACACTGGTGCATATTGAATTCGATCAGAACTGGCCGCGGCAGATGTGGAGCATTGTCGTACCGAATGGTATGAAAGTCCTATATTGAATGTACTGCGACGAAGAGCAGTAAACAGACATCATATAACAAAAAAAAAATGTTCAATTGGCTCTGAGCACTATGGGACTTAACATCTGAGGTCATCAGTCCCCTAGAACTTACAACTACTTAAACCTAACTAACCTTAGGACATCACACACATCCATGCCAGAGACAGGATTCGAACCTGCGACCGTAGCGGTTGCGCGGTTCCAGACTGAAGCGCCTAGAACCACACGACCACAAAGCCCGGCCATCATATAACATTTGAATGTTCCTTCAAAGGATTCTAACAGAGAGTAGAAGACTTCCACAACTTGTCTGCATAATTTATGTACGCTTATAGGTGGGAAAATCAGCTTGCAAATAATCGTTAAAATTCTGGTGAAAACCTTCAGCTGTCTTTTATTTTGCACAGTGCCACTAGTTTCGGACATAGACAATTTCTAAGCTTAGCATAAAAGGGGAAATATGAAACGTTATAGCTTGTACAATTTGACAATTTAGTGAAAGGTTAGACAATGTACTTACAGGCATAAATGGCAGGAATGTAATACCAAGTTGCGAAAAATTACACGCTGCTGTTGGAGGGCAGCCATAGTCAGTAACATTGTTAGACAGTATAATAACTGTACAGAGCAGTTGTCTGCAAGAGGCTTATTCACGTCGAAAATCAGTAACAAACTAAGAGACGAAAATAGGTCAAGTAGTATACAGAAAACTGGCAAGGATAATATCATGTTAAATATAAAAGCAGCATAGCATATATTAACGAGTGAAGCTTTGACCTAACAAACGAAGTGTTACAACGTGGTCTTTGGATGAAGGTAGACAACTTACATCGGTGAAATAGATCTTAATATTAAGTGCACAACATCAATAGAAGCGTAGAAAGTCAAACTCACTAAAATGTGTATTAATAAATTTATAATGTCTGTGAAGTACATTCAGTTGAACTGAGTACTTAGAAAAATATTTGAGCCAATGTAAACAAAGAGTAGAGAGGCAGGCGAGGTGAAACTAAGTGGAGGACTATACAAAGAAAACGAAACGGTACTAGGGAAAGACGGAAGAGGTAAGAGGGGAGAAAAAACTAAAACCATCAAACGGAACCAACGTAAATTAACAGTCCATATTAGCATATAAATTAATTAAGTCGGTAAATGTACTACCCGCATAATCATGGATTGGCGTGAAGGGAGGAGAGGAGGAGGGGGTAATGGGGGAATGGGTGAGAACCCATAAATAAAATTATTGACCGAGTCACTGTATCTATGGAACAGAGCAGAGAACAAATAAAGAGTAAAGAAGTAGGCAGCTAAAGGTGTGAGAAAGGGCCGGGGGCGGTGAAAGGAAGGGTGGACGCCAGCCAGGGAGGAAGGTAGGAATATAAAGGAGGAAGAAATATGGAAATGAGAACACGAAATTGTGCTAACAACACATATGAGGACAGTCCATAGCTTACATAAGTAATTCCAAAGCTTACACGAAAATAATTTTTGTTATTAAGAACTTTATATTCATAAAGAAACAAATTTAGGAAAAAGCTACAATCTGCAACAACCAGCTTCATTTAAGGAGAGTATGTAATTTAAGATTATTTGCATAGAAATTATTATTTTGTCTGCAGAAACTTCCGACTGAATTTTAACTGTGGACTCAGAATTATGAACCTATTACGAACCTGACAAATCTCAGTTTGTAACTGCACAGATATAGCATCAAAATATAGAACACGCAGAAATGAATGCTTGCAAGTAAAGTCATCTGATAGTCAAGCCTACAGGTTGTGCCATTTTGTTTGACTAAGAACGGCACATGTGCAATGTCCTAAATGTGTTGCAAATGCCAGTCGTGGTGTGAGAAATGTGTTCTGTGCAGTAGTGAATCCATTACGTCGGAGCTAAGTGACTAGGTGACTTAGAACTTCGGCAAATTGTTCGTGTCTGTGAGTGCGACCGTAACCACACGAGCGGAAGTGTCTGGTTCTTCAAGTGGCACTACATCGAATATTATACCGCTTACAGGCAAAGGGGAAAAATCTGATCCGCTAAGACACCACGCGGATGGAAGTCTGCGCTGAGTGATCGTGACAGACGGGAACGGAAAAAGACTGTCACAGAGGAGAACGACAGTTGCCAAAGTCATTGCAGAACTGAATGTCGCACTCGCTAAACCTCTCGGGGCCAAAACAGCAGCTAGCAAGCTCCAGAAGCATGCAACTGCAGGGCGAGCTGGAATTGGAAAACGACACATCAGCGATGCAAATGGCCGTAACAGGGAAACGTAGCGACGAAGCCATGAAACAAGGACTACGGACCAAAGGAACAAAGTCATTTGGTCGAATGAGTTTTGTCCTAAGCTATTTCCCACTTCTGGAACGGTTTACATCCCAAGAGTGAAACATGTCTAGGGTTCGGTGATGATTTGGGCAGCCATGTGGTATTCCATGGATTCCATGGTTACTCAGCAAAGTCGCATTACTGACAAGGTCTACTTGATCATTTACAATATATATGTATGTCCATATTACAAGTGTTTATATGATTATAGACGTACCTTGTTATTAACTGTAACTAATTACCCAACATAGTACCAAAAGGCATTAACTGCTTCATACAAGACAGACAAACAGTGAGCAACAATTACTCTAGCATTTGTTTCCACTGTTTCACCTGAATAACACAATCATACTGATAGATATAATATTTAGTGGTCAACAGGGGACGTAGGTAGTCATACATATGCGCGTTCGCCTATTAGTTCGCTATAGTGCTGCCTCATGTACTGTCATTTATTGATAACATTTGTGATACATAGGAAATACCATTTTATATTACAAGAAATGTTAACAAATATTTCAAAAAATAGCTTAGCGTCTAAATCAAATATACTAAGCCAGGAGGAGCGCGCCGTTCCTTATACAATCCTGTATTGTCATTACAAAATAAAATAATATCGACATATCTCTTGAAATAATAATACAGCATAAAAATTGTTACATTCCACACAGGAAGTCAATGCAACAATCTAAAACTACCATTTTTATTGGATGTTATTCACATACTGTCCGAGGAAATCAAACAAATAAACTGAAAGACATTCAAAAGTTGCATCTTTTATTTACGAAACCTTTGGTAAGAAATAAACAATACACAGCATCAGACTGAGCATCATCCAACACAATCATTGGCCACTGTGCGAAGGCTACATTCGAAGCCAAAGCTTTGTCTGCACACTCATCTTACATGTCTAAAATCATAAGTTAAAGTACTGGGTAAAATTGATGTGAATACAACGTTTCATAGGACTTATACTACAAGAGAAGCTGTTACAAATAACACGTGTCGTCATGAGGCGTGTAGATTGAATGGTCATACACATTTAAACTGATGTAACAAAAGAGTACATTTGCACACAACATAAGCGCGCTAGTAATACAACACTTATCTTTCATTTTGAAAGGGAATAACAATAGCTGCCATTAACAGATACAGCACAGCGCATTGTGTGACAATGCGTATCGCATCGTGCAATGCCTGTGTTATGAAATCGAATCCCTTACAACTTTTTTTTCAGGCTATTCATTTCGAAGAATCATTCGTCGAATCAGCAAAAATGTGTAGAGTTTTCCGTTTTTCCATATTTTTGTCTACCTCTGTGTATATTTGTTGTAAACAGCTGTCTAGTATTTTGTCATCATACGATAAATAAATACTTGGAAATATTACCAGAGGTCCTAGGATAGTTACCTACTATGCTACACATATAAAATCAGTCAAAATAAGGTTCTCAAGGGTCGCTTTGACACGCGAGACGGGATTAAAGTTCTTACTATTTCAGAGTAAATAATCAAAGTCATTTTGCAGTCAAACTGATTACGAAAAATTCCGAGATCCGACCACTAAACAAGAACACCCCGTCACTTCAAACGTTTCGAGATTGGATTAACAAAGAAAACAGAGAAAAGTAAAAATGACACTCCCGGATAGCCGCGCACGTTAGCACGTCGCTTTTAGGGATTCGGGGAGGCGCGTCCGCCTCGGATCGAATCCGCCCGGCGGCTTAACGACGGAGGCCGGTTTGCCGGCCAGCTTGGATGTGGTGTTTAGGCAGTTTCCAGTGTTATAGTACGTGAAAACCGGTCTGGTAGCTAGGTCTCGCCTCAAACTATTTGCACGCATGTCGAAACTTTCACACATTTGCACATAGAATTTTCTCTAGAGCAATAGGCAGCTTACATAAATTTTGTCCCGGGGTGGTAGAGCGGCTAGGGGTGGCTACAGGAAGGGCATCTTGCCACAGCCTACCATTAACATCTCCATATCCAAATTAACTTGCCGACCCTGTGAAGATCCATGTTTTCTAAATAAGCTAATATTATGTAAGTTTTCTGTGCTTTCTAACTTCCGACATCCCTGGATGTTTCACTGCTGTCCTCATAAATACCTTTCTTGATAAGTTTTCTACTTTCTAAGTTCCTGTCTGTGTGAATGTCTAAGTGTAACTTTTCAAAAGAGAGTTCTTACGTCTCAGTGAAACTTTAATCTGACTGCCGGCCAAGGTGGTCTTGCGGTTCTAGGCGCTGCAGTCCGGAACCGCGGGACTGCTACGGTCGCAGGTTCGAATCCTGCCTCGGGCATGGATGTGTGTGATGTCCTTAGGTTAGTTAGGTTTAATTAGTTCTAAGTTCTAGGGGACTGATGACCTCAGAAGTTTAGTCCCATAGTGCTCAGAGCCATTTGAACCATTTTTTTTTTTTTAATCTGACTGCGTACATGCTGTAGCTTTATGCTTACTGGTGATTGTATACAACAGTTACTTGTACTGCACATGAGACTTCTGTGTTTAAAGTACCTACGTGCAGCATTAAGTACATTGTGTGCAATGCTTGTGAACAATACGCACCTGAACTACCAAATGTGACAATAATCTCAGTATTTAGATTTCAGTATTTAGATGTTACAGATCAACCAAATAAGTAACATCAAAAATAATCTGAATGGGCAATCATTGTATTGTACTAAGCACATAAACAATGTTCAGCTCCGGCCCTAAAAATCACTCTGGCTGTCACACCTGTGCGACAACGGATACCTAAGCTATGTCCTGTAGTGGCATCCCATTGCTGCAAGCTGAAACGGAACCATTTAAATGATTCTTCCCATGTGCCAATGCAAAAGTATGAACGCCAGCATAACACAAAGTTAATAGTGCGATCTCGCGAACGGTAATGCGAATCCGAAAAACTTTTCTTTTCAAGACTTTTGAATGGCGAGTGGAATGTGGAAGCTTAGTGTCAAATAATTTGAAAAGATATTGAACTTCACATTTGTATTCATTAATCAATTTAAAAATGTAAACCAACATATCTATATCATTTGGACTTAGTTATTAGCAGTTATTATTATTTGAAAATAAACGTATATTTGCAGAGTTAGCTCTTTGATAAAACGTGCAGGGAAATCATTCCTTTAGACAAGATTTACGTTCAATATTTAAAAACGGGGTGGATAAAGAGTGATGTATTTTCTTCCTGATTCATACATTTACGAGGTATTGAAACAACAGTGCCTTAATACTCAAACACTGCACTTTACGATATTTACAAACCAAAACCAAAAATGTTCCCTAAATACGACATCCCACTTTTCTGCAAACCTAGTGCACGCAGCTGGATGTTATCTTCTTTAATAAATTCCAAATTACAGTAACAGCAGCTCTAAAACAGACACAACTGCCTCAGCCAATGCTCGACACACAACTCAGCCTCTCACGGACTGACAACTTGACAACAACATAAATTCGGAATCCAGAGAATCTCCTTTATATACATATTCTGGAAAAGTGTTGTCAGTGGCCAATGACACACACAAAACTATATAAACTACAATAAACTTTCAAAAAGAAAAAGAAAAAGAAGAGAGAAAAGTGAAGACAGTGGGTTTAACGTTTCAGGTGTTCTACATAGTCTTCCCCACTCTAGTAAGGGCATAGACCTTTCATACAATCATGAAAAACTGTCATAAAAGCCCTTTGGGATGTTCTTTAACTCTCGCGTCACATTGGCTTTGATCTCCGTTATGCGATTAAACTGTTGATACTTCATGTAAACTTCTGCACTTTGTCGTTTTGTGGTAGTTTCGAAGTGATAACATCATGTCCTGTAACACGTTTTTATTGTTTTTTGTTTTTTTTTTAGGAAAAAAACTGTCCACATTTCGCATTTCCATCAGATTGCGGCAGACGTTCACGCTTCGTTGTTTCTGTCCGGGTGACAAGCTGTGCGAAACAAATTTTGCACGCACTTTTCTCTTCTTCAAAAGATTCTGGAGAATGTCTTAAAACACTTGATTCGGAGATGTTCTTCCATTGCGTTTTGTGGCACAACAACGTTGACGTACTACGGCCGAACGTCTGCTATTTAACAATGGCTGCTCACAACTGACAAGTTGAACGCACATATGTTGTTTACAGTTGGTAGATCAAGAAGCGATGACGTCGTTTACAAGCCATAATATAAAATCAGTCTGGGAACTCTATGGACGGATGGTTTATTCTCATCGCTCACGTTCATACACCGCCTCCAACTGGTCCCTAAAAATGCCCACCGATAATTAAAAACACAACAAAACAAATATACAGCTCAATCTCAATAAATGAAAAGGCATAATAAAAACACAATACTCAATTTTCTGAGGAAATAAATGTAAATTATTTATTCTCAATTAATCCCGCCTAGTCCGTCTCGTCCACTAAACAACATCGTCCAGTCAGGTATTTGGCTTCACAACCTGATGTGAAATGTCCCGTCTTATCGAACACTTGCAAGATCACTAAAGGACAATGGTCCCCTAAGAAAACTGGAAATGATTCAACCTGACATACACGCCCGACCACGGAAACACACTTTCGTTTTTTTCCAAGCTCTCAGAACGGAGAGAAATTAGTTGATTACGAAGGATCACTTTCACTGGATTTCTGCAATACACTACGAAAACAACAGCTCCACGCCAGAGGCCACACTGTCACAACACAATAGGCAATTTGGCATTTAGACTTTTCAGACAATGAGGAGCAGAAAGTGGCAGTTTTATTGGCCACTTCCTCCCCCAACATGTAGTACTTTTGTAAGGTGCTGCACACTGCGAAGACTTTCAGAAGTTCCTCTATAAATATTGTTGGAAAATAAGGGGAAATCACTCGACTCTGAGCTGGCCATGTAGGTCTAGACCACAACTCATTTAGAAGGATAAGGGAAAGGTAAGCCCATTATCCACGTTATCCGAGACACCTCTTTCCCTGGCGTATACAATACGCACAGAAACGACCAAATGGATACAGTCCGGAAATTATTTGTTACAGCTTGAGTAGAAAATTTCCCCCTGTCCATATTTTGACTTTCGAAGAAAAGGCTCTTATCTACTTTCCTCAGTTTATCCACTAGAAAATTGTATATATGTGTCGGAATATAAATACAGGGTGTGAGTTACGGAGCATTTCGCACTCATTTAAATATATGGCCGAAAGTGTCACCCTTCAGGAATTCTCAAACGAATCCTATCGTTCAGGACCAATACGACAAAGGGCGCAGATTCACCACGAGATGGGGAAACTTTCAGGCGTCTATTGTCTACTGAGGCCTAAGCGCTGTAGTGTGCGAGTGCGACAGATGAAAACCCACGTCATGGGGAAACACAGTAGAAGCCGTTTGTGGCCGAGGAGACGTAGCAGTGTTAAATATGGAGGACCTAAGATCGGTCATAAAGGGAAACATTTATGAAAACTAATTAATTCTGTAGTGATGCATGTAATGAAGCCACAGTAATTTTAATCTACCATCCTTCATAAATTTTCATGGTGATCCTAATAAAACTTGAATATTGATCATATCTGTAATAGTTTAGGATTTACTTTCAAAGTGAACTTCCCAAGTTCTGTAACAAAGACCTGAATGCTAAAATCTGAACGCTTTAGTCGATCTTAACGATCGACATTTCCCATAGAAGCGCATCATTAAAATGACAAGTGGTGTACATATCAACTCTGTAACTTCATAACTTCATTTGTTTAAAAGCTATAGTAAATTTAAATCATCAGCATTTTCAGTTAAGCATCACATCATCATTTCCTCCACACAAAACACATTGAACGATGACAGCATGACACCATATTGAATCATTAATTAATATAATATTTGTTGTAAATTCTGCTGCATAATAGTTACCTTCACATTCAAAGTTAAGAAGGAAATAGTATTAGTTTTTATGTAAAAGAATTTAACAATGGATATTATTGTTACTTTGTTTAGGACGTAAAAGTGGTCAAGCTTTGATTATTTAAATATCTTAAAATGTAAAATAATGTAGCATAAGCTGTAGCCAATGAGATGGACGGCCTCAGAAAAGGGAACTGCACTAGTCAGTTGAACGAGTATGTCCGGCGCTCGGGAAACGTGGCCGGGGACGGGCAGATGGGCAGTGCTGGTGCAGACTCGAGAGCGGAGACTTCGGCTGGAGACACCAAAGGGTACAATTTGGACTGAGGCGCGAAATCGGACAGTCGGTGCTTAAGCAGCTAGGAACTGAAACCACTTAGAAAATTTCGCGTTGTGTGGTATCGCGGGAGTTAGTTTCTGAGCGGTGAGCAGCCGTGCGCCTGGTATGAACTCTAACTTTTCGCGTAGATAACTTGTATTTCGCCACGAGATTGTGAATGACCGAACTGTGTCAAATGCATATGCCCTCGAGTGTAACAGTAACCCTCAATATTACCACTTTCTGGCAGTGCGGTTCTAGACGCTGCAGTCTGGAGCCGAGCGACCGCTACGGCGCAGGTTCGAATCCTGCCTCGGGCATGGATGTGTGTGATGTCCTTAGGTTAGTTAGGTTTAATTAGTTCTAAGTTCTAGGCGACTCATGACCTCAGAAGTTAAGTCGCATAGTGCTCAGAGCCATTTGAAACATCTGAACGACCACTTTCGCTATTAGTTTGCTTTCTGAATAAACGTTATTCCAACCAAATCGCAACTGTGTGGCCTACATCACTTACGGGTCGTTAATTTAGTTCCAGATATTATTATTACTGATTATATGTTATGTTTACTTTGTATTTCGCGAACTTGCCATCAGCCAGACAATTTAACCAAAGGGTCACAAGCGTCTAATTTAGGGCGTATAGTGCGATACATGCGGTTCAACACCTAGACGAGTTTGAGCCAATATACATCGAATAAGAGGAACCACATGTGAACCCGAACATCTCTGGAATGTTAGCTCGCAAGGGGAACGTTATTTATTCCCATCCCGCCACTCCACCCCCCTCCACCCCCACCCACTCTTAAACAGAATCTTCGGTTTGTCTGAATTTACTACAGTGTTTGATACTGTATCAATAATGAATGGTGCCAATAATTATATCCACCCAACCGCCATACGCTGATTGTGATACAATGACAGTTAACAAGGTAAACCTGAATTGTGCTGTAGCGTATTACCTCCCTTATTTGCCAGTGTAAAATAATATCAAACAGACGGCGGTAGTAACTAAGGGCAAAAGGTAAATTGCACAACGGCCAGTCCTTTGTGAATCTACTGACGCAGTTTACACACAGAATAAACAAGCTGATGATGTTGTTGACTCGTCAGAGTACGCTCAAGCATTTGCAAATATACCAGGATGCTCAGACACACACTGATCAGCCAGGACACTAAGACCATCGGCCTAATATCGATATAAACCCGATCAGTCGATAGCAGCGTCACCTGACGGGGTATGACTGCCAGTCAGACACAAGGACGGTGCATGCAGTATCAGTGAGCGTGCTGTCCGTGTTAGAGTGGGTAAGGCGCGCGATCTACCTGAGTTTGACCGAGAGCGGAGTGTGATGGCCCGGAAGCTCGGCACGAGCATTCGGAAAATGGACAGCTTGTCGAGTTATGGTGGATTTCTATGGTGAGTGTCTTCAACACGTGGCGAAGCCAAGGTGAAACCATGTCCAGACGTCGTGAGGTTTGGCGACCACCCTTAATTGCAGATGTAGATCGTCGTAGGCTAGGCTGACTGGTAAAACAGCAATGCTGGGTCAGAGTACAAGTGTGTCAGGGTATACAGTGCATATAACACTCCACATTCAACCAGCCATGCATGTTCCAAAGTTAACACTACATCGGCGACTACGACCGAAATAGGCGCATGACCATCGCCACTGGACGTTAGCAGAACTTTGCACGGTCGGATGAACCCCGATAACTTTTTGATCTTGACGATGCGAGGGCGAAAATCCGTCGTCTTCGGCGCAACAGATCCTTGACACTTCTTGACGAGGTGGCGACGGCTCCACGATGCTCTCGGGAACATTCACAAGGGGAGCGTACACGGTTCCACTGCAGCTCGTACAAGGCACCTTAACTGCCAAGGAGTATCGTATACTGTTTGCAGACTACATGCGCCTTATCATGACGATCATGTTTCCCAACGGCAGTGGCATTTTTTAATAAGATAACGAGCCCCGTCACAAATTCAGGAGTGCGATAGATCGGTTCGAGGAACACAGTGGCGAGTTGCAACTGATGTGCCCCCATCTCCCGCCCCCCACCGCCAACTCGCCAGATCTGAATTCGATCAAACACATCTATGACGTAGCGTCAGAGACAGCCCGCCCGCCCCACCCCCTCCTGCCCCCCCCCCCCCACACCGAAATTTACGGGAATTACCTGACGTGTGGGTGCAGATGCGGTGCCAACCTCTCCAGTGACCTACCAAGGCGTCATTGCTTCACTGCCACGAATTTGACTCAAGGAAAATTACTGATTACTTCTGTGGATCCACAATAGAATAAACATTGTATAATTTGTGTATGAACCTGAATATACACCGAAGAGCCAAAGAAACTGGTACACCTGCCTAATATCGTGTGAGGTCCCCGCGAGCACGCAGAAGTGCCGCACACGACGTGGCACGGACTCGATGTCCAGTGTCTGAAGTAGCGCTGGAGGGATTTGACGCCATGAATCCTGCAGGGCTGTCCATAAATTCGTAAGAGTACGAGGGTGTGGAGATCTCCTCTGAACAGCATGTTGCAAGGCATTCCAGATACGCTCAAAATGTTCGTATCTGGGGAATTTGGTGGTCCGCGGAAGTGTTTAAAGTCAAAAGAAGCAGGTGATCAGACAGGTTGGTTACGTGCGTGTCGTCTGTCAGAGTCATATCTAGACGTATCAGGGGTTTCATATCACTCCAGCTGCACACGTGTTACACCAATACAGAGCCTCCACCAGCTTGAACAGTCCCCTGCTGACATGTAGGCTCAATGGATTCGTGAGGTTGTCTCCATAGTTCACGTCCATCCGCTCGACACAATTTTAAACGACATTCGTCCGACCAGGCAACCTGTTTCCAATCATCAACAGCCCAATGTCGGTGTTCACGGGTCCAGGTGAGGCGTAAAACTTTGTCTCGTGCAGGCATCAAGGGTACACGAGCGGACCATCAGCTGAGAACGCCCATATCGGTGATGTTTCGTTGGTTGAATAGTTAGCACTCTGACACTTATTGATGGCCCAGCATTGAAATCTGTAGTAATTTGCGGAAGGGTTGCGCTTCTGTCACGTTGAATCGTTCTCGTCAGTCGTCGTTGTTCCCATTCTTGCAGGATCTTTCTCCGGCCGCAGCGACGTCAGCGATTTGATTTTTTACCGAGTCCCTTATATTCACATCACACTCGTGAAATCACACGGGAAAATCCCCCTTCGTCGCTACCTCGGAGATGCTGTGCAACGTCACTCGTGTGCCGACTATAACACCACGTTCAAATTCACTTAAATCTCGATAACCTACCATTGTAGTAGCAGTAACCGATCTAACAACTGCGCCGGACACTTGTTGTGTTATGTAGGCGTTACCGACAACATTGCTGTATTCTGCCTGTTTACATATCTCTGTATTTGAATACGCATGCCTATGCCAGTTTCTTTGGCGCTTCAGCGCAAATAAGACATGTGTTTATGGCGGTTAACCAATGTCCGTTCCGAATATCCAGGTAATCCGTGTTTTCGAAAATTCGCATGATTTTACGTGCTAAGTAGCCCAGGTAAACGAGATTCCATTGTAGCATTAGAAAATTACAGTTACTATTAGATTTGCCAACTGTCCCTATTTTTTACTGATCGTTCCTAATTTTCTATAATTGTCCCCCTTGTCCCTACATGAGCATGACGTGACACCCTCAAGTCCCTACATTTTTGATTTATTTTTGCAGTTTTTACTATTTATACAACATACTGTACGATTTTTTATTTCATGTTCTTAAGTTTATTACCTTATTCTTACTATCCAAAGTCACTATTTGTAAATTACTCAATACAGCAGCCAATCAGTGGGTTTAAAAGTCAACTGTTTTGGTGTTTTTTTATTGTTCGTGAGGCAGCTGTGTTAGTGGAGTTACTGAGATAAGGAGTACTGACCTTTTTTTTTTACTTTCATTGTTCCGTAAGAGCAAAACATTATTAATATTACGGTGATTCTAGGGTTTTCCGATGTCAGATTCGTATTTTAAGTGCTCGCTAGGGGAAGTGCAAGTACAAGTAGTAGTGACGGTGTCTGTAGTGTTAACAGTTACGAGAGTCAAAACGAAACCCGTAAGAAAAATGTGGAAAGCAGATGCACATTTAGTAAAGAGTGGCTGGAGGATAAACAGTACAGAAGTTCTTTAGCTGAAAGTGACGATGTACCGATTGCAAAATGCGCAGTATGTCCTGCTTCCTTTCCAATAGAACGTGAGGATATCGAGGTTGTCAGAAAGCATTTATGACGAGAGAAACGGAAATTTTTTCTTGCAGCAATTTCCAGAAGTAAATCGATTACCTATTCTTTAATGTAAAACATTCTTCAAATGACAATGAAGTTTCAACAGCGGAACCATCACTTACACAAAGTGTCCCGAAAAACACCGAAAAGTTGAGAGCCAGGTTCCTTACACCAAAACAAGAAAAAAGTCTAGTAAACATGCGCTGTAAGGCGCATACCTCAACAGATATGGGCACTTGTTTATCTTCAATACTAATGAACACATCTCTTCCACTGCAAGCTCTTTGCTTTTCATATTTTGAGAGAGGGTAATATGGGCCAAAACAAGAAAAAATGTCTGAAAAACATAGGCTCTAAAATGCATACCTTAAGTGCTATGAGCACTTGTTCAGTAGAAGAGATGTATTTCACCCCAGCGAAGGTGAACAAGTATTCATGCCGCTTAAGGTTTACGTTCTAGAACCCATGTTTTCTAGACTTTTTTACTTATGTCTGTATAACGAACGTGTCCTAAAGATTGTCGTTGTTGGTTTGGGACCCCCTGTATATCTTGGAGATATGCTTAATGGTAGTTATATTTCTGCTGATTATGGTGTTGGTCTAGAAGACAGCTGGTCTGATATTCCGTAGGCTGTTATTTTGTTTATCAGACGACAGTGTGGAACTGTATCGAACGCCTTCCGGAAGTCAAGGAAAATGGCATCTACCTGAGAGACTGTATCTAATATTTTCTGGGTCTCATGAACAAATAAAGCGAGTTGGGTCTCACACGATCGCTGTTTCCGGAATCCATGTTGAATCCTACAGAGTAGAGTCTGGGTTTCCAGAAATGACATGATACGCGAGCAAAAAAACATGTTCTAAATTCTACAACAGATCGATGTCAGAGATATAGGTCTATAGTTTTGCGCATCTGCTCCTCGACCCTTCTTGAAGACTGGGACTACCTGTGCTCTTTTCCAATCATTTGGAACCTTCCGTTCCTCTAGAGACTTGGCGGTACACGGCTGTTAGAAGGGGGACAAGTTCTTTCGCGTACTCTGTGTAGAATCGAATTGGTATCCCGTGAGGTCCAGTGGACTTTCCTCTGTTGAGTGACTTCAGTTGCTTTTCTATTCCTTAAACATTTATTTCGATGTCAGCAGTTTTTCCGTTTGTGCGAGGATTTAGAGCAGCTTGAACTATTTAAACTATGGTTTAATTTCGAAACGTCGATTTTTAACAAGTTCACTGTCGTAAGCGTGAAAGGTGAGATGCCAGCTAATAGCATTATAGATATCGTAAATGGCCATAATATAAAAGTAAACAATGATGACTTGATAACTAATTATACAATGAATTCGGGGCTTTAAGAAGTGTCATTGACATTTATAAAACCTCGTATTTTCCAACAGACCAAAAATGGGTTTATTTCTTTAATAACACCGCAGCCCCATACCTATTAAACGTAGTGATATTTGTGATTTGTATTACTCTGAGAAACGCTAAGGTACAACGAGTGTTCTTCACCAAGAAAAACTTGGGGGTGGGGGGGGTGGGGGTAGGGGGTGGGGGGGGGGAAGAATTGATGAGCGAAATCAGCTGAAGGTGAACTATGTGGATAGTAAACTTCTTGTTAAAATTACGTATAACATGAGCTGCGCAGAACCCTGTTTGCACGTTCTACAGGAGTAGAAATTTCTGCAGGCTGCCACTTCAGACAAAAAGTGCGTCTATAAGCTCCAGCTCCAGCTCCATTGATTTTCACCACTGGATAAGGTTAACACTGTTGACTTGTAAATTCTTTAAGTTTCAGTTATGTTATTTGGACTACAGTTTGGGTGTCAGGATAAAAACTTACAAATATTCTAAGAATTCCACATTTCATGTGTTAAGCGCTAGCTTTTGTTTGAAGTGTCACGAATTTTCACTTTGTAAGTAGGCTGTTTAGGTTTTTATGTTGGTAACGCCATGTAGCGCTCTATATGAAAATCACTGACTGTGCTGTGTGCAGTCTGTGGCTGGTTTGCATTGTTGGAATTGTCGCCATTGTAGTGTTGGGCAGTTGGATGTTAACAGCGCAAGTTTGAGGTGAGCCGCCAGCAGTGGTGGATGTGGGGAGCCGGCCGAAGTGGCCGTGCGGTTAAAGGCGCTGCAGTCTGGAACCGCAAGACCGCTACGGTCGCCGGTTCGAATCCTGCCTCGGGCATGGATGTTTGTGATGTCCTTAGGTTAGTTCGGTTTAAGTAGTTCAAAGTTCTAGGGGACTAATGACCTCAGCAGTTGAGTCCCATAGTGCTCAGAGCCATTTGAACCATTTGAACCATTTGGATGTGGGGAGAGAAATGGCCGAGTTTCGAGAGCGGATGATTTGGAAGTGTGTCCATCAGAGACAGTAAATTTGTAAGACTGGATGTCATGAACTGATATATATATTATGACTTTTGAACACTATTAAGGTAAATAAATTGTTTGTTCTCTATCAAAATCTTTCGTTTACTAACTATGCCTATCAGTAGTTAGTGCCTTCAGTAGTTAGAATCTTTTATTTAGCTGGCAGTAGTGGTGCTCGCTGTATTGCGGTAGCTCGAGTAACGAAGATTTTTGTGAGTTAAGTGATTTGTGAAAGGTATAGGTTAATGGTAGTCCGGACCATTCTTTTGTAGGGATTTTTGAAAGTCAGATTGCATTGCGCTAAAAATATTGTGTGTCAGTTTAAGCACAGTCATGTATAATTTTTCTAAGGGGACGTTTCAACTTGCCAAATGTGGAAAAACTGATTGCTTTGACAGAGAAAATATATGATTCATGTTGTAGAGCAGCTGGGCATTTGAGGAAAACTGGACCACACCCAGTTTATACACTTACATTGCAATAAATTCTGAAGCTTATAGTTCTACAGACATCATTCCCGATCATTTACGAAATCATAACAATTTCTACGTTACCAGCGATGTAGCTGCTACCTTTACTTATTTGCCATCTTCAGAATTCAGTCTCTGAAGCTGGATTCTGGCGAAAGGGATGGTACAGAGGGGCTATGTATAGAAGAAGTTTGCTGAGGTTATTTAAGTTTGGTGGCGTTCTCCGTTGCTGCCACTGCCTTCCGCACAAGTAGCACACGACTATTTTTGACTTTCCCTTCGTCCTTCATTTGCAGCTTGGCTGTCAATTTTTAATTCATCTCATACTTCGTAAGTGTTTTTATTTAGAGTGTGAAAAAGCAAATTAAAATCATCTTATGTAGGTACTGTCTTTAATGGTCTGCAGTTCTGTTTCTCAATAAAAATCCTATATCCTGATAAGTCGCATACCACCATATATAAAACTTTATGTAAAGCCTGGAATATACAAATAATATATAGTTGTGATTTGACTTACAAACTCTGCAGAAATACTGTATATCAGAATCTCCTAGTCATAGTCCGCTTCGTTCAACAGTGGACGGACATAGTGCGTTGTACATGTGGCGTCGATAGTTACGATGCCACAACGTAGGTGCACGCTCTCCTAAGTTGGCACTACGAGAGAAGACTAACTACGCCGGCCACAGCGCCCTGTGGCCGACGCTGTGGAGCACAGGGAGTGCCGTCTTGATTTCTGCCCGTTTCATCAAGAGCAGACGGCCTGGAAACATCGCTTCGACTACCGAGTGGGCTTGCTTGCTATTGAGACTTTGATTAGACATGGACTACGGCTTCACACCTACGTGCTCATCCTAGCCCAAGTTATGTGTGCATTTGTTATTTACCTGTGTTTTTGACTCTAGTAAAAGTGTTAAAGTCACATACAGTAACGAAGTTCTTCACCTCTCCACTCTCCACTCTCGGCCTATACAACAGAAGCAGTTCACAGGAGCAGACCCACGCGTCGCCTATCCGAGTGGGATACAAAAACATTCCAGAATTAACAAGCTTTATACCAATGAAAAAAGGGAGTTTCAAAGCTTTTGGCTGGCGGCTGCGGGCAGGCGCTGATGGTTTCAGAAGCGGTCGGTAGAGTTCGCGCTGCAATAGGGCCGTCATTCCGTTTCACTGTCATTTATGAGTGAGATGGTGACTGTGGAGCACGAGGTTTTCTGAAATCTTGAGTTCGCGATAAGTGAGTCGCAAAATGCAGTGCAGCAGGCATTTCGTACCAAATTCGTTATTCAGCCACAAACTCGCAAAAGTTCTAGCCTTTGGTTTAAGCAATTTAAACAGCCTGGGAGTGTGTGCTAAGGAAAAAGCATAGGCCGACCACGTGTGTCGGAGGGTGATGTTACACGGGTTCAAGAAACTTTTGTGCCCAGTCCCTGTATGTCTACAATTAGAGCCAGTCGAGAAATTGGAATACCCCAACAAAGTGTATGGAAAGTTCTGAGACGGCGTTTGTTATACAAGCCCTACCAATTACAACTTGCGCAGTCTCTCAACGCCAATGACAAAGAGAAGCGTCTGCATTTTGTGGTTATGTGCTAGCAAAGATGGAGGATCACGCATTTCTACAGCGTATAATTTTTAGCGATGAAGCGGCGTTCCAACTTAGTAGAAAAGTCAACACACAAAATGTTTGTATATGGGGTTTGGAAAATCCACGTTCACCATTGCAACACGAAAGAGACTCACCGAAGATCAATGTGTTCTGTGCTGTATCCCGTACAAAGGTATGCAGAAAGAACTGTAACTGGAATCACGTACCTGGACGTGTTGGAACAATGGCTGTTCCCTCAAGTTGTGGAAAATTTCCAGGACTTCATTCCCCAACCCGATGGAGGTCCACTCCATTGGCACCATGATTTACGAGGCTTTTTGAATGACTCCCTTCCTCAGCACTGGACTGGTCGCAAGGACTTCAGGACCTGGCTCTGCCCTTCTAGCCACCGAGATCTCCTGATCTCACACCCTGCTGCTATTTATTATAGGGTAATGTGAAGAAAGCTATTTACGTCCCGTCTCCACCAACCACTCTGAACGATCTGCGGAACAGGATCACTGCTGCCGTGCACTCAGTAACAGCAGATTCGCTTTCGCATGTGTGGCTGCCGCGTCGATGTTTGCCTTGCAGCTGACGGTGGTCACATTTATAAGATTTAATACAGTTGTTATTATTAAATAATGATTAAAAACCAATTAATTTCAAATTATTAAATTTGTCAAATTGATATAAAACATTATGAAAAAAAAGCTTTGGAACTTTTCATTGGTATAAAGCTTGTACATTTTGGATTTGTACTTGGAGAAATACAAAGTTTAGAAAATGAGTCCATCATTTATAATAACCCTGTATTACTTGACAAAGAGATATCATTTCTTAGAAGTACGCCGATGTCTTAGCAAATGGCGAGGTAATATACTCAAAGACATGGTCAGGTTTTTCAGCGAAGTACCTCTGATACAAGAAAGAATGTCCGGTCCAAAAGTACCAAGTGTTCATTTGTTCAACAATAAAAGTGAGCAGTGTAGTATCTCCGCATAGCAGTTTCTCTGAGATTGACTGATGGGCACTTGACTTGTCGCAAGAAGGACTCTCCCCACAGAGAAACCCCACCGTTTGCATGAGGGTTATGGACACCTCTGAAGTCCTTCCTCGAAGCTGTATCAAGGAAAGTAGTTTAGGGTTTAGCCTCCTATCGACACTATCATTATCGATGGAGCACAACCTCGAAGTATTTCAAGGATGGGGAAAGACATCGGCCGTGTTCTTTTAAGGGGATCATCCGAGCATTTGCCAGGAGTGATTTAGGGAAATCACGATTTGAGCCGTCTCCACGAAGTTGGGGTACTGACACCCCAGCACGTGTACATTTTAGATTCCATTCACCAAGGTATTACAACTTTTTTCTCGAAATATCATGACGTCTCCCGGTACATAAATCTGGGGCACTGGAATGACTATTCTTCCAGATCCTCACTTTACCATCAGCTGCAGTACCTGGTTAGAGATGTAGCCGACGTTCGACTCCTTGCATTGACTGTAGGGTTTAAATGGTCTCTCAGATGAAAACAGTACCACAGAATCCAGTAAATTGGGAAATTTGTGGTAAGGTCTTTTGGGACCAAATTGCTGAGGTCATCGGTCCCTAATCTTACACGCTATTTGATCTGACTTAAACTATATTATGCTAAGGACGACACACACACCCAAGCCCGAGCGAGGACTCGAACCTCCGACGGGGGAAGCCGAGCAGGCCGTGGCAAGACACCGCAAACCGCGAGGATACCACGCGCAGCACACACAATCCTGTTTTTACCAGTGTACGAACTATTCACTCCCCCCCCCCTAAAAAAAAAGATAAATAAATAAAGATTCAGCGCATTCACTAACTGCCCAGTTATTAAACAGCTACACTACTATATTCTACATTTAGAAATTACGTCATTATTTGTAATGTTTACTGTAAAGTTTTGATATATCACCTGTTGTTAAATATATATTGTCACTCCAAATAATATAGACATACACTACTAGCCATTAAAACTGCTACACCACGAAGATGACGTGTTACAGACGCGCAATTTAACCGACAGGAAGAAGAAGCTGTGATATGCAAATGATTAGCATTTCAGAGCATTCACACAAGGTTGGCGCCGGTGGCGACATCTACAACGTGCTGACATGAGGAACATTTCCAATCGATTTCTCATACACAAATAGCATTTGACCGGCGTTGCCTACTGAAACGTTGGTGTGATGCCTAGTGTAAGGGCGAGAAATGCGTACCATCACCTTTCCGACTTTTGTAAAGGTCGGATTGTAGACTATCGCGATTGCGGTTTATCGAATGGCGACGTTGCTGCTCGCGTTGGTCGAGATCCAAAGACTGTTAGCAGAATATGCAATCGGTGGGTTCAGGAGGGTAATACGGAGCGCCGTGCTTGATCCCAACGGACTCGTATCACTAGCAGTCGAGATGACAGGCATCTTTTCCGCATGGCTGTAACGGATTGTGCAGCCACGTCTCGATACCTGAGTCAACAGATGGGGACGTTTGCAAGACAACAGCCATCTGCACGAACAGTTCGACGACGTTTGCAGCAGCATGGACTATCAGCTCGAAGACCATGGCTGCGGTTATGCATGACGCTGCATCACAAATAGGAGCGCCTACGATGGTGTACTCAACGACGAACCTGGGTACACGAATGGCAAAACATCATTTTTTTTTCGGACGAATCCAGGTTCTGTTTACAGCATCATGGTGGTGTTTGGCGACATCGCGCTGAACGCACATTGGAAGCGTGTATTCGTCATCGCCATACTGGCGTATCACCCGGCGTGATGGTATGGGGTGCCATTGGTTACACTTCTCGGTCACCTCTTGTTCACAATGACGGCACTTTGAACAGTGGACGTTAGATTTCAGATGTGTTACGACCCGTGGCTCTACCCTTCATTCGGTCCCTGCGAAACCCTACATTTCATCAGGATAATGCACGACCGCATGTTGCAGGTCCTGTACGAGCCTTTCTGGATACAGAAAATGTTCGACTGCTGTCCTGGCCATCACATTCTCCAGATCTCTCACCAATTGAAAACATCTGGTCAAAGGTGGCCGAGCAACTGGCGCGTCACAACACGCCAGTCACTACTCTTGATGAACTGTGGTATCTTGTTGAAGCAGCATGGGCAGCTGTACCTGTTCACGCCATCTGTCTGTTTGACTCAATGCCTAGGCCTTTCAAGGCCGTTATTACGGCCAGAGGTGGTTGCTGATTTCTCAGGATCTATGCACCCAAATTACGTGAAAATGTAATCACATGTCAGTTCTAGTATAATATATTTGTCCAATGAATACCCGTTTGCCATCTGCATTTCTTCTTGGTGTAGCTATTTTAATGGCCAGTAATTTATAAAATTGTTGTCTTTGATAAGTTATATAAATTCCTCATGCTGAGCAAGTTAACATCTGACGATCGTATTTCTTTCTTTGTTTTTTGAAGTTGATCATTTGAGATATACAACATTTAGGGCCTAAGGATAAGATTTTGAACAAATAATACGAACGTTTCGCTCTTGTGTCATCAGTTCAATTGACCGGTGTGCTCGTGTGAAGTGAATCCAAATAACTGTCGGATGTGCCACACTTCTTATTCAGAATGCCTCTTCATGTTAACGTGCCACTAGCGGACTGACGACGCAGTACACAAAGTACGGAGTTCCAAGTGCCACTGTTGAAGGAGAACGCCTGATACGGCGGTATATGAAAGCCACCAGTTCACTGAACACGTGAGAATTACCCGAAAACTCGGTCAGCAGTCTCCGCTGCGAGTGGAGATGTAAAGCAGTGAGACACTGTCGTTACCAAGACGAGCGTAATGGGGCCCCTTACGGATATGGCGGCTAAGGAGGGGAAGAAATCCAGTGTGCACTCCGTGTGCATTCCGGGTGGAGTCATTCCTGATGCGGAAAGGGTCCTTCCGGATGCCATGAAGAGTACAGGGTGCAGGCAGCTACAGGTGGTAGCACATGTCGGCACTAATGGTGTGTGTCGCTTTGGATCTGAGGAAATTGTCTCTGCATTCCAGCAGCTATCTGATTTGGTGAAGGCTGCCGGTCTTGCTTACGAGATAAAGGCAGAGCTCACCATCTGCAGCATCGTTGACAGAACCGACTGCGGACCTTTGGTGCAGAGCCGGGTGGAGGGTCTGTATCAGAGGCACAGACGGTTTTGCGACCGTGTTGGCTGCAGATTCCTTGACTTGCACCATAGAGTGGTGGGGTTTCGGGTTCCGCTGAATAGGTCAAGAGTTCACTACGCTCAGATGGCGGCTACACGGGTAGCGGAAGCTTTGTGGCGTGGACTGGGCGGTTTTTTAGGTTAGAAGGCCTCGGGAAAGTACGGGGTGGGCTGCAATCTCAAAGGGTGCATAGCAAATACAGGACGTGCTTGGATCAAGGGACAGTCAGAATTGTAGTTGTAAACTGTTGTAGTTGTGCTGGGAAAGTCCCTGAGCTTCAAGCGCTAATAGAAAGCACCGAAGCTGAAATCGTTATAGGTATATAAAGCTGGCTAAAGCCTGAAATAAGTTCGACAGAAATTTTTACGAAGTCTGAGACGGTGTTCAGTAAAGATAGATTAGGCAGAATTGGTGGTAGAGTGTTTGTGTCTGTCAGTAGTGGTTTATCTTGTAGTAAAGTCGAAGAAGGTACTCCGTGCGAATTGGTGTGGGTGGAGGTTATTCTTAACAACCGAACTAAGTTGATAATTGGCTCCTTCTACCGACTCCGATGATATAGTTGCTGAACAGTTCAGAGACAATTTGAGTCTGGTAACAAATAAATACCCCACTCATACGGTTATAGTTGGTGGGGACTTCAACCTTCCCTCCATATGTTGGCAAAAATACTTGTTCAAAACCGGTGGTAGGCAGAAAACACCTTCCGAGATTGTCCTAAATGCTTTCTCCGAAAATTACTTAGAGCAGTTAGTCCACGAACCCACGCGAATTGTAAATGGTTGCGAAAACACACTTGACCTCTTAGCCACAAACAATCCAGAGCTAATAGAAAGCATTATGACTGATACATGGATTAGTGATCACAAGGTCGTTGTAGCTAGGCTCAATACCGTTTCTTCCAAATCCAGCAGAAACAAACGCAAAATAATTTTATTTAAAAATGCTGATAAAATGTCACTAGAAGCCTTCCTAAGAGACAATCTCCATTCCTTCCAAGCTGACTATGCGAATGTAGACGAGATGTGGCTCAAATTCAAAGATATAGTAGCAACAGCAATTAAGAGATTCATACCTCACAAACTGGTAAGAGATGGAACTGATCTCCCATGGTACACAAAACAGGTCCGAACGCTGTTGCAGAGGCAACGGAAAAAGCATGCAAAGTTCAGAAGAACGCGAAATACCGAAGATTGGCTAACATTTACAGACGCGCGAAATTTGGCACGGACTTCAATGCGAGATGCCTTTAATAGGTTCCACAACGAAACATTGTCTCGAAATTTGGTAGAAAATCCGAAGAAATTCTGGTCGTATGTACAGTACACAAGCGGCAAGACGCAGTCAATAACTTCGCTGCGCAGTGCCGATGGTGCTGTTACCGACGATTGTGCCGCCAAAGCGGAGTTATTGAACGCAATTTTCCAAAATTCCTTCACCAGGGAAGACGAATGGAATATTCCAGAATTTGAAACACGAACAGCTGCTAACATGAGTTTCTTAGAAGTAGATACCTTAGGGGTTGCGAAGCAACTCAAATCGCTTGATACGGGAAAGTCTTCAGGTCAAGATTGTATACCGATTAGGTTCCTTTCAGATTACGCTGATACAATAGCTCCCTACTTAGCAATCATATACAACCGCTCGCTCACCGATAGATCTGTACCTACAGATTGGAAAATTGCGCAGGTCGCACCAGTGTTTAAGAAGGGTAGTAGGAGTAATCAATCGAACTACAGACCTATATCACTGACGTCGGTTTGCAATAGGGTTTTGGAGCATATACTGTATACAAATATTATGAATCACCTCGAAGGGAACGATCTATTGATAAGTAATCAGCATGGTTTCAGAAAACATCGTTCTTGTGCAACGCAGCTAGCTCTTTATTCGCACGAAATAATGGCCGCTATCGACAGGGGATCTCAAGTTGATTCCGTATTTCTAGATTTCCGGAAAGCTTTCGACACCGTTCCTCACAAGCGACTTCTAACCAAGCTGCGGTCCTATGGGGAATCGTCTCAGTTGTGCGACTGGATTCGTGATTTCCTGTCAGGAAGGTCGCAGTTCGTAGTAATAGACGGCAAATCATCGAGTAAAGCTGAAGTGATATCAGGTGTTCCCCATGGAAGCGTCCTTGGACCTCTGCTGTTCCTGATCTATATAAATGACCTGGGTGACAATCTTAGCGGTTCTCTTAGGTTGTTCGCAGATGATGCTGTAATTTACCGTCTAGTAAGGTCATCCGAAGACCAGTATCAGTTGCAAAGCGATTTAGAAAAGATTGCTGAGTGGTGTGTCAGGTGGCAGTTGACGCTAAATAACGAAAAGTGTGAGGTGATCCACATGAGTTCCAAAAGAAACCCGTTGGAATTCGATTACTCGATAAATAGTACAATTCTCAAGGTTGTCAATTCAACTAAGTACCTGGGTGTTAAAATTACGAACAACTTCAGTTCGAAAGACCACATAGATAATATTGTGGGGAAGTCGAGCTAAAGGTTGCATTGGCAGGACACATAGAAGATGCAACAAGTCCACTAAAGAGCCAGCTTACACTACACTCGTTCGTCCTCTGTCAGAATATTGCTGCGCGGTGTGGGATCCTTACCAGGTGGGATTGACAGAGGACATCGAAAGGGTGGAAAAAAGGGCAGCTCGTTTTGTATTATCACGTAATAGGGGAGAGAGTGTGGCAGATATGATACGCGAGTTGGGATGGAAGTCATTAAAGCAAAGACGTTTTTCGTCCCGGCGAGATCTATTTACGAAATTTCAGTCACCAACTTTCTCTTCCACATGCGAAAATATTTTGTTGAGCCCAACCTACATAGGTAGGAATGATCATCAAAATAAAATAAGAGAAATCAGAGCTCGAACAGAAAGGTTTAGTTGTTCGTTTTTCCCGCGCGCTGTTCGGGAGTGGAATGGTAGAGAGATAGTATGATTGTGGTTCGATGAACCCTCTGCCAAGCACTTAAATGTGAATTGCAGAGTAATCATGTAGATGTAGATGTAGATGTATAGTCGGAAGGGATCTTAGCTTATTCTGCAGCACCGAAACTGCACAATATCTGCACTTCACAGGATTTCAATGTGTCTTTACAGAACCGTCATAGAATCAATATTCAGCAAACATTATTGAAAGAACAGGAAGCACAGACAGCGATATTGTTTCTATTCTCTTTAGTAGTGCCTAACAGGCCAAGACGATTCTCTCGCAGAGTAGCGGACATTTTCGCATCGTAATGTACCCTGACACACGGACTGATTATAATAAATATAGTTGAAAAGTAAATCCACAGCCCCAACATCCAGTGACCTTCAATCGACAGAACATCTGTGGTATCATCTCGATTTCTATGTTCGTTGCGGGTGGTAAAATTGGCGATCAGAATGTTTCCGACTGAGAGAATTCCTGCAGTGTATAAGTAACCCTGAGGGACTCCAACGCTGGTATGTAAGTACCGACAGTAGGCAGTAAGTCATGGTAGCCTTCGAACAGAAACTTTTTGATCGCCCTTTTACTTTGAGTATTATGGTTCTGGACATTTATCTAGACCTATTAAAAATTCACTGAATCCTTTTCAGCCTATAAGATGTACAGGGTGGAGACAAACATCTTGACGATAGTGAGTAATAGGGGGATATCTAGTCGAGAATGTTTTTCCAAATAACTATAGGTCGGAATTGTATCTTTCTGGACATACGGATACAAAAGGACAGCCAATGAGATATTTGTATGACTAAATGTTATTGTAGTCAAAGGAAACAGTCTCTTTTTTTAAAGATTGTACCATTTTTTATTTCTGAACATTTAAAGAGTTTTGTGTGACTTCTAAATTTTATCAAAATCTGTGTGAATATTTGTGTATATATTTTTAGACAGTGCTTCACTGTAGTTAAGTGTCACATCTGTGAAACGTCTTACCATTTTCATCTCTCCATCACTGTGTACGATGGCGTCTCGGGGGCACGCAGATGGAATGTTATTATATTAATCGAAATATTACCGACTGCCTGAGACTGCAACGTAGATAATGTTCATCGTATTTAATAAAAATGGAAAACTTTTACAGTGATTACACGAAACAAGAAATCGTCAAAGTATATTATACATACTGAAAAGTATAAATAATAAATGTACAGCCATACTAAGGATACTGAATCAGTCTAGTATAAGCAAAATCAGTAAAGCGACAAAACTGCCTGGATAGTCAAAACACCAGAAAATTATTTTTTATTTTTATTTTTGATAGTTATAACCGCATATCCACATCTACATATATTCTATGAAAACCATTGTGAAGTGATAGAAAAGGGTACTTAGCATGGGAGTACATGTTTTTAGCGTCCAACGAGACAAAAGACAACAAATAAGCAATATCTACACAGTACAACTCTGGAGCTGTGTATGTATGTATCGATCAGGCATTACTACACCTCTGAAAATCTCCAAGAGGATGAACAGACAAGGCCCCGTGTAGCAAAAAAACCCCACTCAAATTTGATGTAAGTAGGAATGAAAGGAACATAAATAAACTCGTTATTAATACTATCTGTCAGGTCATTCATGTACAACACGAAAAGAATTCCAACACACATCCTAGCGGCAGAAATCTGAAGTTACTTCTGCTCTGTCAATGACTGTTCATCTGAGATGACAAGCTACGTCCTTGGTCTCCGGTTGGAACCTAGCCACTGCCTGAATTCAGAATGTAAAGCAGCGGTAGCATAAGGAGTCAACGTAGTTCTATCAGTGCCGTGGAAAAGGGCGGATCAGCAGACAAAGAGTTGGAATGGAGAAATGTCATTAAACTCCGGAAGAATAGGCAAAGATAAGCGGCACGAGGATGTGGAAGGCAGTGGAAACAACAGATTAAAGACAAATTGTATATCAACATGACATGTGGCTTGTAATAGAAAAAGTATCGCAATGGTATCTCCTTTAGCAAAAGATTCCAATTAGAGCCCCGCTGGAATCTCCGGAAAGGGCCTGCCAAGGGGGAGGTGACAACGAGAAACAAAAGAGTAACATCCAGTGAGTCGGAGTGTGGAATCGCAGATATCTGAATGTGGTAGGAAAGCTAGAAAATCTGAGAACGGAAATACGGACACTCACTCTGAGTATGGTTGCAGTTAGTGAGTTACAAAACAAAGAAGGAATGAGTAACTGATACGTTGCACATAGGGTGACATCAGTAGCAGCACAAGATTGTGTAAAGAGAGTAGGTTTCGTCTTGAACAAGAAGATGGGGCAGAGCGTGAAGTGTTATGAACAGCTCAGTGGTAGGTTTATTGTCATTAGAATCAACAAAGAAAAAAGAAAGAAAGAAAAGCAACGCCAGCAAGAATACCCTCTGCTATGGCAGTACATGTCGACGTCAAAAGTAGAAGATAAAGAGCACGTCCTGAGTGCTAAGTAAATTCCGTTTTGACGTAAAAATGTCCCTTAGCTCGTCGGTCGAACTTTATTGTGTGACAAAACACCTTCAGATGTGATTCGCTGATAACAAAGCAACTAACAGTGCACACTGGATAAATCATGTATGTATGTGGAGGTCCTGCAGTATTTCTTTTGCCTGTGACGTCATCGCACCAGTATAGACGCACGCGCATGAATGTTAGGAATTAAGCTATGTGTAAATTTATAACTCGTATAGTGTCGAAACGTATTAACTTGGACAGTGATTCAGGTGACACTGTGAATAGCTTACAAAACACTTCTACCATCCAAAATTAGACAATAAAAGTATTATATACGAGAACCATATTCGCATTTGGGAATACGGTTAAACTTTAGCTGCACTATGCACTATGAAAATGAAAACTTGAGCCGCGCTGGGTCTCGAACATGTTCTTTCGATTGATACGAACGGTCACCATGACCCCCTATGACACCCGAGCACGCTACCTGGACCTAACCAAACTTCCATATGTCGGCGCTTTCGTCCACATCCTATACTCGCACAGATACCGTGGGTCCCACACAGGTAGAGACGTATCATTAGTGTCGACGCCCAGTTACTAGGCACGAAATACTAAATAGCAGTGCCCATGTTGCTCTAATGTATTCCTGAATGCCCTTTGAGATGTGCGTGCATGCATACATGTCTGAAGGACATTGCTAACACAGACAATGCAATTTAGTAATAAAAGTATTCACCGCACTATAAGTAAAAGTCAGTATTAAACTAAAAAATACAAAATAATGAAATATATCGTCTCACGTAACTCATAAATACACTGGGGTTACAGAAAACGCACCCCAGAGGATAGGTTGCTTAGAAAGGACTCTCAGAAACCTAAAAAGTCCAGTACCGGGTGAATGCGGCGACTACAGTAGCGTCGAAAAGGAAATGAAGTAAACGGCACAAAGAGACTACATAGCTGGTCATTCAGTCATACAGCGGCGCTGCAGTCATGAACTGTGCGGCTGGTTCCGGCGGAGGTTCGAGTCCTCCCACGGGCATGGGTTTGTGTGTTTGTCCTAGGGGTAATTTAGGTTAAGTTGGGGGTTGGGTTGTATGGGGAAGGAGACCAGACAGCGAGGTCATCGGTCTCATCGGATTAGGGAAGGAGAGGGGAGGATGTCGGCCGTGCCCTTTCAAAGGAACCATCCCGGCATTTGCCTGGAGCGATTTAGGGAAATCACGGAAAACCTAAATCAGGATGGCCGGACGCGGGATTGAACCATCGTCCTCCCGAATGCGAGTCCAGTGTCTAACCACTTCGCCACCTCGCTCGGTTAGGTTAAGTAGTGTGTAAGCTTAGGGACTGATAACCTTAGCAGTTAAGTCCCATAAGATTTCACACACATTTTTTCATACAGTGGCGATTAATAATACAAATTTTTGATCTGTGTATTTTGTAACTATTATAGTATTCTGTGAAAACGTTCTATTCAAGATACTGATAATGAAATTACATATTAATATGGAACACTTGTAAGGATTATATCCTGACGTTCTCACGGAAAATCTACTTCACGGACCCGAACTGCGCACACAGAATATTTTTCACTAGCGTTTGCTTATGTAGGCTAGACGGCACCGTAAGAACGTGTCAACGTGGATTATCATTCTCGTCACGCTCCGCCCAATAGAAAGAGAAAAAAAATGTGGACTGCTGTTGCAAGGGGCACGTACTCTGCTGTGTGCTCCGGACAGTGACTTGTGGAACGTGGCCGCGGATGGCACGTACGTGTAACGTGAATAGAAGGGCATATGACGTAAATCAAAGCGCGAAGCGATGATTGCGGAGCCGGTAGGGCGTCGGCGGGCGCAGGACGGGGCGTGACGGCGGCGGCCGGCCGCGGCCCATTCTATGCAGATGAGCCGGCCGGCTCCGCGCTGGACAATCCCAGCGCGTTCCGCCGCCCTGACGATGCGATGCGTGCCGAGGGCCGAAACGCACCCGTCATTCGCTCTGTCGCCGATCATCGCAGATCCGACCTGCAGAACCCGATGCATACAATATGTTGAATAACCTTGAAACAGCACTCTCCTGTCTGAAGACAAATGTTGATGGTGTTAGGACAGCAACCAGTCACAAATTTACTTTCAGTTCCTTTATTCAAAGGGTACCGTTATCGGTTTCGAATGGTTGCGATTCATCCTCAGACGGTTTACACGCTTTCTTTATGACATGTGGTGTGTTTTTTTACAGATTAATGGTCCTAAAATATAAATAGAACATAATTATAAACACGCCACAACCAGATGGTTGCGTTACAGATTTTCGTTGCATGGGACTTACGTGAAACGTCGGTTTTGAGTGTTTGTTTTCGTAACATTTGTCCAACAGATGTGAATACATTCCCACTGCATTCTCATTGTTGCACACGTAAATTATTCTCACTGAGTACTTTAGATTTGTCACTGAGAAGATTTCTACCACGCATCACATGTTTTGATACTTACAAAGAGCTTACAAACATATGAGTATCAAAGATGCTATGACATATCGTAACATTTGACGTTGATGTCCTATATTCGGAAAGGATCATACACTCCTGGAAAGGGAAAAAAGAACACATTGACACCGGTGTGTCAGACCCACCATACTTGCTCCGGACACTGCGAGAGGGCTGTACAAGCAATGATCACACGCACGGCACAGCGGACACACCAGGAACCGCGGTGTTGGCCGTCGAATGGAGCTAGCTGCGCAGCATTTGTGCACCGCTGCCGTCAGTATCAGCCAGTTTGCCGTGGCATACGGAGCTCCATCGCAGTCTTTAACACTGGTAGCATGCCGCGACAGCGTGGACGTGAACCGTATGTGCAGTTGACGGACTTTGAGCGAGGGCGTATAGTGGGCATGCGGGAGGCCGGGTGGACGTACCGCCGAATTGCTCAACACGTGGGGCATGAGGTCTCCACAGTAGATCGATGTTGTCGCCAGTGGTCGGCGGAAGGTGCACGTGCCCGTCGACCTGGGTCCGGACCGCAGCGACGCACGGATGCACGCCAAGACCGGAGGATCCTACGCAGTGCCGTAGGGGACCGCACCGCCACTTCCCAGCAAATTAGGGACACTGTTGCTCCTGGGGTATCGGCGAGGACCATTCGCAACCGTCTGCATGAAGCTGGGCTACGGTCCCGCACACCGTTACGCCGTCTTCCGCTCACGCCCCAACATCGTGCAGCCCGCCTCCAGTGGTGTCGCGACAGGCGTGAATGGAGGGACGAATGGAGACGTGTCGTCTTCAGCGATGAGAGTCGCTTCTGCCTTGGTGCCAATGATGGTCGTATGCGTGTTTGGCGCCGTGCAGGTGAGCGCCACAATCAGGACTGCATACGACCGAGGCACACAGGGCCAACGCCCGGCATCATGGTGTGGGGAGCGATCTCCTACACTGGCCGTACACCACTGGTGCTCGTCGAGGGGACACTGAATAGTGCACGGTACATCCCAACCGTCATCGAACCCATCGTTCTACCATTCCTAGACCGGCAAGGGAACTTGCTGTTCCAACAGGACAATGCACTTCCGCATGTATCCCGTGCCACCCAACGTGCTCTAGAAGGTGTAAGTCAACTACCCTGGCCAGCAAGATCTCCGGGTCTGTCCCCCATTGAGCATGTTTGGGACTGGATGAAGCGTCGTCTCACGCGGTCTGCACGTCCAGCACGAACGCTGGTCCAACTGAGGCGCCAGGTGGAAATGGCATGGCAAGCCGTTCCACAGGACTACATCCAGCATCTCTACGATCGTCTCCATGGGAGAATAGCAGCCTGCATTGCTGCGAAAGGTGGATATACACTGTACTAGTGCCGACATTGTGCATGCTCTGTTGCCTGTGTCTATGTGCCTGTGGTTCTGTCAGTGTGATCATGTGATGAATCTGACCCCAGGAATGTGTCAATAAAGTTTCCCCTTCCTGGGACAATGAATTCACGGTGTTCTTATTTCAATTTCCAGGAGTGTATATTCATTTACGTAACTGTAATGCCTTTTACACTAGTACAGAGACACTGAATTTTTTAGTTGATATTGTTACATTAATTATAAAGTTGTATATATATATATATATATATATATATATATATATATATATATATATGGTGTCCCAGCTATCTTGTCCACCCAGAATATCTCTGGAACAATAACAGCTATTGGAAAACGACTTTCACCAGTATCAATGTAGGGCTGGGGCCCATGAATGTACATATTTGGAAACATTCTAAAACGAAAGCATATGTGTTTTTTAACACAAACTCATGTTTTTTAAATGGACCTCCTATATTTTTTCTTTACCAATCCATAGCATGACAAAGGACATACACAATGGCGTTGATTGCATCGCAATATTCGCATTACATCCCGAGATATTGAGACGCGAAGTTGACGCTTGAAACACCCGACATGCGCTGCTAGCGCACGTCATGAGGCTCAGGCGTGAACCCTATGCTGCAGGATGGCAGCAGACCGTATTATTCGTTTCGGACCACTTGATAAGTATGGAAGTGTGATTACGCATGTCAATCACATCGCGATTACGGGCAGCATGGGGTTACTGTATAGGCAAAATAGTATATTATTCAGTTACATTTAGCATTATGAATTATAGTAACATATAAATTTGCTACTTGATCTGCAGGTAGACGTATTAAAATTATTTGCTTTGGAGGTTGGAAAATAATTTTTGGAAATTTTTCAGGAAAGGGGTGTTAGCTAACTCTGTTTGTTAATTAAGGATATCATTAAGGACATAGTCTGAAATACACACACACAAAAACAGCATCCCCTACTATATCATTAATGAACAAACAGAGATACCTAACACCCCTTTCCTGAAAAATTTCCAAAAATTATTTTCCAACCACCAAAGCAAATAATATTAGTACATCTATCTGCAGATCAAGTGGCAAATTTATATGTTACTATAATTCATGATGCTAAATGTAATTAAATAACATACTATTTTACCTATACAGTACTATATATGTAAAAAAAACAACTTTATAATTAATTTAACAATATAAACTCAAAAATTCAATGTCTCTGCACTAGTGTAAAAGGCATTACAGTTGCGTAAATGAATATATGATCCTTTCTGAATATAGGACATCAACGTCAAATGTTACGATATGTCATAGCATCTTTGATACTCATATGTTTGTAAGCTCTTTGTATGTATCAAAACAAGTGATGCGTGGTAGAAATCTTCTCAGTGACAAATCTAAAGTACTCAGTGAGAATAATTTACGTGTGCAACAATGAGAATGCAGTGGGAATGTATTCACATCTGTTGGACAAATGTTACGAAAACAAACACTCAAAACCGATGTTTCACGTAAGTCACATGCAACGAAAATCTGTAACGCAACCATCTGGTTGTGGCGTGTTTATAATTATGTACTATTTATATTTTAGGACCATTAATCTGTAAAAAACACACCACATGTCATAAAGAAAGCGTGTAAACTGTCTGAGGATAAATCACAACGATTCGAAACCGGTATGGGTACCCTTTGAATAAAGGAACTGAAAGTTAATTTGTGGCTGGTTGCTGCCCTACACCATCAACATTTGTCTTCAAACAACAGCCACGGTCTCCATCACGTCATCATATGACAAAATTGCACTCTGCTGTCTACTCAAACGAGATGATTTTATGGATACGAGCTAACTTCTCTGCAAATATCGATAACAGCACATTGTTATGTTCCGTCTTTTCATTCAAAATCTGCTGAACGATGTAGCTATAAGCGCACTGGACAGAATGCTAGGCAAGAATGAACAAGCCACAAATACTTTTAAAAAGCTTTATTTTAATGTCATTTCCGGTTTCGGACTGTCAAGTCTGTCTTCATATGGCCAACTTCTCTAATGATTACCGGTATGAATTGGGCAGCAGCGTGTCATCAAATGGATCAAATGGCTCTGAACGCTATGGGATTTAACATCTAGCGTCATCAGTCCCTAGAACTTAGAACTACTTAAACCTAATGAAACATCCCCTTAGAAAAATTAATGAATTACTGTGCTGATAAACCTCTTACGTTATTTGATTTTCAAACAGCTGAGCAGAACTTAACGTACTCAGACATTTCTCTCTTTACTTATTCTGATCAACACTAAACTTGTCACACAATATTTTTAGCGCAACGCAATCTGACTTTCAATAATCCCTCTAGAAGAATGGCCCTGACTAACAATAACCTTTACCTTTAATGAATCACTTAGCCCACAAAAATCTTAGTTACTCGAACTACTGCAATACAGCGAGCGCCAATACTGCCAGCTAAATAAAAAATTCTAACTACTGAAGGCACTAACTACTGATAGGCATAGTTAGCAAATGAAAGATTTTGGTAGAGAACAATGTATTTACCTTAATAATGTTCAAATGTCATCATATGTATACATATATATATATTTATATGAGTTCATAATATCCAGTATTACAAGTTTACTCTTTCTGATGGACAAACGTCCAAATCGTCCACTCTCAAAATTCTGTCATCTCTCTCCCCACATCCACCAGTGCTGGCGGCTCACCTCCAACTGCGCAACGCTACGCGCTGTTCACATCCAACTCCCCAACACTACAATAGCAAATATCCCAACAATGCAAACCAACCACAGACTGCACACAGCAGTCAGAAATTTTCATACAGACCGCTACGTGGCATTACCAACATAAAAATCTAAACAGCCTACTTACACTAACGTAAGGACACCACACACATCCATTCCCAAGGAAGGATTCGAACCTGCGACCGTAGCGGTAGCGCGGTTCCAGACTGAAGCGCCTAGAACCGCTCGGCCACAGCGGCCGGCAGCATGTCATCCTCTACCGCATCGCCAAAGAATATTCGGGTATTTAGCACTATTTTTTGTGCTGTGTGGATAGTAGAAACAGACAAAACTGCCTACCTTTGATTTTGTATTTGAAATCGTTGTACATATCCCCCCCCCCTCTCCCCCCCCCCCCCCTAAGAACCATGGACCTTGCCGTTGGTGGGGAGGCTTGCGTGCCTCAGCGATACAGATAGCCGTACCGTAGGTGCAACCACAACGGAGGGGTATCTGTTGAGAGGCCAGACAAACGTGTGGTTCCTGAAGAGGGGCAGCAGCCTTTTCGGTAGTTGCAGGGGCAACAGTCTGGATGATTGATTGATCTGGCTTTGTAACACTAACCAAAACGGCCTTGCTGTGCTGGTACTGCGAACGGCTGAAAGCAAGGGGAAACTACAGCCGTAATTTTTCCCGAGGGCATGCAGCTTTACTGTATGTTTAAATGATGATGGGGTCCTCTTGGGTAAAAAATTCCGGAGGTAAAATAGTCCCCCATTCAGATCTCCGGGCGGGGACTACTCAGGAGGACGTCGTTATCAGGAGAAAGAAAACTGGCGTTCTACGGATCGGAGCGTGGAATATCAGATCCATTAATCGACCAGGTAGGTTAGAAAATTTAAGAAGGGGAATGGATAGGTTAAAGTTAATTAGGAATTAGTGAAGCTCGCTGGCAGGAGGAACAAGACTTTTGGTCAGGCGAATACAGGGTTACAAATACAAAATCAAATAGGGGCAGTCGGTTTAACAATGAATAAAAAAATAGAAGTGGGGGTAAGCTACTACAAACAGCATAGTGAGCGCATTATTATGGCCAAGATAGACACGAAGCCCACGCCCACTACAGTAGTACAAGTTTATATGCCAACTAGCTCTGCAGATGACGAAGAAATTGAAGAAATGTATGATGAAATAAAAGAAGTTATTCAGATAGTGAAGGGAGACGAAAATTTAATAGTCATGGGTTACTGGAATTCGGTAGTAGGAAAAGGGAAAGAAGGAGACATAGTAGGTGAATATGGATTGGGGGTAAGAAATGAAGAGGAAGCCGCCTGATAGAATTTTGCACACACCACAACTTAATCATAGCTAACTCTTGGTTCAAGAATCATAAAAAAAGGCTGTATACATGGAAGGAGCCGGGAGATACCGACAGGTTTCAGATAGATTATATAATGGTAAGACAGAGATTTAGGAACCAGGTTTGAAATTGTAAGACATTTCCAGGGGCAGATGTGGACTCTGACCACAATCTACTGGTTGTGAACTGTAGATTAAAACTGAAGAAACTGTAAAAAGGTGGGAATTTAAGGAGATGGGACCTGGATAAACTGACTAAACCAGAGGTTGTTCAGAGTTTCAAGGAGAGCATAAGGGAACAATTAACAGAAATGGGGGAAAGAAATACAGTAGAAGAAGGATGGGTAGCTTTGAGAGATGAAGTAATGAAGGCAACAGAGGATCTAGTAGGTAAAAAGACGAGGGCTAGTAGAAATCCTTGGGTAACAGAAGAAATATTGAATTTAATTGATGAAAGAAGAAAATATAAAAATGCAGTAAATGAAGCGGGCAAAAAGGAATACAAACGTCTCAAAAATGAGATCGACAGGAAGTGCACCATGGCTAAGCAGGGATGGCTAGAGGACAAATGTAAGGATGTAGAGGCTTATCTCACTATGGATAAGATAGATACTGCCTACAGGAAAATTAAAGAGACCTTTGGAGAAAAGAGAACCACTTGCATGAATATCAGGAGCTCAGATGGAAACCCAGTTCTAAGCAAAGAAGGGAAAGCAGAAAGGTGGAAGGAGTATATAGAGGGTCTATACAAAGGCACTGTACTTGAGGACAATATTATGGAAATGGAAGAGGATGTAGATGAAGATGAAATGGGAGATACGATACTGCGTGAAGAGTTAGACAGAGCACTGAAAGACCTGAGTCGAAACAAGGCCCCGGGAGTAGACAACATTCCATTAGAACTACTGACAGCCTTGGGAGAGCCAGTCCTGACAAAACTCTACCATCTGGTGAGCAAGATGTATGAGACAGGCGAAATACTCTCAGACTTCAAGAAGAATATAATAATTCCAATCCCAAAGAAAGCAGATGCTGACAGATGTCAAAATTACCCAACTATCAGTCTAATAAGTCACGGATGCAAAATACTAACGCGAATTCTTTACAGACGAATGGAAAAACTGGTTGAAGCCGACCTCGGGGAAGATCAATTTGGATTCCGTAGAATTATTAGAACACGTGAGGCAATACTGACTCTACGACTTATCTTAGAAAATAGATTAAGGAAAGGCAAACCTACGTTTCTAGCACTTGTCGACTTAGAGAAAGCTTTTGACAATGTTGACTGGAATACTCTCTTTCAAATTCTGATGGTGGCAGGGGAAAAATACAGGGAGCGAAAGGCTATTTACAATTTGTACAGAAACCAGATGGCAGTTATAAGAGTCGAGGGGCACGAAAGGGAAGCAGTGGTTGGGAATGGAGTGAGACAGGGTTGTAGCCTATCCCCGATGTTATTCAAACTGTGTATTGAGCAAGCAATGAAGGAAACAAAAGAAAAATTCGGAGTAGGTATTAAAACCCATGGAGAAGAAATAAAATCTTTGACGGTCGCCGATGACATTGTAATTCTGTCAGAGACAGCAAAGGACTTGGAAGAGCAGATGAACGGAATGGACAGTGTCATGAAAGGAGGGTATAAGATGAACATCAACAAAAGCAAAACGAGGATAATGGAATGTAGTCGAATTAAGTCGGGTGATGCTGAGGGTATTAGGTTAGGAAATGAGACACTTAAAGTAGTAACGGAGTTTTGCTATTTGGGGAGCAAAATAACTGATGATGGTCGAAGTAGAGAGGATGTCAAATGTAGAGTGGCAATGAAAAGGAAAGCGTTTCTGAAGAAGAGAAATTTGTTAACATCGAGTATAGATTTAAGTGTCAGGAAGTCGCTTCTGAAAGTATTTTTATGGAGCGTAGCCATGTATGGAAGTGAAGCATGGACGATAACTAGTTTGGACCAGAAGAGAATAGAAGCTTTCGAAATGTGGTGCTGCAGAAGAATGCTGAAGATTAGATGGCTAGGTCATATAACCAATGAGGAGATATTGAATAGGATTGGGGAGAAGAGAAGTTTGTGGCCCAACTTGACTAGAAGAAGGGATCGGTTGGTAGGACATGTTCTGAGGCATCAAGGGATCACAAATTTAGTATTGGAGGGCAGCGTGGAGGGTAAAAATCGTAGAGGGAGACCAACAGATGAATACACTAAACAGATTCAGAAGGATGTAGGTTGCAGTAGGTACTAGGAGATGAAGAAGGATGCACAGGATAGGGTAGCATGGAGAGCTGCATCAAACCAGTCTCAGGACTGAAGACCACAACAACAACAACTTCCGGTATGTAGACCATTGTTCCAGTGGATGGCGTTTCGCCTTGATGTCGTTTTCATGCTTTTCCAGAACGATGTAGTAACTGCTACACTGCATACAACACGTATACACTGATAACCCGAAACATTATGACCACTGCCCATCGCGACTTTGAATGCCGCCTGGTGGCGTTGCGGGCGCGTGACGCGGTAACAAAAGAATGTGAGCAGAGCAGACGCGCACGGGGAATCACCCTAGTGAAGTTATGGGCTGCAAATGGGGAAATCCTTTGAAATAAGCGACTCTGAGCAAGAGCGGATTATTACGCAGAGCCTGTCAACGAATATCGAAAACAGCGAGCTGGTCGTATGTTCAAGAGTTGCTGTCGTGAGCATCTACGGAAAGAGGCAGAAGAGCAGTCAAACTACCACTAGGTGCTAAACGGTTGGACATCCACAACTCTTCACAAAAAGAAGGGTTCGGAGGCTTGTTCGCTCTACAAAGTTGGATAGAATCTGATCTGTGGCATCTCTGCCGAAAGAGCACAATGCTGGTGCACGCACAAGTGTTTCGGAGCACAATGCTCATCGAATACTGTTGAACATAGAGCTCTGCAACAGACCACCCCTACGTGTTCACATGTTGACCCAAAGGCATTGTCGATTACGGTTGCAGTGGCCAGCAGACCATCGGGGTTCGACCGTCAATCAATGAAAACGTGTCAGCTCTTCCGGTAAATCATATTTTGACTACATTTGGTCGATGGTTGTCTCCAAAGACTTTCTCATGGTAGTGAACGGCGGCTCGAAATGTGAAGCGCGCCATGAACGGAAGCTGGTGTCAGCAGTATTATGCTATGGGAGACATTCTCCTGCGTTTTCATGGGACCTGTGGTGGTAGCCGAAGACATACTGACAGCAGCAAATCACCTGCATCTCTTCGTCCTTGATATCTTCCCTGACGACGATGTCACCTTTCAGCAATGTAACTGTCCGTGCCTCGGAATCAGAACCCTGCTACAGCGGTTCGACGAGCATTATTCGCCTGATCCAAGTCCTATGGAACCCATCTGGGTCGCTATCGGGCACCGTCACCGCGTATGCAAATCACCGGTCCTTTATTTACGCGAATTACATGCGCTGTGCGTAGACATATAATTCCATATACCTCCACAAAACTACCAACAAACTGTCGGATCCCTCATACCCTGATGTATTTCGTTCAAAAGATGGATAGAGAAGCTAGCTATTAAGCAGATGGTCAAAATATTTTGGCTCATCAGTGTATTCTAAAGAAACCACTGTCACACACAAACGCTTCATACTATGTCAGTTTCAGACTGAAAAATTGTTCAAATGGCTCTGGGCACTATGGGACTTAACTTCTGAGGTCATCAGTCCCCTTGAACTTAGAACTACTTAAACCTAACTAACCTAAGGAATTTACACACATCCATGCCCGAGGCAGGATTCGAACCTGCGACCGTAGCAGTAGCGCAGTTTTAGACTGAGACAGGTGCTTCAATCATCAATGTTCTTGTTTACAATGCAAAGATATTCAACTACGCAAAGATATCAATCAGTCGTATTAGACAGAGTTCTCAGTACTTTGTGTTCACCAAAGCATATTGGGCATATAAACTGACAGAAAAAAATCGCAACAACATGAGTGAGTGCCGCTTTTTCAGGATGGGGCAGGATAAGGTTACGATTGTTGACGGGGCCGTAATCAGTTACTCTCGGTTGCACAACAAATACGTAAAATTTATTTAAAGAAATTAAAATTTTAAAACAATCTCTTAAAAAATACAATTGACTGTATGACGGCTGAAGGCCTTATCAAAGAAAAAAAAAGTCCACAATTTTGGGGCCGAAGGTCCCAACAATAAGCTCAAACGACAAATTGCTGAAGGCCTGAATTAGAAGTCAAAAGAACATTTCAAAATATCATATGTTACGATAAATACTTCGTTTTAAAACAAAGTTTAACACGGCTGTAGGCGTTTTCATAAAAGAAGTGAAATTATTACTCGGTTGAAGGCCACAAACAATTTCAAATAACAAACGGCTGAAGGCCTAAATTAGAAGTCAGGAAAACAATTCCAAATATCACCTTTAAAATAAATACCTTACTTTTAAAACAAGTTTACTTACAAAAAAAAAACTAACTATAACATGGCTGAAGGCCTTATCACCAAAGAAGTGAAATCATTGCTCGGCTGAAGGCCACATCAACAATAATCAGAAAATTACAAATATCCTTAAAACAATCTAAGGAAACAGGACAAGCGGTTCTCAGCAGGTGTTCCAAGGGTCGGACTGGGAAGGTGACTCAAACATAAGCTAAGGTCAGACAGGCAGCCTAGAGTTGTACTCACGTAACAGGATGGCAACTCAAACTAGGGGCAGCTTAAGCGCCGACCGACCGACTATCCAAACCGCCTAACGTCCGATCACCGGTACGACGACGGCATATTTGTAGACAAGGGCGAAGAGACGGACAGCACTACGTCTTCAGAAAACACCCAAGGCCGAAGGAAACACTAGAATCAAGGTAGACCTCCCAAGAAATATGCACAGTACAATACAAGAGGCTGTCGAACTACTCGCCATGTTGGACAGCATCAACACGACGAGGAAAGGTACACTGCCGAAAAAGTACGCTAACCCCCAGGGCAGGTAATTGGGGTGTTAGCGGCCACAAGGAAGAAAATATCGCTGGTGGCACTTCACTAATAAGAATAATACTGAATTCAATGATGAATAACAAATAGAGAAAGACGGCAGCAATATTTCACCGCCTCGAAACACTTAATTTGTTGCCGCCAGGCTCAGCGGCCCTGGGAGCAACAACCCGCCAACCAAAGCCGAGATCTCAGAACAGTCGGGGTTGCATTAGCAGTTAACTCTTCACTCAACTTAAACGTCCAGGTTCCGGTGTGCAACGAAGTCGTCGCTCTCGCAGCTACCCTTCCTCGATCCGGCAGTGGCAGCACGCCGCCAGTGGCCCCGACTTGCCCCCGCGCTGCACGGACCTGTTCACCGCTGCGCCCCAACAGCACTGATCTCCGTTCGCAACTCTCACGCAAACATAGTGGCGCCAGTGAACACACCAAGAAAACGAGACGCCACTATCGCTATTACAAGATGCCAAGCTATGAACGGCATCAACGCGAGCCGGACTCGGCTCAATGAGTCAGTTCTGCGTTATAATCGAAAGTTGATGGGGTGTTTCTAAATCGATTCAAATTTCACTTCAGTGGTGGTACTAGCGCCATTATGAGGATGCAAATCGTGTTTTCTTTAAATAATAGCTGTAAAGGTTGCGAGCGTTAGTAACGTTTGAGATCTGACGTCCTGAGTTGATGCTGGTCATAATCGCCTTTAAGGCGACGAAGACACGATTAGCAACAGCTCACTGAGTTGGGATGAGGTCGTGTAATAAGGCTACGAGAAGCTGGATATTACTTCTTGGCAGGAAAGTAGCCGCTGTACATGAGTGCTGGAAGCCGAGGTCACGAGAGTGGTCTGTCGCAAGTAGAACGGGCTCCGCACGGCCCTGTGGCACTGCAGAAAAGGAAGACCACCGTGTTCAGCACAAGGCTCTGGTGCAACGTACTGGCAGCAGCTGGCACCATAGTGAGTCAACCAACTGCTAAACATCGGTTTCTTCAAGGACAGCTTCGAGAGAGACGCCCTCTAGCGTTCATTCCACTAACCTCACACCATCGCCATTTGCTACTTCAGTGGCGTCAAGCGAGAGCGCATTGTAGGAAGGGTGGAGTTTGTTGTGTTTCCTGTATAAGCTGGTTCTGCCTCGGTGGCAATCATTGCCGTAAAATGGTTAGAAGGAGGTCCTGCAATCTACCTGTTCGCTTGCTACACACACTGGACCTATACCTGGAGTTACTCTCGTGGTTATCCCAAGCACTCTAACTGCAAATTCGTACTTCGGTTTGGTGATTCGACTTGTTGCGCTGTCATTCATGAACTGCATTCCGTGGGTTGTTTTCCACCAGTATAGCGCTCGACCACACACCGCTGCTAATACCCAACATGCTCTACAGTGAGTTGAAATGTTGCCTTTGACTACTAGATCAGCAGACCTGTCTCCAATCGAGCACATATGGGAAATCATCGGACGAGAACTTCATTGTCATCCGAAAACAGCGTTAACTGTTCCCGTATTGACCGTCCAAGATGAACGGGCATGGAAATGCATCCCACAAACTGACATCCGGGGCCTGTACAACACAATTCATGCACGTTTGCATTCCTGCATTCAAAATTCTGGCGGTTACAGCAATTATTATTATTTCACATTTGCAATGGCTCATCTCGCGCCTGTGATCTTGCAGTGTCAATCATTTAAATATGTTGCATGACAAATGTATTTCCAAAATTTCTTTACTCTACATTAATTATTTTTTAGTTCTGCGATTTTTTCCGACAATTTATGTACAGACTCACATTTTTAAAAAGGAAAGTGTCCAAAACCGGAAGTACATTTTTGATTATTAAAAGACAATAATAAAAAGTAATTTGTAAAGCAAATAATTTTTTTTAATATTGACCGGGGACCTAGAAACGACGGAGAGGCATCGTCCCCGCCGCAGCCGCAGCCACAACGACTACCGCATTCCACTTCACCCCTCCCCCGCCCCATACCGAAACCAGGGTTATTGTGCGGTTCGGCCCCCAGTGGACTCCCCAGGGAACGTCTCACGCCAGACGAGTGTAACCCCTGTATTTGCGTGACAGAGTAATGGTAGTGTACGCGTACGTGGAGAACTTATTTGCGCAGCAATCGCCGACGTAGTGTAACTGAGGTGGAATAAGGGGAACCTGCCCGCATTCGCCCGAGGTAGATGGAAATGCGCCTAAAAACCATCCACAGACTGGCCGGTTCACCGGACCTCGACACAAATCCGCCAGGCAGATTCGTGCCGGTGACCAGGCTCTCCTTCTCGCCCGGAAAGCCGTGCGTTAGACCGCACGGCCAACCGGGTGGGCGAATAATATTTACTTGATAATGTTATACGCTATTTGCAGTTTACTCTTAGAAAAAAAAAAATGAAAATTTGTTATGCGAAAAATACGTTTTAAAAGCATGTAACAGTTACTACAGAATTCTACGCACCATTTACAGTTTACTCCTAGAAAACACATTGAAACGTTATTATGAAGTTATAAATATTTTCAAAAACTGTAAACTAGAGAATTGGAAAATAAGTTGCCAAAAACTGACCCCTTTTGCAGACATTTGGAGAAAAGTAGCATTACCGCTATCCACCTCTGACACCGTTACGTGAACTTGCCACTGTTTTACAGAAAGAATGGTGTAAGATTCCCTTGAAAAGAAATACGACCTGTATCTATCAAGTACGAGACGAGTGGAAGCTGTTTTGAATTACATCATGTTCCTACACTCTATGTGGCCAGGTAACGTGTGTTTGATATTTGCACATTTTTGTCTAACCACAGATTTAACTAAGACAAATAAACGTGTTCCAAATAGCCAAGTAACACCAACAGTTTCACCCAGTCTCGTTGGACAACAGGCAGCGATTGTGTATAAGAAACAACTCGAAGCGATTGAAGAAGGTGGCTGAGTCAGCCGTCGGCATATTGTTCATATAATGGAACTAGAATGAATTACATAAAATGAAGCTGCGTATGTCTTTGTAACGTGATAGTTTTAAGCTACATATGTTTTCAGAGAAGATGAAAAAAGTAATTAATAATACTTTGTGTCGACACATATTTAACAGAGAATTCGCTACGTTAATTAAATTCATAGGTGGCTTATACCAGAATTAAATTTGGTTCCAGGATTCTGGTACAAATGGAGACTTCGTCCTTATATTTTACATCACTGGCATAGAGTATGTTCGTACAGCAACCATATGCTTTTCTTTTTGCTGAAAGTGTTCAGAATAAAAAACGATGCCATATATTTCACAGCATTAAAGAAGAAATATCCCTGCTGGTAGTTCTCTTTTTCTCGACGGTGTAAATACGCTGATGAGCGGAAAAAGAGTACTGAAGCACCATGCGAAATAGCATGATTGTATCGGAATGCTCTCGAGCAGTAGTTTATTTTGGTACAGGGGCAGCGAACTTGACTAGTGATCAAATTATCCTAGGTCTCCTGTTCAAACCTGGCCACTGCCTGAATTCTGAATGTGAAGCAGCTGCAGCTTAAGGAGTCAACGTACACTACGTGATAAAAAGTATCCGGAAGCCCTCAAAAACATATGTTTTTCGTATTGGGTGCATCATGCTGCCACCTACTCCCAGGTACTCCATATCGGCGATCTCAGTAGTCACTAGACATCGTGAGAGAGAAGAATGGTGCGCTCCGCGGAACTCACAGACTTCGAATGTGGTCAGGTGATTGGACGTCACTTGCGTTATACGTCTGTACGCAACATTTCCACACTCCTAAACATCCATAGGTCCACTGTTTTCGATGTGATAGTGAAGTGGAAACGTGAAGGGACACGTACAGCACAAAAGCATACAGGCCGACCTCGTCCGTTGACTGACAGAGACCGCCGACGGTTGAAGAGGGTCGTAATGTGTAATAAGCAGACATCTATCCATACCATCACACAGGAATTCCAAACTGCATCAGCATCCACTGCAAGTACTATGACAATTAGGCGGGTTTCATGATCGAGAGGCTGCTCATAAGCCATACATCAAGCTGGTAAATGCCAAACGACGCATCGCTTGGTGTAAGGAGCGGAAACATTGGAAGATTGAACAGTGGAAAAACGTTGTGTGGAGTGACGATTCACGGTACACAATGTGGCAATCCGATTGCAGGATATGGATATGGCCAATGCCCGATGAACGTCATCTGCCAGCATGTGTAGTGTCAACAGTAAGATGCGGAGTCGGTGGTGGTATGGTGTGGTTCATGGAGGGGGCTTGCACTCCTTGTTGTTTTGCGTGACACAATCACAGAACAGGCCTACTAAATTGATGTTTTAGCACCTTCTTCCTTCCCACTGTTGAAGAGCAATTCGGGGATGGCGATTGCATCTTTCAACACGATCGAGCACCTGGTCATAGTGCACGGACTGTGGCGGAGTGGTTACACGACAATAACATACCTGTAATGGACTGGCCTGCACAGAGTCCTGACCAGAATCCTATAGCATACCTTTGGGGTGTTTTGGAACGCCGACTGCGTGCCAGTCCTCACCGACCGATATCGATACCTCTCCTCAGTGCAGCACTCCGTGAAGAATGGGCTGCCATTCCCCAAGAAACCTTCCGGCACCTGATTGAACGCATGCCTGCCAGAGAGGAAGCAGTCATCAAGGCTAAGGGTGGGCCAACACCATACTGAATTCCAGCATTACCGATGTAGGGCACCACGAACTTGTAAGTCATTTTCAGCCAGGTATCCCGATAGTTTTGATCACCTAGTGTAGTTCTGTCAGTATCGTGAAAGCGGGCGAAGGAGCGGAGAAGGAGGCGGAATGGAAAACTGCCACTGAACGCCAGAAGAATAGGCAAAGTCGAGCGGTACGAAGATGTGAAAGGCAGTGGAAACAACAGGTTAAATACTCAATGTATATCCAAATGGCATGTAGCCTGTAATAGAAAGAAGTGTTGTAATAATCTCTCCTTTAGCAAAATATTCCAGTTAATGCACCCTCCGGATCTGCGGAAACAGCCTGCCAAGGGGGAGGTGACAATGGGAAACAGATTGTATAACCAACTAAAGGGTAACATTCAGTGAATCGATATCTGAATGTGGTAGGAAAGCTAGAAAATCTGAGAAAGGAAATACAGAGACTCGCCCTTAGTATAGTGGGGGCTAGTGAATTACAGTGCAAAGAAGAAAAGATTATCTGATCATACGCGCTGAGGGTAACATCAGTAGCAGCACAAGATACTGTAAAGAGAGTAGGTTTCGTCTTGAACAAGAAGTTGTGGCAGAGCGTGAGTTATTACGAACATTTCATTGGCAGATTTATTCTCATCCGAATCACAAAAAAAACCGACGCCATAATCAGTAGCTCCCGCTATACCAGTACATGGCGACGTCAGAAGTAGAAGATGAAGAGCTAGAGATAGTACGTGAGAATATTCAACATGTTATTTAATATATGAAGCGAGAGGAAAATAAATGATTATGCGTGATTGGAATAGATGTAGGAGATTAATGTTTTCGTAGCAGAACTGAGAGAGGTGAAAGCCTAATTGAGGTCTACAATAAATTTCAGCTAGTAATAGCTGCTACACTGCTCAAAATTGTAAGAGAAAGAGGTACTTGAAAAAGACCTATAGACACACGAAGATCCCAGCTGAATTACATAATAGTCGACACGCATTCCGAAATCAGGTATTACATTGTAAGACATACCCAGGAGCAGAATTGGACTTAGATCACAATTATTGATGAAGATTAGTCTGAACTTTAAGAGAATTATTAGAAAGAACCTTGTGGAAAGAAGTGGGTTACTCAATTACTAAGGAATTAGGAGATGCGTCTGAAGTTCGCTAAGGATGTGGATACTGCGGTTAGGACTACCAGATCAGGTTCAAAAATAGTTCAAATGGCTCTGAGCACTATGGGACTTAACTTCTGAGGTCATCAGTCCCCTAGAACTTGGAACAAACCTAACTAACCTAAGGACATCACACACATTCATGCCCGAGACATGATTCGAACCTGCGACAGTAGCGGTCGCCCGGTTCCAGACTGTAGCGCCTAGAACCGCTCGGCCACCCCGGCCGGCCACCAGAGCAGGCAGATGATCTGAAGACTAGTGAACAACCATAAAAATGGCAATGTTAAATGTTGGAAAGACAAATAGAGCAAACAACATAGATAGCTACGAAGAAGTTTTGTGTGACAAAGGAATACTTCAGTTGATTGACGGGAGAAAGAAGTACAAAATAGCTCGGAGCAGACGGGAAAATGGCATTATAAATCACTTACGAATGAAATAAACATTGAAGTGTAGGGAAGCCAAGGCGTAATGGCTGTGGAATAATAATAAGAAACAGAAAAAGAAACTTCCGTCGTAAAGACTGACTCAGCATATAGAAGGTCGTTAAAACCTTCCGAAAAATTATAAGAAGGGCGTCAATCGTAGGAGTACAATGGAAATGCCACTTCTGAACGCAGTGGAGAGGTGGAGAAAGCACAAAGAACGCGTCTACATGGATGAGAAAGTGACGGGTGACGTAAGGTATCGGCTATTACTCATAGTTTTATCGATCCTAGGAGGACTTGCGATCAAATAAGGCAGAAGTGTTATTAAACGTTCCTCGAAATTTCTTAAATCGTTGGCGAATATGTCAACGAATTCAATTTTATCGAATTCAAATTTATCTGTAGAATTTATGAGTATCGAGACATTTCACCGTACTTTCGAAAAAATATTATCCATACAATTCGAAAGATAGCGACGGCTGGTAGGTCCAAGAACTGGTATACGTTCAGCTTAACGTCTCATGCATCCAAGGTGGTGACAAGGATCGTGTACAGAAGAATGGAAAAGGAAACTGTTGTTCATTTAGACGAGATAAAGCCACAAGGCACACAATTCTGGCTCTGTGATTGGTAATGGGGGCAAGACTTAAGGAAGGGCGAGACTCCTCCACATGATTTGTAGACCTGGATAAAGAGTTCGACCATATAAAATTCTCAGAAAACTGATGTTAGCTACAGGGAAAGATCGGTAACATACAAAATGTACAACAAAGGAGACGGAACTATAGCAATTAGAGACCGAGAATGTAGTTCTCGGATTACGATGGCTATGAGACAGAGATGTAGACTTCTGTCTACATTGTTTAATCTATACACCGAAGAAGCAATGACGGAAATAAAAGAAAATTTCAAGAGAGGGATGAAAATTCAGGGTGAAAGGATATCAACGATAAGATTCTCTGGTCACGTTTTCTACCCTCAGTGAAGATATAGAAGAATTACAGGACCTTTTGAATGGGATTAATAGACTAATAGTACAAAATGTTAATTGAGAGTCAAGCGAAGAAAAACGAAAGTAAAGGGGAGTAACAGGAATGAGATTAACGGTAAACGTACACTACTGGCCATTAAAATTGCTACACCACGAAGATGTTGTGCTACAGACGCGAAATTTAATCGACAGGAAGAAGATGCTGTGATATGCAAATGATTAGCTTTTCAGAGCATTCACACAAGGTTGGCCCCGGTGGCGACACCTACAACGTGCTGACATGAGGAAAGTTTCCAACAGATTTCTCATACACAAACAGCAGTTGACCGGCGTTACCTGGTGAAACGTTGTTGTGATGCCTCGTGTAAGGAGGAGAAATGTGTATCATCACGTTTCTGACTTTGATAAAGGTCGGGCTGGAGCCTATCGTGATTGCGGTTTAACGTATCGCGACATTGCTGCTCGCACTGGTCGAGATACAATGACTGTTAGCAGAATATGGAATCGGTGGTTTCAGAAGGGTAATACGGAACACCGTGCTGGCTGTCAACGGCTTCATATCACTGGCAGTCGAGATCACACGCATCTTATCCGCATGGCTGTAACAGATGGTACAGCCACGTCTCGATCCCTGAATCAACAGATGGGGACGTTTGAAAGACAACAATCATCTGCACTAACAGTTCGACGACGTTTGCAGCAGCATGGACTATCAGCTCGGAGACCATGGCTGCGGTTACTCGTGCCGCTGCATCACAGACAGGAGCGCATGCGATGGTGTACTCAACGACGAACCTGGGTGCACGAGTGGCAAAACGTCTTTTTTTCGGATGAATCCAGGTTCTGTTTACAGCATCATGATGGTCGCATCCGTGTTTGGCGACATCGCGGTGAACGCACATTGGAAGCGTGTATTCATTACCCGGCGTGATGGTATGGGGTGCCATTGGTTACACGTCTCGGCCACCTCTTGTTCGCATTGACGGCACTTTCAACAGTGGACGTTACATTTCAGATGTGTTACGACCCGTGGCTCTACCCTTCATTCGATCCCTACGAAACCCTACATTTCAGCAGGATAATGCACGACTGCATGTTGCAGGTCCTTTACGGGCCTTTCAGGATACAGAAAATGTTCGACTGCTGCCCTCGCCATCACATTCTCCTGATCTCTCACCAATTGAATGTTCAATGGTGGCCGTGCAACTGGCTCGTCACAATACGCCAGTCACTGCTCTTGATGAACTGTGGTATCGTGTTGAAGCTGCATGGGCAGCTGTACCTGTACACGCCATCCGAGCTCTGTTTGACTCAATGCCCAGGCGTATCAAGGCAGTTATTACGGCCAGAGGTGGTTGTTCTGGGTACTGATTTCTCAGGATCTATGTACCCAAATTGCGTGAAAATGTAATCACATCTCAGTTCTAGTATAATATATTTGTTCAATGAATACACGTTTATCATCTGAATTTCTTCTTTAATGGCCAGTAGTGTAACATCAAAATTGGTGACCACGAAGTCGATGTCGTTATGGAAATCTGTTGCTTTCGAGGCAAAATAAGACGTGGCACGACGTGGCACGCAGAGCCGGTATTACTGGTCAAAAGAAATCTACTGATATCAAACATAGTCCCCAGTTTGAGGCAGAATTTGTCTCTGGAGAACGACATTTCATGGTAGTGTATCATGAGCAGTGGGAAAAAGGGGAAAACATGAGCATCGAATCGTTTGGATGTGGGGCTGTAGACGGATGCCGAGAATTAGGTGAACCCTTAAGGAACGGAAAAATTCATCGTAGAATCACCGAAGAAGCGTGTGAAAAACACTGACAGGAAGATGGGACGTGATGATAGGACATCTGTTAAGATGTCAGGGAATAACGTCCGTGATGCTAGACAATACTGGAAAGGGGAAAATATGTAGGTGGGGGCAGATATTGCACTTTACACAACAAATTATTCAGTGCTATTCTCAGACAGAGAGGTTGAAACGGGAGCGGAATTCGTGACATGCCGTGCCGTGCCGCATGATGTTAGACTACTGATGACACATAAAAAGCTAACATTTTTGTGCAGTTGAAATTTGGTTATAAATTAAAATGTTGTTATCTCTGACAACCGCGGGACGTTTCAAGTACGACGCAAGCGCTTTGTCGGACGTAACCACAGTATCTTCAAAAACACCTCGTAACACTGTCATGGCGCATTGCCAGTCTATGCTGTTGCTCTATTCCTTCTTTGGTCTGTTCATTAGCTGTCAATTCTCTGAGGAAAGGTCTGTATATTGTCCACATAGCTATCGGCGTAATAACTCGAGCTGTTCAAATGGTTCAAATGGCTCTGAGCACTATGGGACTTAACATCTATGGCCATCAGTCCCCCATAACTTAGAACTACTTAAACCGAACTAACCTAAGGACATCACATACATCCATGGCCGAGGCAGGATTCGAACCTGCGACCGTAGCAGTCGCGCGGCTCCGGACTGAGCGCCTAGAACCGCTAGACCACCGCGGCCGGCCAACTCGAGCTGTATTAATTGTAGACCACATTCGTGTTGCTACACAGAAGAGAGTTGTTGGTGTAACTCACGTGTATTTTCAGAATTCCAACATCGATGAATGCTGCAATAGGAATGCCCTATCAGTAAAATATGGGCAGCGTGATACGTCGAATGGTCGCTGTGTAGGACATGAAGTCTGTGGCAGTGTTATGAGCAAGGGAGTGTGCATCTCCTCCTGGTGAGTAGCGCACTGGCCAGATTTGTGGCGCATTGAGATGTGACAGCTTCTCGATAGTGGACTGCACTGGAGCGTAGTGGCAGCGTCCTGGTCTTTCTGCGACATTCTGTGTCACTCTGGATCATTACTTGGAGACTAGCTAAAGACAGACTAGGGAATTACCATCACATACGTAGGCTACCATTAACACCACAACACAAACGGCTGCGGTTAGAATGGTTACCGTGATTGAGAAACATGGACAGTTGACGAATGCCATAGCATTATGTTCTGGCTTCTAGAACCTATACCGAATTAATACGTTGTTCTGTGTGGCCAATCAGGATTCAACTCTTGTTTGAAAGGATCAAAATTTATTTCTAGGGGTATCACTAGCTCTGGCGAGTTTCGGTTTTCTAGTACTGTGGGTTGTAAATGGAGAAAATGTTAGACTTGCGAGAGGTAGTTCACAAATTGAAGAGAAAGAAGGGAACAAGAATGGAGCATTACGCCTGAAATGCGCTTGTGCCCGTCGTACATAATACAAAATGATTAGAAATTTTTGTCCCTTAATAACCATAAACAACCATGAAGAGAACGTCCCCTAGATGTAAATGAGACTACTTACGTAACAGCACATTTAGTGACTGGCAGGAGCTGTCAGAGAGTCACCTAAATGGCGATCCATACTGGACGTCGCACCATGTAACTGAAAAGATGGTAAAAGGAGGATCACAACATGCTACAATGTATGTCAAGTATTGTCATTCACACACACACATACACACACACACTAACACACCTTCGCCCGAATGTGAGGTCAACATCAAGGATTCTCGTGAAGAAAGTGCTGACGTTGATGAGGGCAAGGTGACGTCCTATTCTAGCATCGGAAGTTAAACAATTTCGCCACAGTCTTCTGTTATAACTGGGAATTTCGTTGTTTTGTATGTTCTTTATTTTATGGTCTGCTTTGTTTTCATGACACTTTGCATGATGAGTTGGGTATTTTTCTGATAAATGCTTCGGCACGGAGGAGACACAAAATCTAAAAGGGAAAAATTATTTACTCTTTAAAATAATTTATACACTGTGCGCAAATGACAACATTAATAGATAAACATATTTTTTATTAAAGAACGCTTCTTTTACAGCGAAAACATCTGCTGTACAAGTGTACAGAGGAAAATAAATACAGTTGCTTGTAACATTATTTGGTACTTAGAATGAAAACAAAAACTCATACATAAACGAAAATGGTACTATCAGTGGCTTTTAAAAATGATTGATACGTTGTGGAAACAAAAGCTGGCGTGTTGTAATGTTGGGCGACACTTTTTCCTTATCTTCCACTTTCCAATGGCGTGGGAAATTTATCATACAACCTTCGTCAACAACATCAGCCACGAATCTTCCTTTGGTCATTAATGAATTGTGATTCATACTGGTGCTGTGTTTCAGCTTCTTGTATCATAGATGGTGAGCAGCATGGACAAAGTGTTAGTCACCCCCTTTGGAGCGATGAGGTGATAAAAGTCATGGTGTACCTCCTAATATCGCGTCGGACCTTCTTTTTCCCGGCATCGTGCTGCAAAACAACCTGACATGGACTCAACAAGTCGATGAATGTACCCCGCAGAAACAGTAAGACATGCTGCCTCTGTAACTGTCCACAAGTGCAAAGCGTTGCCGGTGCTGGATTTTATGCAGGAACTGACCCCTCGATTGGGTCCCAGAACTGTTCGATAGCGGTAACGTAAGGTGATCTTGGTGCCCAAGTCATTCGCTCGAACAGTCCGTAGTGTTCTTCAAACCAATCATGAACTATTGGGGCCCGGTGACGTGGCGGCATTGACTCCATAAAAATTCTTTCGTTGTTTGGGAACATGAAGTCCATGAATGGCTGCAAATGGTCTCCAAGTAGCCGAACGTAACCATTTCCATTCAACGATCGGTTCAGAAGGGATAGAGGACCCAGTTCTTTCGAGCCCACACCATTATGGAGCCACAACCAGCTTGCACAGCGCCTTGTTGTCAACTTGGGTTCACAGCTTCGTGTGCCTGCGTCACTCTCGAACTCTACCGTCAGCTCATACCAACTGAAATGGGAACTCATTTGATCAGGCCACTGTTTTCTAATGATCTAGTGTCCAATCGACATGGTCACGATGCTAGGAGAAGTGCTGCAGGCGACGTTGTGCTGTTAGCAAAGGCACTCGTGTCGGTCGTTTGCTGCCATAGCCCATTAACATCAGATTACGCCACACTGCCCTAACGGATACGTTCGTCGTCGTGTCACATTGATTTCTGCTTTTATTTCACATAGTGTTGCTTGTACGTTAGCTCTGACAACTCTTCGCAAACGCCGGTGCTCTCGGTTGTTCATTACCGGTGGTTGGACGTAATTCAAAAATGGTCCGAGCACTATGGGACTTAACATCTGTGGTCGTCAGTCCCCTAGAACTTAGAACTACTTAAGCCTAACTAACCTAAGGACATCACAAACATCCATGCCCGAGGCAGGATTCAAACCTGCGACCGAAGCAGTCCCGCGGTTCCGGACTGAGCGCCTAGAACCGCTAGACCATCGCGGCCGGCGGTCGTAATTCCTGAAATCGGCACACTCTTGACGATATGGATCTCGGAGTATTGAATTTCCTAGTAAATTCCGATGTAGAATATCCTTCGCGCCTAGTTCTTACTACCATTTCGCGTTCAGAGTCTGTTAATTCCCACCGTGCAGACATAGTCACGTCAGAAACTTTTTAACATGAATCACCTGAGTACAATTTGAAAGCTCCGCAAATGCAGTGCCCTTTCATACTTCGCATACGTGATACTACCGCCATCTGTGACTTTTGTCACTTCAGTTTACAACTTTTGGTCATGTGACCCTCCATCACCGACATAAATTATGGCAGTGAACAGGTGTGATGTGCCACTTGGATGCAAGGAACCAGCGCAGTAAAGATGGATCGATATGGAAACGTGACAGGATGACAAAAAAGAAGCTACCGTTCTTGGAAGTTTCCATGGCTACGACGTAAGTGACGTTGCTCTATTTTTTGTTGTTAATCGTGTCTACGTGGGTTGGTGTCCTACTCTCAGTTAAACAGCACTAAGAGTAGCGGTTGTAAAAAGTACCTAATTGTCAGGGGCAGGATGTGAATTTCACCTCTTGTCAATGACATTCTGTTTGAAATCCGACAGTAATTGAAACTGTCCGTGAACGCAGGACCATCTCACCATTTTACGAAAGAACCCTGTGAAGCGAGCTGCATGCAATGATCATTTGGAGGTCCTGCCTTGCAAGAGGTAATTGCTCACAGTGGTACTTGAAGCTGTACCCCTTCAATGGGCAAACGAAACAGGTACTGGCCAGTGGCTGATGGAGGGCTGTAGTGTGACCGTATGAGACGCAGTTTTGCCTCTTCTCAAATGACGCAACGCGTCGAGTGGACTGACAGCCCAAAGAGGCGTTTCCCATCGTTGTGTGGGTGGCGTAGCTCAGGCAGGAGGTGGTTTTTGGGACGTTTGGAGTGAGTTTTTCGTGCGACAACATGGGCCTACGCATTCGAGTTGCTGCGAACCTGAAGCAGGAGGTCCATTTAACACCATTTGTGACGAGTTGTGGTTCATTGTTCTACGCCTGCTGTGCCCACTTGAAAGGTAACAAATGTCGTGTTAATTAGGCTACTCCTAGTTTGAAGAGCACTCAGACATTCTGTCGCGCCTCTTATGTTGACCCCATACTTGGAGTATTTGGAAGAGAGAGTTAATGGCAGCAATCAGTATCATGGCAACATCAAACCTTTAGGAGATTTAAACGTCAGTCAGTGGTTTCAGATAGATACAGCTCACCTGAAGAAACCTGTGAATTTCCTTCGTCGTCGAAATGAGGCCGTTGTCATTGCTAGTGGCAGCGTAATACGGTAGGGTCATCATGCCTCCTGACGGTGATTTATTTTAGTCTGGAGAGCCTATCTCATAAACTTTTAGCTCTGCTAATTCCTTCTATATTTAGTTGGCAATCGAGGACTGCAGGTCCTGTCTTTTAGCCATTTGGAACTGAAAAGGGTCCTTTGCTGTTGTTTGGTTAGTCTGCACGTTTTTAGCCTCTAGTAAGGGTCTGCCTGCCAAGACGCTCTAGCTCATTAAGCGTTACCCAGGTTGCTCGGCCAGTGATTTACTGCGGACGCCAGCCAGATTTACACCCCACTAAAGTTATTCAGAGATACCTGACACAACTTGTTAGAAGTAACGACAAACTAAGAGATCTCTGGAACAAGAAATGCCAACACATCGGAAATTATCAAGACTGGAACCGGTCCGAGAAAACTAACTGATTCTGTGGGTATCAAACTTGACAGAAAACTGTTGGTCAAGTTAAACAGAATCCACTTTGCATGTGGTCTGCGCTTTGAGTCACTCTACAGATGAGGTATTGTGGAGTCTCCGAATTGTGACTGTGGTGCGCTGAAACAATCTATCAGACATATAAGAAAAGAGTGCGTCCTTACATGCTATAAGGGCACGTGGAATAGTTTTATGCCACAACGGTGGAATCAGTTAGAAACCAAGATATGAATATTCAGACGCTTTATTTTTGTTTCATGCACTGACGTTCATTACCTGTTATAAATGTACTGCAATGTGTGTGCCATACGAGTGACGATAACGATGATGATGATCTCATAAACTCATTCTCACCATTCAGTATTGGGCTAAGTGAAACTATTGAGACTATTTGTCGCTCGTTCCACTTTCGAATAGTGCGTGAGAAAAATTAACATATAAATCTGTCCCTAGTAGCTCTGATCTCTCCTATTTTATTATGGTGGGTTTTTCTCCTTATGTATACGGATGTCAACAAAACTTTTTCGTATCGAGAGGACAAAGTTAGTAATAGTAATTTAATGATAATATCTCGCCGTGACGAGAAACGCCTCTGTTTAATCAATTGCCAACCCAACTAGCCTGTCATATCCGCAACCCTGTCTCCCATACGTCACCACAATACAAACCGAGATGCCCTTCTCTGAACTTTTTTAACATGCGCCGACTGGATTATCTAATAAGGACCTGTTGCATCAGTAAACCAGAACACGACAGACAAGCGTTCTGCTGTCACTCTCTTCAATCTATTGCATCGTATACGTGTTAGCACACTATAACGCATTTCCACTATAGCCGACATATTCATCAGGAGACTATCAGCAGCTGTACTAATATTTCAAGAAATTTTTATGTATCTTTTTCTCACTCCTGGTTCTACAATTTATTACAGCATGACTAGTTTTTATTTCCATGGATCACTTTATAATTTTACTACTTTATGTAGTTCATGTTCTACACTTCTGTTGCTATACACTCCTAATATTTATACAATTTTATATTATTTTAATTTTTATTTTAATATTAATAAATATCGTTATTTCACTTCTTCATTGTAACGGTATATCTTTGCATACTATACTTTTAGAATTTTAGAGAAATACTCTCGGTTTTTACACAGATTACTATAAAGTTTTACCGAATATAAATCTATTATTCTTAATGCATCCCTTTCACTCCTTCTCTCTGCCTTATTCCTGCTCTCTCCGTCCCCAACCATATCGCTATTCATAGATCACCGTTGCATGCCACAGTAATCTGACGCGTAATCCCGATACAGGCAAGATAAATTGCTGACACAACTACACAGTTCATTGAACAGACATGTTCAGTACCTTTCTCCTTTCTGTAAAACAGTGGACAGTACATGTTACAGCCAGACGAAATTGCAATCGTCCTGCCGTAACGTGGATTCTTTGACTGCTCTAGGAGATGAACGAATGATAAAAACCTTTATTTAACTTGATACAGTCCTTTGTCACAGGAGTGCTTGATAATTAACAACTGTCATTGGCCATTAAAACAACACTTGAACCACTAATTACCAATCGCTTCTCTTGAAGTACATTGTCCAACATTTACATTTCCGTCTGAGACTTCAGTAATTTTTTGGTGCTACTTGATGCTTTTGACTGCTTGAGCTGAGGTCACTAACTGGGGCGGAACGTTTCTGTTCTTGGCTCCATTGCAAAGTGACCTCCGTGCAAGGACGCTGCGGTGCAGGGAGAGAGGCGTGCTCTTCTTCAGCCTCTCCTATCCGTCATTGCGAATTGCAGTGAGACGTGGGAAATGGTGTGGTGTCGATATATGCAGCCAATTTTGGTATGGCTCCGTGATCTTGACTATATCACAGTACATATTTAGTTTTAGGTTGTTTTTACACTGAAGAACCAAAGAAACTGGTGCACCTGGCCAACATCGTGTTGGGCCCCCGCGAGCACGCTGAAGTGCCGCAACAAGATGTCGCATGGACTCGAGAAAGTTCTAAGTAAGGTAGTGCGGGAGGCAACTGACACCATGAATCCTGCAGTACGGGGGGGGGGGGGGGGGTAGAGACCTCTTCTGAACAGCACGTTGCAAGGCATACCAGACGTGCTCAATAATGAAACTTCGTGGCAGATTATACGACAAAAAATGCTCAATAATGTTAACGTCTCGAGGAGTTTGGTAGCCAGCGGAAGTGTTTAAACTAGGGAAGAGTGTTCCTGGAGCCACTCTCTAGCAATTAAGGACTTGTGGGGTGTCGATTGTCCTACTGGAATTACCCAAGTCCGTCGGAATGTACAATGGATATGAATGGATCAGACAGGATGCTTCCGTACATGTTGAAACATCCCCTTAGAAAAATTAAGAAAGACTGTGTTGGTAAACCTCTTACATTATTTGATTTTCAAATAGCTGAGAAAAACTGAACGTACTCAGACATTTCTCTCCTTACTTATTCTGATCAACAGTAAACCGACACACAATATATTTTTTAACGCTATGCAATTTGACTTTCAATAATCCCTACAAAAGAATGGCCTTGACTAACAATAACCTATACCTTTCATGAATCACTTACCTCACAAAAACCTTCGTTACCCGAACTACTGCAATACAGCGAGCGCCAATACTGCTGGTTAAATAAAAGATTCGAACTACTGAAGGCACTAACTACTGATAGGCATAGTTAGCAAATGAAAGATTTTGATAGAGAACAAACAATGTATTTACCTTAATGATGTTCAAAAGTCATCATATACATATATACATATATAAGTTCATGATATCCAGTATTACAAATTTACCCCCTTTCTGATGGACACGCGTCCAGATCGTCCGCTCTCAAAATTCTGCCATTTCTCTCCCTGCATCCACCACTGCTGGCGGCTCACCTCCAACTGCACAACGCTAAGCGCTGTTCACATCCAGCTGCCCAACACTACAATAGCAAAAATTCCAACAAAGCAAATCAGCCACAGACCACACAGCACAGTCAGTGATTTTCATACAGAGCGCTACGTGGCGTTACCAACATAAAAACCTAAACAGCGTACTTACAGTGTCACCTGTCAGAGTAGTGTCTAGACGTAACAGGGGTCCCATATCACTCCAACTGCACACGCCCCATACCATTACAGAGCCTCCACAAGCTTGAAGAGTCCCATGCAGACATGGATTCATGAGGTTATCTCCGTACCCGTACACGTGCATCCGCTCGATACAATTTGAAACGAGACTCGTCCGACCAGGCATTTACAATAACAAAGATACCAATGCACACACTTATTGATACAATGTTGGTCAAAAGATAAAATTTTCTCACAGTCCATAAAGACAGTCCAGATCATCCATCACAGTAAATCTCAAAGTCTGAGCAGTAAAAGAAAATGCATACACAAGTAGTGGATTTCCATTCAGTCTTGAAGAAGTAGTGTTGTCCGTCCAATGGAAAGACAATGCTGACTCTTGATATGCAGACAGGTAATGGCCCACAACAGAGCAAACCCACCGCAGAGTGAGTCGAAGTTTTGAAGAATATTGGTAGGTGGGTCATCACAGAGCAGACCCACTGCAGTCCTGGTAGAGATTATGGTATTGGTGGGCTACCAGAGGTGCAGACCCACGGCAGTCCTTGTAGAAATAATGGTATTGGCGGGCCATCAAAGATGCAGACCCACTGTAATCCTTGTAGAGACGGCCAGCAGCCATCTGTTGTGACTGTGCAGGTGCACAATCACCATCGCAGAGTCTTTCAGACAATATCGCAAGTCCATAAACCACCACTTGTGCACTCACAAAGTTTTTGGAATTGTCCTTAGAACCAGCAATGCTGTTAACCAGTCCCTTGTTGAATTATCAACATACATGCAAGCACTAACAGTCCTCTTTTTTTCATATATTGTGCATATACTATGACCAACAGAAACGTGGGCAGTGAAATGTAACTTAATTTGAAGAACTGGTGTCTATACAATTATAAATTTACAACATAAGAATACAATTGCAAAGGTACAAAATACATCATTAAAGAACGTAACAATACATATAACATTTGTGGTAATATGGGCTTTACAAAAGAATCGAAATAACATATACATCAGTGTTACAGAAGGTCAGAATAACTTTCGAAACATCAACTTCACACATGAGCATTAAAACAAAACAGAATAAATAATGTCTAAACATCTTTACAAAGTAGACAACATATTATAAATGCAAATTATATTTGAGGATAACAGTATTCCTCATCATAGTGAATGTAGCTGAGTATTAGAAAAATTATATTACATAAGTCTTATCAGATAAACACATAAAGACAGGAAGAACACAAATACACAAGGTACACAGACACATAGTAGAATAACACAATAGGACAGGGCAGGATTTGTTTTCAGTGTGACATTTGGCACTGCAGTCCAACCCGAAACTTCATTTCATAGATGTTTCCTGTTATTTCACTTTTTTTATACCTTGTCGATGCATTTCTTCCAATTCATCACAACTCATTCTTTTATATAGCCTATCCCCTCTTAAGCTAACTTAAATCTACTGAGCTCAGATGCTAAACTAAGGGATGAGGCAATGCAGCAGCACAAAACAATTAACACAAACAACAATGACAAAAAATGCAAATTGGCAAAGCAAGCAACAATAAATATAAATTAGCAAACCAAATGCAACATTATGACTAATATGAGCCAATGTGCAGCAAAAGGAAAATAAATCAGTAATAAAACTGGCTTAATACAGTGTAAAATTCAGTAGAACTATACCTGGCAAACAACAGCAACAAATGCAATAACTTATTTCTAAACATGACAACCCCAGAAGCATAAAAGATAGCACACTAAAGTCAACAATGCAGATGAGGGAAACGTCTAATACCTATGTCAGATCTTAACACTAGAGTGATGCATCACCTTGATTTACTCTATGAAACAAGTTACCCAGTTATTGACGAAAATTATGTATGCTTTTCCTGTGAAGGAAAATGTCTACTTGTGTTCCTTTTTTTTAAAAAAAGTAGATCATAAAATTATTCTTTACTGGGTCTGTAGACAGAAAACATTTACATTAGTACATCTATTAAATTATATATTAACCAATGCTGCATTGCAGCTAGAAACTAGATATTAAACAGATTAGGCAAATATGTACAAAGGAAGGCATGAAACATCATTCACTAGCTATATGGCATTTCATAAGGCAGTAAAAAAATCTGTCATTTAGAAAGACAGTAGTCATAATCAGGTGTATAGACATAAATTATTTCTCGTCATTCCATTACGCATTTCAGTAAATATCAAAAATTGAGAGCTCCACAATGTAATCATATGATTTCAAGTTTGAGCGTGTCGTATTTGTGATGCTTTCTACAAAGAAATGTCAATTGCGAGGATAATGGCCTCTTTTTTCCTCCACCTAATGGCTTTATTTTTCAGGCGACTATCGCTAAGCTGGGCACCCACAACGCATTACATCATTACTTACCTTTCTTGCCGAAATTTACAACAGAAGTTTCCACTACAATGACAGTTTTATACAAAGAAAATTTCACAAGTCGAGAAATTACAGTAGAAATGTGTAGAAACAAAATCCTATAAATATAACAGTGTCCAAAAAATATTAGTCATTATGATACATTCACGCATTTACACACATTTCATAACTCTTAAAGTACGATTCTTGGTTTCCAACATCCTTTTTCACAAATCAGAGTCCCTAACCACTGCTCATTATTCCTTACCTTATTACACATATACATATTCATCGACACTTCTTCAATATTTCATCATAATAAATACATAGCATAATCAAATTCCTGAGATATGGTAGCATTAGCTTATTGATCATAAACACACCTCAACAGCATAATACACATCGTCATCGTAATAATAACATCATAAAACCTCAGCCAAATCTCAAAATCGTCGTAGCTTCCTCCAATAATTTCAAAACCTAAAAATACTCTCTGCTCATTTCAATAGTGTCATCTACCTCAAAAGTACTTTAAAAATCATGATCCCATACCAAATACATCATTCAAAGCTCTCATAGATTCACAATGGTTCCGAAAAATATATGAACAGTTCACGAAGTACATACAAAATACAATTTCCTAAGTGTGAAGTTATCCAATTGTGTAATTACGTAAACATCTGTCGCTGATGTAGTAAAATAAATGTTTGTCTCTCTCAGTTAAATGATCAGATAGCTGTGTAATTTATGTGTTAGAGAAATATGGTACCGATGTGTAAAGTTATATAAGCAAATACCATATAAGCTAGGGCTCCTTGTGCTTGCCACACGCTTGGTACACAAAGTAAACGTGTACCCCCCTGGGGATTAATGTAATTATACCATCAGGTGTTACAGATTACAGCAATGGAATGAAATGTATCATGGAAAACTTTCATTGTAATTCAAAAATCTTTAAAAATAAGTGTTTTAAGTAAAAAATTAATCGCTCAAATACGCGTATTGTAGCGCTAAACTGTGCGTCTTGTTGTAAGATAATCTCTGTCATTATTTAAGGGTAAAAAAATGTGCCAAGTGTCGTAATTATCGTCGCCCATAAACAATGTTCTGTAGAAGTCAATGTACTTACCTCGTAATAAACAAAAGTGAAATACTTTGCCTATAGATATCTTAGCTATTACCTACAGTACCGTGATTAAGAAAGTACTACACTGTAACATATTGTTGTGCTACGAAAAAGTCTGTGTCATTGTAGCTATGCCACAAATTTACTACTAAAACATGTTTTACTTTCCAGAAGAATTCAGAAAAACTGTGCAGATATAAAACAGATACAGCACAAAAGCAACAATGTAAATTGTGTCACACATTAGTAGAGTCGTGATATAATCGTGTATCTGTCAAAGAAACCAAATACTAAGTCATCTTTAATCTCACAGAAAGTACTTCAAATAAAATATGTCTTTTCAAGTAAACCAAAATGTTGCATTAAAATCTCATTAGCAGTATATGTTCTAAGTATGTAACCCTTATAGTTGTTACTTAATCGTGCAACTAACAAGCAGGAATGTACACACAACAGCACTGTGTCGTCTGTTCACTATAACAATGCATTTGTAATTACTTGTCTACATAAGTTCCATAGGTTCTTAACCGGATAGTTAACTTTAGAACATAGTTGCGTGTTAACAGTTTCTAAGTGTGACAAAGAGTACTTGTAACGTGAAGTGAAAATTTTTATAGCAAAGACTAAATTAGAAAACAAATTATCTCTCAATAAACGGCTTTACAAGTGAAATGTGGTACAATCATTTACCCTTTCTAGTATGCAGAGTTTCAACTTGAACGCAACATACGTCGGTAAAGAATACTGAAATTTTTCTGAAGGTTAACGTCTATGTTATTTTTCTCTGAGGCAGCCGGCGCACGTGGCTGCCTGTGGTGCGAGTCATTGTCTATTTCTTTGTTGGCGCGTATCGTTATTGGGATTTGAAGATCTAACTTCTATAAATTCACCTTGCCGAGAGGGCCCCGCCCTGTTTGGCTCCCGCCAGTTCTGATGAAATTCAGGTCTGTCGTTACGATTATATCGTCTGTCATCATGTCGGTGGATTCCATTGTTTCTTTCTTGTCGGTCACATGGTGGAGAATTTCCCCCTGAATCCTAACTGCGTGCTGAACTGTTGCGTCTGAAGTTATACTCCCTTGATAATAATTATTTTGGTTCCCATATTGTCTGTTTCTCTGATTGTCTCTGTGATAGCCATTACCGCAGAGAGGTGATCTTTCCCTGTAATTATTATTACTCTGCCAATGGTTGTCATACGGGTGGCGTCTGTTTTGGTCACAATTTACATTGTAAGAATAGCCTTGTCGTGTCCAATTATTATTTCTGTCATTGCGGAATTGTGACAGATGTGACCTGTAATTGTTGTGCTCCTGTTTTCGAGTTCAGCGATTGTCAGTGTCAATTTCCAATTCTTGTAAGAGTCCCTGAAAAGCTTCAATGTCGTCTTCGCAACGTCCTGCGAAAATAATATGTCGTAAATGTTCAGGCAATTTGATTAAGCAAATGCGGATGAGTTCTGAGGGGTTGTATGGGTTTGAAAGATACTGATTCTTATGTAACATGTCTTCGAAATATTTGACAAGACTAGAAAATTCCTACTGTTCGAATAGTTTCATCATTATGATGCTATGTTTTACTCGGTCTTGTGTAGCTTGAGGCCAATATGCTGAGAGGAAGGCGTGATAAAATTCGCCTTCACTGTGACAATCGTGAATGACCGATCGCATTCTTACAGCTGGATCATTCTCTAAGTAGCCGCACATAAATTCTAACCTGTGCTCCAATGAGCAAATCAATGAGAGAAGTGATGAAGCCATGCTTGTGGATGAATGTCGTTGCCAGAATTCTTAAATGCTTTGAATTTACGAGTAGTAATGAATAACTTATAGTCAAAATCATCATGTCGGCGAGTCGCATATCGGTCACTGTTACTTCGTTTCAGCGGTTCAATCTCAAAATACAGTCCGCCTCGCCAATTTCTTTCATAATTTCCGAAATGCCCTGTGATATTATTTTGTGGCTTTTCCGTATTTCTAAGTCCCTCTTCCCGTGTTGGAGCGCGAGTCTCCTCTGAAATATGTAATTCTTGTATTATTTGTGCCAACTGATCTTGAACTTCCCGGATTTCTCTATTGTGATGCGTATTAATTTGATTCTGATTTTGTTTGAATTTCCTAATTTGTTCGTATTCTTCTGTGTCATTGAAGGCTAAGGGTCTTGTGTCATTCAGATCATCATCTACCTTTGTAGATAAGTTAGTGAACTGATCCGAAAGTTCGTCTACTTTCTGCGATAGTGAACTGATTTCCTCAGAGTGTTTTTCTGAACCAACTTTCAGAGTGTCCATTTGTGTTGAAATCGTATCTACTGTGTCCTTTAAGTTTTCCTGAGTTTTTGCAAGTTGTATAACCGAATCGGTAGATGCAACTGAGTCAATTTTAACTCGCAAGGTGTCGTGATTTTCATGAACAATAGTTTGCAGTTCTTTTATGGCTGCTTCGTGATTCTGTAATGCATTTTCATGACGCGAAAAAATGGGTCGGAAATGCTCACAAATTTGTGTTTTTACGTCATTACAGACTTTTGACATTTCGATTCGATTTTAAGTAACTCAGCAGTTAAACCCTCATATGTTTGTTCAAGCGTGGTGTCTAACTTTCAAAGCTGTTGCTGTGACTGTTTTTGATTTTGTTCCATTGCGTCTAACTATTGAAGATTTTGTCCCATTGTGTCTAACTTTTGAAGCTTTCGTCCCATTTGTTGTATTAATTGTAATAACAACGCACTGGTGTCTGAAACATGTTCCTCAGTGCTATTCGGCAGTGCATTTGAACCGGCAATATTCGCATTTTCAAAAGCAGAAAATGTGTCTTGACTTATTTGAGAAAATGGTGAGGACGCAAAACCTGAATCTACAGTATTTGCAATATTGTATCCCGTCATTTCGGATTCCTGAGGCGAACTGTTGCAGACCGAGCGACCGATAATGCTTCCCCGTTCACTAATTGTTTCACTGTCTACACCATTATTTGGAGCCCGCTCCATTTCCCTATGCACAATTACCAAATTACTAGTTTGAACATTACTTAATTCATTACACGGTGGCGCTAACACACGGCTTTCGTCTTCACTGTCATTTCTCAGTTTACTTTGGACCCTAGTATTACGTTTTTCACACGCCATTATTGTCACAATATTTCACACGACAACACAGAAAAGCACAATTTTAAGAGCAAAATAAGAAAACACATTAACATAGCATTGAAAACAATATCTCGTTAATTGCAAGCGCAGCTGCGAAATACTTGGTGCAAATCTACATGCATGCCACAACTGTTTTACTGTACAACAATGAAAAACTACAAGTACAAAGGGAATTCTCTCTATAATTACGCACTAGCAATAAACAATAGCTACTCTAATTACAGAAACTACAAGAAAAAATGAGAAGATTCCAGTGAGGTATCCTCGGCTAAGGGTCGACATATGAAACGTCCCCTTAGAAAAAAAATTAATGAATTACTGTGCTGGTAAACCCCTTACGTTATTTGATTTTCAAACAGCTGAGCGAAACTGAACGTACTCAGACATTTCTCTCTTTACTTATTCTGATCATCACTAAACTGACACACAATATTTTTAGCGCAACGCAATCTGACTTTTAATAATCCCTACAAAAGAATGGCCCTGACTAACAATAACCTATGCTTTTCATGAATCAATTACCGCACAAAAATCTTCATTACTCGAACTACTGCAATACAGCGAGCGCCAATACTGCCAGCTAAATAAAAGATTCTAACTACTGAGGTCACTAACTACTGACAGGCACAGTTAGCAAATGAAAGATTTTGATAAAGATCAAACAATATATATACCTTAATAGTGTTCAAAAATCATAATATATATATATATATATCAGTTCGTAACACCCAGTCTTACAAATTTACTGTCTCTGATGTACACATGTCCAGATCATCCGCTCTCAAAACTCCGCCATCTCTCTCCCCACATCCACCATTGCTGGCAGCTCACCTCCAACTGCGCAACGCTACGCGCTGTTAACAGCCAAACTGCCCAACACTGCAATAGCGAACAACAATGCAAACCAACCACAGACTGCACACAGCACAGCCAGTGATTTTCATACAGAGCGCTACGTGGCGTTACCAATATAAAAACCTAAACAGCCTACTTACAACCTCTCTTATCTTATCTTTGTGGTCTTTCTGCGAAATATAATTTGGCGGCAGTAAAATTGTACAGCAGTCAGCCTCAAATGCTGGTTCTCTAAATTTCCTCAGTAGCGATTCACGAAAAGAACGCCTCCTTTCCTCCAGAGACTCCCACCCGAGTTCCTGAAGCATTTCCGTAACACTCGCATGATGATCAAACCTACCAGTAACAAATCTAGCAGCCCGCCTCTGAATTGCTCCGAGCTGATAGGGATCCCAAACGCTCGAGCAGTACTCAAGAATAGGTCGTATTAGTGTTTTATAAGCGGTCTCCTTTGCAGATGAACCACATCTGCCCAAAATTCTACCAATGGACCGAAGACGACTATCCACCTTCCCCACAACTGCAATTACATGCTTGTCCCACTTCATATCACTCTGAAATGTTACGCTCAAATATTTAATCGATGTGACTGTGTCAAGCGCTACACTACTAATGGAGTATTCAAACATTACAGGATTCTTTTCCCTATTCATCTGCATTAATTTACATTTATCTATATTTAGAGTTAGCTGCGATTCTTTACACCAATCACAAATCCTGTCCGAGTCATCTTGTATCCTCCTACAGTCACTCAACGACGACACCTTCCCGAACACCACAGCATCATTAGCAAACAGCCGCACATTGCTATCCACCCTATCCAAAAGATCATTTATGTAGATAGAAAACAAGAGCGGACCTTCCACACCTCCCTGGAGCACTCCAGATGATACCCTCACCTCCGATAAACACTCACCATCGAGGACAACGTACTGGGTTCTATTACTTAAGAAGTCTTTGAGCCACTCACATATTTGGGAACCAATCCCATATGCTCGTACCTTAGTTAGGAGTCTACAGTGGGGCGCCGAGTCAAACGCTTTCCGGAAGTCAAGGAATATGGCATCCGTCTGATACCCTTCATCCATGGTTCGCAAGATATCATGTGAAAGCAGGACGAGTTGCGTTTCGCAGGAGCGATGCTTTCTAAAGCCGTGCTGATGCATGGACAGCAACTTCTCTGACTCAAGGAAATTCCTTATATTCTAACTAAGAATATGTTCGAGAATCCCGCAAGAAACCTATGTTAAGGATATTGGTCTGCAATTTTGAGGATCCGTCCTTCTACCCTTCTTACATGCAGGTGTCACCTACGCTTTTTTCCAGTCGCTCGGGACTTTACGTTGGGCAAGAGATTCGCGGTAAATGCAAGCTAAGTAAGGAGCCAATGCAGTAGAGTACTCTGTGTAAAATCGAATTGGAATCCTATCAGGACCTGACGATTTATTTATTTTCAACCCATTTAGCTGCTTCACAAGCCCAGGGATGTCTATCACTATGTCCTCCATACGGGAATCTGTACGAGACTCAAACGGCGGTATGTTTGTACGGTCCTCCTGCGTGAAAGGTTTCTCAAATGCTAAATTTAAAATTTCAGCTTTCGTTTTGCTGTCTTCCGTTGCCAGGTCAGACTGATCAGTGAGTGACTAGATGGAAGCCTTCGACCCGCTTACCGATTTTACGTAAGACCAGAATTTCCTTGGGTTTTCAGCAAGATCTTTTGCTAAGGTATGACGGTGGTAGTGGTTGAATGGTTCGCGCATCGCTCTTTTTACAGCACTGTTCGTGGCTACCAGATCTAAAATATTTCCATTACGCGTTGGCTGTCGAGTTAGCTGCTCATGATAGTTTTCGGATAATGTGTTGAAAAGCAATTCACACGTCAGCTTGTCTGTACCACCTGTAATGAATATACAGGCATCCCAGTTTATACTCGGGAAGGTTGAAGTCGCCTCCGACTAATATAGCATGATCCGGGTACTTCTGTGATACAGAATGTAGACACCCTTTGAATGATTCTAGAATTGTCATGGTGGAACCTGGTGGGCGGTAATAACACCCCACAACTAACTTTATTTCCCCTAGCCCTGTTAAACGTGTCCAGATAAGTTCACAATCACACTCTACTTCGACCTCAGTAGACAATATTTTTGTCAACTGCAATGAAGGCACCACCTCCATCTTAAATCCCTTGTCAATAGCACTCAACACTTCATGTGAATAAAGATCAAGTTGTGTTTAACAGGAACGATGTTTTCTAAACCCTTGTTGACTGTGTGTCAATAGACCGTTTTCTTGGAGGTAATTCATAGTGTTCAAACACAATATATATTCCAAAATCCTGCTGCATATCAACGTTAACGATATGTCCCTGTAATTTAGTGGATTACTCCTACTACCTCTTGAATATTGGTGTGACCTGTGCAACTTTTCAGTCTTTGGTTATGGACCTTTCGTCGACATACCTTCTTTTTACGGTGAAGTTCGGTTTCCTTGGCGGCCACTGTGAATCCACCTAAACGCTGAAGGTTGCAAAAATGTCTTTGGTAATGTGGCTGTAAGATAAATTTTCAGAGTCCGAAGTAAGCCGCGATAGACAGTTATTACCCTGTAAAGGAAACAGTTTGGACGCGTGTGCTGTCAGCAGACCACGCCGCATCGCGTCCCTCATGTCAGTCAGAGCGGCCGCTGCCACGGTTGCTGGCGTCGTCGCCGCGGCACTTCCCTGTAATAGAATGACCGGAGCGGGTAACGTGGTCGGGGTTGTAGGGTGTGGCTGGGTGGAAGAAGGTGGCTGTTTTTGGCAATCTTCTTCTTTATTGTTGGTTCTTCCAATACATATTCCGGTAGCTCAGCCCCACCGCTCGTGTCATAGAGAGACGTGCTGATGTACGCAGCCCAGGGACCGCGACGCCGCGCTCAGTCAGCGGCTGCGCACACGGTAGGAGGTTAGCGGCCCAGCTCGCCCCTGCAGACGCGGCGGCTCGTGACGACGCCGGGAGTCGCCAACGCAGCAGCGGGCAACGCCCCCCGCCGGGCAGCCCACGGAGACAGCGTCACTGACGACGACGTGACAGCGACCGAACGCCTAATCGGTCGAACCGAATGCCGACGCCCACCTCTGATGCCCTTAAATAGTACAGACCGCTGCTGAATCCGCCAGTTACGCAGCAGCGTGTTTATTAGAAGGTTCTGAATGACTTGGCTAACGCAACCGCACCACATCGAAAGGGTGCAAAAAATGGCAGCTCGTTTTGTATTATCGCGTAATAGGGGACAGTGTGTGGCAGATATGATACGCGAGATGGGATGGAAGTCATTAAAGCAAAGACGTTTTTCGTCACGGCGAGATCTCTTTACGAAATTTCAATCACCAACTTTCTCTTCCGAATGCGACAATATTTTTTTGAGCCCAACCTACATAGGTAGGAATGATCATCGAAATAAAATAAGAGAAATCAGAGCTCGAACAGAAAGGTTTAGGTGTTCGTTTTTCCTGCGCGCTGTTCGGGAGTGGAATGGTAGGGTGATAGTATGATTGTGGTTCGATGAACCCTCTGTCAAGCACTTAAATGTGAATTGCAGAGTAATTATGTAGATGTAGATGTAGACACGCGGCCCGCGCCTGCATAATTCTGCAAATGCTGCGTTGTGATGGCTGCCGCGTACATACACACATACCGAAGCTCGTTGCAAAACTGTGTCACCCGCAAAACGCGCTGGCCGGCCTTCGTCCGCCGTTTGCCGTGAGGCTGGCGCATCGCGCACTGAAACACTCTAAATCACAATTTCGCACTGTATTTCCTAAAAATAACCCCTTGTCCTCTGCAATTCCTCCCTCGTACAAAAAGAATTCGTCCCCAAATTCAACCAAAAAGTCAAAACAAGTACACTTCACTTCATAAACTCCACAAAATGCGGTTGATTCACTATTTACACTGTGTTCGTTCACTTCTATCCTCAGTCTAATCTTTGTCCATAGACATTACTCACAAGGGAACCTCCCCATCGCACCCTCCTCAGATTTAGTTATAAGTTGGCACAGTGGATAGGCCTTGAAAAACTGAACACAGATCAATCGAGAAAGCAGGAAGAAGTTGTGTGGAACTATGAAAAATAAGCAATATATACAAACTGAGTAGTCCATGTGCAAGATAGGCAACATCAAGGACAACGTCAGCTCAGCACTGCCGTGGTCCCGTGGTTAGCGTGAGCAGCTGCGGAGCGAGAGTTCCATGATGGAAGTCTTCCCTCGAATGAAAAGATTAATTTCTTATTTTCAGTTTATGTCACAAACTCTTATGTTTTAGTCACTTTTTTGGGAGTGATTATCACATCCACAAGAAAACCTAAACAGGGCAAGGTAGAGGAATCTTTTTACCCATTCGCCTAGTGTGCAAGTTAGGTGGGTCGACAACATACTCCTGTCATGTGACGCACATGCCGTCACCTGTGTCGTATAGAATATATCAGACGTGTTTTCCTGTGGAGGAATCGGTTCACCTATGACCTTGCGATCAAATGTTTTCGGTTCCCATTGGAGAGGCACGTCCTTTCGTCTACTAATTGCACGGTTTTGCGGTGCGGTCGCAAAACACAGACACTAAACGTATTACAGTGAACAGAGACGTCAGTGAACGAAAGGACAGATCATAACTTAGCGAAAACAAAGAGAATAAATTTATTCAGTCGAGGGAAGACTTGGACCAAGGACCTCTCGTTCCGCTGCTGGTCTCGCTAACCACGGGACCACGGCACTGCTGAGCTCACACTATCATTGATGTTGCCTATGTTGCGCATGGACTACTCAGTTTGAATATTTTGCTTATTTTTCCATAGTTCCACACAACTTCTTCCTGTTTTCTCGCTTGACCTGTGTTCAGTTTTTCAAGCCCTATCCACTGTGCCAACTTATAACTAAATCTGAGGGGGGTGCGATGGGGAGGTTCCCTTGTCAGTGTTCTGCTGCAGTGCCTCACAGCTGGTTCCCTTGACAGCCACTGTGATTCCACGTAAACGCTGCAGGTTGCAACAATGTGTTTGGTAATGTCGCTGTAAGATAAATTTTCAGAGTCCGAAGTAAGCGGCGATGGACAGTTATTACCCTGTAAAGGAAACGGTTGGGACGCGTGCGCTGTCAGCAGACCGCGCCGCATCGCGTCCGTCACGTCAGTCAGAGCGGCGGCGGCCGCGGTGGCTGGCGCCGTCCACCGAGGCGCCTCCTGCTGGCCTCGGGCCGCACACACAACGTACGGCCGCGGCCGCAGTTAATGCGTCGCCGCGGACAGCCGGGCCTGCACCGCTGCAGCGGCGGCCGAATCGACGGCGGCGATTCCCGCGCTGGCAGCTCTTCTCCAAAAACAGCACCAAAATAAAAGAACACAGAAAGAGAATAGGCCTGCTTCCAGAGACTCGGAGATTCCGAGCGGGGCCGCGCGCTCGATGTTTTATTCAGCAGCGGGGCGGACCGGCCGGATATTAACAGCGTATCAGCGCCGACAATATAGGACAACGGCGGACGCCGCCAACATTTATCTCGCCGCAGTGGTCATAATGGCGGACTAAGTGGGCCACTGCATATCTTCACGCCGAAACCGGCCGGCGTCCGGCGCGGCGAGGCTGACGTTAGAATGGCCGCCGAAAAGAAAGGACTCAAAAGGACCCGAGCCGGGAGCCGGCCAGGGGGTGGCGGCGGCGGCAGCGGCAGCAGACGGACGCAGTCGCGGCGGCGCGCTCCCGCGAGGGACGTTTGTATGGCGGCGTCCGCGCGCCGGCCACAAATATTGTCAGCGGCGGGAAGAAAGAGCCGGCCGCCCGAGAAAGAGAAATATAAATGGGCGGAAAAAAATAAATAAAGAAAGAGAGAGAGACGAGAGGAGCCTTAATTGTCCCGCGAGGGACACGGCCCGCGGAACCTGTTCTCCTATGAGGTGGGGCGGACGAGTGCAGGCAGGCTGATGCCGCGACCGAAACTCAGCCGGAAGTTCCAGTCCGCCGGTGGACTCTTCCGAAACGCACTCTCGAACGAAATCCCACGAGGAGCTGACACTATGGAGGAGCCTGGAAACGTCATTAGCTCTTCAATAGAATCAACTTTCTGAAAATGATGTAGCAATTATTATTCTTTTCATTAATTATTCGCTGCATTCAGCCATGTGCTGCAACAACACGTTTCGAGAGACTACACAGAGTTGGCAAAAGTCGTGAGGTACCTCCTAATAACGTGTCGGACCACCTTTTGCCCGCCGTACAGCAGCAGCTCGACGTAGCGTGCACTCAGAAAGGGGTTGAAAGTCCCTTGCAGGAATCTTGAGCCATGTGTATATTTCTGGCTTAGTCAGCCAACATATTAGGCTCCAAAAAGCTGTTCCCAGAGCATTGGAGATGCAAGAAGTATTGTTGTGGTTGTTTCGGTCTTCTGACTGAGACTGGTTCGATGCAGCTATCTATGCAACTCTATCCTTTGCAAGCTTCTTCATCTTCCAGTACTGACTGCAACCTACATTCTTCTGAATCTGCTTAGTGTATTCATCTCTTGGTCTCCCTCTACTTTTTCTACCCTCAACGCTGCCGTCCAATGATAAATATGTGATCCCTTGATGCCTCAGAACATGTCCTACCAACCGGTCCCTTCTTCTAGTCAAGTTGTACCAGAAACTCCTCTTCACCCCAATTCCATTCAATACCTCCTCATTAGTTATGTGATCTACCCATCTAATCTTCAGCATTCTTCTGTAGCACCACATTTCGAAAACTTCTATTATCTTCTTGTCCACACTATTTATCGTCCATGTTTCACTTCCATACATGGCTTCACTCCATACAAATACTTTCAGAAACGACTTCCTGATACTTAAATCTATACTCGATGTTAACAAATTTCTCTTCTTCAGAAACGCTTGCAAGAAGTATATAAATGACGAAATGTGGTGTTAGGTACCTGTGACAGATGTTAGATTCGGTACCATTCCCGTGAGAAACACCGCCTGCATAATGCTACTGCTCTGTGATTGGCTGCTGTGTTCGGAGCAAGGGCGCCAAAACGTTAAAGTATAGTTATTATTATTAGTTAAACTACTCATTGGAATGACTTCACTTTTTAATATAAATATCTCTCAACAGTTGACTACCAATCAGTCAGTCAAAAACAAAAGACTGACGAAGTTGCTGACGAAGCACTTCGGAAGCGTTCGAGTCACGCCTTTTCTGGTATGGCGCGCGAAGTGTTTCGGGCTGTTCGTCACTCTGGATTAAGCAGTCGAGAAGAACCGACATGTTGTCTGTCGTAGGATGTGTTTCCAATTTTTATTTAAGTTCCTGCTCGTCACTCTGGATTAGACAGTCGAGATGTACAGTCATGTTGTCTGTGGCAGGATATGTTTTCCAGCATTCAGTATTAAAAGATTCACTCCGGTAGTCATGAGGCACAGACACGTGCCACAAATAGTGTAAACATACATTTTCGTAAACATTTTGTTTGATCGTGTACTTTGCTGTATCAGAATGTAGTCTTCTCGTGTGGCTATATTAAAAGACGCGAGTGGCGTCCCAAAGAAGTGATACATTATTTCAGAACAGCACCTCGTTAAAAGTCAGTTTCAGCCTCAAGATACAGAACCTACGACCTGCATGCTGTTTTCTGAGCTGGGGACAGGTCAGTGAACTGCAACAGAACCTTTGTATTTCACACAGTGCAGTGGAAACAACTAGGCGCCTCACGTGTACTGCATGCACAGAACAAATGTGCTCACTGACACGTCATCTGCAGTAATGCAGAGGAGGTAAATGAGGATGATCGTTATTAACACCAACAATCAATTCATTCTTCCTTTCTTGCCGTACATGCTGCTTTTATAGCTGTTCATAATAACGAAAGTGTTGCCTGTGTAGGAGTTTCTGCACGAACTGACCTCTTGATTCAGTCGATCTGGGTGACCAAATAATTCGCTCGAATGGTCCAGAATGTTCTTCAAACCAATCACGAACGATTATGTCCTGGTGACATGACGCATTTTCATCCACAAAAAGTTCCATCATTGTTTGGGAACATGAAGACCATTAATGACTGCAAATGGTACCCTAGTAGCCGAACGTAGCTATTTCCAGTCAATGACCACAGAACAACACCATTATGAAGCCACCTCGAGTTTCCACAGTGCCTTATTGACGACCTTCAGTCCATGTCTTCGTGGCGTTTGCGCCACACTCGATCACTACCGTCAGCTCTTACAAACTGAAATCGGGACTCATCCGACCAGGCCTCGGTTTTCCAGTCGTCTAGGGTCCAGTTTTTGTAGTCACGAGCCCAGGAGAGGTGCCGCAGGCGAAGTCGTGCTCTTAGCATAGACCAGACTCATCCAAGAATTGCGCCCGGCGGGCGCGCTCGCGCCCCGCGGGCGCAAGGCAGTGTAGTTGAGCGTCCGGTCCGCGACCGTGTGTCGCTAGTGTCGCCATATGAACGAGAGAGAGAGAGAGAAAGAGAGAGAGAGAGAGAGAGAGAGAGAGAGAGAGAGCTGCAGAGCGAGTGAGACCGCACAGCACTGCTCTGCGCTGGACTGTCCCGCGGTCGGATCTAACGCCAACAAAATATTCTATTTTAGAATTCATTTTATGTAAGGGATATAGAGTCTCATTCTTACTGTTAGTAGTTACAAGTAAGTATTTTTTGTTATATTTCGTGCTACAATTTTTTGTATCCCTTTTCAGAGTTTAGAAATTGGATCCTTAGTTTGCTGTTTTGTACGTAATAATTTTAACTGACCAAGTTTGAAAACTTATTAAAATAGAATTAAGGTTATAAAGCTCTTTAATTCTTACAGTCGACATTGTTAAAGAAGACAATTAACATTTTACACGTTTTTCTTTTTCGAGGAAACGATTTTGTCTAGGCTAGGCTTGGTACAATATTCCGGTGAGACTGCTAGCCTCAAAGAATTGGTCAAATTTTTATCGCCAAGGAATGAACAGTTCTTAGTTTTAGCAAGCTTTAAAAGAGAGAAAAAGCGCTCATAAATATATGTGGAACCAAACACTGAGAGAAATTTGGCCGCGTGCTTGTGCAAAAGAGGATATTTCTCTCGTGGAAGACAGCTGTAAAAGTCATCCTAAGTTTTACACATAAGAAAGCGGTCCTTCAGGTGGATATGGCACTTTAGGTCAATCAGCTCTAGTTGAAGCACTTGTGAGACGTCCTCTGCCCGAAGGGAAAACGGGCGAACAAATGTATCTATCGGCTGGCGTTCGGGCGGTCCGCACGGCCAGCTAAGCGACACGGCTCGGCCACTGCGACAGCATACGAATTCGCCAGGGGCGCTGGCCGCGGGCGATCGCGGGCGCTAGCGCCCCAGGGGCACAGTTTGGACGAGCCTGGCATAGACACTCGCGTATGTCGTCTGCTACCATAGCCCATTAAAGCCGAATTTCGCCATACTGTCCTAACGGATACGTTCGTCGTTTCCCAAGATTGATTTTTCTGTCCACCCCGATAACTGAGTGGTCAGCGTGACCAGGATTTTCTCCGCTCAGAGACTGGGTGTTGTGTTGGCCTCATCATAATTGCCTCCCCATCCGGCACGCAGGTCGCCCAGTGTGGCGTCGAATGTAATAAGACCTGCACCAAGGCGGCCGGACCTGCTCCGCAAGGTGCCTCCCGGCCAATGATGCCAAACGCTCATTTCCATTTCCAATGATTTTTTCTGGTTATTTCAACCAGTCTTGCTTATCTGTCAGCACTGACAACTCTACACAAACGCCATTCCTCTCAATTGTTAAGTGAAGGTCGTCGACCATTGCGTTTTCCGTGATGTGAAGTAACACCTGAGATTTGGCATTCCCGGCACGCTCTTGACGCTGTGGATATCGGAATATTGAATTCCCTAACGATTTTCGGAATGGAATGTCCCATGCGTCTAGCCCCATCTACCATTCCACGTTCGAAGTCTGTTTATTCCCGCGTGCGACAACAATTTCCCGAGAAACCTTTTCACATGAGTCACCTGAGTACAAATTCCAGCTACTCCAATGCACGGTCCTCTTACACCTTAAGCATGTGATATGACCGCCATCTGTATATGTACTTATCGCTATTCCATGACTTTTGCCACTTCGGGGTGTATCTGCATCACTACTCCGCAGTTCACATTTAAGTGTGTGGTAGACGCCCACAGAAGCGCTTTCATTCCCAACCTTTCATTCTCTAATAGCACGTGGGGAAATAGGATACCTATATACTTCCCTGTGACCTCGGATTTTTCTTCTATTATTACAATAGTCACTTCCCCCTATGAAAATGGGAGTCAACAAAGTATTTTGGAATTCGAAGAAGGAACTTGGCTATTGAAATTTTGTGCAAAATATCTCGTCCCAACGAAAAACGCATTTATCTTAATGATTACTACCCCAACTCGTGTATCATATCCGTGAGACTCTCTCCCTCATTTCGCGATGATACAGAACGAGATTCCCTTCATTGAATGTTTTCGATATTGTCTGTCAGTCCTATCTGGTAGGGATTCCATTTCGCGTAGAAGTACTCCGGAAGTGGAAGGACAAGTGTAGTTTAGGAAATCTGTTAAGTAGGTCTGTTACTTGCAAAGAGTTCTAGCAATAAAACGCAGTCCTTCATTCATTTACGCACAACCTAGTCTATTTGATGGTTCCGGTTTAAGTTATTAGTGACTGTAAATTCTAGGTATTTACTTGAATCGATAACCTTTAAACTTGTATGACTTGTCGTGCAACCGAACTGTAATAGAATTTTTTTAGCACTGACATTGAAACCTCATACTTTTCATTGCCTCATACTTTTCATTGTTCAGAGTCAATTGCCACTTTCCGCACCGTGCAGATATTTTGTCTAAATCGTTTTATAGTTCGTAATAAGCTTTTGATGACTGTACTACATCGTAAACAACAGAATAATCTGCAAACAATCTAAGAGCCGTCTTTTACGTATATTTTTATGTAGCCGAAATACTTATTTTTAAAAGATTGAGAGGCAATGAAGAAATGAAAATGAGATAACGAAAACCAATCAGAATAATTTTTGATATAAGCTACACTAAAAAAGGATGCACAGGCTAAGAGCAAACAATGAAGTTGATAGATATACCCGTATTTACTCGGCTATGGAAAAAGGCTAAAAATGTATGCGCAAATTGAAATAATGGAACCAAGCAAACTAAGTTGTAAGTTTGTGGCAATAAAGCTAAAACTGAAGGAAAAAAATGGATTGCTATAATAAAAGACTAACTGAAGGAAGCAACATTAACACGATGTACCAGAGAGAAAAAAATTAGGCATGAAACTCCTGGAAAAAGAGTGCGTTCTGAGAGGACGAAATATGGGAAAAAAAGAAAACTAAAATAAGACTGAATACGCGCTTTGTGATGCATTGCATGTTCCAGAAGGGTCTAAATGTGAGTGACGGTAATAATAGAGCACATCAAGTTGAAATCGTCTACATCCGTACCTGTCAGTCCCGTCACCTGTTGCAGCGGCAGACGTGCTCGTCATCAGCTGTCGACATCAAGAGTGTAAACATGGGTGACTGGCAGTATGGATCTGATCACGGAACTACAGATCGTTCTGAGAGACATCATACTAAGCTGCCAGTGACAATATTCTCTGTTGTCCGCATCGGGAAAGCAACCACTGTCAAAGTATTAACGGCATCACGCAAATGTCAGTAATGTAGTACTACCCATTGCACGAAAGTTAGCAGTGGCGGCAACGGTGATGTATCACCTACAGCGCTTTTATTTCATCACGGGGCACAGTGCGGGACAGTTTTTCGCTGCCAAGTTCACATTTCCACGTATTGCTGATTACAGTGCCTGTGCCCCTCTTCAACTTGTTTACGCACTGTAATTTTCACAGCTTGTTTGATGACTGAATCACAGTAGTGTGAAACGCAGGTTAGAATTCGTTTCTAGTCTGACAAGATAAATTAATGAAGAAAAGAATTCACTGAATGAGTCTGGGATAATTGTGGATGCTTTTGTGAACGAAGCCGTCCGGTTAGCTTAATATACACTACTGGCCATTAAAACTGCTACACCACGAAGGTGACGTGCTACAGACGTGAAACTTAACCGACAGGACGAAGATGCTGTGATATGCAAATGATTAGCTTTTCAGAGCATTCACACAAGGTTGGCACCGGTGGCGACACCTACAACGTGCTGACATGGGGAAAGTGTCCAACCGATTGCTCATACACAAACAGCTGTTGACCGGCGTTGCCTAGTGAAACGTTGTTGTGATGCCTAGTGTAAGGGCGAGAAATGCGTACCATCACGTTTCCGACTTTGATAAAGATCGGATTGTAACCTATCGCGATTGCGGTTTATCGTATCGCGACATTGCTGCTCGTGTTGGTCGAGATCCAATGGCTGTTAGCAGAATATGGAATCGGTGTGTTCAGGAGGGTAATACGGAACGCCGTGCTGGATCCCAACGGCCTCGTATCACTAGCAGTCGAGATGACAGGCATCTTATCCGCCTGGCTGTAACGGATCGTGCAGCCACGTCTCGATCCCTGTGTCAACAGATGGGGACGTTTGCAAGCCAACAACCATCTGCGCGAACAGTATGACGATTTTTGCAACAGCATGGACTATTAGCTCGGAGATCATAGCTGCGGTTACCCTTGACGCTGCATCACAGACAGGAGTGCCTGCGGTGGTATACTCAACGTCGAACCTGGGTGCACGAATGGCAAAACGTCATTTTTTCGTATAAATACCGGTTCTGTTTACAGCATTATGATAGTCGAATCCGTGTTTGGCGACATCGCGGTAAACGCACATTGGAAGCGTGTATTCGTCATCGCCATACTGGCGTATCACCCGGCGTGATGGTATGTGGTGCCATTGGTTACACGTCTCGGTCACCTCTTGTTCGCATTGACGGCTTTGAACATTGGACGTTACATTTCAGATGTGTTACGACCCGTGGCTCTACCCTTCATTCGATCCCTGCGAAACCCTACATTTCAGCAGGATAATGAACAACCGCACGTTGCAGGTCCTGTACGGGCCTTTCAGGATACAGAAAATGTTCGACTGCTGCCCTGGCCAGCACATTCTCCAGATCTCTCACCAACTGAAAACGTCTGGTCAATGGTGACCGAGCAACTGCCTCGTCGCAATACGCGAGTCACTACTCTTGATGAACTGTTGTATCGTGTTGAAGCTGCATGGGCAGTTGTACCTGTACACGCCATCCAAGCTCGGTTTGACTCAATGCCCAGACGTATCAAGGCAGTTATTACGGCCAGACTTGGTTGTTCTAGGTACTGATTTCTCAGGATCTATGCACCCAAACTGCGTGAAAACGTAATTAGTTTTCTAGTATAATATATTTGTCCAATGACTACCCGTTTATCATCCGCATCTGCATCTGCAATTTTAATGGCTAGTAGTGTATTCTCATCCATTACGATGCTCCAAACTATCAGCCAATACAGAATGTGGATAATAAATGGAGATAGAATGTGCAACAGAATTAAAGGATCACTTTTTCGAAACCCTGTAATTGTCGCGATTGCGATGCGTAAGTCTCAAATTTCGCCGAAAGGTCCTTCCTCTGTAATGGTGCAAAAGCGTGACGTATTGTGAGGTCATCTTTGGGCTCGACGACGCTTGAAACGGTAAGGTGTCGACAGATGCGAAAAAAAAGGCCACAGCTCAAAAGTTCATGTGGCGTGGGGATTACTCAATCCTGCCGTTGAAGGTTATCACTTACTTTATACATTCTTACTCACATTTCACGCCTCTGGGATGGAGGTCAGAACAGTGACGCCTAGCGATTTACTTACGAGTTACCAAAGAAAACATTCACGACACACGGACGCTTAGAATCTGCACGAAAATGCCTCAGGGGAAGGCATAAAAGGAGTCAATGAAACCGCACCATTCTCTGGACCACTGATTACCATGCATTTAACGGTCGAAAGCGACAGTTCGCAGTGCGGTGAGGAACAGGAAGATATTTTTGAAAAGTTTTGACATTGCTGATACCCTCGCTCGTTCCAAACCTTCTCTAAGGACACTGTGGGACTGCATGCACACTGGACGTCATCGCATCTCTGTAGAGCGCAGCGTGACAGCGATTGTCACTCTTGTGTACAAGCTTGAACCTTTAAGGACCATTCAAAAACATTCGACGAAATATGAACGTCAACCGCAGTAGCCAAGGATGCTTATGTGTCCCCCCCCCCCCCTCCCCATATTTGCCTTGCTCATGCAGAAGTTCGACATTTACACACGCGTGAATAGAGCGAAAAGGAGCCCTCTAAGTTCGGCAAAATTTCTGTGGCACCCACACAATTTTATTGAGAATTTTAAAAATGAACGTGTACAGAGACAATCTAAGTAATCCAACGCGTCTGCAGGCAGGCAGCTGAAATCGCTGGGGTGTCAAGGACTTGCCTGCCTGCAGGCGCTTCGGACTACTTTATAGATTGTCGCTGTACACGTTCATTTTTAAAATTCTGAAGAAAGCTAGGTGGGTGCCACCGAGGGTTTTGCCGAACTAAGGGATCTTTGAGGGCTGCTTTATTCACACGTGTAGCATAGCCCCCCTTCCCCTCTCCCCCCATTGGTTCCACATAGTGATCACATCACCTGTGGAGGTGAATCAGGACTGAAATAGCATAAGCACTTTCGTCGAATGGTTTTGAATAGTCGAAGCTGTTCCAACCTGCACACTAGAGCGATAACTGCCGTCACGCGCCATTCCAAAGAGTTGCGAGCACCTCTCATACGGATGCAGCTCCACAAGATCTTGCTGCTAATCCCACTGCGAATGTTTTCGACCGCCAAAAGTGTGGGAATCAACGATACAAGGAAAGGCGTAGTTCTGTTGGCGCCCTTTATGCCACCCACTGATGTCTTTTCGTGCCGCTTCTGAGCGACCGTGTGTCTGCAATGTCTTCGTCTGCCACTTTTAAAAAAACCGCGAGATATCAACGCTGGGCGTCACGATTATGACCTAGATCGCAGAGGCTTCAAAAGGTGTGAAATGTGATTAAGACGGGGTTTGACGACATTCCCACCGCGTGACACGCCCATGGTGGCGTTGGGAAGAATTACAGTGAAATTTGGTGCCAAAGTGACATGATCAACCCACCTAACACGTCACGTGATTCCGAGCTCTGTCTTTTTTCTGCATACGTCGATACCTTGGTGTTCGAAGCGCCTTGGAGCCCAAGAGCGACGTCGCAGAGCGGCCATGCTTTTGTACCATTACAGAGGAAGGATGTACTCACCTCCGAGCTGTCAAACTTATGCGTTGAAATGGGAGACAGTTATGGGATTTCGAAAAAGTGATCCTTTATTTCTGTTGCGCAGTGTCTATAAAACAGTCTAGACGGCTTTAGAAAAAAACAACTCGTGGCAGAGATCTGTGAGCTCGTTGAGTTACTCACCTTGGTACTGTCATAAATTACTTCCGTTTTAATAACAAAATATACAGATAGAGAGATGGGTTGACGATGGGTGGCAGTCTAGCTGGGATGTCAGCAAATATTTACATAAATCGCTTAGAGCAATCATTTTTTAAGCTAACAGTCACATCAACAGCAAAATCATCTACTAAAAGATATCTTGATGATACAATTATACTTTTTGATGACGTCAACGAGAAAATAGAAACATTTGCAACAAATTTTAGAAGCATGCACAAAAACATTAAATTCGTCTTTGAATATGAGACCAACAACAGCATCAATTTCCTAGATGTAAAAATCACCAGCAAAAACAATAATCATCATTTTGAGATTTATAGAAAACCAACATCCACTGATGTATATATCAACAGCTCATCTTGTCGTCCAAATCAGCATAAGATGGCATATTTTAGATCCACACTGAACCGCCTACACAAAATTCCTCTTGAACCAACTACAAAAGAAAAATAAATCAGCATCATTAAAGCCATAGTCTCAAAAATGGATACAGCCCTATCATGGTAGACAAACTATCACATAAAATCCAAAAACCCTCAGCCAATAAAGCTGTGCACCAGACAGCCATGCAACTTACTCAAGACTCAGTAGAAATAGCAGAAAATATATTTCACTACCCTTTCTTAGGGAGCATATCCTATAAAATAAGCAACCTATTTAAAAGCACAAACAATAAAATAAGCTTCCACACAAACAATAAACTCCAGCAGTTAGCAGCTCACAACTTAAAAAATAACAACCCCCCCCCCATACAAAAATTCTGGCACATACAAAATCAGCTGTCAAAGTTGCCTCTCTTACTATATAGGACAAACTGGAAGAAGCATTGAGATACAGTTCAAAGAGCGTATAGATGCCATACATTTGAACAAGATTTCAAAATCCACATTTGCCTTGCACACAACTACCATCAGTCATGGAATAAAGAGCAATGAAGACCATGCTGAGAAATGTAACCTTATGAATTTGCTTGTGGAGATTGAAATATATATACATAAAAGCAAATCACCACAAAATCTCCACAATGAGCAAACCTGCTTTTCAATTTAAAGTAAAAAAGTCAACTTTTGTAATATTTGTAATACTTATAGACATGCACATACATCCCAACCCATTTACTGTGCTTTTAATGTATATGATAATATGTCCATAGTTTTAATATTTATTTATGTACATTTGGCCCTTATCATTTGCATTTGTTCCAATGCATACCATAATATTTATGTAATATCACTGCAGTAACACTTTATAACTGAATTCTTTATTTGTTTATTTCAGTTTTAATCAGTTCTTTTTCAATATAAATTGTAAGTAACGTAACATTAGCAATTTATAAATTTCTACTGTCACATACATGTACATAATGAAATATCTCTGAGAGTGGAAGTCTTTGCCATTGTAATGGTTACAATATCGACATCTTTGTATACATGCCTCTATGTGATGAAACTTCTAAGTGTACGTGTGGTGTTTTAGATTATGTGTATATATATACACAAGGGCATCACACAGTTTTCGCTGCTGCAAGATGATTAAAAAGCTCACTGGAACGTAATGGCGCTGATTCTTCATTCTAAGTAATCGAAACATCTTCCATTTAATAATAATAATTTGCTTATATCACTTAAAATCGTCCTGAGACAGAATTACAATTAAAAAGACGTTTTCTCACATTTCGTTTTGGTTGTAGGGCACCACCACCCCAAGGAAGTTTCGTCAAGTGGGGAAACAAAAGATGAACTGTAACGTAAAACAGAGCTGCATCAACCAGTCTCTCGACTGAAGGCCACAACAACAACAACAATGTAAATCGTTTACCAATCGACTATTAATGCACTGTTCAACAGAATTAAAGGGCAGCTTTTTCGAAACCCCGTTATTGTCTGTCATCTTGACGCAGGTGTTTGACATTTTATCAAAGCTGCCTACAACTTTCGTTTGTAAGGTTCAAAAGCATGGGGCCCTTCGACGCAACCCTCTTGCTCGGCAACATATCAAACAGTAAGTTATCGATACATGCGAAGAAGACGCCAAAGCTCGGAGTTTGAGTGATATGTCAGGTGGAATTGGCACCAAGTTTCACCACAATTCTACCCAACACCACTGTGGATGTTCCACTCGATGGGAAGGTGTAACTCTCGTTCTTACATTTTATCCTTCTTTCGACCCCTGTGTGATGGAGGTCAGAATCGCGACGCGTAGCGTCGAAATTCTGCGGTATTCTTCTGGTTGATCGAGGAAAGCATTTCAAACAAACTGCTGCTCATTATCAACTCTAATTGGCCTCAAGAGATGGCATTAATTGCTCAATGAAACCATTCCTTTTATTGGGGGTTCGATTCCCACATATTTCACGGTCGAGAACGACAGTTCACAGCATGATGACTAATAGGACGACGTTCTTGTCAATCTTTTTGACACTGGTGACACCTCCTTGGACGATTCAACCCTTCTCTGAGGACATCATTATTCTGAAACTCCACTGAAAGTGATTGCACCTAAGTGGAGTGTAGCGCGACCACCACTTTCGCTCTGGCTTACATGGTGCAGCCACTAGGTGCAGTTCAAAACCATTCGATGAAACTTGAATGTAATTGTCAGTATCAATAAAAGTCTCAAAAAGCCGTGTAACGGAGATGTTATTTTATTTTGAAGGCTGCTAGTTTCGGCATTCGGTTATGCCATCTTCAGGTCCCATATGAATCTCTCCAAATAAAATATAATGTCATATAATGCCATAAATCCCTGGATGTAGTGAATTCAGTCGATTCACTAGTGCTTCATTGGAAGATTTGATAGCAACTTGAATGTGATCTGATTGAGTATTAATGCTTTTTCAGCCCACCTTTCTCGCTCCCTTTTGTGGCGTCCTCACGGTGGGGGGGCTGACACTGACGCATGCTTGAATAAAACAGCAAAGGGACCATCTAAAAATTCACAGTTCGGGGCCCCCCACGTGTGTTTGTTGGAGGCTTTAAAAATGTACCTCCACAGGGACGGTCAGACATTGATCCGTAGGTGCCAGCGTGATAGGCATCCCTTGCGACACCCCTTATATTTTACAAACAGCAACTGACGTAGCGCCACTCAGCTCAGAGGTGTCGAATTGACCCATTTTCCGCAATCGTCGACACGTTACTGTTTGCAGCGACGCCTAGTCTGAAGGTGATATCGCAGGGCGCCACGCTTTTACAGGGGAAGTTTGTAAGTACCTCTGAGGAAAATTTAAAACTTCTGCATCCCAACAGAAGACAATTACAAGGTTTTAAATATTGTTTGCGTAGTGTATTTGTTTACAGGACCTATGTAGTGAAATCCTTAGTACAGGTAGTTTTATTTAATAATATTTTCACATCTAAAATCCCAACGAGTACTGCTTCTGCGACCTGAACGGGCGTCCATCAGCATCGTGTCTGAAACTGTGCCCCAACAACACTATGACGCTCCAAACCTTCAAAGATAGGTGTTAACAACGTTTGAATTGGCAACAATAATGCTCGATCTATCGTACAATTACAAATAATGTAGCTGGCACTAACCATCCATATTTTAAAATTGATGACTGAACAGAAAAGTGGCAAACTGTACCTCTCCAAGGAATATTTTATGGCGTTATCCAGACATGCGGCTCCAAACTTCTAGTATCAGAGTCGTCTAAGAGCAATAACGAGCATGAAGAACTAAGCTGTCACATTTTTTATTTTCTACAATATTTTCCAGGATACACTTGACGCACCCACTCTACGTCCAGGGCTGGATGCCTTTCCTGTGACATGCAGTATCATACTAACATACTCGTAAGGTCGGAGGTAAGGATTTCTACTTGTTGTTTTTGATCCTTAACAGATTTTACCTCCGTGGTTGCTATGCAGAATCAGCCTCTCACTGTTTACGAAGAGTGTGAAAAGGTTGACCTGTAACATTTTGTAGAATCTTCTGTCATGATCACTGTCAGTTTATTCTTGGCATTTTCATGGACCGTATTTAGCTCTTACAATCCATTGAAAATAAATGCTGCATTTTCCAATACTGTTGTATGTATCGATGTGTACTACAGTAACCATCAGACTTAAGTCCCAATATATAAATGACAAACTTCGGGTCCCGTATTTCACAAAGTGCAATACCAGTGCACTAGTACGTCTCGTTAGAATAGCTTGCCAATCGGGTATCTGTCCCTAATAAACTAGATATTTACAGGAAATTAAATTGTAATCTTTCCTTCTGTTTTCATTTTTTCCGGTTGAGTGGACTGTCGCAAACTTCGGTCTGTGATTACCTGCACAGCGTTTATCCACGGATTTAGATATTTTTATTTACACATCCTGGAAATATGTTAGTCTTACCTCTCCTGCAGTTTGGCTCTATACCAGCATCTACATACATATCCTGCAAACTGTTGTGAAGTGCAAGGAACCGGATATCTAGCATGTTACAACATGCTAAGTTTTCTGTCTGTTCTACTCACGTATGTAGTGCGGCAAGAATGACGCTAAATGCCTCTCAGCGTGCAGTATTCAGTTTAGTGCTAGCGTCAGTGTCGCTAAGGGAGTGAGCGTATCGGAGTGAAAAATAAATTCTTCATTTAATACTGACTCTTGAATCGTTATAAGCACGCTTTCCATGTGTCTATCTCCAACAGTGTTCCAAATCAACCATATATGAAGGTAGTATCAAGTCTTTCAACAATTCATTGACGTTCATTTCCGAGTCAAACAAACCTGGAACTATCCGTATCACTCTTCTTTGTATTCGCTCGATATTCCCTGTTAATCGTGTGTACTATGCTCCCAAAAACTTTAACAATATTCCAAGATGGAAGGAAAAAAGTGATCTGTAAGCAGTCTGTTCTCTTAGTATGCTGCTCAGGAACGGAAGCTGCATTTGATGAATGATATGAATAAAACTGGGTAAATCACTGCGTATCACCGTTTTCCTTTCAGGCTGACAGTAGAACTCAACTGTTGACCGGCGTTGCCTGGTGAAACGTTGTTGTGATGCCTCGTGTAAGGAGGAGAAATGCGTATCATCACGTTTCTGACTTTGATAAAGGTCGGATTGTAACCTATCGCGATTGCGGTTTATCGTATCGCGACATTGCTGCTCGCACTGGTCGAGATACAATGACTGTTAGCAGAATATGGAATCGGTGGGTTCAGGAGGGTAATACGGAACACCGTGCTGGATGTCAACGGCTTCATATCGCTGGCAGTCGAGATCACATGCATCTTACCCGCATGGCTGTAACAGATCGTGCAGCCACGTCTCGATCCCTGAATCAACAGATGGGGACGTTTGCAAGACAACAGTTCAACGACGTTTGCAGCAGCATGGACTATCAGTTCGGTTACCCGTACCGCTGCATCAGAGACAGGAGCGCCTGCGATGGTGTACTCAACGACGAACCTAGGTGCACGAGTGGCAAAACGTCTTTTTTTCGGATGAATCCAGGTTCTGTTTACAGCATCATGATGGTCGCATCCGTGTTTGGCGACATCGCGGTGAACGCACATTGGAAGCGTGTATTCATTACCCGGCGTGATGGTATGGGATGCCATTGGTTACACGTCTCGGCCACCTCTTGTTCGCATTGACGGCACTTTGAACAGTGGACGCTACATTTCAGATGTGTTACGACCCATGGCTCTACCCTTCATTCGTTCCCTGCGAAACACTACATTTCAGCAGGATAATGCACGACCGCACGTTGCATGTCCTGTACGGGCCTTTCTGGAAACAGAAAATGTTCGACTGCTGCCCTGGCCAGCACATTCTCCAGATCTCTCACCAGTTGAAAACGTGTGGTCAATGTGGCCGAGCAACTGGCTCATCACAATACGCCAGTCACTACTCTTGATGAACTGTTGTATCGTGTTGAAGCTGCATGGGGAGCTGTACCTATACCCGCCATCCAAGCTCTGTTTGACTCAATGCCCAGGCGTATCAAGGCCGTTATTACGGCCAGAGGTGGTTGTTCTGAGGATCTATGCACCCAAATTGTGTGAAAATGTAATTATATGTCAGTTCTATTATAATATTTTTGTCCAATGAATACCCGTTTATTACTGCATTTCTTCTTGGTGTAGCAATTTTAATGGCCAGTATTGTAGTACGAAACACAGGCCTTAATTTGAGAAATAAATTTCTGATAACGTACGTTTGAGGCACAGCTTTACAGAGAAGTGACTCATTGACTGTTGGAAACTGGATAAGAAAAGAAGCTTTGGAGATGCGGAAGTGTACAAGAATGTCTAAAACTACGTGGACAGATAAGAAATAAAAGGTTCTTCGCATACTTGGGACGAAGAGGTGTTTGTAGACAACACTGTCAAGATGAAGTGCAGGATGATAAGTCATGTGTTAAGACTTGTGAGAACAGTTTTCATATAGCTAGACGAGCTATAGGGGTAAAAAATTAGGGTGAAGACGGAGATTGGAATACGTCCGACAAATAATTCAGGACTTTCGATAATAGTGCTACTCTGAAATAAAGAGGCTAGTACAAGAACTCGTGACGGGCCGTACGTAACCAGTCAGAATACTGACGACCTAATAAAAAAAAAGAGAATACTACACTTTATGTTTTTTGAAGGGCATCATGTTACATTTATGATCATTTAAAACTAGTTCTCACATTCTGCACCACCATGAAATCTTATCAAGATTATACTAGATTTTAAAATAGCTTTTTGCAAGTCAGTACTTCATTTTACAGAAGTGCATCATCTGCGAAACGTCCGAGATTGCTTATAGTATCGCGTGCCATGTTATTAATCTCTTAAGCGGTCTTCATCCAGAAGACTGGTTTGCTGCAGTTCTTCGTGCTACTTCATCCTGTGCAAATTTCTTCAGGTTACTACTTCTTCAGGTAATTACTGCAACCTACATCCTTCTGCATCTACTTACTGCAGGCGTCTCTTGATATCGCTCTACGATTTTTAACCGTCACACTTCCCTCCAACACTACCAAACTAATGAACGCTTGATGCCTCACAATGTGTCCTATCAACCGAGCTCTAGTTGGGCCACACATTTCTTTTTTCCTCAAGTTACATTCAGCACCACCTAATTACTTACATGATCTTCCTATCTAATATTCAGCACCCTTCTGCAGCACCACATTACAAAACCTTCTGTTATCTTTTTGTCTGAACTGTTAAACCACCATTCACTTCCGTACATGGTTACACTCCACTCAAAACCTTCAGAAAAGAATTCCTAACGTTTAAATCTATATTCAACAGAAACGCTTTCCTTGCTATTACCATCCTACATTGCATAGGCCGTCGTACGGTATTTTAATCCAAAAATACACTACTTTTAGTGTCTTGTTTTCTGAATTAATTCCTTCAGTATAAAGAGATTTAACTCGTCTAAAATCCATTGATATTTATCTTACGTTCTCCTTTCAAGCCACTGTCCATGCCAGAGTTGTGTCATTGGAAATCCCCACAGTTTCTGATTCTTCTCCCTGAACGTTAATTCCGTCTCCAAATTGGTTTTCTATACTGAATGCTCAGTGTACGGGTTGAATAACATCGGAGTTCGGCTACACCCCTGTTCTTACAAGAACTGTCTGATTTCTGTAAAAGTTGTAGATAACCTTTCACTCTCTGTAATTCACCCCTGTCACATTGAGAATTTGAAAGATTGTATTCCAATCAACACCGTCCAACACTTTCTCCAAATCTGCAAAAGCTATAATCGTAGATCATTAATACACTACTGTCCATTAAAATTGCTACACCACGAAGATGACGTGCTGCAGACGCGAAATTTAACCGACAGGAACAAGATGCTGTGATATGCAAATGATTAGCTTTTCAGAGCATTCGCACAAGATTGGCCCCAGTGGCGACACCTACAACGTGCTGACATGAGGAAAGTTTCCAACCGATTTCTCATACACAAACAGCAGTTTACCGGCGTTTCCTGGTGAAACGTTGTTGTGATGCCTCGTGTAAGAAAGAGAAATGCGTACCATCACGTTTCCGACTTTGATGAAGGTCGGATTGTAGCCTATCGCGATTGGGGTTTATCGTATCGCGACATTGCTGCTCGCGTTGGCCGAGACCCAATGACGGTTAGCAGAATATGGAATCGGTGGGTTCAGGAGGGTAATACGAAACGCCGTGATGGATCCCAACGGCCTCGTATCACTAGCAATAGAGATGACAGACATCTTATCCGCATGGCTGTAACGGATCGTGCAGCCACGTCTCGATCTCTGGGTCAACCGATGGGAACGTTTGCAAGACAACAACCATCTGCACGAACAGTTCGACGACGTTTGCAGCAGCATGGACTACCAGCTCGGAGACCATGGCTGCGGTTACCCTTGACGCTGTATCACAGACAGGAGCGCCTGCGATGGTGTACTCAACGACGAACCTGGGTGCACGAATGGCAAAACATCATTTTTTCGGATGCATCCAGGCTCTGGATGATGGTCGCATCCGTGTTTGGTGACATCGCGGTAAACGCACATTGGAAGCGTGTATTCGTCATCGTCATACTGGCGTATCACTCGGCGTGATGGTATGGGATGCCATTGGTTACGTCTCGGTCACCTCTTGTTCGCATTGACGGCACTTTGAACAGTGGTCGTTACATTTCAGATGTGTTACGACCCGTGGCTCTACCCTTCATTCGATCCCTGCGAAACCCTACATTTCAGCAGGATAATGCACGACCGCATGTTGCAGGTCCTGTACGGGCCTTTCTGGATACAGAAAATGTTCGACTGCTGCCCTGGCCAGCACATTCTCCAGGTCTCTCACCAATTGGAAACGTGTGGTCCATGGTGGCCGAGCAACTGGCTCGTCACAATACTCTTGATGAACTGTGGTATCGTGTTGAAGCTGCATGGACAGCTGTACTTGTACACGCTATCCAAGCTCTGTTTCACTCAATGTCCAATCGTATCAAGGCCGTTATTACCTCCAGAGGTGGTTGTTCTGGGTACTGATTTCTCAGGATGCGGGAAATGTAATCACGTGTCAGTTGTAGTATAATATATTTGTCCAATGAATACCCGTTTATCATCTGCATTTCTTCTTGGTCTAGCAATTTTAATGGCCAGTAGTGGAAACAAGTAGTTCCAGTTCTCTGTGAACCTAAAACTAGGAGGGGCGTTCTACATCTACTTCTACATGGATACTCTGAAAATCACACTTAAGTGCCTGGCAGAGGGTTCATCGAGCAACCTTTAGAATAATTCTCTATTATTCCAATCTAGAACAGCGCGCGGGAAAAACGACCTCCTGCATCTCTCCGTGCGAGCTTTGATTTCCGTATTTTATTATAATGATCGTTTCTCCGTATGAAGGGAGGAGAAAATTGGTGACCGAAAGCTCGTGAGAAGATTCCGCCACAACGAAAAACACCTTTGTTTTAATGATGTCCACCCCAAATCCTGTATCCTGTCAATGATACTCCCTCCCCTATTTCGCGATAATACAAAACGTTCTGCTCTTCTTTAAACTTCCCCTATGTACTCTGTGGATCCTATCCAGTAAGGATCCCAGACCGCGCAGTACTCCATACAAGGATGGACAAGTCTCTTTAGTAGATCTGTTACATTTTTTAAGTGTTCTGACAATAAAGCTAAGTCTTTTTTTGCATTCCCCCGCAACGTTTTCAATGTGTTGTTTCTAATTTATGCCTTCGTAATTCTAATTGAGAGGCATTTAGTTAAATTTGCGGTCTTTAAATTTGACTGATTTATCGTGTAGCTGAAGTTCAACGAATTCATTTTAGCACTCATGTGGATGACGTCACATTTCTCATTATTTAGGACCAATTTCCTATTTTCGCACTATACAGGTATCTTTTATAAATGGTTTTGCCATTTGTTTTGATCTTCCGATGACTTTACTAGACGATAAACGACAGCATCATCTGCAACCTACCTAAAATGGTTGCTGAGATTGTCTCCTAAATCGTTTATATAAATAAAGAACAGCAGAGGGCCTATAACACTACCTTGGAAAACACCAGAAATCACTTCTTTTTAACTCGATGCCTTTCCATCAGTTGGTACAAATTGATCTCTGTGACAGGAAATCACGAGTCCAGTCACACAACCGAGACGATATTCCACAAGCAGGCAATTTCGCAAGCCTCTTCTGTGGTACACTGTCAAAAGCCTTCTGGAAATCTAGAAATACGGAATCAATTTGAAATCGCTTATCAATAGTATTCAATTAATACAACACTTTTTTTATCAGCCAGTTTCGGTTGAAAAAATGCAGAATTTGTTGTAGGACGTAGAGAAATATTCCCGCTTTAACCAGTATAAAGTTCCAATAGGTGACAGCGCTTTTATGTAGTGTCCTAAATTGCGTCTGTAGCGGAGGTGCGTCCCAAGCAGAGAGCTGTCCTTGAGTTTCTTTTGGCTCAAAACGAGAGATTCACAGATATTCATAGGCGGTTGCAAAATGCCTGTGGAGACCTGGCACTGAACAAAAGCAGGGCAAGTCGTCGGGCGATACTTCTTTCATCACAGCAACAAGGTTGCACAAGCCTATCAGATCCCCCGCGTGCGATCTGGCTGCACTTAACTGTGACTCCAGCAAGCTGGAACGTGGATACACTCTTAACACTCTCACTCGAGGTGATGGACGGATCACAATTAAACATTTCGCTGCTCAACTGGACGTCTCTCTCGGTAGTGCTGCCATATTCGTCTACTCAGAGTTGTGTGCCCGCTGGGGTCCTCGCCGCTCACAGAATCCATAAAGGGCAGGGAAGGACCATCTGTGCGAAATGCAATCCACAGGAAGCAGTACGTGGATGATGGGGAGGTTATTGATGAAGCAAGACATTGGCTCCGAAGTCTACCCAGTTGACTGGTACCATGACGGCATATAAGCCCTCAAAGTAAGGTGGCGCACGGACATCGCATTAAACAGTGATTATGTTCATCTACATCTACATACATATTCCGCAATCCACCATACGGTGCGTGGCGGAGGGTACGTCGTACCACAACTAGCACCTTCTCTCCCTGTTCCACTCCCAAACAAAACGAGGGAAAAATGACTGCCTATATGCCTTCGTACGAGTCCTAATCTCCCTTAACTTACCTTTGTGGTCTTTCCGCGAAATGTAAGTTGGCGGCAGTAACATTGTACTGCAGTCAGCCTCAAATGCTGGTTCTCTAAATTTCCTCAGTAGCGATTCGCGAAAAGAACGCTTCCTTTCCTCTAGAGACTCCCACCCGAGTTCCTGAAGCGCTTCCATAACACTCGCGTGATGATCAAACCTACCAGTAACAAATCTAGCAGCCCGCCTCAGAATTGCTTCTATGTCCTCCCTCAGTCCGACCTGATAGGGATCCCAAACGCTCAAGCAGTACTCAACAATAGGTCGTATTAGTGTTTTATAAGTGGTCTCCTTTACAGATGAACCACATCTTCCCAAAATTCTACCAATGATCCGAAGACGACTATACACCTTCCCCACAACTGCCATTACATTCTTGTCCCACTTCATATCGCTCTGTAATGTTACGCCCAAATATTTAATCGACGTGACTGTGTGAAGCGCTACACTACTAATGGAGTATTCAAACATTACAGGATTCTTTTTCCTATTCATCTGCATTAATTTACATTTATCTATATTTAGAGTTAGCTGCCATTCTTTACACCAATCACAAATCCTGTCCAAATTATCTTGTATCCTCCTACAGTCACTCAACGACGACACCTTTCCGTACACCAGAGCATCATCAGCAAACAGCCGCACATTGCTATCCATCATATCTAAAAGATCATTTATGTAGATAGAAAACAACAGCGGACCTACCACACTTTCCTGGGGCATTCCAGATGATACCCTCACCTCCGATGAACACTCACCATCGAGGACAACGTACTGGGTTCTATTACTTAAGAAGTGTTCGAGCCACTCACATACTTCGGAATGAGTCCTATATGCTCGTACCTTAGTTAGGAGTCTGCAGTGGGGCACGGAGTCAAACGCTTTCCGGAAGTCAAGGAATATGGCATCCGTCTTGTACCCTTCATCCATGGTTTGCAAGATATCATGTGACAAAAGGGCGAGTTGCGTTTCGCAGGAGCGATGCTTTCTAAGGCCGTGCTGATGCATGGACAGCAACTTCTCTGTCTCAAGGAAATTCATTACATTCGAACTGAGAATATGTTCGAGAATCCCGCAACAAAGCGATATTGGTCTGTAATTTTGAGGATCTGTCCTTCTACCCTTCTTATATACAGGCGTCACCTGCGCTTTTTTTCCAGTCGCTCGGGACTTTACGTTGGGCAAGAGATTCGCGATAAATGCACTCTAAGTAAGGAGCCAATGCAGTAGAGTACTCTCTGTAAAACCGAATTGGAATCCCGTCAGGTCCTGCCGATTTATTTATTTTCAACCCATTCAGCTACTTCACAACCCCAGGGATGTCTATCACTATGTCCTCCATACGGGAATCTGCACGAGACTCAAACGGCGGTGTGTTTGTTCGATTATGTTGAAAAATAGGATTTTTTAGCTAAAAGATTGGGAAATAATATGGCGTATTAGAATTCTGAATAAAACGAACCAGCTTTGAGGAACGAAATGTGTTGCCTTGCGTGCTGAACGCCCCTCCTGTTTCTGTTGATGAAACTCCATCCGCTCTCACGATACGGATATCTGATTAACGCACAGTGCTGTGCTGGGACTCTCACAGGATAGGAAATCACTCAGGCGTAATGACGGGCTAATGGCAGCCCCGGCCCGGCAGCCTGGTACAAGGCTATCTGTGGACGCAGACCGTGGCCGGGCGCTCACAGCCAGAGTGCGCTGCCCCGGTGGCCGAGATGCCTTTCACCGCCGTTAGGCAGCGCACCTGCAGCCCGGCTGCCGATCACGCCTCCAGATAACGGCACACCCAGCTCCTGGTGCCGCTCCGTGGTAGCCGCTCCGAGATTAACGAGGGTGCAGAAACGGTTACGGCGGCGCTGAGAGTCCCATCTCAGTGTTAATGGCCGTAGAGCTGCCATTCGGTACTGCGACACGCGTGCTTTCCCGTCATGTCCCCGTCAGCATATTTGATTTTTCCTTAATTGATCGTTAGAAGCACCCACAGATTCAAGGAGAGGATCATGGTGTTTATGACAACATTTCACTAAAAGCTTTTGTACAGGGCTTGACAAAAGCGTGGAAACAAAAAACACATTACTGCGCATAATACAGTGCCGGGAACACGTTGGTATTCAACGCAGCTTCCAGTCGTCTCGGAATGGATAAATACAGATACTGCGGTGTTTACACAGCGGCGTGCATTCGGGGGAAGCAACTGAAACATTGCTTCAGTAACAGCAAATAACTATGTACGAGGTGTGTGTACCTGGTGATCAAAAAGTCAGTATAAATTTGAAAACTGAATAAATCACGGAATAATGTTGATAGAGAGGTACTAATTGACACACATGCTTGGAATGACATGGGGTTTTATTAGAACCAAAAAAATAGAAAAGTTCAAAAAATGTCCGACAGATGGCGCTTCATCTGATCAGAATAGCAATAATTAGCATAACAAAGTAAGACGAAGCAAAGATGATGTTCTTTAGAGGAAATGCTCAGTATGTCCACCATCATTCCTCAATAATAGCTGTAGTCGAGGAATAATGTTGTGAACAGCACTGTAAAGCATGTCCGGAAGTTATGGTGAGGCACTGGCGTCAGATGTTGTCTTTCACATCCCTAGAGATGACGGTCGATGACAATACACTTGCGACCTCAGGTAACCTCAAAGCCAATAATCGCACGGACTGAGGTCTGGGGAGCTCGGAGGCCAAGCATGACGAAAGTGGCGGCTGAGCACACGATCGTCACCAAACGACGCGCGCAAGAGCTCTTTCACGCGTCTAGCAGTATGGGGTCGTTCTAATAAAAACCCATGTCATTCCAAGCATGTATGTCAATTTTTACCTATCTATGTACATTATTCCATTGTTTAATAAGTTTTCAAATTTATGCTGGCTTTTTGATCTCCCGGTATTTTAACCGACTACCGTTTTGAAATAAAAATAAAACAAGTAGATTTTTCTTAGCAGTTTCATTTGTTAGATGAGAACCTGCTCTTTAATCCACTTTTCTATATGTTCCGGTCAAAAACGTATTGTGATCACTTTGTTCAAACCTCTGTCTCACCCTGCGGTTTTTACCCTCTTTAGGTCCCTCTACTAGCATGAAAGTTATTCTCTGATGTCTTAATACACATTCTGTCATTCTGTTCCTACTCCTTGTCCGTGATTTCCATATGAACCTTTCTCCGCCGATTCCACGGATAACCACCACATTGTTTGTCTTACCAATCACCTTATTTTCAAAATTCTTCTGTCGCACCACATCTAAAAGGTCCGATCCTCTTCGTTTCTGGTTTTCCCACAGTCCATCATTCACTGCCATTCACTGCCGTGCTCTTAACATACATTCACAGAAATTTGTTTCTCAAATTGAGGCCTGTGTTCGATACAAGTACTCAGCTTTTTGACGGTAATACCCTCATTGCCTATGTTAGTTTACTGTATACAGGGCTATTACAAATGATTGAAGCGATTTCATAAATTCCCTGTAGCTCCATTCATTGGCATAAGGTCACGACACACTACAGATACGTATAAAAACTCATAAAGTTTTGTTCGGCTGAAGCCGCACTTCAGGTTTCTGCCGCGAGAGCGCAGTGAGACAAAATGGCGACAGGAGCCGAGAAAGCGTATATCGTGCTCGAAATGCACTCACATCAGTCAGTCATATCAGTGCAACGACACTTCAGGACGAAGTTCAACAAAGATCCACCAACTGCTAACTCCATTCGGCGATGGTATGCGCAGTTTAAAGCTTCTGGATGCCTCTGTAAGGGGAAATCAACGGGTCGGCCTGCAGTGAGCGAAGAAACGGTTGAACGCGTGCGGGCAAGTTCCACGCGTAGCCCGCGGAAGTCGACGAATAAAGCAAGCAGGGAGCTAAACGTACCACAGCCGACGGTTTGGAAAATCTTACGGAAAAGGCTAAAGCAGAAGCCTTACCGTTTACAATTGCTACAAGCCCTGACACCCGATGACAAAGTCAAACGCTTTGAATTTTCGGCGCGGTTGCAACAGCTCATGGAAGAGGATCCGTTCAGTGCGAAACTTGTTTTCAGTGATGAAGCAACATTTTTTCTTAATGGTGAAGTGAACAGACACAATGTGCGAATCTGGGCGGTAGAGAATCCTCACGCATTCGTTCAGCAAATTCGCAATTCACCAAAAGTTAACGTGTTTTGTGCAATCTCACGGTTTAAAGTTTACGGCCCCATTTTCTCCTGCAAAAAAAACGTTACAGGACACGTGTATCTGGACATGCTGGAAAATTGGCTCACGCCACAACTGGAGACCGACAGCGCCCACTTCATCTTTCAACAGGATGGTGCTCCACCGCACTTCCATCATGATGTTCGGCATTTCTTAAACAGGAGATTGGAAAACCGATGGATCGGTCGTGGTGGAGATCATGATCAGCAATTCATGTCATGGCCTCCACGCTCTCCCGACTTAATCCCATGCGATTTCTTTCTGTGGGGTTATGTGAAAGATTCAGTGTTTAAACCTCCTCTACCAAGAAACGTGCCAGAACTGCGAGCTCGCATCAACGATGCTTTCGAACTCATTGATGGGGACATGCTGCGCCGAGTGTGGGAGGAACTTGATTATCGGCTTGATGTCTGCCGAATCACTAAAGGGGCACATATCGAACATTTGTGAATGCCTAAAAAAACTTTTTGAGTTTTTGTATGTGTGTGCAAAGCATTGTGAAAATATCTCAAATAATAAGGTTATTGTAGAGCTGTGAAATCGCTTCATCATTTGTAATAACCCTGTATGTCCTCCTCGCTTCGCCCGTCATGCGTTATTTGGTTTCTATGGTAAACGCAGAATTTCTTAACTTCGTCCACTTAATGGTCACCAGTTTTCATGTCAAGTTTGTCAAAAAATGGTTCAAATGGCTCTGAGCACTATGGGACTCAACTGCTGTGGTCATAAGTCCCCTAGAACTTAGAGCTACTTAAACCTAACTAACCTAAGGACATCACACACATCCATGCCCGAGGCAGGATTCGAACCTGCGACCGTAGCGGTCGTGCGGTTCCAGACTGTAGCGCCTTTAGCCGCTCGGCCACTCCGGCCGGCTCAAGTTTGTCACTAATCTTATTTCATTATTAGAACCATGGTAACATTGACAATACAATACATATTGAACAACATTTTACGATGTAATAAGTGTCGCACTCATCGGATCTTGTGGGGCTCTCGGAGTCAAAAGGCTGCATTTTGACGACGTCATGTATAGTCTTATATTCTGACAGAATGTAAGTTATGTACATTTCACCCCAATTTTCTTAATTACGCTACTATCTCAGTGAAATGTTTGTTTAATTATGTATATACACTCTGTGCTTCATTTTTTATGTTTTTTTTGTATTTAGGTAACTTTTTGGCAAAATACTATGTCCCTTTTCTTTTTTTCCCTGTCATAAATCTTCTGACCGGTTTGATGCGGCCCGCCAGAATTCTTCTCCTGTGCCAACCTCTTCATCACAGAGTAGCACTTGCAGCCCAATTTCTCATTTATCTCCTGGATGTATTCCTGTCTCACTCCACTCCATAGCTACCGCGGTGGCACTGATACAACAACCTGCTTCGTATCATTACTTTTACGAAGCTAACTTTTCAATCACGAATAAAAGACTCTCTTTTTCATATTGTAGAAATGCCATTTTATTTGTTTTAAAGTATTTATTAACTTGATAATTTGCATACAGCTTTGTCACAGATAATACCGTGACCACAGCGACAGTTTATTATCCCTGCCCGTTGTACGGGTCGACTTTTCTAAACGAATATACTTCCCGATACGACAAACATATTTGTCACTGTCGCGAACTACCGGTATCCCAAAGACAACACTTACTCAGTATGCTGTCATTATTTACAACTATAAAACAGTGAAAGTTTCGCACTGGTCCCCTGTTGAAAATTAACGCTCAGCTGACTGCCATCGAAAAAACTGTTGTAATACCGCAGATAAACTTAGCACCATCTGATCCAAGCACGCCTTTTCAATTGACAAGGTCACTAAAGACAAGTCTTAGAGACAAACGCATCAAGCAGCGGGACTGTATTCACCAAGTGCGCCGGCCGCTGTGGCCGTGCGGTTCTAGGCGCTTCAGTCTGGAACCGCGTGACCGCTACGGTCGCAGGTTCGAATCCTGCCTCGGACATGGATGTGTGTGATGTCCTTAGGTTAGTTCGGTTTAATTAGTTCCAAGTTCTAGGCGACTGATGACCTCAGAAGTTAAGTCGCATAGTGCTCAGAGCCATTTGAACCAATCACCAAGTTCCGTCTTTTACTCACGGACAATTTCATGCAGCCTTTTCGGGGGTAACTAAATCAACTAATATTTTGGCTTCTCTTAAAGGAAATGAAGGAAGTACACGAAAATTGCATTGTTACTTTATACATCGTTTACACAGAGGTGTCGTAATGCTCTGTAAAGAATTTTTTTGAAAATCATGTATACTGAAACGTATATACAAGAATGTATCATAAATTCATGATTATTATTTCACATTGTTCGTTTCATTTTTAAAGATGTTTTCTCTTCAGTCCCATAATGACCCTTAACCGATGACTACACTTATTTCAAATTCTGTCATTATTTAAAACGATGAAGTTGCGAAAGTTTCGCACGGGTCCCCTTGTACTGTTATTATTTTTATGGTCTAATCTATATATTGTTCGTCATAAGTGAGGGTGACGGCAAGCAATAATTAGGGGGTGGGAAGGGGAGGAAGACAGTAAAGTAACCTCAAGGACCGTAACCTATTTCCATGACTGATTAAAAGGCGATCTGTTTGGGAGAAGTTCACTGCAGACAGTATCAATAATAATCTCATATAACACTGTAAATGATGCAGTTCTGCATAATGAAGTACTATCTGAATAATGACTGCACAAATATCCACGTAGATCACGATAATATTTGAAAATGGTGAAAAATTTGGTAATTCGCATTGTTCAGAATTGGAAAATAATGTATTTCACAAAATACAGCACAGTAGTATGTTATGAAAACAAAATCAATGAGTTGCGATTGCTGTCCTACATCTCATTCTCATACCTGGGTCTAATATTTTGTAGGAATATGGAATGGAGTGATCACACGGTTTCAGTTGTCGGTAATGTGGTCGCATAGTTATCGTCATTGGCAATATACTGCTAATTGCAATCTACAAACAAAACTGTTTGCTAATCACTTGGGGTGTTATGTTCTAATAACTGAAGCGTGTGGGACCCATACCGAATAGGAGCAACAAGGATTTTGAACGAATGCCGACGATGTCAGCACAAATGGTTACAGCAGTGTTTTACTTAAGAACAGCCACACAGAAATGCTGAACAACCGCAACTAGCATACACTTGAAGATATCGACAGTTATCCGCGAAACTTACGATGTATCAAGAATCAGTATTTAGTGATGAATCAAGGAATATACTAAGTCTCCGTAGGTATCACGGAAGAATGCTAGGATAAGGAGAGACCAATTACAGAGACAATTAAACAATTGTTCTTCAGTGCGTCCTATCCAAATGAGATGGAAAGAAACTCTAAAACCTGGTACAATGGAAAGTACCCTCTGCAGTGTACTTCACAAGGTATTCAGAGTTCATACGTAGCTGCAAACACGACGACCAATAATTAAATCTGTCAAAGTTTACTGGTGAAGCGGAACTGTGGTTCGGCAGAAATTTAGGGGAGAGACCGAACAAGCTGGCGAAGTGGTAAATGTAATGGACTCGCATTCCTTGGGAGAAGTTTTCAAATCCATCACCACACGCAGAGATTAGAGTTTTCCATTATTTCCCTCAATCGTTTAAGGTGAACGCCAAGGCAGTGTCTCTTAGTAATGAACACTCCACATATATTCCCTTCTGAACGAGAAACTGATGTTGTGCCACCAGGATGTGTGTGTGTATTTGTTATTGACCTACAAAATACCCAAATTACACTGTGTTACAAGCTTTGGCTGTGACATCCACCACCCCTAAATTATATAACTATCATGGCAGTACGCTAAAAAACAATACATTTTCAAGTACATGGGACGTCACTGATCATTTTGCTCATGAACACACAGGTACATGTTAGTTTGCTTTCAAAACAGTAATTATCTGGTTCTACATGCATACCCCAGCATCCAACACGCGGTGCATGGCAGAGATATCTTATTCCACTGATATTCATTCCTTCTCTTGTTTCATGCGCAAATGGAGCGAGTGATAAACGACTGCCCACATGCTTCCATACAAGCGCAGATTGCACCTGTTTTGTTTTTTACGTTCGTGGAAGCGTAATCTCTCCGCAGTTTGTTATAAATTCCGATTCTCTAAACTTTCTCAATTGTGTTTCGTGAAATTGTCTTCATCCCTCCAGGGATTTCAGAATCCACGCATCACTTCCGCAAAACTCGAGAGCTGATCAAACCTGCCGATAACTAGCAACACGGTCCTGAGTTGCTTCGATGTCTTCCTTGACCCTAGGTGATGGGAATCCCAAATATCTGGGCATTAGTCAAGGTTAGGTCACACGAGTATTCTGCAAGCAATGTTCTCCACAGATAAGCTACACTTTTTTAGGATTCTTAAATAATTCTATTCGATCAACCACCTTATCTATAACCAATCTGACGTACTAGCTCCATTTTATGTCACTTTTCAAAGTTAGTCCAAGGTATTTAATCGAAGAGAGTATGTCAATCAGGACACCAGTAACATCGTATTAGAACACGACAGCATTGTATTTCTTAGTCATCTCCAATAACTTAAATTTTCCCATATTTACAGTACAAAACAAACCATTACCATCAGCAAACAATCTAAGATCATTTATGCATTTAGAGGACAGAAGAGGTCTCATCATATTTCTCCAGCGTACTGTTAACGATACCTTTATTTCCCATGAACATCAATCGTCCAAATTCTTATATTTTCTGTGACAAGCGAAATCAATAATATAATTTAACACATGTACGACTCTGTCCATGAATAAATAATGTGAACCATAATGTGCCCATTATTTGGGTAGAGTCGGGATGTTGGAAAGACATTATTCATCTTAGAGAGAAGACGTACTGAGAGGCTCCAGACCTGGTGCTTTGTCTTAGACATAATATACACTTGCAACATATGACGCGATGAACACTGAGGTGACAAATGTCGTGGGATACCTCCTAATATCGTGTCGGTCATCCTTTTGTCCTGCGCAGTGCAGCACCTCGACTTGGCGTGGACGCAACAGATCTTTGAAAGTGTCCGGCAGAAGTATTTAGCTATGCTGCCGCTGTAGCGTCCATGATTTCGATTTGCTTGGCAGGACTGCGTGCATGAACCGACATCTCGATTATGTCCCATAAATGATCTGTAGGATTCATGTTGGGCGATGTGGGTGTCTAAACGATTCTCTCGAACTGTTCAGAATGTTCTTCAAACCAATCGTGAACAATTGTGGCCGGTGACATGGAGCATTGTCACCCATAAAAATTCCGTATTGTTTTCGGAACGAAGTCCAAAAATGGCTGGAAATGGTCTCCAAGTAGCCGAAAGTAACCGATGACTAGTCCATTCCATCTAAACACAGTCCACACCCTTATTGAACCACCACCATCTTTCATAGTGCCACCGACCATGGTGGCGCAGTGGTTAGCACACTGGACTGGAGAACGACGGTTCAAATCTGCGTCCGGCCATCCTGATTCAGGTTTTCCGTGATGTACCTAAATCTCTCAGGGCAAATGCCGGGATGGTTTCCTTGAAAAAGTACGGCCGATTTCCTCCCCCAACCTTGACGATAACCGAGCTTGTGCTCCGTGTCTAATGACCTCGATGTCTACGAGACGTTAAATACAATCTTCCTCCCTTCATTCCCGCACAGTTCCTTGTTGACAACTTGGGTCCAGGGTTTCGTAGGGGCTGCATCACACTCGAACTCGGAAGCCACCAGCAGCTCTTACCAACTCAAATCAGGACTCATCTGACCAGGCCACGGTATTCCAGTCGTCTGGGGTCCAACCGATTGGTCACGAGCGCAGGAAAGGCATTGAAGGCGACGTCTTGCTGTTAGCAGAGGTACTCAGGTCAGTCATCTGCTTCCATAGCCCATTAACGCCAAATTTCGCATAACTGTCCAAGCGGCTACGTTCATCGTACGACCCGTATTGATTTCTGCGGTTATTCCACTTCTTGTTACTTGTCTGTTAACGCTGACAACTCTAAGAAAACGCCGCTACTGTCGATAGTTGAGTTAAGGCTGTAGGGTACTACGTTGTCCGTGGTGACAGGTAGTCCCTGAAATCTGGTTTTCTGGACACACTCTTGACACTGTGGATCTCGGAATATTGAATTTCCGTAACGATTTCGGAAATGGAATGTCCCGTGCATCTAGCTCCAATTACCATTCCGCGTTCAAAGTCTGTTAATCCCCGTCGTGCGGGCATAACCACACTGGAAGCTTTTTCACACGAATCACCTGAGTGTAAATGGCATCTCCGCCAAAGCACTGCCCTCTTATACCTTCTGTACGCGATACTATTGCTACCTTTATATGTGCATATCGCTGTCATATGACTTTTGTCGCTTCATTGTATTAGGGAATTTCAGCTTGGATACCTTCATAAACACAGGCACTCTTATAACTCTGGAATGGCTGTAAGATCCAGAATTCTTCCACTAGGACGATTAAGCCTTAGTTTCGACGATTTATCCATAAACGCATGATACATATCTGTTGCGAAAAGTTTTAAAAAGTCTGCATTGTTATTGACCTAATCCAGCTACTTGCACTCGAGGCTATTAGCAATTCAACGATTTTGCCCTCGTGAGCCAGATAATATGCCAGTATCTGACTGTGATTTCGAGGTCATTCATAAACATTTCTTTCACTTTCTCCATAATTTCATCGCTTGATTATGCGTTGGGATGTCTCAGTTGGTCGTCATCTTTAGTGTCTTCACTGCCACTTTCGAAAAGGTTTTGCCACTCGTAAACCTCTGTTTTGCTTAAGACAGATCCACCAAAGGCAATATGTAACATTTATACATGTTTTCGGACTTTATTCTGTTTTTAGGAATATTTAATACAAATTATCTTATACATTTTAGTAATAAATAACCGTCGCTACTAGACAACAAGCGTCAGCAGATGGATTAATAACGTACAGGTACTTTTGAGACAAGTTTACCAACAAAACTGAAAAAATATGCAAAAAATAGGAGTGCTCCACACGTGTAGCTATAAAATTTAACGCGTACGCTGTTTCGATAAGAAACCTGAAGTGTGATACAGCCCATTCTGCTATAACTGAGCAACCGCCTCTTTTGCATCACGCCAGAGAGCAGGCGCCCTTTGTGCCGCGTCAACTCAACGGCGATACACGGGAGCTCGCTCTCAGTCGTTGACCGCTGTTGAGGATGGATACCCAAGGACAAGTTTGGGGAATTAAGTGGGACGTGGGCACTGCGGGAAAGTACGGACATTGACCCTCCCGCCGGAGGTCCGAGTGCTCCCTCGGGCATGGGTGTGTGTGTTGTTCTTAGCATAACTTAGTTTAACTTGCTTTAAATAGTGTGTAAGTCTAGGGACCGATGACCTATACAGTTTGGTCCCTTAGGAACTCACACACACACGGACATTGAACACCATGGTGAGCAAGAGCATGTTCTACTGTTCTGTCATGTTACATGCCCCCAACACCTCACTCTTGGAATACAGCCATCCTACTGCATCTACTATTTAGTATCTACAAAAATCACGGGTAAAGCGAGACTGCTGAGCGTTTGGTGCAGTTATTTGGTGAGCACCTTACGGTGCAGATTGTACCGTCTGCTGAGTTATCTACTGTGCCGTAGGTTTTTTCATTCTACGTGCCCTTTAGGTTTGCGTTAGTCCCGATGTTACTTGAAGAGTTTACCCATCGGACTAACTTCCATTGCGAAAATTCTTTACCTGTTATTTCTCTCTGCCGATGTTAAGCCCTGTTGATAATTTGTTACTATTGTTTGAGTTAGTCGTGTAACTGACTATGTACTCAGCATTAATGACAGCTCACTGTCTGCTGTTTTACTTAAAGCCATGTGGACGTCCTTGTTGAGATTTTTTTCATGTAATCTGTACTGAGCTAGCCCGAGTAGTGGCACTCTAAAATACCGGTATGTATATTGTTGTTGCCGGCCGGAGTGGCCGTGCGGTTCCAGGCGCTACAGTCTGGAACCGCGAGAACGCTACGGTCGCAGGTTCGAATCCTGCCTCGGGCATGGATGTGTGTGATGTCCTTAGGTTAGTTAGGTTTAAGTAGTTCTAAGTTCTAGGGGACTGATGACCTCAGATGTTAAGTCCCATAGTGCTCAGAGCCATTTGAACCATATTGTTGTAGGTTTCTCTCTGTCTGTGCTACATTTCTTAATACATATCGGGTATAGAGGACAAGTGCACGAAATAACGTAAGATACTTTATTATAAAGTACAAGTGGCAACTGTGTTGGTGACCTGGCATCTTACCACTCCCACTCCGCCCCCTTAGCTTAGCGGCTAGCCCGTCTTACTGCATGCAGTGGATCCGGGTTCAAAAGACTTGCAACTCGGCAAGGTGGATGGACTCACTGTTATCAATGCCATTCGATCGTTCCTTATCGTTTCTTCATTGCTATCTGCTCCTCGCTTTCTTAAACGTTTTGAATCTCTCGTTACGTTCTGAATACACCTCGTACGTCAATCGTGCGGAGGAGCAGCAGAATGGGTGTCCCTCCTGGGTGTATGCCTCACTCGTGAGTGGCACCAACCGCCTTGCCATTAGCATTGCGCTGGCCGCCCGGGGGCTGGCTGCGCTTCGCACAGAGAGCGGACACACAGACAAACACAGCTGCGGCCTCGCTAAACGGTTGTCGTCCGGTAAGCCGGCGGCAGTGCGCGGGCCTCCGCGGCCATCTGCCCCGCGCCGTATCGCGGCGGTGTTTGCAGAAGAGCTCAGGCCGGCAGATGGCCCTTGTTTGATCGGCCGCTCCGTACCTGCCCCGGCCAGGCCGTGCACTGTTTGCCTTCCAAGACGGCAGCCGCCGCCGCGCCGCAAGAACCCGATAGCGCCCTCAATGCTCGGCCCGCATTGTCGGCGCCGGGCTGCCGGCCTATTCACCCCCTCATATCAAACAGGTTTTTTTATCGCAGCCCCGGCGGGCTATTTGGCTCCGAGGCCGACTTGTACCCAGCAGCTCTACACGGTGCGCCAGAGGGGAAGGAATCGCCTGGAACGTTCATGGGAAGCTCCTTGGCTCGCCCCACTGCACCAGTCTAACTCATGAATTTTATCCGCAGTACACGGTCGCAAGTCCCATAACACCCTTTGCTTTACGTTATGACGTAGTAACAGAAACCTCCAAGTTGGCATTTGCGACGTAGTACGCAGTTTCATTTGAACAGCAAATTTAATTTAATGAATGATTTCAGAAGTCATTTTCAAGTTATGTTCACTAAGAATAAATCTCCGTCCGAACAGACCTCTACAGGCCCAGCGGTACCGACCGACCACCGTGTCATCCTCATCGATAGGCGTCACTGGATTCAGGTATGGATGGCCGTTGTCAGTTTTCGTGATGGTTGCAGCCGTTCATCAAGTAGCTCCTTAAGTGGCGTCACAGAGGCTGAGTGCACCCCTTTTATCAACAGTACTCGGCAATTCCGGACGGTCACCCATCCAACTGTTAGCCAATCCCAACAATGCTTAACTTCAGCGATCTGTCGGTAATTGCGGTAACCACGGCGGCAAGGCCGTTATCGAGAATAAATAAATGTCGTGTGACGAGGGCCTCCCGTCGCGTAGATCGCTCGCCTGGGGCAAGGCTTTCGATTTGACGCCACTTCGGCGACTTGCGCGTCGATGGGGATGAAATGATGATGATTATGACAACACAACACTCAGTCCCTGAGTGGAGAAAAATCTCCGACCCAGCCGGGAATCAAACCCGGGCCCTTAGTAGTGCTGACCACTCAGCTACCGGGACTGACGTTAGCGAGAATAACTCTAAGATAAATTTTTTGTGCAAACTTCTCAAAAATCCTGTAGATTTTACTATTGGAGTTGATATGGAAGACACAGGGGATCCAGTTTCAAGAGTCCGAATTTAAAAGAAGTACGGAACACTCGAGATATAATAAGGCAAAAGGTAAAGATAACATTCAATCCGAATTTCCGAAATAATTCAGGGAAAGTGGCAACAAAAAGATTACTCAAATTTGGTGTGCAGAACCTATGACATAATCTACGTACCACTGCACTTTCAGAAAAATATCATCCATACAATTCCGAAAAATAGCAAGGGAAGCTAAGAAAGAAAATTGTCGCACAATCAACGACTCATGCATCTAAGCTACTGAAAAGAATGAACATAGGTAAAGAAAACTGACCATCTCTCACATGACGATGTGTTTGGTTTTAGGAAAGTAAAACGCATCAGAGAGGCAATTCTGACGCTGCGCTTCATAACTGAAGCAAGACTGAGACACGCTAATAAGGTTTGTTTACCTAGAAAAAGCTTTGGACATGGTAAAATGGGCCAAGATGTTCGAAATTCTCAGAAATATATGTGTAGACTTCACGGAAGGACGAGTAATATGCAGCATGTTCAACAATCAAGAGGGAACAATAAGACTGAAGACAAAGAATTACTCGAATTAAAACGGGTATAAGAAAGGGATGCAATCTTTCGTACCTGGTGCTTAGTCTACATATAGATGAAGCAATGATGAAAATAAAATAATGCCTCAAGGGTGACAGAATTAAGGTGAAAGGATATCAATAATAAGATTCGCTAACTACATTGCTATCTTCGGTGCAAGTGAAGAGGAATTACAGAGCAGTAGGAAATTTTACATAAAAAATTGTGATCGTGGAGTAGAGAAAATTAATGAGTTCTGCTACCTTGAAAGCTAAATAGCCCATGACAGACGAAGAAAGGACATAAAAAGCAGCGAAGAAAAGGAAAAAGTCATTTCTTACGAAAAGAAATCTACTGGTGTCAAACACAAGCCTTTCATTAGAGTATGAAGCACAGCGTTGTACGGCCGTGGGAAAACAGAACAGAAAAGAACCGAAGCGTGTGAGTTGTGGTCCTACCGAAGAATGCTGAATATTAGGTGGACTGACTCACGACGTAGGGTGCATGTGCAAACGAAAGGGGTGAGTAGATGTCGGTGCAACCAGAAAATAGTCCTAACGAACATATGTCCGCAAACAAATGATTTCTCCGATACGGTGTCTGGACAGTTGCACTCCTGCCAGTATTACAGTACTGTTATTGCCTAAGGCTCTGTTTATTTCCAAACACAGCAGCTGCATAAATTACAAAGAGATAAAGCGCCCACGTTTCATTTTACCATCATTCCAGATACCGAAATAGTGGTAAATAGCGTTTGAACAGCAAGTGCCTCAGCCGAGGCTAGCCAATGCCATGGTCTTCCACGTTCCCCAACTTGAATCAGTTGATTTTCTTTTTTTTTTTTGATTGGGGATATTTAAACCAGTTAACAAATTTAGCCCTGTTGACAGTATCGATGAACCATGGGAACCCATTGTGGATGGTTGTCAATAGATTCATTTGAACACACTCGGATTTTCGGTCGTGTACGTGCATCCACGAGGACACGTACTTATTCATTAATCATGGGAAACACACACAAACAAAACGCAACAGCATATCAAGGGCAATTCTTTCTCGCAGGAAATGTTCAATATGCCCTCTGTGGAAGTGCATCAACCCACCGTCGTGGTGAATCTCAGATGGGCCGATATGTCCCTGGAGTATTGCTTATGGTTTCGCGGGCTTCTGTAATATGGGCACAGAGACATTATTTTAACATCTTGTAGTGGGGTTCCATACACAAGAGCTTTCAAATGCCCCCAAAAATAAAAGTCCAGGGGATTTAGGTTCGGAGAGCGTGGAAGCTAGGCAATGTTTCCACCTCTAACTTTCCATCTGTCACCGTACCTGTTATTTAGAAGCCGACGGACATTAACACTAAAATGAGGAGATGCTCCATCGAGCATGAAGTACATGCTTTGTCACACGGTAAAGGCACATCTGCTAACAGATCTGGCAAAAAATTGTCTACTAAATTATGATAACCTTACCTGTTGAGCCTTGGTGGAAAAAAGTGAGGCCCTGCCGAACAGTTATCAACAATGCCAGCCCAAACATTAACAGAAAATATTTGTTGATGACTTTGCTTCAACAGCTGCATGACGACTGACGTCTGCCCATACATGTCGACTGCGAAAATTTACAGTCTGATCTCCTTCATCCGACACCTTATCTGTGAACAGAACCGTTGCACTAAAATTAGAGTTGACACTTTGATGACTAAACCATATGCAGAAGAGTACCAGTGCAGGAGAATCAGCTGTAGATAGTACCTGAACACAATGTAAATGGTATGGATACAGGCGCTCCTGTGACACTCACTAGACGATGATGTGCTCAACAATCAGTGTTACACCTACAAGTCTTGCACTAACAGAAGGGGGGTCGACAACTGTATGAAGAATTGCCTCGTCCCGAAGCGGTGTCCCCGTCTTTCTAGGCCTTTCCAGGTGGCGAGTACCATCCTTAAATGTCCCATGTTTCCTAAGACGACGATCAATGCAATGCCTTCGTCCTTTTTCCTGTCGGGGCACCTTCGTCCTGGAAGTCTCTGCCGCTACAAACACTGAGCGCGAGCGCCGCTGCCGTCAGCTAATCCATACGTGAAACTGGCATCTGCCATCTCTGAATTTGTGTACACTGCCATTCCATGAACCAAGTCTGCGATTGGCTCTATGTAGTAACCCGTGTGCTTGCAACGGTCGTACTGATCGCTGGAACAGTTGGTGTTACCCGTAAGCAAGCAATAACGTACGTCACATGGCAACAGGGACATGTGGAAGTAAACGCTGGCGGTGCACAACGTAACCAGGCGTCACCAAGAGTGCATGTTCACCATAATTCTAACGTTCTGTTCTTGTGTGTTTCTCACGATTAATGAGTTGGAGAACATAATTTCCTTGTCTATATGTGAGGAATGTGCCCTGCAATTTGTGCCGTACATTTTTGTTAAACCCTGTCGACGTCGTTTGAAATGCTGTGCTGAAGAAGTGAAACAAGAAGGCTTTTTGTCTCCCAGACTTTAAGAACATTAAGATGTAAGTGCAGAAGGCAGTGAATCTTTGGCGTAGAAAGTTCTTGGACATGGGGACTAATATAGATAACCAGAGCCATGTATGCAGTTTTCTATGGCGATAGATCAGATCATTGGAACAAACGACGAAGAGGATATATCTCACATGCTAAGGAAATAGTTGGAAAGCTGTAAAAAGTGAGACTTGAAAATTAATTGTGAGAAGATGAAGTAGCTATGTTGCGGTGGGAAGGGAAGGCATCGGTGGACTGTGGCGTATAGCGTCCACTACGGATAAATTCTAGTGTCCGATACCACTCGTCGGCTTTGGCCAATGACGTCATACGTAAGGAAAAGATGCTGCAGTGGACAATCTATGAATGGAACGGATCATACTCGTAAACAAACGAATGTAGCAAGCCATTTAACGCGACTATTATTTACGCGCTAATTTCATTTAAACAGTTGAAGATGACTGAAATAAATAAGAACACGAGAGCAATTACGAGTGCATATATTTCACACACGTACTGCAAAAACGATGTAAATAATGAACCGTCGAATAGCTGGAATCGGTAACCAGAAGCAACCTATGTAGAAGGTCATTTCTAGTTACTCATTCCAGTATTACTGTTTGTTACGCAAAAATCTTATATCAGAAAAATGCTTAAAAATGATCTTGTTTGTGAACTACATAATACGACTAGACATTCAAAAAATGAAAATCTTTACACACATTACTGCAAGCGCGATGAAATAAAACGCAAATATGACCAAACCTTGCAATCGATACTACACGAAAGTCACACCAGCTACAGTAGCTCCTAATAACACTCAGTAAAATCGACACACCAGGAGCGACAGTAAAAATACGAGAAGTGTAGCAGGAACATCGAAACGGAAAACATAAAAGTGCCTACATAAAAAGAAACTTACCGCATATGAAATTTCAAGGGAGTCAAGGCTGATAAGAACGAAATAAGGACATAACAATAAATAATAATGTTAGAAGCTCAAACTGTAACGAAAGAAGTAAAATCCAGAATAACAAATGAAAAAAATTAAAAAGAAATGCCCACCCAAATCACTTCTTCCCTATCACTTGCCCTCAATCAGACGCAAAATTTTAAAATAATAATAAAAAAAATTAAACCACGAGCCAATCACATAAACCCTCTGGCAAAGACACAACAATACCCCTCGGCCCACCATTGTTGCTAGAAAATATTAAAACGACAGAAAAACATCCCTCCAGAGAAACCAAAAAAGTAGCACTTGCACAATACAGTAACATAAAAAACACAACGTAAAACAAGAAAAAGTATCAGACCCACCAACACCTAACTAACAAAACGAGGCTTGTACATTTTGCTGACCACTTTCATAAATGCAAGAGATAAACAATAAGCTGTAGGAATACTCTTCCTCCAACAGTATTCATCTAAATGGTCTTGCAACACTGAAATCCTTCTCTTTCTCCGCCCGACAACATATTTTACAGCCCCTCAATACCCCTCGATAGTATTAGTACATGCCCCCGTGTTATAATCTTTAAACTGAATATTGTGATCACGACCAAATGATGATAACTCCTTTCACCCAAGCCCTTGTACGAAGCAAACCCATCCGACATGACTACAGAACCTTCTTCCACATATTCTTCTACTAAAGATGTCAAGACTTCCTTTGTCCGATTTGGTACGACCCTAAATACAACTTCAGCACAATCTCCTCCAGAAACTACTACTCGAAAATCCGAAGCCCAACAACGTTGTGGCCCCTTTCGTACTTTCTCTTTTCAAAATGTGGCTCATCTACTTCAACTATAACCCCTGGCACCCCCTTCACCCCCTATACTTTATAAATTCCCCGCAGACTTCTCTACAAAACGAGAACAAGTCGACTACAGTGTCACAGGAAACCCCTTCTTCGTGCATGACAGATTTGCAAGAATATCCATAGCAAAAATAGTAGGTTAGCATGACAATTACTTCTAAATTCAGTCTCAATCTTTCGAACCACGTCCCCATGCGTATGAATCTCCATATGTTATTTTTTCTATATCTCCACATGCATTCGTCGGAAGCTCGTGATAACGCAACCTTCGTCAAAGCCATATATTGCACAATTCAGCAATGACGCCCTATGATTGCAAAAATTTTGTAGTTGATTTACGGTCACTCATTTTCTGAAGCAGAATTTTCGCAGTAAAAAGACCTGACTCATCCATAACGAATAGTGTGAGGCATCAAGACCTTATAAATCACGACTACTTTCATTAACAAAAGATGCCGAAAATAAATTACGAGAAGAAAACAAAACTATCTACATCGTATTTTTAATACCCGCGCTTAACGAGCAAATCCAGAGAAATCATTTAACGTTTATCGACAGCAATCTGAGGCTCAAACAAAATAACATCACACATTACGTCATTGCTCAAAGCCGACGGGTGGTATCGGATACCAGAATTGACCCTCCTCTACAGTGGAAATCTTTTGGTGGTTGCTACTTTGCCGTTTTAATTCAATCCTCAGGGCGAAAATGCACACTCGACCGCAATGGATACTCCCTATTGGTGTTCTGCCCTGCGTGCGATTCCAGTGTTATGACTGACTGAAAACAGTGGAGAAGTAACCATTAAAAGCTATAACTGCACTGCAAATCACGCACGACAAGGTTAAGTAAGTGGGTAGTATCGCATCAAGCGACGGAAGATGTTACAGAACAATGGACCTAAATTTAAAGTGAGCGTTGGGAACTTGTAGAATGGAATGAAAAGGACTTGAAGCTTTCTAAATGGGCCACTTGATAAGAACCTGTAAAATTTACCGACTTGATCGACTAAGAATTGAGGAAGTTATGAGAAGCCACGAAGACGGACGGAATAAATAAATAAAAAAAAACACAGGTAGGATGATTAGGGCATGCAAAAGAATGGTAGGGGACAAGTTGCCAAAAACAGCGATTTCGTGACAACATCATCGAAGGAGAAGAAGAGAAAGACCGTGGAAGAGTTGGCTAGGGAATACCCAAGAACCGATGGAGAGGAGGATTAGAAGAGAACGAGTAAGAACGACTACTCGAGGAGTTTGGCAACAGTGATATGCCATGCGGCGACATTTGTAAGACCCCCACGACAATAGGTCTATATAATGAATCCTTTGTCCGCACCGATAACTGAGTTGTCAGCGTGACCGATTGCCGTCCTACGGGCCCTGGTTCGATTCCAGGCCGGGTCGGGGATTTTATCCGCTCAGGGACTGGATGTTGTGTTGTCTTCATCATCATTTCATCCCCATCCGGTGCGCAGGTCGCCCAATGTGGCGTCGAATGTAATAAGGCCTGTCCCGCCAGAGGCCTCCCGGCCAATGACGCCAAACGCTCATTTCATTTCCATGTATACTTTACTGTTCACCAAGCAGTCGTTTTTACCTTCCACAAATATAGAAATTTACCTCTTTGATCAACAACTTAATTGTTAACTTTCCCATTTCTATTTCGACCTTTTGTGTTATTATTGTTAGTTCTTCTGTATACTTTCCAAGTTTTTGTAATTAGCTCTTCATTCGTTCTGCAAGCTCATCAGGAGTAACAATAAACAGTATTACATCATCAGCAAAACAATAAAGATTCAGATAGGTTTCTTCTCTCTTTCAATAATTTAAGCACCCGTAAGACTGCCGAGTAAAGTTTTGGCAATATAAAATATCTCCTTGCTGGCCTTCTCACAAAATTCTGATTTTCTCAATAGTTTGATGATGTCTGATAAAACACGCTGCAGTAACATACATCCAGATGACAAAAGTCATGTGATCCCTTCTAATATCGTGTCGGACTTCCTTTTGTCCGTCCTAGTGCAGCAACTCGGCGTGGCATTGACTCAACAAGTTTTCGGAAGTCCCCAGAAGAAATAATGAGCCATGCTACTTCAAAGCTGACCCTAAGTGTGGAAGTGCTGCCTGAGCAGGATTTTGTGCAGGAACTGACTCCTCAATTATGTCTCATAAATTTTCGATGGGATTCATGTCGGTAGATCTGGGCGGCCACATCATTCGCTCGAATTATCCAAAATATTCTTCAGTCACTCAGAGAGTGTACAAGTAAGTTAAGTTCTGCTTTAAGTTATTTCTGTAATCGATCTCTTATCAGCAGAACATTTCCAGGCTGCCTAAAATATGCTGAAATTAAGCCTCTTTGCAAGATGGAGGATACAGAGATAAAGTCAAACTATCGATCAATTACAATTTTGGTAGCTTTTTCAAAATATTGAAAAGGTTGTGTTCAATTGTCTTCTTAAGCATCTGACTACAAATAAGATATTGTTCAAGTGATGGTTTGGGATCCTTAAAGTTTCCAATGTAGAGAAAGCTATTAACATGTACAGTGAGAACGTACTTAATTCATTACATAACCAATTAGAGGCTATCGGCATTTTCTTTGACATGTGAAAAGCCCTTGACTATGTGAATCGCAGCACTCTTAGGTAAATTAGAATATAATGGTATCATTTGCAAGGCTGCAAAATGGCGAGTCTTACCTAACTAACAGGAAACAAAGGGTGTGGTTGCAAAATACTGTGGAGTAAGCCGTCTTCATCTGATTGGGAATTAAGTACATGTCGTATCCCTCAAGGTTCAATCTTGGGTCCATTCCTTTTTCTTGAGTACTGTAATGTCCTCTCGTGTGTTACATTACCAGGAGCTCAGTTTGTTTTGTATGCACATGATGCAAACATTGCAATAAGTTCAAATGGCTCTGAGCACTATGGGACTTAACTTCTGAGGTCATCAGTCCCCTAGAACTTAGAACTACCTAAACCTAACTAACCTAAGGACATCACACACATCCATGCCTGCGGCAGGATCCGAACCTGCGACCGGAGCGGTCGCGCGGTCCAAGTTACATACATATTTGGAAGTGGGTCGTAATCAGTTTCACTGTCATTAATGAATGGCTTAAAGTTAATTCACTGTCATTAAACTTTGAAAAGTTCAGAATCTGTAAGACATTCCTTCCCAGCATGTGTATAACATATGAAGACATGAAGATAAGAGACGCTGACAGCATTAAATTTCTCAAATTCTTCTTCTTCTTCTTCTTCTTCTTTTACTTGCGCCTTTGTCCTGCAGTTTTCGCAGGGTCAGCATGGTTATGAACGGATTTTGCAAGGTTAATTAAAGGGGTGGCCGTTACCCTGTACCCCGAGGATGGAATCAGTGTACCCCAGCTGTCTGCATATAGCGTAAACCATGAAATAGTGCGAACGTGTTTCAAATCTCTGCAAATTGTGTAACTGAAGTGGGATGTGGGGACCAGCCTGGTATTCACCTAGTGGGATGTGGAAAACCGCCTAAAATCACAAGTGGTTCTGAGGACTATGGGACTTAACATCTGAAGTCATCAGTCCCCTAGAACTACTTAAACCTAACCAACCTAAGGACGTCACAAACATCGATGCCCGAGGCAGGATTCAAACCTGCGACCGTAGCGGTCGCGCGGTTCCAGACTGAAGCGCCTACAACCACTCGGCCACAACGGCCAGCTAAAAATCACATCCAGGCTGGCTGGCACACCGGCCCTTCTTCGTTAATCCGCCGTGCGGATTCGATCCGGGCCGGCGTGCCTACCCAAGTCCAGGAAGCAGCGCATTAGCGCTCACGACTAAACTGGCGGGTGTTAAATTTCTGGGATTTAATACTGGTTGGGAAGGGTACACCACGGAATTGCTTAAGTGCCTAAACAAGTCTGTGTATCTGATACAAATGGAAGCAGATGTAGGAGATATAATTATAACAAGCCTAGCATACTTTGATTACTTTCATTCTATTATTCATACGGGATCATAACTCGTCAAATTGAGAAAAAGATCTTAGAGTGCAAAAGCGTGTAATAAGACTAATTTCTGTTGTCATCTCAAGAACATCACGCAGAAATCTATTCAAGAAACTGAGCATTGTAGCCACTGCTCGTCAGTATACTTATTTATTAATGAAATTTGTTGCAAATAATATGTCTCTACTTGCAACCAATAACTCAGTACGACCGAGCGAGGTGGCGCAGTGGTTAGACACTGGACTCGCATTCGGGAGGACGACGGTTCAATCCCGCGTCCGGCCATCCTGATTTAGGTTTTCCGTGATTTCCCTAAATCGCTCCAGGCAAATGCCGGGATGGTTCCTTTCAAAGGGCACGGCCGACTTCCTTCCCCGTCCTTCCCTAATCCGATGAGACCGATGACTTCGCTGTCTGGTCTCCTTCCCCCAAAAACCACCTAACTCAGTACGTAGTATCTACATCTACATCATACTCCGCAAGCCACCTAATGGTGTATGGCGGAGGGTACTTTCTGTACCACTATCTGATCCCTCCAACCCTGTTCCACTCGCAAATGGTGCTTTGGAAGAATGATTGTCGGTAAGCCTCTGTATTGGCTCTAATTTCTCGGATTTTCTCCTCGTGGTCAGTACACGAGATGTATGCGGGGGGAAGTAATAGCCCGCATCTCGTGGTCGTGTGGTAGCGTTCTCGCTTCCCACGCCCGGGTTCGATTCCCGGCGGGGTCAGGGATTTTCTCTGCCTCGTGATGGCTGGGTGTTGTGTGATGTCCTTAGGTTAGTTAGGTTTAAGTAGTTCTAAGTTCTAGGGGACTGATGACCATAGATGTTAAGTCCCATAGTGCTCAGAGCCATTTTGAACCTTTGGGGAAGTAATATGTCGTCCGGCTCCTCCTTTAGGTGCTGTCCCGAAATTTCAATAGTAAATCTTTCTGTGATGCACAACGCCTCTCCTGTAACGTCTGCCAATGGAGTTTGTTAAGCTCTCCGTAATGCCGGATCTCCAGCTGAACGATCCCGTGATGAAACGCACCGCTCTTCGTTGGATCTTCTCTGTATCCTTCCGTTCCCATGCATGCGCAGTATGTCACATTTATTTACGTTCCGGGTCAACTGCCAGAGTCTGAACCAGTCATCAATTCTCTGCAAGTCGTTCTGCAAATTCTTACTATCCTCTGGCGTTCCTATTTTGGTACAGGCAACTGCATCTGCGAATAGCCTTAAAGAGCGTCAGACGCTTTCTGCTAGATCATTTGTATTCATTGTAAATAGCAACGGGTTTATCACACTTGCCTGTGGTACTCCGGAAACAACTAAATTTGTTGATTTAGTTCCTTTAAGAGCGACGTGTTGAAATCTATCTGCAAGAGAGTCTTGAATCCAATCGCAGGTCTGCTCCGATGCTCCGTACGGTAGTAGTTTTTTCAGTGACCGGCAATGTGGGACGGTGTCAAATGCCTTACTGAAATCAAGGAACACGTCATGAACCTGAGCACCGTTGTCTACTGCGCTCTGGATCTCATGGAGGAACAGAGCGAGCTGAGTTTCGCAGGATCTCTGTTTGCGGAATCCATGTTGACTCTTGTAGAGGGCACGTTCAGTTTCCAAAAACGTCATAATTATTGAGCATGAAACATGTTCCGTAATTCTACAACAGATTGACGTCAGCGATATACGTCAATAATTGTGTGGATCTGTCACAAGACCTTCCTTAAAAACGGGAATGATCTGCTCTTTTTTCCGGTCGTTAGTATCAATACAAGGGATAACAACAATCCACATAAAAACCTGAAATCACTTAATTTTTTCCAAAAAAGGTGTCCAATATTCAGTACCACACATTTTCAGTAAATTGCCAGCAACCATTAAAAACTTGGTTTCAGATAAACCAGAAGTTTAAATAGTTTGAAAGACTTTTTGGTAGGCAACTCTTTCTATTCTATAGCTGAATGTCTTAAGAGGGACTATTAGACCAGCTTAAGTAAAATTGTCTGCTAAATTTCTGGTATCTGGGTCACACCAGTCAAGATTAGGTGTTTTGTACATGATAAGTTTATGAAAGGTGCATAAATATGTTTCATTTTGACAGTGTATTAATTCTGTATATATTAGCAGTTGTAGTTTACAGGAATCTAATCACGTATATTGACAATCTCCATACAAATGATTAGGTAAGTCAATATTATATTCAAATGATCTATCTGTTTTATTTTATACTTTCTGACATGTCACACACCCACGAGATTCATCTCATTTTTGGTTCTATGGAACGAAAACTGTATCCAATCTAATATGATCTATTATGTTTTTATGGTGTTTTGTGATCATTTCTGTTTTATTTTGCTGCATATGACATACGAGAGCATTATTGTGTTGGAGTATGATCAAATTACGCAGGGATGTATAACATGAATGAGAAGACCATTAATCAAGATATACATGTATTTTTTGGTAAATTGAGTATTACAATAACAGATTTTTCTTTTGAAATTATCTACACACCTTTTTGGCTTCAAATCAGATTATATGTTGAAACAAATTTGCCTGCTATGAATATATTCCAGATTTGTGAGACATAGTTTCGTATAGGATGCATCATTGAGTGGGAAATTTTTATAATGGTAAATTTTTATGATCACATTACGCAGAGATATAAAAGATTAATGAAAAAACCGGTAACCAAAATATACATGTCTTTTATGGTAAATTGAGTACTGTAATAAACGATTTGCTACTAATCCATTTTTTTTTTTTTTTTTTTACTTTTTGCATTTTAGCACTTGTTAATTAATTTTCTTTCTGTGATTTCTGTTAGTATTGCGAATATTAATAGGGGGTAGTTTACTTTCCTTTAGCTGCTGCAGCTACCAATTTTTATTTGCTTCCGAGAACTTCAGTATCTCAAATACAAAAACAGCATACTGAGCAAGAGGTAAGTCACTTTTTACTGGGGGCAGATCGCCTTGCATTCTTGAGCAAACCGACTATAGTCGGGATTGTCATATGTCACGCTAGCAAGCAGATTAATTTTCAGTGAACAGCGTTGGTAATTTCAGAAAGTTATTCTCTTCGGAATAGAGCAGTAGTTTACTTGTGTGGATATTCCCAGTCAAATATAGCACTTCATTTCACACATCGTTCATAAGTTACTTCGGTATTGAGTTTTAGTTATATAGTTTTCACTGAGGACACAATTTGTTTTTCTTTCATTTAGATCCATTTTCTTTATTTCGAATTTTGCTTTTTGTGAAGTTTAAAGTTTTATTTCACGACACTGTTCACACGCGCAACAGATTCAACCAACCGTCAGTTTTGCTCAGCAATTGAAAAGACATCTAAAGTGCACGTTATATAAAGGAAGTTTTTGAAATCAGTGTATTCAGCTTTCTCACATACAGACAACCTTTTATTGAAAGCTTACAAGCGATATTTAAGAAATGATTTGTACTCCATGATGTCACACTATCTTCCATTACAACTTTTCAACTCTAAAAGAGTAGTAGAAATTTAAAATACTTTTTCTACCCCTAGATCCTGACAGCACGTATTCCTTGCCCATCTTTTAGTGGATTGTATTTATTTTAGATTGTCTTGCATTTGAGACTCCTTAGTTTTTGTTTCTCATTTCACATGACATAGTATACTATTCGATTTGTGTATCTCAAAATGCTGTATGTCAGTGTATTGACGATGTACTCAAATTCCATCAGCGGCGGTGTTTGGGCTGCTGCTTATCTATTACGGGCGTTTATCATTGTTGTTTCAATTACTTTTGGCAGCTAAGTGCACGATCGCGTTGGCAGAGATTAAGAAATTTTTGTTCACACTGTACAGTGTTGACTGGAATACTCTCTTTCAAATTCTAAAGGTGGCAGGGGTAAAATACAGGGAGCGAAAGGCTATTTACAATTTGTACAGAAACCAGATGGCAGTTATAAGAGTCGAGGGACATGAAAGGGAAGCAGTGGTTGGGAAGGGAGTAAGACAGGGTTGTAGCCTCTCCCCGATATTGTTCAATCTGTATATTGAGCAAGCAGTAAAGGAAACAAAAGAAAAATTCGGAGTAGATATTAAAATTCATGGAGAAGAAATAAAAACTTTGAGGTTCGCCGATGACATTGTAATTCTGTCAGAGACAGCAAAGGACTTGGAAGAGCAGTTGAATGGAATGGACAGTGTCTTGAAAGGAGGATATAAGATGAACATCAACAAAAGCAAAACAAGGATAATGGAATGTAGTCAAATTAAGTCGGGTGATGCCGATGGAATTGGATTAGGAAATGAGGCACTTAAAGTAGTAAAGGAGTTTTGCTATTTGGGGAGCAAAATAACTGATGGTGGTCGAAGTAGAGAGGATATAAAATGTAGGCTGGCAATGGCAAGGAAAGCGTTTCTGAAGAAGAGAAATTTGTTAACATCCAGTATTGATTTAAGTGTCAGGAAGTCATTTCTGAAAGTATTCGTATGGAGTGTAGCCATGTATGGAAGTGAAACATGGACGATAAATAGTTTGGACAAGAAGAGAATAGAAGCTTTCGAAATGTGGTGCTACAGAAGAATGCTGAAGATTAGATGGGTAGATCACATAACTAATGAGGAAGTATTGAATAGGATTGGGGAGAAGAGAAGTTTGTGGCACAACTTGACCAGAAGAAGGGATCGGTTGGTAGGACATGTTCTGAGGCATCAAGGGATCACCAATTTAGTATTGGAGGGCAGCGTGGAGGGTAAAAATCGTAGGGGGAGACCAAGAGATGAATACACTAAGCAGATTCAGAAGGATGTAGGTTGCAGTAGGTACTGGGAGATGAAAAAGCTTGCGCAGGATAGAGTAGCATGGAGAGCTGCATCAAACCAGTCTCAGGACTGAAGACCACAACAACAACAACAACACTGTACAGTGGACAAAAATGGTTCAAATGGCTCTGAGCACTATGGGACTTAACATCTGAGGTCATCAGTCACCTAGAACTTAGAACTACTTAAACCTAACTAACCTAAGGACATCACACACATCCATGCCCGAGGCAGGATTCGAACTTGCGACCACAGCGGCCGCGCGGTTCCAGACTGAAGCGCCTAGAACCGCATGGCCACACCGGCCGGTTACGGTGGACATACTAGACATGAACGTAACGAGAGCGCTTTGTATTATCTGGAACTTTGTTTCTGAGAACGGTAAAGCTTCGTAAGTTATTAAAATTACTGAGGATAAAAATGGGAAACGACTGATAGTGCTGACAGAGAATAGGTCGGAAGGTGAAAGCGAAATGTCAGACTTAGGTCAGTCGACCAAAAATAACTTATAGTAAGAAGGACACGACACTGAGCAGAGTGGATCCAAGTATCTTGACGAAAGAAGAAGAAAAAAGTGCAGACAATAAATATCCAATTCTTGGAATATAAAAATTTGTTACCAGGCATCAGTTTTGGCGACTCCCTGAACAATAGAAACAAACAATAATTTTGCGGAAACTTCACACCTTTTGTTGCACAGAACTGTATGTCAAGGCTAGCAAGAAATTTCCGAGCAAAATTGTTCCATCTATGGGATTTTACATTAAAACGAGCGAAAATAAACAATTCACCATTTGCGGGGGAGGTGGCATAGTTTACATAGTTAGCATTTGATTTATACGAATAAAGAAGCGTCAGAAAAAGGCGATCGCTCGATTTACCCAGAAGAAACATGAATTACACAGTTACTGTTGTGGCCCTCACTCCGGAGCTGGTTCGGTGTAGATCTCCATGCAAGTCTATGCTCCGCAAGCCTCTTCATCTTGGAATAACTGCTGCAACTTTCTACCACTTGAGATTCCATATTGCTGTCATGCCATGATCTCCATTCACAATTTTAACCCCCCCCCCCCCCCCCCCCTCCTATCAGCACTTTGCTCCATAACCCAAACCTTAATACCTCCTGCCTACCAACCAATATCTTCTTTCAGTCAAGTTGTGTCACAAATTTCTTTACTCCTCAATTTGTTTCGGAACCTATTCAGTTACCCGTCTTATCTTCAACATTCTTCAACAACATCACATTTCAAATTCTTCTATTCTGCACTTGCCCGATCTATTTACCATCCACGATAAGCTTCTGTGCGAAGCTAGAATCCTTGGGGAAAGACTTCGTGATATTTAAGTTTACGTTCGATCTAAAAAAATTCTCTTTGTCTTTCTTACCTCTGCGAATTGACTTTTTATTTCCTCCCCACTTCGTTCAACATTATTTACTTATCTATCAGAACAGCAAAGAATATCTGTTGCTTTTAAAATCTCATTCCGAGATGTAATTCACTGTCAGCAGCTCTTGGTCTATTGGTTTGCGTTGTTGTTTCTTGATCGCGGGATCCCGCTTTCGATTCTCGGATAGGGTGGAGGTTTTCTTCGATCCGGGCTGTGTGTGTGTGTGTGTGTGTGTGTGTGTGTTATCTTTATTATTCCATCTCATCTTCATCAGACACACAAGTTGCTGAAGTGGCGTGAGACTGAAAGCCTGACACCTGGCGACCGAAAAAACCATAGGGTGTCTACCGGTTAATAATCCATACGATCATTTCATTTCTTGTAATTCCAAAAGGCTTCCCACTCCGTAGCGTGGTGATACTGTTACGGCGTAAAGTCAAGCGCCGGCACATCAGACAGGAACGAGAAAGCAGACAGGGCTGTGAAAAAGACGGCAGCCAACTGCCAACTGCCCGCTGACCGACCCCTTTCCAGGACGACAACGCGACAGCAGCGGCCTCTATGCGAACATAAGCGTCGCTCCCGACTGGCCGCGGCACAGTTCAGGAGAAGCTTCAAGACAGCGACCTGAATAGAAGAGTCAACTCTATTACTTCGCTTGCATTAGAATTGTTAAACTGAAGAAGCTTGTTTATTTCGGATGTTGCCCTTCGCTTGCGACATTTCTATGTAATTCTCAAAGTTAAGTATTGTCATTTACTTTCCGTAATAAAACTCATTAATACGATTTGCCTAGCAGTCTGAGAAAGCAGGTTTTCTAGACACCCATCTTTGACGACTAGGCAGGATTTAACAGATACAGCAACCAGTATATAGACTGAGGAGAAGAAAACAGTCTAGATTGCGATGTTGAAATTACTGTTTATTTATTCATCAATGATGCGCGTTTCACCTAATTTATGGCATCTTCAGAATGACGGATAAATGTTGGTAAGCAAGGTATGGATATCGATCATAAAACATCCGCAAAAACAAAATGCCTTGTTACATGCAAGAAAAATGGTCGAGGCTAATACCTTATAATCTTCTGTTATGTATTAAAAGCATAATATCCGATAACCTTGTTGGAACATGTACAGGGTGTTTCAAAAATGACCGGTATATTTGAAACGGCAATAAAAACTAAACGAGCAGCGATAGAAATTCACCGTTTGTTGCAATGTGCTTGGGACAACAGCACATTTTCAGGCGGACAAACTTTCGAAATTACAGTAGTTACAATTTTCAACAACAGATGGTGCTGCAAGTGATGTGAAAGATATAGAAGACAACGCAGTCTGTGGGTGCGCCATTCTGTACGTCGTCTTTCTGCTGTAAGCGTGTGCTGTTCACAACGTGCAAGTGTGCTGTGGACAACATGGTTTATTCCTTAGAACAGAGGATTTTTCTGGTGTTGGAATTCCACCGCCTAGAACACAGTGTTGTTGCAACAAGACGAAGTTTTCAACGGAGGTTTAATGTAACCAAAGGACCGAAAAGCGATACAATAAAGGATCTGTTTGAAAAATTTCAACGGACTGGGAACGTGACGGATGAACGTGCTGGAAAGGTAGGGCGACCGCGTACGGCAACCACAGAGGGCAACGCGCAGCTAGTGCAGCAGGTGATCCAACAGCGGCCTCGGGTTTCCGTTCGCCATGTTGCAGCTGTGGTCCAAATGACGCCAACGTCCACGTATCGTCTCATGCGCCAGAGTTTACACCTCTATCCATACAAAATTCAAACGCGGCAACCCCTCAGCGCCGCTGCCATTGCTGCACGAGAGACATTCGCTAACGATATAGTGCACAGGATTGATGACGGCGATATGCATGTGGGCAGCATTTGGTTTACTGACGAAGCTTATTTTTACCTGGACGGCTTCGTCAATAAACAGAACTGGCGCATATGGGGAACCGAAAAGCCCCATGTTGCAGTCCCATCGTCCCTGCATCCTCAAAAAGTACTGGTCTGGGCCGCCATTTCTTCCAAAGGAATCATTGGCCCATTTTTCAGATCCAAAACGATTACTGCATCACGCTATCTGGACATTCTTCGTGAATTTGTGGCGGTACAAACTGTCTTAGACGACACTGCGAACACCTCGTGGTTTATGCAAGATGGTGCCCGGCCACATCGCACGGCCGAGGTCTTTAATTTCCTGAATGAATATTTCGATGATCGTGTGATTGCTTTGGGCTATCCGAAACATACAGGAGGCGGCGTGGATTGGCCTCCCTATTCGCCAGACATGAACCCCTGTGACTTCTTTCTGTGGGGACACTTGAAAGACCAGGTGTACCGCCAGAATACAGAAACAATTGAACAGCTGAAGCAGTACATCTCATCTGCATGTGAAGCCATTCCGCCAGACACGTTGTCAAAGGTTTTGGGTAATTTCATGCGCCATCTGTTTTTGACAATTGTAACTACTGTAATTTCGAAAGTTTGTCTGCCTGGAAATGTACTGTTGTCCCAAGCATATTGCAACAAACGGTGTATTTCTATCGCTGCTCGTTTAGTTTGTATTGCCGTTTCAAATATACCGGTCATTTTTGAAACACCCTGTAATATGGTCCAGTGAATACATGACAGGATCAGGCCTGTACATTCTGTTAAATGAGAAACATGCTGGAAGCATCGTTCTACATCCTGCGACCACACACACAGTATGTAGTGTTTCGCAACCCCTTCGATGCCGTAGAAGTGTGTGACGCTACTCTGCTGCTCAAGAGCGTACACGTGGGCATATGGACTATCAGGGTTCCCGACAAGCTTGCCTTCCTGCAGGCACCTAGGAATAGGTCAACGGTTGTCTCTCTACAGGCACATTTTCAAAATACTCACCAAAACTGCACGGGTGTCACTGAGAGTGACGCTGAACTAGGCGCTCTTAGAAAGACAGTTTGTCGTAGCCGTTTTTTTCATGCATATGTTTATCTCGTTTATCTCCTTCCCCCCCCCCCCCACCCCCTGTCCTCACCACCACCTTTATCACGCCACAGAGGGACTGAAGAACCATAAACACCCTTTGATGTTTCATATCACGTTCTCATTTCTCGTACCAGAACAAAAACTGGGGTCATCTACACTCTAAACGTTCGGCGGGCTGCAGCCTCACGATGTCTTTAGAAAAGTTTCTCAAGGACGACGCTCTCTTGCACATCGCAGAGCAAACCGTCATTTTCGGCCCGAGATATGTGTGTAAAAGATCGCCCCAAAAAGTGATGGTTTCGTTGAGGACGTTCATGTCATCGCCTGACGCCTGTTCGTTTCACTCTGAGCGGCGGTGTGTCTGAAATGTCTTCAGCAACTCATAATAAAATCACGCGATTTTGACCGTGGGGATCGCGGTTCTGACATCTGTCACAGAGTGGTCAAGAAAAAGGTGAAATGTGAAAATGTCGATAGAGGTCGGGGGAGGGGGGAGGGGGAAAGAGGATTGACAACCTTCCCATCGTGTGACATGACCGCAGTGGCGTTGGGCAGACTTGTGCTGAAATTTGGAGCCAATGTAATGTCATTAACCCACCTTACACTTCACAGAAACTTCTGAGCTCTGGGCTTTTTCTTCCTATTTATCATCACCTTGCTGTTTGAAACGTCGGCGAACCCGAGGGTAGCGTCTCAAGACGCCACGCTTTTGCACCGATGCAGAGTAATGTTGTAGACACCTTTGAGCCACATAAGAAACTTTTGCGTCGCAATGGGGGAAATTGACGGTGTTTGAAGGTAACCAGGATATTATATAGGACATAATGTTAGTGTTTGTTTGTGTATGTGTGTGTGTGTGTGTGTGTGTGTGTGTGTGAGAGAGAGAGAGAGAGAGAGAGAGAGAGAGAGAGAGAGAGAGAGAGAGAGCGAGAGAGAGAGGCTTCAACATGGAATGAGCTTAAGTTTCGAAGAATAAACTCAAAATTGTGATATTTTACATAGTTTCCAAGATTTAGAGTCATTTAGTATAGCTTTGTCCTCGGTTTAATCGTGGGCGTATTGTTCTGGCTATGTATGACGTCACTGATACTAAACAGGGCTTATAGATAGGAGGAGCCGCTCGTCAAGTTAGTCGTTTAATGATGAATTGTAAAAGTATTTTTCCGAGAGGGACCTTAGAAATAACAATTTAACGAATGCAGTAATTGGGCTCAGCAACAGTACAATGTGAAACACCACGAAAAGGCGGAATACTTAGAGAGGGAGACTTCAAGCTTCAAACGAGAGCTGCGAACAGAATGTGGGGTACTTTTTATCTTGCTTACCGAGACAAGTATCTCCAATATATCTACAAAAGTGGACGTCGGATTTCCGGAAGAAAGCTATCTGGGATCCCTTTGTGTTAGAGCAAAGTCCTCTGGAGACGAGGGTGTCGGAGACATTCCTCATGCGACATTTCGTGTCAATATTTGCTTCCCTCGGAAGTGGCTCGCCCGCAGGGACCCCCAATGTATTCCCGGTCACGCTCTGGCTCGGTCGCCCTGCGCCCACAGACAGAGCAGATGCCCACAGCGCCGGTGCTCTTAGCGAGCGCAGACGACGTCTCTCAGCGACGTAACTCGTCACCTCGCCGCTAGCGCCACGCCACGCGTGCCGAATCCTAATAACTTGTGCGTCTGCGCTGTCACGCCCTTCTGTCCTCCACCACTCGCACAGTAGCCACCCTTCTCCCCGTTGACAAAGCATTTCCTTTCGTCGCCATACGATTAGATCGTGTTTGAGAGTATTTTATGGAGTGTTCATCTGGTTCTTTTCTGTACATTTTGTAACAAACAGTTTTCTATTGTGGGAAGCTGCAGCACAAGTAATCTATGTTTCTTAAATAAACAGCTTTCCAGCTGCAAATGAACTTTTTTAATAGGAACACGACCGGTTTCATGATTTCAAATCACATCTTCAGATGTACATACGGCGACGTGGGTAGGGAACTGCTGTGCGCCGCTTCCTGGTAAACGGACTTTTAACACGTCAGTTTTTCAGCTGGTTAGTCTGAACTACGTCACCCTCCTTGTTGTGGGTAACAGTATTATATTTTGAGAAGGGTGAGTCCCCCTCCTTCTCCTATCAGAGCTTAAATGTTTTACTGACGTATGTGCATCTAAAGATGTAACTTAAAATAACGAAACTAGCAGTGCTCGTGTAAAAGGCCATATACAGCTGAAAGTGATTTATTTCAGAAACATGTATGCTTTATTAATATGCATAGCCTCTTGGGTGAGTGTGAAGCCTGTTTTACTTGAGCGATTTTCTTGCCTCGATAGACTACAGGTGGCAAGTGAATCTACAGCAGCGTATAATAACAGTACTGAGTCTCGCAAGTAGGGAGTGGTTGTTTCTGTTCACACACTGGTAAAAAACTGAGTGTGTTGTGAGCGTCGTATGCTCTGCAGCTTGGTACTACGACGCTAGCAGTACTTTATGAAGGCCCATACTTGTAACAAAAAGCGGGAAACTGTTACAGAATTAAGGAACTAGCAAGAATGATGGAGTTCATTAAGGATCAAAGGCCAGCCGTTGTAACCGAGCGGTTCTAGGCGCTTCAGCCTGGAACAGCGTGACCACTACGGTCGCAGGTTCAAATCCTGCCTCGAGTATGGATGTGTGTGATGTCCTTAGGTTAGTTAGGTTTAAGTAGTTCTAAGTTCTAGGGGACTGATGGCCTCAGATGATAAGTCCCATAATGCTCAGAGCCATTTGAGCCAAAAGATCAAAGGAAAACTCGTTCTGAATGTGCTTGACAAAGGTGGTACGAAAAATTCTCCACACTGCTGAGAATTGAAGGAAATAGAAAAGTATTTCAGATCCACAATATTTATTTGCTCCACAAATCTGAGTACATACAAGCACATCCAACAATATTTCAAAAGCCAAAGTAGTCCCATATTTATCTAATGAATGTGGGGTAGCAGACGCAGCATTCTAAAATAAAATACCTGCTTGTTCTCAGGCATTTAGTAGGAAAAATATCAAATCTCAATGCAGTCTTTGCAATGTATCACGAAAGCATCGTAAAAATTAAAATAGAGACTAAGTAAAACACGCATGCCATTATAATTAATTTTTTCTCTGCAACGTAGTGTGCGCTTTTATGAAACTTTCTGCGTTGGAGGCTCGGTTCCGCACACAGTTTGAAGCAGCCAGATCGTTTCACATAATCTATTAGTCACCAGACAAAGAATTGGTTAACTTCGATTTTTAACAGACTACGACACAGTCCTCTGTCATTGCGTATGCGCAGTCTTCCAAATATTCAAAATTTTAGATCTGATTCAACTGATCATTCACTTCACTGGCCCACTAGCGACGTAGCTGGGGACTGGTTTACGCCCTCGGTGGCTCAGATGGATGCCGGCACGGTAGCTCAGAGGGCTGCTCGGCCTCTGTAATAAAAAACTGAGTAAAGGAATCAACGATCAACTTGAACGAATGTTTTGTGACGTCAGCCCACACCAAACGCAACAAACAATACCGAGCAAAACGAAAAAAAAAAAGAGAGAGAGAGATGGATAGAGCGTCTGCCATGTAAGCAGAAGATCCCGGGTTTGAGTCCCGGTCGGGGCACACATTTTCAACTGTCCCCGTTAATGTGTATCAACACCTGTCGACAGCTTAGGGTCTTGATTTAATTATCATTTCGGCTTACACGCAGGCGCGTGATGTTTACCCACCGCGAGCAGCTGATTTTAGATAGCCAATGCTCGTGTAGAACGATGTTTAACCGTCGTGGATACTCTACCGTCTCACACACACACAGCAGGATCTGCATATATTTTTACGCCGCAGACTAATATACATCTAATAGACATCTTTACATTTTTGCGAAACACATTGTATTCTTCTCTTATACCTATATGTGTAGGGCAAAACAGCCCTATCTACAACAGGAAGCGAGGCAAAAAGTGGTGCATCACATACGAGTAGATGACAGGGATGAACGATGTCTGCGGAGATGTTTTAGGCGAATAGACGTGCAGCTGTTGAGCAACTTACCTCCTCTGATGAACCAAGGGGCTACAACCAGTGTCTCCTCAACGACCGTTCAGCTAACGTTGCTGCGTACGGGCACCTGTCTCACGCCCCTTGCTGATTGCCGTTCATAGGTGCGGAAGTCCGCCCCGATAGTTGAGTGGTCAGCGTGACGGACTGCCGTCCTTAGGGGCCCGGGTTCGATTCCCGGCTTGGTCAGGGCTTTTCTCCGCTCTTCATCATCATTTCATCCACATCCGGCGTACAGGTCTCCCTGCACCAAGGCGGCCGGACCTAACCCGTAAGGGGCCTCCCGGCCACCGACGCCTAGCGCTTATTTCCATTGGTGCCGGAGACTGAATTTTGCACCCCAATACCACAACTGGACGGCCACCGAGTGCCGAAAAATGGCTTTTTCAGATGAATCACTTTTATTCTTCATTAGACAAATGGTCGTCGGCGTGTACTGCTGTCTGAAAGCAAACGCCCTGCAACAATCGTCGGTAGCGTCTAGGCCGGAGAAGGGAGCCTTATAGTCTGGGGAAGGTTTTCGTGGCATTCTGTCTGACCTCGACGTTCTGTAAGACACAATGGGTCAACACAAGTACAAGTATACATGGGAACCGTGAACAGTCCTACATGCAGTTTGCTTTACATCAGCACGGTGGCATCTACCAGTAGAACAATGCGACTTGACACATAGCTCGAATTGTACCTGCGTGGTTCGAAGAGCACCACGACGAGTTTATCGTATTCACCTGACAACCAAACTCTACAACTTGATCCAAATTGAGAATCTGTGGGAGCACCTCCAACGGGCTGTACACGCCATGGATTCTCATCTGAGAGACCTAGCACAGTTGCCCACGGCACTGGAGCTGTCATGCTTCCATATCACTGCTCGTGCCTACCAGAACCTTGCTCTCTAAGTGCACATTTCACGGCGGTCCGCGCTGCAAAAGGTGGTTATTAAGGTTTTTAACAAGCGGTCGCATGAATGTGACTGGACAGACAGGTAGCTTTCATATACAGTCGAATACGCTCTGTACTTTACGAAGGACATCGTATTCCACCTCTACTGTTATTAAATTAATTTACGCACCATGATCGCGTTTTCGTCTTTTTATGCCATTTTCAAGTGACAAGGTGTAACAATACACTCTCTGTTCTATTCACATTACCAGTAATGCCTGACGTTGACCAGTAACATAAGAACATCACAAATCAAAGGTATAGCGATACAACTCTAATGGAATCAGTTAGAATCCAGAGCAGTTTGACATTTCCAAGTACAAGGAGAACGACAGCAGGAGAGTTTTGGGGTTCAAAACTAATGATTCGGCCAACTTGGTACTGGTCGATATCCATTACATGTTCTGGCTTTCATGAAACTGAAACTGAACTGATATCTCTGTGTGTTGTCTCATACTGTGGGAATCAAATTCTACGTCTCTAAACTGTGAGACATTCAGTTGTGAATTTTAAAATTTTCCCGGCGAGTTGACTGTTCAAACAAATTTCAGGCTTGCAGCCGGTCGTCATTGAATACTTCGCACGATATTTCAACTGGGTACCTGCCAGTCATCTTCAGGTGAGCCGTCGCAGACTGGCGAAAACGTCTTTTTTTTTCTTTTTTCTTTATTGATTTTCAATTCCCCCCCGAAGGGGGGCCTACAGACTTTTTTTAAATAAAGGAATAAGAAAGAGACAAGGAAAAACAGGTGATAAAATGGCGATTTAAAGTGTAAAAGGGCGTAAAATGGCGGAAAGTTAAAACAGAAAGCAAAAGGGGTTGGCAATGTAGATAAAAGACACAGGAATCAGACAAGTAACATAGTAGACACACAAGTAAAAAACATGGCGACAGTCTGGTTTCTGTTCGCAAGTGATAAAAAGCACACCCAGCGACAGTATGATGGCTGTTCGCTACACTTCCCAAAAGACACAACAAGGAGCACGCACTGGAAAAACACACTGTAAAACACTGCACGAAAAAGGTGGCACAAAGACGGCACTCCCGATCCAAGGCAGTTGGTGGGGGGGGGGCGACCTGGAGTAGGGGGAAAAACAAGGAGGGAGGAGAGGAAAAAACGAAAAGGGGGGGGGAACCAAGGAGGGAGAGGACTAATAAAGGGGGAGAAGGGCAGACGCAAGAGGGAATGAGAGGAGGCAGAGAAGGGAAATGTAAAAGGACGTGGGGGTGAGAAGGGGGCAAAGAGAGGGGAGGTGGGGAAGAAAGAGGATGGAGGGGGGGGAGAGGGAGCCCGGGAAAAGGACAGAGGAAAGGAGGGGGAGTGAGGATCAGAGTTGAGCGGAAACGTTTTTTTTTTTTTTTTTTTCATTTATTGAATTTCAATTCCCCCCGAAGGGGGCGGGCTGGCAGCAGCTGAGTATGCCGCTCTTCAGCCGACAGATTTTGCGACAAAGATTAGAGAACAAATAATAAAAAACAGGCGATAAAATCGGAGACTTAGAGAGTAACAAGGCGAAAAGAAATCGTGGAACTTAAAACAACAACACAAGGATGATGACGCTAACAAAAATACATACTAAGCAGACAGCGAAAACAATAGACAATTAAAAAAACACGGCGACAGTCTGGATTCTGTTCGCAAAGGACATAAAATTCACACCTAGCGACAGCATGGTTTCTGTTCGCCACACGAGAAAGACAAACAACACTGAATAGTCACTGGAACACTGCACTAAAAAGTTGGCAAATGTGACACCACAGTCGAGAGCAGGTGGGGGGAAACTGGACAGAAGATGGGAAAACAAAAAAGGGGGGAAAGTGCGGAAACGTCCTCCGTTCCGCAATATATAGCGTACTGTAAGTATTCTGCGCATGCGTCGAAAACTTGATAGTTGAGCCACACTGCCCGCCGGCAGCGCCCTCGCTGGTGGAATAGCGGAACTCAGTTGCCCTCTGCGTTGCTGTTTACCACGGCCGTCGACGCACTCTGTCGTCTTCGATTTGAGCAAATCGTGGAGATGATGGGATTCCATGCACTGTCCAGCTGGTAGCCGCTGTCACGGTGTAACAGATTTTCCGCCAGTCGTATTTCCACGGATTCTTTAATAATCGAGTCCCAGAAAGACGTTGCTGTGGACAAAATCATTGTTTTCTCATACTCCATTGAATGTCCAGTAGAAATACAATGTTCAGCAATAGCGGACTTGCTTGGCTGCGAAAGGCGGGTGTAACGCAGATGTTCAGAGCAGCAGTCTTTCACGGTGCGTGTGGTTTGACCTATGTAAGGTATCCGATTTGGATTTGCTTTGATATGACAAAGAGTTCGTGCAATCTCAGCCGTTACCGTTAATGCCAGTGTAGCCATGTTGATTGTTCATCAGTATGTAGAACAGAAAAATCTGTTCAGGAAAAGCGCAGTCGTTGGCGTGGTTATGTCCACAACTTTCCCAGATAGCAAAAGAAGTATTTTAATTTATTGGCTGCGTCAGTAACGACGCTCAGAAAAGAAAGTAATGAGTTACGAATACACTATAACGAATACGTTTCGCGACAATACAAAATGTAGTCGTTACTTTTACAGATTTCTAACTGGCGAGAAACTGTTCGTGGTTCGACTGCTTGAAGATCCCTGTAAACGATCAAATAAATTGCACAAATTCATTAGTTTGTCAAATTATTTGGCAGTGTGTGGCTTTAGCTGACGTATTTGTCAGACATAGGCCATGTCTGACGTGTTTAAGACACCTTTTGACTGATTGCGGACGTTGGCTGGCGAGAAATTTTTCTTATTACAAATTATCTTGCTGTCTCGTGGGTTTCCGCAATTGTGCAAAGTACAATCGAAGTTAAAAATAAAAGAATACTTGCAGTTACCAAGCGGGAGTGCAATAAAAAAATTTAAAAAATCGAATCTCTCCCGTAATTTTACAAACCAAATTTATGTGAAAGCTTATGGGACTTAACTGCTAAGGTCATCAGTCCCTAAGCTTACACACTACTTAACCTAAATTATCCTAAGGACAAATACACACACCCATGCCCGAGGGAGGATTCGAACCTCCACCGGGTAATTTTACAGGCGACGTACATGCTCCCACACTGTGGAATTTAATGAAGGCCATTAGAGGACGAAGGAAAAGAGAATAGTTTTTCACATAGCTGCGTTTCCTTTTTCCAAGTGAATGCAAAACAACTGTAACAAGTTAACTGAAAGTTTGACTCTCCATTCGGAGAAAATTGATGCAGTCATCAGGTTCTGAGTATAATACTTCCTTTCGCATGTTTTCGTGGGTGTATTTATTTGTTTCTTTATTTCAACCATTACCAGCACCAGCGTATTTTTATTTATTTTTAAGTACTCAGTACTGAAGTTCATGCAAGAAATGCTGTCTCTGCCTTCACAGCCATTCCCACAGTGTCCAAGTACTTCGAGTCAAATGCTATGCACAGCGTGGGAGCTGCTTCAAAAGCGAGGTTAAATTTACGAGGGCTATTCGGAAAGTTGGCTCCGATCGTCGCGAAATGGAGGCCACTGTGAAAATCAAAAATGTTTTATTTGAAACACTTAGCTACACCTTCCAACTACTTCTCTACATAGTCGCCGCTCCGACTTATCTGTCGCAGCAATCTAACAACTTTCCAATACCCTCTTCATAGAAAGCAGCTGTCTGTGGTTTCAGCCAATACTCTGTGCCTGTCTACAGCTCGTTGTCTATGCCAATACGTCTTCACAGCCATCGGTTGGCGTGGGCAGAGATGAAATGCAGCGGGACCAATTACAGGCTGTGTTATGGGTGATCAATCACTTCACATCGCAATCGCCGCAAGAGCATCTTCATTGCTCCTGAGGCGAGCGGTCGAGAGTCATCATGAAGAAGGAAACGCATGACAATTTATTATATGGGCTGCATATCAGGCGAAACGTCTCACCAGCCTTCATACTTCTCTAGGCATCTTGAAGTGTTCAGTGTGCGGTCGGAACTGAAAAGAGGGACATGGCGCAATCGACGGGCATACTAGAGACACTGCCCAACACATCTGTGCAAAGCGTAACTGTTTTTCCCATTTTGCACACGATCGGTCCTAACTTTCCGAATATCCCTCGTAACAAAATTTGTTGATATTTCTTATTTGACAAATCTGTGAATATGAAACAGTGAATTTGACAAAAAAGTTTGATAGTTTACTGGTGCCTTAAGAACAAGACAGAGAGTTCGCTCTTAACGGAAACTCTCACTGTACCACTGGTTTATCCAACCTGGTTTGTACACTGAAGTGAGTGCAGTAACGCTATTACTCTGGCAGCAGCTGAAATTAATCAGCTCCAGCAATCTCATTAGCAGAGCTGTCGATGCCAAGCAGTGATAAAGTACTGCCGAAAACTACTTGTACATGGTATACATTAGATGGATTCGCAGCTGCGAATATGGCCAACCATCAGCTGTAGAATGGAATGACGAGAATGAAAATTTGTGCCGGACCGGAATTCGACTCAGGATTTCTTGCTTATCACGAACAGTCGCCTTACCTTTTGGCTATCTGGGCACGACTCACGTAAAGACCCAAACTTCCATACGTCGTAAACAATGCGTCTGCAACATATACTCGTTAGTGCGTTACGTATATTCCCGTACAGGTGAGACATTTTCTTGAATGTTATTAGCCCGATATCGGCGGATAAATACGACATTGCGGTGCCTATGTTATTCTGGATTTCGATGCAAAGTTTCTTTGGACATGCATGCAAGGAACTTTGAATCATAATTCTGAGTAAGACAGAAACTGCAATGTCGTAACTATGCACAGTATGGGCGTTGCAATAGAGGAGGTAGATACCGCATTAAACTGTTACCAGCAAACTTACTTACAGATAATTATAGCTAGGATAAGATGAAGAAATAGAAAGGTAATTTAAGTATCACAATAATGTAAAGTGGAACCACATCACAAAATCAATCATCCGGCAGAAAGCTGCAGTATTATTTGAAGGTGATTGCCCGAAGTTCGAGATCGGATTGAAAATGCGAATCTCAAGATTCTACAGCAATTTCTAAAATTTCGGCTTCGCCGTATGATAAGAGGTCAGTCTGTTTACCGTTTACACGCATGGTGTGAAGCTGAAAGACGACGGTCTGTAGGGTGTGCCTAATGATCTCTATAAGAACATTGTTCCAATTTTTTCGAGTGTCTTGTATAAATAATGCTGAAAGCGTGGCAAATGTAGAGGCTTTAATGGCTGTACAAACAATCGCGGCCGGGTAAAATTATGTTCTTTAAAGATTCGTGGAGTGAAACTCCTGAAAGGCAAGAACTGGAGCACGAATGGCAATTAGTCCTTCACTGAAGCTACAGAGAAGAATGATAATAAAGCAATATATTAAAAGTCATTTCATTATAACAGAATAGATCAGGTTGATCAGTTAGCAAAAGGTGCAGTTAAAATCTGAAGTTTCCTTATGATTAACCTTATAACTAACTAGCTGCAGTGCCTGACATTTTAATATCTGCCACAGAATGTGACTGGCCCTGTGATTTGTTGCAACTCATGGCGAATGCAAGCCGCATGGAAAACTGCAATAGCTTTAAATCGAAGGGCGTATTTGAATCACTGGCTGTCAACAGTATGTGACGAATGGATGTATCTTTAATTATATGAATGCTTGGTGTCTGTTCTTTTGGATATAAGCAAATGAACAACACACATTCCTAAACTCATTTTCCTCTATGACAAAGAATCCACAACCTTCAGCGCGGATGCACGTTTCCGTTCGACCTCGAGTGGAAATGTAAAATGCGAGTCGACTGGGGAGCGTACCGAAATACACCGCGTATTTGCGGTAAACAATGTGTATGTGTGGAGCAGTAAGGAGGAGATCCCTGGTTCGAGTTCCACTGTGGCATGCATTTTCAATCGTCACCTCTGATTCCGCATAAAGTCGCGGAGTAGCTGATATCATTCGTTCCTTCCCTCTCCTTTTCCTTTTTCGCCCTCCACCTTCAATTTGCACAATACGTCATCATCTGTATGAAAAGATGATAATTTGCGCCATCTGTTGTTACATTTTGCAACAAATATCTTTATGTTTTTGGATAACTCGTTTTCTATTGTTTTAGCTCAGTTTTTAATGTCTAAACTAGGGCTGCGTCTGAGCACGACTTGATCATTTTACGTTACACAGTTCCGGAAATCATGGGCTCTGTTCGATCTTTTAACCGGCCCGTGATCTAGCGACGTTTGTTGGGACTATATCTAAGAACTGCCTTAATAATAAAAATAACAGTGAGACACAGACTAAAATATCTTGTAGCGAATATGTCATACGCAACAATGGCAACTAATCAATGAACAAGAGTTTACAATCATGTTCCTGTCAAATTCTCGTGCTTTCGCTAGTCCCGCAATGTAGAGATGGCTGGTGGTACAATCTGCAAGACGGATGTTGCCGCTGTACTTTATCCTCGCAATAGGAATTAGTCAGTTTACTATGATATATTTAGTTTTTTAGGTATTTAATATTTCCTTTTATTTTCTTCATTGTTTCATCTGAATATAGAAATTTGAAGTAAGTGACCAGTATCTTCTAAGTAAATCGGTCAAATACTATTCGAGATGTTTGGCAACAACATTTCTCCTTTATATATTTTATACATTTATTTATATATTTTGTTTATTAAAATATGTATAGCGTATGTTCGTCCAAAGGTTCATTACGGGTTCGTATAGAAATCTGAAATGATTGGCCAAGAAATTTTAGAGGTTTTTGGTAACAACTTTTCCCCTTTATATATTATACACATCTACTGTATGTTTCAAGTCAGATTACAAAATCTTATGCAGCCTGTGATCTTCCTCTTGTCTTGAAGGTAAAGTGTGCAAAATTTCACCATGATCGGAATAAAACTCTAATTTGTATGAATTAGAAACAAACAAACAAACGGACACTCTTCTTTATCTGTATAGAATCACCAGTGGAATGCACTGGGTTTCGATAGGTGAGGGCAACATGTGAAGATATAATCTGCTGTTTCATCAGCAACCTGATTTAAAGGCTGTAACTTACCTCCACTATCTGAGTAATGAACTTTGACAGTTTCGTCATCACAGACTAAGCGTTTGGTGAAGTCCATTGTGTGATTGCGATAACAAGTCGGTGGCAGGTACAAATCATCTATTGTTCTCCTACAACAAGAACAAAGCGGTGATAGAAGGACAGATGACACCACTGAGAATTATTGCTGATCTGCTTCCCTGAGAACATTGGTTTAGTCTTCAATATGGGCAATCTGCGAATTCTTTCGGAAATTATCGAGTTCTTATTGAGAAGTATTACGTGTACATGAATTAGCCCAAGTAACAACTGCTGACATAACGGCATTGAGCTGTAAACCTGTTAAAAAGTTATACAGTCAATAAATGGTTTTTAAGTACAATTATGAAAATTTCTCATAGATGCCGATTGTAATTTATTGTAAGATTTACAGTTTCGTATCCGTCTGCGGTATTTAAGGAATGTCAGTTCTTAGAATCACTGAATATAAATTCAACTGTTGGCAGAAGTGAATTTTCGTAGTGAGATACATCCGACTCATGAGCCAATGGTTATAATTTACCGATGATATTCGCGGTGGTCTAGCGGTTCTAGGCGCGCAGTCCGGAACCGCGCGACTGCTACGGTCGCAGGTTCGAATCCTGCCTCGGGCATGGATGTGTGTGATGTCCTCAGGTTAGTTAGGTTTAAGTAGTTCTAAGTTCTAGGGGACTGATGACCACAGATGTTAAGTCCCATAGTGCTCAGAACCAACCATTACCGATTATATTCGCAGGTAAATAAGTGATTTTCATATCAGTGTTAATCAATTCGAATGAGCAGAGCAGTTCTCGATCTAAAGAATGATGTTTGTTCGTCGGTTCTTCAGCTTTTCTTAATTTCCTTCAACCATCTCATAAATATTTCCATTCTCGTCCAAACCTTCGCAGTAGTGCCGTAGCTTGTTTTGGAATTTAAAACTGTTTCTAAGTGTAAGCTTTTCTCTACCTCGTATATACATGGTGATAATTATTGAACTATATGGTAAAAAACGTAAAACAGTTACAAAATACGGCTTACATGCGCTTTGGTTCAAACGGCTTGAGCACTATAGGACTCAACATCTGAGGTCATGAGTCCCGTAGAACTTAGAACTACTTAAACCCAACTAACCTATGGACATCACACACATCCATGCCCGAGGCACGATTCTAACCTGCGACCGTACCCGTCGCGCGGTTCCAAACTGAAGCGCTTAGAACCACACGGCCAGCCTTACATACGCTTTATTCAACATGTAAACGCCACTAAGATAGTCGAATTTAGGTTATGACATGTTCGATATGCCTCCCAACATTGGCGATGATGTGGCGCAGACGAACAGCGAAATTGTGCATGACCCGCTGAAATGTTGGAACATCGAAGCTGTCGATGAGCTTCTGAGTGGCTGTTTTCAGCTCAGCAATGGTTTTGGATTTACTGTTGTAAACATTATCTTTAATGTAGCCCCACAAAAAGGAGCCGACTTGTTCAGAACCGGAGAATACGGTGGCCAATCGAGGCCTAAGCCACTGGTTCTGGGTACCACAGAACCAGAATAGCATCTCCATAGTTCTCCTCCAGGACATCAACCACTCTCCTGTTTCGATGGGGTCGAGCTCCGTCTTTCATGAAATCCGTCTTGTCGAAATCAGGGCTACTTTGGATAATGGGGATGAAATCTTGTTCCAGAATCCTCATGTACCGTCCGATAATCACGTAACTCAGAATACGTCCGTTTTGAAAATCATGCCCTCTCGTACAAAACTACCGTGAGAAAGAACACTTACTTTACGTGTGGAGCTGTTTATAGTGGGCATAAAAGACAGGAAATGGAACTTAAGTGAACAAGACTAATCTTATCAGCTATCTCAGGAGGGGTAAAAGTGTTTAAACTACGTGTCTCATAGTCTGTTGCGCTGTAATGAAATATTCTGCATAAAACACTGTGCAGAACACGATCATACGGAGATCTGGTTGACAGTCAGAAATAGCTGTTTGTTGCTTTGGTTTTTGGCACCAGTATATATGTGACACAGACGTAACAATTTTTGCCATTGCGAAGTGAGCCGGACCATTACACATAAGAAAAAAGCGTTAACTGGACTTGTCAGTATAAAACTTGCGACTTCCCGTCGCTAAAAAAAAGCAATCAAGCCAACTGTTCCCCTAACGTTGCGTATGATGTATATTTACGGCTACCCTTGAGAAAAGCTATTTTAGAGTAAATAATCTCTCCAAACAGTGATTCTGTGGCTATAGACTGGTTTACTACAGGATTTTTCGTATAGCTTAGTATTATATCCACATCAGCTCGGTATCACTGCTTCAGGCTGAAAAAAACTCTACTTTCTCTATGGCAGTAATTGTGATACCGCAATAATTTCAATCAAACTGGATTGCTTTCATTAAAAGTCATGTGCCCGATCATGAATACGCAAGATGAACGAAACAATTGTAACTCGTTCCACACAGGCAAAGAAACCAATGTCGAAATTATTCAATAACAAGAGAAATATCAAATATTATCTTTTTAACATCTACTTAGATTCTTCTTTCATTTTACTTGAATGTTAACAGCTTTTGAGAACACGTCAGCATATACACGTTCTTAATATGGCGTTTGAGCTTGAATGTTACATGATTATTCAATTTTTACCCGTTTTCTTATTCTTTTTCTCTTTTATTGTAATTCCGTTTCTTTCATTCTGTCAATATTTCCATGCTTCCTTCCTTTCTTTCCTTCAAATTTGGTGTTGATGGTCTTATTTGTGAATTTCTCTTTCGATTATCATTTACCTATTGATCCCTGGTTAATGTCTGCTTTAGGTCTTTTCTATTTCTTGAAGCCAGCTGGGTATTTTAATTAAGCTACTTACTAAATCATAAATTCTCTTCGTCGAAACATCTGTTTTTAGTCTTTGAATGTTTCCGAAAATGTTAATCGGCGTTTTGTGATCATATCTGTGAGTCTATGTGTTCGTATAATTCTTCGGTTGGTCTCTTCTTCATCCATATATCATCTCTGTGTGTATATTCCCTAGCACTTGAATTTGTCCGCTTTTTTTAAACTTTCCACATTTTCTGCGCAAGGCTTGTGTGTTTTTCTTTTTATCATGTATCGCGTTTCTTCATTTTTAACTGTAAACCTGTTTCGGAAAAAACTTTCTACGTTTCACTTCTTCTTGTTATTGTCTATTGTGGCTGACTACTGCCAGGCATTCTATGATCGTTTAATTTGCGCGTGTTCTTCCTAACTGAATTGCTTTTGCCTTTTCTTCCCATTGTTTAATAAGTTTGTCTTAGTCAATGTTGAATACACGCTGTGGGAGCCGTCTCCTTGTGTAGCCCCAGTGGTTCTTAGATTTCACCCATAAATTTTATTTTGTGTATGGTATTTTTAAGTGTTTTTTGCACGAGTACCTTAGCTTTTCTGTCTGTTTCATATTCTTCTAGCGCGTCGAAGAGTTTATGCCTGTTTATGGAGACGGAAGCTTTCTTAAAGTCCACAAGTGTAACAGCGCTGTTCGTCAGTCTGACCTTCAAGAGGTTCTACATCTGTTCACCACACGATCTCCCTTTTCTGAAACCTGCTTAGTATTTATCCATCTTTGTATCAGCTTGTGGTTCTAGTCTGTTAAGCCATGCCTCGGACAAAACTTTGTAAGTGTCCTTTAATAATGAAATGTCTCTATTATTAAAAGAATCTGTCTTGTTGGCCTTTTCGTGCAGTTGGAGAATCAACATATATTACCATTCCTGTGGAATTTTATCTGTGATCCACATTTCTTTGAGAATTTTATGAATTTTCTTTCTTATGTTTTGGTCTGTCAACCGCCCAGGCGTGCGTGTTAGCACGCCGTTTCCGGGTTTGAGGCAGATGCACTACTCTCGGATCGAAACTACTTGGCAAGCCTGACCGCAGTTTAGGCGGCTTCCACATCCGACTATGTGAATACCGGCCTAGTACCCAAGTCTCACCTCAGTTACATGATTCGCAAACATTAGTAAACATTCATACTCTTTCACACGTATAACAATATTCGCTGGCAATTGTGGTACACATATTCCGTCCCGAAGGTAACGAAGTACCGACGGGAACGGCATCCGGTCACCGCTCAAGTTAACCATGCTGAATGGAATATAATCATTGCGATACCGCGTAGATGCGGAACAGAGGCAGAAGAGAAACAAGAAGTTTTTTTGTCCTTGAGATCACACGTCTTGACTATAGTCACATCTTCTCCAGGGGTTCCATTAATTTTTAGTTGTTTTATAAGCTCGTCTGCTTCTGTGATTGTGGGGGCTTCGAATATGGAGTTAATATCGTTTTCGTAGACTATAATGTTTCTTTAGGCTTCTCGAATTTGAAGAGTTTGTCAAGGTATTTATCAATAATTTTGCAGTTTTCTTTCGTACAGTATTTGTTACTAGTCATTCGCCTGTTCTTTTGAAGCAGATACTTGGAAACTGATAGCCCTTTATATTTCCCGTCAATATTCTGTAGAAATTTTTTGTGTTATTTCTCCTGAAGTCTTCGTTTATTTCATTTAGTTTACTTTTGTCGTACGCGCTTTTCACTCTTCTAGTATCTTACGAGAGTACTTTGTGGAAACTCTGCCGTATTTCTATTATTCTGTTACTGATAAACATCTTACATGCCTGGATTCTTCGTCCAACGGTCTGATAGCAAAGATGCTTTACACCACATTGTTTGAGTTAGCAGAGGTTGACACAAACACATTCATTGCCTTCTGAATTGTCTCCAGTTTTCTGTTGAATTTATTTAGCTTCTTCAATATTTTTGTCTATTCCTGATCCGATCTTGTACAGGAAGAATCGAAAGGAGAGAAAAGATTTCAGTTTTTTTATTACAGACAAACTGTGAAAGATAGAAACACACTGGAGAGAGGAAGGTTCAAAGTTCTGTGTTCGCACAGATACTTACCATACACTCAACGTGACCACCATGCGTTTCTCGAGAAGCATCTAAACAGCAGCTCATTTCATTCTTCACAAAATCAACAGGTCGCTGTTTATTTATTGAAATGACAGCTTCAAACATTCGATTTCTTAGCTCTTGAACAATAGCTGCAACACGTGGAACAAAGACTCTGTCTTTTAATTACCCCCACAGATTCCTTCGAAATTATGGGCCGTTAGGAAAAAATGTGCTCTGCTGTATCACGAAGAAGTGTAATGGAAAGTTCGTACCTTCTGTTATGGTCGTCGTGACGCAATTGCTGCAGTAACTGCAACTTGTAAGGGTTCATCTGCAGGCGTCGTTTCATAAAGTGCCAGACCGCCGTTTAAGGAGGCTGAAGTTTACAGCCTGCCAGTCTTGTGGACTGCCGAGGGCTCCGTGTGAACGCATCTCGGATTCACTCGACACTATCATCAGGCGTCTGTGACCGAATAGTTCTCTCTCCTTTGAACATGCAACCAACTTTCAAGAATTTTCTATGCCAGTCATACATCTGGTTATGCAGAGGCGGATTCTTGCTGAATCGACGCCGGAATGCGCGCCGCACTTGAACAATGGATCGACTCCGCCAAAATTTCAATACACAAAATGAATTCTTTTGTAGCGTAGTCGTCATGTTGTTACAAATAAAAAAACAGCGCACTTGTGTCAAAGCTATGAACCCTCCCCTATCCTGTGACATGCGCAATACACTTCTATCCTTTATAGTCCTTTTGTATTAAACAACTGAAATGTATTCTTTCTTTTCGAATCACCCCGTACTTTTGTTCAATAATGTCGTTCTGTTTCTTCACACTGGCCTAATATTTACTAGTAGCAAGTGATTGTAGGACACAAAAAATCCATTGAATGTTCTCACGTTCAAAATTTCTCATGTAAATCTGCTTGTAGTGGCTACGTGATCTATTTGGAATTCTCTCCATGTATCTTTGAGCGTTCTCCATGTTATGACTATTCGTCTTGGCTTTTGAAATTGCTTGGTCTTAACGTTTTTAGTTAAAATTTAGACAATAACGTAAGAGTTATGTGCTGTTCCCGAGGCTTCTTCGTGAGTTTTTTCTTCTGTATGGATCTGTGACTTGCTTGTTCTTTTTCTTTATGTCTAGTTGTGAGTTGAAATCTCCTAATACATTCTAACATGTCTTCCTTGTTTATTATTTTTGCCATGTCTTCCCAGAAGTTTTCAACTACCTGCTGTTTCTTTCGGTTGTGATCGTTTGTCGGTGCACGGCTGTTGATGTAAGCGTATCTTTTGCTTCATGGTTTGGAGACTATTGTGGTGAAACTAAGATGTTGTCTGTGCCTGATCTATGTAGTGAAAGTCCTATGCCAAACATTGTCGGTGCTCCTCTTCTGATAACACGTTCAACTTTGTATAGCCTGTAGTTTTTGCTGTTGAAATGGTTTTCGCATGTGAAAAGCTTGTCTTATATAGCCAGATTTTGATTTAATTTTTTTCTTGTGTATATGTAAGCGATTAAGTGTACTTAGTTTTACCAGCGTTTTTACATTGAGTGTCTGTGCAGAGGTTTAGTGATGCTCCGACTCTTCTCCTTTTCATCTTGTTCCTGGTTCCCAGAATTCGCTGGCCAGGAAATCACTGGGCAATGTGGACATCTTTCCTGTATGTCCATCACAATTATTTTAAATTGAAGGTAGTTGTGGGGCTCTCTGTTGGAGATCGAAGTTATTGAAGACGTGATGGCTCAAGCAATGTCTGTAGCGACCGCAACAATTTGGTGAACAGACAGTGACCACTAGCCGCTGGATGCCAGAAGAGGCACTAATGGATTATTTAGGTTTGTGTAATTTGGTCTCCTTGTTTATTTTATTCCCCTAGTGCCGATGAAAGAAGGAAGCACAAAAATGATTAGGAAAATTCAGGAATACAGAAATACAGGTAACTTAGGAATGACATAAATAGCAAAAGTAGAGAGGCTGAGGCGAAATGGCTGCATGAAGAATGTGGAGAAATCGAAAAGAAAATGTTTGTCGTTAGGGCTGACTCAGCATACAAGAAAGTCGAAACAACCTTCAGTGAAATTAAAAGCAGGGGTGGTACCATTGAGACTGCAAGGGAATTCCACAGTTAAAGGCAGAGGAAAGAGCGGATAGGTGGTCGCTCATGTCGGCACCAATGATGTGTGTCGCTATGGATCGGAGGAAATCCTCTCTGGCTTCCGGCGGCTATCTGATTTGGTGAAGACTGCCAGTGTCGCTAGCGGGATGAAAGCAGAGCTCAGCATCTGCAGCATCGTCGACAGGACTGACTGCGGACCTTTGGTATAGAGCCGAGTGGAGGCTCTGAATCGGAGGCTGAGACGGTTCTGCGACCGTGTGGGCTGCAGATTCCTCGACTTGCGCCATAGGGTGGTGGGGTGTCGGGTTCCGCTGGATAGGTCAGGAGCCCACTACACGCAGCAAGTGGCTACACGGGTAGCAGTGGTTGTGTGGCGTGGACTGGGCGTTTTTTTAGGTTAGATGGCCTCGGGCAAGTACAGAAAGGGCAACAGCCTCAAAGGGTGCGGGGCAAAGTCAGGACATGCGGGGACCAAGCAGCAATCGGTATTGTAATTGTAAACTGTCGAAGCTGCATTGGTAAAGTACCGGAACTTCAAGAGCTGATAGAAAGCACCGAAGCTGAAATCGTTATAGGTACAGAAAGCTGGCTGAAGCCAGAGATAAATTCTGCCGAAATTTTTACAAAAGCACAGACGGTGTCGAGAAAGGATAGATTGCATGCAACCGGTAGTGGCGTGTTTGTCGCTGTTAGTAGTAGTTTATCCTGTAGTGAAGCAGAAGTGGATAGTTCCTGTGAATTATTATGGGTGGAGGTTACACTCAACAACCGAGCTCGGTTAATAATTGGCTCCTTTTACCGACCTCCCGACTCAGCAGCATTAGTGGCAGAACAACTGAGAGAAATTAGGAATACATTTCACATAAATTTTCTCAGCATGTTATAGTCTTAGGTGGAGATTTCGATTTACCAGATATAGACTGGGACACTCAGATGTTTAGGGCGGGTGGTAGGGACAGAGCACCGAGTGACATTATACTGAGTGCACTGTCCGAAAAATACCTCGAGCAATTAGACAGAGAACCAACTCGTGGAGATAACATCTTGGACCTACTGATAACAAACAGACCCGAACTTTTCGACTCTGTAAGTGCAGAACAGGGAATCAGTGATCATAAGGCCGTTGCAGCATCCCTGAATATGGAAGTTAATAGGAATATAAAAAAAGGGGAGGAAGGTTTATCTGTTTAGCAAGAGTAATAGAAGGCAGATTTCAGACTACCTAACAGATCAAAACGAAAATTTCTGTTCCGACACTGACAATGTTGAGTGTTTATGGAAAAAGTTCAAGGCAATCGTAAAATGCGTTTTAGACAGGTACGTGCCGAGTAAAACTGTGAGGGATGGGAAAAACCCACCGTGGTTCAACAACGAAGGTAGGAAACTACTGCGAACGCAAAGAGAGCTTCTATCCAAGTTTAAACGCAGCCAAAACCTCTCAGACAAACAGAAGATAAACGATGTCAAAGTTAGCGTAAGGAGGGCTATGCGTGAAGCGTTCAGTGAATTCGAAAGTAAAATTCTATGTACCGACTTGACAGAAAACCCTTGGAAGTTCTGGTCTTACGTTAAATCAGTAAGTTGCTCGAAACAGCATATCCAGACACTCCGGCATGATAATGGCATTGAAACAGAGGATGACACGCGTAAAGCTGAAATACTAAACACATTTTTCCAAAGCTGTTTCACAGAGGAAGACCGCACTGCAGTTCCTTCTTTAAATCCTCGCACAAACGAAAAAAATGGCTGACATCGAAATAAGTGTCCAGGAAATAGAAAAGCAACTGCAATCACTCAACAGAGGAAAGTCCACTGGACCTGACGGGATACCAATTCGATTCTACACAGAGTACGCGAAAGAACTTGCCCCCCTTCTAACAGCCGTGTACCGCAAGTCTCTAGAGGAACGAAATGTTCCAAATGATTGCAAAACAGCACAGCTAGTCCCAGTCTTCAAGAAGGGTTGTCGAGCAGATGCGCAAAACTATAGACCTATATCTCTGACGTCGATCTGTTGTAGAATTTTAGAACATGCTTTTTGCTCGAGTATCATGTCGTTTTTGGAAACCCAGAATCTACTCTGTAGGAATCAACATGGATTCCAGAAACAGCGATCGTGTGAGACCCAACTCGCTTTATTTGTTCATGAGACACAGAAAATATTAGATACAGGCTCCCAGGTAGATGCTATTTTTCTTGACTTCCGGAAGGCGTTCGATACAGTTCCGCACTGCCGCCTGATAAACAAAGTAAGAGCCTACGGAATATCAGACCAGCTGTGTGGCTGGATTGAAGAGTTTTTAGCAAACAGAACACAGCATGTTGTTCTCAATGGAGAGACGTCTACAGACGCTAAAGTAACATCTGGCGTGCCACAGGGGAATGTTATGGGACCATTGCTTTTCACAATATATATAAATGACGTAGTAGATAGTGTCGGAAGTTCCATGCGGCTTTTCGTGGATGATGCTGTAGTATACAGAGAAGTTGCAGCATTAGAAAATTGTAGCGAAATGCAGGAAGATCTGCAGTTGATAGGCACTTGGTGCAGGGAGTGGCAACTGACCCTTAACATAGACAAATGTAATGTATTGCGAATACATAGAAAGAAGGATCCTTTATTGTATGATTATATGATAGCGGAACAAACACTGGTAGCAGTTATTTCTGTAAAATATCTGGGAGTATGCGTGCGGAACGATTTGAAGTCGAATGATCGTATAAAATTAATTGTTGGTAAGGCGGGTACCAGGTTGAGATTCATTGGGAGAGTCCTTAGAAAATGTAGTCCATCAACAAAAGAGGTGGCTTACAAAACACTCGTTCGACCTATACTTGAGTATTGCTCATCAGTGTGGGATCCGTACCAGATCGGGTTGTCGGAGGAGATAGAGAAGATCCAAAGAAGAGCGGCGCGTTTCGTCACGGGGTTATTTGGTAACCGTGATAGCGTTACGGCGATGTTTAGCAAACTCAAGTGGCAGACTCTGCAAGAGAGGCGCTCTGCATCGCGGTGTAGCTTGCTCCCCAGGTTTCGAGAGGGTGCGTTTCTGGATGAGGTATCTAATATATTGCTTCCCCCTACTTATACCTCCAGAGGAGATCACGAATGTAAAATTAGAGAGATTCGAGCGCGCACGGAGGCTTTCAGACAGTCCTTCTTCCCGCGAACCATACGCGACTGGAACAGAAAGGGGAGGTAATGACAGTGGCACGTAAAGTGCCCTCCGCCACACACCGTTGGGTGGCTTGCGGAGATAAATGTAGATGTAGATGTAGATGTAGGTGGAAAGAGTCCTTTGGGGGCCTCTGTGAGGGGGAGGACTTGATTGATGAGGGTGTAGAAGTAGAAACAGGATTCGACATAGAAGACATAATGGATCCAGCATTAGAATGAGAAGAGCTTTGGAAGACTTAAGAACGAATAAGGCAGAAGGGATGGATAATATTCTTCAGAATTTCTAAAATCATAGAGGGAAGTAGTAGGAAAACGACTGTACACGCTGGTGTGTAGCATGTATGAGTCTGGCGACATATCATCTTGACTTGCAGAAAAATATCATCCATACAATTCCGAAGGCTGCAAGAGAGCTGACTAGTGAACGAATCATGACACAATGCGCTCATGTGTCCAATTTGCTGACAAGAAGAATGTAAAAGAAAACTGAGGATCCGCCAGATGACCATTAGTTTGGCTTTATAAAAGGTAAAGTAACGAGAGGGGCACTTATCACGTTGCAACTGTGAATGGAGGCAAGACTGAAGAAATACCGAGATTGGATTGTCAACCTGGAACAGTGCCAAATGGAGCAAGATGTTCGAAATTCTGAGAAAAATAGGGTTAAGTATAGGGAAACAAGGGTAATGTACAATATCTACGAGAGCCAAGAGGGACTAATAATAGCGAAAGACCAATAACGAAGTGCTCGGATTAAAAAAAGTGTAAGACAGGGATGCAGTCTTTCGCCCCTACTGTTCAATCTATACAACGAAGAACCAATGAAGGAAATAAAACTTCAAGAGTGGAATTAAAATTCAAGTTGAAAGGATACCAGTGATGAGATTCGCTGATGACATTGGTATTCTGAGTGAAAGTGGAAAAGAATTACAGGACCCGCTGAATGGAATGGACAGGTTAGTGCATACAGAATATGTACTGTGAGTAAATCTAAGAAAAACGAAGCTAATGTAAAGTATAGGAAACGAGAACAATGGAAAACAGCAGGTATAATAGACAGGTAACCAGCTGTAATAAATGGTGGTTTCCAAATAACCTTTGCCATGGTTTCAACGGATTTAAACTCGTCATCCTCGGAAGAACGAACCTACATTGAATGCGATAACATAACTTATAATGAAAATGCCATAGCCAATATTACGTGTCAAACAGAAACTACTCGCTACAACAAGTGTAGGAATATCGCATCTACATGGTATATACCAACATAGTATAAGTACTGCTTATGAAGTTCACATTAGCAATCAGTCAGAAAAGCCGTCTCTACATGAAATGTATCGGTAACTGCCTGTATGTCCATATGTAAAAATTAAGGCCCCTAGAACCAAAATCTTAAAATAACAGACCATGTTAGTAGCTACATGCCGACTGAGGTTAGAGTGGAGAGCGTAGATAGCAGCAATTAACTCTGAAGGCGCTGTGCCGATAAACACGTCCGCTTATCAATCTAAACAGCCAAAAAGCGTAAACACATTGAAATTACTAACATAAATACACCGGTGAAGAACAAATACATATCTGTACCGGCATGAGCTAAGACCCGTATATGACTATCAGTACATTATCGTACGGAAATAGAAATGTCTGTGCGTAAGTACGTTGTTCCAAGCATAATGACAGCAATGAAATTAATATCACCTCCAGCGCAACATCTTACGAGAAGTAAAACTGCAAGTGCACAATAAAGAGCAAAAATTCATAGATCTCTGAACAGTGCCAAACGTAATAAAAGTGGGTGGCATCAGTATCCTAGTACAATATAAACTGACAAACGAAACTGTAGGCAGAAAAATTGTATACTAGAATTTTGAGGAAGTGAACCACTAGCAGAGGCTACCGGCAGACGGATGAAAATTTTTTTGCGACGGTATTTCTTTGACACTATCGAAAATTTTTCTACAGGCGAGCTGCAGCTAGCTGTTGAGTAGATTCTCATCATTGCGCTTAACTTGTTCATAGATCTCTAATTCTTCCCAAAGGTCCACCCTACAGACTTTAATTTCTCTGTGAAGAATAGCTGTATCTTCTAAATTTTGTTTCAACCAAATCTGGGATGCTTTACCCTATCCGCCACCTGGGAAGACATCCAATAGGATGTCTAACAATCCCACACGGAACAGAAGTAATAGCTTCCCTAATGTATGTATTTGGCTGGCTCTTATTGTGCAGTTAATTTTTTTCTTTCTGATGCTCCCCTACTTTAGTTCCACTAGACGGAAAACTGTGTTGTACGTAGTTTGGTTTGTATAGGAAAAGGGTCAGCGGTGCAGCTACAGATCTACATCTGAAAAGAGAACAAGAAAAGTAACAAAAGCCTCATTTACTTTTCATCTAAAAAATGTTACATTAAAACGGGCGATTAAACATTAGTTGCAACTTAATTATTAACTTTGTTGTATTAACTGTAATTATTCAATCTGTAACAATGTTACATATAACTATTCTGAGTCTAATACGACGAGAAAATCAAAATTTCTTCTACATCTCTTTATCCTTTGATAAAGTTTCTTTCTTATTCCCTGGAACGGAATTCCTCAGATACATCCTGAAGTACATACTGCTCCTGTATCTTGCTTTCTGCAAACGATTTATCGTAGTCATCCACGAGTTTGACGCCTATTTCTGCCATAACCTTTTCAATCTTCACTTTAATGGCTGGGTGTAGAGCATCGGTGAAATTATGATTTTGTTCATAGCTGTATTTGAGCAGCTGCAGAATATTTCAAGAAAGGTGAAGTGTCAGTCGTCAGCTGCATAAGAAAAGCTTTATTTGGTTCACTTCAACGATTTCGACGGTTTAAACTGTCATCTTCACAAGTGCAGTTGGCTCAAATCTTTGGTAAGCCAAGTCAACATAAGAATAATATGGTAGTGTCCTTTGCCAGAGAATCGATAAAACAGAGCGACATCGCTAAAAATATATGATATGAGCGATGAGTAGCAAACAGTTAACTGTCAAATCACGCATCGTACGAAGTATGTGCGACGACAGTCAGCCAACATACTGATGAAATGATGATTTCCTCGCTACAGTGAGGAATCTCCTTCACGGAACTCATCACTCAAGAGCAGTTTGGTAAAAATAAGTAGTCTTGCCTTATTGAAAACAGACCATCCAATCGCATTATTGATCATTTCTGGGATTTAATCCGACCTTCCTTGAACTCTTTTAGTATTTTCGTCTGATAGTTCCACCTCATTATTGAATGCATTGACCATTTCATTTCTGAGTCAGAAGAAAATTTCGGGTAAGAAAATGGTAAAGTGACAAGAGAGCCACACGATACATACGTACTACAATCAACACGATATTTACAAAGGAATACTGAAATCCTTTGGCTGCAAAAGGACAGAGAACCACGCTTCGACAGACCCACCCACGAGGGAACTACAAATACCACGAAGTATGTCAGTTTTATTGGTGAAAAGTCAGATCCATCACTCAGTACAAATACTTACAAGCAATAAACGGCTTTCACCATCCAGCTGGCATGATAAATAGCACAGAAAGAAAATCCCTGAGACTGTTCTTCGCCAAGAGAGATCGCAGGTAAGTTAAATATTCCCTGCAATGTTCTCGATCTTTCTAGTCTGTCAGAGAAACTCGAATAAAATCAAGTATTTGAGACACATCGCCTTGATCCAAGTATTTCTTGACTTTTTCGTAGGGGATTCAAATTTGTAATTTATTGAGATGTACTTGTGATAAAGCATGTTGCTCGGGAGTCAACACTGATTCTCATTCTCTATCTTTGCCCAATTTTTTTTTTCTTTTTACTTGTGGTGGTGGAACATTTGGGACAGTGTTATCAGCTATAGCTCCGTCCATTCAAGCTTCTCTGATTCAACACTACTTGACATTGCTAATTCGGCAAACTGGTCTCAGGAAAAATAAGAAAGATCTAAACCGAGAACAAGATAAATAGATTAAATATGAAAAAAATTACCAACATTAAATTAATTGTGAATTTTCTCTTGTTACATTTACAAACTTTTTAGGTACTAAATATATTTTATAAATTTATAGATAAACGGCTTATCAGACTGCTGAATTTCGTATTCGCTTCACTCTTGGCTCTATCCAGCTCCCTCCGCTCACTTTGATACCCTTCTCTTTTTTCCCAGTGCTCAGCAAATGATACAACGCATGAGCTCGGACAGTCCTTTCAACTATTTGTTCATCAAACACTGTTTATCGTCGTTAGCAGTAACGAGTTTTACAGCATTGGGGTATACTAATACGTAAATATAGCCGCACTTTTGAAAAAAAAATTTTTTTCGCTCACAGATGACATGTTTTGTCGTTTCATTCATTGTTGATACAAAGCTTTAATTTCTGGAATGCAATTTCTGAGCTTCTTTGTCGGAATTCGTGCTTTTACCTAATCAATCATCTCTTCCTCACAGTTTGTGTGACATAGCTTGTGTGACATATTCAAGCACCACAAACAGTGAAAATCCTTTAACGTCAGTTTGACAGATGTCAGTTGCTTCAATAAATGTTTTCTCGTAAATTACCTGAAGGTACTGGCTACGATTATCACGTTCCGCCACAAGTGGAAGGCTGCTTGGATGGTGCGGACTGAATCTTAAAAGGGAACGTTTCGGCTCCCTTTGCCCTCCAACAACCTGTCTTCCTATCGCTGCCCAGTAAAGGAGTAATATTTTTTGAAGTTAATGGTTTTAATTTTATAGACTATTAGATTTTGACGGTCCATTGCAACCCTATCCTTAAGCCACTGAGCCGAAATTCAAACATTTAAGTTTTACGTGCAATGGAACGAAATGGAGGAGTAGCCTAAATAAGAAGCTCGGAGGGGATGTGCGGACTATTGAACTCGGTTTATACAAACCGATCACCAACAGCCTTCGTTTACTTATTATATTACCAAGTAGCACGGATAATGGCGTTGAAAGCACGTCATTAGTGGCAACACAAGTGGTCAATGGCTGAAGGCTTACAATCAAATTCAGAGCCACATGCTGCTGAAGCAAAATATGAACAAGACAAAAAACTGGTATGTAGAGAGGGGTAAGTCTGCGTGGAGGGTAAGACTGGTGTGTCGCTTATATCTCAATTTTAATAATCCTGCAGTTTGTTACTCTGCAAGGCACGAAATAGCCTCTGTGGCTGATACTTCGTTGCCGTAGTTGGATTGGTGTCCTGGCACTAACGGCTACGTGATGCGATAACACCTGTCTTACGTTATTTTCCTATAAAATTTTCTGTTGCGAACTTAGACAATAATGAGCTTACGAAGTTTAACTTAATACCATCATGTACTACGATATATTGTCAGTCTGGTGGTATATTAACGTATTTTATACGTTTGACATTGCCTCAGTCGTTGGGGGCGATCAGAAAGCTATATTATTCCTGAAGAATCAAGTTTGCCAAGATCGCTAGTAATTCTTCTTAATACCATTACCGCTTTCAACAGATCTATATAGTCATCACCGGCTCGTTTATCAGATGTACATTCGGCCGTGTAAAAAGCATGTTCATCTAATACTGTTACAAGGTCAGATTCTGACAGCGTAAATCTGTCGAAACAAAAAGAATTACTAGCCATCTTGACTAACTTGATTCTTCAAGATTAACGTATCGACATTACTACATATCGTTTACATGTGCAGAGGAAAGCTGCAGTCGCGTAATACGGGGAAAGCTTTCGAGTTGCAGGTGAGATAAAACAGCGCAATGCGTAATCTTATCCCACGTGTTATGGCACCCAGATTTTTCGTTAGTATGAAGCTAGAAATGTTTATGAAGTTACAAGTGGGTGTTATACACCGTTGGTACTTCTCAAAGCGACATTTTTTTTTTTTCCTTTTTGACGTCTGCGGAAGACAGGGAAGGGAAGGGAAGGGCATGCACGTCATGCCGGAAGCTGTGAAAGAGGCTCTGAAAATCTGGATGTGTAAACGATAAGTAGCGCGAGAGCTTAGAATAAGTGAACCTGCCCTCGAAAAACCACCTTAAAGAGGCACGAGGCCATTCCAATTGCACTTTTATCTATCAGCGGGAAAATGCTGCTGTCGTAGCCAAAAAATGAGAATATGCTCATATTTATTAAAAGACTAAGTCTCACCTTCCTCAGCCCCTTTAAAAAAATTTCCAAAAGTTTTGGCATGCGAACATATTCACGCTCTTTCCAATATGCAATTCACTTCTCACTTCCACAAGCTCCCCTAAATGCAATTTACTCAAGCCCAACAATTCCATCAATGTAAGTCTCTCATGGCCATCCACTCCCATTTGCCCAGTCTCAATTACTCATTCACTACCCACTGGCATTATCCCTTTGTCTCTCTCTGTCACTTTCCCCTGTCTCACAGCCACAGTCGGCTACGTTTTGTCCTAACAATGCTGTCTCGTCCCACGGTCACTGTCTCCCTCTTGCTCTCTCCTACTGCTACCAGCTCATTCATTCTTTCCTATGCTGCTGTCTACTCTCGCTGTCACTGTCTGTCTCTTGCTCTTTGCCATTGTCTTATTCTCATTATCACTGGCTCTCACCAACTTCCACTTTCTCCTTCTCTTTATTCCTCTCCCAATGGCACTGTCTGCTTTACTCTTTTCCTAGTACTCTTCTGTTACTGCTAACTATGTACCACTGCCACTGTGTATCCTCTTTCTCTTACACTGCCACTGTCTTCTTCGCTCTTTCTACACCAGAACCATTGTCTAGTATCTTCAATTATTTATTAGTTTTCCATCTCTTCAACACCACCATTGAGTTCTTCTCTCTCAGCATAAAAAAGCTCTATTATTTTCATATGCTAAAATTTTAAGGGTGCTGAGGGAGGTAGAATGAGGCAGCTGGTACCCTACTTCTTATTCACAGTTTTTTTAATAAACAGGAGCATATTCACCTTTCTTGTGCTCCGGTAGGGGTATTTTCCCAGCTACTGCAGTACATGTCACTCTTGCGAAAGGAACTTACTGTGTTAGTAAAATTTTGATATTTTGTTTTTGTGAAATTGAAATAACGCAAAACTGTGCAGTTTTTCACCCCAGACCGGACTTAATGTAGGCAAAAATTTGCATGCGCTTCAGTACTACAACAACATGGGGTTCCAGAGCCTTTCTGGTGACAGCGGAGACACTATGCAGCCTATTTCTCCGCGCTGCGTCACTTTTACACTACGTTTTCGCCTCGCACCGGACTGTACGTGAGTATTTTAAGTGTAAAATTAGGGTAAATTTGAACGCCTGTGTGTTGGAAACGTATAATCATATCAAAAAAATATTCAAGGTTGTACAAGACAAGGATCTTAGAAATGTATCGTAAAAGGTTCACTGTGCAAAGCCGTCTTTGAATCCGCAGTTCGGTTTCTCAAGCTCAATAAGCCCCTTGAGGCGCATCGTAGACAACATCTAATGCGAAAAGAACCAAGCGATTTGCTCCATTTGTCTAAGATGATGAACGTGTGTAATATTCAAATTTGACCCAGTATTGTAGGTTACTTACACTAAGACGATCCTTATGTTGAGTATAAAAATGGTCAATGGCCCAAAGGCTATCGAAAACACTAGACACTGCCTTTCTATCAGCTACGGAACACGAGGCATGAGACCCCGAAAAGTCCCATTTCTATGCACGGCGGTTTGGAACATATTAGGTAGCGCATGCTGTTGTATGCGTACCGATAACAGAAACACTGCTTAGTATCTTCAGTTATTTATTAGTTTTCCATCTCTTTAACACTACCAGTGTTACCTTCTCTCAGCATAAAAAAGCTCGAATATTTTCACGTGCTAAAATACAGTTGTACTATCAGAGGCCCTGGACGCCTCAGAAACTACCACAATCGGGGCATCAGGAGTCACAAAGACAGAATATATATATTCTGTCAATCGGGGCAGCAGGAGTCACAAAGACAGAATATATATATATATTCTGTCTGTGTGACGCCTGATGCCCCGATTGTGCTAGTTCCTGAGGCATAGAGCGCCTCTGGTATATACACATATTAGTGGTCACTTACAAAATTCTGTCCAAGGTGCTACTGAACAGACTGGAACCATAAGTGGCTACAAAGATAGGTGACTACCAGGCAGGGTTCAGAAAGGAAAGATTCTGTATTGAACAAATTTGTAACCTGCGAACACTCCTGAAGGTCAGACAGGCGAACAACACTGTGGTTACATTTGTGAACTCTCTAACTCCACTGACAGACAGACTCTCTTTGACAAACTAGAAGAATATGGAATAGACAGAAAACCAAGGGCACTGATACAACGGACGCTCACAGACACCACATCCAATATATAATTTATGGCAGAAATCTCAGAGCCGTTTGAGATACATACAGGAGTCAGACAAGGAATTGGTCTCTCACCACTTCTATTCAACATAGTCCTGGTTAAAATTATCAAGCAGTGGGAAGAAAAAGTAAAAGGAATTCAGTTAGGAAGAACACGTGCAAACAAGACAGTAATAAAATGCCTAGCATTTGTAGATGACTTGGTAACACTCAACAACAACAGGGAAGAAGTGCAAGAAACCTTGACATATTTACATGAAGTCTCTGCTAAAACGGGGTTACAGATATCATACGAGGAAACACAATACATGGATAGAAATAACACCAATACACAAGTGATGCACACAAAATACAGGCTGGTTGACAGAATGGAAAAATTAAAGTATGTTGGAGAATACAAGCAGGAGGATCAAACGAGGCATCCAATACAGAACGAACAGAAGCACTTCAGAAAGCGTAGAAACTCACATGGACGGACAACAATAAAAGACGCATCTCAAAATAGGCGAAACTCAGGTATTACAATATAGTTGTACAACCAGACGCCCTCTATGCATCAGAAACGACGACAATCGGGGCATCATACATCATACAGACAGAAAAGATAGAACGTAAAATCCTTCAAAAATTTTTTTGGAGCTGTACATAAAGATGGTATATGGAAGAAGAGGCCAGCCAAAGAACTATACAAACATACAGACAGACTGACAGACATAATTAAAAAACGTCGATTAACATTCTTTGGGCACATACACAGAATGATCAACAGCAGACTCACAAAGACAATTTTCGATGTAGTCAACAGCTCAATTAAAAAAAAAAAAACTTGTTTCATGAAATAGAAGAAGACCTAAAACAAGCAGGAATCAATAAGGAAATGACAGATGAAGCAGACTAATTCAGAAACAAAATTATGAACACGGAATTTGAAATAAAAGAAAGGAAGAGACCAGGGAAAATATGGACAGAACAAAAGAACCACGAACACAGCCAAATAATGGGGAGGTTTTAGGTAGAGAAAAAGAAGAAGAACACATGAAAAAAGGAGAAAATTGAATAATCATGTAACATTCATGTTCAAACACTGTCTCAAAGGCAAAGTTGTATTTTACCATAGCCGTACGTAATTTTTAACTCTGGGGAGGGGGACCAGCAGAGAAAGTGTGCAAATCAAATCCACAGCACGCAAATTAGATGAGCTTAAACCCAACGTTCCTCAAGAAATTGCTGCCGTGTCTCAGAGGGAATTGCAGTGTGTAATGAGCAATTTTCTAAGCAGGTGTGAGAAATGCTTGAACAACGAAGAAGTTCCAGCATCTCCTTGGTTAATATACGTGAGTAATTCCCTTTAAGTATTTACGTTATTTATGTTAGAAATAACTTACGAGACAAACAATGCAATATTCTCGTATACTGCGGACCTCCTGTCACACGCGCTGCGGGCAGAGCAGCCGGCTCGCCGGCACGCCGCAAACCGCGAAAGCGGTTGCGTTGACGACTGATCACCCTCTACTTGCTCATTAAGCCATGGTCGCCCACGACCCAAGAGCCTCTCTTCCCTATGAGCTTCGGTTGGTGCGTTAGGTTTGCAACTTGATAAGAATACACTTAACATAAATAAAACAAAAGTGGAAATAGAAATGATGCCAAAATAAGAAAAAGCAGGCGGCTCAAGATTTTAGAACAATTAGTGACCTGATTTGCAAAAGGAAGGGAGCCAAGCAGACTGCTCTCTGAGCAAAATGAAATTGCCGGTAATGCCTGCTTTTACATTTGTGAGGATCTGCTAGGTTGTACCTGGAGCTGTCCTGAGCCCGCAGTGAGGTGCTGGCGCCATATCCGAGCCGCACTGAAGGCACAATGCAAGTGGCCGGCAAAGTAAAAATAAAACATCCTGCTGCTGCTGCAAGAAGAGCGCCACCGCTGGTCAAATAACACTTTACGATCTTACATACGCATATTGCACTGTTTACGGGTGTATTAACAGTGAAATCCTACTTCTCCTACTTATAAGAGTATTTTCCTAGTAGGAAATATCGTGTTCTTCAGTGCCACCTTCTATACATTTTTATTTTACAGTGCATGCTCCCTCCTTTTAAAATGGTTCAAATGGCTCTGAGCACCATGGGACTTAACATCTGAGGCCATCAGTCCCCTAGAACTTAGAACTACTTATACTTAACTACCCTAAGGACATCACACACATCCATGCCCGAGGCAGGATTCGAACCTGCGACCGTAGCGGTCGCGCTGCTCCAGACTGAAGCGCCTAGAGCCTCTCGGCCACACCGACCGGCCCTCCTTTTAAAGTAAATCTTAATTAATCTGCAGTATTATAACTCTCGCATACCTTCTGCACGCCAGTCTATAATTATGAAGAAATACAGTTTCTTGCTTATAGAGGACGCGCACATATAGCGCTAGGAGTGGGAGGAGAAGTTATGTACAGCTCAAGTCACATGTATACGTCAGGCCGATGCAGGTAGATGCTTAAGAAGGAGACAGGCACTCTTGCAGACATACTTGGACGAGACAATACACTTGGCTGGGCACCTGGTCCCGCATGTTACTAACTGCACCGCTTTCGTTGGTGTCTGGTGACACTCCTGTGTAGCTAGTTGTTTCCTTGGCTTGGACTGCCTTGGGCCTACTTTTCTTCTGAGAAGGTGAGAACATAAATACAACGAAAACTTTCCATATAGTCCGCATTCTATGGTTTGGCACCCCTCTTCTCACTCGGAATAACGACTGCCTGCGTCGCTCCCAGGTTCGAAATCGCGATAATGCTTCTAGTCGTTGCCGCCTATGTCATCGCCATTACCGATAGGCCATACTGCCTGTCATCGTTGCCACCGTCACTGCCACTCATCGCCTTCACTCCAAGTACTCGTTCCCTGTCATCGTCTTTGCTGCCAACCCACGCCGCTGGTCTTCGTCTTTGCTGATAATCATCACTAGCTGTCGTTGCCTTCACTGCCTGTCATCGCTACCTGTCATTGCCTTCGCTGTTACTTATCGCCTTCGTAGTCAATCATCACCTTCGCAATCAGACCTCACTTTCATACCGCTGATCGCCGCCCCACATGTCCACTGCCAGTCTTCGACACCATGACCCAGTCACCGCCGTTTCACCGCCTACTTATCGCCACCGCCGCCGCTGCCGCCGCCACCGCCCTCAACTGCTGTCGTTAACTCACCCTTGACTTCGCTGCCTTCGTCCTCCGCCATCTCGGCGACTTTCTGTAGCTGGTAAGCATCACCAGTCTGTTTGCTGTCTCCTTGCCTCACAATTAACACTTGCACCACCTCCATCATTTATTCTACCTCTTCCCCTGCACCAAATGTTGGTACGTGGAGCACTTCCTCTGGCCCACCAACCTATGTCCACCCTCCCCTTCCCAAAATCTCATCCCCATCTGGCGTCAGTTCCTTTGCCTACTCTCCTCATCCCACTACATCTCCAACACTGACCACTTCTCCTTCAACATCATCAAAAAGAAACACCTGCTGTGCTTCCGTGGCAAAGTTCGGAACTCTGCCACAGTCAGCAATGAGCTGAACCAACTCTAGCCAAATGGAAGGAACTGCACCACGCTATATTCCGCTTTCTTCAATTCCCTAACCGCTCTGTAACCCATTACCTCAAGAAAGGCAAAACAGCGCCCTATAAACAAGCGTCACTATAACCAACATTCATCTTACTGAACACATAGACATCACACACTCCCCAGCACCTTCTTTCCCAGATGTTCACTCCTTCATCCTGTACGACTCTTTCCCCAAATTCCTAAATGCTGCCGGCCGGGGTAGCCGAGCGGTTCTAGGCGCTATAGTCTGGAACCACACGACCGCTACGGTCGCAGGTTCGAATTCTTCCTCGGGCATGGATGTGTGTGATGTCCTTAGGTTAGTTAGGTTTAAGCAGTTCTAAGTTCTAGGGGACTGATGGCCTCAGAAGTTAAGTCCCATAGTGCTCAGAATCATTTGAACCTAAATGCCAAATTCCTCAATTTTGAAATCAGTACATCCCTAAGATCCCCATTATCCAAAACGTACGCTACAAAGATTCCGTCTTCATAAAATCCACGCATTCTAATATCCAATCAGATCTCCTCAAAATGCCACGCATCATCTTTGTACCTTATGCCTCCCTTACCCGCTACAAAACAGCCTCCCTATCCAAACAACCATAGCCACCTTGCCATCCCCCTCCTTCATTTGCTCCTCACGGCAGATAAGGTAGTCTCCGAATTTAATTCCAACCCTGCCTTACTAATCCACGCAGCCCACAGTACCTATAGTAACTCAGATCCCACCTTCCTAAGGCGATTATTTACAGAGACTGTCCCTCCACTTATCACCTCTTCTCAGAGGGAGCTATGATTTAAAACCATTGCCATAAAGTCGAACACTACAAATCCCTCCTCCAGTCCTGTCGTTTCCAAAAAAGCCTCGTTTATAATGAGCACCTCACTACCGATTGTAAAATTCCACGCTCCTGTCTTCACTGTAGACCCTCTCACTTCCTTAAACAATGTCCAAACCTCACATTTCGTTCCACCTGCAATGCCCTCAGTGATACCCGTCTGAACTACTTCGCCAATTGCAAAACCAAACTCCCAACCATTAAAGAAGTATTAACTGTCCCTGCCCGTCCTATCATTCCACCCATCCCAATGAATCTTTCCATCCACTTTCCACAATTAAGGATATCATCAGATTCCTCGTCTTTGTCCTCCAAATCATCGGAAGTTATCAAAGAAGAAGCTCCTTTGCTGTTTGTTAATCTCCATCACACATCCGAGACAATTTTCAGTGGAATCTGAAGACCAAGGTGTCGTCTCTGCATGACATCATAAGCTCAATCCTTTACGGCCATCTTGGTGTTTTTGTCAAATTTAGTTCTGATATTATTTCTCTCACAATAACCATGAACTCTTCTTCTGGAAATCTTTCAGTGTCATATCAGAATAATAACCGTCCAAATATTCCAAATATCGACAATCGGCAGCATATATATATATATATATATATATATATATATATATATATATATATATGTGTGTGTGTGTGTGTGTGTGTGTGTGTGTGTGTGTAGGCTTCCGTGGCCATTGTCACAGTTAATAAGATTCTTCTGTCTCTCTGACCCCACTGTCACTGGGTAAAACTTCTGATTTTTCGCCCTCAAGGCATTTCTTTTGATAAATGCTGAAACATTTTTTGTTATTTCATCCTTCTTGCGTCATGTATGCGGTTGTGGGGATTGGGGACCGGCAACGGTTCAGCCAGTAGAGCTTAACTATCTTAGTTGCTAAAATAAAAAAATTAAAGAAAGAAAGAGACACATACATGTACGGTGAATTTAAAATAATTGAGGATTGTAAATAATATAATGATGTCTTCACCAAATGTTTGAAAACAGTGATAATAATGTGGACAGATAGGACAGTTAAAAACACTTGAGAAACACTAGAAAAACACTGAGGGCGACAGAAGACACAATGACTATTAAAAACGGAGAACTGTGCGCTTTCACTGGAACTTGAGAAGTACCTGCCCTGGGACAGAAGGCTGTAGATGAGAATGAGTATGGAGGGACGAGGACTTCGAACCGGGAAAGTGTTTGGCTGTGGGGGACAAGTAGAGAGGGGCAGCTGGTACTGCGAAATGTAAGTGGGAGAGTAAATGGGGAAGAGAGCTGCAGGGAAGGGGAAAGAGGGAGACTTGGAGGGGGGGAGGGTGAATTGGGTAGTTCTAGAGTTTGTAGGATAAGTATATGTCCTGACAGAGTTCATGGTCCAGAGAGGGTTGGGATTTCCTTGGGAGAGGATGTGGAGGGTGTGCAGGTGATGCGTTGGTGGGATATGTTACTCGGAGGTGTTCAGTGCGAGGGAGGAGAGGTGGGAATTTGATGAGTTGGTAACGGATCCCTGTAGGGAAACGTAAGTGGATGTAGAGGAACTTTTTGAAGGGGCGAGAGCCATACAACATTCGCACAGAAAAGGATGGGACGGATCAAGGGCTAGTACGCGTGAAGGACAAAGGATGGCTATAGTCCACATGTTAAGCTGCTCAGCAGTTTCAGTAGTTTTAGTCTGTTGTAGGATTTCTGATAGATGGTTAGTAGGTGAGGTTTCCACATTAGTTTTCTGAATGAGAAAAGATTAGTTCTGATGCACTGGTGGAAGAGTCAGTTATCGAACTCTGATCGGCAATTGAGGATGAGAAGGAGGGTTGTTAAACGTCCCTTATTGGTTTTTTCATTATTTCTGTTCATTGGTGGTGGAGCCAAGGGCATCGCCACAGTGGTAGCACTGGTTCCCTTACATCACGAAAGTTAAGCACTGCCGGGCTTGGCTAGCACGTGGATGGGTCACTGTCTGCGTCTGCCGAGTGCTGTTGGCAAGCAGGGTGCATTCAACCCTTGTGAGGCCAATTGAGGAGTACCGACACCAGTCACGAAAACTGTCAACGGCTGGGAGAATAGTGTGCTGACCACATACCCTTCCGTATCTGCCTCTGTCTAAGGACTGACGATGACACAGCGCCCGGTGGTTTTTCAAGGTCTGTTCGTACAGTGTTTGTTTTTTCATTGGTGGAAATAGATGATCCTGATGGGTGTTTGCTTAACTGCTTGACCCTGGTGCATAGAAGCGGGTGGGAAACGGGCGGCGGTTGTGACGTATTTTACTGGATCTGTTTACCTGCTGCCTAGCGCCGGCTGAGGCTTGTCATTACTGTGTGTACCAGCCACCGCTGTGGTCTCTCGCTCTCCTGAGTGTGTTGCTTTGCGTAACCTGCCGTCCCGTAGCGCTGTTACTGCTGGCAGCCAAGACACCGGAAGTCGGTACACGTCCTCTCTGTTCATGTTGGCTGTTTCTGTCGCCTCTGTGATCTTGCTTCCTTCTCGAAATTCTCTTTTTTTTTTGCTTTGCTTATCCTAGTTTTGTCTTATCTTTCTTGTAGTGATGAGTCGCCCCGTCTCACCTACATACACTAGTCCACACTCTCATCCGATTTGCTGACTCCAGTAGCATGTGGCTTGTCAACTCCCTCTTTCGATGAGACAAGATCATCTTTTATTCTGTTTCTGCTTCGGAAAACCGGCTTGTTACCTGCTAGACAGAGATTTTTCCCCACCTGTTCAGTGACCCCTTGAACTAATGGTAAAAGGATGATACTTTGTGCTTCGCCGGCCGAAGTGGCCGTGCGGTTAAAGGCGCTGCAGTCTGGAACCGCAAGACCGCTCCGGTCGCAGGTTCGAATCCTGCCTCGGGCATGGATGTTTGTGATGTCATTAGGTTAGTTAGGTTTAACTAGTTCTAAGTTCTAGGGGACTAATGACCTCAGCAGTTGAGTCCCATAGTGCTCAGAGCCATTTGAACCATTTTGAACTTTGTGCTTCCTTGTGCTCTTGCGTTTTGCCTTCATTCTTTGCCATCATAGTTTTACCTATCATCTTCATTCCATAACAACTATCACCAAAATTGGACCCGAGCTTTAGTAGTTCAGCCTTCAGATGTTCTTCGTCGCTGATCCGGTGGGCTATTTTGGTTAAAGTGTGCAGGGCGAATTTCTTCTGTGTATGGGGATGGTGAGAGGAAGCATGTAGGAACCTTACCGTGCTGGCGGGCTCTGTATATTCTATGATCAAGTTTACCACCAGGCTCTCGGTGAACATTCACGTCGCCATACTCAATAGGATTCTGCTGTGCTGCTGATTCAGGCCCTGGTGGAATATCTGTAGCTCTTCTCCTTGCGTCTAGATTACAAATGTGTCATCAACACATCGGACCCAGCATTCTAGGCGTAATGGTGCGGACTGGAGTGCTGCTCCTTCAAGGGCTTCCATGAAGATGTCTGCTCCAATAGGCGTGAGAGGGGAACCCATAACTACTCCATCTGACTGTTACTAAAATTCCTGTTTCACCTGAAATAGGTGACTGTTTAACAGCTCGCAGACATCGGGTGCCATGCGTTCCTTTAGGGTGTTAACTGTGTCTGACACTGGTACATTTGTGAATAAAGACCTAACGTCGAAGTTGACCATCAGGTCTGTAGCTAAGATAACCTTTCTTTTGAAATTGCTATAAAATTGGTTGAGTCCTTAATGTAGAAATTTGTGTGGCCCACAAAATGTCGAAGCTTCAGAGCCAGTTCTTTTGCTAGACTGTAGGCGGGTAAACTGATGTAGAGGCTGTGGAGGAAATCCTCTTTGTGGACCTTGTGCCTGTGGAACTTGCGGGATAAGTCTTCTGGCCGTGTCGAAGTTGATTCTAGTTTGCTTTAGCAGTGCTTACGTCGATTTGATTACCTTGGCCGTCGGAACCCCCTTTAGTTTCTTATAAATATGTTTTCTCAGAAGAACCTCCATTCGCTTGTTGTAATTTACCGTGCCCATCACCCCATGTCTGCTCGTATTACTACTAAATGAGAACTGTTCTTCAGTTCCGCGATAGCATGACGCTCCTCCTTGCTGAATTTTTGTTTCGAAGGCTTTGTGTGAATCGTGACTCGTACCGTTTCTTGCTGGATCTTCTCCGCCTCATGATGACGATTCGAAGCTTCAACAGACACGATGACGTCTTGTTTCGTCCGACTACGGAATTCATCCCTTTAGCCGGAATTTGTGTGGTTACATCGCTTAAGATGTGGCTGGAGAAGTTAACTACTGTCCATCGAGCATCCAGCATCCGTCCTTCCTCAGTAGTTTTCTGCTGCAATTTGTCGAACTTCGTCATCTGACGGATGGTGTTACTATCGCTCATCCTTATGGCGTGTTAAAAGGTTAACCTCCCTACTATCTCCCAGTCGTCCATATCCAATTTTCCAATCAGAAAACCAAGTTTTCTGCTGTCTGTGTCGAGACTAACGTGGATGTGGTGGATCAGTGCCCGCAACAAAGCTTCACTAATTTGTACCAGATATTCTTCGCCTTCAGAATCAAATTTGCGCTCTGCAGTGGAGTGTGCCTTGATATGAAACTTCCTGGCAGATTAAACCCATGTGCTGAACCGAGACTCAAACTCGGAACTTTTGCCTTTGGCGGGCAAGTGCTCTTCCAACTGAGAGGTATTGACGGTGGCAAACAGATCATTTTTTAAGTTTGTTTTTCCTGTCAACCGTAGGGGGAAAAGGCGGTAGCGCACTTGCACGCGAAAGGCAAAGGTCCCGAGTTCGAGTCTCGGTTCGGCACTCTGATTTAATCTATCAGGAGGTTTGATATCAGTGCACACTCCGCTGCAGAGTGAAAATTTCTATCTGGAAACGTACCCCACGCTGTGGCTAGGCCAAGACCCCGCAGTATCCTTTCTTCCAGCAATGCTAGTCTTGCAAGTTTCGCAGGAGAAATACTGTGTGAAGTTTGAATGGTCGGAGACGAGGTACTGGTGGAAATGAAGCTGTGAGGACGGGTCGTGAGTCGTGCTCGGGTAGCTCTGTTTGCAGAGCACCTGCCTGCGAGAGGCAGAGGTCCCGATTTCGATTCTCGGTCCGGCACACATTTTTAATCTGCCAGGAGATTTCATCCTCCGGCTTGTTAGATTTTATAAGGGACGTCAGTCGTACAAATTTTGACACTACAATGGTGTTTACCAAAAGAAACATCTCGTGGAAGGCCACTTGCAATAGTGGCCGAAACGTCGGACGTTTTACGCATTGACAAGGTAGTAACAGATCCAGAAAAACTGTGCATTGTGTTTAGAGAAGAGCAGGAGAATCTATCCTCCGAAGGTAGTCTGCCGAAGCAATGGAGCGAGGAAGGCGCTGTTCGCTGCTCCGGAAGTGCGCTGCTCGGTTCCCGCCCGTGGGGGTACTAAGTCGTCAGAGTGTAGGAGGACGCGCTGTGGAGAGGTGTTACATTAATGGATTAAGGCGATTACGGGCAATTACGGGCCGCGGCCGTGGGGCGCTGATGGCTATCGGCGAGGCCGTAGCGGCGGTGTGTGGTCAGACGCGTAACGAGCTGGCGCGGCCTCTGCGGTCGCACACGCCGATTACTGCGCCACCTGCCGGCCCCTCTGATCTCCGCCGGCAGGCGCTGCTGCAGGCTAATCGCGCCGCGCCGAAAGCCAAGGGCTGGACGGGAACCTCAATGACCACAACAGAAGACAGATTTATTCTGTGTTCTAATCTATACTCGACATCCCGCATTATGGTGTAGGGCAGAGATCCCCAACCTTTCTGAGACCATTTACCCTGAGTGCAACTAGACATTACCTAGTATCCCTGCCCTCTCCCCCCCCCCTCCCTCCTCTCTCTCTCTCTCTCTCTCTCTCTCACTCTCTCTCTCTCTCTCTCGTGTCTCGAGTGTTACTCCTCCCTCCCGCAAATTACCACCAACTTAAGCACCAACTAAACTGTAGAATCAAAGACTTTTCTTAAAACACTTTTAGTTTTGAAAGGATGAAAGATGAATGATATTTATTTGTGTGTGCGTGTTTGTGCTTGTATTTGTGTGTGAGTGTGTGTGTGTGTGTGTGTGTGTGTGTGTGTGTGTGTGTGTGTGTGTGTGTGTATGGGTGTGTGCGCGTATGTGTTAGAATGAATGAGGAAGGAATTCGTGGTGCATCGCAAATGCTACCCACAACTAACTAGCTACGGTGAGGGTAGACAGTAGTTGCAACACACACTTCCCTTGCATTACCCCTCTCCATCGCGGCACTTGCAACCGCAGTTAGCCCGCAGCTCGTGGTCGTGCGGTAGCGTTCCCGCGCCCGGGTTCCCGGGTTCGATTCCCGGCGGGGTTAGGGATTTTCTCTGCTTCGTGATGACTGGGTGTTGTGTGATGTCCTTAGGTTAGTTAGGTTTAAGTAGTTCTAAGTTCTAGGGGACTGATGACTATAGATGTTAAGTCCCATAGTGCTCAGAGCTATTTGAACCATTTTTTTGAACCGCAATTAAAATCAACCATGTTAGAGAGTGTGCACTGTGCTTGCTGTTCGTAAATCACTTGACTGCTCCACTCCTCACTTCCGAACTGGCAGAAATTGGAGTACTTCAAGCAATTAATGGTTTGTGTCTGTCCACAATAATAATACTATTGTGTACAGCACTATAGTAGCCCTTACGTAGTTACTGCTGTGTCGTGCTGTCAATTAATTCATTTACCTGTATCGGAGCGAGAAATGAAGCAATTTCTGTACTACTGCAGCTACTCTCTATAGTTTTGAGAATACATTTTCCCGAGATATCTAGCATTCGTTACGTATATCTCTCACTTTTCTGATCAGGTACGTACGACGGACAAAGCACAACATACGTGTGTAGTTGGTGGACTATGTGAGGTACGTCTAACCTCCACCGCATTAATGATTCGAATTGTGAAAAAATAATTATTGGTAACTTATATAATCAATATTATAGTCTTACAAAATTATGACAATAGCAAGCCGGCCGGAGTGGCCGAGCGGTTCTAGGCGCTTCAGTCTGGAACCGCGCGACCGCTACGGTCGCAGGTTCCAATCCTGCCACGGGCATGGATGTGTGTGATGTCCTTAGGTTAGTTAGGTTTAAGTAGTTCTAAGTTCTAGGGGACTGATGACCTTCGCTGTTAAGTCCCATAGTGCTCAGAGCCATTTATGACAATAGTAATTATCTTTTGAAAATAATTTCGTTTCGTGACTAAAACAGAATCTTTTTGCTTCCGTGGGGATCCACAGCCTCTAACTGTTTTTTTTTTAAAAAACATTGTCCATTGTAGGTTGTATTCTGCTTTTTTAAAATCGTGCTACAAAGTAGTTTCAGCCATGAACTATTATCAAGCATATTTGCTGTGACATGTATTACTTACCGTGCTCATGTGCTCATTGTGTGGTGAGCACGATATGTAATACCGGGTGATCAAAAAGTCAGTATAAATTTGAAAACTTAATAAACCACGGAATAATGTAATGACATGCTTGGAATGACATGGGGTTTTATTAGCACAAAAAAAAACTCAAACTAAGTTCACATAATGTGCGACAGGTGGCGCTGGACAGCAAAACGTTAGTAACTGCTACCGTGACGGGTGAGAGGTACGCCGACATGTTACAGAATCGCATCATCCCCAGCCTGACTGATAAACACCTTCTGGAACGTACGATGTTTATGCAGGATGGCGCACCACCCCATACTGCTAGACGCGTGAAAGATCTCTTGCACATGTTGTTTGGTGATGATCGTGTGCTCAGCCGCCACTTTCATCATGCTTGGCCTCCCAGGTCCCCAGACCTTAGTCCGTGCGATTATTGGCTTTGGGGTTACCTGAAGTCGCAAGTGCATCGTGATCGACCGACATCTCTGGGGATGCTGAAAGACAACATCCGACGCCAATGCCGCACCATAACTCCGGACATGCTTTACAGTGCTGTTCACAACATTATTCCTCGATTACAGCTATTGTTGAGGAATGATGGTGGACATATTGAGCATTTCCTGTAAAGGACATCATCTTTGCTTTGCCTTACTTTGTTATGCTAATTATTGCTTGTCTGATCAGATGAAGCGCCATCTGTCGGACATTTTTTGAACTTTTGTATTTTTTTGGTTCTAGTAAAACCCCATGTCATTCCAAGCATTTGTGTCAGTTTGTCCCTCTCTATCTACATTATTCCGTGATTTATTCAGTTTTCAAATTTATACTGACTTTTTCATCTCCCGGTACATGACATATCAAATGTGCTTGATTGTGGGTCACTGTCGAAACTATCTAAAAGCACGGACAATGTGTTCTTTTATGAAACTGTTTGTTTGGTTGGTTGGTTTGGGGGAGGGGACCAAACTGCGAGGTCAATGGTCCCACCGGATTATGGAAGGATGAGGAAGGAAGTCGGTCGTACCCTTTTCAAAGATACCATCCCGACATTCGCCTCAAGCGACTCAGGGAAATCACGGAAAACCTAAATCAGGATGGCCGGACGCGGATTTGAACCATCGTCCTCCCGTATGCGAGTTCAGTGAGCTAACCACTGCGCCACCTCGCTCGGTTATGAAACAGAATCTAATCGTTTAGTTTCTACCCATCAGAAAATTTCATTTTACCTCCAAGGGGGTAATCACTCCGAGGTTGGGAACCACTGGTGTAGGGTACCTTGTGTACCAATGTTACTTTCCCCTCTTTCGTGTTCCTTTCTTGAACTGTACGTCACGAGAACGATTTTTAGTAAGCCTCCGTGTAAGCTGCATCTCTCTAGCCTAACCTGAGGAAAAGACATGCCACAACACAATTAATCGTCCTATATTACTATTGGGAATGTGTTATATGACGGTCAGTTCGACTTTAGGAAAGACAAAGGCAGAGAGTCAGTTGTGAGGTTGCGGTTGCAAGACTAAAGAAAAATCAAGACACGTTCGTAGCATTCGTCGAGCCGAAGAAAGCGTTCAACAATGTGAAATCATGCAAGGTGTTCGAAATTCTGAGAAAAATAGGCTTACGCTTTACGGAGAGACCGGTAATATACAATATGTACAAGAACCAAGAGGCAACAATAAGACTGGAAGACCAAGAGCGAAGTCCACTGATAAAAAAAGGTGTAAGGCAGGTATGTAGTCTTTTCCCCCTACTGTTCAATCCGACATCGAAGAAGCAGAGGCGCAAATAAAGGTTCGAGAGTGATCTAAAATTCTAGATGAAAGGGTGTCAATGACACGATTCGCTGATGACATCGTTATCCTCAGTGAATGTGAACAATAACTACAAAATCTGCTGAATGAAACGAACAGTCTAACGAGTAAAAATACGGACTGAGACCAAATCGAAGAAAGACGAAAGTAATTAGTACCAATAGTTAGTACCAGCAGAAACGAGAACAGCCGCGCGGGATTAGCCGAGCAGTCTAGGGCGCTGCAGTCATGGACTGTGCGGCTGGTCCCGGCGGTGGTTCGAGTCCTCCCTCGGGCATGGGTGTCCTTAGGATTATGTAGGTTAAGTAGTGTGTAAGCTTAGGGACTGATGACCTTAGCAGTTAAGTCCCATAAGATTTCACACACATTTGAACATTTTTTTAGAAACGAGAACACCGAGAAACTTAACATCAGGATTAATGGTCACGAAGCAGATGAAGTTACGGAATTTTGCCACCTAGGCAGTAAAATAACCCTTGACGGACAGAGGAGGACATTAAAAACAAACTAGCATAGAAGAAAGGGCATTTATGGCCAATAGGAGGCTACTAATATCAAACACAAACCTTAAATAGATGAAGAAATTTCTCAGAATGTCTCAGGTCAGCAATGTATGGTAGTAAAACGTGGGCTGTAGGGAAACTGGAAAAGAAGAGAACAGGAGCATTTGAGATGTGATACTGCAGAAGAATGTTGACAATAAGGCGGAATGACGAGGTAAGGAATTACGAGGTTGTCCGTAGAATCGGCGAGGAAAGGATTGAATGGAAAACACTGACAAGAAGAAGGGATAGGATGGTAGAACATCTGTTAAGACGTCAGGAAATAACTTCTATGGTACTAGAGGGATCTGTAGAGGCTAAAAGTTGTAGATGCAAAAAAGAGATTGGAATACAGCAAATAATTGAGCACGTAGGTTGCAAGTGCTACTCTGAGATGAAGAGGCATAGAAAAGGAATTCATGGTGTGCGGCATCAAACCAAAATAAATAAATAAATAAAAGGTACTTCAACTTTCGGTAAAATACCAGCCTCACGGTGTCTGTATCAATGAAAAGAAAACACAGCTGCAGAAAAATATGCACAAAACATCGTTAGGTTAATGGGTAAAACCTACAATAATACTTACTAAAGAAGAGTAATATTCCTCACACACATTGCACATTCCTCACATCAGCTGATACCAACAGAAATCGGGACTCATTTGACCAGGCCACGGTTTTCCATCCGTAGACTGTTCAGGCGACATGGTCACGAGCCCAGGAGAGGCGCTGCAGGCGATGTCGTGGTGTTAGCAAACGCATTCGCGTTAGTCGTCTGCTGCGAAATTTCGCCACAGTGGTCTATCAGATACGTTCGTCGTACGTCTCACAGTGATTTCTGTGATAATTCCACTCAGTGTTGCTTGTCTGTTAGAATTGATCACTCTAAGCAAATGCCTCTGTTTTCGGTCGTTAAGTGAAGGCCGTCGGCCCCTGCGTTGTCCGTGGTGAGAGCTAATGCCCGAAATGTCGTATTCTCGCCACACACTTGACACTGTGGATCGCTGAATACTGAATTCACTACACTAACGATTTCCAAAATGGAATATCCCATGCGTCTGGCTCCAACTACCGTTCCGCGCTCAAAGACGGTTAATTCCTGTAGTATGGCCTTAATTACGTCGAAATCCCTTTCAGATGAATCACCTGACCACAAATGACAGCTCCGCCAATGCATTGCTCTTTTATGCCTTGTGTATACGATACTATCACCATCTGGATATGTACAAATTGCTATCCCATGACATCTGTCACCTCTTCAGATACTTTCAATGAGGTGTCTGAATGTCTGCCAAATGACAGCCCATTCTTTCTCAAGAGCCGAAACGAGGGATGGTAATGACGCTGCACGCCGGATTCTGGAGCGAAATTGACGTCTTAACACGTCTCAAAGGTCTTCTTCCATTGGGTTCAGGTCGGGACTTTTTGTGGGTCAGTCCATTTCAGGAGCTTCATGTCCACAAATCATTGCCTAAGAGATGCTGCTTTACGATGGATGCATTGTCATGGTAATACGAATAATTATCGTCTGATAATTGTTCCAGTACTGAATGTAGTAGCCGGCCGCGGTGGTCTAGCGGTTCTAGGCGCTCAGTCCGAAGCCGTGCGACTGCTACGGTCGCAGGTTCGAATCCTGCCTCGGGCGTGGATGTGTGTGATGTCCTTAGGATAGTTAGGTTTAAGTAGTTCTAAGTTCTAGTGGACTGATGACCACAGATGTTAAGTCCCGTAGTGCTCAGAGCCATTTGAACCTCTTTCTTGAATGTAGTATATCACTGTATAAAATCTATTCGTAACCTATTTATTTAGTGTTTTTCTAGGGCGCAAGTGCCATGACGGCAGGTAACACCCTCCAGGCATTCACCACCTTGTAATCTTCCATCTGATTGCCAAAGGCACTTCAAATCACTCGTTTCCAGTCATCCACTATTCTGCAGCGTCGCTCTTTACACCACTTCAAGCATCGTATAGGATTGCCTACACAAATAAGTGGATTATGAGAAGTTGCTCGACCATTTTGTCCCTCTCTTTTCCCCCTTTTCCCCAACTTTTGGTCCTAGGAGATTCATTATGCTAGCTGGACTTCTGGTAGCACTTTGAAACTCAGGATTGATTCGTTCCACTGATTCTATGCAATTTTTTACAACTACTCTCTGCAGTGCTCGACGGTCCCTCTCTGTCAGTACCTGGGGCGTGCCTGGTCTTCGTTCAGCTGCAGCAGTTCGTTCGTGGTTCCACTTGACAATCACATCACCAACACTCGACTTAGGCAGCTTCAGATGGGTTGAAATGTCCTTGATATAATCGTTAGTCGGGCTACATCCAATGACCAGGCCCCATTCTGAGTCACAATAGCGTTTCTGACCAACCTATTCTGTTCTTACTACTTGTCTACTGACAACAGAATACTTTCTGACTGTTTTCATATTGTGTGAACATATTTGCTAATTATGAGATAGAAAATTTTTCCTTTACTTCTTTCTTTTCTACTGCTTCATTTGCTCTGTACGTATACCCTTAATTGTCTAGATACAAACACAAAGCAAAAAATGTTTTGCACCACCTCGATTCCGAAAGTTCCAGAACCTGTAAAGAAAATTGGAATAGAGATCAACAACATAAACATCATTTTCGCCGTTTTTATTGCTCATAAAAACCAAACACGATGTTGTACCCCCATACAGCGAGACCTTCAGAGGTGGTGGTCAAGATTGCTGTACATACCGGTACCTCTAATACCCAGTAGCAAGTCCTCTTCCATTGATGCATGCCTGTATTCGTAGTGGCATAATATCCACAAGTTCATAAAGACACTGTTGGTCCATATTGCCCCCCTCCTCAACGGTGATTCGACGTAGATCCCTCAGAGTGGTTGGTGTGTCACGTCGTCCATAAACAGCCCTTTCCAATTTGTCCCACGCATGTTAGACAGGGTTCATGTCTGGAGATCATGCTGGCCACTCTAGTCGAGAGAAGTCGTTATCCTAAAGGAAGTCATTCACAAGATGTGCACGATGGGGAAGCGAAATATTGTCCACGAAGACGAATGCCTCGCCAATATGCTGCTGACGTGGTTGCACTATCGGTCGGAGGATATCATTCACGTATCGTACAGCCGTTACGGCGCCTTCCGTGACCACCAGTGGCGCACGTCGGCCTCACATAATGCCACACCAAAACAGCAGGAAACCTCCACCTTGCTGCACACGCTGGACAGTGCGTCAAAGGCGTTCAGCCTGATCGTGTTGCCTCCAAATGCATCTCCGACGATTGTCTAGTTGAAGGCATATGCGACACTCTTCGATGAAGAGAACGTGATGCCAGTCATGAGCGCTCCATGCTGCATGTTGTCGGGTCATCTGTACCGCGCTGTGTGGTGTCGTGGTTGCAAAGATGGACCTCGCCACGGACGTCTGGAGTGAAGCTGCGCATCATGCAGCCTACTGAACGCAGGCTGAGTCGTAGCTCGACGCCCCGTGGCAGCACGAAAAGCATTATTCAACATGGTGGCGTTGCTGTCAGGATTCCTCCGAGCCATAATCCGTAGGTAGCGGTCGTCCACTGAAGTAGCAGCCCTTGGGTGGCCTGAGCGAGCCATGTCATCGATAGTCGATAGTTCCTGCCTCTCTGTATCTCTTCCGTCGCTTTGCTTCACTCCGAGACTCCTGGACGCTTCCCCTGTTGAGATCCCTTCCTGGCACAAAGTAAGAATGCGGTAATGACCGTCTAGGCATGGTTGAACTACAGACAAAATAAGCCGTGTACCTTCTTCCTACTGCAATGACTGGAACTGATCGGCTGCTCATGCATGGTTATTTACATCTTTGGGCGGGTTTAGTGACAGTCAAAGGGACTGTGTCTCTGATTCAGTATCCACACTCCACGTTTATCTTCAGGAGTTCTGGAAACCGGGTTGATGCAAAACCTTTTATGGTGTGTGTATGATATGTTACTATGTTTTGCTTACGCGATGTTGCTGTTAGAATCTCCTTTAATTGAGTATGGAAGAGTGTCGATTTTTGTTTGATCTTCTTTGTGAAATGTGTTTTGTGAAACTAAATGTAATGTGCAGCACTGACTACGTTTACATGCCACACATCTTCCCAAAGACGAAAACCAAATTTCGGAAAGCGTTTTTCACTGTCGCGTTAAGGTCTGAAGCGGATTTGCTAGCCCAGTTAAATATGGCATCTGGCAAACAGCTGATCCAGATCCTGATTCGGTCAACACAGTCGTTATTTCCCTTGACTTAAATATTGCAGATTGACAGCTTCAGGCTCAGTCTAATATTTCTGCTTCTCCTTCACTGCACAACAAATTCATATTAAACGAATATTCTGAAAACAAGACGTAACTTGACAACCCAAGCAATTTACAAAACAGGTTGCGTTTCATGGCAGCAAAAATCGATTGCGGAATTGGAAAATCTGCAACTTGAAGCGGATTTCCAGAATCGATTTTGAAGTGTTTAAATGACCACCCATAAGCAGTATTCTGCAATAGGTTTACGAAATCCGGTTTTGGGAGCCCCACGTAAACGAGGAGACTGTTGTATGAACTGAGATGCGAGGGCGATATCGATAGTCTCAGTCGGACAGCGGAGACCGTCAGAGATGTGCACAGCCGTGATCTACGTGAGGTTTATGTTGTGTAATCGTATTATGTGGAATCACAACTAATATTCATGTCCGCGTTCTTATTTATTCAAAAATGGTTCAAATGGCTCTAAGCACTATGGAACTTAACATCCGAGGTCATCAGTCCCCTAAACTTAGAACTAGGTAAACCTAACTAACCTAAGGACATCACACACATCCATGCCCGAGGCAGGATTCGAACCTGCGACCGTAGCAGAAGCGTGGTTCCGAGCTGAAGCGCCTAGAAGCGCTCGGCCACAGCAGCCGGCCTATTCTTTCGGTCACGGGTTGAACTTAACTTCAATGTACACCTTATGCAACAGAATGTTAGTTTGTGGGAGTGCTGTAAGTTTCGTGGAGCACTATAAACAGCAATGACAATGCTTGTGCGAATGGAATGTGATATTTGCATGCGTTAAAATATTAAGTCGCTGTGGAGGCTTACAAATTGACTGTGACGTGTGGAACTTTTTTCGCCAGAACTGAAAATTCGGATAGTGATTGCTAACAGCGTACGGACTGTAAATTTTCTATCGTCGGGTCAGAATGGATTTTATACTGTTTTTGAAACCTTCTGCGGGACATTGTTGACGGAGCCGTGAGCGTAACATGAGTGGTTGACGAGCACATATGAACTTAGATGCACGCAACAACTACCACGTCTAACCGACCTGTGACTAAAGGTATTATACGGTGTAGTATTACCGCCAACATAATCATTTGCTAAGTGAGATGATGCTTCCGTAGCATTATCATGACCGATGAAGCCGCCAGAAACAACAAACTATCACTGACGTCACGACACATTGTTTACAAACCGATAGGCTACAACGCCAAGCGCTCTACTCTATCTAGAGGAGAGCCAGTTTAAGGAGTTCCAAATGTAATTTCTTTTTCTTTTGTAACTAAATTTTCTCAATATTTACTTTCCTTAAAAATAAAGGTAGTTTCTTTAAAATGTGTTTGCAGATCAGTGTTAACATCCTTGATCCTACCGTTAACAGTAGTTATTACTATTTATTTTCTTTGTCTTATTTGTTTTATTGTATCTGTTACTGCATGTGCTTTTATGAATTCTTTTGGAGGGTGTGTTTTCTTACGGACAGTGTATTATGAGGGGAATTTGCGTATTTATCGTGGTATGTGCCAGCCCGAGACATGCGCCATTAGATATGGAGCCAACCAATCATAGCAAAGCTGTGCGCTCGTCATTTATCTAAGGCAGACTACCGGTGCAAAATTTGGTTTTGACACCAGTCAACTACGTAAACTGTGTTTACATTCAATAGGACGTCATACTGCGGTATTCGCATTACCAAACGCGAGTTTATTTAGCTCTTTTAGTTATCACTGAGCAAAATTAAAGCCATTTCCTTAATTATTTACTAATTTATTTACGGGAGCTTTCGTGTTGTATGTCCTTTTTATGTTTGTTGCCAGTCTCTCACGTGGTTGCTTTCGTTGAGTTTGGGTTGTTAAATGGGTTTCTTTTGAGTGTAAATAATGGAAATTCACTGTGAAATTTAGGCAGAGTAGATCTCTGAGAACCGTTTTCTTCATAACTAGAGGATCCACCTTTTGTGACATCCAATGACTAGTTATGGCTTTGCTCAGGTAGTGTTGGAGGAGGAGGAGATTAGTGTTATACGTCCCGTCGACAACGAGGTCATTAGAGACGGAGCACAAGCTCGGATTAGGGAAAGATGGGGAAGGACATCGGCCGTGCCCTTTCTAAGGAGCCATGCCGGCATTTGCTTGAAGCGATTTAGGGAAATCACGGAAAACCTAAATCAGGATGGCCGGACGCGGGATTGAACCGTCGTCCTCCCGAGTGCAAGTCCAGTGTGGTAGTGTTGGATTTCCCTTGCAGAAGAGGTCCAGTGCGTGGGGCAATCTGAGGAGAGTGGCACTGCAGACTGAGCTGCAGACAGAAAGCGCTTTACGGACATTGTGTGAGCTACATGTGCGCTGTTGCCGACGCAGGCAGGAGTGCAGCTGCGCCAACGGCTGTCTCAGACAGGGGCAGTGGCTGTGACGGACGCCCGTTTGAGCGGCACACGAGCGAGCACACGTGCTTGCATGTGTGCGCGTATGCGTGTGTGTGTGTGTGTGGTGCGGACGTGTCAGCCGCAGGACCTGCCGAGTGAGAAGCGCTGCAATTAACGCCGCCGGCCGCGGACACAACCACGTCCCCAGACACACGTGTTACAGACGAGCCGAAAGCCTGAACTGACCTCCGTTGTGGCAACGCGTCTTCGACCGCGTCTCGACTTCATCCAACTGCGGCGACCTCACTGGAAGTCTTAAAATACCCTCTAAGGCTCGGCCACCTGCTAAACACGGATTCTCCAACTTTTATGTATTCATTTGTTTTGGCGTCTATCATCAGGCTTTTCAGCGCTATAATGAAACACACGTCGGAGAGTGGAATTGAGGGAATGATGCGAGAGGAAGAGTTAAGTCTTAGAGCTGGACTATCTTGTATCGTTCATATTTTCGCCTTAGACAAACGAGAAGGCATATTCAAGGATCAGGAAGTACACTAAATATTTGTGGATTTAGTAGAAACGTACTATTCTGCAGCCATCGACGCACTATGGGAAGCGATTATTATGTAGGTGCAGAAACACAACTAATAACCTTAATTCCGAAAGTATTTTACCTTTGTGCCCACCCGGTTGGCCCTGCGGTCTAACGCAGCAGGGCTTTCCGGGCGGGAAGGAGCGCCTGGTCCCCGGCACGAATCCGCCCGGTGGATTTGTGTCGAGGTCCAGTGAACCGGCCACTCTGTGGGTGGATGGTTTTTAGGCGGTTTTCCATCTGCCTCGGCGAATGCGGGCTGGTTCCCCTTATTCCGCCTCAGTTACACATGTCGGCGATTGCTGCGCAAACAAGTTCTCCACGTACGCATACACCAGCATTACTCTACCACGCAAACATAGGGGTTACACTCGCCTGGTGTGAGACGTTCCCTGGGGGGGGGGGGGGGGGATGCCCACCGGGGGCCAAACCGCACAATAACACTCGGTTCAGTGTGGAGCGGCGGAGGGGTGAAGTGGACTGCGGTGGTCGTCGTGGGGTTGTGGACCACTGCGGCTGCGGCGGCGACGGAGCCTCTCCGTCGTTTCTAGGTCCCCGGTTAACATACAATACAATGCATACAATATTACCTTTCGTACGCATTAGTTAGAGTAGGGAGAAAGTTGAGTGAGACATTTCCAGTATCGCAGGGACTTAGACAGGGCTATAGTATGTCGCCAACCCTTGCTTGAAAAATACATGAAATATGTATTGGAACAGTGTAATCAGTCATGCGGAGATATGAGAATTCCTTCCCAGCATGGTTACTGATACAAGCGTGTCCCTTAGATATTTTGAATCTACGTATTACTAGGTAATACACCACATACCATTAACGAAAAAAGAAAATTAGTCACAAGAACTACAAGCACCTTTTTGAAGGTTTACATGATGGTCACTTTTCCTACTTCCCATATGCGTTATTAGTATAAAAGTGATACAGTATTTCGTTCCGCTCTCTCGGTTATTCCATTCATAAAGATCTAATTGAGGCTCGTATACATTCATTAAAGTATCTGTTATCTTTTTACAACTCACTGCATCTCCATTTCTTCTCCTACATAACTCTTATTTTCACTGTGTTCAAAACAAATTTGAATTGCCCTTTGGCTACACTGACTGAAGGATTCTTCTAAGAAATACCAAATTAAGATAACCTGAAGATGCCTAAATGAGGCGAAACGCGTCGTTGAAAAATAAAAAAACTAAAATTGCAACCAGTACTGTTTCTAACCAACTCGTATGCCACATATGGATTGGAAGAATTTCAAAACAAATTATGTTTGTGAGCAAAACATGTTTAAACATGATATAGTAAAAATATGCTACTCTACGTATAAGTCAGTTGACAATAGTAATACAAATGACTTTCCTTCCATGAGACGAAAAACGGATCATAACGGAGAAAGTTTCTTTCTTCTGTCAAACTCACTGACAACTGTGATTGGTGTATATTTCACTGTCGAGTCACGTTAATGTGATCACCTGTCAAAAGCCTGTACGAACAGCCCGATCGAGGTGGTCCCACAGATTCTAGATTAGTTCTAAATCCGTGGAGTTTGGTGGCCAGGGGAGCAGAGTAAACTCATCCTGGTGCTCTTCCAACCACGTACCTACGGTGTGGGCAACGTGGGACGTTTCATTGTCCTGCTGGTAGATGGCATCGTACCAAGGAAAAACAAACTGTATGTGGTGATGGACATGGTCCCCAAGGACAGATGCATGCTTGTGTCGATCTACTGTGCCTCCCAGAATGACGAGATCACTCGAGAAAAGCCAGGAAATATTCCCTAGACCTCGACCCTTCCTCCTCCGGCCTGGAACATTACATCTACATCTACATATATACTCCGCTAGCCACCAAGCGGTGTGTGGCGGAGGGCACAATTCGTGCCAAAGTCATATTTCCCCCCTCCCACTACTGTTCCACTCGCGGATCGCTCGAGGGAAAAACGACTGTCTGAACGCCTCAGTACGAGCTCTCATTTCCCTTATCTTTGAATGATGAACATAACGCGATTTGAAAGTTGGTGGTAATAATATATACTCTACATCCTCGGTGAAGATTGGATTTCGGAATTTAGTGAGCAGCCCCTTCCGTTTAGCGAGTCGTCTGTCTACAAGTGTGTCCCACTTCAAACTTCCTATGAGATTTGTAACGCTCTCACCAGTGACCGATCTTGCCGCACTTCTTTGGACCTTCTCAATCTCTTGAATCAGACCCAATTGGTAAGGGTCCCATACAGACGAACAATACTCTAAGACTGGACGAACTAACGTATTGTAAGCTATTTCCTTTGTTGAAGGACTGCATCGCTTCAGGATTCTACCAATAAACCGCAATCTAGAGTTCGCCTTACCCGTTACTTGTGTAATCTGATCATTCCAATTGAGATCATTTCGAATAGTCACACCCAGATACTTCACTGATGTTACCGCTTCCAAAGACTGATCATATATTTTCTACTCATACATTAAAGGGGATTTTCGCCTTGTTATACGCACTAGGTTACACTTACTAATATTGAGAGATAGCTGCCAGTCATTACACCATGCATTTATTTTCTGCAAATCCTCATTGATTTGTTCACAACTTTTGTGTGATACTACTTTCCTGTAGACTACAGCATCATCGGCAAACAATCTAATACCGCTGTCAATACCATCAACCAGATCGTTTATGTAAACCGTAAAAAGCAGAGGAGCTATTACGCTGCCCTGGTGCACAACTGAAGTTACTCTTGCTTCTGTCGAAGTTACCCCGTTCAGGACGACATACTGCTCCCTGTCTGTTAAGAAACTTTCTATCCAACCGCAGATGTCACTGGTTAGACCGTAAGCGCACACTTTTCGTAGCAAGCGACAGTGCGGAACTGAGTCGAACGCCTTTCGAAAGTCGAGAAATACGGCATCAGTCTGGAAGCCGGTATCTAGAACCTGTTGTATATCATGCGCAAAGATGGCCACTGTGTCTCGCATGACCGCTGTTTCCTAAAACAGTGCTGGTTTCTGCAGATGAGCTTCTCAGAGTCTAGAAAGGTCATTATGTCTGAACACAAAATATGTTCCATGATTCTACAAAAAATCGATGTCAGTTGCAGGGACATACACGCTATGGCCACATGTCCGAGACAGCATGAAACGTGATTCACCTGAAAAATCCACATGTCGTCATTCAGTGGACATCTAGTTGCGTATTGGCACGCAAATTTCAGTCTTTGTGGTCGATGATTGGTGCACGACAGAGACGCCTGCTGTAGAGTCCCTTACGCAGCACCGTTCGCTGAATTCAGCTGGGTGGTCAGTTGCTCAGATTCTGCACGTCTGTTCGCCAGCAAACATCTCCGCAACAATCGTTCACCCCTGTCATATATGGCCCGTGGTGCACCACTGCTGACTCGGTGCCAGTTTTATATAGCACCATTATGCCGAACATGGTATACTCGACTCACGGCACCGCGCAGACAGTATACAAACCCAGCCATTTCGAAAATGCTTCCACCCTTTGCCCGAAAGCCGATGATCATTCCCTTTTGGTCGTCAGATAAATCGCTCCTATCTGCACTACACAACAACTGCAATTTTTTCAGCGTCTCCTCGTCACGCGTCGTGTACCAGCCACTGTCAAAGCCGCCATCTGCTGTCTGTGAATAGTTATTTCACTTTGACGTCCAACATTGGCGTGGTCACATTAACGGGACTGGACGGTGTAGAACTAGTCTGACCACTTCTCGACAAGTAGTAGCATTATTCGGACCACTTCATCCCAACTTCCTCTACTAATTACGTGGATGATGTACTAAAATCTGTGCCCGCTTGAGGATGAGCACACGCACAAAACTAGCCAGTAGTGCAAAATAAAGTTGTAATTTAATACAACAGCCTGGCGGAAACGTTCATTAAATTTAGCCCTGAAGAGAGCCACAGACCGACAACGATGCCAGTACGCGTCCTTAGAACTTCCGCCAGCCGAAACTCAGCTGCGCTAGCTACTGTGCAGCTATTCAGCGGCGCCGACATTCTAGTTACGAGGGAGTTTTGAAGCGCCCGGTACGACTATACAATGCTCTCCTCAGACAGCCGTTAGTTTCAATGGCAGCCATTACGCCATCGACGATACGGTTCTCATTCCCCGCTAGTCGGTTGGGAGGCGGGCGATGGGCTCGTCTTCCTTTCAAATCCGGAAGAACGCACACGCTGGCAGTAGCGGGCGCTAGGGCCTAGGCAGTAGAAGCAGGAGCGGCGAGTCGTAGCGAGGTAGGCACGCCCGTCAATTGTTCTCACGGGAACAAGGGGAGCGCACAGCCAATGGGAGGCGCCCGCCGAGTCTTACTTACTGCAAAGTGCCGTGTATCCCGTAACGGCGCGCGGTGGGGTTGGGATGCGTAGCGTGGGAGGGGGGGAGTGTGCCGTAATGAAAGCTCCCGTAGGCGGATCGCCCGGCCCTGTGTGCGCGGAAAGGGGATTAAACATGGCGACGAGCAGTCCCGCAGTTGCGTACGCTGCGTGCGTGGCTGGTTACCACGAGCTGTGCCGTATGCAGATAGCAGCTGCGTCATAGCAAAGTCTGACAAAGTAGGGAGCCGCACCCGTAACCACGATGTATAAATTAATTCACAATGATTAAAGGTCGTTGAACCATTGAATCAAGCTATGTTCTGACAAATATTTGTTACTGGATCTAGAACTTTTAGTTGCTCCAGCTTAACAGATTTTCATTTTAAATAGGCCGAATACGGATCATTGCAGATACATTGCTTTTACAGTATTCTGCGGAAGCCAGATGTTGGCCACTGGTGAGATCGTCTATACGATTGCAGTTCATCCTCTGAGCGTCATTTAAGACTTGAAGATGGTGTATTAAGTCATCGAAATTTGTTTCCTATGTAATAAATTTACATCATAATGACTGCTGCAGGTATTTCGCTTTGTTACTCTCGATGGAACACAGTCAAACACCTCCCTGCACAACTGGACGTCTCTGATGGTAGAAAAAAATGGTTCAAATGGCTCTGAGCACTATGTGAATTAACTTCTGAGGTCATCAGTCCCCTAGAACTTAGAACTACTTAAACCTAACTAACATAATGACATCACACACATCCATGCCCGAGGCATGATTCGAACCTGCGACCGTAGCGGTTGCGCGGTTCCAGACTGTAGCGCCTAGAACCGCTCGGCCACTTCGGCCGGCTTTGATGGTAGAGCTGATACCCTTGTCCACCAGCTGGGATACCCATAATTGTATGATCGCTGGGTTTCTCGCCACCAACAGAAGACCATAAAGAGCAACGTAGGACTATCTGCGTGGAAGTGTTTACGTGACAGTTTTTTGTCGATCATCGTCAGTAACGATGAAACATTGGTTCACCACTTTGAACCCCAAAGAAATCGGCAGTCTGTGGAGCGGTGCCACAGCACCTGTCCTCTGAAAGGAACGCCATACACTCGCCTGGTCTTCTGGTACTTTGAAGGCGTTATTCCTTTTGACGTCCTCTTTCGTGGTGTAACGATCAACACTGAAATGTACCATGATACCCTCTGGAAACTGAAGAATCGACACCAATGTGATCGGAACCACAATATAGCAAACGACCGTCTTCTTCCCCTGGGCAACGCAAGTCTGTGCAGCATTAGACTGTTTTCTTCGGCCACCCTACAGCCCGGATCTCGCAGCTTCCTTCTCTTTGGTCCAATGAAGCTTGCAGTCCGCGGGAAGCAGTACGTGGATGATTGTGAGGTTATTGATCCAACAAGACGTTGGCTCAGACATCGACCCACTAGAAGTTTCAGTTACAACTTCGACTGTGCGTTGTAGACGAGAAAGGTATGAAATGACTTGCTATGTTGATAGATGCTGTCACATGTAATTGTTATAGATATTTTATACTGTAATGATGCTATAATACCGAAACATTTCATTGCACATAAAAGCCAAATAAAACAGCTATGTGTCCTGCATTTCAATAAATAAATAAACAGATTACGGCTGCTGAAAATCGCCTTCGAGAAATATTATTGTATAGTAATGATACTGCTTAAAAGTGGTCTATGAATCCACTGGGTTCATCACCCAAAGGCTGCTGAGTTGGGGACTAATCCCACCCCACCTACTCCTACGAAAACAAAGGAAAACTCTATCAAAGTCAACCTGAGTTGATGGTCCTTATTCGCAATATAGACGCGTCACCCCACCCAAACAATTCTTTACGTCCTGCCGGTAACGCAGAAAACGTCATGCGCCTCATCGGCAATGACCTTTGGAATATCCATCCATCTGTCTTCCCCACAACTTCGATGATGTTGTCCTAGCTGCCTATTCCGTGGTTAATTTCAATGCCTGTCCCACTTCTTATTTTCCCGAGTAGACAGACTCTAGTACCCTCCCACTTTATCTTGTGCAGCACATCCAGCCATATAGTATCCTCCAATATCCCCAAATCTGTCCCACCACATAATGTGAGAAGTTTCCACACCAGTCTCAGGTCCCTGAGTTCATCCTTCGTTCATTCTACCAAGATCTATCTAAATATTACCTGGAGATAATCAGGCAACAACCGACATCTGCGTCATCTGTCCCATCACCAACGGGTAGATCACTGTACAAACTCCACCGAATCAGCAACCCCCTTTACCTAATAGTATCTTCCGTTAATCATCTTCTATTCTTTTTTAATATCACTTAAAAACCTGTAGGGTGAAGAGTGACTACGTCGCTGCTAGTAGCAGCCCCTTCATAGGGGAATAAATTTACCGTAAGAAAAAGAAGACATCATTGGGCAAGGGCACACAGCAGGTACGTTTCTCATCTCGAGGAACTCGTATTATTTTGTCACACAGTTTAGCAGTGATGGTGATCAGGGTGACAAGTGCATTAAATTGTTTCAAAAGCTAGCTCCTAAAACTATAAAAGAAATCGTGTCCAGTAGCATGTGGAGCGCGTCAAGGGTTTGAAGAATGAGGACCTATGAGATGGTAAGAGTGAGGCGCGACAGCAGATTACTGTTAAAGCAACGGCAGCTTCGAGCTCAAAAGGAGCAAACGAATTTTCTAGGATGTGGCATTCCTATTTCCAAGCTTGACAACTCGTGAAATCGCAACTAGAGAAGTACAGTTTACCGTCTGCTTCCGACTTCAAGAAAGTCATATCTCTTTGAGTCATCAGTTTTCTGTCTGGTTAGATGCGGACCGCCACAGAATTCCTCTCCTGTGCCAACCTCTTCATATCAGATTAGTTCTTGAAACCTACGTCCTCAATTACTTGCTGCATGTATTCCAATTTCTATCTTCTTCTATAGTTTTGCTCTCTACAGCTCCCTCTAATATCATGGAAGCTATTCCCTAACGTCTTGACAATTGCCCTATCATCTAGCCCCTTCCGCTTGTCAGTGTTTTCCACATATCCCTTTCCTCCTCGATTCGGCGCAGAACATCTCATTCGTTACATCAGTCCACCTAATTTTAAACATTAGTCTGTAGCACCATATCTTAAATGCTTGGATTCTCTTCTGATCCGGTTTTTCCACAGTCCATGTTACACTACCATACAATGCTGTACTCCAGACGTACATTCTCAGAAATTTCCTCCTCAAATTAAGGCTGATATTTGATATTAGAAGCCTTCTCTTGCCAAGAAATGCCTTTTTTGCCATTGCTAGTCTGCTTTTGATGTCCTCCTTGCACCGTCCATCATTGGTTACTTTGTGGCCTAGGTAGTAGAACTCTTTAACTTCATCTACTTCGTAACCATCAATCCTGATATTAAGTTTCTCGCTGTTCTCATTTCTGCTATTTCTCATTACTTTCATCTTTCTTCGATTTACTCTCAGTCCACATTCTGTACTCGTCAGACTGTTCATTCCATTCAGCAGATTATGTAATTCTTCTTCACTTTCAGTTTCACCCAGGGTAGCAATATCATGAGCGAAACTTATCACTGATATCCTTGCATCTTGAATTTTAATTCCACTGCTGAATCTTTCTTTTATTTCTATTATTGCTTCTTCGATGTATAGAATGATCAGTAGGGGTGAAAGACTACATCCTGTGTTACACGCTTTTAAATCCGAGCACTTCGTTCTTGGTCGTCCACTGTTATTACCCATCCATCCATCCTCCCCTATAGCTTACTCCTATTTTTATGAGAATTTCGAACATCTTACACGATTCCAAATTCTCGAACGCTTTTTCCAGGTCGAGTCTTGATTTTTCTTTAGTCTTGCTTCCATTATCAACCGCAACGCCAGAACTGCCCCTCTGCTGCCTCACCATTCCCAAAGTTAAACTGATCATCTTACAGGTCCTCAATTTTCTGTCTTGCATATGAATAAAAAGTGTCGCAAATGAAACGAGTAATAGCTCACAGTCTGTACTGTAATGGTGTGAGGGGGTTGAACACGACTGAATGTCAAGACGTAGTTCAAAGCCCAGTATGGCGTATGCAGGACATTGCTCTCTACCGGCACCCATGCGATCACGTAATCAAGAGGGCTTAATTAACAACGAAATTCTTTATTCAACAAGGTTTCCGTATGGAGGTTGATGAAGTTCTCTGTACCACAGCCCAACACCTGGCAATGTGCTTGGCTCGCTACAGAGCGATTGCGTTAGACAGCGGAAGGACGTGGCCGGCGTGTAAGAAATTAGTGCGACACTGTTCTTTCATTTCTCACTCCTAGTCACCGCACACACCACACACATCATACACACATTTTTATCCTAGCAGAACACTATACACACTAACATCAATGGATGTCAAGGCCATAGCATCGACGTCTGTTTCCATTTTGTTTTCTGCGACTTCCCATTTGCTACTGTGAAAACTGAGTCTCTACAGCTCCCTCTAGTATCATGGAAGCTATTCCCTGACGTCTTGACAATTGCCCTATCATCTAGCCCCTTCCGCTTGTCAGTGTTTTCCACATATTCCTTTCCTCCTCGATTCGGCGCAGAACATCTCATTCGTTACATCAGTCCACCTAATTTTAAACATTCATCATCCCTGCTGCTAGGGGCTGAGTGGCGAGTATTTATAGTCGACCTACCAAGCTACGCTGTGATAGGGCCCGATATCCAATCACTTTGGTAAGCACGGTAACACAGCACTGTACCACGGCGCGCGGAGACTCGGCCCACCACTGCGGTCTCGCAGCACGCAGTACCACGAACTTTCCAGAGCCGGGCAGTAGGATTTTGCAGGCAGCATGCCTGCCCGTCTCTCAGAGAGTTGCGAAATTTGGATAGAGGTTGTTGCTGCAGCGATATGAACCACTGACAAGCAAAGCAAGTAACTACGTATTATTTTAGTGTGACACCTTGTAATGCAGCTACCTTACATACTCCACAGTTTCAGTCCCGATAAATATTCTTTGTAATAACAGTGATAAGTAATATTCATCATTATCTAAACAATTATTTTCTAGGTTAAAGGGAGGCAAAATTACTGTGATCATTATTACTGTAGTGTACAACAATTAACAGAAATTAGGAAATACTGTTTTGGTAAGAAAACCATCTTCGTTAATCATTCCGATATGGTTCTTACATGTTTCCCCAAATCATTTCCGTCATTTTCTGAGGTGATTCCTTGTAATATACTGTTGCTATTGCCTTTCCCACTCCCATATAACTCCTGGTAATTTGCAACTAACAACTTCCCAGACAAAATACTGTTGCAATTTTTATTATTGTTATTCACTGTATGTACGATTCTCTTCATGTGTGACAAACCGCGTCAGAATCTCACTGCAGCCTCTGTATATAAAAAAAAGAGAAAAAATAAGAGAAGTAAACAATCTTCTGTGACGCTCCATTCGACAACCGGAATAAGGTGATTGATCTTCGGAACTTGGCCCATATTAATTTTTTGTTGAGGACATGTCAGTCTACGTACAATGAATACTGAATAGAGAGGTTGCTGCATCTCCTCCTCCACTCTACATAAAAGTCTGCGGTCTATTAGCCCACGTGCTAGACAGTAACACGCTATTGTATCAGTGAGTTCCTTGGAATCATCCACGGACGTTAGGTGATGGGAGATGCCAAGCGAGATAAACTGCTAGAAAATGGTTTATATTGGAACCTAGGTCGACAAAATGAAATCCGGAGGCCGTAACATGACATTAACATCTTCTAACAAGTGCTGTATCCCTCAGTCTCTCCCACAAACAACGAAAAGACGAAATACAAAACTCGATGTATTCCTCAGATTGGTCAACCCGAAAATCATGAAAAAACAACGTGATGTTTTACTCATATTTACTCAGGGCCGTCTTCTTACAGAAAGCTATTTTGATACATGTGGTAACATCTGTGATGTCAAGTCCTCTCGGAAATTCTGGGAGCACTGCATTTTTCTATATCAGGTCAGTGTGTACTTTATATGTTTCCTTCAACGATGAGTTGCATGAACTTTTATTTCTCGCTTCGGCAGATGTGACTGAGATAAGCCTTTTCCCTGCTTTTGAAGATTCTTATGACTCAAATATTTGCCGGCATAGGTCTCGTGATCCACTCACTGGATCTTCAGGATGCGGCAGTAAATCTAGATTTCAAACACCTTCAGTTAATTAATTGATGAAACTTTCACTCTCCAAGATTCCAATCCACAAATCAGTACCGATAATGGAAAGCAGTTCACAACACACTGACGTGTAATTAACTGACAACCGTGAATGCACTGGAGACTCATGAATTTTTCCAATGCTGCATGGATAGCGCAAGCATACTGGATATCGGATTTTGCACTCTCAGTTGTAGTTTGTATGTCTTTATGATCCCTTTTCTCTGTTGGCGAACATAATACATATAAAATATTGCACTCTCAGTTATTGTTCCTTGATGTTGGTACTCGAATTATGGGAACATATTTCTTGTGTTTGAAAAATGGATATTAAATCCTGGCTCTTTGCTAGAGACGCTAAATATCTTTAGAAACATCAATATTAACAGATACGGAGGTAATTTCAGGAGTATCCTGATGAAGTTTGATATTGTCGTTACTTTTTACAATATATATTTATAGTAATGATATAGTAGATAACGTCGGATGCAACATCAAATTGTTCTCGGACGATGCACTTGTGTTTAGAAAGACAGCAACGGCAGAGGACTGTATGGAATTACAGAAAGACGTGCAGAGCTTCGATAATTGATGCGGGAAATAAAAGTTGACTCTGAACATAAAAAGTGTAGGTTATAAACGGACGAAGAAAGCCCCTACTTTTCGAATAATCTGTTGGTTAAAAATCACTGGAAACATTAAATGCCGTAAAACATGCAGCAATAACCTTCCAGAATGATCTAAAGTGGAATGACCACATAAAACGAATCATAAGATCCACAAATACCAGGGTGAGATTTAATGGAAGAAACTTAAGGAAATGTAATTCATCGACGAAGAAAGTGGCTAACGAAACATTCATTCGACCGATTCTTCAGTACTGCTCATCAGGCTGGACCTCTAATGAGAGTGTTTTAAAAGAAGAAATAGACAAGATCCAACGGAGAACCGAGCGTTTCGGCATGGGATCGTTTACTGGGTGCATAGCGTTACGGATATGCTCAACAAACTCCAGACGGCCCAAAAGAGGCGTCCTGTCTCACTGAGAAGTTTACTGTTGAAATATTGAGGGCGTAAGTTTCGAGAAGAGTCGGTAAACATATTGGTTCGTTCCAAATACGTCTCGCGAAGCAACCACGATGGGAATATCATAGAAATTACGAGTAAAGCTAATACTAATTCTTCCTACGCGCCATTCGCGAATGCAGCCGCGACGGAGGGTACAGATAGTGGTAACAGTGATCTATTTCTCACGTCAACATAACTAACACATAAAAAAGAGGAAAGAACAATGATTGCTGCACTACTGAAAGGCAATCACCAACAGCATTAACGCTACATGGAGCCAACACGGTGCTTCCATGTTAACGTTTCACACGAAGTATCGATAAAAGGCTGACTTTGTTCAAGAAGTGAGTAAACGAAGGTTGTCTTTGAGGCGAACACGTGTTATTCTCCCTGCCCCTCCAGCATCCTCTCAAATCTGCTACAGTCACGCTCTTATGTATGAACTGCGCAGCAGGAACGCAGATGTAAATTCACCGTCCGCAGCGCGGCTCCGAACACAATGGGTGCCGCTTCACATCTCGTTAGATACTGTCTGAGCTGGAGCCCACTGAATCAGTCAGGTTCGCAGCAGGAGCTCGTAACTCCTCTCCTTCATGCAAAGCCCGCCGTCACGAACCCTCTTTTTGTCACGGAAGCAGCCCGAGAGGAGCGTACATCACAGTGAATTGTCAGCAAAAATGTTCTGTTAGGTTAGGACCTCGAGCAAATCAATTTACGGTTATTTTTTAATTCATTAAATATTCACTGAAGAACAATATACACCCATCTACAAAGAGCCTACAAAATTAACTGGACGTTCAGAATATGAAAAGTTACTAAAAAGAGTAGGTAGGTGAAGATAGGGATCTGAGGGGAAAATCTTGCCCGCTTTATTTACCTTTATGAAGGAGAAAGTTAAAAAATAACTTCAAAAAAGACAAGTAAAACAGCTTTGTTGCTGCATGGGGATTCTAGTGGAGGACTGCACCGTGCAATTAAGCTTATTGGAATAGCAGGGCGTCCATATGCTTACGATACTGCCGGTAATGGCGATGAAGATATTAATTTGCACATTTCAATATATTTACATTATTACATGTGCGGACACTGACGGCAGTCGCTTCAGCCAGAAAAGAAAACAACACCACATAAGCTACATATGAGTCCATTGGCCAAAATAACTGCGGATGATGGAAAAATTAAGTCTCTCGAAGAGAAATGGCAAGAAAGAACATTAAGACAATTACTTCAACGGTTAATATTCCTGTCAAGCATGCACAGCAAACATTACTTGTGGTTTACAAAGGAAGTCCAACTTGTAATTAACATTATCACTGACCACACCAAACAAAATGATATCACAATGCACCTTATAATAAAATCTGTAAACTACCCTCTCCAAATGTCGTCCGGAAGAAACTGCATCTGGTGTAACTGCATCTATACCTATACCCTGCGAGCCCCCTTAAGGTGTGTGGTGGAGAGTACTCTGTGTACCGCTGTCACATCCCCCTTTCCACGTTCCACTCTCAATGGTTCGCCTCCGTGTGAGTTTGAATCGCTCTAATTTTCCATTCATGATCTTACTTCGTAGGGGAAGCAATACATTGGTTGACGCTGCTAGGACAGTACGCTTTCGGGACTACAACAGTGTACGACAGCGGGACCCAGAAAGCCTATCTTGCATTGTATGTCACTGTAGTTGGCTGAGCATTCCTGTGATGCTTTCGCGCTTGCTAAATGAACCTGTTACGATACGCGCTGCAATTCTTTGGATTTTTTTTATTTCCTTTAATACTCCTATATGGTACGGATCCGAGACTGATGAGCAACATTCAAGTATTTGTCAAACGAGGATTTTGTAAGTTTTATGTGGCCGTTTCATTTTAAATCACTCCGTTCTCATACTCTTACATATTTTACGGATGTAGCTGCTTTCAATGGTGTTATGTACGATCATAGGTCTTTTTGCCTATTCGTGCACAATACGTCACATTTGCTTACGTTGAGGGCCAATTGCCATTTCCTGCACCAAGCAGGAAACCTCTGCACGTCTGTCTGCATTTCGCTACAATTCTCCAGCGTTGAGAGCTTCCAGTGTACAACAGCACCATCAACGAACATCCTCACCCAACCTCCGACATTATCCACTAGGTCATTTACATGTATAGTGGAAAGTAGTAGTCCTATTTCCACCTCTGAAGATTTATCACCGTTGAGAATGACATCCTGCGTTCTGTTTGCTATAAACTCCTCAATCTAATTATACGGCTTGCCTGATATTTCGTCTCTGATATTTCGTACATTGGTATTTTGTTCATTAGGCGAAATTGCGAAACTGTATGGAACGTCTTCAAGGAACAAAGCATCTATCTGGCCCCCGTATCTACTGCTTTCTGGGTCTTGTGGACAAAATGAGCGAGATTGTTACAGACGATCGTTCCGACAAAGGATCTATTCGGTCCCTAGAAATGTCGCAATACGCGAGCACGAACTTTCCTAACAACTACAAGAGACCGATATCAGAGGTGTAAGTGTCTGCGTCTTTACGACGACCCTTCCTGGAAACAAGAAAGACCTGTGGTTTTTTTTCTAATTATTAGGAACGTTTCGCTCGTCCAGCAACTTACGGTAATGTACCTGGAAGAAGAGCATATTCTTTCGCATATATTATGTAGAATCGTATTGGTATCCCGACAGATCCAGGCTTTCCTCTGCTGACCGATTCCAATCGTTTTTCTATCCCATAACTTATTTCGATATCTGTCATTCTGACATTCGTATGACGAATTAAAGGAGCAACTGCCATACGATCTTTCTTGGTGAAACGGTTTTGGTAAGAGACGTTTAGTATTTCGGCCTACTCCGAGTCATTCTCCGTTTCGTTGTCATTGTAGCCGCAGAATGTCTGGACATACGACTTTGATCCGTTTACTGCTTTATCGTGAGACCAAAACTTCTTAGAGAGAAGGAAGAGATGGGAGTTCAGCGTCCCATCAACAAAGTATTCATTATCGACGAAGCACAGTTGCGGATTACGAAAGGGTACGGAAAGAAATCGGCCGTGCCCTTATCAAAAAAAACCATCCCGCCATTTCCCTGGAGCGATTTAGGGAAATAGCGAGAAACCTAAATCTGTTTGGCCGGAGGGGGATTTCTGCCAAATCAGTAGATGGAGTTCAGAATCTGTTTGAGGCTCCTTAGGCTACTTTTGGCTTCGTTCAGTTTTTGTTTGTCTTGGGGGGTTTTACTATATTTAAATCTGGAGTGAAGCTCTCTTTCCTTTCGTAGCAGCTTCCTGACACAGCTGTCAAACCACGGCGAATCTTTTCCATCCATTCCTTACAACTCTGCCCGGCACATGCCTGTCTAAATCATGTTGCACAATATCCTTGAACTTTGACCGTTAATACTCAACATTGTCGATGTTGCAGATGAAATTTTACGGTAGCCGTTAAAATAATCTGAAACCTTTTTCTTGTCGCTCTTGCTAATAGCAGGAAAATCAACTTGCCTTTCTTTGTGTTCCTATTTACAGCTGTATTCATGGAGGCTGTAACGGCCATATTATCACTGATTCTCTGCTCTACGGTGAGTCAACAAGTTCGGATCTAATTGTAGGAGGTGTAAGATCTTATATGTACGAGTCGGTTCTCTGATTAAGTGATCAAGGTAATTTTAGGATAAGGTGCTTAAAGCAATATCACACTATTCGCTGTCCATTCTACCCGTCCTAATCACTTATGTCTCTCAGTCTATAGCTCCTACTCACGTGCAATTGGTCTGTAACTATGATTATGTTTGACACACCTTTAACGCTGATCATCACCAAATTATTTCGCATTCGAAATCTGTGGTAACCTCACTAGACACTGTCGTATATTTTTACGGCTATAAACACAATTCCACCAACTGCGTTCACCCGATCTTTGCGACGTGCTTTCCAATAGAATTTCAGTGTTTCATTGCTATAAACATCTGGTTGGAGACCTGGTTGTTACCAGTACTATATGGCCATGGTTACTGTTTATAAGCGACTCTAGATCTGGAACTTTTCCATAGCGCTCCTGTAGTCAACTAATGACCGTCTGATTATCTGGGTGGTAAAGTGCTCGTCTCCCATGCAAGCGAAACCGGGTTCGGTTCCCGGCCGGGTTGAACATATTCTAAGATCCGGGACTGGGTATAGTGTTGTCTTCATCATCATTTCATCCTCATCACTGGCGAGTAAGTCGCCCAATGTGGTGTTGATTTAAATACGACTTGCACTTGGCGGCCGAACTTCCCCGGATGGGACCTTCTGGGCAACGATGCCATATGCTCACTTCATTTCCAGTTAACTAACATTTTCTTTGTATAACCTGCCATAATGAATCCTACTTTCAGTAATTAATGTTATTTAGTCTGAAGTCAGAATGTATCTCACTGGACCTGTGGAGGGATTCTTCTTCCTAAAAAGACTCGCACATGCGTGCCACGCGCTCTATAGTGACAATTTTCTGCGCGTAATGCACGCATAATCCACCTCGTAAGAGGTGGGGGGCGGGGACCACAATTCTTCACTAGACAGCGGAAGTCGATAAATTCGCATCCTAGATAATCTTCTGAGCCTCTAGTTTGAGTCTCCAACGCCGTTCAAAACCAGAGGACCGCGGACGCTTCCGGTAACGAAGCTTCAGAACTAGCTCTGCTTCCAGCCCGCGAGTGGGGCTAGCTGTTTGACCAAAGCACCCCACAGCCTGTAGGAACCAAGTATCGCCTCTGACCCTGGCGGCAAGCATCATTCGTGCCGACATGAGCTACGACTGGCAGCCTGGTGCATCCAGGTGTTCTCAATCGCAGCGGACAGAGCCTCTTCTATGTCTCGACGTGACCCCTGGCAAAGAATAAGAATGGACACAGGCTCTTTTTCCCCACCTGTCCGCTATTTTCCAAAAAGGGACCCTATCGCTTGCCTAACATTGGAGTTCTATATGAAACCAATGCCACCCACAGCACCTGTTCGGACCTTTCTGAGATATCATTTCCAATCCCAAGAGATGATGTGCCCCTTGCTGTCTCAAATGTATTTTCACCAGTGCGCAATATGTAAAACCTGTTTTAAAGCTTAGGGGAGACGCGTTTGAACAGCACCCCCTTTCTCCTTCCGTCCAGAGATTCGTGACTTTACCACCGTTCACCAGTCACCATCATGTACGTGTCAACCGGCTGGGACGCCGGCAGAGATCCAGTGCTACACTATAGTCTCCAGGGATGCCACAGCATTCGTGTCAGACGCCACAACGCCACCGCGGCCTAAAGCCTGTCGATCATGGCCATCGCAGCTTCCAGCTGTTTACGGACAGTGGCCGATTCCTTCTACATCAATACACAACAGACGCAGTCGCTGTTAGTCTTTAATAATTTTCAATTATACCGCAATTAATCTAAATCTAATCCAAATATTCGCTGGGTGCAATCTATGTTCTGCTGTAACGCTACCTCTGGTTTTTACTACATTCCAAAGTAAGATCACATAATGCAGATGTACTAAAATTTAAGCAAAAAATTAGAATAAGTTAGTCTATCCCAGTCAAGACAGTAAAACACACAGATGCAATTCACTTCGACGCAGAAGCACCTGAAATTGAGAACCAAGCTAAATCTTGTGTGTAAACGGAAACTACTACTGTTGTTGCTGGAATGGCTATCAATCGCTGCGGCTGCCACTACACTGACTATGCAAGCTCTGTACTTAACTGTTGATAGTTTCATACTGAAATTAGGGGAGAGTAGATCTTACGCCGGTGTGATGCTGAACTACAATGTCAGGTCACTCAATGCAGGTGCACCAAAAGCTACGAAGAGGCTTAAAATGAATTACTATACACTAGTCACCACAGTAAACCACACAGATACAATTCATTTCTTCGCAGAAGCACGTGAAAACACTCAGTAAAGCCTCTGTATAAAAAAGAAACTACTTTTGCTGCTGGTGGGCTGTCTACTCCAATCAGCGGCTGCTGCTACACTTCGGCAAATGGACAAATATACATCAAATAGATGCACTCGTGTTACTACGCCAAGGATCGTTCTGTTTAATCGAGCTGAAAGCAATTTTGTGGCCAATGGCCTTGCCGCAGTGGTAACACGGGTTCCCATCAGATCAGCAAAGTTAAGCGCTGTCGGGCTGGGCTAGCACTTGGATGGGTGACCATCTGGTCTGGCAAACGCTGTTGGCTGGCTATGGCTCTGAGCACAATGCGACTTAACTTCTGAGGTCATCAGTCGCCTAGAACTTAGAACTAATTAAACCTAACTAACCTAAGGACATCACACACATCCATGCCCGAGGCAGGATTCGAAACTGCGACCGGAGCGGTCATGCGGTTCCAGACTGAAGCGCCTAGAACCTCACGGCCACAACGGCCGGCAACACTGTTGGCAAGTGGGGTGCACTCAGCCATTTTGAGACAGACTGGGGAGCTACTTGATTGAGAAGTAGCGGCTCCAGTCTCGGAAACTGGGAAAGCGGCTGGAAAACGGTGTGCTGACCACATGCCCCTCTATATCCGCATATATCCGCATAGAGTGATGCATATGAGATGAGGATGACAAGGCGGCCGGTCAGTATCTTTGGGCCGTCATGGCCTGCTATTCGGGAGGAGTTTTAGTTTTAAAAATGGTTCAAATGGCTCTGAGCCCTATGGGACTCAACTGCTGTGGTCACAAGTCCCCTAGAACTTAGAACTACTTAAACCTAACTAACCTAAGAACATCACACACATCCATGTCCGAGGCAGGATTCGAACCTGCGACCGTAGCAGTCGCACGGTTCCGGACTGCGCGCCTAGAACCGCGAGACCACCGCGGCCGGCTTTTAGTTTTAGTTTTTGAATCAATCTTGTGCTGGTGTCGAAATCATGGCCTTTCGTATTGAAACGTCCCCTTTGAAAAATTATGAATGACAGTGCTGGAAAAACTCTTACGTTATTTGTTACAGAAATAGCTGAGTAATACACAACGTACTCAGACAGTTTTCCTTTACTTATTCTGATCATCACTAAACTGACACACAATATTTTTAGCGCAAGGGCAATCTGACTTTCAATAATACCTACAAAAGACTGGCCCTGACTAACAATAACCTATAGCTTTCATGAATCACTTGCCTGACAGAAATCTTCGTTACTCGAACTACTGCAATACAACGAGCGCCAATACTGCCAGATAAATAAAAAATTCTAACTACCGAAGGCACTAACTACTGATAGGCATAGTTAGCAAATGAAAGATTTTGATAGAGAACAAACAATATATTTACCTTAATAGCGTTCAAAAGTCATTATGTGATACCCAATTAAACAAATTTTCCTTTCCGAACGGACACACGTCCAGATCATCCGCTCAAAACTCTGGCGTCTCTCTCCCCACATCCACCACTGCTGGCGGCTCACCTCCAACCGCCCAAGACTACGCGCTGTTCACATCCAACAGCCCAACAGTACACCAGCGCATATTCCAACAATAAGTCCAACCAGCCACAGGCTGCACACAGCGCAGTCAGTGATTTTCATACAGAGCACTACGTGGCATTACCAACATAAAAACCTAAACAGCCTACTTACAATAAGTGGTTCAGAAAATATTTTATGACTCTGGTTGTTTCCAATGGGAAGTTGAATAGCATATCCACCTAACGCACAGCTTTTTTTCTTCCTATGAAGGTGCTCGATACGACCAAAACCAGGAGATAATAGTCCATTTGCAAAAGTGATAGCAAACATGCAATTCTTCAGATTCCTGACAGCTGTATCTAGTCACCTCATTAAAATGTTCTAAATTTTGATCTCATGACTGCAGTATAATGAACGACGTTACAGATAAAGAGTATCCAGGTCGAGAGTGTACAAAAACATTTGTTTCTATTTCAGCCTATTTCAGTACATATTGGGGTTTATAACTTTATTTGTCCAACATTGCACAGAATCGCAAACATTTTTAAGCTTGTTGCTTCAGTTCGGTGTGACCATGATCTGAAGCTCGAGAGATGTCAGAGTGGTACTTCACTTCTCGCCCTAGTTCACAAGGATAACAGGTGTTATGGGCCCTACCGGGCAGTCACGGGGTGGGACCGCCCCCTCGAATTCAACGCACTGGAAACGTCACATGGAGAAATGTGGTAACATCCCCATGATAGTGCGGGAAGTTGGTGCCATCCTGCTGGAAAATGGCATCGGTAGGCATCTGTTCAAGAATGGCTCTGAGCACTATGGGACTTAACTTCTTAGGTCATCAGTCCCCTAGAACAACTCATGGTGGAAACTCTTTTTTAAATATGATGAGAGGAGGAGTTGCCATATATGTCAAAAGCTTCCACAGTGTAAAAAATTTAGAAACTAATAATTTTGTGAAGAGCAACATATGGAAGCATGTGCCACTGAACTAAAACTAAATGATGGCACTTTCATAATTGTAACAGTGTATAGGTCCCACTCAGGGAATTTCCAGCTATTTCTAGAAAACTTGGATGCTTTGTTGTGCTATCTGTCAGACAGGGGGAAGCAAATTATCATTTGTGGGGATTTCAATGTTGATTCCCTGAAAGAGTGTAATAGGAAGAATGACCTTGTAGTATTACTTAGTTCTTTCAATTTGAGCTCTGTCATTGATTTTCTTACTCGGATAACAAAGAACAGCAGGACATTGATATACCAAGATAAGTTTAAGGACATAAATGCTTATCCTGTTGAGAATGGTTTTCAGATCAAGGTGCACAGCTAGTTACAGTACATGACATAGCTCCATGCAGTATATCAAATCAGAATTTCAAAGTAGTGCGTTCAATTAACAATATAAATATTGCAAACTTTAGGGAAAGCCTACAGCAGCTAGACTGGGATGAAGTGTATAAGGAACCCGATGCAAACTTGAAATATAACTTATTTCACGATACATTTTTAAGGGTATTTGAAAATTGTTTTCCCAAGAAAATAGTTAAACGTAATTCCAAGAAAACATATGAAAAACCTTGGCTAACTAAAGGAATAAGAATATCTTGCAACTGTAAAAGAGAACTGTATCTAACAGCAAGAGGGAGTACTGACCCCGAAATTGTTCAATATTATAAAAACTATTGTGCTGATATCAAAATTAAAGCAATTTGGAATATTATTGAAAGGGAAACAGGGCAACCAAGAGCACAGGAAGACTTTAGTGCCATAAAACTGAATGACAAGTGTACTAACAAACAATCAGAAATTGAAAATATTTTCAATAATCATTTTTTAAATGTTGTGGAGAAAATAGGATCTAGATCTTCACTAGAAGAGGCAACGCTACTAATAGAAGAGGCCATACCTGTGCAGTTTAAAACAACTGTATTTCCACCAACCTCTCCGTCTGAAATCAGTAAAATAATAAACTCACTGAAAAGTAAAAGCTCTTACGGAATTGATGGCATTTCCAGCAAGGTACTTAAAGCTTGTTCCCCACAGATAAGTAGGATTCTCAGCCATGTATGTAATAGCTCTTTGGAGCAGGGTGTTTCCCCCAACAGACTGAAATATGCCATTGTAAAACCATTGCATAAAAAGGGGGATACGTCGGATGTCAACAACTACCGCCCAATCTCTCTTCTGACAGCTCTATCAAAAATTTTTGAGAAAGTAATGTATTCAAGAGTAGCCTCCCATATTTGTAAAAATAAAGTACTAACAAAATGTCAGTTTGGTTTTCAGAAAGGCTTTTCAACACAAAATGCCATACACGCTTTCACTGATCAAATATTAAATGCTCTGAATAACTGGACATCACGCATTGGTATTTTTTGTGATCTCTCAAAGGCCTTTGATTGTGTAAATCATAGAATTCTTTTAGATAAGCTAAATCATTACGGTTTGAGGGGGGCAGTGCACAAATAGTTTAATTCATACTTAACTGGAAGAATGCAGAAAGTTGAAATAAGTGGTTCATGTAATGTTAAAACAACAGCTGATTCCTCAAACTGGGGGGCTATCAGGTACGGGGTCGCACAGGGTTCGGTCTTAGGTCCTTTACTGTTCTTGATATACATTAATGACTTACCATTCCACATTGATGAAGATGCAAAGTTAGTTATTTTTGCTGATGATACAAGTATAGTAATAACATCCGAAAACCAAGAACTAAGTGACGTAATTGTAAATGATGTTTTTCACAAAATTATTAAGTGGTTCTCAGTAAATTGACTCTCTTTAAATTTTGATAAAACACAGTATATACAGTTCCATACAGTAAATGGCACAACTCCAGTAAAACACTCCTGGAAATGGAAAAAAGAACACATTGACACCGGTGTGTCAGACCCACCATACTTGCTCCGGACACTGCGAGAGGGCTGTACAAGCAATGATCACACGCACGGCACAGCGGACACACCAGGAACCGCGGTGTTGGCCGTCGAATGGCGCTAGCTGCGCAGCATTTGTGCACCACCGCCGTCAGTGTCAGCCAGTTTGCCGTGGCATACGGAGCTCCATCGCAGTCTTTAACACTGGTAGCATGCCGCGACAGCGTGGACGTGAACCGTATGTGCAGTTGACGGACTTTGAGCGAGGGCGTATAGTGGGCATGCGGGAGGCCGGGTGGACGTACCGCCGAATTGCTCAACACGTGGGGCGTGAGGTCTCCACAGTACATCGATGTTGTCGCCAGTGGTCGGCGGAAGGTGCACGTGCCCGTCGACCTGGGACCGGACCGCAGCGACGCACGGATGCACGCCAAGACCGTAGGATCCTACGCAGTGCCGTAGGGGACCGCACCGCCACTTCCCAGCAAATTAGGGACACTGTTGCTCCTGGGGTATCGGCGAGGACCATTCGCAACCGTCTCCATGAAGCTAGGCTACGGTCCCGCACACCGTTAGGCCGTCTTCCGCTCACCACGCCCCAACATCGTACAGCCCGCCTCCAGTGGTGTCGCGACAGGCGTGAATGGAGGGACGAATGGAGACGTGTCGTCTTCAGCGATGAGAGTCGCTTCTGCCTTGGTGCCAATGATGGTCGTATGCGTGTTTGGCGCCGTGCAGGTGAGCGCCACAATCAGGACTGCATACGACCGAGGCACACAGGGCCAACACCCGGCATCATGGTGTGGGGAGCGATCTCCTACACTGGCCGTACACCACTGGTGATCGTCGAGGGGACACTGAATAGTGCACGGTACATCCAAACCGTCATCGAACCCATCGTTCTACCATTCCTAGACCGGCAAGGGAACTTGCTGTTCCAACAGGACAATGCACGTCCGCATGTATCCCGTGCCACCCAACGTGCTCTAGAAGGTGTAAGTCAACTACCCTGGCCAGCAAGATCTCCGGATCTGTCCCCCATTGAGCATGTTTGGGACTGGATGAAGCGTCGTCTCACGCGGTCTGCACGTCCAGCACTAACGCTGGTCCAACTGAGGCGCCAGGTGGAAATGGCATGGCAAGCCGTTCCACAGGACTACATCCAGCATCTCTACGATCGTCTCCATGGGAGAATAGCAGCCTGCATTGCTGCGAAAGGTGGATATACACTGTACTAGTGCCGACATTGTGCATGCTCTGTTGCCTGTGTCTATGTGCCTGTGGTTCTGTCAGTGTGATCATGTGATGTATCTGACCCCAGGAATGTGTCAATAAAGTTTCCCCTTCCTGGGACAATGAATTCACGGTGTTCTTATTTCAATTTCCAGGAGTGTAAATATAGACTTTGAACAGAAGTCTGTAGCTAAGGTAGAATTTTCAAAATTTTTAGGTGTGTCCATTGATGAGAGGTTAAACTGGAAGCAACACATTGATGGTCTGCTGAAACGTCTGAGTTCAGGTACGTATGCTATTAGGGTTATTGCAAATTTTAGTGATAAGAATCTCAGTAAATTAGCTTACTATGCCTACTTTCATTCACTGCTTTCGTATGGCATCATATTCTGGGGTAATTCATCGTTGAGTAGAAAAGTATTCATTGCTCAAAAACGTGTAATCAGAATAATTGCTGGTGCCCACCCACAGTCATCCTGCAGACATCTATTTAAGGATCTAGGGATCCTCACATTAACTTCACAGTATATATATTCACTTATGAAATTTGTTGTTAATAAGCCAACCCAGTTCAAAAGCAATAGCAATGTGCATAGCTATAACACCAGGAGAAAGGATGATCTTCACTATGCAGGGTTAAATCTGACATTGGCACAGAAAGGGGTAAAATATGCTGCCACAAAAGTCTTTGGTCACCTACCAAACAGCATCAAAAGCCTGACAGATAGCCAACCAACATTTAAAAATAAATTAAAAGAATTTCTAGATGACAACTCCTTCTACTCATTGGCTGAATTTTTAGATATAAATTAAGGGAGGGGGAAAAAACCAACTTAAACATTAGTGTCATGCAATATTTTGTGTAATGTAATATCTTGTGCAGACATCTTTTATTAACCTGACACGTTCCACATCATTACGAAGTGTCGTATTCATGATCTATGGAACAAGTATTAATCTAATCTAATCAACTAACCTAAGGACATCACACACATCCATGCCCGAGGCAGGATTCGAACCTGCGACCGTAGCGGTCACGCGACTCCAGACTGTAGCGCCTAGAACCGCTCGGCCACCCCGGCCGGCAGGCATCTGTGGAACTGCACAGTTCAACATGTCGAGAGAGGCGTGCTCTGTCACTGGCACTTGCGCGCAATGCGACTCAACGCTGCTCATGAAATTGTGAAGATCTCGTCTTTCACAGTGTCTCTATCGAGTGAGTATTTATCCGACAACATAAAATGTCGAGTTATTTCGAGAACAGCCCGTATATCAAGCGATCTAAACTGTGTTATTAAAAAGAGATGTTCTCAATGACCTTGAATTCATACGGAATATGTATTTCCTTTAATAATAAAAATGCTACGTATTTAATCTACAGCAACATACACACTCGGGAACCCACCACACGGTGTACGGCGGTCGGTACTTTATACTAAAACTGGGCAGTCGGCAATTACATCGTTCTAGTTAATTAATCTTCGCACACTATCAACACTAGTTTTAATTCATCTATCTGGAGTACAGATTGCATAAAATATACCGGGTGATCAAAAACTCAGTATAAATTTGAAAACTTAATAAACCACGGAATAATGCAGACAGAGAGGTAAAAATTGACACACATGCTTGGAATGAGATGGGGTTTTATTAGAACAAAAAAAAAAACAAAGTTCACAAAATGTCCGACAGATGGCGCTGGACAGCAAAACGTCAGTGTATAAAAGGAGCTGTAATGAGAGAGAGAATCAGTTGCGCCAGCACGCAGCATGTTGACGTTACCTGAAAAGGTGCTTTTAGTGAAGCTGTATTATCAGAATGGGGAATGTGCTAGTTCAACGTTACGATCCTATCGCCATAGGAAAGGGATTCGAAGTGGTAAAGGTCCATTGACAAATGCAGCTGTGACGAGAATGATTTTGAAGTTCGAAGCCACGGGTTGTTTAGACGATAGACCCCGTAGTGGCCAACCGAGCACAAGGCGTAATGCAGCTGAGACAGGTGAGGAAGAAATGGAGACCATAGCGGGTTCGTCTATGCACAGGAAACCCAGCGCTTGTGCACTCGCACATCGCACCGGCATTCCATACACTACTGTTTGGTTGGACTGAGGCGTACCCTCCGATACCATCCGTACAAAATCCATCGGCATCATGAACTGTTACCTGGCGATTTAGTGAAGCGGAGGGCATTTGCGGTGTGGGCGTTTCAAAAGATGGTGGAAGATGACGATTGTTTGAGAAACATGTTGTGAACCGGCGAAGCTCATTTCACGCTCCGAGGGTCTGTCAACGCCCCCAAATGCAGAATTTGGGCTACTGAAAATCCTAGAACTGTCGTAGACACTCCATTGCATGACGAGAAAGTACCGGTATGGGTTGGATTTACCACATCTACCGTTATCGGGCCCTTTTTTCTTCGAGGAAATGCGAGATTCTGGTTTTGTAACTGCTACCGTGACGGGTGAGAGGTACACCGTTATGTTACAGAATCGCATCATCCCCAGCCTGATAAACACCTGCTGGAACGTACGATGTTTATGCAGGATGGCGCTCTACCCCATACTGCTAGACGCGTGAAAGATCTCTCGCGCGCATCGTTTGGTGATGATCGTCTGCTCAGCCACCACTTTCGTCATGCTTGGTCTCCCAGGTCCCCAGACCTCAGTCAGTGCGATTATTGGCTTTGGGGTTACCTGAAGTCGCAAGTGTATCGTGATCGACCGACACCTCTAGGAATGCTGAAAGACAATGCTTCACCATTACTCCGGACATGCTTTACAGTGCTGTTCACAACATTATTTCTCGACTACAGCTATTGTTGAGGAATGATGGTGGACATATTGAGCATTTCCTGTAAAGAACATCATCTTTGCTTTGTCTTACTTTGTTATGCTAATTATTGCTATTCTGATCAGATGAAGCGCCATCTGTCGGACATTTCTTGAACTTTTGTATATTTTTGGTTCTAATAAAACCTCATGTCATTCCAAGCATGTGTGTCAATTTGTGCCTCTCTATCTACATTATTCCGTGAATTATTCAGTTTTCAAATTTATGCTGACTTTTTGATCACCCGATACTGCAAAGTAAGATCTGTTTCTAATCTCATAAGAGTTCATCATTTCAAAGGGAAGGACGGCATTTGGTTATTATTGTCTACACAGTGGGACCTCTGCTACAAGCAGTAGACACAGATACGTTCACACTACAGGGAAGCCAGCTAGAGAGCAGCGGGCTGAGAGGGAACTGCCCCGAAGACTTCGGCGCCCCCTGGAATAGAGCATCGGCACTCCAGACGTCGCGTGTGTCGCTCCCCCCCGAGCAGGCCGCGTGTCATAACAAATCTTCTGGACGCCATTCTCACCCCTCGTCCTCCTGCCTCTCGACTGCTTCCTCCGGCCGCTGCCGCCCTCCTCCTTTCTGCTCCTCTTTCTTCTGCTCCTCCTCCTTCTTCTTCGTCTTCTTCTGGGGCCGGCCCCAGCCTCTCATCACGGGGTGAAGTGCCTCTAATAGCCGTCTCCCCGCGCCCTCCCGGCTCAAATCTAATTTGGCCCGGCCCTGTCTGGGGTCGCGCTGCCAGATATTGCTCCGGCGGACAGATGCTCCGGCTGGCGACCGGCCGGTAGCTCGGCAGGGCGGTCCCTGTCTTGACGACGCACTGACAGCCGGAGGGCAATACCTGCCTCTGGACAAATACGGATGTACAGGATTACTCACAACTACCTGCCGCCTTTCATAGTGCCACTGAGCGAAAAACACAAGGCAGAATGAAAACAGAAACATATCAGTGGATCGAGGATCTCTCCTATTTTTTAACATACGTTACTGGAGCTCAATACGGGTGACGTCTGTGACGCGGGAAACGTCAATACGGGCTAGCATCAGATTGCTATTCACTGACTTCACTGCTGCCCCGGGAAGCGGAGCATAGCTTCACGATACAGAGCCCGCGACAACAGACAAGTAGTCCCTGTGACGTCACGCTGTGTGCCTGCGGGATTCATGCAGTCAGAGAGGCTTTAGGAACAGGGTGGGAACCATCTCCAGTAGCTGAACTTTCCTTGAGGTGAATTTGTTTCAAGACTGCTGTGTCTTCATATTAGGAAACAGTCCTCAAACTGACAAAGATACTGGGTAAGCACAATTTTTGTTTAATCTTCTGTAACATGTTTTCTGATACTTGTTTTAGGTGTTCGGAACGGGGCGTACTTTCTGTATCCCATGTTGTACTGCAAATTAAAAGACGAACAATGAGGAAAATATTTCAATACTTTCATTTCCTGAAGATGCAAACACTCAGGTTAAGCAGTTTTCAAACCTAAGAAGAATTTTGTAGTTTGTGTTACGCCTTTCGCCGAGAATCACATAATTCCTAAAGATAAAATAGAAGAGCAGGTAGTTCTGTGCTAACAGTTTGGGAGAATTCCCAAGTTGGCACTGTATGCTGTTCATTCTTTCACAAGCTGCGACATAGTCGCGAATTCAACAGTGACCAGAATATAGAATATATTTCCTTTACTTCACGTCTATCGTCAAAACTTTTTGTCATCAGACTACCGGTCTCGATTTATAATGACCATCTTTTTATAAAACAGATTTGAAGATAGTCATTATAGACTGAAAGTGGTAGTCTGATGACAAAAAATTATGACCATACACGTGAAGTAATGGAAATTTGTTCATTCTTTGCTTCCTGGACAACCATCCTACATGTCTCTGTGTGCTGAAACAAAATTCTACTGAAACAAAATCGTCGTTCCAAGAAGCAAATACACAGTGTTGATGATGCCGGTATTAGTTCTTAAGAAGCTTCGCCAAGTTGATAGTCGACTGGAAAAACTTATCACCACCTGTTCCTCTGTCTAAACATACTGGAAAATTAACATGTGATACACTTTGTTCGTCGCTACATGCGACAACTACAGTCACTCATTTAACTGAATACATTCCCTACACTGTTGTGGGCCGCCAACATTTGTTATTAGGTCACTTTCAAGGGAGTGGGTTTGGTCACTACAGAGAAATGTGTGGTGCATGTTATGGTGTGTCAGTTTCGCAGGTCTTCGACAATGAAACAAAACGAAAATAATGAATGTGCTAAAAATGAGACCTGCGTTGTATGCGGACTTTTGTGCGAAAGACTTGACACTGAGTTCTGTAGAAACACCTCATGAACAAGTCTCTATTAGGAATTTAGAGCACGTTCATGAACATTCAAGTAACGTAGAAACATCTGTATGTGAGTTAAGAGTGGAGGTTATGTATTTCGCAGTTTATTAAGAGTAGTAAGTGGGTGCGAGAAATGTAAAGCACTTCTTGTTAGTGCTGATTTCACTGCAAGTAGGATAAACAGATTAATTAATACACACTCAATCTGGATAGATGTGCCCAAAAGCAATTATCTGATTCGTTGAAAGACGCAAATCGTTTCCAACAGTCATATCTGATGACTTTGGATGTGTGTTTCTAAGCAGCACATATCATAGCTATGTGTTCAAACAGTTCCTGGGAATACCTTTGACTATTATCGCTTTTCATAAACATGCACCTGTGGTAAAGACGTGAGAGAAATCATTTCAAAAACATGTTCTCATTTAAGGAAATAACACAAGATACTTAAATTTTCCAAATGAAAGCAAATTTATGTGTAGTGATGTGTGTTTCCTCTTCAATTTTTTCGAATGTTTATTTTCCTTTGCCTCGTGATATAAAAATAATATTTTTGTCGTTAAGACCAAGTTCCAAGATTATGTGTTTCACAGTAACTCGAAAGTGAAGCAAACTTCTAGCTAAGTCGCACTGATAGCGCTTGAAGTGCTTATAATCCATTTCCCTTTCTCCGCTCCTTTACAGCTGTAACGTAATATGCGTAAAATGTACAATGTATGACGGTTTACGAGTCTCCAACGAAATTTCCAACCGCAGACGGCACCGTAAACTGCTAACGCTCTCGCTCCTGCGCCTGTGCGTAGGACTCAGGTCGTGACGTCACTAGAGGCAGGCCGAGAACAACAAACCGTGCCGCTTATACTACAGCACGCGACCTGCAGGTCTTACGAGTACTAGCACCTGTCTCGGGACGAAAGCGAGTAACTATTTCAATAAATTTCTGAGAACATTTCTCGTGTAGAGAAGCGGTTTTTCCTAGTTGAGCAGTAACGCCTGCTCCGTTCACCGCCACCGCTTATCAACATGGTATGAGGTGTGGAGATGGTCAGTAACTGACCGAAACCGGTAACCACAGAAATAAATATGGCAAAAAATAAAGGTTTTTTTTGCAGTCGAGACTGTTTATGTTCATTTTAAAGCATTTCAGAAAAACTTAATAAGTCCTGATTCTGTGTTTAAATGGGTGCAAGTTCTCGATATCATACGACAAAATTAAGACCTTTAATGGGTGCCCTTTCAATAAAATATTGATTTCCCGTGGGCTCTGCATGGAGTCGAGTATTCGCAAAGTGTGGCGGATAAGAAGACTACACTCATGCTTATAAATTAAGGATAATTGTAGAATGTGGTGCCACACAACGTGGCACTACACAAAACTGGCGCTGATAGCATAGGCATGTAGCGAACACACACGAAACAGATATCTAAGTCCACGGTATTGGTGGTGAGTTGGCAGTACCGTCCTGAAATACATGTGCCACAAATCGCCACTGTTTCCTGCGCATGTACCCCGACATCAATATGGGATATGCACACGTACACAGGCCGCACAACGGGTTGGCATACTCTGGATCAGGTAGTCGACCAGCTGCTGGGATATAGCCTCCCATTCTTGCCAGCGCCTGTCTCAGCTCCTGAAGTGTCCTAGGGGCTTAAATACGTGCAGCGATACGTCGGCCGAGAGCATCGCAGACGTGCTCGATGGAGTTTTGGTCTGGAGAAAAGGCAGGCCACTCCATTCGCCTGATATCTTCTGTTTCAAGGTACTCCTCCACGATGGCAGCTCATTGGGGGCGTTATCATCCATTAGGAGGAAGGTGAGACCCACTGCACCCCTTAAAAGGCGGACTTTTTTTTTTTGTCATCAGTCTACTGACTGGTTTGATGCGGCCCGCCACGAATTCCTTTCCTGTGCTAATCTCTTCATCTCAGAGTAGCACTTGCAACCTACGTCCTCAATTATTTGCTTGACGTATTCCAATCACTGTCTTCCTCTACAGTTTTTGCCCTCTACAGCTCCCTCTAGTACCATGGAAGTCATTCCCTCATGTCTTAGCAGATGTCCTATCATCCTGTCCCTTCTCCTTATCAGTGTTTTCCACATATTCCTTTCCTCTCCGATTCTGCGTAGAACCTCCTCATTCATTACCTTATCAGTCCACCTAATTTTCAACATTCGTCTATAGCACCACATCTCAAATGCTTCGATTCTCTTCTGTTCCGGGTTTCCCACAGTCCATGTTTCACTACCATACAATGCTGTACTCCAGACGTACATCCTCAGAAATTTCTTCCTCAAATTAAGGCCGGTATTTGATATTAGTAGACTTCTCTTGGCCAGAAATGCCTTTTTTGCCATAGCGAGTCTGCTTTTGATGTCCTCCTTGCTCCGTCCGTCATCGGTTATTTTACTGCCTAGGTAGCAGAATTCCTTAACTGCATTGACTTCGTGACCATCAATCCTGATGTTAAGTTTCTCGCTGTTCTCATTTCTACTACTTCTCATTACCTTCGTCTTGCTCCGATTTACTCTCAAACCATACTGTGTACTCATTAGACTGTTCATTCCGTTCAGCAGATCATTTAATTCTTCTTCACTTTCATTCAGGATAGCAATGTCATCAGCGAATCGTATCATTGATATCCTTTCATCTTGTATTTTAATTCCACTCCTGAACCTTTCTTTAATTTCCATCATTGCTTCCTCGATGTACAGATTGAAGAGTAGGGACGAAACGCTACAGCCTTGTCTTACACCCTTCTTAATACGAGCACTTCGTTCTTGATCGTCCACTCTTATTATTCCCTCTTGGTTGTTGTACATATTGTATACGACCCGTCTCTCCCTATAGCTTACCCCTATTTTTTTTCAGAATCTCGAACAGCTTGCACCATTTTATACTGTCGAATGCATTTTCCAGGTCGACAAATCCTATGAAAGTGTCTTGATTTTTCTTTAGCCTTGCTTCCATTATTACCCGTAACGTCAGAATTGCCTCTCTCGTCCCTTTACTTTTCCTAAAGCCAAACTGATCGTCACCTAGCGCATTCTCAATTTTCTTTTCCATTCTTCTGTATATTATTCTTGTAAGCAGCTTCGATGCATGGGCTGTTAAGCTGATTGTGCGATAATTCTTGCACTTGTCAGCTCTTGCCGTCTTCGGAATTGTGTGGATGATGCTTTTCCGAAAGTCAGATGGTATCTCGCCAGACTCATTTATTCTACACACCAACGTGAATAGTCGTTTTGTTGCCACTTCCCCCAATGATTTTAGAAATTCTGATGGAATATTATCTATCCCTTCTGCCGTATTTGACTCTTTTAAATTCCGATTCTAATACTGGATCCCCTATCTCTTCTAAATCGACTCCTGTTTCTTCTTCTATCACATCAGACAAATCTTAACCCTCATAGAGGCTTTCAGTGTATTCTTTCCACCTATCTGCTCTCTCCTCTGCATTTAACAGTGGAATTCCCGTTGCACTCTTAATGTTACCACCGTTGCTTTTAATGTCACCAAAGGCTGTTTTGACTTTCCTGTATGCTGAGTCTGTCCTTCCGACAATCATATCTTTTTCGATTTCTTCACATTTTTCCTGCAGCCATTTCGTCTTAGCTTCCTTGCACTTCCTATTTATTTCATTCCTCAGCGGCTTGTATTTCTGTATTCCTGATTTTCCGGAACATGTTTGTACTTCCTCCTTTCATCAATCAACTGAAGTATTTCTTCTGTTACCCATGGTTTCTTCGCAGCTACCTTCTCTGTACCTATGTTTTCCTTCCTAACTTCTGTGATGGCCCTTTTTAGAGATGTCCATTCCTCTTCAACTGTATTGCCTACTGCGCTGTTCCTTATTGCTGTATCTATCGCGTTAGAGAACGTCAAACGTATCTCGTCATTCCTTAGTACTTCCGTATCCCACTTCTTTGCGTATTGATTCTTCCTGACTAATGTCTTGAACTTCAGCCTACTCTTCATCACCACTATATTGTGATCTGAGTCTATATCTGCTCCTGGGTACGCCTTACAATCCAGTATCTGATTTCGGAATCTCTGTCTGACCATGATGTAATCTAATTGAAATCTTCCCTTATCTTCCGGCCTTTTCCAAGTGTACCTCCTCCTCTTGTGATTCTTGAACAGGGTATTCGCTATTACTAGCTGAAACTTGTTGCAGAACTCAATTAGTCTTTCTCCTCTTTCATTCCTCGTACCAAGCCCATATTCTCCTGTAACCTTTTCTTCTACTCTTTCCCCTACAACTGCATTCCAGTCACCCATGACTATTAGATTTTCGTCCCCCTTTACATACTGCATTACCCTTTCAATATCCTCATACACTTTCTCTATCTGTTCATCTTCAGCTTGCGACGTCGGCATGTATACCTGAACTATCATTGTCGGTGTTGGTCTGCTGTCGATTCTGATTAGAACAACCCGGTCACTGAACTGTTCACAGTAACACACCCTCTGCCCTACCTTCCTATTCATAACGAATCCTACACCTGTTATACCATTTTCTGCTGCTGTTGATATTACCCGATACTCATCTGACCAGAAATCCTTGTCTTCCTTCCACTTCACTTCACTGACCCCTACTATATCTAGATTGAGCCTTTGCATTTCCCTTTTCAGATTTTCTAGTTTCTCTGCCACGTTCAAGCTTCTGACATTCCACGCCCCGACTCGTAGAACGTTATCCTTTCGTTGATTATTCAATCTTTTTCTCATGGTAACCTCCCCCTTGGCAGTCCCCTCCCGGAGATCCGAATGGGGGACTATTCCGGAATCTTTTGCCAATGGAGAGATCATCATGACACTTCTTCAATTACAGGCCACATGTCCTGTGGATACACGTTACGTGTCTTTAATGCAGTGGTTTCCATTGCCTTCTGCATCCCCATCTCGTTGATCATTGCTGATTTTTCCGCCTTTAGGGGCAATTTCCCACCCCTAGGACAAGAGAGTGCCCTGAACCTCTATCCGCTCCTCCGCCCTCTTTGTCAAGGCCGTTGGCAGAATGAGGCTGACTTCTCATGCCGGAAGTCTTCGGCCGCCAATGCGGACATACTGGTGCAAAATGACGTCCCGATACACCCGACCTGGTGCAGTTCCTCTCTCAAAGACTTGCAGGGGTGTATGTGCACCAATCATAATCCACCCCACACCATCAAACCACGACCTTCATACAGATCCCTTTCAAGGACATTAAGGCGTTGGTATCTGGCTCCTGGTTCACCCCAGATGAAAATCCGGCGACAATCATTGTTCAGACTATACCTGGACTCGTCCGTGAACATAACCTGGGACCACTGTTCCAGTGACCATGTAATGTGTTCTTGACACCAGACTTTACGGGCTATCCTGTGACAAGGGATCAGTGGCATGGGCCTTGCAGGTCTCCGGGCGAATAAACCATGTCTGTTCAGTAGCTGGTAGTCTGTGTGTCTGGAGACAACTGTTCCAGTGGCTGCGGTAAGGTCCCGAGCAAGGGTACCTGCAGTACTCCGTGGTCGTCTGCGGCCAATAATGGTGAGATATCGGTCTTCTTGCGGTGTTGTACAGTGTGAACGTCCCGTACTGTAGCGCCTGGACACGTTTCCTGTCTGCTGCAATCGTTGCCATAATCTTGAGATCATACTTTGTGACACACGGAGAGCCTGCTGTGTTTGACCAGCGTCCAGTCACCCCAGTATTCTACCCCTCACCAATATATGTTCTTTGAGCAATTTTCAACACACAGTCACCATTAGCATGTCTGAAAACGTCAGCACACTTACTCGCTGCACCGTAGTCTGACATGTACCAACACAACTTTGCGTATGTGGACTGCTGCCAGCGCCACCGTGCGAAGACCGCAGACAAAATGCACCGTATGGTCATACCCCGAGGCGATTTAAAAACGCACACCGCCCACTACAGCGTTGTTTCACCATATATCAGCATTATTCTTAATTTATGAGCATGAGTGTAGTATAACGTCACAGTTTCGTTGCAGGACCCGTATATCTCGTCGGCCCCGAGGGAGGCCTCCCTTTACGAATTCCTCAGTCGCAGAGACAATCCACTTCGGAAATCTGTTCATTGGGTTGCCGGTCTGCTCTCGCAAACTAATGATTTGGCTTCATGTGCTGACATGCCTCTACCGAGTGGTGCGCTGTGCAACTACGCCAGAGCACGTATTACAGATGAAAATTCAGAGAGATACTCTATCCACTGTGTGCCGACCCCATGTCGTCACGAGTTGTGGAGCCGTCTGATCACAGTTATGACTTGGTCCGTATCGGTGACAGTGACGGTTACCATTAAACATTTACGTTATTTTGTGTACTAGTTGGGGCTGATACTGGAGAAAGCTCGTACGCTGAACTGCCAGTTTGGGCTGTCTGATGTTTACGTGTGGCTGCTGTGGCGGGTTACTGCACGTGAATAGGGGCCGATGGTATCGCTGTGTAAGCCGCATTGGCTGGGCTGTTGTAGCCTGAGATTTATCAGGAGTGACCCTTTTTGAGGTATATTATACAAACAAGTAACGATTTGTGTCGCTATTTGAACTAGTTAATATACGTGCGTAATATCAAGCTATTCGTTGTTTGAGTATTTTGCATTTTATCGTTCAGTTAAATATCTCATGGCTGAAAGGGGCATATTCTCTGAAGTAGCTGATACTGATTCTAGCTTGATCACCATGTCATTAAATTACACTAAACTGTTAATTGAATTTCAGAGATAAGTGTCTGTTTTGTTGTAGTAGGCTGGGAAGTTATCTGTATTCTGTTTATTACACTTGTGTGGGAGCTGGCCGGAGTGGCCGAGCGGTTCTAGGCGCTGGAGTCTGGAATCGCGCGACCGCTACGGCGCAGGTTCGAATTCTGCCTCGGGCATGGATGTGTGTGATGTACTTGAGTTAGTTAGGTTTAAGTACTTCTAAGTTCTAGGGGACTGATTGCTGTGTTGGCAGAAGAGCCAACACCGTGTTGCTGGAGGAGGCCGAAATGCACGCGTTTAATTACACGCAGACTGGCGTGAGGTCTGGAACACTTAACTGTAATTAATATAGCCAATAAGGTACGCTGTTGCTGGAATACTTTAATCCATAATTGGTGTACATCGCTCTTGACGGTACATTAATATGCTCAATATAAACTGGGAATGGCGCCTTGCTAGGTCGTAGCAAATGACGTAGCTGAAGGCTATGCTAACTATCGTCTCGGCAAATGAGAGCGTATTTGTCAGTGTAGCATCGCTAGCAAAGTCGGCTGTACAACTGGGGCGAGTGCTAGGACGTCTCTCTAGACCTGCCGTGTGGTGGCGCTCGGTCTGCAATCACTGACAGTGGTGACACGCGGGTCCGACGTATACTAATGGACCGCGGCCGATTTAAAGGCTACCACCTAGCAAGTGTGGTGTCTGGTGGTGACACCACACTGATGACCTCAAAAATTAAGTCCCATAGTGCTCAGAGGCATTTGAACCATTTGCGTTTCATTATAATTCTGTGCGAAACCATTTCTATCATTTTGTAACATTTGTACGTGAGCTCATCCGTTAGTAAAACTTACTGGCCATTTTTGCGATTCGAGATCATGAAGTAGAGAAAGCGTTATGGGGGTTTCAGTACGAAGGTTGCCCAGAAACTAATGCACAGCACTTTTTATCTTAGCTGAAAACAATGCTACGAATGCGAAAGATTATGTATGTACAGGGTGATTATAATCAAAGTTAAAGTTTCAAACCACTGTAGAAATAACACCACTGGTCAGAATGATGTCAGATTGCAACGGAATACTATCAGAGAAGGGGGAAAACGTATGGCAGAAGAAAAATAAATAGTTACAAAATGTAGCAATAGGTGACGCTGTAAGCATCATAATTTAATAGCGGTCGACTACAAACGACAAATGAATCATACAACCAGCCTAAGGTGTACGTTTGATGTCAAACAAACTGTACTAGTCAGTGTTCATGGTTGTGTGAAGTTCCGGGCTGGAGAAGAGTTTGTACCTCTTTAATTCTGGCGAATTTTGCATGAAAACTAAACATGCACTCGACCCCCTCCTTACCTACAGACTAATTAGTTATGTGCACAACGGTAACGAAAGGAATTGATGCGGGACCCTGCTAGTTGGCAAAGTAAGGAGTGCACACGCACAATAATTTAATAAAAATCCTAATCTACTGAGTAAAAAGAAAGGAATTTTGTCATAATACGCTACAGGGAATGGTACTCTGCATGTATCTTCGAAATGATATGCTGATTAAATATTCCAATGAGATTTATTATACATCAGAACACAAAGGTACTTGATTGTCGATACAAATAGTAGGCTAAAGGATAGGGTAGACTGAACTATTACGAGAATAAGAGTTGGCTCGAGAACAAGGTGCTCCTACTCCCTGTGATGCAATAAATTGACGATAATGCTTGGAGGCTCTAATTAATCAAATATTACTCCCCCGACTACAATGCAGTTTTGCGATTAGTAGTGAGAGCTCAAATGGCAACACACGGAGACACAAGCAAGGTGAACTTGTAGCAAAGGGAGCACGCTTGCTGCTGAGGACTTCAGTATAAAATTGACAGATCGTATAATACCGGAGCCGCAAAATACTTTACATTCCTGAAACCTGCAGCACGCTGGCGGTAAGTAGCGTTCTGATGATGTAGGCGCCGACTCATGCTATCCAGTAACTCTGTTTCAACCCGTGGCCTTGAATGCTGTCTGAGAATTCTAAGTTCTGCTCAAGTAGCCGAAGCACCGAAATTCCTGGATGCATGAGGATGTACCTCTAGGAAGAGACACACCAAAACCGCCTAAACTCGCCCTGTCGATACAGGCGCGAAAACGCAGAATGAAACTGGAGTATAACCGAAGTCATGCTCCTCAACGATACCGAGAAAGTGCGACTAAGTCGCAAGACTATCCGATTCCAATGAAGATCAGATGCCGAATGCCATGCTCCCGCGTAACGCAAGAATGAAGTCAACGTTACTCAACTCCCCACTATCCTCTAAAAGCCGCGAATCCGCATTCAGTGTTGATTCCAAAATTCTCCCACACTATCTCGCAGCATCATCCGCGCCAATAGCGATCGTTCACTCCAATTTCGTGCAGGGTATTATGACGTCAACTGGCCTAAGTTGACCAAACATGTCCACAGCTCGCGGTCGTGTGGTAGCGTTCGCGCTTCCCACGCCCGGGTTCCCGGGTTCGATTCCCGTCGGGGTCAGGGATTTTCTCTGCCTCGTGATGATTGGGTGTTGTGTGATGTCCTTAGGTTAGTTAGGTTTAAGTAGTTCTAAGTTCTCAGGGACTGATGACCATAGATGTTAAGTCCCATAGTGCTCAGAGCCATTTGAACCATTTGACCAAACATGCCTCTGTTACTGATGAAATCTTCTCGAGCTTCCATACGGCTAACTGCGTCGAAAATCCGCGACGTTTCGGTGAGTGTCATTCTCATTATCTTCTGGCGACACTCATCTGATGATACTCATCGAAACGTCGTGGATGAGTGTCGCCAGAAGATAATGTGAATGACACTCACCGAAACGTCGCGGATTTTCGACGCAGCTACCCGGATGGAAGCCCGAGAAGATTTCATCAGCAGTATACACCGTGAAAGCCTGCCTGGAGGGGGGGGAGGGGGCACTGAACTTGGCCGGCCGGAGTGACCGAGCGGTTCTAGGCGCTACAGTCTGGAACTGCGCGACCGTTACGGTCGCAGGTTCGAATTCTACCTCGGGTATGGATGTGTGTGATGTCCTTAGGTTAGTTAGGTTTACGTAGTTCGAAGTTCTAGGGGACTGATGACCTCAGAAGTTAAGTCCCATAGTGCTCAGAGTCATTTGAACCACTGAACTTGCCATTTGACCAGCTACGAAAACAGCATGCCAACACCACCGGCCATCTGGCGCCAACCAGTCGCACACTGCAGGGCGCGGTCCACAAGTATTCTCAGAATCATGAAGACAATATCGTCAGCCGGCGCCAGCAGTCTTCGTTCCAGACGCGCCGGAATGGTAAACACATAAACTGCGGCGACACTAAGATGGCTCGCAGGTCGTTTCGCCCTCCATACAATAGGCGAAACTCGACGTAGGTCAGTCGCACCGCCAGGCGCTGAAGCCCATTGATGTATGACTCTCTCCGTATTCACGGAAGTGCAGACCCCCCACGAAAGCGCAGTGTGTCGCGTCCTCTGGTGCTCGCCTAGCAACAAGCCACTCAGGGAAGGAAACTAAAAGCAAGACCACATACTTTCCCAACATGCATAGGAATCAAGAAAAAAGTAATATGACCTCTCAGTACAAATATTCTCATCAGAATGACATTATTTGGCATGTTCCCGCAGTGAAATGATATTAAACGTTAAAAAAAATGATGAAAATGAGAGGCGACATGCAAAACAAAAAGGCATGGAACTTCTCAGGTGAACAGGCGTAATACTGTTATTTACGTAAGCCCATCCACCACGGCAACGTCATATCACATCGGATGGTAAAAATCGGTTTTTAATTGTCCTCTGGCCAAAAACTGCATAAAAAGCATTAATCACATTGGTTTTTTAAGTGTTCTGAGGCCAAAAAAGCATAAAAAGCATTAATAAAAATCAAATAGGATTATTAATTTCCATGTGACTGGCGCAAAATATATTCAATATGCTGTTCACTGTTTTCTGCAACAAGTTGAAATCGATGAACATCATATTCCACAACTGATCCAGAGTCACGTTCGGAATGTGTTGTGCAGTGCGTGGCTTCAATGCAGCTAAGTCTGCAATGAAAACACTGAACACAACATCTTTCATTTGGATTAACATCACAGACTGTAGGTTGGTTCAAATGGCTCTGAGCACTATGGGACTTAACATCTGAGGTCATCAGTCCCCTAGAACTTAGAACTACTTATACCTAACTAACCTAAAGACATCACACACATCCATGCCCGCGGCAGGATACGAACCTGCGACCGTAGCGGTCGCGCGGTTCCAGGCTGAAATGCCACACCGGCCGGCCAGGCTGTAGGGAAATGGCGGCTGATAATTCTAGCGTTTCCGAATTGGTGCTTAAGCAGCTGCTTAACTGCATTTGCAATGAGCGGAGGTGCGCCATCTTACATAATAATGATCTCATCCACACATCTACGCTGTTAAAGAGCTGGAAAGACACTCATAGCAGTGACGGTACAGGTAACAGGGCCGGAAGCACCTGTCTCTTCGAAAAAATATGGCCCTATAGTAAATGATGCCGTAAACCCGCACCACACAATGACCTTTTCAGGATGAAGTGGTAGTGGTTGTTTTGCGTGTGGATTTTCCGTTGCCCATATTTGACAGTTTTGCGCATTGACATATCCTATCAGATGGAAGTGGGCTCTGTCTGTCTGTCTTGCATGGCCAATTATTCACTTCAATGCCAGCGAGAAATTCTAAAGCAGAGATCTCTCTTGCTGACAGGTCAACAGGAAGCAACTCGTGTACATGGGTAATTTTGAACGGATAGTAGAGAAGGATGCTTCGTAGGATTTTACACACCATGCTCACAGGTACGTCTAATGTTCGGACAATTATCTGTGCACGACACGGTTGCACACCACCACTGCATTGCTGTGGCCACGGCTTTCACTGACGTCGAATCAATTCGTTTCCTCCCTCTACCACGTTATACAACCAAAGAAGCCGTCCTTTCGAATTTCCGAATTATGTTCTCCAGTCTCACAGCAGTCATCGGACCAATGCCTTTCAGCGGGGCGTCGTGTCATGGCCTGTGCGGCTGGTCCCAGCGCAGTTTCGAGTCCTCCCTCGGGCATGGGTGTGTGTGTTTGTTCTTAGGATAATTTAGGTTAAGTAGTGTGTAAGCTTAGGGACTGATGACCTTAGCAGTTAGGTCCCATAAGATTTCACACACATTTGAACATTTTGAACAGAGCGACGTGTGCACAGTCATCATTCCTGTAACACAACTTTACAAGCAGAGCGCGATCCTGCTTTAAGACAGTCATGGTGAACGTCGCAGACGCGAAAGGAGGAAAAGCCGTGTACCCGGAGTGTTTACACCAACTTCAATGGTTCGTGCGCGGACAGGCGTTTACATTTACGTATCTGACACATACAGTGCTATCTATTCATCAATTTTCACACTATTTTTTTTTATTCTGCCACACGATTTCCCATTTCTCCGATAATATTCCGCTGCAATTTTTTCGTCATTCTGACCAGTTGTAACCTCCCAATAAAAAAGTGACTAACCTCCCAATAAAAAAGTGACTAACCTCCCAATAAAAATGTGACTCATATATAACCTTTGAAAAGAAATCTCGTAATGTAACCTTTCAATAATTAACTGACTGTGAATCTAAACTGATATATCTGGATGTCAGCAGCGCTGCGTCATGGCCCTGAAAAGTCATTCTGAATAAACTGAAAATTCTTACCTCAATGATGTCGCCGAATAACGCGTATGTATCTGCTCCTATAAGAATTTTTTTTGGCGCAGCACAGTGCAGTGCTGGTATGCATGATATATATGATAAACAACTGATTTTTTTTTACAATAATCGGCATGACTATGGATAGGAGAAATTAGTAAAAACTTTAAACGGAGATGAATGACTGTCAAAAGTTATCTTTATAAGAAAGATTATTATTGAAAGGTTTTGAAAACATTTACGTGGGATTTTGATGTAAGAGTAGTACAAAAATCAGTTGTAGCAATTAACATATGCGCGTGGCAATAAAGAACAATAATTTTTGTACTACATCGCTCAGGCACCGCCATCGTTCTCCACGACCTGCCTTGGTAATTCCATAGCTCTACTGCTCTTCTCGAGCTACAAAACACCACTACTGGACTGCATTGTCCGAACTCCAGGACACAAGTGCTAGCTGTAAGCTATACAACTCTACAATTGTTGTCTACGAGCGACCTGACCCAAGCCCCGACTGCGAGCTCCTACTACTATTACTGCTGCCGACACTGCTCTCTGGTCTGCGATTCTATTGTAGCTTACATATCGCAGGCAGCACGTGAGCAATCCATCGAAGTTACATCTGCCCGAGTGCGCTAGCAATAAATTCCTTAGTCATGGACCTCTTGCACAGTGGTGTCATTTCTACAGAGTTTTGAAAGCTTAACTTTAATTATAATCACCATTTATCATTTGAAGTCTACTGAGCACGCCAAGTTTCCGTGATTTCCGACAGATAGCGTAGCTGCAGGACAGTTTCAAAATGGCGCCTGTAGGTTTTGTACGTTACAAGCAACGTGCCGCCATTGAATTTCTAACTACAGGGAAAGAAACTGTTGGGAATATTCACAAACACTTGAGCATACTCTATGGAGCATCTGCTGTCGACAGAGGTACACTTAGTAGCTCGGCACAGAGGGTGAGGTCATCAGAAGGCGGTTCGCGGGAGCTCCAAAATTTGTAGCGGTTGTTGGAGAACATCCACGGCTGTCACATCTCACATGTTGCAGCGAGCTCATGATGTCATTTGCGAGGTCAGACGCAGTACGACTCGGCAGATGGCGCTGCATCTGTCAATCGGCAAAGAAAGTGTGGATGCAATTATCCGCACACTCGGATATTCAAAAGCGTGTGTACCAACAGGGCATACACGACCTTGTTTCGCGTTGGAGGAAGACCATAGAACGGAATGGAGATTACGTGGAAAAATGGGGTTTGTAGATAAAACATCATTCTTTTTTGTGTGTAATTGTCATTATGTTCAATAAAGAATTCTTGAAGAAAAAAATGAGTTGCGTTACTTGCTGGGCAACCCTCGTATTATTTTTAAGGAAATGCTTGCTGGATGTTGGAATTGCAATAAAATTAACATCTTTCAACAACAAGTGTCACATCCACTTCAGCCTAGTCCTTCTACACACTAGTACTATTACACATCGATAAGTGTAATTTTTCTCTATGTCTTTCAGTCTTCAAGCAGTCTCTTCTGCTCAGATAACTTACGGGAATTCAACTGGCTGACGTCGTCGACAGTTGTCGATATTTCGAAGGGAGCACACCCTACCTTTTTCAAGGCAAAACTGCAGCGAGTAACTGCTGAGCTAGCAAATTCAAAACCACGGTTTTCACAGAACCTCGGTAAAGGTAAAACACACACACACACACACACACACACACACGCACACACACACACACACACACACACACAAAATGGCTCTGAGCACTATAGGACTTAACATCTGAGGTCATCAGTCCCCTAGAACTTAGAACTACTTAAACCTAACTAACCTAAGAACATCACACACATCCACGTCCGAGGCAGGATTCGAACCTGCGACCGTAGCGGTCGCCCGGCTCCAGACTGAAGCGCCTAGGACCGCTCGGCCACACAGGCCGGCACACACACACACACACACACACACACACACACACACACACACACACACTAAACACTAGAATCATCACAAACCAAAGATGATCGACGTCAGAAATTATCGATTCTGAAATTAACAATCAACAGGTGACGTAGCATTAGCCCTGTCCCTCCGCTTTTTGACATGTGAGAGAGCAGGATTCCATTCAGAATTTCAACAAAAACTACCAACTCTATTTACAAGGTTACTTGCTACTTTAATTTCAACAGCTTACTTAATAGCACTACCCCAATAGCTTGAAATGCATGTCAGAATCTTCGTGTAGTTATATTCCATGCGATAATCGGTGCCAAGAGGATGTCCAGCAATGCCATATTTGCTCGGCAGTGGTAAACGTGTGTGCAGCTTATGTTCAGTGCACCGGTCCCCCAGAGTCCCGATAGTTTGACCAATATATAACACGCCACATCTCCAAGGAATACAGTAGACATCCGCCTCACGCAAATGAAGATCATCTTTCACGAAACCGTAAAGGACTATGATCTTAGATGGAGGTCGAAAAAAGTACTTAACATCATATTTCCGCAAAATACCATCAGTCCTGTTCGAAATGCTCCATGCGTAAGGAACAAAGACCGTAGAGTTTTGTGCCAACTCACAGTTTGTCGATAGCCACCCACGTCTGATCTGCCTTTCACTATAACCATTCAGACGAACGTTGACTTCGAGATGGGCTAACTCAGGTGAAAAACTCTCACAGTCCGAGATAACCTGGGCCCTGTGAACCAAGGTACGAGTGGGACTGATGAACTCGCCGTTAAGGCCCATAACCTTCCTCAGCCAATTAATCAACCAAGGTACGAAGTACCCCTTCACGTTGGGCTAGATGGTGACAACTGTCGGCCTCAGATACAAATCAGTGTCAGTACGTTTCCCAGAAACAGCATGTTCCAATGTACCATCCAACTTCCTTCTGAGGATCCATTATTCTCGTCGTCAGTTGGATTTTGTTACGAAGGAAATGTTTCGGCTTCATTTAATGATTGGTTCAAAAATTTCGGCTTTTTCTTCGGTTTGGCTGGACGATGCTTCATGATCGCTGTCTGAATGGGAATTTCATTCTGTAACTGCCCGGTGGTTGAAAGCAAGGGGAAACTACAGCCGTCATTTTTCCCGAGGGCATGCAGCTTTACTGTACGGTTAAATGAAGAAGGCGTCGTCTTGGGCAAAATATTACGGAGATAAAATAGTCCCTCATTCGGCTCTCCGGGCGAGGAATACTCAGGAGGACGTCGTTATCAGGAGAAACAAAGCTGGCGTTCTACGGATCGGAGAATGGAATGTCAGATCCCATAATTGGGCAGGTCGGCTAGAAAATCTGAAAATGGAAATTGACAGATGAAAGTTATATATAGTGGGAATTAATGAAGATCAGTGGCAGGAGGAGCAAGAGTTCTGGTCAGTTGAATACAGGGCCTTAAATATAAAATCAAGTATGGATAAGGCAGGAGTAGGTTTAATAAATAATAAAAAATAGGAACACGGATAAGCTACTAAGAACAGCATAGCGAACGCATTATTGTAGCCAAGATGGACACGAAGCCCACGTCTACCACAGTAGTACATGTTTATATGCCAACAAGCTCCGCAGGTAATGAAGAAATTCAAGAAATGCATGATGTTATAAAAGAAATTATTCAGATGGTTAAGAGAGACGAAAATTTAATAGTCATGGGGGACTGGAATTCATTGGTATGAAAAGGAAGAGAAGGCAAAGTAGTTGCTGAATATGGACTGGGTGTAAGGAATGAAAGAGCAAGCCGCCTGGTAGAATTTTATACAGAGCATAACTTAATCACAGCTAAAACTTGGTTTATGAATCACGAAAGATGGTTGTATACGGGGAAGAGCTCTGGAGACACTGGAGTGTAAGAGATTTAAGAACCAGGTTTTAAATTGTAATACATTTCCAGGGGCAGATGGGGACTCTGGTCACAATTTATTGGTCATGAACTGTAGATTAAAACTGAAGAAACCGCAAGGAATTTAAGGAGAAGGGACCTGTATAAACTGAAAGAACAACAGGTTGTAGCAGTCTCAGAGAGAGCATTAGCGAACGATTGAAAAGAACAGGGGAAAAAAATACAGCAGAAAAGGAATGGGTAGATTTGAGAGATGAGATAGTGACGGCAGCAGAGGATTAAGTAGGTAAAGAAACGACGGCTTGTAGAAATCCTTGGGTAACAGAAGAGATATCGAATTTGATGGAAGGAGAAAATCTAAAAATTCACTAAATTAAGCAGGCGAAAAGGAACACAAACGTCTCAAAAATGAGACCGATAGGAAGTGCAAAATGGCTAAGCAAGGACAAATGTTAAGACGTAGATGCATGTATCACTAGGATAAGATATTAACTGCCTGCAGGAAAATTAAAGAGACCTTTGGACAAAAGAGAACCACCTGTACGAATATCAAGAGCCCAGATGGAACGCCAGTCCTACGCAAAGAAGGAAAAGGAGAAAGGTGGAAGAAATATATGGATGGTCTATACGAGTGCGATGGTAATATTACGGAAATGGAAGAGGACGTAGATGGAGATTAAATGGGAGATATGATAGTGCGTGAAGAATTTGACAGAGCAAGGAGCTAAGTCAAAACGCCTCAGTAGTAGACAACATCCCATTAAAACTACTGATTGTCTTGGGAGAGCTAGCCACGACAAAACTCTTCCATCTAGTGAGCAAGAAGAATATAACAATTCCAATCCCAAGGTAAGCAAGTGTTGACAGGTGCGAAAATTACCGAACTATCAGTTTAGTGAGTCACGCTTGCAAAATACTAACACAGTTTTTTCCAGACGAATGGATAAAACTGGTAGAAGCCGACCTCGGGGAAGATCAGTTTGGATTTCGTAGAAACGTTGGAACACGCGAGGCAGTACTGACCCTACGGCTTATCTTAGAAAATAGATTAAGGAAAAGCAAACCTACGTCTTTAGCATTTGTAGACTTAGAGAAAGCTTTGGACAGTGTTGACTGGAATATTGCCTTTCAAATTCTGGAGGTGTCAGGGGTAAAATACAGGGAGCGATAGGGTATTTACAATTTGCACGCAAACCAGATGGCAGTTACAAGAGTCGAGGGGTACGAAAGGGAAGCATTGATTGAGAAGGGAGTGAGAGAGGGTCGTAGCCTATCCCCGATGTAATTCAGTCTGTATATTGAGCAAGCAGTAAACTAAACAAAAATTCGGATCAGGAATTAAAATCCATTGCGAAGAATTAATAACTTCAAGGTTTGCTGACGACATTGTAATTCTGTCAGAAACAGCAAAGGACCTGGAAGAGCAGTTGTACGGAATGAACAATCTTCAAAGAATGATAATACGAAGATCAACAAAAGTATAACGAGGATAATATAATGTAGTCGGATTAAATCAGGTAACGCTGAGGAAATTAGATTAGGAAATCACACACTTAAAGTTTTGCAATTTGGAAGCAAAATAACTTACGATGATCGAAGTGGATAGGGTATAAAACGTAGACTGGTTATGGCAAGGAAAGCGTTTCTGAAGAATAGAAATTTGTTTAAATGGTTCAAACGGATCTGAGCACTATGGAACTTAACATCTGAGGTCATCAGTCCCCTAGAACTTAGAACCACTTAAACCTAACTAACCTAAGGACATCACAAACATCCATGTCCGAGGCAGGATTCGAACCTGCGACCGTAGCGGTCGCGCGGTTCCGGACTGAAGCGCCTAGAACCGCATGAAGAAATTTGTTAACATCAAGTATAGACTTAAGTGTCTGAAGTCCTTTCTGAAAGTGTTTGTATGGAGTGTAGCCATGTATGGAAATGAAACATGGACGATAAATAGTTTAGACAAGAAGAGAATAGAAGCTTTCGAAATGAGGTGCTACAGAAGAATGCTGAATATTAGACTGGTAGATTACATAACTAATGAGAAGCTACTGAATAGAAGGAAGAGTAGTTTGTGGCACAACTTGACTGGAGAAGGGATCGGTTGGCAGGACACGATCTGAGGCATCAACGGATCATTAACTGAGTACTAGAGGGAACCGTGGAGGACAGAAATCGTAAAGGGAGAGCAGGAGATGAGTACACTAAGCAGATTCAAAATGGTTCAAATGGCTCTGAGCACCATAGGACATAACTTCTGAGGCCATCAGTCCCCTAGAACTTAGAACTACTTAAACCTAACTAACCTAAGGACATCACACACATACATGCCCGGAGCAGGACTCGAAACTGTGACCGTAGCGGTCGCACGGTTCCAGACTGTAGCGCCTAGAACCGCTCGGCCACCCGGCCGACTAAGCAGATTCAGAAGGATGTACGCTGCAGTAGTTACTCGGAGATGAAGAGGCTGGCACGAGATATACTTCCATGAGGAGCTGCATCAAACTAGTCTCTGGACTGAAGATCACAACAACTGCCTGGCATCTGGCGAAGTTTGAATGTATCCTTGGCTCGGAGTCTAATACTATTTCTGAATGTCCTGTGATAAATCTCATGGATAAAGTTCTTGATTTTATTAGTTCTGCTGAACAGACTATTTTTAAACTACCACCTGATGTTGCAGAGGGGGCTGGGAGAGAGGCATGTCGGGTGTCGACTAGGGCACATCCACCAGAGAGTAATACCACAACGGCTGACAAGGCTGCTTTACGTTCATTTCTAATCGTCCCGGACATTGTTATTTTACTTTCGGACAAGGGAAGTGCTGCCGCTGTTTTGGACAAGCGGCATTACATTCAAAAGATGTAGTGTTTACAATCTGATTCAACGTATAACAGGATCGGTGCTGATCCGACAAAAAGTGTTGAGAGAAAGACTAACAGCTCCCTGAAGAAAAGTTTCTTATCGCAAGAGACCATCAACAATTTCAACTCTTGTTGTGCTGTTTCCCATAGTCAATGTGGCCTCCCTAACATTCACAAGGAAGAAGTCCCTCTTTGCCCAATTGTAACACTGGCATTCTACATATCGTGTAGCAAAACACCTTGTTATCCTATTGAGCCTGTGAGCGCCATACGAAGAACTCGGCAGATTTTTTACGTCGATTAGTTGGAATGCGTTTGAATGACAGGTATTCTACTACGTTTTCATGTGGCCTCTCTCTTTACTCGTTTCTCTCTCTCTAATTCATTACCTTTCACAGAGTTTGGGTTTGGTGCTGAATTAGCGAACCTATTCCGACATGTGTTGACTTATACTTGCTTTCTATTCAGCGACCGGTTCTACGAGAAGACAAAAGAGTTGCGATGGGAAGCTCGTTGTCACCAGTTATTGGAATTTCTTTATGGAAGAATTCGAGGAATGTGCCTTGGAGTCGGCGGCTTTGAAACCTGGGAGGTATTTTTTTTTTTTCAGATATGTAGGCAATACTTGAGTGAGAATTTGAACGACTTTTTGGAACACCTGAACTCAATTCACCCGAATATTCGTTTCGCCATGCGGATGGGAAAGGATTGCTGTATTCCCTTCCTTAATGCCTTGCTCGGGAGGAAGGTTGACGATACTTTGGGACATGGTATTCATAGAAAACTTACTCACATTGATTTGTATTTGAGGCTGACAGTTGTCACCATGCAGCTCGCCGTGAAGGGATGCTTCGTACCTTGGTTCTTAGGGCCCTAGTCATATCGGGCAGTGAGAGTTTGCCAGCTGAGTTAGCGCATGTCGAAGTAACCTTTCGTCTGAATGGTTATAGTGAAAGATAGATGCAATCGATCAACTACACCATGTGATCAAAAGTATCCGGACAGTCCCAAAAACATACGTTTTTCATATTCGGTGCATTGTGCTGCCACCTACTACCTGGTACTCCATATGAGCAACCTCAGTAATCATTAGACATCCTGAGAGAGCACAATGGGGCGCTCCGCTTAACTCACGGGCTTCGGACGTGGTCAGGTGATTGTGAGCCACTTGTGCCATAGATCTGCAACCGAGATTTCCACACTCCTAAACATCACTAGGTCCACTGTTTCCTGTGTGATAGTGAAGAGGCGTACGCATAAAAGCAACCTCGTCTGTTGACTGACAGAGACCGCCGGCAGATATCTATCCAGGCCATCCCACATAAATTCCAAACTGCATCAGGATCCACTGCAGGTACTATGAAAGTTATACGGGAGGTGAGAAAACTTTGATTTCTTGGTCGAACGGCTGTTCATAAGCCACACATCACGCCGGTAAATGCCAAACGACGCTGACTGGTGTAAGGAGCGTAAACATAGGACGATTGAATAGTGGAATGACTAATCACGGTACACAATGTGGCGATACGATGGTAGGACGTGGGTATGACGAATGCTCGGTGGACGTCATCTGCCAGAGTGTGTAGTGCCAACAGTAAAATTCGGAGGTGGTGGTGTTACGGTGTGGTCGTGTTTTCCATGGAGGCGGCTTGCACCCCTTGTTGTTCTGCTTGGCACTATCACAGCACAGGCCTACATTGATACCTTAAGCACCTTCTTGCTTCCGGCTGTTGAAGAGAAATTAGGGGATGGTGATTGCATCTTTTAACACGATCGAGCACCTGTTCATAATGCACAACCTGTGGCGGAGTGGTTACACGACAATAACATTCGTGTAATGGACTGACCTGCACAGACTCCTGACCTGAATCCTAAAGAACACCTTCGCGATGTTTTCGAACGCCGACTTCCTGCCCGACCTCACCGATCGACGTCGATATCTCTCCTCAATGCAGCACTCCGTGAAGAATGGGCTGCCATTCCCCAAGAAACCTTCCAGCACCTGGTTGAATGTATGCCTGCGAGAGTGGAAGCTATTATCAAGGTTAATAGTGGGTCAACACTATATTGAATTGCAGCATTACCAATGGTGGGTGCTACGAATCTGTATGTCATTTTCAGCCAGGTGTTCGGATACTTTTGCTCACATAGTGTATGCATCGTGTGAGTGATGATAATACCGGGGTAGCAGCAAACTCTACGGTCTTTGTGCCTTAAGGAGGGAGCATTTTAATTAGGATTCGTGGTATTTTGTGGAAATACGACGTGAAGTGCATTTTTCGACCATCATCTAAAACCATTGTCGTTTTAAGATCCGTAAAGGATGATCTTGGTTTGCTTAATGCGGGTGTCTACCATATGCGTTACAATTGTCACATTCCATATATTGGTCACACTATCAGGACTGTGGTGAACCAGTGTACTGAGCATAAGTCACACACGCTTAGAAATCAGCCATTGCAGAAAATTGTCTTGGCACCGGTCATCGTATTGAATATAACAACACGGAGATTCTGGCTTGTACTTGGAACTACAATATTGGGATAGTGTTATTAAGTAATCTGTTGAAATTAAATCAGCAAGTAACGGTACAAATAGAGACTGTAGTTTTTGTTGAAATTCTGGACGTAATCCCGCTCTCTCTCGCTTGTCAAAACAGAGGGACGTGGTTTATGCTACTCCCTCTGTTGTTCATTAATTCCTCTGTCAATGACTTCTGACGTCGGTCGTCTTTGATTTGTGATCTCGGTAGTATTTACTGTGTGTGTGTGTGTGTGTGTGTGTGTGTGTGTATGTGTGTGTGTTTTACCTTTCCTATGTTTCTGTGGAAAGCGAGGTTTTAAATTCGCTTAAACAGCGCTTGCTTGCAGCAGTTTTGCCTTGAAAATGATAGGGGGTGCTCGTCTCGAAATATCGAAGGTCGTTGACGACGTCACCCACTGCATTCCCGTAAGTTGTTAGAACATTGTATAAGCCGGGAGGAGCTATGGTCTCACAGTCGTCTTCTGAATCACTGGTGGCACTTACGAATTATCCTGTATCAGGAGACAGTACTTCTGTGTTTCTATAGGCTGCATTCGTCGAGACTTCACAGACTACAATGAATATTATAGCGTGAAAGGTGGCTGTTTCTCTGGACACATTTCATCATCAAAAAGTGTACGACGTTTGAGTTGATTCCCATGCAACAGATCTTTGTAACTGCTGTTATAGACATAACTGTGTCACCCTGCCTGTCTGAAATTGATTACAGCTGTACATGCATTCAAGGACTGGACAAAAATGTGGAAACATTAAAAAACAAAAAACAAAAAAAATTACACATTATCATGCCTAGAACGTTGTAGGATCCCGTTACCATTCAAACTAGCTTCCAGCAATTGCAACTTATTTCTTGTGATCCTGTTGTTACAAAGTGTGTCAGTGTACTTCGCTTCCCACTTCTTTGAGTTACATTAGTCTTCCGTGAAAGACCAAGTGTTGCAGTGACTTTTGCTTACCCTGTAAATTATTTCATTTGTATTTCTCCATGCGTAGCAATGGTTTTGTGTTTTGTGAGTTAACATCTGTGAACCTTTAGTTCCCATAGTTGTCGAAATAGTTCGGCAAAACTGATTTCTCCATTAACTACTCATTTACCGATGCCCGGCTAACTGCAGCGAATCTGGGCCAATTTAAGGCGAGACGCCTCCTATATTGAATCGTCCAGTGGATGTGTGCTTAGGAACAACTGGCACAAACTGTGAAAGGAGGGGGGAAGAAAGGTGGCAACCTGAGCTACTCCGTCTCATAAGTGCTTCATATTTTCTTCATTTGTAGTTGAATTTTTCTCCTAATTTATGGAAATTAGTGTATTTCATTTGCTGAGTTTATTCAAATCACTGCAAAAGCCTACAATACATTTAATAGCTGTTATCTTCGATTCTAAAGCTATTCGGTTGCGGCATTTTTTACTTACTTTTCCTTCAGTCCTAAACCTTACTATTTGTCTTCGCTTCTGTTACTCCATTTCCCAAGTATGTCTTGGATGGGACATGTTTATATACAAGTTTTGTAAATAATTCGCTCAGTTATTCTTCCACATCCTTAGTCTACAGCCTGTAATAATTCTACTTTCTGATGTATAGTAGAATTAGTACCTAACAATACACACATATTCTAAGTATTTCCACAGGATGTGAAGCATAATATCTTGATATTGTTCTTCCAAATTGCTATTATTCTGATTTATTCAACGCGGATGAACCAGTGAAAGGTTTAATCATGAATGTTTGTGTGCGTTGCAATTGCAACAACTGTCTGTTTGATGTTGTCAGCGTTTCATACGATTATTTAGGATGGCTGTGGCCAGTTATCTGGCTACTGAAGCATTCGTCACTGCATTTACAAATTTACTGCTTTATTGGACACAGTCGCGGTGATCAAGTGAAACAGATCGTAACCTATCCGTGCTGAGCCAAAGTGTACAAAAAAAAAACAGATTGAAGCATTTTAACCAGAATGTCCAAGGATTCAAAACTAAGTCATCATAGATATGAAGATAGTAACTGTTCTCGAAAGAACATATACCATTGATGACAGTGCAGCTTCTCTATATTAAATGTTAATTAACTGAAACCCTCAGCTGCCGACAGGGACAACTGAAAATGCGTGCAAGGGTTAAGTCCCAGCAGTCGCGCTAATCATCTGTGTCCTCGGTGCCTCAGATGGATAGAGCGTCTGCCATGTAAGGAGGAGATCCCGGGTTCGAGTCCCGGTCGCGGCATACATTTTCAGCTGTCCCCATCGAGGTATATCAACAACACCTCTCGGCAGCTGAGGATTTCAATCAATTATCATTAAGTCGTCATAGGCCTACACAATACCAAAGCCTCAATGTTAGTAAGCCGGTACGTGTCCTCTATCAGTTCAGGCGATGTCACTAGCAGGTTGATCTGTTCTTGCACGGCTGATGTTGGTCCCTACATACCGACCATTTGCTGTACATGAAGACATCAGTTGGCGTGGTGCCAGCGCCTCCTAGTGCGAACCGAGGTGTCTTGCGAGCGTCTTCTACTCTGGGTCGTGGTGCTTAAGCCAGTATCATTGTCTGTGTGTGAACCTGAGTTACTGCTAGATCTGGATACAATAACTACTACACGTTTGTATACGCTATCGTCTACCCATCGTGCAGGCAACCCGCATCACACGTTAAGGAATTGTCATCTCATCATAATCCCGACTCAAGGTCTCTCTTATCTAATATCTCAACTGTAACCCACAGTCAAATAAGAAAAATCGCTAATTCCTTCTCTGTTACTACTATCCACTTCTAGCTATACTGCACTACGTGTTATATGAAATGCCTCATTGAAGATCTGCATTCTGTTAACCTAAAACTTTTTCACTAAAATTTAATGTATTAATATGTTTGGCCATTTCCAAAAGGTACAGCAATTGCTCGCTTTTTGCCCAGTTACCTAGGGAGGCTTGCGTGCCTCAATCATACAGATAGCCGTACCGTAGGTGCAACCACAACGGAGGGGTATCTCTTGAGAGGCCAGACAAACGTGTGATTCCTGAAGAGGGGCAGCAGCCTTTTCAGTAGTTGCAGGGGTAACAGTCTGGATGATTGACCGACCTGGCCTTGTAACACTAACCAAAACGGCCTTGCTGTGCTGGTGCTGCGAACGACTGAAAGCAAGGGGAAACTACAGCCGTAATTTTTCCCGAGGGCATACAGCTTTACTGTATGATTAAATTATGATGGCGTCCTTTTGGGTAAAATATTCCGGAGGTAAAATAGTTCCCCATTCGGATCTCCGGGCGGGGACTACTCAGGAGGACGTCGTTATCAGGAGAAAGAAAACTGAGTTCTACGGATTGGAGCGTGGAATCTCAGGTCCCTTAATCGGGCAGGTAGGTTAGAAAATTTAAAAAGGGAAATGGATAGGTTAAAGTTAGATATAGTGGAAATTAGTGAAGTTCGGTGGCAGGAGGAACAAGACTTTTGGTCAGGTGAATACAGGGTTATAAATACAAAATCAAATAGGGGTAATGCAGGAGTAGGCTTCATAATGAATAAAAAATAGGAGTGCGAGTAAGCTACTACAAACAGCATAGTGAACGCATTATTGTGGCCAAGATAGACACGAAGCCCACGCCTACTACAGTGGTACAAGTTTATATGCCTACTAGCTCTGCAGATGAATAAGAAATTGATTAAATGTGTGATGAGATAAAAGAAATTATTCAGGTAGTGAAGGGAGACCAAAATTTAATAGTCATGGGTGACTGGAATTCGACAGTAGGAAAAGGAAGAGAAGGAAACGTAGTAGGTGAATATGGATTGGGGCTAAGAAATGCAAGAGGAAGCCGCCTGGTAGAATTTTGCACAGAGCATAACTTAATCACAACTAACACTTGGTTCAAGAATCATGAAAGAAGGTTGCATACATGGAAGAACCCTGAAGATACTAGAAGGTTTCTGATAGATTATATAAGGGTAAGACAGAGATTTAGGAACCAGATTTTAAATTTTAAGGCATTTCCAGGGGCAGATGTGGACTCTGACCACAATCTATTGGTTATGAAATGTAGGTTAAAACTGAAGAAACTGCAAAAAGGTGGGAATTTAAGGAGATGGGACCAGGAAAAACTAAATGAACCAGAGGGTGTACAGAGTTTCAGGGAGAGCATGAGGGAACAATTGACAGAAATGGGGGAAAGAAATACAGTAGAAGAAGAATGGGTAGCCCTGAGGGATGAAGTAGTGAAGGCAGCAGAGGATCAAGTAGAAATCCTTGGATAACAGAAGTGATACTGAATTTAATTGATGAAAGGAGAAAATACAATAATGCAGTAAATGGACCAGACAAAAAGGAATACAAACGTCTCAAAAATGAGATCGACAGGAAGTGCAAAATGGCTAAGCAGGGATGGCTAGAGGACAAATGTAAGGATGTAGAGGCTTATCTCACTAGGGGTAAGAGAGATACTGCCTACAGGAAAATTAAAGAGACCTTTGGAGAAAAGAGAACCACTTGTATGAATATTAAGAGCTCAGATGGAAACCCAGTTCGAGGCAAAGAAGGGAAAGCAGAAATGTGGAAGGAGCATATAGAGGGTCTATACAAGGGCAATGTACTTGAGGACAATATTATGCAAATGGAAGAGGAGGTAGATGAAAATGAAATGGGAGATATGATACTCCGTGAAGAGTTTGACAGAGCACTGAAAGACCTAAGTCGAAACAAGGCCCCGGGAGTAGACAACATTCTATTAGAACTACTCACAGCCTTCGGAGAGCCAGTCCTGACAAAACTCTACCATCTGGTGAACAAGATGTATGAGACAGGAGAAATTTCCTCAGAATCAAGAAGAATATAATAATTCCAATCCCAAAGAAAGCAGGTGTTGACAGATGTGAAAATTACCGAACTATCAGTTTAATAAGTCACAGGTGCAAAATACTAACGCGAATTCTTTACAGACGAATGAAAAAACTGGTAGGAGCCGACCTCGGAGAAGATAAGTTTGGATTCCGTAAAAATGTTGGAACACGTGAGGCAATACGGACCATATCACTTATCTTAGAAGAAAGATTACGGAAAGGCAAACCTACGTTTCTAGCATTTGTAGACTTAGAGAAAGCTTTTGACAATGTTGACTGGCATACTCTCTTTCAAATTCTGAAGGTGGCAGGGGTAAAATACAGGGAGCGAAAGGCTATTTAAAATCTGTACAGAAAGCAGATGGTAGTTATAAGAGTCGAGGGACTTGAAAGGGAAGCAGTGGTTGGAAAGGGAGTGAGACAGGGCTGTATCCTCTCCCCGATGCTATTGAATCTGTATATTGAGCAAGCAGTAAAGGAAACAAAAGAAAAGTTCGGAGTAGGCATTAAAATCCATGGAGAAGAAATAAAACTCTGAAGTTCGCCGATGACATTGTAATTCTGTCAGGGATAGCAAAGGACTTGGATAAGCAGTTGAACGGAATGAACAGTGTCTTGAAAGGAGGGTATAAGATGAACATCAGCAAAAGCAAAACAAGGATAATGGAATGTAGTCGAATTAAGTCGGGTGCTGCTGAGGGAATTAGATTAGTAAATGAGACACTTAAAGTAGTAAAGGAGTTTTGATATTTGGGGAGCATAATAACTGATGATGGTCGAAGTAGAGAGGATATAAAATGTAGACTGGCAATGGCAAAGAAAGTGTTTCTGAAGAAGAGAAATTTGTTAACATCGAGTATAGATTTAAGCGTCAGGAAGTCGTTTCTGAAAGTATTTGTATGGAGTGTAGCCATTTGTGGAAGTGAAACATGGACGATAAACGGTTTAGACAAGAAGAGAATAGAAGCTTTCGAAATGTGGTGCTACAGAAGAATGCTGAAGATGAGATGGGTAGATCACATCACTAACGAGGAGGTATTGAATAGAATTGAGGAGAAGAGAAGCTTATGGTACAGCTTGACTAGAAGAAGGGATCGGTTGGTAGGACATGTTCTGAGACATCGAGGGATCACCAATTTAGTACTGGTGGGCAGCGTGGAGGGTAAAAATCGTAGAGGGAGACCGCGTGGAGGGTAAAAATCGTAGAGGGAGACCAAGAGATGAATACACTAAGCAGATTCAGAAGGATGTAGGCTGCAATAGGTACTGGGAGATGAAGAAGCTTGCACAGGATAGAGTAGCATGAAGAGCTGCATCAAACCAATCTCAGGACTGAGGACCACAACAACATGAGTATGGAGCGATTTAAAATGAAACGACCACATAAAACTCACAAAATCCTCTTTTGACAAATACTTGAAAACTTGAACATCAAATTCACTATGGAGACTGAAACGGAGGTTAAATTACCTTTCCCTGACGTCTTGTTCAAGAGAAGGGCTGACGGCACCATAGGTCATGGGGTGTATCGGAAGACAACGCACACTGATCTGTATTTGCACGTAGACAGCTGCCACCACCCTTTCCAGAGGAATGGGGTACTTAAAACTCTAGTACATAGGGTGCGCACTATCTCTGACGCAGAGAGTCTACCCCAGGAATTGGAACATCTGAGAACTGTATTTCGAAAAAATGGGTACTCAAGAGTGGCAGATTCAACGTGCTCTCCGCCCAACCACTACAGCACAACCTGTGGAGATGGATGAAATCACGAGGGAGGAGGTAGGCACTGCGTTTATTCCATATACAGGCGCACTCTCGGGGAAAATCGCCCGCATTTTGAAGAAACACCGGGTCGGAACTGTGTTTTGTCCTCCGAATAAAACTCGTGCACTGGTGGGGAGCGCCAAAGTTGACCTCGGTTTGAGGAAGGCCGGCGTGCACTAGATTCCGTGTCAATGTGGCAAGTCGTATATTGGTCAGACGATGCGTACTGTCGAGGATCGGTGCCGTGAACACCAGAGGCACACTCGATTGATGTATCCGAGCAAGTCGGCGGTCGCTGAACATTGTTTGTCGGAAAATCACGTTATGGAGTATGAACGCACGAGGATTCTGGTACATACGTCGAGATACTGGGACAGCGTTGTTAGAGAGGCCATCGAAATTAGCGCCAATGACGACCTCATAAACCGTGACTGTGGCTATAATCTTAGCAAGGCTTGGGAACCAGCGATTGGGTTAATCAAGAGTAAATCGAGCAAACGTATAGTTGTGACGACCACGGCGGACAGAGCCATCACTCCGACGTCATCTCAGACGCCGTCGCAATTTGTTCCACCGCGCTACCGTGGCGCTGGGCGTGGACAGCGGAGGGAGCGCGCCGCGGGCGGAGGGTATTTAAATCGGCCGCCGCCGCGACCGAACCCAGTTCCCTCTGAGCAGCCATAGCGTACGGATCTCCATGCCGGCACGTTCACAGGAGCTCAGTCCGTCAGTTCACCTGATGATGGCGACATGTATGATCGCCGAAATATTGTGCCCTTTGAACACTGTAGACCGGCAGTAGACCCGTGGATATTTTGATTATCAAATACTCCGGGAGAAACTCAAGAATCACATGTACAATATGAACATTAAATTTGAGGTGAATTTAAATATTTAGTTTGGCCACGCTGGTCTAGCGTGTCGAGCTGCTCATTCCGTCGCATCTCGGTTATTTATGTGTCTTCGACCGGCCTGTCTGACTCCTCCTGCCGATGTTGCCTATATCAACTCTATGTTGTGGCACATACGTGGATTTTATAATACAATAAGTTTTCTGCGAGTCGACATTTTATCAGTGAGTCACCTTACCACTAGATCTTTGCTTTCGCGTTGGGCAGTACGATCACCCGCCACTCCGGTTGAAATGGTCACACCATTGATATCCTGGAAAACAGTATTTCCTAGTGACTGTAGTGAAGCCACAGTATGACTTGTATCAATTCGCCACTCAGTATTCGTGGCTCATTTAGAGTGTTCTTAACATCAAATCCATATGTGCACTTTAATAGCTACAGCCGAGCCTCGCGAGCAATGATAAGTTTTGTTATAATGTATTACTAGCCACATCAGTTCCAAGAAGTAGGGCACAACACCCATCGGTTATAATTCGTGGTCACATTTGACGTTTCTGCGTGGTAAAGTAATCAGTGGCCGCAACATTCCAGAAGCTGTCGTTTCTTCGACAGGACAATGTTGACAATGCACGTCCACGTAGAGCTGTTGCGACACAACGTCCTCTTCGTCGTGCACTACTGCCCTGGTCACCAAGATCACCAGATCTCCCGCCAACTGAACGCTTGGGGGGACATAATAAAATGGAAACTTACTCGTTCTCCAGGGCTTACACGAACCATTACCGAAATGCACCAAAGGCGCAAAATGCTTGGAACAGTTCACAGCGCCGGCCAGTGGGCCGAGTGGGTCTAGACCCTTCAGTCTGGAACCGCGAGACCGCTACGGTCACAGGTTCGAATCCTGCCTCGGTCATGGATGTGGGTGATGTCCTTAGGTTAGTTAGGTTTAAGTGGTTCTACGTTCTACGGGATTGGTGGCCTCAGATGTTAAGTCCCATAGTGCTCAGACCCATTTGAACCATAGTCCACAGCAGGATACCATTCGGGACCTTCATAATCGTTTTGCGTACGAGAATACACGCATGTGTTGCCTTCAGAGGGAGGTACAGAATGTACTGATGCTAGTTTTGGGCATCTTTTACTGTGGCACGTGTGTTTCGTTTGGTCTGTCACCTCTCTTGTCTACAAATTAACATTTACCTTGAGAGTGTTGCAGATTTTTCTGGCAGTGTGCAATAAATCAGCTGTACTACTACTCTGTAGTCCACTTTCCGAGTACATATTCTAACGTCAAGTCTTGCGGAAAGTTTCTGAAGCTCGAGGGTGATAACCGATGGCGCTTTGCCAAGACGGTGAAAATTATGTACGGGCGTCATAACCGGTTTGATTGTTCAGCGACTGCACGGCCAACAACACCGGAGAAAGGAGGAACACACAGTGCCGACGAGGAAGAGTAGGCAGTGCGCTTCAGTGCGGGGTCACCGACCCCCACTGCAGCCAGCCGTCCGTCGAAATCGCTACAAGCGCTCAACTGGGTGACAATGCACGGGCGTGGTTGCGCAGCGCAGCGGCGGGCGCGGGGGATTCCCTCTTTTGTTCGCGCGGGTCGCCGTCTTTTGTCCTCGGACCCGATTGCGGGAACAGGCGGCCGGCAATCCCGAGGAAAAAACTCCCAGAGGAACGCGAGGCTGGCGCTCGCATGCGATTGATGGCCGAACTGCGCACCGCTCAGACAAATGCTTCGCGAGTCAGTGTGTGCCTTCCGTACCATACGCGGGGAGTAATGGTTTCCTGCACCAGTGTCGGCGTTTTTCAAGCACTCGGCTCCTCTGCATACCGCTCAGATGCACAGCATTATTGATGGAACGATCCTCCTGCTACTGGCGAGGAATATCGAATGAAGTCTTCATTGTTTCCGCCTATACGCTCCGCGTTTGTGCCGTCCGGTGGCTGTCGTGTGGCAGATTTGCGGTAACTGTTGGCAAGATGCCTCCGCCTCCGAAACAGAGTGCAGCAACGCACGCTGTAGCGGAGGCGCTGCTCTTGGAGCTCTGGCGGTGGAGGAAATATTTCGCCACCAGGAGAAATGCCACGAATGTCCAGGGATCCATCTCACACTCCTTCTTACGTTCGCGTGAAATAATGGTGCATCAGATTGTTATCACCGATCCGATGGCTGGATATCTAAGGAGAGTGTTTTACCTAGGAACTTTTTAGCTAACCCTATAGTGAAAGTGTTGGGACGTTGCACCTGAGCACAAACGAGCACTCCAACACGCCGGCACGGTAGCTCAGCGTGTTCTGTCAGAGGGTTTAGCTACCCTCTGTAACAAAAAAACTGAGTGAACTAATCAGCGATCAACCTGAACAGGCGTCATCGGACAAAATGACATAAAAAAACAGAAATGTTGTAACATGGAGACAAATAATTACTAACATTTATTAAATGATGTTACCAAAGTGTACTAAATTTTGGTAACAGTTCAATCCGTGCACTTCATGTCCTATACCCAATTCAATGCTGTCTCTTGGCTGTCTATGATGTTGTCAGTATGAATAAAAGTATTATGCAAACGCTCGCGTAAACGACAGCCCCGACGGCATAAACTCCACGTTATTTAAATACAGGCGATAATTTTTAAAGCTTAGATTTTTTCATGTATGCAATATATTTTGGCAAAGACGCTAAATCCTGAAACCATGGATAGTTGCAAATGGCACATTAATCTTTTAAAAAGGCAAACGAAAACAATCCATTAATTATCGTGATATAACATTAGCGGACACGACGTATAAGATGTACGCGATGGTAGTAAATCAACGACTATAAGTTATTGCCGGAAACCTGCTATCTCAACAACAAAATGGTTTCAGAAAATCAAGGTCCCGTACTGATAACGTTTTCACATTTATACAAATGATGGAAAAACAAACAGGGAACACACATCGCATTTATGGAAAATCTTACGGAACGTATTACAAAAGAATGGGTATCCTCATCAAATAATAAAGGTGATAGAAAGCCTATATAGAGATACAAAGAAAGACAATAAAGACTGATCTGACTATGTCAGCAGACATACCGATAAACCAAGAGGCTCGACAAGGATGTAGCTTATCTCACACACTTTTCAATGTAAACATTGCCGAAACGAGTGAAACATGGAATCAAAAAATCGATCCGTGCTTGAGATTATGACTTGACATTTTTTTTAATACGATGATTTTCACAGACGACCTTGCAATTTTTGCAGAATAGTGAGACTTGTCTACAAAGATCCATCTATAGACTGAACCAAATTTCTAAACAATAAGAAAATATCCATCCAAAAATAGAAGTGTTTGCTTTCAAAGGGACTAAACCAATGGGGACTAAAATCATCAACTGAAGAAGTTAGTCACTCAAGTTATGTAGGAAATGTTATAACCTTCCAGAATGAATGGACAATAAACTGCAGAGGCATCATATGATGTAACAACCAATAGAACCTTGAGAAATAAAGTGAGAAAAGGTACAAAAATCTTTTATAAGGTAATGGCTATGCCCCATATTGCTATTTGGACGACTGCTAAAAAGCAAGGAAGCAGAATCCAAGCGGCACAAACGAAATTTCTAAGACGATATAAGAGCTGTACAAGGTTAGATTGACAAATACAGGAAGACGTAATAGAAGAGCTTGGGAAACATGCTGTAAATGAGAAGATCAAGTCTAATCGACAAATTATTTAAAACATCTACAAAGACTGCCATATTCTAAACTACCAAGCCGAGCGGAGTGGCCGCGCAGTCTCGGGCATCATGTCACGGACTGCGCAACCCCTCTCGCTGGAGGTTCGAGTCCTCCCTCGGGCATGGGTGTGTGTGTTGTTCTTAGCGTTACTTTAAGTTAGTTTAAGTAATGTGTAAGTCTAGGGACCCTTAGGAATTCACACACATTTGAGCATTTGAAAGCCATCCGCGGTGGCCGAGCAGTTCTAGGCGCTTCATTTCGGAACCGCGCGACTGCTACGGTCGTAGGTTCGAATCCTGCCTCGGGCATGGATGTGTGCGATGTCCTTAGGTTAGTCAGGTTTAAGTAGTTCTAAGTTCTAGGGTACTGATGACCTCAGATGTTAAGTCCCACAGTGCTCAGAGCCATTTTTGAACATTTGAAACTACCAAAGCAAGCCTTAACTTTCAAAATTTTAGATACAAGACACGTAGGAAGTCCTGAAAAAATATGGCTTAATACCTTACAGAGGAATAGGCATAAGGGGTGGACCACGATGAAAGAAGAAGAAGATGATGATGATGAAGATGAAGAAAACTCGTGATTACTTCGTAAATAGGGAGTGCTTAGTCGGAACTGTTGTCTTCTGAATAGAAATCACGGAACTATGTTCTGTAGTGCAATAACTGGAAAGGCTGGTAGAGTAGGAATGGCTGAATGTGGGGACTGCATGAGCGTCCAGTGCACGTCAGTCTTTTAGCTTGCTGCTGGAAGGATTAGCATCCACGCCAGTACTAGCGGAAGCAATGTAGTCCACTGTTTACAATGCTCTGTCTCGGGGCTGGCAACATGATCGACAGACGAATACAACGCCCTGTTGGATGTGGTGTGGAAGCAGATGTTCAGTCCCGCTTGGCGGGCGCCTATCTGCCGCCGGCTGGTTAGCACTGAGAAAGCGCCAAGCGAGCGACGTCGTGCCTGTTTGTTGACTGGCTTTTAAGGTGCTGTTGTGTGCTCTCACCACCTATGCAACAGGAATATTAGTAGACAGTCTTATTCCATTTTGAAATTCACTTTTTATGTGCTGCTGTCTTTTTCTGAAGTTACAAAAATTATTCTGGAAAAGTAAGGGTTTTCCAACTGTAAAAAAAAAAAGGTCATGTGCATAGTAATAAACACGCTATTGAAATTTAACAGTGCTGCAGTAATGAATATCTTGTCAGTACTTTATGCAATAGTCGGTCTATTGCATTTTTGCTCTACTCAGGGCCGCCCATGGATTTCATGTGCCCCTAGACAAATTTTTGAGGGATTCCAAGACTTCTCAGACATTATGAGTTAATTATCGCAAATACTGGTTCTTCGGTGCATCATTTTACACAGAAATAAATCCTGCACTGTCAACAACTAATTTACTAACTGAATGTACCGTATATGATTAGATATAAATATTAGTACATGCAATAGTAATAATAGCAGCTACTAAATGAAACAAACCAAACATTTACTGAGAAACCTTTGCAGTATACTTCGTTTCTTGATATATATAAAAAAAAACTGGTTGATACAGTCAGTGCCAACTGAATAATTCCGGACAACACTGAATTTTCCACTCTTGCAACTTATGAGTTACGTACTACATCACTGAAGCTCATTTCAGGAGTAATTTCATGCTCTATCGATAAAGTGCTATGTGATTAAGTTCTTTTGGCCAAAAATTGATCTTAAATGATTTATGATCACGCTAATTTACTAAATCCGCTCTCACCTGAAGCTACAATCACAGGTAAGATTATGAAAATGCTGGGTGGAATGCAAAGTTCCAGAAGCACAGATTGTACCATGTAATGGAAGCTTTTTGTTCTCCGTTATTTTTGGAAATCCTGAAAAATAGCTGCACTCATTGACTGTGTTTCTTTGATAAGAAACATCAGGATAAGTTCTAATTATTTTTTAATCGTATCACTATCATACAAAGTTGTATTTATTCTCAGAATAACTTCAAAAGATGCACAAATATTTCTTATTTCTTCATACCAAGGATCCATTTGAGAAAAATCACCCTACAATCACGTCAAAAACCTTTTGTTTTCATTGTTCTTCTTCAGTTTTATCTGGGAGTGGGGCAGATGCTCCACTACTAATCCAGTCAGACTCATCATTAAAATCCTTCCTTTTCCTTCCTCTCTTTTATGAGAAAAGTGCCTCAGTCCCAGTTTCAGCAGACTTTCTCTTTAGTTCTGCTTAAGAATTCAGGCCAGAGGGCTCTTTCATATGTATGCATGGTAACCGTAAGAGCTTTAATATTGATCATTTCAGTACCAATGGAAATATCTTTTCACTGCAGAATCAAAATAGCCGGTCTTAAATGTCTCTCCCAATGTTCAAGGGAATCAATGTTTCAAACTTGGAAAAACAAATGAACAGCATTGCCTAAAGAAAAGTTGGACAAACTATAAATTTTTTTGTTGCGTCTACTTATTCTCTGTTATTTTAAGCTTCCAAACCAACAAAAATGTAGCTAGCAACAATGACTGTACGCGCTTGTTCGACAGCTCAGCACAGACAGTTAGGTGAAAATGTCAGTTTTGAAACAAAAAAAAAAATACAATTGAATAAAGAACAGAAATGCACGTAGAGACATAAATTTTTCCACGAGCCACCGAACAGCGCGAGTCCTCAGACATTTGTCGCGGTTGCCCCCATTCTTAAATACACACGAAGAATCAGTAAGTGAAATGCAATTAAGTATAAATTTCATCAATAACTAGTTACAAGTGAAACACAAATTATTGGAAACTATTACGAATTTCCATTTTAAAGATAGGAAAAGTGGCTAATACACTCAAAAAACCCAGTTCATCTGCAAATAACATACGTGCCAGCATAAGTGCTTCTTCTGTTTCTGGCTAGAATAAGGTGCATGATCGACGTATGGCGTAGCCGTCTACACGGTATATATCTAGTTTTAAAAATATACAGAATTTTACTCAACTTAAAATTCCGCAATTCTATATCTGAGAAAGTAGCTATATCTTCCAGCCAGCTTTAATAATCTATGACAAAATGAAAGGAAAAAAAGAATGCACTACGAAGGAATTATCCGAATGGAACAAAAATTGGTAGATGTCAGTAGATGTCATGTACATGCACAGACAAATAATCCAGGAAAAGTGGACGATTTATTCAAGAGAAAGTGCTTCAAAAATTGACCAAGGCAATAACTCGTTGGTGTACCTCTGGCCCTTATGCAAGCAGTTATTCGCCTTGGTAGTGATTGATAAAATTGTTCGATGACCTGCGGCTTATCGTGAGAAACTTCGTCCAATTGCCACGTTTGGTCATAAAAACTTCGAGGTGGTTGGAGGGCCCTGCCCGTAATTCTCACAATGTTCTTAACTGAAAGAGATTCGGCGACCTTGGTGGCCGAAGTAGCGTTTGGCAAGCACGGAGGCAAATAGGGGAAACTCTCGACGAGTGCCGAAGGTCTTTATCTTGCTGAAATGCAATCCCAGTGTGACTTGCCATGAAGGACCACAAAACGGGGCACAGAATATGGTCGACGTACCCATGTGCTGTAAGGGCATCACGGATTACAACCAAAGCGGTCTTGCTACGAAATGAAATGGCACTCCCAGCCACCACTCCTGGTTGTCGGGCCATCTGCCAGGTGACAGGTTGGCATCCCACCAATGCCAGTGGCTTCTCAAGACTTAACTTCGCTGGTCATCGGGACTCATCACTGTAAACTCTTCTGTTCCAGTCAGTGACATTTTAGGCCGAAGACGTGTCTGGAGACGCCGCGGAGGTGGGCTACCAACCTGATTGTTACCTGCCACATGGTCTGACAACCAAGAGTGATGGTCTGGGGGTGAAACTTCATTTCATAACAGGACCGCATTGTCATCCACTACTGCAGTACGTCGATGAAATTCTACGCCCTATTTTGTTGCCCTGCGTGACGGACTTAATTTTCAGAGAGATAATGCTCTCCTGAAACACGATGAGAGTTTCTTGCTTGTCTTCGTGCGTGCCAAACTCTACCTCGGCAGCAAGGTCGCCGGATCTCTCCCCACTGAAGACTTTCGGAGCATTACGGGCAGGCCCTCCATCCTGCTCGGGCTTTTGACGATCTAGTGCGCCATTTGGACATAATTTGGCACGATAGCCCTCAGGAGGATATCCGACATCTCAGTCAATCAATGGCAAGCCGAATTGCTGCTTGAAAAGGGCCAGAGGGGGGACCACCGCTTTATTGACTTGCTTAGTTTGTGAAGCACGTACCGATTTCCGTCCGATTCGGAAAATTACCTTGTGGGGCGTCGTTTCTTTTTTTCCTCGTAGGTTATATTTTACAACACATAATTGTGCAGAACTTAAAATAATTAGAAATGCTTCACGAACCACGGTCTCATCTCTCATAATAACAAAAACAGTAGAAAATTCGGGAAACTGCTTAAGGTGGTCTGTAGTGCGCATTCTTTCGTGTGATTCTAAAATTGGTCACTAGACGGAAATACCAATGAGGAAGCATCATACGTTCCTAGGTGCAACACACTCTCCCTACGTTATTCTCTGTTGTCCTCTCTTTCCATCCACGACACGAAACAAAACACTACACTAGCCATCCGTAGGACATGGGTGCACTTCTCCTCCACCCGTTAATTCTGCCACAAATTCCCGTCCAATCGTATCCATCTGCCCGGGCCACATTTATTTGCTCCACCATGCAGATGCTTTAATATGCAAATGATTATCATGTTAGTGAACCTCGTAAAGTAGGCGGGAGTAACATTATTTTCATTCCGTACATCAGAAAAGATTGTCATTCAAAAATCGCATTTGAATGGTGGTTGTTTTTGGGAAGACCGCTTAGAGCCTGGTATAACAAGGATGCATCGGAATTCGACTGCAACAAGACAGCAGCCTGTCGAGGCTACAGGTTCATCGTTCCGGTGTATCGCAGCTCGCCAGCTGCCTTGCCGCAGTTGTACGACCAGCTCCCGTTAGGTCACCTAAGTTAAACGCTCTCGGACTCGGCTAGCATGTGGTTGGTTGACCGTCCAGGTCTGCAGAGCATTTGGCAAGTCGGATGCGCTCTGCCCTTAGAATTCATAAAAAAACAGAACACCTTGAACAAGTAGAGATAGGACGTTCATAATATTCATAGCACATGTACATTAGTACGCTCTGCGGAAATCGTTAGCCTTTAAGTCACTTCGGTTCAGCATGTGTCCTTGTGAAGCGAATACAGGAGCAACTTGACTGAGAAGTAGCGGCTCTGGTCACGGAAACTGACAACAGCCGGGAGAGTAGTGTGGTGACAACAAGCGCATCCAGCGAACCTATCGGCCGAGGTGACACGGCTGCCGATCGATGGCCTAGAGCCTTCTGAGGCCTGTTGTGATATTGCTGCTCACGTTGGTTCGATCCCACTACTGTCACGCCAGTGAGGTATGGATGAGTACAGGAGAGCGATACTCTACGCCACGCAGGATCTAAACGCCTCTGCACAATTAAGGATTCTGCATCAAGAACCTTGCCAGTTCCTTACTGAGGCAGTAGCGTATGGGGCAGTGCTTTAAACTCGTGTTGGCGATGAAATACGTATGTTACTTATTGCTTGCGCTAATAACCTACTAACATCGTTAACGTTCCGTATTTTAATTCGCATCACATTTACAAATGAGAGTTAGCAATGTGAAAACTACCACATGTTATGTGACAAGAAAAGACCAGATTTTTAGGGTAAAGTGCTCGATCGATTTAGAAACGAAACTTCGAGCAGCACGTGTGCTTCAGCCCGTGCTACGGGAGCAAGTCAGGTAACGTACCTGGAGGGTATTTCAGGAGCACAACCTACATGACTACATAACATAATTAAAGGAGAATTTCTCCGAAACCAAGTAAATTCCACCCATTGCGACGCTTACGTTTGAAATTTGGCTCAAAGGTGCGCACGACTTTCCTCTGTGAAGGTGCAAAAGCGTGGCATCCTGCGACGTAACCGTCGGCCTCGACGACGCTCCGAACATCAGGCGTTTTCAGATCGCCAACCCGTTCATCACCCACTGATTCCGGATGGCATAGTATCAGCCGTAAGTGCAGAGCGTAGCCTGCCTGCAGGCGCCTGGTGCTTTAGCCACATATGCTGTTTGTACAGGTATGTACACAAGGTGCTCAACAAAGGAAGGTGTGTGGCACTGAGAGTTTTGCCTATCGGCGGATGGTGGGGGGATCTTGGGACACTACCATTTTATTCAAACACGTGTAAATTTTGGGGAACATTGGCCAAGACGAGCAGGATCGTTGCGTGACCACGGCGTTCGCCTGGCGTCACGCCCTCGATTACTTTCTCTGGTGACATGTTAGACAGAGGGCTTACTTTACTCCAATTGCCACGAGAGCTGAGATGGTAGCGTTGTCACTGAAGCATTCCAGCTAATCAGGTAGAATTCCAACGGGCGCTCCGGAGCTGGCTGGTCATTTACAGGAAGGTGTGCAACATGTATTGGAGCACGGAGCAAACTGTTTGAACCAATCATTCAATCACTGTCAGGATATGCCTAATAACAACATACAGCAATTTTTGTACAACTACAGTTATTCATTATTGTAATATTAAGGACACGTTTAAGAATGTATGTTCCATAATAAAAAATAAAAAAAAGATATTCTTCGTGTGACGTACCATTTCTTTGTCGGTGAGGCCCTGAAACATCATGTATCTTGCAGAACGTACAGCGAAATGCGCATTGCGGTTCATGCTCGTGTCGAGTATCTGAAAAGGCGAAGAGAACTGTATGTGGATTGTACGGGTCAGAGCAGTAAAAATGAGGTTAGCGTGAATTACAAAGACTTAATATGAGAGGAGCTGACTTAAGCATAACCTGCAGTCCTGTGTTCTTTCATATTTACGAAGAAATTTAATATAGGTAATATTAACGTTCCAAAAGGAACATGAAATACATAAATTTTAACTTGATCAGCCAAAACATTATGAACACCGACCTACTATCGATACAAACCCGCCCAGGTGACAGCAGCGTCACCTTCCGGGGAGGGCCTGACACATGTACGGTATTTGTATTATCAGTGAGCGTGGTGGCTCTGTGTAGTATGGGAAAGGCACGCTATCCATTTGAGGCTGACCGATGGCGGATAGTGATGGCCGAAACACTCTGCACGAGCGTTTCGAAAACTGTACGACTAGTCAGGTGGTCGAGGAGTGCTGTGGTGAGTGTCTTCATCACGTGGAAAAAGCAAGGTAAAACGTCGTCCAGACGTCGTGGTGTTGGACGGCCATCCTTCATTACGGATATCGGACATCGTATGCTTGGAAAACTGGTAGAACAGGACAGGCGGCGAACTGTGGCAGAACTAACATCAGACATTAACGCTGAGCAGGCTACAAGTCTGTCTGAACACACGGTGCAACGAACACTCCTAACGATGAGCCTCAGCAGCCGACGACCCATGCATGTGCCAATGTTCACAGCATGACATCGACAACTACGACTAAAATGGGCACGTGGCATTCGGCACTGGGTGTCGACGCAGTGGCAGAGCGTTGCATGGTTTGATGAATCCCAACACCTTTTTTAAGTAGGTGGTCATAATATTCTGGTTGAACAGTGTATGTACATATACGTGACTATTCATTCTGTACTTCGAAACCACGTAACTATCACCGAAAATATTCCAGAATTGGAAACCAGAACAGCTGTTAGCACGAGTGGTACAAAATTAGATATCTTAGGTGTTGCGAAACAATTCAAATCACTTAAGAAAGGCAAGTCTTTCGGTCCAGATGGTATGCCAATCAGGTTCCTTTCAGAGTATGCAGACACAATAGCGCCTTTCTTAGCAATCATATACAACCCCTCACTTGACGAAAGGTCTGTTCCAAGAGACTGGAAAGTAGCACAGGTCACACCAATATTCAAGAAAGGAAATAGGAGTAACCCATTGAATTACAGACCCATACCACTGATCTCAATTTGCAGTAGGATTTTGGAGAATATACTGTACTCGAACATTATGAATCACCTTGAAGAAAATAACTTATTGATACATTATCACCACGGATTCAGAAAATATCGTTCTTGTGCAACACAGCTGGCTCTTTATTCCCATGAAGTAATGAGTGCCGACAAGGGATCTCAGATCGATTCTATATTCCTAGATGTCCAGAAGGATTTTTATACCGTTCCTCACAAGCGACTATTGCTCAAATTGCGTGAATATGGAGTATCGTCTCAGTTGTGTGACTGGATTCGTGATTTCCTCTCAGAGAGGACACAGTTCGTAGTGATAGACGGTAAATAATCGAGTAGAACAGAAGTGATATCTGGGGTTCCGCAAGGTATTGTCATAGGCCCTCTGCTGCTCCTGATTTACATTAATGATCTACGTGATAATCTGAGCAGCCTCCTTAGATTGTTTGCAGATGACGCTGTAATTTACAGTCTAGTAAAACCATCAGACGATCAACTCCAATTACAAAATGATCTAGACAGAATTTCTGTATGGTGCGAAAAGTGGCAATTGGAACTAAACAAAGAAAAGTGCTAGGTCATCCACATGGGCACTAAAAGAAATCCTATAAATTTTGGGTACACGGTAAATTGCACAAATCTAAGGGCTGTCAATTCGACTAAATACCTAAAAATTACAATTACAAGCGACTTAAATTGGAAAGACCACATAGATAATATTGTGGGGAAGGCGAAACAAAGACTGCGCTTTGTTGGCAGAACACTTAGAAGATGCGACAAACCCACTAAAGAGATAGCCTACATTACACTTGTACATTACACTTGTCCGTCCTCTGCTGGAATATTGCTGCGCGGTGTGGGATCCTTATTAGGTAGGATTGACGGAGGACATCGAAAGGGTGCAAAACAGGGCAGCTCGTTTCGTGTTTCCGCGCAATAGGGGTGAGAGTGTCACTGATATGATACGTGAGTTGGGGTGGCAGTCACTGAAAAAAAGGGGGTTTCCTTTGCAGCGAGATCTGTTGACGAAATTTCAATCACCAACTTTCTCTTCCGAATGTGAAAATATTTTGTTAACACCCACCTACTTAGGGAGAAATGATCATCATAATATAATAAGAGAAATCAGAGCTCGAATGGAAAGATTTAGGTGTTCCTTTTACCCGGGCGCCATTCGAAAGTGGAATGGTAGAGAAGTAGTACGAAAATGGTTGGATGAAACCCCTGCCAGGCACTTAAGTGTGAATTGCAGAGTTAACCATGTAGATGTAGATGTAGAAAACAGTAATTTTTCTGTGACTTAGATTTTTGTACAACTTCTTCTCACGAGGCGTCAATTTGTAATTATGTTATCATAAAAAGACAAATTTTAACCTAAATCGAAAAATGATGTAGGCTGGTCAAGTACTTGAAGATGAGACCGCAGAGCTCTAAAGGCGTCGTGCGTTGAAATAAATCACGATTTGTGACTGGAGGCGGTTTGTTTATTATTATTATTATTATTATTATTATTATTATTACTTTATGCATCATCCTTTATGAGTCACTTTCGAAGATACTGTAAAGTGTAAACTATTCCACTTCGTCTGCACAGGGCTTCTACGCTTCGGGAACTTTTAGTTCCATTTGACGGTATATAATGCTCTACTTATGCAGATAAGTGATCTAACATTCCATCCTCCGACCAGTAGAACTGGCTCATACGTCGGAGCTACACTTTTATTGGCGCTCGGCGCTCGTGCGTCCCTCTGCAGGGCTGGTACCGCAGGAACCTACAGAACCCGCTTTGCGAGAACGTAGCAGTGGAGAAAAGTGTACAAAAAAAGTCTGCGCTCCCGTCGAGTGAGCGGCGATATCGCGTGATCGGAGCCGCCATTGTTTCCAAACAACAGCCCGAGATGGCCAGCTGGGGCTTAATTAAAAACTATTAAGTCGGGCAGTGGTCCTGCGCTCTCGTTCCGCGGGATTGCCTATCACGTTACCGCCAACGACGATGCTGCAACTGGACATGTGTGTCGCGCACACGTGTCGGCTTATCTTAACGCTCCGCAGTCACGAACCGCTCGGCCCGCGCTGCCGGCCCAGTTCCGTTCCGCCGTTAACGCTGCCCCGTGGAGATTTTTATTAATTGATGCAATTTGCACGCTAGCTCTAATTATCTGATTCGCAGCAACAAAAGCTCCCTATAGTAACTAACAGCTTTGTTATCGTCATTCCATTTTTCTTTTCGCCTGTTTTTACGTTGTTGTGTTATTAATCGTATTATTCTTACTTTCTCTCTTTTCGAATTTTACCCTTGTTACACTTCACTGAACATATTTCAATGTTTGCTCAAATAATTATACCTATATCGTGAAGTGCACATGAAGTGAAAATGCATTTCTTTACAAGAAGTTTCAAAATTTTTATGGCCAGTGTGCGGCCCGGCGGCGAGATTGTGCACCAGCGGTCTCACCTGAAGATGGCGGCCAGTTGGACCGCGGAAATATTGTGTCATGAAGACGTTATGATCCGGCTGCATACCCGAGAAGAATATTATCGATGTGTGTGATGTCCTTAGGTTAGTTAGGTTTAAGTAGTTCTAAGTTCTAGGGGACTGATGACCTCAGAAGTTGAGTCCCATAGTGCTCAGAGCCATTTGAAACGTTTTTTGTAGCTCATAAACACTATTTCAAGTGATCAAGCGACTAGTACTCCACTAAGCCACGAATCTTTATAACCTGAAATGGATAATTTGAAATATGTCGCACACTCCACTGGCTATAACCCAGAATGCACTGTTCGAAATTATCCAATATGAATAATATGTTCCGCTATTCTCAGAACACGTTTGAGCGTCATTTGCGGTTAACGTGTCATACACACTTGTATGTCCCCTTCAGAAGGATGGCGTTAGAATCTTTTATTCTACCCGGGGCTCGATTCGGTATCATTTTACGCGTAACGAACTACCTAGTATAGATCGCTTTGGTAATCCTGGGGTGTACGAACAGACAAGAGCCCAGAGCCCTCCTGCATACATCGAACAGACGAAACTATTCATCTGCACTTATTAACTAGAAGGGGGGTTGCGCGAAATAGTTCTTCGTTTGCGGGGCGTGTAATGGTTAGGGGGCACGCCGAACCAGTAATAAGTTCTTTAAAAATCCTTCGCGTCGCACCTAAAGGTAAAACGTTAATACTACTAGACGAATTAAAAAAAAAATCTTTTTGAAGCTTTCAGAAGATATGAGTCTCAATGAAAAACTTGTCATCAAGAACAATGTTTTTTACACTTTGAAGAGAGGTTTACAGGCATTTCACTAGCCGGTTCTCTATGACTAAGTAACAATCAGCAGGACTGCCGTTTGTCACCCACCAGTATGGCCCAATGTTTGCGCTTGATTTTCAACTTTGTAATTGTTGTTACTACTTTTAAGGTAAAATTTAATTTATTTAAGTTGTGTACTTCTGGCACTTTCCCGTAGCATTGTTTCTAATTATCCTTTATTATGTAAATGGTGGCTAAATACCAACACGAGTTATCCCCTGACTCTTTTACAGTCAGCCGTTCACGTTACATCAGTACGCCGACCACTGTCGTAGCCAATACACTCCTTAGCGCAGTTATTGTTTACGATTATGCCATACGCTTGTTCATCCCAAGCCTACCCACACACCGGTTTTATCCATGATTTGGTGAGTGTGACTGTCTAATAATTCCCGGTTAGGTTTTTCGTGCCCATAGATACGGAAAGTCCGTTCTAGTAGTTATCTGTTTTAGAATATTTGGTCGGTTTGTAACACCAAAGCTTAGACACTACATACCTTTCGTTGATTCATTTTGCTTTCTGTTTTGTTCAACATTCCATCGTTGGGCTTCTGTAATTATTCTATGATTAATTCGGTACTGTATAAAAACGTTTACTTTCTTCTTTGTAGAAACTTTGATGTCCTGGTTTAATCATATGTAGTGTATTGTCTTTATTATTTAAATTATTTGCCTCACTTGGAGGAAGACAGAACTTATATATAACTGGAATTTGTGTAAAATATTTTTTGTAGAAATTTCAATATGTGCAAATGTTCCGTTTTATTTAATATCTTTTGTTGCTGTTATGTAATTGCTTATCCTCACTTAGGGTTCTTAGTTATTTTGTATGCAAAAGGTGGTGTGGTTCTCCTCGGCAACGGAACTGTGTAGCGCGTGCAAAATGTCCGTGCGGTTAAAGGCGCTGCAGTCTGGAACCGCAAGACCGCTACGGTCGCAGGTTCGAATCCTGCCTCGGGCATGGATGTTTGTGATGTCCTTAGGTTAGTTAGGTTTAACTAGTTCTAAGTTCTAGGGGACTAATGACCTCAGCAGTTGAGTCCCATAGTGCTCAGAGCCATTTGAACCATTTTTGCAAAATGTGGTTGGCATGGATAGACTGGTGGAATAAAGAGTTAGTCGAGACGAACTACTGAACCGCTAACAGCTCATGTAAAGGGTCATGATTTGTGCTGGTGCCGAGAGGGTCATTTAGTGCCGTTTTAATACGCGTCAAAGCCACCAAGAAGTGACAGAGTCCAGCTTGTCTATCTGCACCTCCATCCAACAACATGCACTCGCCACCACTTTGCGCAATCACTGAAAAGGGACCAGGAAATAGTGAAGGAATGGGATATTTCAGCGTGCTCAAACACGAGGTAATTTATACCTGAACTCTTGTACCTATCCAGATTTTTTATCCTCAGTCACTTATCCCATCAGGGTCCTTCCATGTTAAAATGCTTACCGAGTATCCTAATTGAAAGAATGTCAAAGCCCAGTGTGTTATATTAAAAGGCCTCTTTAAAACATTAAGAGTTTTGGTTAAAATTAATGTGGACAAAGAATGTGCCATGGTAACTGTTTGTTGAAGTAAATTTTGCAATCAAAGTTGTTGCTTGAAAATGTATGGGTTTTCAAAGAATTATCGAAAATATGGAAGCAGATAAAATCAATTAGGGCTTAAAACAATTTGCTGTTATTTCAAAGCTTATAGAATACTTACTCATACTGAGGCTACAAAATTTTCGTCAGTAAATGAATAATACAGCTTCTTGTCCATTGTACCAGGTGGGTCAATGCCTGACGTTTTATGTTAACTTGAGTCTTACTGCAGTAACAGGTCGAATGACTGATGAAAGTTTCGTGGTTATGTTTGCTAGAATAAGGATCCCATGTGTATATAAAAGTGCATATCATTAGTGTAATAGGACCCACTGTTTGTTTACTGTGCTAACTAGTAGGAAACATTTGATAGATAGACCATTTGTTATGATTACACTAACTGCTTTCAGTCATAGATCAGTGAAAAAGTGTTTGTCAGTGCATTTCATTGAAATTTTATTCTAAGTAGAAAGGTATGTAGCTGAGAGAGTCTTAACCTATATCCAATGTATGACTCTATGGTGAATATTAATAGTTACATTGTTGAGGCCATCCTGTTTGACTAAGCACTGAAGATAATAGTGTGTGTCAGTATCTGTTGTACTTAGGCAAAAGTTTGTTCTGCTCTTACTATCGGCTCCAACGTTAACGTTAACATATGCTTGTTCTAGAGTTCATTGCATTATCGTGTGGCGAAGGATAGGTTGTGTTTGTCCATTCAAGTTACGCATATCCATTTTCTTGAATAAGACTGTTACTGATTCTTATGCCTAATTAGGCTGGCGATCGTTTCATTTATCATTTATACAGTGTGGATAGGTAAATTTGGTTTGTTACCGTTTAAACATTTACGTAATTCTGACATTCCCTTCCGATAAGCCACTTTCGTTAGGTACATCACGGTCAACATAACAAAATTCCTTCCAGAGAGTAACACTGCCCTGCTTCTTTACACTATAATTGCTTTGACTAATAATTTCGCGATAAAATTTGCCTCTATTTCTGAGGTTACGTTATAACAGTAGCGAACGATAATGTTATAGGTCGATTTGAGGGAGGGAACCAAACAGCGAGATCATCGGTCCTACCGGATTAGTGAAGGGTGGGGAAGGAGGCTGGCTGTGCCCTTTCAAAGAGACCATCCACGAATTAGCCTGAAACGATTTAGGGAAATCACGGGAAACCTGATCAAGATGGACGGACACGTGTTTGAATCGTCGTCCCCTAGAATGCGAGTCTAGTGTGCTAAACACTGCGCCACCTCGCTTGGTTCTAGAAGGAATTTACGTAAAAAATTATTTACCTTTTTATACTCCCGGGGTTGTATTTGACGATTGCGGCTACGCTCCATTCAATGTTTACTCTTTCACTAGTGCGCTTTGCTCTAAGGCAAGTTCGTTTTATATGTAACTTAAGTCGTAGTTACTTAGCAGGGTTGGATAGGCTCGGGTTCACACTTTTATGCAATACACATGTTACTGTTACTATATAGAAATTCTGAAGGTGCACCACTAGCACGAAACATGTCAATTTTAAAATAATTACCTGCAACAGAGACTGCCTTTTTATCTAAAAATACGTTCTAGTTGTTATTGGTCTGTAAACGAGTGTTTATGAACAATTGCAATTGTTTGGTTCAAAAATGGCTCTGAGCACTATGGGACTTAACATCAGTGGTCATCAGTCCCCTAGAACTTAGAACTACTTAAACCTAAGGACGTCACACACATACATGGCCGAGGTAGGATTCGAAGCTGCGACCGTAGCAGTCGCGCGGTTCCGGACTGAGCGCCTAGAACCGCGAGACCACCGCGGGCGGTAATTGTTTGGTACAAGCGTAGCTGAAATGTAAAAGTTTCGGGTAAGTTTACGTCTAACTAGACTCACATCTCATCGGTGGTCTGCCTCAACGAGAAATACAACACTGCTTCATTACGCGTTACACGGCCGCGTGGATTGGCCGTGCGGTCTTAGGCTCCATCTCACGGATTGCGCGGCCTCTCCCGCCGGTGGTTCGAGTGCTCCCTCGGCCATGAGCGTTTGTGAGTTGTTCTTAGTATAAGTTAGTGTAAGTAGTGTGCAAGTCTAGGGACCGATGATCGCAGCAGTTTGATCACTTAGGAATTCAGACAAACACGTTACATGCTACATGTAACATGGGTCACCTTCAATCGCGTTTCCCTTGAATAGCTCAAAATCCACGGTCTCCAGCCAAAACATATCCCAGCACAAAATTTAACTAATTAAATCTCCTACATAAAGGTTCCGTTCATTTTTTCTGTTGGACTAATAGTTTAGACTTAGTGGGTGAGAGAATATGAAAATCTCGTGCTTGGTTTTTGAAATTGTTTTGGGTTGCGTATAACCCATTGGTAGGGGCAGCTGAATCACCATGTATGGTTGCAGACAGATCAATACAGTATAATCATTATAAGTTATCAGTCATTGATGGAGAGAGCTGCGGCAACAGTGAATCTGTAACTTACATGGTCTTGAAAAGTCTGTGATCCTGTGTAGCTAACAAAGCCGTCTTGGAACTTGACAACAAAAGACTAAGCCTCACATGTTCTTGTAAAAGTGTTTTGGTACTTCCTTATCGTCGGGGTTACCCAAAGAAAAGGTAATCTGCGACCTCTTCTGCTCCACAATAACAGAAAGTTGTCTGTTCGACATGCATCGTGTGAATATGTTTAGGGAAATTTCCGTGTGTAAATTTAAGTTTGTAAATTAGAGTGCGAAGTATCTGGAGATAGAAATTTGTATAAGATTTCCTGGAACAGGGGACCGACGAGTGAATAATTCTGTACTTCTTGCCTACGGTGTTCGTTCTTTACTCCCATTCCCATCGCCAAGTTGCGATGGTGCTTTTCCGCTTATTGCATATCTTTTAATTTGGTTTTTAGTTCGCTTTTTATGAGTCCTTTTTACGTTCTCTCCAAAACTTTACTTTCAACTGCAGATTGCCCTATTTGCTGTTTCCGCCAGTCATTGGGCTTCCTGGTCCACCTCCTCCTTTGGACATCACATAGATGCCACAACAAAGCATAACTCGTGTGCAGTGATTCGCCATCAAAACGCAGTTGAAAAAAAAATTCAGATCCTAATAATCGCTCCATGTCTTCTTTCATGCTCCTGTGTAGCACATATCGGTAATCCATACTCCGTATAGGATCCCAGGCAGTGTGCACTGTCGCTTCAACTACTTTCGCTAAGTGGTCGACATCCTCGTTGCTAGCAGTTCCACAGTGTGATTTCACCCAAGCGAAGTTAACGGTATTGCCTTATTTAAGCATCGAATACAGCTTCGATAATCCTGTATACAACTGGGATTTCAGCTAAACAGGTAATAAAATTTTTAGGATTTTCGATTACACTGAAGCGTTAGATGTCATTATACATCACAATCTAAATACATCGGTGCTCTCATGTACGTACCATATTCCCCAACTGTGGGTCGTGAGTGGAGTTAGAGACCAGTTTGACGGACGGTGTGCTGGAAAGTTAACCTTTAAATACATTTGGACTGTCTAGGAACAATATCCTGTTGAAGTCACTGGCAGATTGTGGACCAAGAAGCTTGCTTAAGGAGCCATATTTACTGGAAAGTTTTTGCAATTCTCGTAATCAACAGTATATTTTCAGCTGGTAGGATAGATCCAGCACACATCGAGCGACAAAAGCTACGGGACACCTTCTTATATCGTGTCGAAATTCGTATTTCCGGCTGTAGTGCAGCAACTTTGCTGGTATGGACACAACAAGTCGCTGGAAATCCCCTGCGGAAATACTGAGCCGTGCTGCCTCTACAACCGGCCGCAATTGGAAAAGTGTCGTGGCTGCAGGATTTTGTGCACGATCTGACCTCTGGATTATGCCCCATAAATGTTTGACGGGATTCCTGTCGGGCGATCTAGGTAGCCAAATCATTCGCTCGAATTGTCCAGAATGTTCTTCAAACCAATCGTGAACAGTTGTGGCCCGGTGACATCGTTATTTGAGGACATTAAGTCCACGAATGGCTGCAAATTATGTCCAAGTAGCCGAACATAACCAGTGATTGGTTCAATTGGACCAGAGGAGCCAGTCCGTTCCATGGAAACACAGCCCACTCCACAATGGGCCCACCATCAGCATGCACAGTGCCTTATTGACAACCTGGGTCCATGGCTTCGTGAGGTCTGCGCACACTCGAACCTTACCATCAGCTCTTACCGACTGAAATCAGGACTCATCTGACCAAACTACGGATTTCCATTCGTCTAGGGTCCAACAGATATGGTCGTGATCCCAGGAGAGGCACTACAGCAAATTTGTAGTTTTTATAACGGCACTCGTGTCGGTCGTCTGCTGCCATAGCTCACCAACGCCAAATTTCGCCGCCCTGTCGGTACGGATAACTTCGTCGTACGTCCTGCATTGATTTCTGTGGTTATTTTGACGCGGGTTTGCTTGTCTGTTAGCACTGACAAGTCTGCGCGAACACCGCAGCTCTCGGTCATTAAGTGAAGACTGCGTTTTACGGCCTGAAATTTCGTATTATCGAGACTCTCTTGATAATGTGGATGTCGTAATAATGAATTCTCTGAAGATTTTTAAACTTAGGTGTCCCGTGCGTCTAGCTCCAACTATCAAAGCCTTTTAATTCCCGTCGTGCGGCCACAATCACGTCGTAAACCTTTTCACATTCTAACAATACCAGGAATTCTACTTATTTTACATTAATATGTTTTAGTGGGCATGTTAAACTACATCTAGTACAAAAAGTGAAATAAACACTGTAAGAGAGGGCCTGATGGCCCTAATCTTGCCAGGTTAAATAAATCAATAAACAAATAATATAAATAAAAAATACCACCACTTGCAAAGTAGGCTATAAATCAGATCAATAATGTTGCTCATGCAGCATATGTTCGCTTTATCGGGCAACAACAAAGTTATTGACTGTGGATGGTATCGTCAGAATGGAAATAATGAAGTCACTGTAAAAAAGTCATTAATTTTGGCACTTATCTTGAATGGATTCGCACGTAGATTTCGTCAAAGTTGTTATGGCTCATCTTGTTGATTCTAGGGTGATTCCGCTTTGACTGCTAGAAGGTCCAGACCTGTATTTTAGCAATATTTGAAGACCTAACAAATGCATTTTTCAGGAAATTCTTAATGATCAAACAATCCCAGATTAGAACAATGGTACGGTAGAAATAATTTTTGACTTGGTGTTCACGATCTACATTTTTATTAAACTTCTTGTAAATTCACATATACTTCTTCTTAATTGTCACATCATCAAGAAAACAGTTTTGTATCAATCTTCATATATTTAATTTCCATTTTAACCAAACACAGGACTTGACTGTTCTTCTACAAAGCGAAATAACAACTTCTTCGAAGTGAAACAAAGGCTGCCCTGTGAGCATTCGCACCGAAACGGTTACAAGTAAGTCAAAGATTATGACAGTCTCACAGAAACGAATACACACAAGAACCATATCACTGTAACATATCGATACATCGGAATATCTATACATTAATAAAACCAAATGTGAAAATTGTCACAAAATTATGTCTGTTACTTCGCAGAAAAGCAGTATGGTATTACTGGAATTGAGAACTGGGGTTGGAGTGCCGTAATGGTCACGTAATTTTTTTTTTTTTGGTCATCAGTCTACTGACTGGTTTGATGCGGCCCGCCACGAATTCCTTTCCTGTGCTAACCTCTTCATCTCAGAGTATCACTTGCAACCTACGTCCTCAATTATTTGGTTGACGTATTCCAATCTCTGTCTTCCTCTACAGTTTTTGCCCTCTACAGCTCCCTCTAGTACCATGGAAGTCATTCCCTCATGTCTTAGCAGATGTCCTATCATCCTGTCCCTTCTCCTTATCAGTGTTTTCCACATATTCCTTTACTCTCCGATTCTGCGTAGAACCTTCTCATTCCTTACCTTATCAGTCCACCTAATTTTCAACATTCGTCTATAGCACCACATCTCAGATGCTTCGATTCTCTTCTGTTCCGGTTTTCCCACAGTCCATGTTTCACTACCATACAATGCTGTACTCCAGACGTACATCCTCAGAAATTTCTTCCTCAAATTAAGGCCGGTATTTAATATTAGTAGACTTCTCTTGGCCAGAAATGCCTTTTTTGCCATAGCGAGTCTGCTTTTGATGTCCTCCTTGCTCCGTCTGTCATTGGTTATTTTACTGCCTAGGTAGCAGAATTCCTTAACTTCATTGACTTCGTGACCATCAATCCTGATGTTAAGTTTCTCATTTCTACTACTTCTCATTACCTTCGTCTTTCTTCGATTTACTCTCAAACCATACTGTGTACTCATTAGACTGTTCATTCCGTTCAGCAGATCATTTAATTCTTCTTCACTTTCACTCAGGACAGCAATGTCATCAGCGAATCGTATCATTGATATCCTTTCACCTTGTATTTTAATTCCACTCCTGAACCTTTCTTTTATTTCCATCATTGCTTCCTCGATGTACAGATTGAAGAGTAGGAGCGAAAGGCTACAGCCTTGTCTTACACCCTTCTTAATACGAGCACTTCGTTCTTGATCGTCCACTCTTATTATTCCCTCTTGGTTGTTGTACATATTGTATATGACCCGTCTCTCCCTATAGCTTACCCCTACTTTTTTCAGAATCTCGCACAGCTTGCACCATTTTATGTTGTCGAACGCTTTTTCCAGGTCGACAAATCCTATTAACGTGTCTTGATTTTTCTTTAGCCTTGCTTCCATTATTAGCCGTAACGTCATAATTGCCTCTCTCGTCCCTTTACTTTTCCTAAAGCCAAACTGATCGTCACCTAGCGCATTCTCAATTTTCTTTTCCATTCTTCTGTATATTATTCTTGTAAGCAGCTTCGATCCATGAGCTGTTAAGATGATTGTGCGATAATTCTCGCACTTGTCAGCTCTTGCCGTCTTCGGAATTGTGTGGATAATGCTTTTCCGAAAGTCAGATGGTGTATCGCCAGACTCATATATTCTACACACCAACGTGAATAGTCGTTTTGTTGCCACTTCCCCCAATGATTTTAGAAATTCTGATGGAATGTTATCTATCCCTTCTGCCTTATTTGACCGTAAGTCCTCCAAAACTCTTTTAAATTCCGATTCTAATACTGGATCCCCTATCACTTCTAAATCGACTCCTGTTTCTTCTTCTGTCACATCAGACAAATCTTCACCCTCATAGAGGCATTCAGTGTATTCTTTCCACCTATCTGCTCTCTCCTCTGCAGTTAACAGTGGAATTCCCGTTGCACTCTTAATGTTACCACCGTTGCTTTTAATGTGACCAAAGGTTGTTTTGACTTTCCTGTATGCGGAGTCTGTCCTTCCGACAATCATATCTTTTTCGATTTCTCCTGCAGCCATTTCGTCTTAGCTTCCCTGCACTTCCTATTTATTTCATTCCTCAGCGACTTGTATTTCTGTATTCCTGATTTTCCCGGAACATGTTTGTACTTCCTCCTTTCATCAATCAAGTGAAGTATTTCTTCTGTTACCCATGGTTTCTTCGCAGCTACCTTCTTTGTACCTATGTTTTCCTTCCCAACTTCTGTGATGGCCCTTTTTAGAGATGTCCATTCCTCTTCAACTGTACTGCCTACACGTAAATAAAGAACCATTACAACATGAATCACCCGAGCACAAAATGACAGCCTTTTTATACCTTGTGTACGTGATACTGCCGCTCTCTGTATATGTGCATATCGCTATCCGGATGACTTTTGTCGGGTCAGTGTTATATCAGCTCGTAAGTGGCGATCGTTGGCGAGAGGCGTGCGCCACGGTCAGGAATGGATGCCTCAGCGGGTCTTGATCAGGAATCCGGAAGCGGCGAGCGCAGTTGGGAGGCGTCGGCGCGGCGCTTTTCGCGCAGGTGCGGCGGCGGCGGCGGCGGCGGCGGCGGCAGCGGTCACGCCTCACTGGCTGCGGTTGCGGGAACGCCGGGCCGGGCGCGCTTCTTGCTCGCACCGTTAGCCGCTCCGCGGGCGCCCGCGGCCTCCACTCCGCTCGCCATTCATCTTGCGATACCCGGCAGATTATTCGCCCACACTGTTAACTCTGAAAACATTGTACGGTGTCCTCACGAGACCTCACGTCGCCGCATCACAGCCAAAGGTAGCTGACGACGAAGCGATAACGCTATTCCGTGAGCCATCCTCACTCCTATACGAGGGAGTACAGGAAGCGTCATCTGGACCGCAGCCTAGCGCTCCTATGACCATGTGTCTAGGCGACTGCGAAACTGGTAATATCCTCTCCGGAAAGATTCTCTCCGATGGTCCCAGTACATCGTTCGGAAAAAGAAACTCACACAAATTCACTCGAACACACAAGTTCGGACACGACGCCCGGCCCGTCACGCCATCCCCGCCCCTTCCCAACATTATTATAGATGAATCGGGTATTATTGTTGTTTTTCTTGTTGTTGTTGTGGTTTCAAGTCCGAACACTGGTTTAATGCAGGTCTCCATATCATTCTGTCCTGTGCAAGCCTCTTCATCTCCGAATAACTACTGCAAACCTACATGCTTCTCAATTTACCTACCGCTCAATCCACCTACAGCTCTTCATCTTCCTGTACGATTTTTTGCCCCCTCGCCGCCGCCGCACACTTTCCTCCAATACTAAACATGTGATCCCTTGATGTCCTAGAATGTGTTCTACCAACCTATTTCTTCTTTTAGTCAGGCTGCGCCACAAATTGGCTCCCCGAATCTACTCATTACCTCCTCATTAGTTATGTGATGTAGCCACTTAATCTTCTTCTGTAGCACCACATTTCAAAAGCTTCTGTTTCATTATTGTTTATACCGTTTATCGACCATATTTCACTTAAATTCCTGGCTACATTGCATACAAATAGTTTCAGAATAGAGTTCCTAACGCTTAACCCTATATTCGATAATAACAAATTTCTTATCTTCAGAAACGCTTTTCTTGCCATAACCAGTCTGCATTTTTAATCCTCTTTACTTCGGGTGTCACAAGTTATTTTTCTACCCAAATAATAAATCTCATCCACTACATTTCCTAATCTAATTATACCAACATCACATGGTTTTATTCGACTACACTCCAGAATCCTTAAAAAAATGGTTCAAATGGCTCTGAGCACTATGGGAACTACTGAAACCTAACTAACCTAGGGACATCACACACATCCGTGCCCGAGGCAGGATTCGAACCTGCGACCGTAGCCGTCGAGCGGTTCCAGACTGTAGCCCCTAGAACCGCTCGGCCACCCCGGCCGGCCCAGAATCCTTGTTTTTGTTTTGTTGAATTCATCTTATATCTTCCTTCCAAGACAGTGCCCCTACCGTTCAGCTACTCTCCAAAGTCCTTTACTGTTTCTGACAGAATTAAAGTGTCATATATACGAGAATATATACTCTGGAATTAAAGGAATACCATTTACTTTTTTACTTTTGTAGCTGTCTCCCTAGACAGAAATTCTTAGCTCTCAAACACACTTCAACACAACCATCAGCCTCGTAATACAGGGTATTACAAAAAGAATATACGTAATTCGAATGCATATCTTTATTAAACTTTAAGACAGACAAATATGAAACTTTACACACATATTTACGAACCTCTCAAGTTCAGATTACAGATGTTGAATACGTCCACCATCAACGACACGAACAATACCACATCGATGCTCAGATTCCTCCCATACGTGGGCAAGCATGTCGCTCGTCACTGCTGTTATGGCAGTACGGGACCTCATTCTGCAACTCTTCCAGGTTCTGTGGGAGTGGTGGTACATAAATGTTGTCTTTAACGAAACCGCACAGGAAGAAGCCAGAGGTTGTCAAATCCGGTGATCGTGGAGCCCAGCTGAGACATGCTAAGTCGCCAGCTCCTTGACGACTAAGCCAACGGTTCGGTACAGTTTCATTCAGATATTTCCGCACTTGGCGACTCCAGTGAGGGGATGTCCCGTCTTGTTGTTTTCTTGTAGCCTCGGAAATAAGAGGTTTTGTAACATAGCGAGATATTGCTGACCGTTAACCTTGTTTCCATCAAAGAAGAATGGGCCGTAAACAGATGATCGGGATATCGCACAAAACACATTGACATTGGGTGAATCTTGTACATGTTCAGTGGCTGCTTGTTCTGTAGGCCCCAAACATGGAAAGTCGCTTCATCACTGAACACGATGCGCTGGGCGAAATTGTTATCATTGTCAATAGCATCAAGAACCTCGTTACAAAATGCCACACGTTTGCGTTTGTCATGAGGACGCAGAGCTTGTAACAGCTGTAACTTGTACGGCTTCGTAACTAATCGACGTCTCAAAACACACCATATTGCTGTTGTAGGCAGTTGTAACTCCCGACAGGCACGATGAGTTTATTTTAGAGGACTACGTTGGAAAGCAGAATGAGTTCGTGCAACATTTTCTTCAGGAACACGAGGGCGGCCAGGACTCTTTCCTCTACATACACATCCTGTGTCTAGAAACTGCCGATACCATCTGCCAATGTTCCATCCATTCGGAGTATCAGTTTGGTACCTGAACGTGAAACGTGTCTGCACTGTAATCACGGAATTGCACTTCACAAACTCGAGAATGCAAAATTATTTCTGCTGCGGAGTAGCCATTTTAAACATCCTACGGTTACCAAGCAAAACAGAAGACAACTGACATCTAGCGACTATTAATATAAACTAGACTATGTATTCGTTTCTCCAATAGCCGAGCCGAGGTGCAGCGATCGATAGTTTGGACAAAATAATGCTTTGTAATACGTATATTCTTTTTGAAACACCCAGTATTAAGGAATAGTCGGGCAAAATGGAATGGTGCTCCCAAGCAGGAGACGCATGATCTACTTCAAAATCCTTCTGTGACGCACTGTAGCGAATCCTGTTCGTCAACAGTCATTGTGTGAGTTAAGGCGGAGAAGTATTGGTTTCGTAGATCGACAAAATTTTTGGAGGTAAGTTTCAGAAATACACAAGAGTTACTGAAATGTAAACTAACGATTAAAACTATGCAATTTATGAAGTAAAAGAGTACCGTCCATATTAGCTTCCAAGTGAAACTTCTTTTAAAACTTTTTGTAGATGGTAAGCTGGTCCATGACTGTTTAATCGGCCCTTAATATTCTTGGTACTGGCATTGGGACGGAGTTACGTCCGAGTTGGTCCCACAAACATTCTTTCGGGGAAAAACCTGTGCACATTGCTGATAACGGGAGTAGTTCAGCATCAGGCACACAGTTAATAGGGACACATGCCATGTGCAAACGACCAATAACTTGTTGAAAAATGGCAACAACGCACTGTCACATGAGAGCTAACACATGTGGACACAGGGTGTTCTGACACAGTTTTTGTGCCTTCAGAGTTCCCTCAATCACTACCAAACGTGACCTGAAGTCTTACCTGATGGTTCCTGACACCAAGCCACCAGCAATAACACTGCTGTGCCTCTCCAAAACTTTAGAAGAATGGGGTCTTTCCCCAGATCTCCGCCATATTCGCCAACCGTGGTTATCCAGAACAATCCAAGTCCGCGATTCATTGCTAAAAACAACGCGACGCCATTCATCAACAGCCCGTATCGATTATGTTTCGCTGAATTGTTCGCTCGCTGACACTTGTTGATGGCCCAGCACTCAAATCTGCAGAAATCTGCGGGAGGGTTCCACTTCTGTCACGTTGAACGATTCTCTTCAGTCGTCGTTAGTCCCATTCTTGCAGGATCTTTTACCGGATTACTGATATTCACGGTACACTCATAAAATGATCGTACGGAAAATCCCCGCTTCATAGCTCGGTGATGCTGTGTCCCACCGTTCGTGCGCCGACTATAACATCACGTTCAAACTCACTTAAATCTTGATAACCTGCCATTATAGCAGCAGTATCCGATCTAAGAACTGCGCCAGACTCTTGTTGCCTAATATTGGCGTATCCGACCGCAGCGCCGTGTTCTGCCTGTTTACATATCTCTGTATTTGAATATGCATGTCTGCACCAGTTTCTTTGGCGCTTCAGTGTATTTACTTACCTAAACACAAATTTTCGTACTTTTGGCGTTAAATATCAGTATTTGGTTGGTTTTAACGCAGCTCAACTCCTCACATGCCAGCGATTAAAAAAATGTCTCTCACAAAATTTCGTCCGACGAGTACATCCGGCAGAAAAGGAACGTTAAAGAGTGGCAATCTGGCAACACTGTAACCACATGTAACCTCTGCCTAAGCAATGTTCTTCTGCGTTAGAGTTGGTGCAGTGGATAGAGTTTTGGGTTAGCATGCAACACTTCGATGGTTCGATCCTGAGTTGGGGCCTATGTATTTTGTTTGGTAAATGTAGTGCTGGCGTCTTAATCGTCAACAGCGATTGAAGCGGTTTCTCTAGAAAACACTTGCACTTATATATTACATTCGTAGAAATGGAAGATTGGTCAGCTTTGAAAGAAGCCCTTTTCATGTCATGGAATTTCACAATTACCTCATCCACTAGATGTGAAACCTGCTTTCTTTGTATCCCTCCTCCAATGGTCCCAGAGATTACTAGCAACTATTATTCTTTCCTCGTTCAGGTCCATACATTCCGTTATGGCCTTACGTTACCAATAGGACTACCAATGTGCTTAGCGAATAATGTCCAGACTCGGTTACTGTTTGGATGTGTTATCACCATGGTCCCATGCCTTTCAACACTGAGTCTGGTAACTGCATGCTGTTTAGTACGTATTTCATTGCATTATTATTATTATTATTATTATTCTATCGATGGGACTGTAGAAACATCACGTCTATTACTGTTAGGGACGCACTGTAATTAGAAACAAAACATTTCACAATTAGCGATGTCGGTATGAATCATGCAGGACAATATCTGTCTGAGGGGTAATGCGCATTACATGGAACAGGAGCTTCTTTAGCATCTCGAAATCGATATTGTTTGTGTAGTTATTTCGTCCTATGAAGGTCATTTGCTTCAACTGTCTATTTATTATTCGTTACGATCAGAGTTACAAACTGTTGAAACTTTAGGATACATGTGACGTAAGAAACGGCGTATATTACAGTATGAAATGACAGAATGAAATTAGCAAATAAAAAAATGCACCCCAACCCAAGATCGAACCCACGACGTCTTGCACACTTACCCAAAGCTCTATCCTCTGCACCAACTGTGCAGCACAACTAACATCTGCTGACAAAGCAAGTTACCATACATGTGGTTACAGTGTTGCCAGATTGCCACTCTTTAACGTCCTTTTTCTGCCGCATGCACTCGCCGGACGAAATTTGGCGACAGCCATTTTTTATCGCTGGCATGTGAGGAGTCGCGTTGCGGAGTCCGAGTGCGCGGATTTCTCTTCAGCCTGTATAAATGAACAAGCACTTTTTAACAAATTTACGTAGGTCGGTTTCTCGTCTGTTTCTTTCAGCACAAGTTTTGCAATTGATTTTAAACGTACTTCCAGTTAGATTAGACACTTGAAAGTTTCAACATAGCTCAGAACTGATTGACACTGCAATATTAACTAGCTTTCGAGTTTGGTGTATGGCGGAGGGTACCACATTTTCCAGCCTATCTGTCTATTCGGTACATATTTTACAACTGATTTGAAACTAACTCCTCGATAAGCTAAAGTCTTGAAACTTTCACCGTGGTTCAAAACTGAATGACAATACGTATTAATGCTTCTCCTGCTCTTATGAATGGGAAAGAGTACTTGGTGTATCACTGCTGTTTCATTGTTTCCCTGTTCCAGTTCCGAACGTTTCGCAGTGAAGAACGATTGCTGTTAAGCTTCCTTATGAGATCAATTCTCTCTATGTTTTAGATTCCTGGTCTTTTGTGAGATGTACGTTGGTGGAAGCAACATAGTGATTGAAGTTAAACTGAAATAAAGCTGAAAATCACCACATGTCTCTGTTGTAATCTCATCAAAAGATTTGAAATCAGTGGAAAATTTACACGCACGCAAGACTAAAAAGCAGGAAATAACTATTTCAATAAAACGTTTTTAATATAACACATTTCAGAATGTACTTAAATGTGTTTAATAATCTCACCTAGCCCCATACAGATTTCTAACGCCATACCGATAGTTCTAAAAATTTGTACTTGTAAATCTTTAGTAGCTATGGCAATACTTGTAAAACTAAGAAGGGAAAACTATGGGTGAATGTAGCAGATAATAGGTGTGTAGAGAGTAGCTGTCGTTGAGAGAAATCACACAAAATTTCATATCAGTTGAACTGCAATAAAACTGTTAGCAACTTAGGTGAACCATTCATGCATCAGTTACTTATTGCACGCATCCTACTTTTTTCCTTTAAAGTTTTACAAGTATTGTCATAGCTGTTAAAAATTCACAAGCACATTTTTGCAGGACTGTCTGTATGACGTTAGTAATATGTATTGGGATAGGAGAAATTATTTAATACTTTTTAGCCTGGTTTAAAAACGTTTTGTACTAAAAAGGTGTCAGTTAATTATTTTCAATTTTTATTTATGGAAGTTCTGTCTCTCTCTTCCTGCCGGTTAGCACCCATCATCGACAATTCATTTTTCAATAAATGCCGAGGGGACGTGAACATAAGCCACATACGAATTTTTTTTTATTGGTGACTTCATCAGTTGCATTTTAAGCATACATTGCCACTTGTGGGAAGTATTTTTCGCGAAAAATGTTTTCCGTTATTTGTTAATTTCCTTGAATTTCTTTAATTTATATAGTATCATAATAAGAATCATCCTTGCAGATATTTTACATCACATTGAATTTATCTTGAGGATTATGTCTTATTCAGTCATACGATTTGTACCATTCATAAATATAACGTTGATTCACTATATATATATATATATATATATATATATATATATATATATATATATATGTGTGTGTGTGTGTGTAATAGTTATGGCTTCTTGGTTTTCATCAAGCTCATTGATATATTAGAATCAGTTCTTATGTTTCCATTTCAGCGGTGTAAAAAAAAAATACATTTATATATTTCAAACATTGCAGCTTCTTACAACAATCGAAACACAATAATCTTGACGATGCAACCCAAGGTTACCTCCAAAGGTAGTCTTGTGTGTGCTGAAATGTGTTTGTGTAGTCTGATAGTGTTAATATGTAGATATGTTTTTCATGTTGTAAGCATCTATGTATTATGTATATGAGACTGAAATTTTTAACCAGCCCAGCATTCGCCTTGACGAGTGTTGAGAAACAGTGTAAGAAACCACATTGAAGTTGACTGGCAAAGGGGACTCGAAGTGACGGGGAATCAAACCGTGATGGCTCTCTCCTTCCAAAATACGGCACACAGCGAGCAGCGACAGTTTTAAAATAATAGCTTAAAATTCCTCACTTCAGTTATAACATCTTGTACCCATGTTCTAATAAGTTGTAAGCGTACTTGTTCAATGTTACTATGGGTACAAATATATTTCATTTGACAGGTTTACGGGAAGGTTATAATTTAGCAACATTGGGCTTCTATGTACTTCTGATTGCTTTCATAAAACACAAAAACCATAAGCGTGTCATGATTTTCAATGAAAGGGTAAATTTTATCTAAATATATTTCAGCTACAAGAGAAATCTTAACAATTTTAACGAATTCATAGCTGTCAGATGGTGATACTGCAAATAGTTTATTTATTAGCGTAATTTTGAAGAGCGTTTAAAAACATCATCTAGTCCACGTTCTTCGATTTAAGATGGTTTCTCCTTTCTGTAAAAGCGTATGGGGCCTCCGAAAAAACTCGTACCGAGTGGTCGAAGTGGCCGGAACACACAAATACTTTATGGCAGCGTCAGACAAAAATGGCAGGGACTCGTGGTGCTCTTCCAAAAAAATTAGTGGCTTAGGTTTCTCCTCTAAGCCTAGAAGTTTTTTGGGCAAAAAAATGGTTCAAATGGCTCTGAGCACTATGGGACTCAACTGCTGTGGTCATAAGTCCCCTAGAACTTAGAACTACTTAAATCTAACTAACCTAAGGACATCACACACATCCATGCTCGAGGCAGGATTCGAACCTGCGACCGTAGCGGTCGTGCGGTTCCAGACTGTAGCGCCTTTAACCGCTCGGCCACTCTGGCCGGCTTTTTTGGGCAAGTAGAGCCGTCTGCTGATGCTGTTTTTCTTCGTAAAAAACGCCCCGATCTTCTTCTTCACTTGTATTTCACCATCTTCTACTTGAGCCACCAAACTATCAGCTCCAACTCTGCCATTGTTTGTAGTTGGGCTAATCTCCGTTGTGAGCTCACTCAAAACGTTTTCAGGGCTTTCAGCTACTCTGAAAGAACTGAGGGTCCAAAACTGTAGCTTTGGCACAGATGGCGGTATACTGTCTTCTCCATAAGGCGTCATCCTTTCCGAATAGGCCTCCAATAGATGTTTTCTTAAAGCGGTGCCTACATTATTCGTTTGGTTGTCTCTGCCACTGGTCTTTGGCATTATTGAATTACAGTAATTGGGCTACAATGGAGGCTGTTGTGAACTGTTCCCCAGACAGCTCTTCTGTAAACTCGCCCAGAGGTTTCAGCAGAGGAAGGCAGCCTTCCAAAATGTCCCACTCACCTCCCGTCAAAATTTCACAGTTAACATATGAAAACGTAATTATGAGAGCCTCCTTCACCAACACTAGGCGCTGCATCATTAGAAACGTAGAGATCCATCTGATGGGTATCACCTGTTCCTGCTTTACCGGTTACTCGTTCAGCCGAACTTGGCAGTCTACCAATTTCACTGTTCCTAATGTAGTGCTTTCGAAAAAACCGACGTTTCTGCGACATTTCTGTCTCAAGGACCTTAGCGCTGCTAATTCAGGAGCAGCTCATCGCAAATGAACAACATTCATTTTTTTTTGTTACATCCATCATAGCACTGGCGTTGTCAGTGACAAGAGAAAAGAAACTTTTCACTCATTCCCCATTCAGAAACAATTTTTTCAATGTTGTAAATAGTCTTCACGGGTTTGCCGCCGCCGGATGACGTACAAAATCCACAATATTTCCTCGGAGCAACTGTCCGACGTCTGCAGGCGGATGAACCTCGCTAGTGGACAGGTGCAACTCACGGCATGCTCACGTCGACGCCCCAGCAATACAATACGAGCTCGAAGGCGGAAATTCACGCTTGCGCAGTGATCTGCAGATAGATGGCTCCGTACTCAAACGCTCTGAGCCAAAAATCGCGTGCTTTGTTTACTAACAGTGCGGCCAGACGTTACTTACTAAAAGACACACTAGACCCACGTGATGACGGGTCTGTCATCGAAGTATCTTGATTATCTCGTCGTGATTTAATAACAACCAATGCTGTGCTCAGCTGTCGATGAGACTGTCTGCTGTATGGATATGTATTGCTCACTTAATGATGCAATCCCAGAAAGATGTTGCGATGTCCTGTATTCAGACAATGTCCCGCAATTGCCGACTTCTTAACACACTTAATGTCATATCTTATTAGGTCTCTTCCGATTCTTGACGACATGACACCAAAATACGGCAAGGAGGCCAAACTGGTGGGCGTCTTCGTATCTTTATTCTGCACCCCTTTGGTGGCCAACTTTTTTATGGGGGACTTTGAAGAAAAAGCACTACCCCCCAACTACTCTCAAACGCTCTTGTTTTCTGCGGTATTTTGATGACACATTTGTGTTGCGGCCACATGGACTTAATACTCTACCTACGTTTCTTCAGCATTAAAATTAGCTCCATCCGAATATAAACTTCATAGTGGTACTCTAGTTTTTCTTGGTGTTTTGTTACGAAGGAAAGCAGATGGAGCCTAGGTTCACAGCGTCTACCGCAAGCCAACGCATACGGATCTTTGGGGTTGGGTTGGGTTGTTTGGGGGAAGAGACCAAACTGGTTCAAATGGCTCAAATGGCTCTGAGCACTATGGGACTCAACTGCTGTGGTCATAAGTCCCCTAGAACTTAGAACTACTTAAACCTAACTAACCTAAGGACATCACACACATCTATGCCCGAGGCAGGATTCGAACCTGCGACCGTAGCGGTCGTGCGGTTCCAGACTGTAGCGCCTTTAACCGCTCGGCCACTCCGAGACCAAACTGCGAGGACATCGATCTCATTGGAGTAGGGAAAGACGGGGAAGAAAGTCGGCCGTGCCCTTTCAAAGGAACCATCCCGGCATTTGCCTGGAGTGATTTACGGAAATCACGGAAAACCCAAGTCAGGATGGCCGGACGCGGGGTTGAACCGTCGTCCTCCCTAATGCGAGTCCAGCGTGCTAACCACTGCGCCACCTCGCTCGGTACAGTTCTTTATTTGCAGGCCAAAGCTGCCATAACCCTGCACAATGCGCTAATGCCTTACGAACGTTAGTTGAATAGAGCGCGTGTGGTATACGATAATTAAGCCTGTCGAGTGAGATACAGCATTTGAAGACAGTGTTTGACAAAACGGTTATTCTGAGAGACAGATACGCAATGCATTTAAACCCAAGCGAGTTCAATTCATGGAGCAAAATGAAGATAGGAAGGCACCCACTACTTTCGCCTTCTTGCCATGTTTTGGTGCCATGTCGTCTAGACTCGGAAGAGCTCTTGGAAGATATGACATTAAATGTGTTAAGATGTCGGCAATTGTAGAACACTGTCTGAATACGGAACATCACATGATTTATGAATAGTCGGAAGTTTTATCGCCGTCATCATCTTTCTGGTTCAAATGGTTCAAATGGCTCTGAGCACTATGCGACTTAACTTCTGAGGTCATCAGTCGCCTAGAACTTAGAACTAATTAAACCTAACTAACCTAAGGACATCACACACATCCATGCCCGAGGCAGCATTCGAACCTGTGACCGTAGCGGTCGCTCGGCTCCAGACTGTAGCGCCCAGTACCGCACGGCCACTCCGGCCGGCTCATCTTTCCGGGATTGCGTCATTAAGGAAGCAACACATATCCATACAGGCGATAATCTCATCAACAGATATGCGGGATTTCAGCTGAGCACAGCCTAGAAACCCGCACTGGCTGCTATTAAAACACGACGAAAAAATCAAGAGGATTCGGTAACAGACCCGTCATAACGTGGGCCCAGTATGGTTTTTGGTGAGTTACGTCTGCTCGCACTTTTAGTAAACATAGCGTGCAAAGCACGTGAAGGAGGGCCGCTCTGCTTTTTTTGGCCAAGGGCGTTTGAATACGGCGCCATCCATCTGCAAATCATTGCGCAGGCGTGATTTCTCGCCTGCGCGTTCTTCGCGCGCGTGTTCTATTGCTGGGGCGTCGACGTGCGGAACCGTTACTCGTACCTAGGCACCAGCAAGGTTCAACCACCCGCAGTTGTCGGACAGTTGTGGAATTTGCACAACGTCATCCGGCGGCAAACCTGTGAAGACTATTTACAACATAACCGCCGGGAAATACTGTTTCAATGCTCTTGGTAATGTTTTCAGAAGTGTGCCACTAAACGACGCACACAGTGGCCAGCGCAGCAGACTGCAGCTTTTACTGCTCAGTTAAGGTCGTTGTCACTGTTAAAAGCCGTCGTGTATTTGTGTTGATCCACATGTCGGCAGTCAGAGCGACATATTTGGTTTCAGCCGATGTATTGCCAATAACTTCCTTAATTTGCGAGAGAACGATCATTTAACAGTTTGTTTGTCTGGGTCTTCCTGGAATGCAAAGAATACCGCGGTTCTAGTGTCTTAATTGCAAAAATTTGGTATTATCAACCAATGAAAATGTAAGGTAACACTCAGCTATAGTATTACCGAAGAGATCGTCAGTCTCTTTAATTTTACCACCAGATAGTTCTTTTACCTCCATGGTACCAAGAGTAGTTGCCTTTTTCTTGGTGCTTGTGAGACTTCAGTATTTTAACGGTTAGAGGGTTGGTTTAGATCTGTTGTTTCAGTCATTTTATCTCCTGCGAAATCAGATCGCATACTTGACGTACCTGCTACATCCGGGAACGTAGCAGAGAGAACAGAGTACGAGGTTGTGCACATCGTGGAGCCAGAGATAGAACAGGCAGACATGGTGCAAGCAGCTGATGAGGCGAGTTAACTGTCTGTTGTATCTTCCGACGAATTATCAAGAGGCGCATTGCTTAAGAACTGATGGTGCTTCCTTTTCAAGTAGTCCATTAGATTGCTGGGTGAAACGAGAAACCGTATTTCCTATTTATAAATCATACAGACCGCAACATCTCTTTCAATTTTTGTATTAAATTCCCAAGCAATTGACGGTTTCGGCATTTTGATCGAAGTGCAAATACAATGCTCACACACCGCAACGTGAACACACTACTAATAAACACAGACTGAGCTACAGCAGATATCAGAACGACAGTATTACTGCCGATAGGCGACAACACAGTGCAGTTAACAATAATGATTTAACAGCACCGAAACGATCTATTGTGTCTGCCAAGAACTGAATGAACCAGTGGTCAGGCGAGTCCAGTTGTCGCTCCAAGCCTGCTAGAGGGTTGTGAACGTCGTTACACTGTTACAGAGTGTGTACAATGCTGCCTTGAGATAGGCTTTACCGTGAAATGGAAGTATCACTGTAAGAATCTGAATAGTATAATAATAGCGTAATACTTACTACGCAAGCTACACCACTGCCCATTAAAATTGCTACACCACGAAGATGACGTGCTACAGACGCGAAATTTAACCGACATGAAGAAGATGCTGTGATATGCAAAAGGTTAGCTTTTCAGAGCATTCACACAAGGTTGGAGACGGTGGCGACATCTACAAAGTGCTGACATGAGGAAAGTTTCCAACCGATTTCTCATGCACAAACACCAGTCGACCAGCGTTGCCTGGTGAAACGTTGTTGTGATGCCTCGTATAAGGAGGAGAAATGCGTACCATCACGTTTCCGACTTTGATAAAGGTCGGATTGCAGCCTATCGCGATTACGGTTTATCGTATCGCGACATTGCTGCTCGCGTTGTTCGAGATCCAATGACTGTTAGCAGAATATGGAATCGGTGGGCTCAGGAGGGTAATACGGAACGCCGTGCTGGATCGCAATGGCCTCGTACCACTAGTAGTCTAGATGACAGGCATCTTATCCGCATGGCTGTAACGGATCGTGCAGCCACGTCTCGATCCCTGAGTCAACAGATGGGGACGTATGCAAGACAACAACCATCTCCACCAACAGTTCGACGACGTTTGCAGCAGCATGGACTATCAGCTCGGAGACCATGGCTGCGGTTACCCTTGACGCTGCATCACAGACAGGAGCGCCTGCGATGGTGTACTCAACGACGAACCTGGGTGCACGAATGGCAAAACGTCATATTTGGGACGAATCCAGGTTCTGTTTACGGCATCATGATGGTCGCATCCGTGTTTGGCGACATCGCGGTGAATGCACATTGTAAGCGTGTATTCGTCATCGCCATACTGGCGTATCACCCGGCGTGGAGGTACGGGGTGTCATTGGTTACAAGTCTCGGTCACCTCTTTGAACAGTGGACGTTACATTTCAGATGTGTTACGACCCGTGGCTGTGCCTTCATTCGATCCCTACGAAACCCTACATTTCAGCAGGATATTCCACGACCGCATGTTGCAGGTCCTGTACGGGCCATTGTGGATACAGAAAAAGTTCGACTGCTGACCTGACCAGCACATTCTCCAGATCTGTCACCAGTTGAAAACGTCTGGTCAATGGTGGCCGAGCAACTGGCTCGTCACAATACGCCAGTCACTACTCTTGATGAACTGTGGTATCGTGTTGAAGCTGCATGGGCAACTGTACCTGTACACGCCATCCAAGCTCTGTTTGACTCCAAGCCCAGGCGTATAAAGGCCGTTATTACGGCCAGAGGTGGTTGTTCTGGGTACAGATTTCTCAGGATCTAAGCACCCAAATTGCGTGAAAATGTAATCACATGTCATTTGTAGTACAATATATTTGTCCAATGAATACCCGTTTATCATCTGCATTTCTTCTTGGTGTAGCAATTTTAATGGCCAGTAGAGTATAACAACAGTGTAATACTTACTACGCAAGCTACTTTCCACAGACTGTCACACGTAAATAGATTTGTACGCATTGGTTTAATTTGTACCTGAGCTGTGTTATGCTCAAGTTACGTGCCAGAGAAACCAAAACTCCAAAACTACAATTTAACCACAGGTACTCAAAGGAGATAGGAAGCTAGGGATCTTTGCTGATGGACAGACTTGTGGTAGGTACATAATTTTAATTTCAACTAAAGAACAAATTTATTACAGAATTACAGAATCAGAGTAACAATATACAAATTTTAATTCGGACCTTTGTCTTCTTAATAAAATACACAACCTACTTTAAGCGTCTGCTCCCCCTTACAAAAAAAAGTACAAATGGAATTACCAAAGATCAAGTCTTTAAATTTCGGACCCTTGTCTTTCACCAAACTTAGAAAATCTATGTAATTGGATCATGAATTAACATATCAAACATGATTTTAAAGATAATAATTAGGGCTGACTGCTGATTGCAAAAGGATCACAGACAGTCACCACCATAAGCACACTATCAAGTTCATTCCTAACATAACCAAAATTTACACAACACTAATGATTCACTTTGAGTTATTTATGAAAAGATCTCGTCCGTCCCGGCGGACAGGCCGGATATTTACTAAAGGATGGAACCGCGGCTTATTTTCTATAAAACGGAATGCAAAGGGTTGCTTAAACGAGGAAAGGTCCGTTTGTTCTTCATATATCCTTAAAGACACCATTACGCTCACCTATGCACCCCTCACCACGGCTTTAATATGTCCGAGTTTCCCCAGTTCGTTTATAGTTTCTAAGGGGCGTCCAGAGGCGTGCTGGATTGATTTTTATACAATTTTCCGGGGTAAACCGGGACCTTTTCTCGTGTCTGAGAAAATTCGATTCATTGGAAATAAATAGAGTGTAATACATCTAAGTTAAAGTCCCTTGCATGAGGACCGGCCCCTAGGTAGTATTTCGTTTTAATCTATTGAAAACGCAGCGGTAAGCACTCTTATACAGGATGTTCGAAAATGATCTTTACAATTTTGATAACGTATATTTCAGAAATAGGAATAGGCGAAAGGGTGCAGTTTGCGGCATACTCTTCACACACATAAAATTGTTTTTTCCTTCTTATTTTCCTATGCTAGTTATTGACTGGTCCCCTCGCCCCGCCCCCTCCCAGCAGTTGGCACAGCGTGCGGAATGGTTGGTACACATCAGATCTGACACCCATCTCCTGCATAATCCCATTACTTTTTTTTTTCTTTTTTTCTTTGGGCAGGACCTTCAGGAACTGTGAGCTCGCATTTCAGCAGTAACAGCACACGTTAACAGGGACACGCTAGGCCAGATATGGAACAGGAACATCGCTTGGATATCCGATGTGCTACGGATGGCGCCCGTATTTAAGGTGACCATCCTTCTGTCACTGCTCCCCTTTCTTTTCGTGACAGTCATGATTTTTCTAGCTCTTCCTGAAATTTTTAGAAAGTATTTCCAGACTCCTATTTGACTCAGAATTAATAATTGTGAAACGAGCTGTCCGAGTCAGATGTCCCTTTCACCTGTATCAGTATGCTGGTACTGAGAGGACATTTTGCGAAATGAGTAATGTGTGGAGCAGGGCCAAAACACAGTTTCTTGTAGAAACTACGAAGGCAATGTCAGTGACTATAGTAAATTATAATGAAACTTGAGTTGAATGTTCTCATACGCTGTTGAAGAATATGAACAAGCTGAAGAAAATTTACAGCACTGATAAATAGTATATCTGCACGCACTCCATGTTAGAAGGTTATAATAAAACCTAAAGCAATGTACTTTTTGTAACAAATTAAAGTGTAAGTTTTCGTGTATCACGTTTAATTAAGAATTTGTTTTGCAATATCAAAATTGTATAATGTGTGAATACTTTGGGTGTAGGAAATACGCTCACCTTAACATACTGAACTCTGGAGCTGTACACCAGTGAATCCAAACTGTGTGCCTGCACTTTAGTTGTGCAGAAGTTTAAGCGTAGCGGCACCACCGTTTAGGATAGCGAAAGTTAATATTGTACTATATTCTCAGCAGAAGTTACAGCCAGGTGCGGGCTGTATTGCAGTGAGTTACATATGCCAACAGCTGCGATGTAGAATAGAGGCCACAGGGCCAGCATATTGCTGAAAGAGTATACATAGCGGTTTTGCATGTCGCAGATCACAGGCAGAAGGGGACCACTGGCCAACCTAGCGTGTTATGAATACATGACGCAAAGCGGATTGTATGGCAAAACAGAGGTGCACAGCCACATATATATAGGTGCAGGTTTCTGACGAGATTCGTTCAAGTGTGGCAGCTCTCCTGGATGGCGGGGCATGTCACACCACCAGCTACACGTAGCAGCAGATGGGACACCAGCATTCCAGTCCATGGAAGGTCACTGGTTCGACCCCCTGAGGCCGATGTGGGGTCCGTAGCCAGCCAGCGGCGGACCACTCCACGGCTCACTACCGCGGGCAGTCTTCCTAGCTTCCAACACACGCCGGAGGCATCCCAAGGCGAAGGCTGCAGATTCTGACTCCGGATCGTGGGTGCTTGTTGTCGCTGCGTCCTAAGCCATGCCGGTGAGGGAACATGGTGCGGACCATCTTTCAGTTGTCAGCGCGCTGCTTAGCGGCTCCTTGGAGCGTCGGTGAGGCAGTGAGGATGGGGAAAGCTGAGTTGGCAGTGACGCAGACCGCTGAGCCAACTGCCAGCATCCTGACGATGATGCAACTCTGCTGGCGCATAAGGCTGGCTCGACACCGCACTGCACTGCACAGGCTGCTGGGGTGCTTCCTCAGCATTGCAGGGCCCTGTGACGCAGACTGAGGTGTACGAGGGCACTGCACATGGAAACAATAAATCACTTGGCAAGTTCGGACGACTTTTTACACGGTGCCTTCCACCTCTTCCCACTATATTCAGTCATCCTGATACATTCGGTGGCCGAAGATGCCACTACATAAGATATGAATTACGCGTATTGTCTAGGATGTATATGGATGCGTTTGGCGTTTGTCACGTTTGTCGAAGTTGTTACCATGGTTCCCACTATTGTGAAATCTTCACAGTTCCTTGTGTTGTTCTTGTGTGGTAACATTCACATGTTCTTGATTTTATTGTACTGTGTTCCTATATGGGTGTTTATAGGTTAATGGTGCAAAATGTGTAGCTGCACATATGTGCCTATTGGTTTTAATGATTGACATTTACTAGGTTACTCTTTATAGCCTATTGTTACACATAAACAGCGGATTTCCCACAAGGGATGTTCCTCGGTAACCGTTTGTCGACACATATCATGTATGCTACTTTTAACCCTGTGGGTACATATTGACAATTGCTGTAGTTAATGATTGCAACACTGTTTTACGTCTTGTAGTTTTTTCGTAGGATCTTTGGTTACGTGTTTCTTTGGAGATATTGCATCCAGGGTCTATACAAACATCAATCACACATTTGCTAAGCTTGTGTTTTGGACCTTAGGGATACGACTGAGTTGCTTTAAAAAAATATCATTGGAGAGTATGTCTGTTTGCATACCAGGTTTCAGACTGTGTTTTACATTATTTATGTTTTGGGGGTATTAGAGCATATGTTAGTATGTCAGTGGGTTTGTACTTCCCAGCAGACATTTGTTCAATACGTTTGTGTTGCATTTGTGCACTCCAGCCACTTGGTATTATTCTATTAGTCTGATTCGTTTTTTATCATTGGTATATCTCATATTTGTAGGTGTCTCAGTGAGGGATGTATGTGAATGCGCTCGCTTTGCTGGTATAGCTCATTGCACGTGTGGGTTCCGCCATTGGTATAAAAAAATATTTAGATGCTAAATTTTGTTTTTTTATGGATAAAAATACATTTGTTACGTAATTCTGTGAGTTGATTTATCCCTTTGTAATCATAAACTATGATTTATGTTGCCTGTGTTCTTATACTCTTTTATCATGTTACATGTGTTTTGGTTCAAATGGCTCTAAGCACTATTGGACTTCACATCTGAGGTCATCGGTCCCCTAGACTTACAACTACTTAAAGCTAACTAACCTAAAGACATCACACACATCCATGCCAGAGGCAGGATTCGAACCTGCGACTGTAACAGCAGCCCCGTTCCGAACTGAAGCGCCTAGAACCGCTCGACCACAGCGACCTTCTTCGAAACTGGTAACATGTGTTAAAAAGAATAAACAACGTGAATCCAAACACAGTTCCTGGTTTTGTTAGCATTATTGAAGTACGAATGAATCGATTATTTCTATTCGGTTGTCCCCATCACTAGGTTTACAGCTGTCAGAGTATCTGTGGTTACTAACTCACGTCCCATGCAAGAGAAGAGAATGCCTCCCAAAGCATAATCCTGCTCTCACCAGTCTACTCCGTGGCGCGCTGCATGTTCAAGCCGCTGTTCACGTCGATGAGGCGTTTAAAATGTGATTCACTCAAAGAGCTGACATGTCTCCATTGATCGACGGTCGAATCCCGATGGTCTCGCGGCCACTGCAATAGTAATTGATGATGTCGTTGGGTCAACATGTGAACACATATTAATGGTCTGCTGCAGAGCTCCAGGGTCATGAATGTACGATGAACGTGTGCTCCGAAACACATTTGCGTGCACCACCATTGTGCTCTTTTGGCAGAGATGCCAGAGATCACCATTTATCCCAATGAGCCATGCTGCGGCTCGCGTTGGTGCTGTTTGCAGGTTACCACCCTATGTTGGAGGCCAGACGGTATCGTTCAGTTGCCAGGGTTGCGGTTGTTTGTCTTCTTCTCGTGTTGACTGGCGCCACTCGGTTTCGCAAGCATGTCCGTTAGTGGCAGCAGCGGCGGTTACCAATATGTAGTAACTGTTACCTCATCTTTGGGGCGACGTCGTCGTTTTTCGGGTGGTTTGAGTGGACAAGTTCGTTGAGGACTTAGGAGGAATCAGGTCCGCGCAGTCCCGGAACACCCCGGGACCGCCGGGGGCACGCATAGACCGTGGGATGGAAGGGCTGAGGTCATGAGGTTTCACGACCTCGTCGTAAACCGGATCCAGCAAGCTTTAAGATGAGTGCATTTCCATCCAAACAGAGAAACCTGCACCACTGTGATATCTCGCGATTCTCCAGTGACTTGGGTTCGTGTTCTGGTCGTAGTGTCACCGAGGCGAAGAGCAGCGAATGGAGTGCTTGGGGAAGGCGGATCTGATTAGCTTTCCTCGACTTCTTATTACTATTTACTGCGTTAAACTTGTCACAATTTGTTAAGTTCAACCAGCGGCAATTTTTCTTGCCTTATGATCGCTAACGCCCCAGTTACCTGCCCTGGGGGTTAGTGTACGTAACGGCAGTGTACGTTTCCCCGCCTTGCCGCTGCTGTCCGGGAAAGCGTGTAGTTTTGACAGCTTTCTTGATTGTAGACCCGTTGCTGATTCTTCTACTCTGGTGGTAGTGATTCCTTTCTCGATCTGGGGGCTCTAAACACAGTATTCTGGGCGTAGTGCAGGCCGCTGGTTTCAGCTTTGGCGTATTGCACCATCGTTGCATTTGGTTTATCGGACGTCAGGTAGCTTCAGCAAGATTATCATTAGTCATTCGGTAGACTGCCACTAGTCTGAGTTACCATTTTGTGAAGTGAATGCAACTCTTCTCTGCCTATCTCATCGCTCGCGAAAGTGTTTGTTGCCACACCTCTTCAGAGGTCGATTTCTGGAGCACGTCTGTGGCCCCTTGGTTCTTGTAAGACATGTGTGTTCTTAGAGAAGGTCTGATGACCATTAGTTCAGTGTAACGCTTCTTCAGCCCACACCTTCTGCAAGTATAATCTGCCCCAGTACCCTTTAAGGAACTTATGTACTGGTCCTTGTGTTTTACTTTTGTATTATTTCTGACAATACTTTGTAATGCCTACATTAAAGGTTATATATGTCTAGTTAATAGTTCTGGTCGCCTTCTGGAATAAAACTAGCAGTGTAGTGTTTAGTGGATGTTAAGGGTTGTGTTACAAAGTTTACCATCATCTTATTTCACCTTCGGCCGTGATAGTGGTCATTTGCCTTAAAATTCTAATTCGGTATTTGTACTTTAGCAGTTAGCCTTAAAACCTTATTTACTGTCATTCCTGGCGTCTGATGCCTTCTGCTGTGTTCGTAGTGACTTTGCTTTAATACTTCAATGCCTATAATTTGTTAGTTGCAGCGAGTTTTAAACAATTCTTAATTTATTACCATGGCGTGTAAGGCCTTCTGCCCAGATCACAGTGGCTTGCTTGTAAAACATTATCTGCTTATCTGTATTTAATGGTGATTTGCTAAATTGTAACTCACTGAAAACACTATTATTTACACGCTTGTTTATTCCTTCATTAACAACGTGTGGTATTTTTTATCTATTGTTGAGTCTGGAATTACTGGTTCAAAATAAATTGTAACTGGAAAAGGCAACCAATAGTAACTGATTATGTCCCCGCCCACAATCATAACTGAATCCTGCCTTCCCTTTTACAGAGCAGACAAACCTTCGAACCCAACGTTCTACGAAGAGTCGTATGTGTTACCTAACTGCTTCACATCTTGTGCCGTCCGTAGTGCGTGGCCTCCGATGATGAGACGGACGGACCTTTCTTCTTCAAATGTGGTGGTAAGAGTATTCGCATCACATCAAAGTTTCTACATGCTGAGCAGAAGGTGTCACGGCGCTGACCAACCCTACTGACGAAACAGAACCACGCAAAAGCATGTTAAAGGCTCATAGACCTTGCTTTGAGATGATCAACAGAAGTAAATCTCTCCTTACCTGACCTCCTAAATTAATAGGAGTAACGAAGTTAACTTGTAGAGCAAGCTACTCTCCAGCCTAACTATGACTTCCCAAGCCACGCCCCCTGTTTTAGCGGCGTCACCACTTTTATCAGTTGCACCATCGCATTTTCAGTTGCATCATTATCATCATCATCACCATCATCATCATCACGTGGCATGCCATGTCGCTTTCAGTAGACGCTCCCTCCCTTTCCCTCCCATCTCCAGACAATCACTGTGTCGAAATTCATTAGGCATTAAAATGAAACGGCCAGTGAAAACGGCGCATCAAAGCAGTCATCTGGGCAGTGCTCAGAATTATCCGAACGATCTGATCCTTTTACGCCATGTTCAAAAGTCTTTATCCTAAAAATTTACGCACAGTGCGTTACTTGTAATATTTCATATCTAGAATTCGTCAGAAGAACACACAAATACACAGATACACACACACACACACAAGCGCGCGCGCGCATGCATGCAATGTTGATCCGATGAACTTACAGGTAAAGCAGCATTTGCTATAAGGCACAATTTACTATCAAATTAAATATGCTCCACTACTAATTTGCTTTGCAATGATTTTCAAGGTTCACAGTTTTCAAGTCTAGAAGTCTCCAGAAATATGTGAGCAACATAAAAAATGCAATGTTTATGTCAAGGGTCACAATCTTATTTCCAAACACACTCATATATCCGTGTAATTTGTGCCAAAAACTTGACTATGAACTCTCAAGTCAAGTGCCCCAACGCTGTCTCAACGTGTAAATGTATGTGAAACGCTTGTGGCTAAAAAATAACATACAAAACAGGCAAATGGCACTTCATGTTATTCCTAAATGAGGTGATGTAGCTAAATGAAACTGAGCAAACATACAACTGCGGAAAACACAAGTTACCCATAATACTGTGCTAAGCAGGCAGACATGCAAAAAACAGACAGTCTGGCTTACTGCCTGCTACTGCAAGAGGGTAATTAATTCCGATATTAAGAGGGTGACGGGAAAGAAGATAATGCATAATGTCATATAACTTAGTGGCTCACATTGACTGAAAATTATTGCTTTTTATTATATTTAGGAAAATAAATTTTCAGGAAAGCTGTAATATTTACCGACTGGAACTGTTGCATCAGGCTCTTTAAAACTTTAAAAGATCGTATCTCCCATAATCAACGAAATAATATCGAAAATGTAATTGTAATGCTCGAAAATACAGCGTGTATAAAAAGCGAACAACGTATCCATGGACAATAAAACTGGCCAAGCACCATTTTAGAAAGAAAGGCAGTAGACGTTGTGACAAGATCTGCATTGTGAAGCAGTACGTAAACTGCATATTTTTGTAATACTCAAGGAGAACTTTATAATACAAAATGTTTACATACTACACAACATGGTCAAAGTGGCACTGAATCTTGACAGACATGAAAATTGGCCAAGATAATGGTGAAACGAGGCAGAGATAAAAGGTTTAAATCTCGGATTTATAATGTTTGCCACCAAAATAAATATATTTACCATAATAAATAGCTCCTTGGAGTACACACACACACACACACACACACACACACACACACACACACACATTATTCAGCAAATTGAGACTTGCCAATAATACTATATTACTAGAAGCTACAGGTGTAGGTGCTACAGGGAAAGGGGGGAGGGGGGCCGAAGTATCAGCTACTGGGGATGTCAGGTATGGGGGGAGGACGTCATATACAGGAGAGGTGTCTGCTACTGGGGATGTTTGCTACTACACTTGTCAGCTACTGGAGAAAGTCAGCTAATGGGGAATGACACCGAATGGGATATATCGGTTAGTAGAGGTATCGGCTGCTGGGGTTGACAGCTACTGCAACATATCCCTCCCCCCTCCGCTTACATTACACCCTCTGAAACAGAAACACATTGTGAATACACATTGTCATTTTCTGGTGATAGAATACTATCAACGTCTCAACTTGTTGGCTAATGGTTTTTGCTTGTGGAAACAAGTCATAAATTGGTGAAACTACTGTCAACGACATGCACACTGACATAAGCACCAAATGTGTCATGTTTCGTCAAGTTTGCACTAATACACGTAAGGAATCATGTAGTCAAATGACAACTGACCATATCTGCCCCACTCAGTAGTAACCAGAGATAATGGCACAGGGGTAGTGATCATCACGATATCAACTCCTCATCATTACCCTACTCAATAGCATCTAACACAGCTACACTGGAAAACAATTTTGCTCAAAATCGATTAAACTGGAAAGTGGCTATCTTGGGAATGGTTTAACTGAAAGTGGGTTATACTGGAGAATGGTTACAGAAATAAGAACATGTGTCTTGTAATAAAATTCCACATGTCAAGTGACCATCATTGTATGAACCAATAATATCTAAAATGGTTGCAGTGGAAATGATTACATTACACTGAAAATTTATTACACAGGTAAATGGTTACGGTGAGAAATGATTACACTAGGGAACAGTGACACTAGAAAATGTCTAACATGGGTCATCTCGTTACAGGTTTTTGTAACATGGAGGATATCTTATTAGAGGTTCACTGTAACATGGGGAAACTTGTTACAGTTTTTCTGCAACACGGAAGGTAACTTATTACAGTTTTACTGCAATATAGGGGAAACTTGCTACATTTTTACTGCAGCAGGAGGGCAATGAGTTACAGTTTCACTGTAACATGGAGCAACTTGTTACAATTATGCTGTAACAAACTGTAAGATGGGGCAATTTGTTATAGTTTTGCTGTTACATGGAGGGCAGCCAGCTGACACCACCCAGTGGCTGATGTTCACCATTGCTGATATTCCCAGTAGCTGACACCCACTTAAGACTAGTGGTGTTACAATATAGTTTTAAGATCCACAAACCCGCAAAATTACAGACCAATATCTTTAATATCGGCTTTTTGCAGAATTCTAGAGCATATTCTGAGCTCGAATATTCCCTATAGACTGAAAAACTAATTTCCACGAATCAGCACGGCTTTAGAAATCATCCCCCATACGAAACCCAACTTCCTCTTTTCTCGCACGATATACTGTGAACTATGGATGAAGAGCAAGATGCAGATTCCACATTTCTAGATCTTCGAAAAGCATTCAACACGGTACCCCACTGCAGAATGTTAACGAAGGTACGTGGATACGGAATAGGCTCCCAGATATGTGACTGGCTTGAAGACTTCTTAAATAATAGAATGCAGTATGTTGTCCTCGACAGCGAGTGTTCATTTGGTGACAGAGGTAATATCAGGAGTGCCCCAGCGAAGTGTGTTATTACCGTTGATATTATCCATACTCATAAATGATCTGGCAGACAGGATGGGTAACAATCCACCATTGTTTGCTGGTAATGCTTTGGCGTACAGGAATGTGTCGAAGATAAGTGACTGTAGGTTGATACAAGATGATCTAGACAAAATTTCTAGTTGGTGCGTTAAATGGCATCTGACTCTTAATGCAGAAAAATGTAAGTTGTTGCGGATGAGTTAGGAAAAACATAACCTGATATATGGATATAGAATTAGTAATGTCCTGCTTGACACAGCCACGTCGTTTATACATCTGGGCGTAACGTTGCGAGTCGACATGAAATGGGATGAGCATGTGAGGATTGTGGTAGCAAAGGCGAATGATCGACTTCGGTTTATTGGGACAATTTTGGGGAACTGTGGTTCATCTGTAAAGGATATATAGGACGGTAGTGGGACCTACTCTTGAGTACTGCTCGAGTGTTCGGGATTCTAACCAGATCGGAGTGAAGAAAGACATCGAACAGTTCAGATGCGGACTGCTAGATTTCTTACTGGTAGGTTAGAACAACAAGTAAGATGCTTCAGGAACTCAAAAGTGAATCCCTGGAGGGAAGTCGACGTTCTTTTCGAGGAACACTATTGAGAAGATTTAGAGAACCGGCATTTGAAGCTGACTGCAGAATGATCCTGCTTAACATACATTTCGTGGAGGCACCACGAAGCTAAAATACGAGGAATTAGGGCTCATCAGAGGCATATATAGAGTCATTTTTCCCTCGCACTGTCTGTGGAACAGTAAAGAAAACTACTAGTTGTCGTAGAGGTATGGCCTGTAAAGCGTTAAGTTATATGGTACATACAAAGTCAGCATCTCGTTTTAAAATACTATTTCACTTCTGAATAATTAATTATTTGTGTCAACTACCACTCCCATGCCTGATGTGCATTTTCAGCAGAAGCTGACAAACGTTTTGTACAGCAAGATAAAATTAATATCTCAGAATGCAGTTGCTATAATGTTTGGGGCGACTCTGAAAGTGGGTAACTGAAGACAGAGCGCTCCACATTTCCTACCAGCACGAATGAATATTACTACTCTTCGGTATACTATTTTAAAATCTCATGTAGTCTCTACTGTGTAGGCAGAGAATTACAAAAATTTGGTACTGAAGATAATGTTAATATCCTAATTTGATGGTTACTGCAATATTTGGTATTATCAGCAGAGGATGTAACACGCCCAGGGGTACAAATGGTGGGGGTGCCCTTAAACTGGTTTCGCTTCTGACCGTGCGCCCTGTCCACACCACGTACCTGATAATCCTTTGGGGATCGTATTGTTCTGCTCCACACTGCTGACTGACCTGCCTGAAATTATGTATCTAAATATGCAAGCAGGTAAGGGGAGCCACTCAGTGTAAAACACAACACTGTCCTACGTCTGGTGTGAACATCTATATTCTGAAACGATATGAAAATCACAGGTTGCACTGTTTACACTCTAAGTCACAAGTGTTTATGCCAACTTCTAGATAATTATCTGCCCACAAAATCACTTGGACGCGCGTACGCGTAACCGAACACGGTGCGGACAATTGTTGATGATGCGGAAACGCGATGACCGAACGCACGTTCTCACGCTCACTTCAAGACACTGGCACTTGATTGCATTCTTTTATGGTAACTAATTTTTACTGATTTACATTATTTCATTCTGAGAGGCCGAACACGGAGCGGATGTTTGATGTACGGAGCGACACGCAACGAGAGGATACACAAATACGTTGTCGGTGGCACTGTTCATCTTTTAATTACATCATTACGCACTTTCCTCTGAATCACTGCCATATTTAATCACTTTACTGTAAGAGCACTTGTAGTAACACTTGAAGTTCCGTAATAACGATGCCTCTCACATGCAGAGCTGCCTACAACACAACATAACAGTTCCCTGTCCCGTGCTCGACTCTGCAAAACACAGCCCCTCGCAAAGATACCCCACAACCAAGCCAGCGACATGACAATACGCTTACATTCTCGCACGGAAAAGTTTTCGAATTGTCGAAGAGAATATCGAAATCTAGATTATTCCCTCCTGCAGGCTGTTAAAGAGAGCTGTGTGAGGGGAGGTATACTGCCCCATCCCACGGTAAAGACCCATTGACACATTGTGGACCAGACATGAGTTACTCACAAACATGGAAACATAAAGAACAGTAAGTATACAGTTGTCAAATAGGAAAAGAAGGCCGGCCGGTGTGGCCGTGCGGTTCTAGGCGCTTCAGTCTGGAACCGCGTGACCGCTACGGTCGCAGGTTCGAATCCTGCCTCGGGCATGGATGTTTGTGATGTCCTTAGGCTAGTTAGGTTTAAGTAGTTCTAAGTTCTAGGGGACTGATGACCACAGATGTTAAGTCCCACAGTGCTCAGAGCCATTTAGGAAAAGAAATACATAACAAAGGAACCCTACCTACAGAGCAACCTCTATAGCAATACTCAGATACAATACAGTGGGTAAACAAAGAGTTAATGCAACAAGCCAAGAGTATTAAGTCCCTGAAATAGGAAGGTTTACAAATACAAATGTCTAGATATGATAGACAAGTGCCTAAAGGAAAGAGATAAGAGAAAATAGTAGAAAAACACACGCTTTCACTGCTACTAAAAAATGGTTCAAATGGTTCTTAGCACTATGGGACTTAACGACTTAACATCTGAAGTCATCAGTTCCCTAGAACTTAGAACAACTTAAACCTAACTAACCTAAGGACATCGCTCACAACCATGCCCGAGGCAGGATTCGAACCTGCGATCGTAGCGGTCGCGCGGTTCCAGACTGAAGCGCCTAGAGCCCCTCGGCCACTCCGGCCGGCCTTTCACTGCTACTCTTGGTAGACAATATCACTGGTGACACTATTAGCTATAAAATAGAGAACCTCCATCAGCACTAGGCCATCAAAAGCCAGGAAAAAAATATTTCACTATTCACAACATTGCATCACAATGGAGCATGCTTTGCACTGACAGGGGGTGGGGAGTGGCTGTAGCGTCGATGCTGCGCCGACTGGCAGATGGGCAGTATAATCGTCTGCTCGCCACTCTCCCCTCGCGGTAATCCGTCCATTGGCGTGCATGAGACAGGTTAATCACGCTCTCAGTGTCGTCTTAGCAATGCCTATTCGACCTACTCATAATCATTTACTGCTACAGAGGATATGACAATGTTCTATATGACATAATAAACACATAGGCTAATGACAAAGAATATATGGATCTCCTCTAAGTTATTTTTCGTTACTAAGTGAATAATACAAGAATAATAACAATCATTAAGCATGCATAGTAAGAAATTTTTAAATGAAAAACCTTTTGGATAACACGACCTATAGACACTAGACACTAATAATCACTAAACCATATCACTGCATGGGCAAGAAGAAACGTAATACATATAATCTAGATTGAACAGACAGAAAGTGAAAAGAAAAGAAAATTGCATATGACAGTAACACATCCTAGTTAAACCTCACTCGATTAGTGTGTCCTCATAAAACCTCATAATAATCAGAAATGAATGTTTGTACTTATGGACAACAGCAGCTGACATATATACAGATTCAGACTTGTCACAATAAATCAGTCAGTCATCAGTCTTGCTCACTATGGTAAAGTTTAACTTTTTCCACATGGTGTTTGCCCTCGTAGCATGAAGTATGCTGCTGATTACACCCTCAAATTAGGTTATATACTCTTTACACTTCGTATGTTTCCAGTTCGCACCTGGTCATCCGTTGCATCATACCTTGAGTTCTGATATCTGTAGCCGCCACGGTCGTCTCTGTGACCACCACGGCCACAGAAACCACCGTAATGTCTCCTGTCATTATTATTATTTTAATGTCGTCCAGCATGTCTATTGCTATGGTTTGAATGGTTATTTGTGTTGCGTTCGTTGTTCCCATATACTCTTCTATCATCATCTCCTCCTCCTGTTCCTCAGGACCCATACATGTCTAATTGTCGTAAGGCCGACTACTTATGATAATTGACACTATTGCTTCTGTCGTCATTGGTTCACCTAAATACAAGTTCCTCTCATTATAATCTTGATCTTGAAAGATTTTCTTTAAGTTCTGGTCACACCCTCTCTCAAACCTTCTACCTTGGTGTAGACTGTTAAGTTCTTCATTTTGCATCCGTCCCGACCAATACTGTTACAAAAAGTCCTTTTTAAATTCAGCAAAGTTTGTAAACTTATGTCTTATTTTCATACCCCAGGTACCAGCTTCACGTTCCAATCTTGCTGCAACAAAGCGTACCAGTCTCCGCTCGTCCCATAATTCAAGTAACAAGCCCTTAAATTGATATAGGAAATCTCTGGAACACCACCTTCCATTTGGTACGAAGTTCTTACAATTCCCTATGCCAAGGAAGACCACATCATTTTGTATACCAGTTAAGCTACCCCTTGCAATGTTTCCTTTACGTAATAGTGATTTCACCTGGTTCTCCACCTGCTGACCGACCTGCTCCTTAGTCTTTCCTACCTCACTGTACACCTATTCTACTCGCTGTGCGTACGCATCCTGGTTTAGCGCAACAGCTGATATCGTGTGTTCACGGTGTTTCACTTCCTCATCCAGTTGTTCGAAGTTCTCATCATATACCTTAATCTTTTTAGTTAGTTCTTCCTTCACTTCTTTGACATCCGATTCTACCCTTTCAAAACGCTTAGCATTGCCTGCAACGTTCTCCTCAAATCAAATTGTAAGTTCGTATATCATTTGATGACTTGACTCATCCAGCATCCTCAGAGCCTCAGTAACCTCGTCGATCTTTTTACTGAGTTGTTCGTTTATCTGCTCTACCGATCGCTTAATATCTTCCTTCTGATACATAATATCTTCCTTCTGACCATAATATCTTCCTTTGATTGTTTGTTATCCTGCAATAATAGGTTCTGGTTGTCGACTGATCGCATATCTTCCTTCTGGCGGCTAATATCTTCCTTTAATTGTTTGTTATCATTCAATAATGTTTTGAGTACGTCAACGATAGACAGGTCAGCCCTAAGTTCACTCTCATTTCGTATGGGCGTCTCCATGATTGGTGTCGACACCGCTTTCGGACTTCCCATCTCTACTAATCCTCCATACCAGAATCCTTTGACACTTCACTACCACTTGCTTGTGTTTTTGTCTCCATCTGATTACTTTCACCTAAAGAGTCTGCTTTCACCTCCCTGTCTACTACCGTTGCACCAACCTCATTATTTGCCATATTGAACCCCAAATAAGTACCCAAGCGAGAAATAAACAAATCACAATAAATCTCTTAGCACAGAATGGAAGGCAATAACCATGACCAAAGTACAACGCCGTATGAATTCAACGCTTTAATTCGTGCTCATGACCACACATAATATACAAGATCACATAACAGAAGACAAAAAATTCTAAGCTAAGGTAAATACAGTTCTGCAATTGAATTAACTGTTGTTAAAAATTAGACTACTAAGGAAGCAGGGTCTGGCAGTGACATTTACTTTACTATATGATCGGGATGGCAGTTAATGTTTTGTAATTTTACTATCACTGTTTGTAATTACGTAATTATAGAATACAATCTGCACTATCAGTTAATTAATCTCTTTGCTTCAGTTGCGAGAGGTAACATTGCTATGCGCGACTTACTTTGCGTTGTCTTCTCGTCCCTGTAATCGCAGCTGCCCCGTAGCGCCAACTCAGTTGACGCCGTGCCGCTATCAGCACTGCACCCTCTTTGCAAAGCGTGATGATATTTACACCGTGGCTCCAAGGCGGCACTCACGTCGTATATGATGACAGCTGGCAAAAAGTTTTCACTTCTACTCATAGGTGCCACTAGCGTCGTCTACCGTAATGGCTGTCAAATATATGCTCACTTTCGCACATAGCAGCCGCTAGCATCGTCGTAAGTATGGAGTATGTTGACTTCGTAGCACCAGTTTTTTGCGCTGTCACTAATCGGGCGAGTGTATTCACTGTGTCACAAGTTCTTTGGCGTACACATCCTACAGCTCGCGTGACGTCACTTGACAATCCAAACTAACAGTCACTGTTTATACACAAATAGTTCACTCTCTTAACTAATTATACGGCGCTTCTCGTACGAAGATTGCAGGTCCTATCACGTTCGCCATGTAACACGCCCGGGGGTACAAATGGTGGGGGTGCCCTTAAACTGGTTTCGTTTCTGACTGTGCATCGTGTCCACACCACGTACCTGATAATCACGCGGCGGTCGTATTGTTCTGCTCCACACTGCTGACCGACCTGCCTGAAATTATGTATCTAAATATGCAAGCAGGTAAGGGGAGCCACTCACTGCCAAACACAACACTGATCTACAACTGGTATGAACATCTACATGGTGATCCATTGATAGTGACTGGGCCAAATATCTCACGAAATAAGCATCAAACGAAAAAACTACAAAGAACGAAACTTGTCTAGCTTGAAGGGGGAAACCAGATGGCTCTTTGGTTGGCCCGCTAGATGTCGCTGCCATAGGTCAAACGGATATCAACTGCGTTTTTTAAAATAAGAACCCCCATTTTTATTACATATTGGTGTAGTACGTAAAGACCACTTTTTTCTCTTTGTGATAGATGGCGCTGTAACAGTCACAAACGTATAAGTACGTGGTATCACGTAACATTCCACCAGTGCGGACGGTATTTGCTTCGTGATACTTTACTCGTGTTAAAATGGACCATTTATCAATTGCGGAAAAGGTCGATATCGTGTTGATGTATGGCTATTGTGATCAAAATGCCCAACGGGCGTGTGTTAAGTATGCTGCTCGGTATCCTGGACGACACATCCAAGTGTCCGGACCGTTCACCGGATCGTTACGTTAGTTAGGGAAACAGGAAGAGTTCAGCCACACGTGAAACGTTAACCACGACCTGCAACAAATGATGATGCCAGAGTAGGTATTTTAGCTGCTGTCACGGCTAATCCGCACATCAGTAGCAGACAAATTGCACGAGAATGGGGAATCTCAAAAACGTCGGTGTTGAGAATGCTACATCAACATCGATTGCACCCGTACCACATATCCATGCACCAGGAATTGCATGGCGACGACTTTGAACGTAGTGTACAGTTCTGCTACTCGGCACAAGAGAAATTACGGGACAATGACAGATTTTTTGCAGGCGTTCTATTTAGCGACGAAGCGTAATTCACCAACAGCGGTAACGTAAACTGGTATAATATGCACTATTGGGCAACGGAAAATCCACGATGGCTGCGACAAGTGGAACATCAGCGACCTTGGCGGGTTAATGTATGGTGCGGCATTATGGGAGGAAGGATAATTGGCCCCCATTTTATCGATGGCAATCTAAATGGTGCAATGTATGTTGATTTCCTACGTAGTGTTCTACAGATGTTACTACAAGATGTTTCACTGCATGACAGAATGGTAATGTACTTCCAACATGATGGATGTCCGCCACATAGCTCGCGTGTGGTTGAAGCGGTATTGAATAGCATATTTCATGACAGGTGGATTGGTCGTCGAAGCACGATACCATGGCCCGCACGTTCACCGGATCTGACGTCTCCGGATGCCTTTCTGTGAGGAAATTTGAAGGATATTTGCTGTCGTGATCCACCGACCTCGCCTGTGCGAACATTATGGAGGGCGAACTACTCGCTGTTGAGAGGAATGTCGTTACACGTATTTCCAAATGCTTTGAGGTTGACGGACATGATTTTGAGCATTTATTGCATTAATGTGGTATTTACAGGTAATCACGCTCTAACAGCATGCGTTCTCAGAGACGATAAGTTCACAAAGGTACATGTATCACATTGGAACAACCGAAACAAAATGTTCAAACGTACCTACGTTCTGTATTTTAATTTAAAAAAATTACCTGTTACCAAGTGTTCGTCTAAAATTGTGAGCTATATGTTTGTAACTATTACAGCGCCATCTATCACAAAGCGAAAAAAGCGGTCCAACGAAAACATTCATAGCTCTTTACGAACTACACGAATATGTAATAAAAAAATGAGGGTTCCTATTTTAAAAAACGCAGTTGATATCCGCTTGACCCATGGCTGCGCCTTCTAGCGGCCAACCATAGCGCCATCTGGTTCAGCCTTCAAGCTAGACAAGTTTCGTTGTTTGCAGTTTTTTCGTTTGATGCTTATTTCGTGAGATATTTGGCTCGGTCACGATCAATGGACCATCCTGTATATTCTGACACAATATGAAAATCACAGGTTGCACTGTTTACACTCTAAGTCACAAGTGTTTATGCCAACTTCCAATTAATTATCCGTCCACAATATCACGTGTAACCGAACACGGCACGGATGATTGTTGATGATGCGTAAGCCGAATAATCGAACGAAATTTCTGAAGCACGCCACGCATACAAAGATTTGCTTTGGTACCAGACCTCCTTGACACTAGTAATGATATAACACTGTTCATAGAGTTAATTTTTCAGTTCTCAGTCCTCACTTGTACGAGAGTGCGCGTAAACGTCGCGGCGCGGCGGATTGTTGATGAAGCGGAAACGCGATGACCGAACGCACGTTCTCACGCTCGCTACAAGACACTGGCACTTGACTGCATTCTTTTATCGTAACTAATTTTTACTAATTCACATTATTTCATTCTGAGAGGTCGAACACGACACGGATGTTTGATGTACGGGGCGACACGCAACGAGAGGATACACAATTACGTAACCGGTGGCACTGCTCATTTTTAATTACATCATTGCGCACTTTCCTCTGAATCACTTCCATATTTCATCACTTTACTGTAATAGCACTTGCAACAACACTTCCATAATAACGATGCCTCTCACATGCAGAGCTGCCTACTACACAACATAACAGTTCCCTGTTCCGTGCTCGACTCTACAAAACACAGCCCCTCGCAAAGATACTCCACAACCAAGCCAGCGATATGATAATACGCTTTCAAGGACACCAAAGTTTCGTACTGCAAGATACATTTAATTCCCTAGGAGTCGTTATATTGTTTGGGTGAGCTTGGAACCATAATAACCCTCAATTCTTACCTATATGAATGTGTATTACTACACTTCAGTACGCTGTTTTACTGAAGTGTCATGTACGTTCCACTGCGCCACACAGAGGATGACTCAGATTTGAATTGCAAGATGAAATGAATACCCTGCACTGTTTCACTATAATGTTAAGCGGATTTCTATATTGGTTTCAGTGACGATTATCTGATCAATTTAAGTGTGGAAATAATGTTGTTCACTTTCGTTGTTCTTGTCGACAAGTGCATTTCAAACTTTAAGTTAGATAAGCAGTAACGCTCATGTAGGTTTGGCAGTTTTATTGAACATATTTTTGTGCCTTTCGAGGAATTTAATGTGTGGTACAAAGGGCGAACTATTGTCCTCTATTGACATACTATAATTTATTTTATTAGTCCCAATAAGCAAGCTACGTGGATTTGAAAAATCTGTACAAATAGTTTAGGGTGGAAATACTCAACTTGAAGTTTCATTATGTTTACAAAGTGTGGTATAACCATCGAACTTTGGTTGTCAACAAGTTTTTCTTACGAAAGAAATTCTTCCAATCCATCTGTGGCATGAATCAGCAAACCAGTGTTTAATAGTATTAGTTGAAAACAGTCTTGGTTTCAATTTTAGGTTTTTTATTTATCAACAACGCGGTTCACCTTATTTAGGCACCTTCAGGCTGACCTTAATTTGGTATTTCTTAGGACGATCCATTAGTCAGTGTAGCTAAAGGGCATCGTCGAATAAATCAGGCCAACATCGCCTTCGAGATGGACGTGGATGATTTCAAGACCCGCATAATGCGTTCACGTTCACAGGAGCATTCATGATGTATTTGACGATGCCCTTTAACTACACTGTCTAATGGATCGTCCTAATAAATATCAAATTAGGCTGAAAATGGCTAAATAAGGTGAAACGCGTAGTTAATAAATAAAATAACTAAAACTGAAACCAAGACTGTTTTCAAATAATACTAAGTTTTCCTTAACGTAAACGTTTTACCAGTAATGCTAAAATGCAGGCCAAGTGTGTTTTTCATTTTCCTTAAGCCAGTTTAACTACAACAGTAGCGTCAAGTGTGTTTTGTCCTCGAAATCTCACATATTTTGAAAAATAATAGAAATTTATTTTGGTTAAAAGTTCGTTTTGCGAGTCTGCAATTATACTTGCATATTCCGTTACAACCCTGTATTTGTGTGTGTGTGTGTGTGTGTGTGTGTGTGTGTGTGTGTGTGTGTGTGTGTGTTTGTGTTTGTACTCGAAATCGTTATTATGATAAATAATTTTATTTAAGCACAGTAGCAAAGACTAAATTTTCGACGTACAGAACTTCCATCCCTGTCTTGTTCCATCGTTACCTACCGCCATGTTTCATCTATGTCTCTTTCACCGCGGTTTACAGTCATTTTGTGTAGTATGTGAACTTCTGATATTATGAAACACTCCTTGTGTATTACGAAAATACGCAGTTAAATCTGAATGACAATTAACATCTTGCCAAAACACTTTCTTCCTTCATTACACATATGTTATTTGGTCAGTTTGTTTGTGTGTGGCTATTTTGTATGATTTTTACATGTCGTTCAAAATGGTTCATATGGCTGTGAGCATTATGGGACTTAACATCTGAGGTCATCAGTCCCCTAGACAACTACTTAAACGTAACCAACCTAAGAACATCACATACATCCATGCCCGAGGCAGCATTCGAACCTGCGACCGTAGAAGCAGCGTGGTTCCAGACTGAAGCGCCTAGAACCGCTCGGTCACAGCGGCCGGCTTATATGTCGTACTTGAGAGCATTAAGATTAGATTTTCGGTATTGTTTAGGTGTTGAATTTCAGAGAACATTCACACCATAGTTCCGATTGGTAAATATTTCAGCCTTCTTCGAAAGGAGGCCTGAAACATTTGTAATGAAAAGCAATAGTTGCCAATCAGTATCATCGATCAAATCTGTCTAGTATAGAACTTGATGCATTATCTTCTTCGCCATCTGAAACGATGCCTACTACGGTGAAACATTGCCGGAAAATCTGTAAAAAGGTCAAGTGATTAAAATTCGTTTTATGAACCACCAACGACTCAGCTTCAGTTCGAGATGCTAATAGCTTTTACACGTTTTATATTTGGAGATAACGTTATAGTGCTGGACATGCATCGTAGAACAATTTAGTTGTGGAATTACCTCATTAGAAGTATCATTGTGTCATACACCAAGTTAAAAACGAACAATGGTATGTGAAAAATAAAAGAGTAACGGTTTCGAAGTTATTTTTACTTAAAATTTCGACTTGGTTAGGCATAATCAGATTGTATAAAACAGTTAAATGAAGTTAACTGTGGCTGCTACTAAAGCTCTGCCTCAACCACATACACACAATACTGTCTGGATGAAAATCCGGTCGCCTGAATAAATAAAATGAAGTGTGGAACCTTTGAACTGTTACTGCCACTGCCAGTTAGAGCGCTCAGCTATTTAGCATCGAGGCCAACATTTATACGTAACTCCACATTGCGCTCTACTTACTGCTATAGCACTGCAAAGATTCCCGCACTTCCATTAGTTAGTCTGACAACCGAATTTTCATTCAGACGATATTATGTGTATGTGACTGCCCTAAATCTCTGATAGCCAGCGCATTGAACTTCGTTTAACAGTTTTACATAATCTGATGATCCCTAACCGCCGTAAAACGCGTTATTTTTAAATAAAAATAACTTTGCAGGTGAGACTTTTATTTTTAACATAGTCATGAAAACCGGTTGTTGTGTGATTCAGCTAACAATGGAATGGAATACCTAAAACCAGAGTTATTTGCATTCGTCCAGTAGCTGACAGCCTATTTGTTTGTGTGGTTGCCTAGTTACCATTGCACTATAGACAACGGTTTTCCTGCAGTTGTAAGCTTGGTCAGATTAGTTGTGCTACGTTGTCTCATTTGGGCCTAACATGGAATGTCAGCCGTATGTTAAACGTGTTATTTTGTAGTCACATGTGTTTTGCATCTATTTACATGTGAAAACAGCACTGGGGCGTTTAATTTGAGAATTCACAATCATGATTTAAGCATAAAATAAGATTTTGGTCCTTAACGTACGCATTTCATTTTTAGTGTTGCTGAGGTACTTTTTAGTGTCTTTTTGACACGAAAAGCCATTGCGACACTTGACATGTATCACAGCACACTTGGGTGCTCTGGGTATACATTGAGATCAGCTGTTTCATTTTGATGCCCACTATAGTCTTACGGTATGACTGGCTGTAAAGGGAAATGGAGTGGGAAACACAGAGTGAAAATGAAGGAAACGGTGCATTCCTTTGCACTTCGTGATCATGACGTCACTGATAAGGGAGACGACGTTACTGATGTGATATAGTGGGTAACTTGCTATATTTGTGATGGATGTATTATATGTATCTACATTTATTTCACGTTCAATATTGCAGTGATGATAGGTTAGTGCACATAAGGTCATCATTAACAATAGCTCAAGAACAGTAAGTTAGCAGACATGAATTCCTGTTTGTAGTGGTGCCTGTTCGCTATGAACTGGAAGCATATAAATCTGAGTCACACGTTTTCAGATCTATTGGGCAGAACTGGCCGGTCAGTTGGTTCAACAATCCTGCAACGATGTGAGCAGCTGCAATTCAGACGTAAGAAGAGACGAGCAGAGAAACAATATAGCTTCGAATCTCATTTAATTTTTAAAGAGAATGAAATAGTACTGCACGCTTCTTGAGTGACCAGGCAGAAAGCATAAAATGCTCTCATTCTCACCTAAAAAAGAATTCTAATTACAAACAAGAGTGATCCAACATCATGATGGTGACACGCGATAAACGTCAAATTGATATGAATGGAACAAAATGCTTGGCTAACCAAATGGTCGACATTGCAGCACAACAGCAGAAAATACGCACGAATAATATCATTTGCTTTCTGTATACAACGGAACATTACGCTGCGAATTTCGCGTTCAGAAACCGAATGGGAATCTGAATTTGTTTATGAGAGTACTGTACAATGCCTCATACAAGAAGGCCTATCAGTACGCGCCGGTATTCGACAGCAGCAGGATCGTGGTCTGATGAAGCTGCAATTTATGGTTCAGGTATATTACCGCTCACGTTGGTCGGGATTCCATGACTGTCGTCCACATGTGGAATAATTGGGTTCACAATGGCCAACATTATGCAGGATCTTTAAGAACCGACGCCACTAGCGCCCGGGATGACAGAAATTATAATTACTGATTTTGGCTGCGCATGGGTACTGATTATGTCAATGGGGAAGGCTGAAAAGTTACGCAGGACCGAGATTCGAACGCAGGTCTTCTGCTTATTAGGCAGATGCGCTGAACACTGCGCCATCCGGAAACAGTGGTCATTCCAACCTCACGGACTACCCTAGCACGCCTCCCATCAGGCCCAAATTCTCACACTCTCCGTACACTACGAATGTCGTGGTCCCTGCCCATTAATCTCACACTCGCAGCATTTCATCGACTTCCCTGAAAGTATGAGACTGGTGGGCAGCTACACAGAAGGTATCATTGCTGTCTCGCCTAACTTCCCCTATTTAACACGTTATAACAAGAAATTAATTACCGTACGAGAAACAAACTTTGTAGCATTAATTTCATGGATATGGGGAAGAGAAATAATGTAGAACACTGAAACACTTTTAATGTGCAGCTACGATACATCATATCATTACATACCGGTACCATTACTGCTACAAACGTGGCTCAATATGGCGCCGATAAGTGTCCATAAGAGTCTGAATGCGTGGGACTATATTCTGCACAGCAGAGTGAAGCATGTCCATAGATATGCTGGCTACCTTCCTTGATGTGAATGTTCCCCTAGTAAACCCTGTTCTTCAGGTAGACCCATAACCAGAAATCACAGGGAGTGAGATCAGTTGATAGTATCGGCCGAGCATTTGGAAACGATGAGCTGATAATTCGATCGTTTCCAGATGTGTTTCAGAGAAGCAGATGAACTTTACGAACGATGTGCGGTGGGGCCCCATCTTGCATGAAAGCTGTTGAGTTCAGTTCGTAGCTTTTATGTAGAGCGGGTACGACATGCTGGCGAAGCGTATCGCAGTAACGCTGGCCGGTCACACTGCACGTCTTTGGTCCTTGAGCGCCAACCCGTTCAAAAAAGAATAGTCCAATGATAAACATAGCTTGAAGCCACACGTTCACCATTCAGAGGCACTTCATGCACAGTGACTGGAGGTGAAGATCCCTGCACTCGGTAATTCTGTGTGTTCAGCTCACCCGTCAGAGAAAAACGAGCTTCGTCTGTCGATTGGATGGTCCAGGACCAGCTCTCGTCAACTAAAATTCTTGCGAGAAATTGGAACGCGAAAATACGTTGTGCGTCCTTCGATGCAAGCTGCATCACGATATGGATCTTGTGCGGACACCATTTGAGAATGGTTCGAAGTATCTTGCGTACAGTGGACTATGGGATGTTCAACTGTCATGACACAGCATTTGCACTGCCTGACGATCGGGAATTACGCGCAGCGTTGTCTGCCATAGCAACAGCGATTTCAGCAACCGCCTGTGATGCAACCGGTCGTCGGCCTCTTCACGGTGCGACGCCCAGTTCTCCAGTTGATTCAGACTTCTTCATCATGTTCCGCACAGCAGGTGGAGAAAGAGTTGCTTCAGTAATTCTTTCAGCCAGCGATATTCGCGAAGTACACCTGCAGTATTACTATTGTTTTGATAACAGAGCTTCTCCAATAATGCCCTGCTCGCTTTGTCAAATCTCATGTTCACATGTCAACAAGTGCACTGCAAATGGTCATGTGTGTGTGACTATGAATCACGATGAGTGATCATGGCACCCAGTGGCCATAGTAGGAACTGGACAGCATCTGATGTGACGCATGCAAACCGTGGACCCAATACTTGGACATTAATGCTACCAAATTCGGTACATGCACGGCAACTAGTTTCCGTGCTCTAACGCGTTAAATTGGGAAAGTTTAATTTCATTATTACCGTGCAGGGTAGCGGCGCGGTCTCGGGCGCCTTGCCACGGTTCGCGCGGCTGCCCCCTTAGGAGGTTCAAGTCCTCCCTCGGGCATGTGTGTGTGTGTGTGTGTGTGTGTGTGTGTGTGTGTGTTTTGTCCTTAGCGTAAGTTAATTTAAGTTATATTAAGTAGTTTGTAAGCCTAGGGACCAACGACCTCAGCAGTTTGGTCCCGTAGGAACTTATCAGAAATTTCAAAAATTTATATATGTGGTGTCTGTTCTTCGAGACATGTCCGAACGAACAGACACGACATATATATCAGACATGCGAACAGTACAATGACATCTGGTGCACCACGGATTGTCAGCAGGCGGGTACGCCCATTGACAACACTAGATATCTGAAAAGGAAACATCACTGACTTGATACCATATTTTAAGAAGAAAAAGCAAAAATGCTAGATATCGACCCCAGCAATCATTCCCGGGCGAAAATTGTGGACCATAACTGCAGCTTCTGAAAGTACAACTTTTAAATTTTTTGTACGCACTGCTTGTCACTCGCTCCGCCCCACAGCTGCCAACCAATGCCTGAGCGCGAAGTAATGCACTGGACAATGGAGTGACTCCTATAGGCGGAATGTTGAAGGCGAGAGAACGGGTAGGGGGGAGGGGGAGTTGACAGATCTGCCTAACGTGTTTTGAAATACTGTTAGAGAACACATGTTATTCTACGTGAAAAATTGTAATTTGAGCACGTAATGAGTCAACCTCACGATAATATGCGTTCAGTATTATTTTATTAAGCGACCAAAATATTATTGGAGCTAGTAGTGAGGGCTTCGCTCACCTTCTGGACAGTTAGCACGCATTGAGTATTGATGGTATATGCACATCTGACCTGAGAACACTAACAGTGCGATGCCTTTTCCTTGGTCGCCATTGCACTTGTTTACTGTAACGTCATCGGGTGTTTTCGATAACGGTCAAGTGCAATAATATCGTGGCTGCGTTACAACGACATTCAAAAATGGTTCTGAGCACTATGGAACTTAACATCTGAGGTCATCAGTCCCCTAAAACTTAGAACTACTTAAACCTAACTAACCTAACGACATCACACACATCCATGCCCGAGGCCTGATTCGAACCTGCGACCGTAGTGGTCGCGCGGTTCCAGACTGAAGCGCCTAGAACCGCTTGGCCACATCGGCCGGCTACAACGACATTCTCACGTTAACATTCTGCAACTATATATACCAGGTGTTTCTCCTAAGATTCATCAGGCGTATTTTCTCTGGAGTTTCGGCACATATTTCCAATTTCGTTTTTGCATTATGCAGCTGGTGTCAGCCCAGTGTCGACAGGGAGCATTGGTTTGTTTACCGTCACAAACAAAATTAATTTTAAATCTGAATTTTACGTGTCAATTCGAAAGAGTGCTCCAAAATTAGTTTAGAGCGACATTCGTTGTAGCTATATGTATTAACAGAAATAGTAAAACAGGAAAAATAAACAGCATACCAGGAGTGACTTTGTAGCGCTACAGTGTTGCGGTAGTAGCCAGCGCGAACCAGGGCAGTGCTGTCGTCGCATGAGAACTGGCTATTCGTAGAGGAATATCGCACTAGGTTAACCTAGGACCGCTCTCTTGAATGGGCACATAGAGTTCCGCTATATCTTTTTTCTTTTTATGGGAACTGGCACTTTCCGTACACTTAGGCTGACTTCGTGTTTAGTTTACGCAATGAGAAAACGATATTGACAACATATGCTGAAACACCAGAGAAAATGCCGCTTGACGGCTCTCAGGAGAGATAGCCAAAGTCAATACGCCTCAGAATAAAAATGGGTAAACCTTAGTAACTGCTGAAGAATTATCATAAAATAAGTAGATGATTTTCGATTTAAAACTGATCATGGCATTAGCTTTGAAGAAGAGCCTGTCTCCTGCAAATGTACTTCACTTTAACACTACCTGTTCTAAAATCCTAAGAAACTAACGCTCAACAGCAATGTCAATAATTAGTAAGCGCTACGCTACTTGTTTAATGACACACTCATTCGTTTCATCGACCTTGCATGTCACTTCTTGCCTTCCGTGGATATCATGTTCGATGTTAGAGATAAACCTATACCAGTGCTCCTGATGTGCTTTCCTTACTACACATTTAGCGTTATTCATTTTCTCCTTGTAGTATTGGAGTTGCTTAAGTGTTTTATACATGCATCCTGTTTTCTTTGACAGCTTTGATTATATCCCCATTCCAAATTTTTAGGCCTTATCTTTTCCTATTCTTTTCTTTTTACCGACAGCTTCTCCTTCTACTCTGCATCAGTATTCTTCAGAGTTTGCCATTCTTCTTCTCTATTGTCTTTGTCTTTAGTTTGTAAGTTTTCTAGTGCTTCATTTAATCTCCTTTGGTACAGGTGTCTGATACTGTCCTCTTCATGCAAGTATACCTTATAAACGCTTTTATCTTGTTGGTTTGTTACTTGTTTAGTTATTTTCTTCCATTTTGTAAATGGATCCATTCTGGAGATTACTAAGGAATGATCTGATCCTATATCTTGTCCTCTATATACTCTTGCACCCCTTAATTGTCCCGCCAGCTTATCATTTACTAAGATGTAGTCAATTATTGATCTAAGACCTCTGCTATCCCAAGTATACTTGTTTATATCCTTTTTCTTAAAAAGTGAATTTGTGATATTTAAATTGTTGTAAGTGGCAAAATCTCTTAGTAATTTTCCATTTTCATTACGTATTGGTTCTCCAAACTGACCTATAACGTTAGTTACTGGGCTATTTCCTATTCTGACATTGAAATCACCCGTCATAATAATCTGATCAGTAGCACTGTATTTACTCAGAGTCTTCTGTAGTTATTCATAGAAGCTTCCAGACTAATCTTTTTTCCCTTCTTCAGGTTCATATGGGCTTATAAAGGTGGCGTTCCCTCTTATCAGTTTTAGGCTGACTGTAAGTATTCTTTCACTTACGTATGCAAAATCTGGAATGTCTTTTATCCATTTCTTATGCAGGATAAGTGCTATACCTTTGCTTGCTCTTTTATGTTGTTCAACATCACTATAGAACATAATGAAATCCCCTTCATATTTATTTCCTCTTAATTTATTTTCAGTTTCTGTGAGTGCTACAGCATCGATACTCATGTCGCTTAGTATATTTGCTAGTTCTACCTCCGTTTGGGAATGTCCTTTCACTTTACAGGTTGCTACTTTGATGTGTCCATTTATCCATTTTCTTTTGTCATTTTTCAAAGCCTTGTCGTTTACCTTCGAGACCATCTTGATCCCGAGGCTCGTTTCGGTATTGGGAGTAGTCAGTGTTTCCTGAGAGTTGGTTACCAGCCATCTGCTCAACTCCGTTCTAGGAGGAACAGGATTTTCTTTCGGGGTTACCTCCCTTAGCCGATATGTTCGGGTTATTTAAAGGCGACGGAAAGAAGTTCGCTGTTCATCCTCACCCATTCGCTTTGTAACCTGTATCCACTGTGTGTCATACACCTTCTAGGGGTCTCATGACTCATGGCTTCTAGGATATGGGAGTAGGGTTTGTTGGCAGAACGGCATTGAAATCTCTCAAATTTCAGTGGACATTTCCCAGAGTTTTGTTTCTGCAAGAGGGTACCGGCAGCCTGAGCTGACTCTGGGGTCCTTTGCCAAAATTTGATTGTTGGAGAATACAAAAGAGAACTGAAAGACACTCTCAGACCTCTAAACCTAATACCATTGGGGTCAAAAGAGTAAGATTTAGCCAAGGGAGGCCGAGACAAATAAGTGGAAGCAATGTCAGACTTAGCTAAGGGCCCATGTGGTTGCCACCCACATACTCCCGAGACAGGAGTCCCCTGGGGGAACTGCTCTTTGTCTGGAATCTCTCGAACTGACCTCCTGGCATGGGTGACCATAGCTCCCGGCAGCAGGCAGCATAGCTCGGTGGATCACTTATATACACAAACCTTCCCACCAAACGTTAAAGTGGTAGTCCTTGGGGAGGGTCGTTTGAAGTCCTCTGCTGAAATATTGGGCCACACTGGCTCTACAGCAGTTCATAATTGTCAAAAGGTTGCCAGTGCAGGAAGTAGGGCACGAATTGACCTCCCAATTACATCCCAGAAATGTTCGATGGCATTTACGTGGGGCGATCTGGAAGGCCAGACCATTCCCTACAATAGTCAACAATGTTCTTCAAACCAATCGCGAACAGCTGTGCCCCCAACGATTTTTCAGTTGGACCAGAGGACTCCATTGCATGTAAACATAGTCCACACCCTTATAGGCCACCACCAGTTTCCGCAGTGCCTTGTGACAACCTGGGTCTATTGCTTCGAGGGGTCTGCGCCACACTTGAACTCCACCATCAGCTCTTACCAACTGAAATCAGGGCTCATCTGGCCAGAACACGGTTTTGCAGTCGTCTACGGCCCAACCAACATGGTTACGAGCCCAGGTGAGACACTGCAGGTGATGCCGTGCTGTTGGCAAAAGCGGTCGTCTGCTGCCATAGCCCATTAACACCAAATTTCGCCGCACTGTCCTGACAGATACGTACTTCGTACGCCCCACTTTGATTTCTGCGGTTATTTGACACAGTGTCGCTTGTCTGCTAGCAGTGAAAACTCTAAGCAAACGGTGCTGCGCTCGGTCGTTAAGTGAAGACCATCGAACGCCGCGCTGTCCCTGATGAGAGGTAATGCCTAAAGTTTGGATTTGACGGCACACTCTGATGATCTCGGAATACTGGATTCCGTATAAGACTTCCGAGACGGAATGTCCCATGCGTCTGTCCCCAACCACCAATCCGCGTTCACAGTCTGTTAAACCACGTAGTGCGGCCATAATCACGTCAGAAACCTTTTCACATGAATCACCAGTCAGCTGCGACAATGAGCTGCCATTTAATACTTTGTGTACGCGATACGACCGCGATCTGTATATGTACATCTCGCTGTCCCATTATTCTTGTCACCTCAGCGTAAGTAAAATTTCGTTATTTGCCATCCCACCTCGTGTTGATACCTTAACTGCCAGCTGTGTATCTGTTGAATGAAGTCTTTTGTGGTTTCAACTGGATCTGCTCCTAATTAACAAAATCAGGTTTGTAAATATGGTAACTAGTGTGTTTGAGGTATGTCCCTGTTCTGTCCATATGCCCGTAGGAGAGGCAGCACTGTGATGATTCCTTGCAAGTGTACATGTTATAAAGTCATTAAGAAGTGCGCATTAACTCCATTCGAGAGATCCGATGTATTTCGGAATATGGTGTCCGGTATGCAACGACGTAAAAGAGATTGAAAACTGTGCGTTAAAACCGTCTTTCCAATAATTTATCGTTGTACAAGTTATTTGTCGCTGGTGGTGAGCAAAGCCACACTATGCACAGATTTATTCAACTATCAATGTCATAGTCTTTGGTTGCATAGACAATGTGTTTCTAGTCGCTATACTTTAGATTGGTAGCTGTCTGGCCAATCCAGAAAACGCGCGGCAGTGTTATGAGTATCGTGCCCGTGTAACTACAAAACATCGACCACTTACGTTTCGGGGATCGTTAGGACTAGATGCATTTCGAGGATGCCACTCACTTGCAACTCTATGGCTTTGTCTGATGTTTTAATTCGATAGCCATTTCGATGCCACAACATACAGGAATTTACGGTAAAATCGTTGGTTGCAAGCAGGCAGTTGCATAATATTTCATTCACAGATTTTTAGGCTGTGTAGACTTACTTTGCTTGCCTGCAAGGTTAATCCCCCTGCTCAAAGAGAGAGGGTTTGTTCCTAGTTCAAGGATCGATAGCGGTGTTTTGTTTACCTATCCGTGACTGTAGGTTATTGCGTACATTACTACCGCATTTATTTAATGTTACTACGGGAATTTTAAAATTATATGGAGTTCCTTTTCGTTCTGATTCAAATGCTTTGTCGAATTGTGCTCCGCGTGCTTTGTTGGAGTAAAAATGAACCTCATTACTGCTATTTTACAGTTGTTCATTGAATATTAATACCAAGTAATTCTGAATTTCTCTTTAATTACAGTATTTTGATCCCATATCGTTTCTGAAAATTGTTACGTTTTTACTTGCTATTCCCCTGTGTGTTAATTTATTATTATTTAATTTATCAATTGGTGGGAGCACAATTTACTATACACGTCCTGCCCGCAACAGATCCATTTTTTCAGATAAGCTGTCATCAGCAGATATATTTTCAATTTTTAGCATACATTTTACAGAAAGTGTAAAGTAAGTTTGTGTTGCGGAAGAACTTCGAGGATTCCTGCTGATCCTGTTCAGAGAGTTCATTGTGACCACGTTCATTGTGAACAGGTGTTGTAGCATATAATGTGAGCGTACAAAGTGACGTTATACATCTTCAATGGAAGTAACCTATGTATAAGAAAGGATGCACCTACACATTCAGATCGTATCAGGAGATTGGAGTGCGTTGAATGTAATCTTGCATTCTCTAAAGTAAAAGGTCATACTTCCCATTATATTTCTGTTGCACTACGAAAGTCTTTCCTGCTCCCGAGTTTTTTTGTTTATGGGCCAAAATTACGTTTAAAAAGGGGAGTAGCTGAGCTCAGCTTAAATTCAAAAAGGAGTAGGCGGCTTTCAACGGCTCCCGTCGCCGACTGTAGCTACCGCTCTCTACGTAACGGACGTTGTGAGGTGCCTTCAACTAGGTGCACAGAGCTGCCAGGACTTTCACGTTTCCTTACGGATTCTCCGCCGCAGCTCCTCGCCGTAAGCCAATTCCGCCCCAGACGTCTGAGGGTGGATTACTCTTCAAGGTGTCGGGATTAGTTTTCCCTGCTCCTCTTACGCAGCCAAAGTTTCTTCTTCAGACTTCCCTGAAAATCCGCTTCCCGTCTTTGACTTTCTCGTGTGCTGTTAAGCGTGGAGAGACGGAAACGGGCAGCAGATAACATGGCACTTTAAGCGAACTGCGATGGCGGTCGTTTTCTGTACCACTCCTCGTGCAAACTTCGCCAGTTTGTTCGACCATGATGGGAACTGTGGAAGCTTGCTCAAACATACAGACAGGCATAAACACACCCAAACGCATACACACACGCACGTAATTCGCTTTTCAATACGTCATGCGTACGCCGACTTAAACAAAAGTTACATAACTTTCATTTAAAACAGAATGTTTCTGATAAGACAACTCTTTTTTGGCATGCTTCCATCATCAGTTGGTATGCCACCGAAACGCATCGTAGGCATAAATATTGGAAAATAAAAATTTTCGCAACATAAAAGTGTCGTGAATTTAGTAGTAGAGTTACAGATCTCAACCTATTCCATGCAGCACGGACAAATTCCGAATGCTTTTTATGAAGGTACATTATACGAAATGTTAAATCATGAAATGACCGAAAAAATACCGTTAAACGTAAATGTTTTGAAGCTTATAGTACGAGTAGAAGCGATGGTGTTGATATCAAGGAACTTTTGCTTTTGTTACTTTGTCATTAAGTTAACGAAGACTGGTGTGAGCGGGCGGGCAATTCCGGACATGTTGTTATTTCTTAGGTTTCACGTGAACAGCGAAAGTGCTCTTTCGATAAAGCACAGAGTTCACTCCACTATTTGCTAGAACTTGAGTGATGTAGCTGTTAATATATACACTACTGACCATTAAAATCGCAACACCACGAAGATCACGTGCTACAGACGCGAAATTTAACCGACGGGAAGAAGATGCTGTGATATGCAAATGATTAGCTTTTCAGAGCATTCGCACAAGGTTGGCGCCGGTGGCGCCACCTACAACGTGCTGACATGAGGAAAGTTTCCAACCAATTTCTCATACACAAACAACAGTTGACCGGCGTTGCCTGGTGAAACGTTGCCGGCCGAAGTGGCCGTGCGGTTAAAGGCGCTGCAGTCTGGAACCGCAAGACCGCTACGGTCGCAGGTTCGAATCCTGCCTCGGACATGGATGTTTGTGATGTCCTTAGGTTAGTTAGGTTTAACTAGTTCTAAGTTCTATGGGACTAATGACCTCAGCAGTTGAGTCCCATAGTGCTCAGAGCCATTTGAACCATTTTTTTGAAACGTTGTTGTGAGGCCTCATGTAAGGACAAGAAATGCGTACCATCACGTTTCCGACTTTGATAAAGGTCGGATTGTAGCCTATCGCGATTGTGGTTTACCGTATCACGACATTGCTGCTGTCGTTGGTCGAGATCCAGTGACTGTTAGCAGAATATGGAATCGGTGGGATCAGGAGGGTAATACGGAACGCCGTGCTGGATCCCAACGGCCTCGTATCACTAGCAGTCGAGATGACAGGCATCTTATCCGCATGGCTGTAACGGATCGTGCAGCCGCGTCTCGACCCCTGAGTCAACAGATGGGGACGTTTGCAAGACAGCAAGCGTCTGCACGAACAGTTCGACGACGTTTGCAGCAGCATGGACTATCAGCTTGGAGACCATGGCTGCGGTTACCCTTGACGCTGCACCACAGACAGGAGCGCCTGCGATGGTGTACTCAACGACGAACCTGGGTGCACGAATGGCAAAACGTCATTTTTTCGGATGAATCCAGGTTCTGTTTACAGCATCATGATGGTCGCATCCGTGTTTGGCGACATCGCGGTGAACGCACATTGGAGGTTTGTATTCGTCTTCGCCATTCTGGCATATAACCCGGCGTGATGGTATTGGGTACCATTGGTTACACGTCTCGGTCACCTCTTGTTCGCATTGACGGTATTTGAAGAGTGGACGTTAAATTTCAGATGTGTTACGAGCCGTGGCTCTACTCTTCATTCGATCCCTGCGAAACCCTACATTTCAGCAGGATAATGCACGACCGCATGTTGCAGGTCCTGTACGGGCCTTTCTGGATACAGAAAATGTTCGACTGCTGCTCTGTCCAGCAGATTCTCCAGATCTCTCAACAACTGAAAACGTCTTTTCAACGGTGCCGAGCAACTGGCTGATCACAAAACGCCGGTCACTATTGAAGCTACATGGGCAGCTGTACCTGTATACGCCATCCAAGGCTTATCAAACCCTTTATTACGGCCAGAGGTGGTTGTCTGGGTACTGATTTCTCAGGGTCGATGCACCCAAATTGCGTGAAAATGTAATGACATGTCAGTTCCAGTAAAATATATTTGTCCAATGAATACCCGTCCATCATCTGCATTTCTTCTTGGTGTAGTATTTTTAATGGCTGGTAGTGTATAATTGTAGAGGTGAGTAGTACGAGACTGCAATGAAGCAGGGAGCTTAACGTGTTGTGGAAGGCGAAAGGACCGAGTGGGAAGCTGACGATCGTTATAATGTTCCTAGAACTACGCTGCAAAGCACATTAACATCATCGTAGAGAATCGGTAGGAATCTATGGCACCTCATATGTAGTTTTTATTCAAAGCTCCATTTGAAGAAAATTATGGAGAAATAGCTGTGGCAAATATGAGAGCCTTAGATGCCGTTAACTAATATTGAGTTTGAGAAGTTGGCTACTATTTGGGAGAAAGTTTAACTGACAGCGAAAAGAAACTGCAGGTTGTGACTTCTATCAAAAGATTACGAAGAAGCACGCGTAACTGTCTCACAGAAAACTTCACCTCTACTGGTTTAATGCATTCTGTTACGTTCAGTCGGTCACATACTGAAAGGTTTTTTTTCTATCAAGTATTTTGTTACTATTACTTCTACTGATATATAAACAGATTGATTTATTTGTGGATCACATAAACTCTATTCTTGTTTAATAACCTGTATTCTGTCGCATGGCCCATACTACCCGATACTTTCCTTAACGTCTCGAACTATAAGTCCTACAAAATCTTTACTTGCTCTGTGTCGTTTGGTTAGATACTTTAATAACCATTAACGCCAAAACAAATGCGCTAGTAAAGGTATTGTGGGTTTATACCTTATTTCAAAACAACGATATAAGTTTAGTACCAATTTTGGCTTAAGTGGCCAATACTTGCGATCGTCCTCCTACTTGTACAAAAACGCAAGTCGCGTGTCGATCTGATCCGCGATATTGATTTTTTTATACTGATTTCTGAAGAAGCCCTGCTGTGAGAGTACATTTATCTAATGACTGAAATGAAATACAACACCATCATAAAATTATGTGCCCAGGTTAGTTCATTGCCAAAGGAAATTCATCGTACGTTGGCAAGAAAATTAGCAGTCGCCACAGGCTACGTAACAATTATCAGTGTTGGACCCAACGCAGACACTGTGATCACGTTCAAATGAGGAATGCCGTGTACCCAGCAAGCTCCATTCCCTCCCGGGAGAGCTATAGCCACTCGTCTGCACGACCTGCAGCTGATAAACATCTCGGTATCGAATCGCAAAGCGGATAGGCGTGACTTCTAAGACGGTCATACAGCGCAGATATTCAAATCTTTGCAAGTACCGGTAATTCTCGGTGGAGATTCATTTGTGTGATATGTAGAGACGATCAAACCTCAGGCTGTAATCATTCAGATAAACTTCAGACATTAGTAGCGGAAACGGTATTCGGAGATGTTTGGCGTCGACTGAAACCTAGTACTATCGCCTACGAATATGTCATAGCTGAACCGTGGATTTATTTTCAAAAAAATATTCATAAGAATTCATTTTACTTACTTGCAATTCATCGAGAACATTAACACATTTAATCACATTATGTGAGCGTGGAAGTAGTTTCCAGGGAGTAACTGATGAAATCATAAGTAAATTCCTTCTTAACAAATGGTAATTTATTCACTTTAATGGTGCCTGTTGTGGATTGGCAAGGCAGCTAACCCACTATGAGAGGAAGCTGAAAGGCACGCGTTTTAGCTCACGCAGGCTGGCGTGAGGTCTGGAACAGGTCAAGGAAATGAGACTAACAAAAAACGTACGTAGCTGCTGGAATACTTAACTTTAATCCATAATTGGTGAACATCGCTCTTGACGGTACATGTTCTACAGCATCAATAGTAACTGGTAATGGCGCCTTGCTAGGTCGTAGCAAATGAGTAGCTGAAGGCTATGCTAACTATCGTCTCGGCAAATGAGAGCGTATTTTGTCAGTGAACCATCGCTAGTAAAGTCGGCTGTACAACTGGGGCGAGTGCTAGGAAGTCTCTCTAGACCTGCCGTGTGGCGGCGCTCGGTCTGCAATCACTGATAGTGGCGACACGCGGGTCCGACGTATACTAACGGACCGCGGCCGATTTAAAGGCTACCACCTAGCAAGTGTGGTGTCTGGCGGTGACACCGCAGTGCCTAAAGCATTTTTTAAAAGAAACCGATTTAAAATTATAATCAGAAAGCACCCTCTAAATATCAAGTTACATTTTATTCAGAGTCAGAAAGAAACAAATTTTTGAATGTATGAGCTTTCGGGCTGAGAACCTTGCCGCTCCCTTTTGACACGCCCGTCGTTACGACTGCCCAGAACAACCTCTGAGAGACTACACTGGTGCAAATCTGTAACACACAGGATAACTTTAAACTAAAAGATTTAACAATTCACACAAACACACAAACTATGCACCCCGTAGGAGGGATGGAAATGGTACGAAACACTGAAATTAAAATATTAACATTGCCACCGAAGGTGCAACTTGATTTTAACTTCTGAGAAAAGTCTTACAGTGGAAGGGTGGCAACTTTATATAATAAAATGATCATTTCAATAAAAGTCCATGAAATGCAATCTTATATAAAATTCTACAAGGTTGTCCAAATAAATTAAGATGCTCTACAGTACACAGATACTGCCTCTCAAGATGATAGGCAAGATCGAAACATATTTCAGGAATTAGGCCGTTACGCTCCAAGCAATAAATTCGTTAACACACCAAACCCGACAAACATGACAGAGGCAGCTCTGAACGACAGACAGACACTAACTGCCTAACAAATGCAGACGAGAGACAGACGAGCAAGCTGGGGACGAGAGACTGACCAAGAAAACAAGTAGAATTTAGCAAGAGTAAATCACACAACATATCACCAATCACTTCACTTCTAATAAAATGCGATTTATCGAGAAGACCTGGCGCAGCACCCCCAAATCGCTCTCCCGAACCGTCCGCTGCCAGCCGCTTCAACGGATGCAGGAATGCGCGCCGATCTCCCGTCTCACGGCGTCGCAGCTCGCACCGGCCAGACCGATGTCTGGGTTGACCCCTGTTGTTCTCGTGTCGACCGAGAAGCCACTACCCCTCGCTATACGGCGCGGCCCACTGGACTCACGTGGCGACCTCACATGCGCCGACGCTCAAGACGGACAAGCCATATTGTGTCTCAGTGCGCGACCGACCAACCGATCGATTCAACCGCCAATGACCATTGCCTGAGCAAACTCGAGCGGACCGGCGGCCTAACGCGCAGACGCAGGTGCAGGAACTAAGCCCCGACCGGGGGACCACTCACTGAGTTCTCTTACTGTCGGAGTGGAAAGACTCTCCTTTTGTCGGCTTTAAAGGTTGATCCGAACGACAGACATGCTAGCACTCAGAACGACAGCCAGCCAATAACTACCCTAACAAATGCGGACGAGAGACAGACTAGTCAGCTGGGGACGAGAGACTGAACCGACTGACCGACTGACTCCCTGGCGAGCTTATAGTGCCCCTCAAACGCACGTAAACAGGCAACCTTTCCCCTTTCCCACCAGAGGAGACACCAAAGCTGCGATTGCCACGGCAGCGCCACCACCAGAAACGGAGGGCGACTGCTTCACACTACGCGCTGCAACGTGCTCTTCAAAACAGCAATTTTTACCTTGGCTCAGCAGCTACTTTAACCAACCGTCCTGATACATTAAACGCACAAAAGGGACTCTCGTCAATCCTCCATGACTGTTGGAACTAGTCCGTCAATTTTTCAGATCATAGGGGAGAGAGAGGGGCATGTTTCGACAGGCGTACATTTCAACATCAGCATTTTTTCATGTTCTAACAGGTGCTTCCATATTGAGGAGACACCGTCAAATGCGTAGTTTCTTCATAGTGCTGGGCGGAGTAGGCGCTAGGAGATGTTTTTCTTTGTGTTTTCTTTCCTAGATCAAAACTGTTTATAGTTTTAAAAGCGTTGTATATACGTTAACATGATCGGTAACAAGGTGCTTCCATAGTGAGGAGACACCTTCAACTGCGTAGTTTCTTCATAGTGCTGGGCGGAGTAGGCGCTAGGAGATGTTTTTCTTTGTGTTTTCTTTCCTAGATCGAAACTGTTTATGGTTTTAAAAGCGTTGTATATATGTTAACATGATCGGTAACATAGATTAAATTTAAAAAATGATAAGTAGCTCCATTTCGTAGCTTAACAATGTAATAACTGATTCTGGTTTAAATTGATTGTGAGGAAGTTTACTTGTCTTTTATGTTGCGGTGTGAAGTGGGGCATGTTACAACACAGTGATACAGCGTGCCGCGATCTTGTTTGGGCAGACGTTTTATGCGTGCTGTATAATATAGTGCTTTAATTTTCCTTATTCTTGCGTTTTACGTTCAATCAGTCGTTTTTTACTTTGAGAAAAAACAAAGCTAGTCATTACAAACGCAAAACAGAAAAAGTTTAGACACCTTTAGATGAAATACAGCCACTTTAGTTCTTGAAAATGGAGGAAAGGGCGATTATTCTACCAGAAAAATTGCAAAAGAATTTAACGTTTGTTACTGTATCGCCCCTCCATTCTTCAATATGAAAAAGATAACAGACGGAAAAGTTACTTGTGGGTACTCTAAACACACAAAGGTATTTTGAGAAAGTCGGGAAATAATACTTAAGGATTGTTTTGTGAGATCTAGCGTAATTATGTACGGGTTGAATAAATACGAACTGGTGCAAAATACCTTAGCTTGGAAATTCCTTAATATTGGGCACAAAAGGGAATAGCTGGAACCGTGGAGCCGATTGGATTTCAGGATTTTTAGAGAGAAACAATTATCTTTCCACCAGAAAAACCGAAAGCACTAGTCTGGGAAGAATAACAGCATTTAATTTTTTTAAAAAATGTTGCGGAGTTCTCCAGTTACATGTTTATTCTTGTCATCCTCTTCCTCCTTCCAGAATCTGGAGCGTGTATGAAACGTGTGTAACCATAGCGTTAAAGCCAAGTTAACTACAGTGTTAAAGCAACTATAGTTGCTCAGAAAGGAGTGAAACAAATTGGAATTGTGAGCTCTGATGTACAGGAGAAATGGTAGAATTAGCAGCTGCTATATGTGCTGAAGGGACTTTCATTCCACCCATGATAATATTCCTAAGGAAAAATAAGATCATTTTATCCGTGACAGGACCACCAGAAACATCGATGATGCCACGGGTTCTGGATGAATGATAAACGAATCTTTTTTAATATTTCTCGATTATTTTATTAGACAACCTAGTCCCACAAAGCAGATCCTGTCCTCCTACTGCTGGACAACCAATGGCCGCCTCTTAGCACTATAGCTCTTAATAAATGTTAGAAAAATGGAGATGTGCTTCTACCACTTCCTCCCCACTGTTTTCACAGATTACAGTCCCCAAATGTAAGCATCTACGGCCGTTTCAAGATGTGCAGCAGAAGAACCGATGTCTAGTTGAAAACAAATCCAGGAAAGACACTACCTTTTTGATTCGCCTTCCATTGAAAAGCAAATGACTTCTCTCATCTGTTACATCAACAAACGTCATTTCTTGACTCTGAGCAGCAGGCATATTCGCATTTGACTCTGACATATTCCAAGAAAGTGATTTATTATGTACCTTTTGCAACCGAAACGCCTGTTGCAGAAGAAAAACTTTCAGATCCTCTGGCTAATTCAGAGACTGTGGCAAATACTGTTAGTGCGGTTCCAGGAACTTCAGTACAGAAACGCTTTTTCACTGACCCCATTCGCCCTTTCTCTAAAGCTGGAAAAGAGAGCAACAAAGCAAGAAAGAAAAGGAGGTGTGCTACCTTAACAGCGATACTTGAATAACAGGATCTAGAAAAAGTAAGAGGAGAGTGAAATGATAGAAAGGCACAGAAGAGTGGAAACATAAAAGTGGAAAGAAGGAAACAGCAACTAACGGTAAAAGAACATGGCAGTTCAATTCATCTTCTGAAGAAGAAGAAGAAGATAATTAAAAATGTTGCTTGACTTGTGGGAATGTTTGTAGAAAGGGAGAGGAATGGATCGATTGACCCGCCAAGTTAGCCTAGAGCGCTAATGCGCTGCTTCCTGGACTCGGGTAGGCGCGCCAGCCCCGGATCGAATCCACCTACCATATTAACGACGAGGGCCACTGTGCCGGCCAGCCTGGATGTTGTTTTTAGGCGGTTTTCCACATCCCACTAGGTGAATACTGGGCGGGTTCCCACGTCCCGCCTCAGTTACACGACTCACAGACATTTGAAACACATCCACCCTTTTCCATGATTTACACTGGACGCAGACAGATGGGATACACTGATTCCGTCCTGGGGGGGTACGGGGTGATGACAGGAAGGGCATCCAGCCACCCCTTCACATTAACATGCCAAATCTGATTTAACCACGCCAACCCTGCACAAAATGCGGGACAACGGCGCTAGCGATAGATAGATAGAATAGAGGAATGGATCGATTGGTCATGTACGGATAATGATACATTCTATGTGCTTACAAACTGTGGACACTGTGGAGACACTTCTGACATGTTAGTCATTTCAAACTGAGATAATTTTCAGTGAAATTTTGTATGTTGTAATGTGTTTCATTGATGGGGTAGATTGAAACACATGTCAATCTCTCTCCTATATTTTATTGCAGCTACTGTAACGACTGAATCAGATTTTTATTTGGAATTACTCTGTTTAAAAGTATGTAATTTCTCAATTTCATTTTCAAATTTGAGCAGTTTACAGTAAAAATAATAATAAAAATTAAAATATTTTTTTTCGCTGCAATGTGCCCCTCCCTCCTCTAACACTTGGCACATATCGATAAAACACCTAACTTGGGAATTGTGTAGGGTCGAAGGCTCTCTTTTTCTTTTTCTACCATGTTCATCCGTCATTGGCTCCGGGGCGGCATGTTTATTAATAGATTTGGTTTGGTTAGTTTAAGGTGTGGCCAGATGCCCTTCCCATCGCTAACCCATCACCTGTTGTAATGAAATATGTGTACCCAGCTGTCTGCAGGTGGAAACGCGAAAAGGAGCGGAAGCTTTCTAAATATTTTGCGAATCGTGTAACTGAGTTGGAAATTGGATACCAGCCCAGTATTGACGTAATTGGAAGTGGAAAACCACCTACAAACAGCTTTTAGACTGGCCGGCACACCGGCCCTCATTGTTAATCCACCAGGAGGATTCGGTCCACAGCCAGTGCACCTCTCCATCGTGGAAGCAGCTCTTTAACAGGTATAGAATCAAGGGCTCCAGCACCTTAATTTCAGCCTTTCAGGGCACACAAATTCGAAGGCCCAAAACGAGTGAGCCTGCGGATCGGTCCTGGCTGCACTACCAAAATTTCAGTCAGCCATGCTTCTGGAGGCTCAGACAAACTAAGGTGAAACAGGGAAACTGCTTAGAAATATGAGCAGTTAATGGAATAAGGAAAAGAAAAGTATTATTTTATGGCACTGCACTAAGAATATTCTGAACTAATACGTTCTACTCAAAATTCTGAGAGGTTCAGGGAAGTGCATAGGGTGGAGCAGAGGCGTAGAGGCTCACTTTTCAGTTGATTCTGCGGCAGTATCGGATACGAATTTCTCAACTGCAAGCCCAATTGCGTGTCACTGGGAGCTCCTGTGTTAGGTGGGTGATAGAGCCCCTCAGGAAAGTAGCGGACAGGTCGAGAAAGAAGTCTAGTGTCTACTCTGTTTGCCTGCCAGGAAGAGGGGGTGTCTCATCCGATATGTGGAGGAGGCTCGGTCGGCAGCGATTGTGCACACTGGGTGCAGCCAGGTGCAGATAGTGGCTCTTGTAGGCGCGAATGATGCCTGCTGTTTGGGTTCAGACGACCTCTTGGATTCCTCCTGGTAGCCGGCTGATTTGGTAAAGACACGTAACCTCGCTTGTGGAGTGGAAGTAGAGCTACCATTTTGCATCTCCGTTCCCAGAACCGATCGCGGTCCTCTCATTTGGAGCAGAGAGGAAGGTCTAAATCATAGAGGCTCACACGATTCTGTGACTGTATCAGACGCGAATTTCTTTATCTTCGTTATGAGGTGGAGAACTGTAGAGCCCTAAGGGGGTTGGTTCATGAGAATAAGGAGAAATTTTGAAAAGTTCATCAGCTTTCTAAGTAAAGCGGCTCAAAGAATAAGAGTTGTAAATCCATGTAATGCTTACTATCTTTTAACAAATCATTTGAGAACGATTTGATGCACAAACCACAGCTTTTGGTCACACGATTTCTTCTGAACTGTATTTGGAGCTACAAGTGAAATAAAGCCAGTTAATTACGTATATACAGAATAGGTACACATATATCGAAATAAAAATAAAACAGAAGTTTCATTTTTAAAGAAGTTCATTGCACAGACTTTTAAAAAGATGTTGCTCTCTTAAAGTATCGGTCAAAAAATTTTTTTATAATGACTATCACACATTTCAGTAATTAAACCAGTTTTTCCTTTAAAAAAGTCTTTAATTTAATAGTCCCCTTTTAGTGGTAAGTTATAAGAGAACATACAAAATGTCAACCCCTTATCTTTACCAGATTTTAATCAATGTGTTTCAGGACATAGAAGAAGTGAGCATCTGGGAAATTCAAGTCGAAGTTAAAGCTTGTTTCTCCACCTACCCAACATAACACTACTGACTACCAGGTCCACATTCATATTGTTTCTGGTGCTGTTCTTCCTATCTTTCCTTTTTCAGACTTCTTCTTTTATTCTTGCTTCTTTGGTGGCTTTCAACACTGATTTCCCTGCTTCGAAGGGCCCCTACGGTCAACGGAAATTAAAGTTCTTTGTATATTTAGTCTGTCAGGCACTCACATCAATTCCATAACATTAAACCTTGACACTTCTCCATCACTGAAATACAGCAGAGCATCATGCACACCTGTTTTCAAAGTATTAAGTCCTACAAGAACAGTTTTTGGTATCCATTCTCATACAGTTGTTAACAACTCTCATTTGACTTTTGTGCCCTAACATGTAATTACTTCTCTAATAGTATTGTGCCAGCGAGACCTGAGAGTCTGGAATGTCATACAAACAAACATGTGAGAACAAAATTCTGCTTTTAACAGAGCTGTCGTCGTTACAAGAGGGCGTCCTCATGTGTGCAGACACTTTTAAATTTCTCTTATTCATGTGTCAGTCCCTTGAATACGGCAGGCGTGCAACAGTCGCAGGAAATTACTACTAGGGGAGTACGTGTGGCCTGCAAATGTGGCTTTTTTCGATTACAGGAATCCCTCCACAGGCCCGATAAGATGCCTTCCGAGTCCAGACACAGTAGCATTCGTATAGCAGATTGGAGAATGAAAGTGTTAATGCAGTATTAAGTAACTTCAGGATGGCCTATGGAAAGGTTTCAGAATTAATGGATGAAACCAGAGGTTAGTAACAATGAAATTCTCATTTCCGATTGGTATGTTTATCACAAAGATAGGATGAATGCTGATGGTAGAGACGTGCTTATAGATATAAAAATCTGATAATATCTAGTGACATTAATACAGACTCCTGAAGGGGACCTATATGCTGTTGCAATTATAAAAGATCCCTCCTTCAGTTTAAGTTGACAGGCACATGGTTCTGTATGTTGCTCTAGACAAAACTTTTTTGTATTTAAGCTTTTTGCACAGTTATAACTGTTGACATATATGGCAACTCCTCCTCTCACCTTATTCTCTCTACTCATATGTGCAGCTAGTTTATAACCACTGATATTTACCTTTTCCATATCAGACACAATGTGATGCTCAGACAGGCATAGTATATCTATTACATTATCAGATTCAGTGTCATTTAAACAAACCAGGAGCTCATCTAGTTTATTCTTCAATCGCGGAATATTTTGGTGAAAAATGGTAACATTATTTTTTACTTCACTTTTGTGCGAATCTACTTTTTACTTTAATCCACCAATATCTTGGTTAAATATGGTAACATTATTATTGACTTTACTGTTTTGAGAATCTTGTGAGTTTTGGACCTCTTTAGCACCTGCCTGCCTGAACTTCTCATTGGACACTGATATTAGTCTAAAAAAGAGGTACATCCATGACTAGTAGTGTCCCCCCTTATCGATTTCGCTAACTACTATGCCAGTTTACCCTTCCCTTTCCTACTGAGGTGTAGGCCATGCATTGTGAAATCCCCCCTATCAATAGCCTCGACAGGAACCAATCCAATGTCTGACAGAGTGGCCACCCTCCGCAACTGATACAACATATTTATCCTCCTGACACAGCGGTCCAAGTGGGGCTGATCATGCCGCAGGAAAGCAGGCACCAGCCCAACATTGGTATGGGTCGTTGAAGAGGCTATTTTCACCAGGTCACACTCAATACTGAAGCCCTGATTCCTGTCAATACTGTTTCCCACTCCACCCGCAATCATCACATGATTCTGCTTTGAGAAACCCTTCCACAAGGAACCTATATCCTCTACCACCAGGCTAAGACATGCAGTTGACTTGAAAAAGTTTGTTTCCTGGTACCTGTCAATTAATTTTTCCTGCAAAATCTGGCCCACACCTCTTCCATGGCTGCTACCTAGCAACAGAACTATCTTCTTACTTTCTACTTTTCTTGAAACAGTTGATTTCCTAGTGAGATTCTGTTGCATCTTAACTACATCTACTTCTACTGGAGCCTCTTACTTACTTAAGTGTGGTAGCAAGGCAAATCTATTGGTTGTGCCAATTGGGAAACTGTCAGACACTGTTCTCTTTCTGTGGCTCCTGTTCCCAGCTACCACTTCCCACCTCTGTTTACCCTCCTCCCCCCTTAACCTATTCAGTTCCTCCCTCACTCTGTCCAAATTAGTCTGAAGGGCTCTAATTTTCTCCTCCTGTTCAGCTATAATCCTATCTCTTGAGCAAATCCTGCAAAAGAACGAAAGAGTCTCGTTTGCTTCCCTAATTCCCACGCTGCTACAATTTCCCCAATGAAACCACATGTCACAACAGCTGCACAAAACCACTGAACTAACTTTCCTACTGCAGATCACAAACTTAGTATGCATGGTAGTTCGGAAATGACTAAGTGATAACGATAATATATTAAATACAGATCTAAAAGGATAATAAATATATTTGTAAACTAATATGTAAGTAAACTATTAGGAAATGCACTTAAATTTGTGATAAAACGCTAAATATACACGTTCAAAAATTAGGCCTAAACAGCCGAATGTAACCAAAACGAACTTTTCATGATTACTGGCACACTACGCAAATAAAAGAAAATCTTTAAATGGTGAACTTGAAGAGTACGCTAAAGAACGTATTTAATTAGATAAACGTATCGAACTACAATTAATTACAACCTAAATTACTTATCTTTCACGAGAACTTTGTCTGCATACGTGCGGCCTTGTTCAGGGCTACGAACAACCGAAAGCATCAGTTTTCCAACTTCTAGCGTTTGGATGACAGCTGAGGCTTAAGTGGCTTCAACACTTTGTTTCCTTCACAAAGCTCTCAACAGCAATCCTGTCTTTCTGATTGTAGAAAGGCATGCCAGTCACAGGGACTTAGATGTCATCATGTTTTCTCGGGAAAACCATCTCCCATAAACACTTCACATAAGTTGCAGCCTCTGGATAGGACGATCATGAAACCTTGCAAAAACTGCCACAACACTGCTTGCAGTTTGTGGATGAGGGCTAATCCGAGGTCAAGACTTAATGACTTCGATATTGCAAAATTGGTAGTTGATGCCCACAAGCAAGTGTGTCGACTAGATATTGCTGGAAATGGATTTACATGCATTGGCATTTACCCGACAAACCACGACGTATTTACTAATTACAGCTTTATAGGCAGTGAGGTCACCAACATTGTACAGGAACCTCTCCCGAGGTGACGTCTGTTGGGGTTGTTGTTGCTACAAGTAGGACACCAACATCGATCTCATCAGCTTCTCTGATAGCTCCCCCGCCCCTCTCAGCTTGCTTCCCAGAAAGAATCTACAATCAATTCTAGAGAGACCATCATTTCCTCCAATGCACTACATTCTAGTGAACATTCTGATTTTGCAGGTGTTTTAAAAGAGGTGTCGTCTTTACCCTCCTGCAGCAAAAAGAGGTTGACATGTCGGAAAGGAACGGCAGAGAGAAGCGAAATATTGACATCAACTCCAATAAAAAAATATACTGACAGACAAGAAAGACTCAGAAGAGCAAGAGGAAAAAGCACAACAGAAAAAGAGACAAACGAAATTTCCGAAACAAGAACAAACGATGATCAATAAGAAGAAGAAAAAGGGAAAAAAATTCAAATTTTTTATATTGACAGTCCTACACCAACCACTTTTCAAGACGTTGTAGGTGAAAAGCGTATTGTGCATGGAGAAATCTAGGGGGAAAACTGGACACAATAAAACAAGACTGGGTACATGAGCTCTGTACGGACATCGACGACTTTCTTTTTTAATTTTGTGACCTCTGTAAGCTAAGTAAACTATAAGGTAAATGAGCTATAATATGTTATGTATTGTGTTTAGTAATTTATAAACATAATCATACTGGTGTGGTCTGTACTACCACCAATTTTTAAATTGCCCTAAATGCAAGGTGAATTCTAATTAGATTTTGTGTTATGTTGCCTTCATACATTGCTAAATATATTTTTATTACTTAGAGGAAAGATATTGAAAATATGATTTTTTCCCTAAAAGGCTCCATAGTACCCATCGTTCTCCCCTGGCTGATCATCATGGAAATTTCATTTCCAGCAATGATAACGTTGAGCACGAATGGACAAAGTTCAAGAGCATCGTATAATACGCTTTAGATAAGTGTGGCACAAGCAAAATTGTGATGGATAGAACAGACTCACCGTGGTTCAACAACCATCTTAGAAAGCTGCTATGAAATCAGCGAGAGTTTCACTGTGAATTTAAACGTAGCTAAAGCCTCACACATAAACAAAATCTAAATTATTGTAATGAGGGCTATGCGTGAAGTTTTCTACGGATACGAAAGTAGGACTCTAGTTACCAACTTAAGAGAAATTCCTTAGAAGTTTCGATCTTATGTTAAATCAGTAATCAGATAGAAGTCATCTATCCAGACACTTTAAGACCATAGTGGCAATGCAACAGAGAATGTCACAGAAAAGGCCGAAATACTAAACGCCTTTTTCTAAGACTGTTTTACTGAAGAAGTCACAATGTAGTTCCTCTTTAAACTGTCGTACGAAAGACAAAATGGCTGACATAGAAATAAGTGACCAAGGGATAGAAAAGTAACTCAAATCATTCAACAGAGGAAATGTTGCCAATGGAACTGGCGGGATACAAATTCAGTTCTACACATAATATGCGAAAGAACTTGCCGTCCTCTAACAGCAGTGTCCTGTAGGTCTCTCGAGGACAGAAGTGTTATTGAAAAAGGCGCAGACCATTTCCGTTTCAGAGAAGGGTCGTCGAACAGAAGCACAAAATTATAGACTTATAACTCTGACGTTCGTCTGCTGTAGAATTTTTAAAAGGTTTTGTGATAATGTATTATAAATTTTCTGGAGACCTAAAATATCCTCTGCAGGAACCAAATTCGGCTCCGCAAACAACGATCGACTAACACCCAGATCGCTTTTGTACGTCTACGAGACACAGACAGCAGTGGATACAGGCACCCAGGTAGATACGGTGTTTCTTGACTTCGGAAAGGCATTCGATACAGTTTCGCTCGGCCGCCTAATGAACAAAACACGAGGATACGGAATATTAGGCCATTTGTGTAGTGGGACTGAACAGTTTCTAGCAAACAAAACCCAGAATGCCTTTCTGAACGAAGAGAAGTGTTCAGACGGATTAGTAACTTCGAGTTTTCCCCCAGGTAGCGTTATAACGCCATAACATTTCACAATAATTATAAACGACGCAGTAAATAACGTCGGAAGTTCCACGAGGCTTTTCGTGGACGATGCTCTTGTATACAAAGAAGTGGCGACGCTACAAAATTGTAGCAATATGCAGGAGGACTTGACGAAGATAGACATTTGGTGCAGGAAGTGACAACTGACTCTCAAAAAAAAAAAAAAAAAAATGTAACGGATTACACATACATAGACTGAAGGACCCTTTACTGCAAAATTGCAGAACAGTCACTGGAAGCAGTTAGTTCCACAAAATATCAGAGTGTGCAATTTGTAGCGGAACAACCAGATAAAATTAATATGATTAGTGGAAGAATCATCAGGAACTGTAGTCCACCGACAAACGAAATAGCTTACAAAATACACGTTCAATTAATACTTGAAAATTGCTCGTCAGTATGGGGTCCGTTCCATATAGGACTGATAGAGGCTACAGAGAAGATCCAAAGAAGAGCGACACGTTCATTTAGCATGCGTGAAAACATCATGACGGTGCGAGAGAGCATTCTGCGGCACGGTGTGGCCCACTAATAAAGGTCCGAGAGCGTACATTCCTAGAATGGGTGGTAGGGTTTCGGGTTCCGCTGAATAGGTCAGGAGTTCACTACACTCAGCTGGCGGCTAGAAGGGTAGCAGAGGCTGTGTGGCGTGGACTGGGCGGTTTTTTAGGTTAGAAGGCCTCGGGAAAGTACGGGGTGCTCTGCAATCTCAAAGGGTGCATGGCCAATAAAGGATGCGCTTGGATCAAGGAACAGTCGGAATTGCAGTTGTAAGTTGTTGTAGTAGTGCTGGGAAAGTCCCTGAGCTTCAAGCGCAAATAGAAAGCATAGAAGCTGAAATCGTTATAGGAACAGAAAGCTGGCTAAAGCCTGAAATAAGTTCTGCAGAAATTTTTACGAAGTCTCAGACGGTGTTCAGGAGAGATAGATTAGGCAGAATTGGTGGTGGAGTGTTTGTGTCTGTCAGAAGTGGTTTATCTTGTAGTGAAGTCGAAGTAGATACTCCGTGCAAATTGGTATGGGTGGAGGTTATACTTAACAGCTGAACTAAGTTAATAATTGGCTCCTTCTACCGACCCTCAGACTCCGATGATATAGTTGCTGAACAGTTCAAAGAAAATTTGAGTCTCGTAACAAATAAATACCCCACTCATACAGTTATAGTTGGTGGGGACTTCAACCTTCCCTCGATATGTTGGCAAAAATACTTGTTCAAAACCGGTGGTAGGCAGAAAACATCTTCTGAGATTGTCCTAAGTGCTTTCTCCGAAAATTATTTCGAGCAGTTAGTCCACGAACCCACACGAATTGTAAATGGTTGCGAAAACACACTTGACCTTGTGGGGAAGCAGCCTACTCACGCCTTATAAAATTCACATCAGTCTTTCCATTGTGTGCCAGCCAGTCCTCTGTAACTAGCTCTGACGTCATAAATGTTGCGCAATACCTTAAAAATCAAGTAAATAACCTGAAACGTTTCTAGCATGTCAGAAGTAATACTAAATCAATATGTGTTGAATATCAGTTCAATAACTTTAAGCATTTTCGAAATTTGGACGTTTTTCTGTAAAAATCATTGGCGCAACAGAAAAGAGCTAGAAACTTAAAAATTTATATTTAGATTCCTTTTGCATAATAATTTAGTAGAAACAGTACTCTGGATCTCACAAATTAAAATTTTAGTTGAAATTCATGATTTTCTGGTTTTTGTCTTAGAAATTAAGGAATCAAGATAGATTAAGTAGGCGAATAAATAAAGCTAGGACGTTTAAATGTAAGTAGAAGGGAGATCCGCTATAGTCATAAAGATGTGAGAAGTTTCAACTGAATAACTATAGCGATAGCTTATCTCGAAAGAGTAAGTTCAGAGCTCGTCTACTGCGTGTAATGTAATTAAATTAATTCTCTCGCCCTAAATATTTGACTTAGCCACATCAGACTTTTATTATGATTACTTACTTGTGTGCTGATTGTACAATTAAATTGAAAGCTTCATCGGTGATCAGCAAAGGAAGCAATGATTTATTCAATAACTTAAAGTGGTGCGTTACTAGCCCAGTGGCTAGTCGGGAGAGCACATTTGAACAGGCGTTCCCTTAGCCGTCCGCACCGCGGCTTTATATGTAAGAACCCTGCGCGAGAAAGGAAGGCCCCAGTTCTCTCCAGACACTGATTAGCGCACCACCTGTGCCGTCGCGTCGCGTCGTTATCGTTGATATAAACAGCCTCGGATGCAGTAATAAGTTACTCGGGATATGCGTAACCATAAAATTGTTTTCGAGTGAAGTGTTAATTTTGGGACGACGTTAATGATCTATCTTTAGTTTGCGTATGTCGTATTTTCACGTGCCGCAGCAGGACTGACATTCTACCATTATTTATCATGGCGTTTGATGAACATTGTCATCAAATTATGGTGACCATGCACATAAACATTTAATTTGAACAGTTATAGTGGCATCAGTGCATTAGAGTCTGAACTGCTCTGGTAGTTGGACTGTGTGGATTCTTTTTGGTCTGTGACTTTCAGAATATAGTGAACATTTTAGAGAGAATGGTTTTTGATTATGAATCCCAGACAATCTCCTAATTCCTCAGGGCTATAAGCTGTAGCTATAAATGTATTTCTCAGATGAAGTGGGCACTAGGAATTCTAATTACAGGCATCACGTTTTGCTAATCACTTTCTGGTTCTCAATATTGTAGTTAGAGAGCCAGTGTTGAGAATGGCAAACAGCATAAATACAAAACATATATTCTATTATTCCACCCGATGCCCCACGTATGTTGCTAATCGGCTGGGAAATGAACTGACAGAAAAGTGAAAGTGATTTTTAAATATTCGGATTCGGAAGTGAAATGCGACACGCCATTGAGCAATGGAACAGTGAGCGACAGTGTTACGAGTGCATGTGGACAACGCAACTGGATTAACAACGCATCTGGATTGACGGATTGGCGCTGAGTCTAGCTGCACTGCTGGCATCGCGAGAAGACAGTCTCACCACACCGCAGTCATCGCAGTCATCCGTCGGAGCAACTGGAGCCGCGTCTGCTGTTGCGGGCCACGCAAACACACAGCAGTCGTCGAAGTGCCATCTGCAGTTCAACGCGCCGCATCACATCAGTAATCCTGGTTCGCCGCGCCGGCAACGCCATATGTAGTGCAGAAGGAACTAAGTTAAGTGAAAAGCTGTTAAAACTTTTACTAACCTGCACTAAAAGACTGTCGGCAATGGAACCGCAAAAAAAATAAAAGAAGTTAAACCTAAATCAGGACCTATGTCTGTTGAAGGAACTGTAAATCCAGACAACGGTTCAAGTGTACATATGCATGAAAATAGTAATATTAAAGTGCAATCCGAACTAGTGTCTCCTGACAGTAGTGTGGAAAAGGGTAACGATTCAATAGTGGAGACCCCTGTTGTGAAGCAGAAATCAGAAAGTGTTAAGTTATTGGATGATAGTGAAACGTCCCCTTAGAAAAATTATACATGACTGTGCTTAAACTGACACACAATATTTTTTAGCGCAACGCAATCTGACTTTCAAAAATCCCTACAAAAGAATGGTCCTGACTAACATTAACCTATACCTTTCACAAATCACTTACCTCACAAAAATCTTCGTTACTCGAACTACTGCAATACAGCGAGCGCCACTACTGCCAGCTAAATAAAAGATTCAAACTACGGAAGGCACTAACTACTGATAGGCATAGTTAGCAAATGAAAGATTTTAATAGAGAACAAACAATGTATTTACCTTAATAATGTTGAAAAATCATAATATACATAGCAATTCATGACATCCAATTTCAAAACTCCGCCATTTCTCTCCCCACATCCACCACTGCTGGCGGCTCACCTCCAATTGTGCAACGCTACGCGCTGTTAACAGTCGACAGCCCAACACTAGAATAGCGAATATTACAACAATGCCACCCAGCCACAGACTGCATACAGCACAGCCAGTGATTTTCATACAGAGCGCTACGTGGCGTTACCAATATAAAAACCTAAACAGCGTACTTACATAGCCCCCATGCTCCCCACAAAAAATTTTACAAATTGTTTTGGGCACTGGCCAATACAGATTTGAAAAAAATTTTCATAATTACAGTCAGAAAGATATCAAATGCACACACTTATTAATACAATGTTGGTCAAAAGCTAAAATTTTCTCACAGTCCATAAAGACAGTCCTGATCATTCATCACAGTAAAACTGCCATTTCTTTTCTCAAAGTCTGAGCAGTAAAAGACAATACACACGGAAGTAGTGGATTTCCATGCAGTCTTGAAGAAGTAGTGTTGTCCTTCCAACGGAAAGACAGTGCTGACTCTTGACATGCTGACAAGTAATGGGCCACAACAGAGCAAACCCACAGCAGAGTCATTCGACGTTTTGAAGAATATTGGTAGGTAGGTCATCACAGAGCAGACCCACTGTAGTCCTGGTAGAGATTACGGTATTGGTGAGCCACCAGAGGTGCAAACCCACTGCACTCCTTGTAGAAATAATGGTATTGGTGGGTCATCAAAGATGCAGACCCACTGTAGTCCTTGTAGAGATGGCCAGAAGCCATCTGTTGTAACTGTGCAGGTGCACAATCACCATTGAAGAGTCTTGCGGATAATATAGCAAGTCCATAACCACCACTCGTGCACTCACAAAGTTTTTGGAATTGTCCTTAGAACCAGCAACGCTGTTATCAAGTCCCTTGCTGAATTATTAACACACGTGCAAACACTAACAGTCGCTACTTCTCACATATTGTCCATATACTATGACCAACAGCAACGTGTGCAGTGAAATGGAACTTACAAGTTAATAATATGATGACCTGGTGTCAATTACAATTTTATAACATAAGAATACAATTACAAAGATACAAAACAATACAGATAACATTTGTAGTACAGGCTTTACAAAAGAATAGAAATAAACATGTACATCAGTGTTACAAGAATTGTGACATAAGTACATACATAAAAGGTCAGAATAACTTTTGAAACATCTACTTCACACATGAGCATTAAAACAGAACAGAATAAATATGTCTAAACATCTTTACATAGAAAATAACATATTATCAGAAAATTTCTACAACATAACTCTTATTAGCTAAACACATTAAGACAGGAAAAACACAAATTCACATAGTGTAATAACACAGAAATACAGGACAGGGTTTGTTTTCAGTGTGACATTTGGTACTGCAGTCCACCCCAAGACTTCATTCCATATATCTTTCCTCTTATTTCAACATTTGTTCCCACCAAAAAAATTCTATCCAAGCATGCTTTCTGTAATTATATGTTCACACATTTCTTACCTCATTATTTATTTTCCATTATCTCTTCATCATTTATTTCCAAGAAAATCCTACCTATAACTGCTTTCTGTACTTTTTTCATATAACTTCTCAATGCATTTCTTCCAATTCATCGCAACTCATTCTCTTATATAGTCTACCCCCTCTTAGGCTAACTTAAATCTACTGAGCTCAGATGCTAAACTACGGGACAGGGCAATGCAGCAGCACAAAACAATTAACACAAACAGCAATAAAAAATGCAAATTGGCAAAGCTAGCAGCAGTAAATGTAATAACTTATATCTAAACATGACATAGCTCAAGCAGAAAAAATATTACACTAAAATGGCCATGTCTAATACCTATGTCACATCTTAACACTAGAGTGATGTATCACAAAAACTTACTATGCAAGAAAGTTACCAAGTCATTAAAAAAATTATTTATGCAATTCCTGTGAAGGGAAAAGTCTATTTGTGCTCTCTTTTCTAGGAAAGTACATCATAAACGTATTCTTTACTGCGTCTGTAGACAGAAAATAGTGATATTAGTACATCTATTAAATTTTATAATAACCAATGCTGCAGTGCAGCTAGAAACTAAATATTAAAGAAAATGAGCAAATATGTACAAAGGAAGGCATGAAACATTATTCATTAGCCATATGGCATTTCATAAGGAAGTAAAAAAATCTCTCAACTAGAAAGACAGTAGTCATAATCAGGTGTATAGACATAAAAATATTTCTCGTCATTTCATTAGGCATTTCAGTAAATATCACAAATTAAGAGCTCCACAGTGTTATCATATGTTTTCAAGTTTGAGCGTGTCGTATTTGTGATGCTTTCTACAAAGGAATGTCAATAGCGAGGACCCTTTTTTTTTCACCTGTGCCTCTGAAAGGCACACACTAATAGCTTTTTTTCCAGGCGACTGTCGCGCAGCTGGGTGCCCATGACTCATTACATGAAGATGGTCACTTAACTTTCTTACTGAAATACTTACGACACCAGTTTGCATTACAGTGACAGTCTCATATAAAAAATTTCACAGGTCAAGAATTTGCGTTGCAAATGTGTAGAAACAAAATCCTATGAATATAACAGTGTTCAAAAAGTTTTCGTCGGCATTGCGATACATTCGCGCATTTACACACATTTCATAACTCTTAAAGTACGATTCTTGGTTTCCAACATCCTTTTCCACAAATCAGAGTCCCTAACCACTACTCATTATTCATATACGTATTCGTCAGCACTTCTTCAATATTTCATCAAAATAAATACGTAGCATAATCAAATTCCTCATATACAGTAGCATCATCTTATTGATCATAAACATACCTCAACAGCGTAATACACATCGTCATCGTAACAATAACATCATAACACCTCAGTCAAATCTCAAAAACGTTGTAGCTTTCTGCAATAATATCAAAACCTAAAAAAAATTCTCTGCTCATTTCAATAGTGTCATCTACCTCAAACGTACTTTAAAATCATCCTCCCATACCAAATACATCATTCAAAGCTCTCACAGTATCACAATGGTTCCGAAAAATATGAAAAGTTCACAAAGTACAGACAAAATACAATTTCATAAGTGTGAAGTTACCCAACTGTGTAATTGTGTAAACATTTGTCACTGATGTAGTAAGAAATATGTTTATCTCTCAGTTAAATGATCAGATAACTGTGTAATTTGAGTGTTAGAGAAATATGATACCGATGTGTAAAGTTGTATAAGCAAATACCATATTAGCTAGGGCTCCTTGTGCTTGCCAAACACATGATACACAAAGTAAACGTGTTCCCCCCTGAGGATTAATGTAATTATACCCTCAGGTGTTACAGATTACAGCAATGGAATAAAATGTATCGCGGAAAACCTTTGTATCATTGTACTTCAAATATCTTTAAAAATAAATGATTTAAGTGCAAAGTTAATCACTCAAATACGTGTCCTGTAGCGCTAAATGTGCGTCTTGCTATAAGATAATCTCTGTGGAAGTGTCGTAGTTATTGTCCTCCGAAAGCTAAGTTCTGCAGAAGCCAATGTACTTACCTCATGATAAACAAAAGTGAAATGCTTTGCGTATAGATATCTTAGTCATTATGCTTATTGCCGTGATGAAGAAAGTGCTGTACTGTAACGCATTGTTGTGCTACGGAAAAGGCTGTCTCATTGTAGCTATACCACAAAAGTTACTACTAAAGCATGTTTTACTTTCCAGAATAATTCAGAAAAACTGTGCAGATATAAAACAGAAACACCGCAAAAGCAACATTGTAAATTGTCACTCATTAGTAGGGTCGTGATAAAATCGTGTAGCTGTCACATAAACTAACCACTGTGTTATCTGGTATCTCACAGAAAGTACTTTAAATCCAGAATGTATTCTCAAGTAAACCAAAATGTTGCATTAAAATCTCATTAGCAGTACCAGTATATGTTCTAAGTATGTAAGCCTTATAGTCGTTACGTAATCGTGCAACTAACAAGCAAGAATGTACACACACAATAACACTGTGACGTTTTTTCACTATAACAATGCATTCGTAATTTCTGTTTAAATGAGATCTCTTGGTTCTTGTTTGGATATTTAACTTCGAACATTGTCGCATGGTAACAGTTTCTAAGTCTGACAATGCGTACTAGAAGTGTGAAGTGAAAACTTTTATGGCAAAGACAAAGTTAAAAAGCAGATTACCTTTCAATAATGGGTTTTACATGTGAAATGTGGTGTAAACCTTTACTCTTCCTAGTACGCAGAGTTTCAACTTCAACGTAATTATCATGTGGTATACGTCGGATTCTGTAAGGTCCCTTGTAAACTAGAAAGAATTTGTGACTCAAGTGTTTCTTCTTATGTGACAATGAATGAGCTTTAATGAGAACTTTCTGACCAATATATAATTTCTTTGCATTTGCTTTACCGTGTAGTTTTCTCCTTTTGTCTGCTGCAGATTTTATATTTTTAAGAGCCAAATCAATTATGTCTTTGTGTCGAAGTTTACGTGTATTCGGGAAAGGTACAAGCTCTCTGATTCTGTTCGGTGGTTCTTCATTCTTCAGTACAAGAGTAGGTGGTAAAGCAGTGGAATCATGAGGCATTTCATTCAGCACATTTTGAAATAAGTGAAAATATCTGTCCCAATGCTGATGCTTTCTGTGACAATAAAGTCTGCAAAGCCTATTGATTTCTTTCATAATCTGTTCAGACGGGTTATAGTGATGCGAGTACAATGAAATAAAAACAGGTTTGATTTTATGATTCCAAAGCATGCGTGACCAAACAGTAGATCTGAATTGCGGCCCGTTATCTGAAATGACTTTACTAACGTGTCCAACTTCACGAAGAAATTTTTAACAAAGGCGTTGGATACAGACCGTCCAGTGGCTTTACGCAACAGTGTGAAAGAAACAAATTTTGAAGTAAGTTCAACAGCGATTAGAACGTGCGAAAATCCATTAGATGTTCTGACAAGCGGTCCCAAGAGATCAACAGCAGCAAATTCCTTTAATTTAGAAGGAATAATAGGAAACAACAGAGCACGATGTGAGATAGTAGATGGTCTCGCCTTTTGACAAAGTTTACAAATAGACAAGACTCTTCGAAATCTCTTTCCCATATTGTTAAAATAACAATTCGTTCGAAGAATATGATAACATTTTCGTGGACCAAAATGTACGTAGCTGAAATGAATGTACCAAATGAGCTTATTAACAAAATCGTCTGGAATGCAAAGTACCCATAGCTTGTCATCAACAGTGCAGCGTTTGAAGAGTATGTTGTTTGTAACCAGGTGATAATGCCGAATCTGAGTGTGTGTCTTTTCATGCCATTTACTTTTGATGTCTTTCCAAATCGGATCTTTATCTTGCTCATGAGCAATGTCCTTTAAAGATGTGGTGATGAAGTTTTCAAAGGCGACTTTCTGAATGTAAAGAATACTGACCTTTTTTTCGAGGTTGCCTTCTGAGTAACTTTTCTCAAGCCCAGCCGGTGCGCGTGACAGTGCGTCCGCAACAATGTTCTCCTTGCCGGGAACGTAGACTATTGTGAAGTGGAATTCTTGCAGAAACAATGCCCAACGTTTTAACCTGTCATAATTTAATTTGGAAGACATAAGAAATTGTAATGCACGATGATCACTGTATACTTTTACGTGCTTACCAGAAAGAAAGAAACGTAATTTGTTAAATGCCCAAACGATTGCTAAAGCTTCTAATTCAGTAACGGAATAATTTTTTTCAGATTTTGTTAGCACTCGGCTAGCAAAAGCAATGGTTTTCTGAACAGTAGTGTCATTTTCTGTGGCTTCTTGAAATAAATGGGCACCAAGACCGACTTTACAAGAATCCGTGCTAAGACAGAAATCTTGTGACAGATCTGGATGAGCGAGTATTGGCGCGTTAAGTAGCGATTCTTTCAAAGAATTGAATTCCAACTGTGCTTGTTCGTCCCAGTTCCAAATAGTATTTTTTTCCAGTGAGAGAACAAAGTTTTGGTGTAACAAAAATTTGCATATTCAGAAAACGACGGTAAAAATTTACGAGACCTAGAAAACTGCGGATTTGTTTTTTTGTGGATGGAACTGGAATGGCTCTGATTGCTTCTAACTGTTCAGGATCTGGCTGAATGCCTTCAGAAGAAATAATATGTCCCAAAAACCTCACCATTGACCTACCGAATTCAGACTTTTCCAAGTTAACTGTAATTCCAGATTCTGCAAAAATATGTAACACGCTGTTGAGGATGAGATTGTGTTGTTCCCATGAGGCTTCTGCTATCAGAATATCGTCCACATATAAGGTGATGTGACGTTTTAAGAACTCAGGTAATATGGAATTTAGCCCGCGAATGAATGCTGCCGAAGAAATGTTCAAACCAAAAGGAAGTTTCCGAAACTGATAACAAACGCCGAAACAAAGGAAAACTGTGTATTTTCTACATTCTGGATGAAGTTTGATCTGATAATAGCTGGATCTGAGATCAATGGAAGACAACACTTTTACACCATTAAAATTTTGAAGAAGTTCTTCCAACGTTTGCGGCCTGTCTCTTTCAGGAATAATGATAGTATTGATTTGTCTCGAATCTAAGACAAGCCTGATCGATCCATTTTTCTTCTCAACGACATGTAATGGATTGTTGTATGAGCTTACTGCAGGCTCAATAATGCCCTCGTCAAGCATAGATTGTATTTCTGTTCTGACACGGTCCCTATAATGTTCTGGAATTACGTATGGTCTAACACAAAATTTAGTATGCTCACGAACACGAAATTGGTATTGAAATCCCTTGATTGTTCCTGTTTTGTGAGTAAAAACTGTGGAATGTGCTTGTAAAATCTCAAAAAGGTCCTGCCTATCAGTTTCTTTACAATTCTCAATTGTTTGAATTTTATTCTGAATTAACTCATTAGTTTCAAATATGCCGTCGATATCATCCCTGTCAGTACTTGCAGAGTGATTGTTAGTGTCTAGTTCCGTAGAAAATTCAGAACTGTTGTCTAACAGAAGGTAAGGCTGATTAATTTCCTCATCATGGTTTGAGAGGCAATCTTCAAATTTCAAAGCTATTGACCTACCTTCTTTCTCTAAACTTATTTCAGCATCGTGAAAGTTTAAGATTACTTTGTATTCATTCAAAAAGTCTACTCCCAATATAATTTCCGTCGACAATAATGGAACAATAAGAAAGTTCACAGAGAAGCTGTGGCTTTGACAAAAGAATTCTAAGTTGGTTTGTTGGCGTACATCTACACTTTTTCCAAAGATTGCACCTTGTAATTTGATCTTACGTAACGGAAGTGTGGGACAATCGTTCGATTTGTTGCATTTGCTAAAAGCTGTTTCACTAATTACTGAAATGGGACTGCCAGAGTCAAGTACTGCCGTAAATTTTACGTCATTTACAGTAATGTGAATCACAGGATATGCAATGTTGTTATGTTTTACGTCGTGCTCCTGGAGTAAGATATCCCTAATGTCTTCCATTTTTACGCAATTACTAGCTACGGCAGCTGCGTCGTCAGTTTCATACGTACGTTTTGTGGCTGCCAGCGGTATGAGTCACTGCCTATTGTCTCTTTGTTGGTGCGCGTCATTATTGGGATTTGGAGACCTAACTTCTACAAATTCACCTTGTCGAGAGGGCCCTGCTCTGTTTGAATCCCGCCAGTTCTGATGCAATTCAGGTCTGTCGTTACGATCATATCGTCTGTCGTCATGTCGGTAGATTCCATAGTTTATTTCTTGTCGGTCACGAGGTGGAGAGTTTCTCCCTGAATCGTAACTGCGCGCTGGACCGTTGCGTCTAAAGTTATTCTGTCTCCCTTGATAATAATTATTTTGGTTCCCAAATTGTTTGTTTCACTGATTGTCTCTGTGATAGTTACTACCGCGGAGAGGTGATCTTTCCCTGTAATTATTACTACTCTGCCAACGGTTGTCATACGGGTGGTGCCTGTTTTGGTCACGATTTGTGTTGTGAGAATAGCCTTGTCGTGTCCAGTTATTATTTCTTTCAACGTGGAACTGCGACGGATGTGACCTGTAATTATTGTGTTCCTGTTTTCGCGTACCGCGATTGTCAGTGTCAATTTCTAATTCTTGTAAGAGTCCCCGAAAAGCTTCAATGTCGTCTTTGCAACGTCCTGCCAAAATAATATGTCGTAAATGTTCAGGTAATTTGATTAAGCAAATGCGGATGAGTTCTGAGGGGCTGTATGGGTTTGACAGGTACTTATTCTTGTGCAGCATGTCTTCAAAATATTTTGGAAAATTCAGATTGTTCGAAATGTTTCATCATTATGATGCTATGTTTTACTCGCTCTTGTGTAGCTTAAGACCAATATGCTGAGAGGAAGGCATGGTAAAATTCTCGTTCACTGTGACAATCGTGAATGACCGATCGCATTCTTACAGCTGGTTCATTCTCTAAATAACCACACATAAATTCTAATATGTGCTCTAATGACCAGTTGGGAGGAAAACAATGAGAGAATTGATCGAGCCACGCTTGTGGATGAATGTCGTTGCCAGAATTCTTAAATGTTTTAAATTTGCGTGTAGTAATGAATAGCTTATAGTCAAAATCATCATGTCGGCGAGTAGCATATCGGTCATTGTTACGTCGTTTCGGCGGTTCCATTTCAAAATTCGGTGCACCTTGCCAATTTCTTTCATAATTTCCGAAATGTCCTGTGTTATTATTTTGTGGTTGTTCCGTATTTCTATGTCCCTCTTCCCGTACTGGAGCGCGAGTGTCCTCTGAAATATGTAATTCTTCTATTACTTGTGCCAACTGATCTTGTACTTCCCGGATTTCTCTTTTGTACTGTGTATTGATTTGATTTTGATTTTGTTTGAATTTTCTAATTTGTTCATACTCTTCAGTGTCCGTGAAGGCTACAGGTCTTGTGTCATTCAGATCATCATCTACCTTTGTAGATAAGATAGTGAACTGATCTGAAAGTTCGGCTACTTTATCCGATAGTGAAATTATTTCCTCTGTGTGTTTTTCTCAACCAAGTTTCAGAGTTTCCATTTGTGTTGAAATCGTATCTACTGTGTCCTTTAAGTTTTCCTGAGTTTTTGCAAGTTGCGTAACCGAATCGGTAGATGCAACTGAGTCAATTTTAGCTTGCAAGGTGTCGTGATTTTCATGAACAACAGTTTGCAGTTCTTTTACGGCTGCTTCGTGATTCGGTAATGCATTTTTATGACGCGAAAAAATAGGTTGGAAATGCTCACAAATTTGTGTTTTTACGTCATTACAGACTTTTTGACATTTCGATTCAATGTTATGTAGCTAAGTAGTTAAATCTTCACGTGTTTGTTCAAGTGTGGTGTCTAACTTCCGAAGATTTTGTTCCATTGTGTCTAACTTTTGAAGCTTTTGCTGTGTTTGTCCCATTTGTTGTATTAATTGTAATAACAATGCAATGGTGTCTGAAACATGTTCCTCAGTGCTTTTCGGCAGTGAATTTGCACCGGTAACATTCACATTTTGACAAGCAGAAAATGTGTCTTGACCAATTTGAGAAAACGGTGAGGACCTAAAACCTGAATCTACAGTATTTGCGAGATTGTGTCCTGTCATCTCGGATTCCTGAGGCGAGCTATTGCCGACCGATCGATCGATAATGCTTCCCTGTTCACTAATAGTTTCACTGTCTACACCATTATTTGCCGCCCGCTCCATTTCCCTATGCGCAATTACCAAATCACTAGTTTGAACATTAGTTAATTCATTACACAGTGGCGCTAACACACTGCTTTCGTCTTCACTGTCATTTCTCAGTTTACTTTGGAGCCCGTTTTTCACACGCCATTATTGTCACAACATTTCACATGACAACACAGAAAAGCACAATTTGAAGAGCAAAATAAGAAAACACATTAACATAGTACTGAAAATAATATCTAGTTAATTGCAATCGCAGCTGCGAAATACTTGGTGCAAATCTACATGCATACCACAACAACAATGAAAGACTGCAACTACAAAAGAGATTCTCTCTACAATTACGCGCTAGCAATAAACAATAGCTACACTAATTACAAAAACCTACAAGAAAAAAATCAGAAGATTCCAGTGAGGTATCCTCGGCTAAGGGACGACATATGAAACGTCCCCTTAGAAAAATTATACATGGCCGTGCTTAAACTGACACACAATATTTTTTAGCGCAACGCAATCTGACTTTCGAAAATCCCTACAAAAGAATGGCCCTGACTAACGATTACCTATACCTTTCACAAATCACTTACCTCACAAAAATCTTCGTTACTCGAACTACTGCAATACAGCGAGCGCCACTACTGCCAGCTAAATAAAAGATTCAAACTACGGAAGGCACTAACTACTGATAGGCATAGTTAGCAAATGAAAGATTTTAATAGAGAACAAACAATATATTTACCTTAATAGTGTTGAAAAATCATAATATACATAGCAGTTCATGACATCCAATTTCAAAATTCCGCCATTTCTCTCCCCACATCCACCACTGCTGGCGGCTTACCTCCAACTGCGCAACGCTACGCGCTGTTAACAGTCGACAGCCCAACACTACAATAGCGAATATTACAACAATGCCACCCAGCCACAGACTGCACACAGCACAGCCAGTGATTTTCATACAGAGCGCTACGTGGCGTTACCAATATAAAAACCTAAACAGCGTACTTACAATAGTTTCTCTGATGAATTAAAAAAGAAAGTCATCAGAGATGGTAGAGTTTAAAAAGGAGAAGTTAGATATGACCGATCAATCAGAAGTTTCATTTAGTTTTGATGATTCTGGTGTTGGAGCTAGTTTTTCGTCACCTGAGTGTGATAAAAGGCCAGCTAGTGAGCAACCCAAAGATACTGGGGCTATTGATTTAAATGTAATATTACAAGCAATAGCTGCCAGTTATGCAAAAATATCAGCCAGTAATGCTAGAATGACAGCTGAGCTAAAATCTGATATAATTGAGGTAAATAACAGGATTGTGGCTAGGCAAACCAATTTTAATAAACGGTTTGAGGCAATGGACAATAAATTAGAATCCAATAAAGCTGAATTAGAAACTTCCTTCAAGACTGGCTGCAATAAGTTGAAAGAGGATCTGGACAGTTTAAATTATATATTGATTACAACCATGAGGATATGAAGAAACAGGTTGCTCAACAGTTATCTGAGATGTTTAAAACAGTAAAATCCGAAGTTGCTGAGGCTCGCAAAGACTTCCAAATGGAAGATCCGAAGGTGGAGCACAAGTTAACAGAAAAGATCGAGGCGGAATCTGAACTGTGCTCAGATAGGTTTAAAGATGTTAATATAAAAGTAAGCATATGTCAAGCAGAAGTAGACGCAATCAAAACTGATACTACTCATATTGTGCAAGGAGTAGATAATGTTGAAATGAGAGTATAAAATATTAGTACTAACATTGCTAACATTGAGAGTAAAGTAGCTTCAGTAACTTCTGGTAATGGTAGTATGCAACAAGTTGTAGCTGCAAACGCCGCTTTTATCGGGTGTCGGCAGTTCTTGCGGTTCGATCCAGATAAAAAAAAATCCACCCGCTAGAGTTCTGGAACGATTTTGAAAATGTGATTCCACCATTTTGGTCTGAACGAGAGAAAATCTCATTTATTAGAAGCCATTTAGCGGGTGACGCCATGCGTTGGTCAGCTGATGTTATGTTGAAGTGTACAACATTAGCGGAATTTAAAACAGCTTTCATTAATGAGTATTGGTCTAGCAATAAGCAAAATGAAGTGTTGAGAGAATTTTGGAGTGGATAACGGTTCAATGCGGGCAAGGAATCTATTAAAGAGTTTGTCAGGTCATGGATCTCACGTTTGTCACATTTGGCCGAAAAGCTAAAACCTGAAATGATAATACTAGGTCTTGAAGCCAAACTGCCATGGTATTGGCTAACTAGAATTATATCTGCCCCTAGAGACAATCTTGATCGTTTCATTGAGTATTTGGAACGTGTAGAGCATGTTGCTGCCAATGAGGAACAAGCACGTAATAACTGAAATGGTAATAACACCAGTAGTAATTTTAAGAACGAGCAGAATGGCAATGTAAACATCAGAACAGTAGGTGTTCGCCATCCTAAGAGAGGTAGGAATTAGAGAAATAATTATCAGAACCAACAATGCCATCCAAATGATAGTAATTTTGTTCCGAACAAAATTATGCAGGTAAACAACAGTGCGGCAAGCAATGCTGTGCCAGTTAACTATAATGGAAATAAAGGAAACAGTAGTAGGCCGAGGCAGGAAAACTAGTTCCCGTCTATGAGGACACTGGCGCTCACCAGGCGGTTACTTTTCCTAAGCCAGTAATTACAGTATTTGGTAAGACCGATCAGAATACTCAGACTGAACATGTGGATGAGGGGTCGATAGCATCTAAGGATACAGCAGAAATATTAGATCACTCACAGTATTTAATAGATACCATATTAGAGACGCTTTCTAAGTGGGAAGAGAAAGAGAATGCGCAGCATTGTAACGGTAGGGAAGAGCTACAAAATACTGAATTGTCAGGTGAAGAAGCAGAAGAAATTCATGCTTATATTTACGATAAGGATGGTGTGCTCTTATCTTAAGTGCCTGTGCAGGATGTTGATACTGTACTAATGGATTTAGGACATGAGGTAAGTGAGAATGTAGGGGATAGCCTGTTGGGGGTCGATGAACCCAGTAGCTTGACCAATTGTCACTGGAGAAGGAACCCGAAGATAATAATGAAAGTGGTTTAGCTGTAACTAGTGTTATGCCCGGTCTGGAGGCGAAGAATCGCTCAGACTACAGTAATTTGGGTCATGTTCGGCAAACTAAATGTAATGAAGTCGTGCGGTGTTTCGATTTGAAATTAGTAGATCGATTGGAAAAGGCAGCTGAAAATGTAATTCAGGAAACCCCTACACACTTTGACCTAAATGTAATGAAGACAAATGTCGATCACTTTAGTTGGAGATAAATCCAAAAGGAACTATTGGATGAGTTTGAGGAACCACCTGCACAACCTAGAATAAGCCACCCTGTAATAATAGTGAATATGTTGGGTATCAAGGTACGTTGTCTCTTAGACAGTGGAAGTGAGGTGAGTGCGATATCTCAGCCCTTCTTTGATGCATTACCTAGTAAAGACAAGCTTACCGTAATGAGGGTATCAGGACTAAGAATAATTGGTGCTGCTGGCAAGGTGTCAGTGTCAAAAACGGTAAAGCAAGAAGCTTTACTGCCCTTTGATATTAATGGTAATTTAATTGATCATCCATGCTTCATTGTAAACAATCTCAGTATTGAGGTTTTAATTGGCATAGATTTCTTGTCGAAATATCAGAGTGTTGTTGACTTTGAAAAAAGCCAGTTAAAATTGGTCTTGCCGATAACCGGAGTAATTACGGTACCTTTTATTGATAAACATGTAGTAACTAACGATGAAACTTGGGAGCTGCCTATAAGAGTACTGAAAAATAGGAGATATTGGGACGAAGGTGTTAATCTTAGTAAAAGTAAGCTGAACACAGAAGAAGAAGAAGCAATTATTTTGGACAAAATAGAAACTAAATTGCAGGAAATCGATAAAATTTCAGCTAATCAGAAGGAAGAACTGAGACAGGTTTTAAAAAGGCATCCTAAGGTATTTTCAAATCGACCTGGCGTGGTCAAAGGTTATGAATGTCAATTAAAGGTGAAACCTGGCCAAGTGTTTTTCAGGAAGCCATACCAAATACATGTAGCTAGGAAGGAGGCGGTTCGAAAGGAGATACAGAGAATGCTAGAGTGGGGTGTGATTGAAAAAGCGGTCAGTGAGTACAATAATCCTCTTGTTGTTGTACCAAAAAGAGACGGGAGTGTCAGATTGGTCTTGGGCGCTCGTTGGTTGAATGAAATAATGGTTAGGGAAAGTGAAAGACCACAGAATATGGACGAGTTATTGCAAAAATTCCGGGGAGTAAAATTCTTAACCTCTATGGACATCACGTGTGGATATTGGAATTTGCCACTGGCGGAAAGTTCAAGGAAGTACACAGCTTTCTTGTGCGAAGGAGTTTGTTACCAATACCGTATGGTACCTTTCGGACTTAATATCTCTGTTTGTGCCTTCGTACGTATGATGTGCCAAGTTTTAGGACCAGCCTTAAGTAATAAAATAACAGTCTACGTAGATGATCTGTTAATAGCAACTCCTACCTGGGAAGAACACATAGTTTTATTAGAGGAAGTGTTAGAGGCTATTGAGAGAGGTGGCATGAAACTAAAGATTGAAAATACAGAGTGCGTTAAAGAGGAAATAGGTTTCTTGGGATATATGATAAGTGGAAAAGGTATTCTGCCTGACCCAGGCTAGCTAGCAGTCATTGAAAAATTTGAGGCTCCCAGATACAAGAAGCAGTTGAGATCGATGTTCGGTCTTTTCGGCTTCTATAGGCATTTTGTTAGTGATCAGGCTTTTAATGGGCCCTGTCTTCACCTGCTGCTGAAAAAGAATACCCCTTGGGTTTGGAAAGCAGAATGCCAACAGGCGTTCGAGGTGCTTAAACAATCTTTAATTAATAGTCCTATTTTACATCATCCTGATTTTGAAAAACCATTCTGTATGTCTGTTGATGCTAGTGGCTATGGTATAGCTGTGGAGATATTCCAAGTAGAAATAGAGAACGAAAAAGAAGTGCACAAGACTATAGCTTTCGCAAGTTGATCTTTACAGGCGGCAGAGAGAAATTATGGCATCTCAGAACTGGAAGCATTGGCAATTGTATTTGGGGTACAGAAATTTGAGCAGTATCTATTAGGTCACAAGATAATTGTTTACAGTGACCATAAGGCCTTGACCTTTTTAAAGACCTGTAAGTTGAGGAATGTTCGTTTGGTAAGATGGTCATTGTATCTCCAGCAGTTTGACCTTGAGGTTAGATATATTCAAGGGAAAGACAATCTGGTAGCTGATGGGTTATCTAGAAGTGCGGAGCTACGTGATGACGCGAGAATTATAGCAACTGACCTAAGTGAAGTACGAATGTTTGCGTTGCACGAAGTAAAGGAAGAAAGTGCATTAAAGAGGGTGATTAAGAACTCGAGACGTGAGCAGAATGCAGATGACCAGCTCAAATTAGTGAAGAGCTGTTTAGGAAATGCGAACTATCATACGGTTTCGCGATACTATTGTCTGCATAAAGGTATTCTGTTTAGAAGGAAAAATGTAGGAGTTTCAAAGTGGAAGCTGTGCTTTCCCTCACAACATGTAGACTTACTAATCGACTATGTACACCTGAGGTATGGGCACTATGCTACAAAGAAGTGCATTGCAAAATTGAAAGAGAAAGTTGTGTTTGACAACATGTACCGCCGTGTTGCCAAGCGTGTAGCATCTTGTGTAGTGTGCCAGAAAGTCCGTGCTGCTAACACCAGAATACAAGGGGATATGCATTCAGCAGAGCCAACTCAAACTCTAGAATTACTGGCTTGTGATTTGTTTGGCCCTCTTCCTGCTTCGAGAGGTGGGTGCACCCATGTTTTTGTTGTTGTGAATGGATTTAGTAAATATGTTAAGCTATACACAATTAAAAGACCAAATGCAAAAACGTTGGTAGAAAAGTTGGAAAAAGCTTTCTTCGTGAAGGTTGGCGTTCCGAAGAATTTTCTGTCAGACAATGGGCCTCAATTTACTTCTGATAGATTTAAAAAATGTCTGGATAAGGCCGCAGTGAACATCTGAAAATATCTGCGTATTTCCCCCGAGGAAATATGAGTGAACGTATTATGAGAGAATTGAATAGGCTTTGCAGGACTTCTTGTGCTCGGAAACACTCAAGTTGGGCAGAGCACATGAAGTATTTTGAGAATGTAATTAACAACTTAAGGGATGATGCAACTGGTTTTGCGCCTTGCGAATTGATGTTTGGCCAAGAACCACACAATGTGTTTGGAGATATGGTAGAATTCCCTATTCTAACGCAAATATTGTAAGTAGGCTGTTTAGGTTTCTTTATTGGTAACGCCACGTAGTGCTCTATATGAAAATCACTGACTGTGCTGTGTGCAGTCTGAGGCTGGTCGGCATTGTTGCAGTAGTTGCTATTGTAGTGTTAGGCAGTTGGCTGTTAACAGTGCGTAGCGTTGCGCAGTTAGAGGCGAGCCTCCACAAGTGGTGGATGTGGGGAAGTGAGATGGCGGATTTTTGAGAGCGGATGATCTGGGCGTGTGTCCATCAGAGACAATACATTTGTAAGACTGGATGTCATGAACTCATATATATAATATGACTTTTGAACAATATTGAGGTCAATACATTGTTTGTTCTCTATCAAAATCTTTCTTTTGCTAACTGTGCCTATCAGTAGTTAGTGCCTTCAGTGGTTTGAATCTTTTATTTAGCTGGCAGTAGTGGCGCTCGCTGTATTGCAGTAGTTCGAGTAACAAAGATTTTTGTGAGGTAAGTGATTCGTGAAAGGTATAGGTTAATGTTAGTCAGGGCCATTCTTTTGTAGGGATTTTTGAAAGTCAGATTGCGTTGCGCTAAAAATATTGTGTCAGTTTAAGCACAGTCATGAATAATTGTTCAAAGAGGACGTTTCAATATCCACAGACGAAAAGAAGTTAAGGGCTAGGGCAAATATAAGGAAAAGAACATTAGAAAGAAAGAAGCGTCATGACGCAAAATCTGTACCCACCAGTTTTGAAATAGGTCAGTTAGTCCTTGTCAAAACCAAGGAAAAATCAAAGAAAATAAATGCAGAAACCAAGAAATTCATGTTCGTATACCAAGGACCTTTCAGGATCATAGGAAAACTACATGCCAATGCATATAGGCTAGAGTATCCTAAGAGTAAAAAGCAATTCGGTCTCTGGAACGTGATCGACCTAAAGAAGTTCATAGGTAGTGAATGAATTCTGTAGGGAGGAGGTTGTTCTGTAACCTCTACACGGTGTGGCAGCTGTGCAGTCCCAGCTGTGTGAGATCTTCTTTCCCATTTCAGATTTCACTCTCTCTTCATCTTTTCTATCCATCTAAAATTTCGACCTCTTCTTTGCAACACATTAAATTTTCCGTTATGGTTATCAAGCCAATAATAAACTAATGAATTCTGTAGCGAGGAGGTTGTTCTGTAACCTCTACACAGTGTGGCAGCTGTGCAGTCCCAGCTGTGTGAGATCTTCTTTCACATTTCAGATCTCACTCTCTTTTCAACTTTCCTATCCACCTAATGTTTTGACCCCTTCTTTCCAATACGAAAGTTTTCTGAAACCAATGAATTCTCTAGGGAGGAGGTTGTTCTGTAACCTCAACACAGTGTGGCAGCTGTGCAGTCCCAGGTGTGTCAGATCTTCTTCCCCATTTCGGATCTCACTCTATCTTCATCTTTCCTATCCACCAAAGTTTCGATTCCTTCTTTGCAATACCAAAATTTTCTGTCATGGCTATCAAGCCGTAAGTTCTCTAACCATTCTATCCACCGATTAGTGAAGAAAATACTAATGTGACAAACCTAACTGTGACATAAACAATAGAGAAGTATGATGTAATTAAGATACAAATGTATTTGAGTAACAAGTATGTATAGAACCCTGGTAATATTGTAAGTACAAAGTGTTGTTTTATTGGAAATGGTCCCACAATAATATTTAAAAAAGATATACAAGTTCGTTTACAAGCAGGATCTGAAGTGGCAATGAGACCTAGTGTTTGCATTAGAGCTAACTAATAAATAGTAAGTGAGAGTGCTTAGTGTTATGAAAAATAGATAAGTTGTAAAAATGAACTCACCTTGTGTAGCAAGGAATGGCAGTGTAATAGAATTGAGTAGTGTTTGTGGTTGAGACGTGAAGCCGCGGTGGTCTCGCGGTTCTAGGCGCTCAGTCCAGAGCCGTGCAACTGCTACGGTCACAGGTTCGAATCCTGCCTCGGGCATGGATGAGTGTGATGTCCTTCGGTTAGTTAGGTTTAAGTAGTTCTACGTTCTAGGGGACTCATGACCACAGATGTTAAGTCCCATAGTACTCAGAGCCTTTTGAGACGTGAAGGACACGTCCCTGAAGTATTTATAAGGTTGGAGCTGGCCATTATTTTGGTGATGGGTGTGCGGTGACACACCTACATGTATTGAGGTTATGAGTTGGAGGCGTGAGTGCGACCATAGGTACCCTTATGTTAGATGAGACAGAGCAACTCATGCTCATTTACCATTACGCTCGTCCATAATCACTTAATGCACTTTAGTGGTAGGTCGAGAGAGACTACCTGCGGTTTCAGCGTCTGATCGAGCGGAAATGGATTGCCACGTGAGCAAACTGATCAGCTGCAATACACTATAGATATGAAATAAATGTGCTATCCTATGCTTTAAATTTTAATGGAGTGAATATTACTTAAGTTCATACACTAGCAAAGTAAATAAGTACATAATAGCAGATGTGGAACTGACACAGCAGCAGAAGACCAAGAAGTGGATTTAGTAGTCAACTAAACGTAGTGTGTTTTGAAACGCAGAACTGTACTATTACCACAAGTTACTCACATGTACAAAGAAGCTGAGAAGACAACTACTAATCAAATATACTAATACTATCTCTAAGAATAAGGTAATCGAAGATGAGTCAGTTAAGTAAATAAAATACAGATTTGTCAGGAATGTACCGAGCATTGGTTCAGTGTTCCGGCCCAGAAATAATACATTCAGGTTAAATGGGATTTATGATTGTATGCCTTGAGCACAAATTTTCTCTACTACGTGACTAACGGCGTTTTGAGCCATTTGTTTACCGATTTTATGACAGTTAAGTAACCGCGAGAGTAAAATTGAAAAAGTTGTGTTAACTTTGTTCCAACAACACATTGAAAGATGAAATGTATATATATCCCCATTTCATTGTGACCCACCCTTAGATTTGAAATGAGCAGAGTCTGAGGCACTCTTTTTGTTTGTTCTACAGGACAAACCAGATAATGGCAGCCTGGTAGTTGCGTGAAAGCGTGGAGTGACTTGCACACCACTCGTAGTGACCCCTCCCCTTTCCCCATGTAAGTTAGAGTGGACGTGAAGGACGCACACCATAGCAACTTCCCTCCTCTACCCTAGTGAATGGTAGCGTGATATCGTCACTACATTTCACAATAATTACAAACAACGCAGTAGATAACGTCGGACGTTCCACGAGGCTTTTCGTGGACGTTGCTCTTGTATACAAAGACGTGGCGACGTTACAAAATTGTAGCGAAATGCAGGAGGACTTGACGAAGATAGACATTTGGTGCAGGATGTGACAATTGACTCTCAAAATAAATAAAAAATGTAACTGATTACACATACATAGTCTGAAGGACCCTTTATTGCAAAATTGCAGAACAATCACTGGAAGCAGTTAGTTCCATAAAATATCAAAGTGTGCAATTTGTAGCGGAACGACCACATAAAATTAATCGACAATGGGGCAGATGCCAGAATGTGATTCAGTGGAAGAATCATCAGGAACTGTAGTCCACCGACAAACGAAATAGCTTACAAAGTACACGTTCAATTAATACTTGAAAATTGCTCGTCAATATGGGGTCCTTTCCATATAGGACTGATAGAGGCTACAGAGAAGATCCAAAGAAGAGCGACACGTTCATTTAGCATGCGTGAAAACATCATGACGGTGCGAGAGAGCATTCTGCGGCACGGTGTGGCCCACTAATAAAGGTCCGAGAGCGTACATTCCTAGAATGGGTGGTGGGGTTTCGGGTTCCGCTGAATAGGTCAGGCGTTCACTACACTCAGCTGGCGGATAGACGGGTAGCGGAGGCTGTGTGGCGTGAACTGGGGGGTTTTTAAGGTTAGAAGGCCTCGGAAAAGTACGGGGTGCTCTGCAATCTCAAAGGGTGCATGGCCAATAAAGGATGTGCTTGGATCAAGGAACAGTCGGAATTGTAGTTGTGCTGGGAAAGTCCCTGAGCTTCAAGCGCAAATAGAAAGCATAGAAGCTGAAATCGTTATAGGAACAGAAAGCTGGCTAAAGCCTGAAATAAGTTCTGCAGAAATTTTTACGAAGTCTCAGACGGTGTTCAGGAAAGATAGATTAGGCAGAATTGGTGGTGGAGTGTTTGTGTCTGTCAGAAGTGGTTTATCTTGTAGTGAAGTCGAAGTAGATACTCCGTGCAAATTGGTATGGGTGGAGGTTATACTTAACAGCTGAACTAAGTTAATAATTGGCTCCTTCTACCGACCCCCAGACTCCGATGATATAGTTGCTCAACAGTTCAGAGAAAATTTGAGTCTCGTAACAAATAAATACCCCACTCACACAGTTATAGTTGGTGGGGACTTCAACCTTCCCTCGATATGTTGGCAAAAACACTTGTTCAAAACCGGTGGTAGGCAGAAAACATCTTCTGAGATTGTCCTAAGGGCTTTCTCCGAAAATTATTTCGAGCAGTTAGTCCACGAACCCACACGAATTGTAAATGGTTGCGAAAACACACTTGACCTTGTAGGGAAGCAGCCTACTCACGCCTTACGAAATTCACATCAGTCTTTCCATTGTGTGCCAGCCAGTCCTCTGTAACTAGCTCTGACGTCATAAATGTTACGCACTACTTTAAAAATCAAGTAAATAACCTGAAACGTTTCTAGCATGTCAGAAGTAATACTAAATCAATATGTGTTAAATATCAGTTCAATAACTTTAAGCATTTTCGAAATTTGGACGTTGTTCTGTAAAAATCATTGGCGCAACAGAAAAGAGCTAGAAACTTAAAAATTTATATTTAGATTCCTTTTGCATAGTAATTTAGTAGAAACAGTACTCTGGATCTCACAAATTAAAATTTTAGTTGAAATTCATGATTTTCTGGTTTTTGTCTTAGAAATTAAGGAAGTAAGATAGATTAAGTAGGCGAATAAACAAAGCTAGGATGTTTAAATTTAAGTAGAAGGGAGATCCGCTATAATCATAGAGATCTGAGAAGTTTCAACTGAATAACTATAAAACTATAGCGATAGCGTATCTCCAAAGAGTAAGTTCAGAGCTCGTCTACTGCGTGTAGTGTAATTAAATTAATTCTCTCGCCCAAAATATTTGACTTAGCCACATCAGACTTTTATTATTGTTGTGCTTGTGTGCTGATTGTACAATTAAACTGAAAGCTTCATCGGCGATCAGCAAAGGAAGCAATGATTTATTCGATACTTGAAGTGGTGCGTTACTAGCCCAGCAGCTAGTCGGGAGAGCAGATTTGATCAGGTGTTCCCTTAGCCGTCCGCACCGCGGCTTTATATGTAAGAACCCTGCGCGAGAAAGGAAGGCCCCAGTTCTCTCCAGACGCTGATTAGTGCACCACCTGTGCCGGGAGTCGCGTCGCGTCGGTATCGTTGATATAAACAGCCTCGGATGCAGTAATAAGTCACTCGGGATACGCCTAACCATGAAATCGTTTTCGAGTGAAGTGTTAATTTTGGGATGACGTTAATGATCTATCTTTATTTTGCGTATGTCGTATTTTCACGTGCCCCCACAGGACTGACATTCTACCATTATTTAGCGTGGCGTTTGATGATCATTATCATCAAATTATGGTGAGCATTCACTTAAACATTTAATTTGAACAGTTATAGTGGCATCAGCGCATTAGACTCTGAACTGCTATGGTAGTTGGATTGTATGGATTCTTTTTGGTCTGTGACTCTCAGAATATAGTGAATATTTTAGAGAGAATGGTTTTTGATTATGAATCCCAGACAGTCTCCTAATTCCTCAGAGCTAGCTATAGTATAAGCTGTAGCTATAAATGTATTTCTCAGATGAAGTGGGCACTAGGAATTCTAATTACAGGCATCACGTTTTGCTAATCACTTTCTGGTTCCTAATATTGTAGTTAGAGAGCCAGTGTTAAGAACGGCAAACAGTATAAATACAAAACATTTATTCTATTATTCCACCTGCCGCCCCACAATCTCTTAGCCACAAACAATCCAGAGCTGATAGAGAGCCTCATGACTGATACAGGGATTAGTGATCACAAGGTCGTTGTAGCTAGGCTCAATACCGTTTCTTCCAAATCCACTAGAAACAAACGCAAAATAATTTTATTTAAAAAAGCGGATAAAGTGTTCCTTCCGAACTGACTATGCAAATGTAGACGAGATGTGGCTCAAATTCAATGATATAGTAGCAACAGCAATTGAGAGATTCATACCTCATAAATTGGTAAGAGATGGAACTGATTCCGCATGGTACACAAAACAGGTCCGTACGCAGTTGCAGAGGTAATGGAAAAAGCATGCGAAGTTCAGAAGAACGCGAAATCCCGAAGATTGGCTAAAATTTACAGACGCTCGAAATTGGCATGGACTTCAATGCGAGATGCCTTTAATAGGTTCCACAACGAAACATTGTCTCGAAATTTGGTATAAAATCCGAAGAAATTCTGGTCGTATGTAAAGTACACAAGCGGCAAGACGCAGTCAATACTTTCGCTGCGCAGTGCCGATGGTACTGTTACCGACGACTGCGCCGCTAAAGCGGAGTTATTGAACGCAGTTTTCCGAAATTCCTTCACCAGGGAAGACAAATGGATAATTCCAGAATTTGAAACACGAACACCTGCTAGCATGAGTTTCTTAGAAGTAGATACCGTAGGGGTTGCGAAGCAACTCAAATCGCTTGATACGGGCAAGTCTTCAGGTCCAGATTGTATACCGATTAGGTTCCTTTCAGATTACGCTGATACAATAGCTCCCTACTTAGCAATCATATACAATCGCTCGCTCACCGAGCGATCTGTACCTACAGATTGGAAAATTGCGAAGGTCGCACCAGTGTTTAAGAAGGGTAGTAGGAGTAATCCATCGAACTACAGACCTATATCATTGACGGCGGTTTGCAGTAGGGTTTTGGAGCATGTACTGTATTCAAACATTATGAATCACCTCGAAGGGAACGATCTGTTGATACGTAATCAGCATGGTTTCAGAAAACATCGTTCTTGTGCAACGCAGCTAGCTCTTTATTCGCACGAAGTAATGGCCGCTATCGACAGGGGATCTCAGGTTGATTCCGTATTTCTGGATTTCCGGAAAGCTTTTGACACCGTTCCTCACAAGCGACCTCTAATCAAGCTGCGGGCCTATGGGGTATCGTCTCAGTTGTGCAACTGGATTCATGATTTCCTGTCAGGAAGGTCGCAGTTCGTAGTAATAGACGACAAATCATCGAGTAAAACTGAAGTGATATCAGGTGTTCCCCAGGGAAGCGTCCTGGGACCTCTGCTGTTCCTGATCCATATAAATGACCTGGGTGACAATCTGAGCAGTTCTCTTAGGTTGTTCGCAGATGATGCTGTAATTTACCGTCTAGTAAGGTCATCCGAAGACCAGTATCAGTTGCAAAGCGATTTAGAAAAGATTGCTGTATGGTGTGGCAGGTGGCAGTTGACGCTAAATAACGAAAAGTGTGAGGTGATCCACATGAATTCCAAAAGAAATCCGTTGGAATTCGATTACTCGATAAATAGCACAATTCTCAAGACTGTCAATTCAACTAAGTACCTGGGTGTTAAAATTACGAACAACTTCAGTTGGAAAGACCACATAGAAAATATTGTGGGGAAGGGTAGCCAAAGGTGGCGTTTCATTGGCAGGACACTTAGAAGATGCAACAAGTCCATTAAAGAGACAGCTTACACTGCACTCGTTCGTCCTCTGTTAGAATATTGCAGCGCGGTGTGGGATCCTTACCGGGTGGGATTGACGGAGGACATCGAAAGGGTGCAAAAAGGGCAGCTCGTTTTGTATTATCACGTAATAGGGGAGAGAGTGTGGCAGATATGATACGCGAGTTGGGATGGAAGTTATTAAAGCAAAGACGTTTTTCGTCGCGGCGAGATCTATTTACGAAATTTCAGTCACCAACTTTCTCTTCCGAATGCGAAAATATTTTGTTGAGCCCAACCCACATAGGTAGGAATGATCATCAAAATAAAATAAATGAAATCAGAGCTCGAACAGAAAGGTTTAGGTGTTCGTTTTTCCCGCGCGCTGTTCGGGAGTGGAATGATAAAGATAGTATGATTGTGGTTCGAAGAACCCTCTGCCAAGCACTTAAATGTGAATTGCAGAGTAGTCATGTAGATGTAGACGTAGATGTATAAGAGTCAATCAACACATCGTTTCCAACTACGTGTATCTCGCGAAAAACCCATAAAGATAAAATCAGGAAGTTTCGAGCCTACACGGAGGCTTACCGTCAATCGTTGTTCCCGCGGACCATACGCAGCACACCACAAGGTGGCTTGCGGAGTATAGATGCAGATGTAGATATAGCCGCAAACAAACGGATTACATGAAAGATCACTAGTGCATCAAATCTATGCTGCTCTCAAAGTCCCGGACTATGCCAACTGCATGTATATCCCCACATCCATTCACCACATGGTTAAAGAGTTGGTTCAAATGGCTCTGAGCACTATGGGACTCAACTTCTGAGGTCATCAGTCCCCTAGAACTTAGAACTACTTAAACCTAACTAACCTAAGAACATCACACACATCCATGCCCGAGGCAGGATTCGAACCTGCGACCGTAGCGGTCGCGTGGTTCCAGACTGTAGTGCCTAGAATCGCTCGGTCACTGCGGCTGGGGGTTAAAGAGTAGCGGCGGACCCACATTCAGTCACCGCTATGACACGGGCACCAAATATAGCTGACATAAAGGCTTTCATTTGCAAAACATTACACCGCTTTGTATCCTAAAGAAATGACAGACTTCACACATATCGAGTCATGGGTCGGAGCAACTCATCAATTCACAAATATCCCGTACGAGCAAAGCGGAGTCTTTACCGCCGACGAATTCACTCTAAAAAAGCACCACGGTCTACATGTCCGATTACAAGCGGACTACTAATGGTTTTTTTAAATTTTTTTTTTTTTATTTGCGCTTCTGGCGTCTCTTCGGCGACTTCTTCACGCAGATGATTAGCGAACTGCTTCAGGGTGCGATCATTCCAGCAGATTTCACTCAGGGACTCAGCGCATTCTTTGCGAGAACGACAAACGCTGCGACCATAAAATCCCTGCGGCCGAGAAAGTTGGATTATGATCTCAAATCGCTGAAGACATATTTTCACTTAACTGAAGTGAAAATTAATGCTTTTGAAAGATCCACCTCTTTTTTCTCTTCAAAAGTCGATTGTTTTCTTCCTAGATTCTCCAGAATTTTTTTTCCAGCACGTTTTTTTCGGTCTACGATCTGAATAAGACTCTGACGAATTGTCTCAAATTGCTACTCTCCTATGAATCTCGCGCATAACAAATTTACTGATAATAATATCCACAGCGACTCGTCGAATTCGTAGAAACCCACATATGTGTGAGCAGCAAGAAAGTTCTCTGTGACTCTGCTGGTGGCATGATGCAGGAGCGGCCGTAAGCCATCCTGCATTCGATTGGCATTGCTACAGAGCTGGCAGAACCGCCTGCAGAACCGCTTCGCGGCAGCTTTGCTGTCTTGTGTCTCTGCCAGGAGAGCTGCCGTCGTATCGGGAGCGGTAGTTGTCTTAGGTTGCTGCGCAGATAGTGTGCTTGTAAATGTGGCACTTATATGGTTCAAATGGCTCTGAGCACTATGGGACTTAACTGCTGTGGTCATCAGTCCCCTAGAACTTAGAACTACTTAAACCTAACTAACCCAAGGACACCACACACATCCATGCTCGAGGCAGGATTCGAATCTGCGACGTAGCAGTCGCACGGTTCCAGACTGCAGCGCCTAGAACCGCTCGGCCACTCCGGCCGGCTGGCACTTATACCATTGTGCTATCGAAAGTGAAATTCACATCATTGAGTGCCTCTCACAGATAGGAAACGAGAAGCAGTCGTCGTCCGTTCTCCATCAGTGGTTGTCATCAGTCGATACTAGGCTCCCTCACCAGTTACTATTATTCAGACGAAAGTGTTTATTTTTGTTTTATTTGAATACTTTTATGTCTTCGTCAACAATTATCTACCTTATATAAACTAATACAAGCACAGAAATAGTTCAACGCGTGCCGTGCTAGGCAACAAATCAGTGGTTTAGTGTACACACGTCAACTGCAAAAATACTAGTCATTCTAGTGAAGTATGTACAAAATACGGCTGCCAGAGACACAAAAATAAACTTTTGCTTCCGGTTTATTTACTACACTAGAGGTACAGGGCGTTTAAAACCATTCATCCGGCTCTACAAGACAGTGTTTTCTACACGAATAAAGATAAAAACTTGGAGTTAATTTCAACTTGCACACAGAAAGTAAAAGTTCAACTAGGTGCCAACTATACAGTCCAGTCGTCGGATTATGTGGGTGTTGGTAGGACTCTACCTGGAGTCTAGCTCGCTGTGAATGGTGGCGATTTGGAAAGGTACTAAAATCTTAGAAATTAAGTACCGACTGAAACTGACGTTGACATGGATGAAAATCAACTTCAGTTCTCTTTAAAATAAAATACTTATTCACAGCAATGTCAATGATTCCATTTCCTTCCATTTTTTAAATCATTATCCCATCAAATTAATCTATAATGATGAAGTAAGACTTTGTAGATCTGATTAATAAACCTTAAATTGCTACGTTATGTTTTTTTGTTTTGTTTCTGAATTTTGCCAAATACAGACCGCAAAGAACTTGTTTTGGCTTCGCTCCTGTTCTCCCGCAGGACCTCTTTATTCTTTGACTTCTTTTTCTCTCCTCCTCGGAAATAATCTGACTGGGCCTCCTGTTTGGTGGTTTCTCTCGAAATCATTTCATGCTATTAACACTGCTTCCGAACTGTCTTCTACTGTTGACTATCTGTGGCCTAATTCCAACGTCCGTTGCGTCCTTCTTCATCCTTCTTCACCTCATCTGTCCACTTAGATGTGGCCTCAATGTAGTTGAAAGCGTTTTGGTCAGTCAGCATTCGTCCATCCTTGTAGGTGTCCCAAGCTCCGCTTCCTCATAGTGTCCGTGACCTTTTCAGTGTGATCGTAGACTTCGTTCTTCCTCTTCCTCCAAGTCCCGTCAGTATCCTTCTGTGATTCAATATTTTCCTCAGAATCGTGCATTCCTTTGTTCTCGAGTTCTTGAAGCTTCCCCTGTTTATTTCAAATAAGACACTGCGAACTTATAATTCTTCAGGTTGTATAATGGGTTATACCGTATGATTTCGGCCTTGTAGGATAACCCCCGTTTGATGTACTTGATCTGTGGTGGGCTGAGGACGGGTCTGATTTGCTGGCTCTTCCTTTGTTTGCCTCCTTGTCCAATTTGGTGGTCAACTACGTTAAACATTCTGTTCCAATTGCGTTATCGTTGTCGAGTCTGGAGCCTTTAACCCAGTGGATATATTGCAGAACCTCTGATGTAGCACCGACATAGAATGCGTTACAAATACCCTTTGTTTCACTGAGAAATATCTAGCGGTGTTATGAGGGAGCTGCAAATGTCGGCTTAATACCACATGCCGTAGCCAAATCACTTTGTAAATTCGATGACTGTATTATGAGCTTACACCGCTAGCTATGCGCACCTGCACTTACGGTCTGTCTACTGTATATCCAATTTAGCGGTATTTGTGTGAAAGACCACTTCATTTGGAAGCAACACCATACCTCAATTTATAAAGCTTGTATAGTTTTTAAGATGGCTATCTTTAGCAACTCCTGTGTGTTCCTGCAGAACAATGACCGCATTTATGCAGGATGACAGTATCATAGTCGTTGTGATAATGTTTTTAATACAATCTTAAAATCTCGGTTTTAAGTAGTGTTCCCCGAAGAGAACGTCGTCTTCCCTCCAGGGATTCCCATTGGAGCTACCTGCTGAGTGTGCTCCGACTGCTGAAAATAAGTAAATGCTCGCCATGCTAAGAAACTATCATGATCAATTTAATTAATCAGCGTACCAATTTTATGCGAATGACGTGCCGCCTGGTGGGTGGAAGCTGTGTCTAGGGTAACATGGATATGAATCGGGAGTGGAAGCGGTAATCAGACATTTTTTCGTTGCTGCGATAGCTTTTTGCTAAATTACAATCCTATGCTTACAGAGGGACGGACGCCCATCGTAATAAACTCAATTTATCAAGTGAGACGTAATATAAATCTCATATTTACAGCTTCCTCTGTGCTATTACCTTAAGAGGCTTCTAATGTGGCGAAGCATTTGGTTACTTTAAGGGAGTTCGAAAGCGAGGACGCATCACGTGACAGAGGTAGATCTCAGCGCTCCGTCATGAGCCAAAAATGAGTTTGAGGAATTCGAGGTGTATGGCCAACAACATCAGTGTCTTGGTTCGGGAAATGTGGATTTTTTAAACTGGGGGGGGGGGGGGGGCGTATGGAGGGGGTGGGGGTGGGTTGGTTAGATCTACTGTATGCATACAAGCCGGAGCAGTTTGTTTCGCAGTGCACCGCGTTTGGCGGCGTCTGTTTTGCTGTGCACGGCTGCAGTCGGCAGAAGTGATCACAAGGCTTCGGCGACCAGAAGTTGCGGATTAGCTTAACCTGTGACGGGAGGTTAGGTATACAGAATGCGCAGACCTGTCTAATTCTGCCCACGGCAGTGGGGGTTGGTGAAGTAACCGCTGTGCTGAGTGAGCGGCGACAGAAGTGGACATGTTTGTTGCATGAGAGAAGTTTGAATATGATCGGTGTTTGCGCTGTCCTTTTATTCCCCCCGTGTAAATCGATCGGTTTACTACCTCGTGACAATCGCTCCGACCTCTGAGCGTTCGGTACGGCGAGCTTCTGGATGGCGGGCTTGTGGATGGCGGCTGCCGGGATGGCCGGCGCGTGTTTGGGTCTCTCTCTCTCTCCCTGCCGGCGCGGACGAGGCTAGCCTGCAGTCTGCGGACGGCACCCTTCGTAATCGCTGGCTTCTGTGATAGGTAGGCGTTTTTTTTTCACCAGATATGTTTATTGAAAAAGTTTGTGGAGGAGGAACATGTTCGTTTTCTCAAATGTCGGTGCGTACACGACCTTGGATGTATTTAGCGCTACGATCTATTTGTGTTTTAAGCGATCTATCTGACTCTACTAAATTGTTAAACAATTATTTGGTAGGGTACTGCAAATGGTTAATTTTACTCTATTTTTGATACCGAAATTTTGTCAGCTCTCCCTTAGCCTCCAGCGTTAGCCAACAGCAACACCATATTCTGAGGAGAAATGGAAACCTTCATCTGCGTGTTTGGAGACATTGGTTCGCATAGGAAGCGACTCTGCAATTTCCCGATGAAGAGAATTTCACCACTTGATGCTTTGTTTGAGGACCGCGAGACCAAAGGAGGCCGATATTCGGTCGGTGGTAGGTGGTATTTACTAAAGTGATCTATAATTAGGACATTAGTCTGTTTTGACTTTCGTGGCGGCGCCCTGACGACAGACACACACGCAGGAGACCCCAAACGGTAGCTATTACACCGGACTTCATTCCATTCTTTGGTGATTACAATTGTTACGCCATGGGGGATGGATACAGTCATGAGCTCTACCCACGTGGGAGAGCCCTGTCTCCCACTAACTGATGAAATAAAGAATATGTATCTACATATTATTGACTTTCATTTGAATTTCGCATCGTGCGATCCTTCCTCTCCAGCATAGAGTGAATCTTTTTGCCACCAATTTTTTCTGAGAGGTGGGGGGGGGGGGGGGAGGTGCAGGGGTGTTGGACGTTCTTTTTTTCCAATAAGACGACATCTCCAATCTGCAGCAGTGTAATTGTGTAATTAGGATGAAAGCTACTCCCAGCAAATAAAACAGGGATCCAACCCCTGCGAAATCAAATGTTGTAAATAAACTGTATATTCTATGCTACAGATATCAAAAAAGTTTTGCATCACCTCGGTTCCGGGAGTACCGAACCTGTACAGAATATTGGAATAGAAGTCAACATAAACATCGAAACTTCCTGGCAGGTTAAAGCTGTGGGCCGGCCCGAGACTCTAACTTGGGACCTTTGCCTTTCGCGGACAAGTGCTCTACGAACTGAGCTACCCAAGCAAGACCCACGCCCCATCCTCACAGCTTTACTTCTACCAGTGCCTCGTCCCTTACTTTCCAAACTTCACAGAAGCTCTCCTGCGAAATCTTCAGATCTAGCGTTCCTGGAAGAGAAGATATTGTGCAGACATGGCTTTGCACAGCCTGGGGGAATGTTTCCAGAATGAGATTTTCACTCTGCAGCGGTGTGTGCGCTGACGAGATACTGGCGGAAGTTGAGCTGTGAGGACGGGGCGTCAGTTGTGCTTGGGTAGCTCAGATGGTGGAGCACTTGCTTGTGAAAGCAAAAGTCCCAAGTTCGAGTCTTAGTTTGGCCCACAGTTTTAATCTGCCAGGAAGTTTCATATCACGCACACACCGCATCGGAGTGAAAATTTCACTCTGGAAACATAATATCCACCGTTCTTATTGCTCATGAAAACCACACATTGCATGTTGTACCACCATACGGCGAGACCTTCGGAGGTGGTGGTCCAGATTGCTGCACACACCGGTACCTCTAATACCCAGTAGCATGTCCTTTGCACTGATGCATGCCTGTATTTGTTGTGGCATACTTTCCACAAGTTCATCAAGTCACTGTTGGTCCAGATTGTCTCACTCCTCAACGGCGATTCGGCGTAGATGCCACAGAGTGGTTGGTGGTACACGTTGTCCATAAACAGCCCTTTTCAATCTATCCCAGGCATGTTCGATAGGCTCGGTGTCTGGGGAACATGCTGCCCACTCTAGTCGAGCGATGTCGTTATCCTCAAGGAAGTCAGTGTGCACAATGGGGGCCCGAATTGTCGCCCATGAGGACGAATGCCTCGCCAATATGCTGCCGATATGGTTGCACTATCAATCGGAGGATGGCATTCACGTATCGTACACCCTTTATGGCGCCTTCCATGACCACCAGCGGCGCACGTCTGCCCCACATAACGCCACCCCAAAACAGCGTGGAACCTCCGCCTTGCCGGCATTCGCTACACAGTGTGTCTAAGGCATTCAGCCTGGCTGAGTTGCCTCCAAACACGTCTCCGACGATTGTCTGGTTGAAGACATATGGGACACTCATCGGTAAAAAGATCGTGATGCCAATCCTGAGCGGTCCATTCGGCATGTTGTTGGGCCCTCCTGTGCCGCGCTGCATGGTGTCGTGTTTGCAAAGATGGACCTCGCCATGGACGTCGGGAGTGAAGTTGCGCATCATGCAGCCTATTGCGCACAGTTTGAGCCGTAACACGACGTCCTGTGGCTGCACGAAAACCATTATTCAACATGGTGGCGTTGCTGTCAGGGTTCCTCCGAGCCATAATCCGTAGGTAGCGATCATTCACTGCGGTAGTAGCCCTTTGGCGGCCTGAGAGAGGCATATCATTGACAGTTCCTGTCTCTCTCTATCTTATCCATGTCGGAACAACATCGCTTTAGTTCACTACGAGACGCCAGGACACTTCCCTGGTTGAGAGCCCTTTCTGGGACAAAGTAACAATGAGGACATGATCGAACCGCGGTATTGACCGCTTAGGCTTGGTTGACCTACAGACAACACGAGCCGTGTGCCTTCGCTAAAGTCGCCTGATGGAGATCTCGATGAGGCTTTACCACGTCTCTCTCTTCCGATATTTCGAAAACAATTACAGTCGTATCGAGCATCAGCTGTGATCTCATTAAGTGTACACATATTGCTTGAATGGAGTAGGTAGCGAGTGATCGAAGTCACTCCAATAGAGCTGTGTAAAGTTTCATCACCTGACCTGGAACGGGACCATATCCCACAGACCATCATTAGCAATGGAGGTTTCTTGTGTTATAGTTTTGTAATCAGTTTCATACATTGTTATTCTGCTGTGAGCAGCGCCATAGATTTGGTTTTCGTTTCTACCACAACTTTGAGGTCAGTGTCCAGTGTGAAACCGACATTAACACGTTTCGATCCATTGGGCATCACAGGATGTTTGACATCGCACAGCATAAGATAAGCTGCTCACACAACACACGCAGGGTGGTAGAATAAAACAACAGAGGAGACTTTTCTGATTGACAACAAGTTGAAGACGTTGCAACATAACGTAACTGAAAGAGGTAATCAATACACTCCAATATTCAGCTTTCAAAAGAGCATTATAATTGTTCCACATTGGCACAAACATTGACGCCAGTGATACAGACGGGCATTCACATCCCAGTATCGTAACTACCATGCAGTGAAGACTATTCCGTACCAATCTTACTCACAGCACACAACCAATTACACATGATCTCTCTAGACGTGTCCTTAATGAAGAGGTTAGCATTCCTTATTGTTGTACAGTAGATATGAGGCCGAAAAACATTTGATAGTGTTGTGGTGATGTAACTGATGCTTAAGAGGAAGAAGGAAATTGTCGTTTATGCACAATGGGGCTCCAGACGGACGGAATTCGAAGCACTGTATGTAATTCACTTATCAATTCCCGAGTACTGTTGTAGTGTCTGGAGTCCATACCAAGAAGATATTGGAGAGGGAGAAATGATCTTAGAACATAAACACATTTTCTCAAGGCTAGAGGGAAATGCATTTTAACACGCTATCATGTAAAAGCAATGCCGTTTTCTGATGTATTACTCACGTGGAAATGTATTTCCAACACATCACATACAACCACTGGCGAGTTTTGTACCTCACTCACTAGGTGAGGAACTTTAAGACGATAAGGCTCCTATCTTCTACACCAAAGAAATAACATAGATTCTTTACAATAAATACACTACACAGCTTTCTGGAAGTGTATAGTACCCCCCCCCCCCCCTTTCATACCACATCATGGTTCAGAAATTATGCTACGCTCGCATCAGCCCAATAAAATGAGCGTCACTTACAGAAAATGCATGAAAGGTCTGCATTTTACGAGGAAGTAGACAAATGTATAGAAACTGTGACATCTGAAATTAAATACCACGCTGCCCTAAATCCCTGAACAGAACATAGTTTCTTCCACACATAACAGTTATCAAGACAGTGTATACACGTGGTTTGCAGTACCTCATAAACCCCTGCCACCGACTTAGAAAAGAAGTTTGCGACATTTTACGTAAATCACTAGTGATTACAGTTTTGAAGTATTTCTCTTGTGTCTGGTGTACATACTAAGAATGTATCAGAAAGAGAGAAATGGTCGTAGAAAATAAATACATTCCAAGGGCTCCACAGTTGTGCACTTAAACACGCTATAACGCTAGATCTGTGCCGTTTGTGACCTGTTAGCCATGTGAAATGTAACGCTGTTAATATTACAATGTAAGAAATATATTTCCAGTGCATGGCATGCATTATCACTATACGTTTTCCTCCTATAAACTATCTTACACACATAAGAAGACATAGCTTCTTTGTAACACAAACGCAAGTCATGATCCAATGTTAGGTTGTACTGCACATGTGAGGGATAATATGGCCGTTGCTCTTTGACACCAAGTCTGTAGAATTCCTCGTCTTTCCACTATTAAGGTGTGTATATGCATCATCAGTCCCCTCTCTTCCAGAACACGCAATGTTATTGATTTCGGTCAGTATTCATTTCATAGTATTTTTTCTCAAATTCTAAATATTCTCAGTTAAAGTCAATAATTTTGCTGGTTTTCGTGATTTTCCGTAGTCCGTCGTATTTCCCTCGATTTTACGTATTTCACATCAATTTTTCGTGATTATACCAGCTTTTCCTCGAATTTTACCTATTTTATATAATTTTTTCACATTTTTTTACAGTTTTCCATATTTATACGCTCATATTGCTGACATACCTATACATTGTTTGACTTCCTACGAGAATATTTGCGTGTCTTATACACCAACCTACAAAATAATTTGAAGATTTCCTCTGTTCCCAGTGATCCACATCCATGTATTTAGGATAGAACGTTCATGAAAAGAATTGTAGCAGTCGCTTTGTACTTATATCAGGCTCAAAGAGTGGTGCAGGTGATGGATGTGTTAGAAACTCGAAGTCTGGTACAATTCCATGTACTGCTCTGACCCACAAGAGAGCTTGTCTGGAGACTCACGTTGTTCGGGACTTGATGGGCACTCAAAGTCTGGAAATAGTTTTACACATTCATTTGACATTCACTGCTTGGTATAAGGATCTGCAACAGGTGCGTTAGCATTTGTACAGAGTTGTTTTCTGTTGTCGCTAAGATTTTTTTACAACAAGCATATGCTCTTATCGTGTACCAGATTGCTTCGTTATGTCTGTTTATAGTTCCCAACTCTGATACATACCCACAATCCTGTCAGAACATCTACAAACTGTAGGCTTTGGTTGTTCATTTTTATTAACCCAGTTATAAGTTATTCGTTTGTTGAGAGTGTGTCGACTGCAGATAGCGTCTTTGGCCATTAGAGTTTTCCTTGGACTGTTGTGAACATATCATAATTTCCGGACTGTAATTGGATTTGAACTTCATAAAGGGCATTTATCATACACTTCCAGAAACCCATGTAGTGTTCGTGTTACAAAGAGTCGATGTCTTCTTATATGTATAGAATGTAGTTGCTTCATCTTTTCAAAGTTGCTCGCCATTCTGAGTGAGGTACAAAACTTACAGGGTGGACGTAAGTGAGGTGTTGGAAACATATTTCCACATGAGTAACATATCGTAAAACCGCATTACTTAACATTATAGTGTGTTTATGTGCAGAACCCTCTAGCCTTAAGAATGATTTTTTGTTGTTGTTGTAAGATCATTTATGTCTTCCCAGTACCTTCTTGCTATGGACTCCAGATATTAGACCAATACTTGGGAATTGATAAGTGATTTAAGTGAAGTGTTTCAAACTCTGTCTGTTTGGAGCAACATCAATTATAAAGACTCACCGGAGGAGAAACACCCCTCTGAAGATGTCCAGCGCAGCTCTGGACGAAACGTTAGGAGCTGAAGAGTTTCATGGACCACGACCTTACATCCCGGAAGGTTTACCAGAAGATAAACCACACATTTCTTCTTCGTCTTTAAAAGACGTCTCCATAGAATCCAATGCAATAGAGAGACTTGATTCCAGATAGCAGACAGTATTTATATCAGAAAGTGTAACACAATATATCCGTAAGGCCCACGTATTTATCATAGGATCTTATACATTTCTTATGTCTACAGTTCCCTCACATAGCACACCATCTACTGTATGTGACCATTCTCAGGCAACCAACATTCTCCTTCGCCTATAACCCCATCGAGATATCTCAGAACCTCTGTTACATTGGCTTTGTGGCATCGACATAGAATGCATTACAAATAGTCTTTGTTAGCACGACAAATATCTAGCAGCAACGTTAGTTGCAAATATTGGCTTAATACCACGTTCTTTAGACAAAAAATGGTTCAAATGGCTCTGAGCACTATGGGACTTAACATCTATGGTCATCAGTCCCCTAGAACTTAGAACTACTTAAACCTAACTAACCTAAGGACAGCACACAACACCCAGTTATCACGAAGCAGAGAAAATCCCTGACCCCGCCGGGAATCGAACCCGGGAACCCGGGCGTGGGAAGCGAGAACGCTACCGCACGACCATGAGCTGAGGACGTTCTTTAGACGAATCACTCTCTAAATTCACCGAAAATGTTAATTTTATTACGAGGTTAGACACCTGGCGATTTGCACCCACACTTTCGGTCTGTTAATACACACCCCAGCGATTATCGTCTATATTCAATGTCACGGGATTTGTGTGGAAGACCACTTCATTCGGAAGCAATACCACATCTCGATTTGTAAAACAGGTATAGTTTTCAGCTTGGATATCGTTAGAAATACTTGGTGTGCCTGTAGAACCAAGACAGCTTTTTATCCAGGGTGACAGTAACATAGGTGTTGCGATCGTGTTTTTAATTGTTGGGCACTTATAATAGGATTATGTCTTCTGTGTTGAGGTTTTGGGAAGCTCCGACACTTCTCTACATGATGTTCTAGGTCCTCCAGAATCTGACGGCGTGGTTGCAGCACTGATAGCGAAGGAGGATTTCCATTTTCGGTTACCTACTAGAGCAGTCGCAAACGAATGTTTTTTCTTCACACCTTAATCTGAAGATAGTCAGGAGGGTGAGCGTAACCCACTCCTCAGAGTTAAAACTGACGATGTAAGCCCCAGAGTTAACGCCACTCCTAACCTGAAGTAAAGGCGCCTTTTTGAGGCGCCTGTAAACTGGAGAACAGACCCTAGACGCTGAATTTCAGTGGAGTTTCTTCTAGTAACAGCTCTGGCACATAATGAGCTTTTATATTATTTCTAAAAGCAGGGATGCCTCTTCCTCCAGTTCTACAGTACTGATGGTTTTCATTTCCGCTTTCACTATCGTTGAGGTCTTCACCGTTACCTGGCAAGGGTCTCTCACAGGGTCACCCGAACCAATTGAGCGTAGGTTTTCTAACGAGGTGTTACTCTTCTCTATGCTACATTCTCAACCGGAACTGAGACAGGCTACTGCGGAGTAGTTATGGGTTTTTATTTAAAAAACTTCTCTGAAATGTTATTTTCGCAAGCATTATCACACAATTTCCCACTACGGGGTCTGCACAATCGGTTTAACCTAGAGGTCTACGGATCCCTTGTACGTTCCTAAATGGTGCTAGGTTTTTCAGAAACGACTAGAAATGGAAAGCGACAGTGAGCTATCCTGTGTCCAGGTAAGAAAAAGATTAGATCTCGGTAGTGTCAAAAATGTAACAAAACAGTGATTATGTTTTAAATGCTCCGCCAGTGGAGATCAGGGGCTAGAGAATGCAGCTGTGAGCAATCGTTAAATTACTACAGAAAAACTGTTCCAGTAAACCACACACCCTGTAGCGAACTAGAATAGATTTAAACCAAGAGAAAATAAACCTCAGAAGTTTAAAGCGTTCGTAGCAATGATGGTGGTATGGAAGGGGAACCGAGCACTGTTCATGTGTCTTTAAAGCCAGAAGCGATTATCTAAACAGTGGATCAAGAGTACCAATGTCGCTAAGAGTAATACTTGCTAGTTAAAAACTGAATGGCATCACTGACTGTTGTTAGTGAGACCTATTTATCGTTGAGGATACAGGCAGTGGATTCTGCAACGCAAGTGGGTCGCATTTGACCATTTACTTGAATTTTTTTCCTTCACAACTGAGTCATCCGGTTTGATTTTATCAAATTCTTTTGCGATGGTTTTTCTGCGGCTTCTAACTTCTTGAATAATTCGACTGCTGTCTTGATATTTTTCCGTCAGCGGGCTTCTTGTGCAGCGAGCGAGAGGCTATTTAAGCTCGTGCATACCCGAATGAAGTAAGTGCGAACTGCGTAGCGCAATCGGGACGTTAACGACAATGGGTTAGTTATGAATTGCTGTCAATCTTTATATCGGAGATGAGAGGAAGATAATCTCCTTGGTTTGAAGCAAATAAGTTTCCCTAAAAGAGGTTACAGAATTGCAATAGGCATAAAAGATTGGTTAGTTTCTATCAAGTTTATTCTCACATATACTTACGTGAGGTGTTGGGCCATAAACCCTTTAGTAAGATTCAGTCTATTTATTCGGACTTTCTACTCCAAAGCTAATTGCCGGTACATACAAGAAGCAAGTACAAAGCAATCACTTGTTCTTGGTTAGCACTGAAATCTCTCTAAGTAATTGAGACAAAGACTGACAGCCTCTGTTCAACACTATTCCAATGAAACTAAAAATCCTGCTTGACCTGCAGTTCCTGAGTGTCCACCAGAGTCTATCACCGTCTTCTCGTAGTTGAAGTCTTTATCAGCTGTATCGGATGCTGTGGGCCTACTCGGACCCGCTGGCGTCTCGCTGCGGAATGTCCAAACTGCCGGCACTGGCACTAAATCTGCATCTGAATCTCTGCTTCTAGCTATTCCGCTGCCTGGCCTTTTATTTCGTTTCTCATGTACTTGGGTACACACGAGTTAATTTGTTTCACATGACCCTTTCATTTCTAAGTGATCGGATTGCACAAGAATACCTATGGTTCCACACGACACTTTCGTTTCTAGTTGCACACAACTTAATTGGGTTCCACACGAGTTTTTTCCGCACGTAACTGACACTCTCTCTTGCTGTATTATCGCCCTGGTGTTTGCGTCTTCCATTGCGCAAGTTTGAGTCATGCTGCTTCCTTTGGCAATTAGTCAAACACTAAGTTATTTGATCAACAAGCCATACTTGGCAGCCTCCGCCGCTTATCTTGCCCATACGTCCTGGTGGACTATTTCTTAATGTCGGCTGGCTGTTTGCCTGTGGAGCCTGGACTCTTATTACGTTCACAGAAGTAAGAATAAAACTTAAAATTTTCTACGGTCACAACATGTTGCCGTGTTCCTCGCTTTGAGGATAGGGTCGTGGATTGTGTGGTGGCTCCCCGCGAGGTACCGCCAGGCCCACGAGAAAGGCAGGCTGCAAGGCGTACGTCACGAATGTAGGCCAGCGCTCGCTTGATCGCTCAACTCAGCAGACAAACTACGTTTCTACACCTGTTAACTCGTAACTAGGAGTGTACGTACAAACGAGAATTGCATCTTCTACTGGAATCAGCTCTTATGGAGTCTTACTGTTATTATTCCTACACTTATCAGAAGTCCATGGGCCTACTTATAATTTGATACAGCTGTATTGGGGTTAAATAAAATTGAAATCGTGCCAATAAGGCACCACTCGTAGTATAAAATGAGGAATGTTAAGCAAAAGAGAATAAATACTATAAACAAGCTGTTATACCATTTATATCGAGTACTGATCTTAATTTTTGTTGCAGTATTGCTAATTAGTAAGACTTCGTAATAGCAGATTCCAGTAGAAGATGCAATGCTCGTTAGTACGTACACGCCCAGCTGCGAGTTAACAGGTTTAGAAACGCATTTTGTCTGCTGAACTGAGCGAGCGAGCGAGTTCAGCCTACCTTCGTGACGTACGGGCCGAGGCCTGCCTTTCTCGTAGGCCTCGGACGTACAGTGGGTGTCGTGGACGGTGACGACAGGCGCCAGGCAGTTGGCAGTAGTGTGTCCAAGGTGGCTGCCTCTTGTGTAGCAGCGAGGTCCGCCTTGTCATTGAGCGGCACGTGTCTAAGGGCTCTATTACACTACTGGCCATTAAAATTGCTACACCAAGAAGAAATGCAGATGATAAACGGGTATTCATTGGACAAATATATTATACTAGAACTGACATGTGATTACATTTTCACGCAATTTGGGTGTATAGATCCCGAGAAATCAGTACCCACAACAACCACCTCTGGCCGTAATAATGGCCTTGATACGCCTGGGCACTGAGTCAAACAGAGCTTGGATGGCGTGTACAGGTACAGATGCCCATGCAGCTTCAACATGATACCACAGTTACTCACGAGTAGTGACTGGCGTATTGTGATGAACCAGTTGCTCGGCCACCATTGACCAGACGTTTTCAATTGGTGAGAGATCTGGAGAATGTGCTGGCCAGGGCAGCAGTCGAACATTTTCTGAATCCAGGAACTGCAACATGCGGTCGTGCATTATCCTGCTTTATCCTGCTGAAATGTAGGGTTTCGCAAGGATAGAATGAAGGGTAGAGCCACGGGTCGTAACACATCTGAAATGTAGCGTCCACTGTTCAAAGTGCCGTCAATGCGAACAAAAGGTGACCGAGACGTGTAACCAATGGCACCCCATACCATCACGGCGGGTGATACGCCAGTATGGCGATAACGAATAGACGCGTCCAAATTGCATTCACCGCGATGTCGCCAAACAGGATGCTACCATCATGATGCTGTAAACAGAACCTGGATTCATTCAAAAAAATGACGTTTTCCCATTCGTGCACCCAGGTTCGTCATTGAGTACACCATCGCAGGCGCTCCTGTCTGATGCAGCGTCAAGGGTAACCGCAGCCATGGTCTCCGAGCTGATAGTCCATGCTGCTGCAAACGTTCGTCAACTGTTCGTACATATGGTTGTTGTCTTGCAAACGTCCCCATCTGTTGACTCAGGGATCGAGACGTGGCTGCACGATCCGTTACAGCCATGCGGATAAGATGCCTGTCATCTCGACTGCTAGTGATACGAGGCGGTTGGGATCCAGCACGGCGTTCCATATTACCCTCCTGAACCCACCGAGTCCATATTCTGCTAACAGTCATTGGATCTCAACCAACGGGAGGAGCAATGTCGCGATACGATAAACCGCAATCGCGATGTGCTACAATCCGACCTTTATCGAAGTCGGAAACGTGATAGTACGCATTTCTCCTCCTTACACGAGGCATCACAACAACGTTTCACCAGGCAACGCCGGTCAACTGATGTTTGTGTATGAGAAATCGGTTGGAAACTTTCCTCATGTCAGCACGTTGTAGGTGTCGCCACCGGCTCCAACCTTGTGTGAATGCTGTGAAAAGCTAATCATTTGCATATCACAGCATCTTCTTCCTGTTGGTTAAATTTCGCGTCTGTAGCACGACATCTTCATCGTGTAGCAATTTTAATGGCCAGTAATGTAGTATCCTTAAGAGCAGATCGGGACACTGTGTGGTATTTTGCGGTTCCTTGGAGCGGACTCTTGTGGACACTGCAGTGAACTGGTGACATTGTGACAAACTGTTGTGGTAGTCTTGTCAGTTATTCTTACTCTGGTATCCTGTCACCACCGTGATAATTCTAGCTGGTGTAGGGAGCTATGCTGTGTGTCGCTGGTTTTTTTCCACCGAGTCCTACAGAAAGCTGTGAGAATTTTTGTAGTATTTATGCTGTTCCCGCGTCCTGGTTGCATCTGAAAGCCGATTTGTGGTCATTCTCATGTCAAGTGCAGTTTCCTCAAGTTGGTCGTGTTTTGTTGACATTCAAATCAGCAGCTATTGCACGTAACAAGTCCATAAGTACCATCTCTTATATTTTTTATATTCTTTGCTTGTGGAAACAAATCTACGTTTCATACGAATGTTCTCCTTCGTTAACGCATTCTAAAGGTCACATTGGTCACCGATGTTTTGTTAAAAATGCAGGAAGCAGCCATGTGACTATGGAGCTTGTAACTGTGTCTTATTACGTGGAGACAGGCTCCGGGCCTTAATTTGCCGTATTGTAGGCTAGTCATTGTTTTATCATGCTGAAAACTGGTTAATGTAATTATTACCTGGTGTTAGTTACAGAAAATCAGTATCTAATTCTAAGCTGTCACTACTGTTTCCTTGGAACTACCACTGTTTATAATGAGATGCACCAGCTCCTACAGGTAATTTGAAGAGGTTGTGTGCCTAAGATTTATCTTACTTGGTATTTGTATATTCAAGCTTAAATTTTACCTGTTCACCAGTTGAAGCTGTGTAACTACTATTGCTCTTTTAGAAATCTGTTCACTGCAGTGAATTTTACTATAATGCCCTTTACGGGTTTTGATAATTTATATGGTAATTGCAAGTTCATTCTTCTGGGATTGGACTACATCAAAATGAATGCGCAAATAACTCAGACTTTAACTTGTATGGTTGTTACCTAAGCTCTGTGAAATTTTTCTCAGTTTTGAAACCTTTTCCTCGTGAGTTACAGCTAGTGTGTTAAAGTCGTATTTTGAGTTTGATTTCATGTGCGTTGCCATCAATCTTTTAAGCGGTGACTCTTGTACCATGCTGTCACTAGAATCTGTAATAAGAAGTAAGGCTAAGCGACGTTTAAATGTGAAGGAAAAGTACGTTTTGAGCTTTAGTATTAAAACACAATGTTCGTGTAATAAATTATTTTACCAAAGGAAAAATTTGTAAAGTAATTTCGGCGCAGCACCTTACCACTTCCTCTCCATTCCTACCATTGTAGCTCTCTATTCTTCTCTATCGTGTTTTATTACCAATACTTTTTTCTCCCATAACTGTGTATAACGCATCGTTTGCAAGGTATGAGTTAGTAATCGTGTAAAATATTTCAGTGTTTTGCCGTTGACTCTAAAGAAACTAGAGAATGTGGAGTGTAGAGCCACAAATTGTATGGCAGCGAGGAACAAATTCTTAAAGCCGAAAGCTATTCAAGAAACCAAAAGAGTTTTATGTAACCAGCAAAGACGCCCCCAGCCGTCGATTATGACTCCTCCCCCCCTCCCCCCTCCAACCGCTCACAGAGAAAGAAGGAACATAGTACAGTCGGGTTTCGTTCAAGAAAATGATTTAAATTTCCGTATTACCCACATTTTCAACAAGGTCGGAATTGGAACACTTTTTTAGCTTCTTTACAAGTCGCCGTTCGTCTTCCAAGTCCGACCGGAGTGGCCGTGGGGTTAGAGGCGCCATGTCACAGATTGCGCGGCCCCTCCCGCCCTAGGTTCGAGTCCTCCCTCGGGCATGGGTGTGTGTGTTGTTCTTACCATAAGTTAGTTTCAGTTAGTTTAAGTCTATGGACCGATGACCTCAGCAGTTTGGTTCCTTAGGAATTCACAAACATTTGAACATTTTTCGTATTCCAAAATATTAAAAATATCCCAGACGTGCCGATATAGCATCCGCCCCCCCCCCCCTCCAGCCACCCCTACAATCGAATGGGCGCCCTAGGTAAATAGTACTGTACACAATTTTACCGCAGAGATATGGCATATAACACTGTTAGACATATTTTAGTTACCAAACTTATAGGCGAAACGGAAAGACAAATAAATAAAGGTTAAATAGACCGTGGTGCTCAGTACTGAGTTAGAAATTAGTCATTTCTGAATTGCGTATGGGATGTACTAACAGAGCGTTAATGGCTTCAGAAATGGTCGAAATGGAGAGATTAAAACTGTGACAGTCAAAACGGATAGTGAGAATGAAATGGACCGATAGAATACGAGGTGAGAAATATGTTTCGTGAAAAATGCTGAATGCACGTGACAAGAGAAGCACTTCTCATGAGTGCACCTACCCAATATATGTATTTAATACATGGCAATGTGAATTAGAAACCAAGACTTAACAGAAATAAAAAATAAAACTACTGTCTGCATTCCTCTAAACGTTACATACGGGAGTACCAAACAGAATTACTGTGTGGAAAATGTGTGTAGAAATGATGTTTTGCACTGCGTTGTTTTACTTTCGATGGATTAAGAGCTAGCAAGACGGTCGTAAAGAACTTCTTTGTCCTAGGGCCTTTCCTTATGCGAGCACAGCTTCGTGACGTAAGACGCACGTGTCTGGATTTTATTTGCTCTGCGTGATTTGCATTTAACGAGCGCTGTTAGCTTATTATAACGGCGACTTAACAACTGAAGCTGCTTCTGCTGCGCGGACCAGTCGTGACACACGACATTGTCATTTCGTAACGACTGATTCAAAAGAAACACTCCATCAACTTAATTGTTCATCCGGTATCAGCGCAGCGGCGCCTACGTCGTGTTGGTTGCTCGTGAGACACAAAAGAAGAGAAAAAGAAAGACGGTTTAAGTTTCATCTCGTTTCATATATGTGAATAACTAACGACCTTGCCTCTTAACAGATGGACACCGCTTCTCGGATAATTAGTGATTAATAAATGTTAGCCATTAGTGGCATGCAGCGGCGGCTCGCCCACGCGTCTTTGCCGAATAGCGCACGCCGGAACATAAGGACACGGCTGCCGCCTCTTGAGAGGCGTTGTAAACAGCGATATTAATTGCAGAGGTCCCAGGGCGGGAGTGGGGGGATGGGGGGTTCCCCCTACCTGTCGCAGCGATTGGTATCTCTGGCCGGGCGGCCACCGCGGGCCGCTCGTTGGAGATTCACGGCGACCCCCGCCTCGTGACAGCGGTACAGATTGGGTCCGCGCCCGATGGCAGCGCCGATAGCCACGCAGGGCCGCCAACCTTTCCGCGTAGGAAGCGCGCGAGTCGCTGCCGAAAGCGGCCGACTTGCTCCCGAGATCTTCTTCGGCGATCAGAAAAGGAAAGAATCGTCGCCGGGACTTCCATATCATAGCGGCTCCGAATGTCACTGCATTACGAATTACAAAAGAAAAAGATTCTCGCTTTGTACTTCACGGGGAGCCACACGCCATTGTTTTTTGTTCCTCTAACGAAAACGTCGATTTTGAGCACCCCTTACTATCTTATCTATGATAATGACAGTTCACACCGAAAAAGTCGAATTGTGACCACACTGCTATAGTGGTGTGCAAGCAAGGAAGGGGGTTACATTGGGGCGCAGCCAGTCTGGTCCCAGTTCCTGATTCACGGTACAATGCAGAGGGCGGAGGGAGGGGCAGTGGAGGGTGGCAAGGGGGGAGTAAGCAACGCATTTGGGCACTGCTTTTGCTTCTGATTTTCCCTACACAACTTCACATTCTTTGATTGCCTGTTGGTCGACATTCTGATCCATGTGTGTATTACTTGTGTGACTTGGCCAGCCGCTGTGACCGAGCGGTTCTAGGCGCTTCAGTCCGGAACCGCGCTGCTGCTACTGTCGCAGGTTCGAATCCTGCCTCGGGCATGGGGGTGTGTGATGTCCTTAGATTAGTTAGGTTTAAGTAGTTCTAAGTCTAGGGGACTGATGACCTCAGATGTTAAGTCCCATAGTGCTTAGATCCATTTGTGTGACTTGTTTTTAGAGAATTCGATATTAGCTCAGATCACTTCGTGGTATGCTCAGAAATTCAAATTTTGGCTATGTGGAGGAAAACGAGGCAGAAAAATAGCCCTAAACGTACAAAAAAATATAAGATTCACTTCCTGCAAATAGAATTAGATCTATCAGACAAGACTAACTGATAAAGTGACAACTGTAAGTGCAAGAGGTTCGGTTGAAGCAGAATGGAAAACCATTAAAAAAGGAATTTCGGAAATAGCTACGAGGTTCTTGGAACAAAACCATTTTAAGGAAGAAAGGGTTAAAAATCTGGGACCAAGAGACAGTTCAAGCAGTGAAAGTAAACAACATGCATATAATACTAGTATATATGTACAGTCACTCTCTAAAGAACATCTTCACAAATATCGTAGGAAAAGAAATATGGCTTCAAATATAAACAGGAAAAATGAGCAGGAAACGTGGGAATGTTCAAATGGCTCTGAGCACTATGGGACTTAACTTCTAAGGTCATCAGTCCCCTAGAACTTAGAACTACTTAAGCCTAACTAACCTAAGGACATCACACACATCCATGCCCGAGGCAGGATTCGAACTTGCGACCGTAGCGGTCTCGCGGTTCCAGACTGTAGCGCCTTTAACCGCTTGGCCACCCCGGCCGGCGTGGGAATGCTCATTAAAGAAATTGTAAATGAAGTTGTGAAAATAGCATGCAGATTAATGAGACGCGTGAAGCAGAAAGAGAAAGATACAGCCAAAATACAGTAAATTTAATAGCCTTAGAACTATGGGAGCAGCATTACAAAAGTCTCTGCGGTGAGGATATGTGAACTCAACTGAGATATAGGCCTCATCGAAAAGAAAGAGTTAGATGTAACAGCGCAAAAATTAAAAAAAAAGGAAAGCAACGGGGATAGACGGAAAAAATGCCGAATTTTTTTTAATACGGTGGTCTTTCACTGAAGGAACGCATGCTACGTCTCATTAACCTAATTTTGGTTATGGAGTGGAATATGGCCTACATTTTCTGTACATTCATGTACGACATTTGAAGTGACCCATAAAACTACAGGGGATTTAGCCCCTTTAACACGAGCTGTAAAGTCTATATCATTAATAATAGGCTGCTCCCTCTTTCTGATAAAATTTTGTTAGAAGAAGAAATGGGTTTTAGAAAAGGACGATCAAGCACTGATGGTATTTTTAATAAGAAACAACAAAGAAAAGCAAAGAATTTTACTTAGAGACCCACATAGCGTTTTTGGATTACAAAACAGCTTCTGAGGATACAAAGAATATCCCCGACACATCGAGTTAACATTGTTAAAGCTCTTTACAAGAATTAAAATTATAAACGAAGATGAAAGTAATTTGTCTAAACAGTTAACAGTAAGACAAGGAGTTAGACAAAGTAGTGGCTTGCCTCCAGTTCTTTTCAACATCTTGGAAACAAAGTATCTATTACGACATAAAGATCAACGGACAGAAATTTTTAAAACGCTACCTACAAGTGGCTTGTGTGGTGTAGTGTCAAAAGCCTTTCGGAAATACAAATATGCGGAATCAATCTGAAATCCCTTATTGAGCTGTGTGCGGCTATCGTTCTTGCCGTTCATAACTTGGCATCTTGCAATATCGGTAGTGGCGTCTCGTTTCCTTCTTGTGTTAATGGCGCCACTGAGTTTGCTAGTACTGTTTGTCCGCGAATGGCAGCAGCAGCGATTTTGGATAGCCAGTACTGTGGTACTATCTCTGGTGCCACGGCTAGTATTTCCGCGTCGTCATGTGTGTCAGGCAGTTCGGCTTCGGACGGAGCAGCGAGGAGGTCCGCAGCGCGAGGGCAGGCCGGGATCTCTGGCGGCGTGCAGGCACTGGGGGGCCGAGGGGCTGTAGCCGAGGACCGAAGCCAGGACTTTTGAAGTTGAGTGAACCTTACCCGGTAGTGAAACCTCCACTGTTTGAGATATCACTGTTGTTTGCGTGTTGCTGCTTCTAGGGTCGGTGAGACAAACAGCAACAGGTGGAGTCTGTCAGGTTGGCAGAAGCTATTAGCCTACTCCTACTGCTTGATGTTAGTTTGGATTTAGTGTTATTATTGATGAAGTGGAACCAGTGTTACCATACTGTCTAGTGTCCGCTAACGCCCCAGTTACCTGTACTGGAGGTTAGCGTATTTTGCGGCTGTGTACTTTTCCTCGTCTTGCCGATGCTGTCCGGCATGACCTGTGATTTTACAGCTTCCTTGATTAGCGTGTGGATAATTGTTTTCCATGTCTACCTGGATAATATTGGTTCCTTCTGCCTTTTGGTGTTTTAAACACCGGATTCTGGAGACGCTGTGCTGACTGTCACTTCGCTCTCGCCTGGATTATTCCATCATTGTACTGGTTATGTGGCGTTAGGTTGATTTGGTACGAAGGTTGATCGGCGTTTAAACCGTCTCTAGTTTGAGTTGCCTTCCTTAGGTGAACATTACTCTCGGCTGCCTGTCTAATGGCCTACACAGCTGTAGTCAACTTCCTTAGTCAATCCAGGGAGCACTGTTTGTGAATCACTCCGTCTTACTTGGTCAAGTTGTCATAATCGTTTAAAACTTACCGTAATATTTTAACGTGTAATTGCCTTCCTCACTTGTAATTCAGGCCTTCAGCCGTTAATTGTTTGTAACACTGCTTGTGGCCTTCAGCCGACAAATAATTTTCAATTCTATCTCAATGAGGCCTTCAGCCGTCACAATAGCCTGTTACAGTTTGTTAAGATTGTTTAAAAAGTTTTTAGTGTTTTTGCAATTGCTCTCCTTACTTGTAATTCAGGCCTTCATCTGTTGAGTATTCTGAAATTGCTTGTGGCCTTCAGCCGTCAAGTAATTTGAATCCTTTCTTAATCAGGCCTTCAGCCGTTAATTGTTTGTAACATTGCTTGTGGCCTTCAGCCCAAAAAAAATTTGAATCCTTCCTTTGTAAGGCCTTCAGCCGTCAGTGTAGTAAAATCTTTTAAAATCGTTGTTGAAAGTTATTTTTTCAAATACAGTGTATGTGTTTACTGTAGCCAACGGTAGCTGATTACGACCCCAGCCACATCGTTGCCTCATCCTGCCTCTCCCTCACTACCAGATTGCACTTGTCAATAGCACTCAACACTTCATGCGAATAAAGAGGTAGTTGTGTTTCACAAGAAGGATGTTTTCTAAACCCATGTTGACTTTGTGTCAATAGACCGTTTTCTTCGAGGTAATTCATAATGTTCGAACACAATGTATGTTCCAGAATCCTGGAGCATATCGACGTTAATGATATGGTCCTGTAATTAAGCGGATTACTCATACTACCTCTCTTGAATATTGGTGTGTTCTGTGCAACTATCCAGTCTTTGGGTACGGATCTTTCGTCGAGCGAACGGTTGGCTGGTTCAAATGGCTCTGAGCACTATGCGACTTAACTTCTGAGGTCATCAGTCGCCTAGAACTTAGAACTAATTAAACCTAACTAACCTAAGGACATCACACACATCCTTGCCCGAGGCAGGATTCGAAACTGCGACCTTCGAGACACAGCTTCATTGTGGAAATTATTATAACCATCTCGAGTTGAAGTCCTCGCTAAATTTCGAGCTTCTGTAAAAGATTGCAAGTGTTGGAGATTTTGTGTATGTTTAAATTTGACTTGTTTTCTTCGTTATTTCTGCAACAGTGTTCTGACCCGTTTTGTGTACCAAAGAGGTTCAGCTCCGTCGTTTGTTAATTTATTTGGTATAAATCTCTCAATTGCTGCGGATACTGTTTCTTTGAATTCAAGCCACATATGATTTACACTTATATTGTTAATTTGGAAGGAGTGGAGATTGTCTCTCAAGAAGGCATCAACTGAATTTTTATCTGCTTTTTTGAATAGGTACATCTTTTTTTTTTGGGGGGGGGGAGGGGGAGTGTTTGGAGGTTACGGTAATCAGTCTCGCTGCGACAACCTTGTGTTCACTAATCCGTGCATCCGTTTTGATGCTCGCTAGTAACTGAGGATTATTTGCTGTTAAGATGGTTCAAATGGCTGTGAGCACTATGGGACTTAACAGCTGAGGTCATCAGTCCCCTAGAACTCAGCACTACTTAAACCTAACCAACCTAAGGACATCACACACAGCCGGCCGGAGTGGCCGTGCGGTTCTAGGCGCTACGGCCTGGAACCGAGCGACCGCTACGGTCGCAGGTTCGAATCCTGCTTCGGGCATGGATGTGTGTGATGTCCTTAGGTTAGTTAGGTTTAATTAGTTTTAAGTTTTAGGCGACTGATGACCTCAGCAGTTAAGTCGCGTAGTGCTCAGAGCCATTTGAACCATTTGAACATCACACACATCCATGCCTGAGGCACGATTCGAACCTGCGACCGTAGTGGTCGCGCGGTTCCAGACTGAAGCGCCTAGAACCGCTCGGCCACCTCGGCCGGCGCTGCTAAGAGGTCAAGCGTATTTTCCCAACTGTTTACTATTCGCGTGGGCTCATGGACTAATTGCTAGAAATAATTTTCAAAGAATATGTTTAATACAATTTAGAATGATGTTTTATGCGTACCTTTGGAATTAAATATGTATTTTCGCCAACATATGTAGGGTAAATTAAAGTCACCATTAACTATAATTGTATCAGTCGGGTAAGTGTTTCAAATCAAACTCAAATTTTCTTTGAACCTCTCAGCAATTGTATCATCTGAACTGGGAGGTCGATAAAAGGATTCAATTGTTATTTTATTCCGGTGGCCAAGAATAACATCTGCCTATACTAATTAACAAGAACTATCTGCTTCAATTTCGCTAACAGCAACAAACACGCCACCGCCAGCCGTGTTTAGCCTATCCTTTGGGAACACCGTTAGGTTCTTCGCAAAAATTTCAGCTGAACTTATATCCGGCTTTAGCCAGCTTTCAATGGCTACAACAATTTGAGGATCAGTGCTTTCTACCAGCGCTTGGAGCTCTGGTACATTTCCAACACAGCTACGACAATTTACAACTGTTATACCAACTAGTTCGTGTATTTACTTTCTTCCTGTGTTCACCCTGCACACTTTGTGACTGAAGCCCTTTTTGTGTTTTCACGAGATGCTGTAATCTAAAAAACCGCCCAGTCCACGGCACTCAGCCCCTGCTATTCGTGTAGCCGCCTCCTGACCTATTCAGTGGAACCCGAAACCCAAACACCCTGTGGCACAAGTCGAGAAATCTGCAGCCTACACGATCGCAGAACCATCTGAGCCTCTTATTCAGACCCTCCACTCGGCTCTGTACCAGAGATCCGCCGTCGGTCCTGTCGACTATGCTGCAAATAATCAGCTCTGCTTTCATCTCGCAAGCAAAACTGACAGATCATCAATGGTCCAAGAATTACTCAAGGGACATTTAATTGGATAGTCGGGATTGATGATATGAGTGCCACTGATTTCCGCATGCAGAACAGTATTAAAAGCAAAATTTAACCGTAGAATAGAAAGGTTGCAGCGTTTTTGGGCTCTAGCATGAAATATTACTAACACATCCTTCAAATTCCTATTTACGCACTCAGCAAAGAACGGCTGGGGGTATTAAGGAATAGCGGTAACATGCCTAACACCATGGAACAAAATATCCGGAATTTCGTAGACGTAAATGCCATGCTATTATTGCTAGGGTCCTCGGTGGTCCAAAGACGACAAAGAATTCGGTAACTAGCTATACAGATTAGCCACTAGTGGCCCTGTGGCTGGGAATAACCAGGTACAAGAGGAAAATCCTTTCCCCACCATCAAGATGGTAAGCTCCCCTTCCCCCAGGTACGTGGAAAGGGTCATATAGAGTCCAAAAAGAGACACTCTGTGGCTCTGCTTAAATGAGCAGACACGAGAGGACTCTTGCGTGATTCATAATTGTTTGCATAACTGACACCACTCCACTAACTGACGTATTTCCTTACACATACATGGGCAAACCACATGTCGAATTTTGGCTAAGGTCTTATGGGAACCTAGATCATGACCCATCATGAAAATACCGAAGAAGAGTGGGAATCAAAAGCTAAAGCAAACAAATTTTGTTATACGCGATCGCCCTTCCCCTTTTAACACACAGTACCTTTATCTAGAACATATCCATCTGTATGCTCACCATTTCAAAGCCTTTTTTCACTTGGAAAATACGGGAACCTTCTTCATGTCTCTCATTGAGATCGCAAAAGAGTTCAGGAACTTCATTCAATACAGAGCTGCTCAAGGCAAGTTGACCACCGTCCTCCGCATACTGTAGGGGAGTCGTAATGTTAATACATTCGGCTTGAAGTATTGGCTATGCTGTTGTCAGGATCCCTGATTGATGAACTTTGAATGGAATGCAGGGATGCGGACTGCCCAACGAGCAACCCTACCAGTCTGTCCTGGGGTGGGCCAGTACCGAACTCAACGCCTCATTATCAGTCACCAGCACAAATTCCCTATGCCCTAGGTAGAACTTAATCTTCTCCAAGGTGAACAGAAGCGTTAAGGCTTTCCACTTATATAATGAATATTTTAATTCAGCGGGATATAAACAGCACGATGAGTAGGCGATGGGATGCCTGATGATCTTGGAGGATTACCGCCGCTACCTCGGAATTGGATGCGTCTGTTTGGACAATATACGGTTTCCTGAAGTTTGTGATAATTAACCCAGGAGGGTTGCTAATGGTAGCTTTAATTTCCTCAAATGAAGCTTAATGAGCCTCCCACCAAAAGAAGAAGTCGCCTTTCTTGCGCAAGTTATTCAAGAACGCCGCCAATTGGACGAAATTAGAAACAAACTTCCGAAAGAAATTCGCCATTCCAATAAATCTGACTCTCCCTTCTTGCTCTTACAGGAGAGAGGGAAGTCAAGCAACGAATGCGTCCGCTCCTGATCAGTGTTGACCCAATGTGTCGAAAGCAGGTAACGCAAAAAGGATACACATGGGCCAACCAAAGTAATCTTAGAAGGCTTGGTAGTAATCCCGGCCTTTCTAAGACGTAACACAACTTCTGCAAGGCGGTCCAAACGCTCCACAAATGTTGCACTGTAAACCACCACATGATCAAGACAGTTATGAAAGGATTTGAACTTAAGATCTCCCATAATATGGTGCAAAAGACGAGACAACATGGCTGCGCCTGTAGACAGTCCGAAAGGAACCCGATAAAACTTGTAAAGGTTCCAGTGAGTACAAAAGGCAGTTACTGGTTTCGAATCTTTGGTCAAGGATATCTAGTAATATGCTTGACTGAGGTCCAATACAGAGAACCAACGGTCACACACGAACCAGGTGAAGTAATTGTGAAGGTCAGGCAGCAGAACTGATTCCTAGACGACCTTCTGGTTGAGTGTCCTATAATCAACGACTGGCCGATAATCTCCACTCTGTCCTTTAGGAACAAGAAAAATGGGTAAATCGCAGCGAGAAGTCGAGCATCTAATGTCACCATCCTGAAGCATGTTATTAATGGACGAGGATAATCTATAAGGCATCTGACGAACAGGAATATCGTCAACCAAGCGAGTCTTATGTGGCATAAAATTTATTTGTGAGGATGTCGGAATATCGGACTAATAATTTCAACAGTTGCATAGCCTCGCCAAGTTGCAAATGATCAGGTAAACTCATACGTCATCGACTGTACGTTGGTAATCAGTTGAGAACACTGACACGAACTCAATGCTACCCTTTGGAGCGAGCTTGATAATCAACATCCAGACTGGTACGCTCAATGAAATGGCAGTCCAGTATCAAATTAACCGACAAATTCTTAGCAGCAACAAATTTGACAGGGCATGTAAAGTCCAATATGCCCAACTTGCCTCGAAACTGCCCTATTAAAGGTAACTCTTGCCCATTACCCAAACCACATTTCTGAGATGGGGGCACATAGAAGGCATTCTACACAATTCCCAAATCCCCAGAATCCAAAAGAGCACATACAGGCCCATTATTCAAGTGGGCACACACATAAGGAAGCATCACATTTCGCTCTAATGTGGGAACGATTCTAAACAGGAAGATGGGTACTTCTTTCCACAACGGTCAGATATTTAGACGCAGACTCCATTTCGCCGGACATGACCACACAAAATGTCTATCACCACTTCTGAAACAGACATTAGGTTGAACCTTACCGACAGCAAAGCCCACGGCCCTCAGATGGAGCAAACCTAAACCCTTCCGTGTCGGCAACCAAGGTGTCTAATTCCACAAAGGTTGCAGGTTTCCTAGAAAAAGCCACATGTAACCGGACCTCAGGCTTCGGCCTTCTAATACGGTGCTAACCACATCACCTTCAACTACTTGCAACCCGAGGCCCACGAGAAAGACAGGCCGCGGCGCGTACGTCAGGAAGTTAGTCCTGAACTCGCTCGCTCGCTCAGCCAGCAGACAAAATGCGTTTCGAAACCTGAGCGTGTAAGTAATAACGAGACTTGCATCTTCCACTGTAATCTGCTATTATGAAGTCTTACTGGTTAACATTACTACAGCAAAATTTAATTTAGAATCAATACTCGATATAAATGGTATAACGGCTTGTTCAAATGGCTCTGAGCACTATGGGACTTAACTTCTGAGGTCATCAGTCCCCTAGAACTTAGAACTACTTAAACCTAACTAACCTATGGACATCACACACATCCATGCCCGAGGCAGGATTCGAACCTGCGACCGTAGCGGTCGCGCGACCCCAGACTGTAGTGCCTAGAACCGGTCGGCCACTTCAGCCGGCATAACGGCTTGTTTATAGCATATAGCCTCTACTGCTAAATAGTACTCATTACATGCTGAAAGTGGTGCCTTATCCAATTCATAATGCATTTAACATGATTTTATTTTATTGTACGCCAGTACAGCCGTAACAAATTATAGCCGGCCGAAGTGGCCGTGCGGTTAAAGGCGCTGCAGTCTGGAACCGCAGGACCGCTACGGTCGCAGGTTCGAATCCTGCCTCGGGCATGGATGTTTGTGATGTCCTTAGGTTAGTTAGGTGTAACTAGTTCTAAGTTCTAGGGGACTAATGACCTCAGCAGTTGAGTCCCATAGTGCTCAGAGCCATTTGAACCATTTTGAACAAATTATAAGTAGGCCCATGGACTTCCCGTCATTATAGGACTAATAATATTAAGATTCCATAATAGCGGATTCCAGTAGAAGATTCAGTTTTCGTTTGTACGGACACGCCTAGGTACGAGTTAACAGGTGTAGAAACGTAGTTTATCTGCTGATTTGAGCGAGCGAGCGAGTGAGCGAACGAGCGCAGGACTACCTTCGTGACGTACGCGCCGCTGTCTGTCTTTCTCGTGGGCCTCGTTGGAATCCAGAGCTGGCACAGCAGTGCGGATCTAATCAGTGGGTTTAGGTAAGGTGTCTTTCTGGTATTGCACATGTCAAAAATGCAGGTTTTCCAGCTCATGCTTGATACAGAGTATAGCTTCAGTTGAATATTGCGCTGTCTAAAATCACGAAGAGATCCTTCATTCTGCATAATTTCAGATAAAACATTGCTTAAAACCCGTCGGGTTCAGGGTGAAGAAGCTGAAGAACAATGGCATGTGAAATCAATGAATCGGCGTGAAATTGAAACCGAACTGCACAATTGCAACCTCTAATCCTTTGTAGTAGATACAAAATAGTGTTCATCATCTAATAGTTTATGTCAGTTTTAGTTTAGCGTAACTTCTAAGAAATGACAGTTATGAGTACCGTTATATTTGAGAAGCACACATCCGAAAATTAGGAAAGTTCATTATTCATGCAATTAATTTAACACTATAATTGCACACAATTCTCATACTTATTACGCGATACGTAGTCAAAGTATTCAGTCACCATTTTCAGTATTCTACTAAGCGTTTTGGCTGCAAACACAGGTTGCAAACTAAGGCTCTGTGAACCAACAAATTGGAGGAATGCTCTTTATTGCTTTTCATCTATGTTCCGGAGAGTGGTCAGGTACAGTAGTGAACCGTGGACTATAAACAAATCACAGAAGAAGAGAATACAAGCTTTTGAGATGAGGTGCTACAGAAGATTGCTGAAGATCATGTGATTAGGAGATGATGGGCAACAGAAGAGTGCTGACGATCAGGTGGGTAGCTCAAATAACTAATGAGAATATAAAATTATAACCAGCCGACCAGTTGCAATGGATAAATAAATTCTTTAGCTAGGTTTCGACAAATATAAATTTGTCTTCTTCAGAAGGTAGCAATTTTACATTACTAATGTAGTTATCATCTGTTTGTTACTTACTTGAAATCGTCAAAGTTTATATCATGTTTTATTCGAAAATTGTTGATTTGTAACGTGAAACAGAGGTACGTTGTAGTGAAAATTAAGAAAACAGAGGTTCATCATACATCTACATCTACATCGCTACTCAGCAAATCACAATTTAGTGCCTGACAGAGGGTTCATTGAACTACATTCACAGTAATTCTCCATTATTCCACTCTCGATCAGCGCGCGGAAGAAACTAACAGCTGCCTGTATCTTTCCGTGCGAACTATGATTTTCGTAATTTTACTGTGATGATCGGTTCTCCCTGTATAATTAGGCTGCAAGAAAATCTAACTAACCTAAGGACATCACATACATCCACTCCCGAGGCAGAATTCGAACCTGTGACCGTAACGGCCGCGCGGTTCCGGACTGAAGTGCCTAGATCAGCTCGGCCACAGCGGCCGGCTCTGCCGCAAGGAAAAACTGCTTTCTTTTATTAATGTCCACCCCAGATCCTGTATCATTCCCGTGAAACTCTCTCCACCATTTCTCGAAAATACATAACATGCTGTCCTTCTTTGAACTTTCTCGATGTGCTCCGGTAATCCTACCTGGGAAGGATCCCACACCGCACAGCGGTACTCCGAAACAACACAAACAAGCGTAGTGTAGACAGTCTTTAGTAGGTGTGTTGAATCTTCTAAGAGTCCTGTCAATAAAACGCAGTCTTTGTTTCGCCTTCCCACAACATTTTCTATCTGTTCTTTCCAATTTGAGTTGTTCTTAACAGTAATTCCTCGGGATTTAGCTGAATTTATATCCTTTGGATTTGATTGATTAATCATGTGACCGAAGTTTAATTGTTCTATATTAGCACTAATGTTGATAGTCTCACACTTTACGTCATTTAGGGTCAGTTGCCAATTTTCGCACCATACAGATATCTTATCCAAATCGTTTTGCAATTGGTTTTGATCTTCTAATGACGCAGTTTCCTGAAAAACAGTTAAAGTAAAAAAACTAAAACGACGTATCAAACATCGCTTCAGTATTTCGTCGATCTTAAATATCTTTTTTATATAAGATCGACGAAATATTCACTTTATTTAATGCCCAAAATTGGGCTACTCTGTTCAGTATTATGAATTAGGTTGTTCCGTTTTTTGTTGGCCCAATACGTTTAAATTCTTTCAGATCGTGCCCTTCTCTCCTCCTCTGAAATCACCCTTCCGTTTCTCTGTTTGTTAAACAGCTTGACACGCCCGTCTTGCCTTTCAAATCCTCCATCGTAATCTGTAATTTCATCATGTCCTCAGTGATCTCTTGCTGCCGCTCTTACTGTTCCATAGCTTCTCAATTGTTCTCCTGTTAATTTTAATTTCTGTTGTCCTCATTAAGTGTCCTAGGAGAGAGATCCGTTTCTTTTTCATTCTACTTGTCACTGATTCTCCTCCTTTATAAAGTGTTTCATTTGAAGCTATTCTCCTAAATCTGTCTTTTAGGTATTTTTTATTTATACATGTTCTGACTATCCTCCTTTCTATTTTAAGTAATCTGTCTATTGCTACAGTGTTGGTTGTTTTAAATATAGTTTCGCTAGCGTATGTTATTTGTAGCTGTGTGACTGTTTTGTAGTGTTTCAGTTTTGTGGCTATTGAGAGGCACTTTTTGCTGTGTGTGTTCTTAGCGACATGATGTGATTTAACCAATTTGTTTAGTCCACTCTGTCAAACTGGTTTCGAATTCAGGTTGGGTGTTATAATTTCTCCCAAGTATTTAAACTTTTCCACTATTTTTATGTAGTGTTCTGCAATTCTAATTTTCTTTGCCAGTGGCGGTTCCGTTAGCAATAAGTCTGTTTTTTCAAGAGATTTTTAAGGCCAATGCTTTGATCTATTTCCTGTAATGATTGTATTTGTTGTTTGATTTCTTGAATGTTGCTGGCGAGAAGACTGATGTCATCAGCAACTCCTAAACAAATCAACTTTATGATGTCTTTTCGTTTTCCAGCCTTTGTGTTCCCTGGATTGTCCTTGTACCATTCCCTCATTGTGTATTCAAGGGTACTCTTAAAACGGAGTGGTAACAGGCCGTCTCCCTGCCTTAAACCAGATTTTACCAAGAATGATTCAGAAAGTTCTCTTCTCAACTTAATTTTCAAATTTGTATTTGTAAAGATAAGTTTTAGCAGTTTAATTTATTTTGGGTTGAGTCCGAAATGGCTCAAAAGTTTTGACGGTTAGGGTCTATGGATAGAATCAAATGCTTTCTCAAAATCTATTAATGTAATTGAGAAAGGTTTATTTCGTTTGCAGTAATAAGCTATGATTAATTTCAGAGTAATCATTTGTTCTGCGCAGCTTCTTCAAATTCTGAAGCCTCCTTGGTATCCCTCAGTTCCATATCCAGTTGTTCTTTGATTCTATTGTGTAAAATCTTGAACAAAACCTTGTAGGTACAGTCCAAAGCGAGATTCCTCTATCATTGTCTGAATGACTTTTGCCTCGTTTCTTATGAAGTGAGCTAATTATAGCTGTGGTCCACTCTACTGGGAATTTTTCTCTTGCCCAAACTTTTTATAATATGATATGTAGAGATGTCTGAGTTATTTTACCAGCATACGTCCACATTTCCAGAAACACTTGATTTTCACCACGTACTTTGTATTGTTTCTCTGTTTTGTAATGTAGCTGGGTTTATATTTTCTGGTTTGACATGGGTGCTTGTGTCTATTGTTAAAACCTTTTCAGGTTCATCATAGGTCAAGAGCTTGTTGAAAGTTTAATCCATGATTTGTACGTTTTCCTTGTTATTATAGGCTATTCTTCCATCTTTGTTTCTGAGAAATAGTGTGGGAGGGCAGTAACTACGTAATTGTGCATCAAAGGCTTTGAAATAAACTCTGGAATTGATTTAGTAGCAATTTTCTTCAATGGAACTCATTAGATACTTTTTATATGGCAACTGTCTTTAGATAATTAGAGAGAACTTTTTTTCTGATGGTTTTGAGGTTAGTTACATTTCTGCTGCTTCGTGAGTTACAAATTGCGTCCAAGCTTGATGCCTTTCATAATGAATTTCCTAATGTTCCGTAGTCCACCAAGTATATTTTTTACATTGATTTACTGGGGCTGATTCTTTAGGATGTTGTTTTAAAATTAGTATCAGTTCCTCAAGATTGCCCTTACTATTGTATTTTGTGTGTTCTTCTGATGTATGTCACTTTTTATTAATTTATGTGGGTCATTCTACACTTTATTTCTAATTACTCTCTGTCTTTTTTTCTTTCATTGGCAAATCCTAAACAAATCAACTTTATGTTATCTTTTTGTTTTCCAGCCTTTGTGTTCCTTGGATTGTCCCCGTACCATTCCCTCATTGTGTATTTCTGGGGAACACTTAAAACGGAGTGGTAACAGGCCGTCTCCCTGCCTTAAACCAGATTTTACCAAGAACGATTAACTAAATTTGGATCTGACTCTGTGTCTGTTCCTTTCAGTACTTTATTATTTCTAATTTCTTTAAGAAAGAATTTCTCCATGCAGACTTACATGGTCCACCTGCAACTTTACTTTTGTCCAGTCAGGATGTTTGCATGTCGTAAGTTTGCTTGGTTTTCTTTTAAAATACGTAGATTTACAGTTTCCAACGAGTCTTTGTCCGTTCCTATTAGTTTGTTCAGGTGGAGCCCATTTCCCAGTTATATCTCTGTACTTGTTTTCTTTCCCCTGATGGGTGGTAAAGTCCCTTATTAAGATCTTTAAAGTAATTTTAATGACTAGATTTACTGTCTGATCCAAAAGATCCCAGAATTTTTCGATCTCTACTATAGTTCTTGTTAGAAAATGGCCCCTTGGTAGGGGCATGGCCGTTTCTGAAATAAAGATCTTGTTTGGGGTTTTCACAGTTAACGTTACTATCAATCCTGCTCCGAATTGTTGGTATTGTTTCATAACTCTTCGTCCTGGTTTTCCATTGCAAATTCTATAAATTTGAGTTTCAAATGTATGTTCTTTGCATTTCTCGTTTCTTTGAGTCCTGCTTTTATCATTTACGTCAGTCCAATTCGTTGTGAAGTTTTCAGATTTCCAGTTTTCAGTGAAGAGTTAATGTTACGTTTTGCAATGTAGTTAACGTATTTATGTTTTATTTTGGCATTATGTGCTGGATGGGAGTTGGGTGATTTCAAATGCTCCGATTCGAGTATTCTAATTAGCTACCCATCAAATCCGATGTAGTCTTCTCCTTCCCTTCTGTGTTGGACGGTGGTAATTTTTCTCTAAAACACCATTTCATGTTTGACTTTCAGAAGCTATCAACCTCGAGTGGAGCAAGCAAGCTCTGTGTTACAGCTGTGGTAGTTAGTCACAGAGGATGTTAATCAGCCGCCACTAACATGTGGAAGAGATGCTGTTGGAGTACCGCCACTGACCCATGGAACTGTCATGCCCTTGGTACTATTTCGGTCCATCCCGCGTATTTTATTTCTCCGGCAGCCACCACGTCTGGTGAGCATCCCGCTATATATCACCTGGGGAGGCGCTATGTAGGAGACTAGATCGACCCCAGAGGTTTCTGTTCTAACTAAATAACTTTCGTGCTTTTCAGTAATAGGAAACTCTTGCCTTTTGATCATAATGAAGAACGTTCGGTTCAGTACAAAATAACAACAATAATTATATACAACTTTTGTGTTTGTGAATTTAAACTGCACTTGTATCAAAAATAGTTGCTTTGGTTACAAGGGTGATTTGAAAAGTTCTCAGAACGGAATAGAAAAAAAAGTACTTACATCAGTGAAACTTTTTTATTTTTCAGTGTAGTGTCCTTGTAGATTATTCACTTGGTCCAACGATGTGCCAGTCCCTTGATCCTATCTCGAAAATGAGTTATTCCAGGCCTGCAAAATAGGTCTCAACTCCGGCTATCAATTCTTCGTTTGAAGTGAATCTTCGTCCACCAAGAAAAAATTTTAGTTTTGCAAAGAAAGGGTGGTTGTGGCAATAAGTCATACCTTAGTTCGTGTAATTTTGCCATGGCGACGCCACATGTGTGCGGGCGCGCATTGTCTTGATAGATGCTGACTTTTCTTCCTTGCTAAACCTGGCCTTTTTTCGTGTATCTTTTGTTGCAATTTATCCAGTAGGTTAGTATAGTATTCTCCAGTAATTGTTTGCCCAGTGGGGAGATAATTTACAAACAGAATCCCCTTCGCATCCCAGAACACTGATGCCATGACCTTTCCCGCCAAAGGAATTGTCTTTGCTTTCTTTGGTGGCGGAGATTCGGCATATTTCCACTGCTTTGACTGTTGTTTTTTCTATGGGATATAGCAGTGCACCAGAGTTTCATCTGTGGTCACACACTGGCGCCAAAAATCTTGTCCGTTTCTCACACGAGCAAAACATTGTTCCGATGTGTCCATTCTCATGCGTTTATGATCCAGCATCAAGAGTCGCGTCACCCATCTTGCAGATAATTTTTCCATTTGTAATTCTTCAGTTAAAATGTGATGTACCCTTTCACATGACAAAATGGAAAGCGTCAGCACTTTGAATCGGCGATCCTCCATGACCATTTTGTGCACTTTTACAATGATTTCTGGAGTAGTGACTCATCTTGGTCGACCACTGCGCGGATCTTCATCTAAGCTCTCCCGACCTAATTTAAATTCATTTCTTCACTAGGCAACAGTTAAATATGAAGGAGCAGAGTCCCCCAGTGTATTCTGGAAATCGACATGAATGTCCTTTGCTTTGATATATCTCTTTACGAAGTACGAGGGTAATCCCAAAAGTAAGTACTTAGTCCTATTTATGACTACAATAGTTTACATCAGTTTACAAGTTGAACATTCCGCTATTTTTCGACATAATCACTATTTCTATCGATGCATTTTTGTAGACGCTGTGGCATTTTTTGTATGCCCATGTCATACCAGCGCGCCGCCATCCTGTTCAGAAAGTTATGAATTCAGAAAGTTATGAACATCATCTTTCACCTCGTCGTCGGAGCTGCATCGCTTACCGCCCATATGTTTTTTTAACCCAGGGAACAGGTGATAGTCACTGGGTGCCAAGTCAGAACTATAGGGTGGGTAGGTGATTATGTTCCACTGAAACTGTTGCAGGAGATCAACGGTTTGCCAAGCGATGTGTGGGCGAGCGTTGTCATGGAGAATCTGTACGCCCTTGTTCAACATTCCTCTTCTTCGGTTCTTAATTGCCTGTTTGAGTTTTCTCGGAGTCTCACGGTACCTGTCAGCGTTAATTGTGGTCCCACGTGACATAAAGTCGATGAACACTAACCCTTTCAGATCCCAGAAAACGGTTGTTATGACTGTGCTTGTTTGAATTTCCGCGGCTTTGGCGAAGAAGGATGCCGCCACTGGCGTGATTGTTGCTCGGTCTCAGCTGTAAAGTGGTATGCCCAGGTTTCGTCACCTGCGACAGTTGAGTCAAGAAAGAAGTCCTGTTCGGAGGCAAGGCGGTGAAGAAATGCGCCAGAAGCATCAACGCGTTGCCGCATGTGGTCCTCAGTCAGCATGCATGGCACCCATTTTGCGCACACCTTCCGATAGTTCAATGTTTAAGTTAAAATTCCGTGAGCGGTGGTGCTTCGGGAAACCTCAGGAACCAGAGTTATCCGCCGATCTTCACGCATGGTTTGCTCATCCTTCGACACTGTCTCCTCAGAAATTGATGGTCTCCCGCTCCTTTATTTGTCGTGAATATCGGTCCGACCAGCTGCAAATTCTCTACAACACTTACGAACATTTTTGACATCCATGCACGACTCACCATACACTTCCGTCAATTAGCGATGGATTTCAATCGGAGCAGTGCCCTTTGCGTTCGAAAACCGATGAACTGCACGCAATTCAAACTTGGCGGTAACATCCAACGGGAGATCCATTCTCAACGGCTGCCAAGCCAAGACTAAGCGCCTCAGCACGGCGTGCACATGTTTACACATAGCGCGTGAAGCACTCTTCATAACAATGTGACCAACTGCCACACAAATAGAGTTCTGAAACCTATAAAAAATAGGAGACGTCACTTTTGGGATTACTTAATCACTGCTCGAGTCTCGATTTTTCCCATATTCACCAATCACTACGCGGAAACAACAACAGAGTCACGTCACCGTCACAGCTCTCTTCCAAGAGCACTGACGTGGCACGTGTCTACAGGCAACAGTCTAATGAATATCACGTGAACAACTCGTTACGCTAGCGCTGACCTCTCGTGGTGATTCCGAGAGTTTTTCAAACCACTCTCGTACATAAAAGCGCAGAATTTACCCGAACATTTAATTTTCATTCCTTATAAAATGCAGCTTATATTTCGTAAGGATATAAAATACACGATGGACTAGCACTGAAAAATGTGCAGTTCTAATTATGTGCAAAACACACAAACAAAGAACAAGGAGTAGTCGCCGACTCACAGTTCCTCACATACATTCATTTATGTTTCTTGCGCTACCAATGCTATTAACAGTACTGATAAGCATATCACTTACTACGTCTTTTATGTATTCCCAAAATAACGAGCCGTAGTGTTGGTAGACCGCAACTAATACTGTTGCATTAAGGAAACGTCAAATTGGTAATGGAGGCAAGTGTGCGTGGTGGATTGAGGGAGGGGGTGGGGGAAGGGGGCAGGGTACAAGCTGTAGTGGTAGACCAAGTCTCGAATTTAGTAAGTAGGTTCAAATAGGGGTAGGTTGCAGCAGTGACGGGGAGGTGCAGAAACTAACGTGGAGAGCTTCATCAGATCAGTCTTAGGATTAAAGATCACAACAACAACAACAACAACAACAACAACATGTTCCTGAAAGTCTGTCTTTCTTGATATCTTTCGAAGTGGAGGGTCTTTCTCATTCTGTCTTGCTTATGCAACTTCCTGTGGTTCTTAAACTGGGACACAGAAACGAACGTGTAAACCATCTACAAGCGCGTTTACATTGCGCTATGCTGCTGCTAGGTGAGCAATATCTGCATTTCGTTAAATAAACAGTTGCAAATGAATGAGTGTGAGATTGCCTGAAACGCAATTATCCAAAATGCAGCTTCCATTTCCTCGATATTACTCCCCCGCTCTTACAGAAGAGTGGGCGGGTACGCTGGCTTTGCGTAGGGAGCTGTAGCGCCCATTCGTCCAGACCTACCCTTTAACATTTCACGGCAAACTAATCTCTCAGTATTTATTTGCACTGTAGAGAGCGGCGAGAGGAATTCGCCCGGAGGGAGTAAAGGCGCCGAGATCCATACATTTCCTTCTTAAAATCATTTCAGTGTGAGGTGGCTAACTCGTCTTCAGATTTAATTCCATTTCTCGTTTCCTTCTTTTCTTTTTTCAGTAAAGAATCTTCTTGGTTGGAACGCATACAGGCTGATTCCGTGATTACGTTACAAACTTTCAGGGATTATGGAAAGCGGTAACTTTATCAAATTCATGCAAGGGATTCTGGTCTGGTAATGACCGAGTCTAAGGTTATAAAGAAAAATCATTCTGATGCCTTTGACAGTGGAATCCATGTAGTTTTGCTGCCATGATTCTAGGGTAGGCATCTTTAAGAGTGGTGGTATAGACCAAAAAGAGAAAAACAAACTAGTAAACATGGGCTCTGAAACGCATATCCCGCTTTGTTCACTTGTTCAGGAGAAGAGATGTGTTTCACAGTAGCGAAGATGAACAAGCACTCAATTTTTTTATATATGTGTTATTCATCCCACAGCTATAAGTATGCATAATTAAATTAAATAAATTCTGACATCGGCCGCTATTGGGCTTGAAATGAATTCAATGGCGACGAACAAAAATTTGTGTCGGACTGGGTGTGGAATCTGGATTTACTGCTTCACGCAAGGGGTCGCTTTAAATGCTGCAGCTATCTGAGTACGCTTCAGGTCTAACTACGTAAGTAGTGTGAGAAAAGTTAGGAATTCGGGCTCGACTTGTAAGGTGCTCGGATAGTCGAACGTTTAAGGCGACCGCTCGCGTGAAGCGAGAAACCTGGGTTCGAGTCCCGCTCGGGCACAAATTTTCACTTGTCGCCATTGAATTCATTTCAACGCCCAGTTGTGACCAATGTCAGAATTTATTTCATTTCATCAAGTACTCAAAAGTCTTAAACTGTGCATTTGAGAGTCCATATTTAATGCACTTTTTTTCTCTTTTGGTCCATCCACATCCTCCAAAAATACGGAAATCAAAGAGCTTGCAGTACCAGAAATGCATATGCAGCACTGAAGATGAAGTGCCCATAGCATTTTAGAGTCCATCTTCACTAGACATTTTTATCTTCTTTTGTTCCATCTACTACGTCTGAAATGTTTTTACCCTACAGTCGTAGCAACAACACTACCTGTACTTCACTGTCAAAGGTTTCAGAACGATTCCCCCTTACACTTTTAGACTTTGCGTCTCCAGACCAAGATCACGTATCTCAGAGCCGGCCGCGGTGGCCAAGCGGTTGTAGGCGCTTCAGTCCGGAACCGTGCGACTACTACGGTCGCAGGTTCGAATCGTGCCTCGGGCATGGATGTGTATGATGTCATTAGGTTAGTTAGGTTTAAGTAGTTCTAAGTTCTAGAGGTCTGATGACCTCAGATGTTAAGTCCCATAGTGCTCAGAGCCATTTGAACCATTTTGAACTTATCTCAGATTGATACATTGACCCGTCTGCATCATCCCTGAAAATTTGGGACATCATCATGGAACCACACAGTATGAGCGGAGAAGAGACGAAGGGAGAATAATCTGAGCAACGGCATGGGCCGCAAATGGGGTAGTTCACTGACTTATGTGACTTTTAGAAAGGACAGATTGTTATATCCCGGCGCCTGGGGTCGAGAGTCTCGAGAACGGCGAAGCTGGTAGGTTCTTTGATTGTTACACTCGCATCTATGAAAACTGGTTGAAGGACGGCGAAACGATAAGTAGGCGATAAGGTGTAGGACATCAGCTTTTCATCACAGAACGTCAAAGTCGGAGGCTTACTCATTCTGAAAATCAGGATAAGTGGCGATCTGTGGCAGATGTGATGACAGGACACCTTGCTGGTGCAGATCCTCTCTATTCAGCGTACATTGGTCAACGTGAGGATTCATATTAGACGACCCCCACGTGTCCTTTTGTAGGCCCAATGAGATTGTCAATTAGAGTGGCCTCTGGATCTTCGACATTGCACAAAAAACCAATGGAAACCAGTCACCTGGTCAGATTAGTAACGGTTCTTGCCACTAGGCCGATGGTCGTGTCCAGACAGGCCGTCATCAAGGCGAACGGCTCCTCGAACCAAGAATTTTCCACGGAGGCTGGCCAATGGATGTAGAACTACGCTACGTATGGACATTCACCTTGGCTTCCAAGGTACTTACGTGTGGGAGGCACCATTACAACTGTGAACTAGATGTGCAGTATTATGTGTCTCCTTCAGGCCTTCCAGCTTTATGGTTTCCCCATGGCGCTGGCGTCTTCAGCAAGATTACTGTCAGTATCAAAAGACGAGAATCGTGTTACAGTAGTTCTGAGGAATATGGCGGTGAACTCACGATAGAGTGGTGACAATAAAATACACCTGATGTGAACGCGGTGGAAAGCTTTGGGATGCTATCAGATACAAGCTGCACGCCGCCAGACCACCGACTCATGATTTAGGGGAATCGCGTGGTCTGTGTTTCAGCTTTGGTGCTATTTACCTCCTGGGATCTACAAGGATGTTTCTAGTTACTGCTAGTTTGCATTTTATGTCCTCTCTACTAAGGCTATCGTCAGTCACCTCACTGTCGAAATACAAAAACTCATCTACTACCTTCAGTGTCACTGATCCGACTTTCATTGCCTCAGAAATTATTTTGTTCGATTGTATTTCATTACCGTTGTTTAGCTTTGTTAATGCTCGTTCTCCAAGTTCGTTACAAGGAACAACCAATCCTATTCAACTGCTGTACAATTTCATTTGCCGTTTCTGAATACTTTAAACGATTTAGGAGAAACTTCAAATTTCTTATTATCTTTACCTGAAACTATAATTACTCTTCCACTCTTGCAAACGTTTATTTGATTTCCTTTATTGCTGTCCACTGTTATAAGGTGAATAATATGAGGTTTAGGCTAAATTCTTGTCCTACTCCCTTCCAAACTACTTCCTGCCTTTCAAGTTCTTCGTCTCTTATAGCTGCAGTCTGAATTCCGTAGAAATTGTAAATAACATTCTGCTCTTCGTATTTTTTTTCCTGGAACCTCCAAAATTTCAAAGTGTATATACCAGTCAGCACCGTCAAACGTTTGTTTTTCCTAAATCTATAAATAATGAAAATATAGGTTTCTTCTTCTATAAATGTTTTTATACGATAAGTTGAAGAGTCAATATTGCTGTATTTCTACGGAACCTTGGTCTTCCCGAACTCAGATTCTACCAGTCCCCCATTCTTCCATGAGTAATAATATCGTATTAGTAAGAGGGACTTGGAACTGTGGGTTACACAAGTAGTCCCACGGTAAGACTGTAAAGAAATAAGAATGGCGCAGTGTCAGAAGAGGTTTCCTGCAGAAAGCCGCGCGGGATAGCAGCGCGGTCTTAGGCGTCTTGCCACGGTTTGCGCGGATCCCCCTCCGTCGGAGGTTCGAGTCCTCCCTCGAGAATGTGTGTGTGTGTGTGTGTGTGTGTGTGTGTGTGTGTGTGTGTGTTGCCCTTAGCGTAAATTAGTTTAAGTTACATTAACTAGTGTGTAAGCCTAGGGACCGAAGGCCTTAGCAGTTTGGTACCATAGGAACTTACCACCAACACCTGCAGAAATAGTTACAGTACGGTACGGATAACAGGTGCATCGCATTGGGGAGTGAAATAGCATGGTAACCGGAAAAGTATTCCAAAATTGAAATACGAGGGACAGTACGGATCTTGTGGTCAATACGTCTAAATATCACACAGATTCACCGTGAAATTCTGGTCATATACGGACCAAATGCTATGTCGCGTCCAGGCGTACCGAAATGATGTCATTGTTTGACGATGGAGTGCGGACGTAGATGATGCCGATCGGGACTGAAGGCTTTCGACACTGATCGCAGACAACAGTGTCCAGACAATGGAGGAACTGATCCGAAGCGATCGCGTATTCTGCATTGTTGAGCGCATACACGAAGCAGTTTTCGAACGAATCTGTGACCAAGGAGCGGAGTACTATCGTCGGAGAGATGAACGATTCGTAGAACGTTCCGACTGTTTTCTACAGAGACTTGCTTTGTTTGAAAGTAGTGTCATGTAACTGGGTCGCTTTGGAGTGTATTTCATAGTTCAACAGAAGCAAGTTACTTGCTACCATGAATATATGTAACTTACGAAACTTCCTGGCATGTTCTTATGGATATGTAACTTACATTTTGATGTCCCCCTAATATTTGGAACCCTTGACTTCTTTTGATGACACACAATATTCATGAATGGGAGAGGAAGCAACGTTAATTTGTGTCCTCCAACGCACACTGAAGAACAACTTGCATGATTTTCTTTCTCTCTTTTTTTTTGTTTTTGTTTTTTGCGAAACACACTCTAAGAAAAAAGGTACGTTCCACAATGGAATTATAGGAATAGAATGGAAATCGGTAGATGTGATGTACTGATGTACATGTCCAAACAAGCAAATGATTCCAATAATTTGAAAAAAATTGGATGATTTATTCGGACTTCACAATCAACAACGCGATGGTCCACCTGTGTTCATAATGCAGGCCGTTACTCGGATTTGAATTGAATGATGTACTCCTGGGATATAGTGCCAAATTCTGCCCATCTGGCGTGTGAGATCGTCAAGAACCCGAGCTGGTTGGAGAGCCCTGCCCATAATGATCCAAACGTTCTCAACTGTGGAGAGATGAGGCGACCTTCCTGGCCAACGTATGGGTTGGCAAGCACGAAGACAAATAGTAGAAACTCTAGCCTGGTGTGGAGGAACATTGCCTTGCTGAAATGCAAGCCCAGAATAGCTTGCCATGAAGGGCAATAAAACGGATGGTAGAACTTCGTCAACGTATCGCTGTGCTGTAAGGGCTCCACGGATGACAACCAAAAGGGTCCTGCTATGAAATAAAATGAACTGCACGACCATCACTCCTTGTTATCGCGCTGTATGCCGGGCGACAGACATCTGGGGCGTCTCCACATCTTTGCTGGCCATCAGGCCTCATTTCGACACAGGATTAATCACTAAACACATTTCTAAACGATCCTGACGGTCACCCGCCATACGGCCCACCACCAGGAGTCTGGGGTGCCATTTATTTTCATAGCACGACCTCACCTCTTTGGTAGTCATCCGCAGGACCCTCACAGCACAGCAGTGCGTCTACGATATTCAATGTTCAGTTTTGTTGTCACTCATGACAAGCCATCCTGGGCTTACATCAGAAAGATAATGCACCTCACAGTGGGCGAGAGTTTTTACTGCTAGTATTAGTGCTTACCAAAGCAAGGTTGCCACATCTCTCCTCAATTGGGAACGACTGTAGCGTTATGGGCAGTGCCCTCCAACCAGCTCGGAATTTGTTCTATCTAATGCATCAGTTGGATAGAGTTTGGTACGATCCCTCATAACGACATCTAACAACTCTACCAATCAATGCAAAGCCGAACAAGTGCTTAGATAAGGCCAGAGATGCAGCTACGCCTTATTGATTTGCTAAATTAGTGAAGCTCTATCTCCTGAACAAATCATCCATTTTTTCTGAAATTGTTGTTATTTGTTTGTACATGTACATCACGTCTACAGATTGCAGTCCCATTTGTATCCTTCGTTCTGGGAGCGTTGCTTATTTTTCGTTTTGGAGTGTATCATTTCCCTCTTGGGAATAGCTATATTGGCCACTCCTACGCCGGCCGGGGTGGCTCAGCGGTTCTAGGCGCTTCAGTCTGGAACTGCGCGACCGCTTAGGTCGCAGGTTCGAATCCTGCCTCAGGCATGGATGTGTGTGATCTCCTTAGGTTAGTTAGGTTTAAGTTGTTCTAAGTTCTAGGGGATTGATGACCTCAGATGTTAAGTCCCATAGTGCTCAGAGCCATTTGAACCATTTGAGCCACTCCTGCGACCACGTGTCCTCCGTTGAATCACACGTCAGTATACACTGAACTTGCCTGCACATCACGTTAATGGATTGCAGTCCCATTTGGATCATTCGATCGTGGTGCGTTGTTTTTTTCCGTTTTAGAATGTATCATTTCCCTGTTGGCAATAGCTGTATTGGTCACTCCTGCGACCACGTGTCCTCCGTTGACTCACACAGCAGGATACACTGAACTTGCCCAAGGTGAGAGAAAGAAACAGAACGAGAGCGAGAGAGAGAGAGAGAGAGAGAGAGAGAGAGAGAGAGAGAGATGGAAGGAGACACAAAGTGTAAGGGCTGGTAGACACAATAATACATTAAAGTGACAGGTGGCCGACACGGTAGGGGAGCATTCAGAAGCTGCGTCGCGCTCGGAAAGAATGCTCTGCCGCAGCGAGGGCCAGCTAAAGAGCCGGAATTCAATATTCCATAACTCTTGGCGGCGACACGGCGTCTGCCCCGCATATTTCAGAGCACCCGCCCACCCGTCCCCCATTGAAAGCTGCAGCCTGCACCACATCTCTGCTGCTGCTGCTGCGACTGCTCTTCTTTTACATATTCAACCGCTGCTCGTTAAGCCGACGCCAGCAGCCGGACTGCCGAGTTTACACACAATGATAACTTTGCATGCGCCGCCCCGCTCTCCGCCTGTCCACTTATTTCTTCCGCTGTTGCTGCTGCCGCTGCTTCTTCTCCTTCTGCCACTGCCCACCACGCAGCGGGTACTCCACACCACAGCTCGCCAGGGGACTGAGGGCGTCCGAAACGGCCGCAGTCCGTATATGTTCACACCGCGAGCGCGCATAGTCCAGATTCCTCGGCCAGCGCGCATTTCGGTGGATGCGAGGCAGACAAGGCAAGGGTCTTCCGCGGTGGATTCTCACGTTCCGAGAGGCAGGCATCCGGAGCACGCTGATTGCGCATGCGCCGACACTGCTTAGCTATGTACGAGGGTTGTCGTCTAACAGATTGCGAGTTCTTAGGTTGTTAACGCCCAGTCCTTATTGCTGAAACGCGTTGTATAGAACGTTTGGAAACCGTTTTTATTCTTCTACTACTGGAAGAATTGTGGATCGTCTAATTTTTAGAGAGTTTTACGACTTCTAGTAGTCCAGAAGAAAATTCGTTCATTTAAAATACACTCCTGGAAATGGAAAAAAGAACACATTGACACCGGTGTGTCAGATCCACCATACTTGCTCCGGACACTGCGAGAGGGCTGAACAAGCAATGATCACACGCACGGCACAGCGGACACACCAGGAACCACGGTGTTGGCCGTCGAATGGCGCTAGCTGCGCAGCATTTGTGCACCGCCGCCGTCAGTGTCAGCCAGTTTGCCGTGGCATACGGAGCTCCATCGCAGTCTTTAACACTGGTAGCATGCCGCGACAGCGTGGACGTGAACCGTATGTGCAGTTGACGGACTTTGAGCGAGGGCGTATAGTGGGCATGCGGGAGGCCGGGTGGACGTACCGCCGAATTCCTCAGCACGTGGGGCGTGAGGTCTCCACAGTACATCGATGTTGTCGCCAGTGGTCGGCGGAAGGTGCACGTGCCCGTCGACCTGGGACCGGACCGCAGCGACGCACGGATGCACGCCAAGACCGTAGGATCCTACGCAGTGCCGTAGGGGACCGCACCGCCACTTCCCAGCAAATTAGGGACACTGTTGCTCCTGGGGTATCGGCGAGGACCATTCGCAACCGTCTCCATGAAGCTGGGCTACGGTCCCGCACACCGTTAGGCCGTCTTCAGCTCACGCCCCAACATCGTGCAGCCCGCCTCCAGTGGTGTCGCGACAGGCGTGAATGGAGGGACGAATGGAGACGTGTCGTCTTCAGCGATGAGAGTCGCTTCTGCTTTGGCGCCAATGATGGTCGTATGGGTGTTTGGCGCCGTGCAGGTGAGCGCCACAATCAGGACTGCATACGACCGAGGCACACAGGGCCAACACCCGGCATCATGGTGTGGGGAGCGATCTCCTACACTGGCCGTACACCACTGGTGATCGTCGAGGGGACACTGAATAGTGCACGGTACATCCAAACCGTCATCGAACCCATCGTTCTACCATTCCTAGACCGGAAAGGGAACTTGCTGTTCCAACAGGACAATGCACGTCCGCATGTATCCCGTGCCACCCAACGTGCTCTAGAAGGTGTAAGTCAGCTACCCTGGCCAGCAAGATCTCCGGATCTGTCCCCCATTGAGCATGTTTGGGACTGGATGAAGCGTCGTCTCACGCGGTCTGCACGTCCAGCACGAACGCTGGTCCAACTGAGGCGCCAGGTGGAAATGGCATGGCAAGCCGTTCCACAGGACTACATCCAGCATCTCTACGATCGTCTCCATGGGAGAATAGCAGCCTGCATTGCTGCGAAAAGTGGATATACACTGTACTAGTGCCGACATTGTGCATGCTCTGTTGCCTGTGTCTATGTGCCTGTGGTTCTGTCAGTGTGATCATGTGATGTATCTGACCCCAGGAATGTGTCAATAAAGTTTCCCCTTCCTGGGACAATGAATTCACGGTGTTCTTATTTCAATTTCCAGGAGTGTAATTAGAAATGTGTACCTTTGTAACTAACCTGTTTCTACGGGTTATGACGTTAAGAGTGGGAATGGAAATGCTTATTGATTGTGAAATTAACGTTGAGAAGACTAGGGTCGCCACCGACTCTAACCATACAACTAATCAAAGGTTTGGCCGAGTCGGAAAATAAATTAATTTCATCACAGACCAAAAACTCATAAAAATACGTACGTCGTGATATCGCTCATAGAGGATGCGACGTAATTAATAGTATTTCCCGTGCACTGTTCACGAGAATCAACCATTTAAAATAAAATAGCACATGCAAGAACACTGTACAGAAGATCAGCTCCCAGCAACACACCTGAAAATAAGACTTATCTAAGGCATTAGTTTTAAAATAAAGGGAAACTAATCACTGGACCTGTGTGTAAGGAAACGCGTGTGGAAGTCCTAACAGGAAAACTACGAGGTGAGTGGCTTAGGTGCAAAAACGTAACCTCGGAATACAAGAGAAAATTGTGGATAAAATCATTTATTTGTAAGACATGGATGTGAGGCATGTACACAATTCCTGATAACATTGAAGAAAAGCGTCGATACGTTCACCGCTATAATCTACACCTAACATCATTGGTGTGAATCATTCATACAACTGCTGTTGCGTGATAACTGATCGCAATAACTCGTGAAACGGTACACGTTTCGCAGTACACCCACGTGCCCGCGTGGTTTGTGGAGACGCAATTTCTAGGTTTAGTGCCCAAATTGCAACAATATCACATCACACAGTCATGAACAGTTAACATTATTTAAAACAAACATGAGATCGGACAGTTAGTGAAGCCGGTAGCCCAACAAACTATAATGTTCTACCACGTGGTTGGCTCCCCACGGACGAAAGACACATAAAGCAAGGAAAATTTACGAGAAGGCAAAGCTATAAATATTTAGAAAGATGAAAGCTTATACAGGCACAGCTGAAGGCAAACAGACATTCATACAGAAGCGAGTGCTCACTTCTTATCGACACCTTTGTGTGGCGCTCTCCCGGTGGATCCAAGTCTGCTATAGCAATTTACTAAAAGAAAAATCTTCCAAAGTTTTGCATTCCTTGCTGCGAAAAGGCAAAGCAGTCTTTCAGAGCTGAAAAGCGAGACCAAAAGGTAACAGCTCTCCCCTCGCCAAGTAACAACGCGCCACGCGGTCAGTGTAACTCACCCTTTTTCGACTGGAGCCCAGCTGTGGACGCTTCCCGTACCAGCGGCAGACTGCCTCCCTTTTTTCTCTCCAGCCTACTCCACGCTCCGCGTGGACCGGAAAACCCAAAGATGCCATTTCCGCCACCAACCTAACGCAGGTGGATTTCTCACAAGTAGCGCAAACCTCTTTGCCTACTTGACCACTACGAGAGTTGGCTATTCTGTACAACTGCTGCTGAATCTGTACGACTATCGCAGACTTTCTGCAGCAGGCTACGCCACCGTCTAGCAACGTGACACACAACCACATTCATTCAATCACACCACTATGATGATTATGAGAAAAGAGAAACAAGGAAGGAAAGAGAAATACTAGTGAAAATGGGCTACCGGACTATTGAAAGGTGGTTACAGGACCCTTTCACCTTCTCCGTAGTCGAGGTCACTAAAGATCGTCTTTGCAGTAGTGCTCCATTCGGAGATTATATGTTCGGATCCTGGTAGTGGATAGAAGTTTCACTGCCAGTATTTGGCCGGCGAAGGAAAGAGAGGTGGTGGAGTGAAGTTTTCGATCACAATTATTTGTGCTAATATCTTAGGTTAAATTACAAACTTCTTTACAGTCTGTCATGAAGTAGGGGCTGTAGATCGTGATCCATCCGTCGGACTGGAACGCTTAAGCACAACGGCACACTTGGTGCTTTTCGAGAGGAGTAGGGCATATGTCAGCACCGCGCTTCGCTCTTTCCCTTCTCTCATCAACATACACCACAAATATACAAAAGCACACTATAAATGCATTAATTACACTCATTTACTCTGCCTCCGTAGATGAGTGGTCGGGGGCCTGGGTTCGATTCCCGGCCGGATCTGAGATCTTATCCCCTTGGGGACTGGGTATTGTGTTGTCCTCATCACTTCTTCATCACCAACGAGGAAGTCGCCGAAGTGACGTTAAATAAAAAGACTTGCACTAGGCGGCCGAACATCCGCACATGGAGTTTCCAGGCCAATAATGCCTTACGATCATTTATTTACACGCACCTACACACTGCAAAAACCCATAAAAACACGATTAGGCCCTGAAGAGCAAGTTACACCGTCGTATGCTCCCCAGTCATTCATCATCGGAAGCAGTATGTGAACTGTGATGCGTCTTTTCTGGCACACTAGCTCCTTGGTGCGACTCTATCGATTACCCGGCTGTACTAGGATCTTGGTCCCTGTTGTGATCTCGCGGGGTTTTGGCGCTCGGAGCAGTTGCTGTTGGACTCGCCACGAGGCGCAAGGACCTGCTTGCGTGGACGAAACAGGAAAACACGCGGACTTGCCAGCAGCGGCGCGGCGGATCTGGTTCAAAATGGTTCAAATGGCTCTGAGCACTATGGGACTTAACAGCGGAGGTCATCAGTCCCCTAGAACTTAGAACTACTTAAACCTAACTAAGCTAAGGACATCACACCCATCCATGCCCGAGGCAGGATTCGAACCTGCGACCGTAGCGGTCGCGCGGTTCCAGACTGTAGCGCCTAGAACCGCACGGCCACTCCGGCCGGCGCGACGGGTCTACCTCGTAAGGCGGTCGCCAGTTTGTGGTGGACCTGCCTGATGTCAACTCCGAGAACTGTTCGTCGCATTGCTTTGGAGAGACCCATCCCTGGAGAGACCCATCCCTGGAGACCATCTCGAACAACGCTCTCCATCGAAGGTGTAAGTTATTTTGGTGCCTTCGTTTCGTTGAACGATTTGCGTTGCAGCGAGTGTACTTGTTGCTTGGTAGCCCTTAAGTACGTGTTGTTGAAGTAAGAACAGCCCGCAGAGTGTGTAACCGCATATAGACCATCACTTACTATTTCTTTTTAAAAATACGCTGGTCAAATTAATATTAGGAAGCTGATTAGCTCGAAGGTGTGTGTGTTATACTTTTTTTGGCGGGGGGGGGGGGGGGGGGGGAGGGACAGTATCCAGAAGTTTATGTATTGTTAGTACGAGATTTTCAGTGTATTTTGATTGCCATCAAATCGACGTCCCTTGTATATTGCTGTAAAATTTGGGTCACTCCTATTGAAAGCACTTTCTCAGTTAATTACTAAAGTCTCACATTATGTAAAGCTAGACATTTGTACGTAGCTCCTTTATATTAGTGCATTTATTTGAAAGCACTTAATTATTAGTAAAGCCTCGTATCCTGTAAAAGCCAATCATTTGTAGGTAGAATTTTATAAGCGTGCATTTATTGGAATGCACTCAGTCAGTGTTAGTACGGTTGATTAGTATTTATTTGTTGTTTATTAATCTCTTAACTTACATTAATTTGATGTTTGGTTGGTGTTTGCGGTGTCTTCTGCGGTCTGTTTGTGTTCCAGTTTTCTGCCAAAATTGGGGTGTGTGGGTTCAGCGCTACGTTCCGCTTCGCTGCACAGAAGCTGTGAGGTGCCGTCTAATGGGAAGTGACTTCCGGTTGGGTCTCGGCATTTAGGTGTTCTTTTGGACGTCTGGTGTGCTGTTTCCGGCATTTTAAGTTAAGTCACCTTTTGCCCAGGGCAGCCTGGCGTCACTCCCAGTTTGGTAAACATTTAACGTGTTTCAGGTATATTAAAAAAATAATGTATATGTTCTTATTTGCTTGGGAATTAACTGTATTAAATTGTAATTTATTGTTCTGCTTGTGTTATTTGGGTTCTTAACAAACTGGTGTGCGTTTCATAAATCACTTTCATACTGCAAATTATTGCTCCTTTAAATAAATTATCTGTGACACTTTTCTTTATCTCACATTCTGATTGTAATTTATTGTTCCTTTAAGTATTGAAATCTCTGTGGCTCACCTCTTTAAGCGACAGTTCGTAATTGTAATTTGCTGCCATGCTTGAGAAGCAGGCAATCTTTGATATTTTGGTATTGTCTTAAGATGGCCACGTGTTGATTGCCTGCCGGCCAGTGTGGCCGATCGGTTCTAGGTGCTTCAGTCTGGAATCGTGCGACCGCTACGGTCGCAGGTTCGAATCCTGCCTCGGGCATGGATGTGTGTGATGTCCTTACCTTAGTTAGGTTTAAGTAGTTCTAAGTTCTAGGGGACTGATGACCTCAGATGTTAAGTCCCATAGTACTCAGAGCCATTTTTTTGTTGATTGTCTCTTAGCTGTTTGATAAATATTGTCTTTGAATAAATTGTTAATTACTGATTTGGTAGTTGTTGTGTTTAAGTAGTGACATTATAGGGGCCTTGACTTTCCATGCTAAGTGTACCCCCCATCCCGACTTCCTCAGTCACAGTATGGAGTGACGTGGAGTCAGCGCCCGCACTGCCTGCCGTTGGATCCGCAGCTCGTGGTCGTGCGGTAGCGTTCTCGCTTCCCGCGCCCGGGTTCGCGGGTTAGATTCCCGGCGGGGTCAGGGATTTTCTCTGCCTCGTGATGACTGGGTGTTGTGTGATGTCCTTAGGTTAGTTAGGTTTAAGTAGTTCTAAGTTCTAGGGGACTGATGACCTCAGATGTTAAGTCCCATAGTGCTCAGAGCCATTTGAACCACTTTTTTGAACCGTTATATTTCACTAGTATATTCTAATAACACGTCTCAGAGTACCGAGTGGGTTACGAGTAACGTCACTACTCAAGATATTGGTTCTGGCCAAGGCGGTAGCTACATACATCCAATTTCGTTACCCTTGAGGTTACTCTCACCATGATTGCGTCTGGTCACCATTCAGAGGGCTTAATAGAGTATAAACAGTATTTCATATGTCAAAGAACTGTTATAAACTTAAAGCTCATCTCTTTCCTGCGTGTTGTACACATCAGTATTTTAGATACAGTCAATATAACACACTCTTATTATACTAGAGACTGTCATGTACCTGTCTGATTCAACGAATAATTTACACACCATATATAAAAGGAGAGATATCTTGGACGAAAGTAATAGAAGTTTACTTAGATATTTGAAGAACGATATGAACGTCAAATTTAGTGATTGCAATTATGCTTTTCCTCAACAGTAACAATTTTTAGGTTAATCATTAGTTCTTAAAAAACAATATTGAAAACACAGAATGTGAAATGTCGGTAAAAATAACCTACCAGAATAGCAGTCAGGTAAAGTTCAGCAATATTCGTGTCATTTATTAAGGGCTGCAATAATAATTATACTGATATATTACATTTTTGCCGATACTTCATAAACAGGGTAAAACTGTTCTCGGATCATAGGAAGACGTGAGACAGAGATAAATGAGTGAAAAAAGAAAATCTAGGAATGAGTGCTGAACGAAACCGAGACATCTGATTTCACAGTCTGACGTTTACCACCGAGTCACTTCACAGCAGAGTAACAGTCTTGCTATATTATGCATCTCACTTGCATGAGTAACTGCAGACTGTATGATGCTGTAGTGCAATGTTTTGTATATGGTTATTTTATTTTGAATAATTTCAGCGATGAACCGTAAGTGTTGAAATACAGGTTGAAAGACTTCTTCTGGCACACCCCTTTTATTCTGTACAGGAGTTCTCGCGATATTTGAGAACAATTCTCTTTAATGTGTTATTTATTCATGTACTCTCTCGCAGTTTTCTACGAGTTTTATTAATTCTTCAGTTTAGTTGTTAAGTGTTCTAATCAGCCTACTGTAAACTATAGACTGACTCGCTTCATGAATAAGTAGCTCTGGCTCACTTGCTTCCACGGAACAGACAGCTAAATAAACAACGTGGGTCCATGTATTTATCATCTTAAGAATTCTATTACACCTGTTCCCGCATTTGTTACCTACCTTAACGGTGCTATGTGTAAAAAAAAATGAACTTCGAACATTGCTTTCTGTAATTATTGCAATTATTATCTAACTTTGAATTTCACCTGTCGATCAAACAAGATTATGAAGCTCATATAGAAAAAAAATTATTTTCGTTGTTGTAAGTACGACTGAAAGTCGCGAGTGAGGCGTGCGACCATTTTTAACGATTTTTATAGTGATTCTAAAAAATCCGATAGGTCTCGAAAAGTACTCACTGGATGTTAACGTTGCACGCCTGGAACGAGTTGTGAAAACAAAGGAGTTCCATTAATATCTAGTGACTACTACTTTTTACGACTTATCAACTTTTTTAGAATATTTTTCAAAAATATTTTAATTGTAAGTTGAAATGAACAATCGAGTACCAATAATTTTCTTTATTGCGAGCTCGACTGTTCATTTTAACTTGAATATAGCATTAGGTCAATGTTCTTCATAAACTATGTTATCAAAATTTATATTTTAATTGTGTTTGAGCTGATTTCAGTTTTGTACACATCTAAACTATGTTTATTCATATGATACGTATTTGTTATTGCATTTACATTTTCAAATTTTTTGTCTTTTCTGTTGTTCACAGGTTAACTTCGCCGTAATAGGCAACAGGTGTTTGCAATTGTCACATACGTTTGAAGTCATTACGATTTTGATAATTATTTCTTGACATAAACGACTGAAATAGTCATTAACAGTAAGCAAAGGTGGAGAGGAACAGTAGGAACCCGCCAAAGAACTGGAAGAGCGAGGTGTCACAGTGATTAAGACACAGGACGTACGATCGAATAGAGCGTGCTTCGAAACCAAGCGTGTCATCCGCCCTTTGCTTCAATCGCTTAAGGCAAACGCCGAGTGGGATCCCTTCCAAAGTACACAACCAATCCCCAGAAAAATCCTCATCCAATCCATGTCTAATGACCTTTTCGTGGACAAGTAATCAAAGCCTAACCATTTCTTACATTACCAAGGACTGGGGAAATCGCTCATCGCAAAAATACCATGGGACGCATTCAAAATACTCTGTCAGCTACACAAAAGAACTGACACACGGCAGGCCAATGAACGTAAGCAAATTTAAATAATGAACTCTAGGTCCGAACTAGCCTCGAAAGGCTTAACGGTACGGACTGACCGCCGTGTCATTCCCAGCGGAGTAGCGTCATTCGATTCGATTATGACGTGGGATGAGCTTACCGCTCCCCCCGCTACATCTAGGCCAAGTAGCTTCTCAACTGCCATCATGAGACTGACTGTGATTCTTCACTTTCTCCAGGCGTATTTTATGACGAAATAAGTCTCGGGTGAACAGCTTGGCATGAGTGTGCACAGGACACAACCTTTCGGCGATCGACCAGCTGCCATCATCAGGTGCGCTGATGTACTGACCGGCGTTGGGCCGGCGCCAGGTAAACATAGGATAATCCCCCTCAGGCGCTTCCTATGAGTCGGTGCGGTCCGCGCCCCGCTCGCGGTCTAGGTACAGCGTCCGTTCTTCCGCCGTCTGGGCGCTGCGTCCTAGGTCTTCTCGTTCATGACGGTCTTCCGGCACCGCTCTCGTCATTCTTCCCTCCTCCCCCGAAGTCGGTACACTCTGGGAAATATCCTTTTTCTTCTTAATCTGGGTGATCGCGAGATCCCACGCCTTGCTAAGGATGTAACCGCTGTCACGATTTAGTTGTGGCTCCCTTACTCTGATCTCTATGGCTTCTTTGATGACACAGTCCCAGTACTTGGAAGTCTGTGTCAGGACTTTGGTTTGGTCATAATCCATGCTGTGGAGTTTCGACAGGCAATTCTCAGCGATTGCCGACTTACTGGGCTGTTGCAGTCTAGTGTGCCTTTGATGATCTCGGCATCGGTCCTCAATGGTACGAATGGTCTGACCTATGTATACACTCCCGAATTGGCAAGGTATCTGATAAACCCCTGATTTACGTAGAGCAATGTTGTCCTTGACACTACCAAGAAGTCTCTTGGTTTTGCTTGGAGGACGGAATATGGTTTTCGCTTGGTGTTTACGTAAAATGCGTCCAATTTTTCAGGATAAGGCCACACAAAACGAAATAATAGCCAAGGCCGCCTCCTCCTGAGGTTCATCCTCAGTTTCCGCCGGTGCTGCAGGTGTGGGATGTAGAGCCTTCAGAATTTGCCCTTCCTTGTAACCGTTCCTCCGAAACACGGTCTTCAGATGGTCCAATTCTTGTTGGAGACTGTCCCTGTCGGAGATGGTGTGAGCTCTGTGTACAGGAGTTTTGAGCACGCCATTATTTTGTGCCGAGTGGTGGCAGCTATCCGCATGTAGGTACAAATCAGTGTGCGTCTTCTTCCTATACACGCTGTGGCCCAAAGTGCCGTCAGCTCGTCTTCTAATCAAAACATCTAGGAAAAGGAGCATCCCTTCCGTTTCGATCTCCATGGTAAACTTAATATTCTCGTGTCTGGAGTTGAGATGTGTGAGGAAGTCTGGCAGTTTATCTCTTCCATGTAGCCACATAACGAAGTTTCCATCCACATATCTAAACAAACAGGTGGGCTTTAGATGTGCTGATTACAACATAATTCGCGGCTCAATGCGCCCTTCAATCTCACGCCTCAAGGGAAAAACAACTTTAATTTAAAATCGGTTAGAAGCTATACATAAACAAACAACAAGGACAAATAAGAAAGGCAGCACATCAAACGGCGCTCAGAAGTTTCCAAGGGTCGGCCTGGAATTCAAACCCTAACGCTGGCATAGGTGAGGCTGGTAGTCGGCCCAAAAATTCTCAATTCGACGGCAACCCAACCGACAGACAGTCAATGGACCAAGCTACAGGATAACTTCCACTCCACCCGACCAGCACACAACAGGGAGTTCAATGGAACAACGCAGAAGGTATCGGCGCCCACAACGAATTACACATTCAGCTGTCAAACTACACGGCATGCTGGACGGCCACAACAAGACGAGGAAAATACACTGCCTGAATTTACGTCAACGCCCAGGGCAGGAAACCGGAACGTTAACGGCCACAAGGCAGAAGATTCAGCTGGTGCATTTCAATTCAAAAATAATCAAGTTAAGTTATACTCCACAGGAGGGCGGCTAAAATTTCGCCAACTTGAAAACACACGTTGTTCTCGCGCGAATTCCCCAACAGCCCACAACGAATTTCTAACGACACAATGTGAACAGTTGGGGCTGGCTGGTAGATTAAGTAAAAACTCAACTTTTGTGTCCGGGATCGGTGAGCCACGTACTCGTAGCAATGGGAACAGCCCCTCACACTCCGACCGCGCGTGGACGCCGCCAGCGACGCCAACCAGACACGCACCACGGAGACTTTCTCGCTGCTCCAAGTCAACGGACCATCTGCCCGCTCACGGCACAGCCGGAAACTACAAGCGCGAGGTCAAAGATAGTACAAGGGTGCGAATATCGATACATGTCGCTGCTGCGACTCGTGGAGAGAGAGGATAACAGCATAACCGCGGGAGACTAATCACAGAATAGCAACCAAGGTTTAATGCAAAGCGTAACACGAGCCAGCCACGGCTCACAAGTATCGGTTGGAAATTAGCTCTTAAAATATTGCTTCGTCTCTGAGCCCAGCACTTTCGATTGCGACGTAAATTACAGGACAGGTTTTATCCACATTTAATAATCATGAATTGAGCATTACATCTAATTATCGTGAAAGCGTGGCGTAAATACCGTTGTAAGCAACGACCAAGAAAAAAAATCTCGTGGCAGTAAGCGTCCGTAACTACGTCAATGTGAAGTACCTATTTTTGCACCACAGAATCAATTATGATACTGTAAATGGTGCGTAGCGAGGCAATCTAGAAAATCAGTCATTTATTTTACCCTCACTTGTTTCGATGTAAATAAAATCTCCTCCAAGTGTGTAGGCTCCTGTGAAATACATAAGCTATACTAGCAGCGCAAGTAGTAGCGTGACTGTAAAGAAAAGTATTGAAATTCAAATTTGCCGCATACTGGCGGCTATCTTGTGCTGCCGCGATGCTACGTTGTCTCGATGGCCCAGTGTGCTAGAACTGCCGCAAATTCTCCGTTATTTGAAGCAGGGCGGTTACAATCTCGAAATGTAGGCATTAAATAACAGCTTAAATTTTAAATACGTTTCACGATAACACATTATCTGGTCTATAGACCTGGAAGACGCCAGACGATCGTCTAACTTTGACAGAATCCGAGAAAGAACACCAGAGACTGAATGTCAAGGGGAGAGACGCTATCTCAGCGGTCCTTCTACGTATGAAATAAGTTGTAAGAGTCCGAGATATAAACACACTGTTTTTAGCACATTATATCAATTATCTATTGTCAATGGATTTATCCAAAGTAAATTTCGTGGAATTATCAATACTAAATTTCATGTCCATTGATTTTCTTTTTCACTAGTTGTTACGTTATACATTTCTTTTTTTTTTTTTTAAAGTCACTCAGTTCATTAATTCGTAACAAATATAAAATATGTTCGCGACAAATGCATATGGGGTCATACAGGGCCCCCTGGAATGGCTGTGCATGCATCTGAATATTGTCTGTAATGGGCGTTCCACTAGCGTTCCTGTTTTTTATCACACACATCACATGTCACGGTTTGGGCTCACATTCATATACACTTCATTGTACGATTGTTGTTCACAGACTTTTACACATATCAACTATGTAGTTCGTTACTTCTCAGTTTATGAAAGTTTAGTGACACTTCATCATATCTACCCTCTCACAAGTTGCAATTAATTTTTTTGAAACGTGTAAACTAGCAGTTTCTGCTGCTTGTTATTGTGTATATTATTGCAGTTTAATTTGCGTTTACTTCTTACGGCTGCTTGAAAGCACACCGTTTTGCAGCTTTTCGTATAAACTTCTTTTGCTCCCAGTGGTGGTTTATTAGCTTAGCCGTTAAAAAAACTTTTCGTCCTCCCATTAGAACTTTGTTCACTGAGAAAACGGCTCCAAAAACCGTGAAGGGCCTATCTCCACACTCAGTTTATTCAGATATCGCTTTTGTCTAGCATTTGTAGAATATTTGATTCAACGAGAGCTACTACTCTAACATTTTAGAAGTATGTATATTTATACAGATCAAACATTAATGCACAATTATTTTTGCTACAAGCATAATGTTTTACAGAATTTCTCTGAAGAGTTTGTCTTTCCAATTATACAATGCAAATATTTAAAAAAATTTGCAGATCTTCCCCATTGTCTGAAGTCTCCGACGACGTAGGCGAACTTTTGGTGCCGCATCGTTGTGGTCTCTGTGTAGATGTTGACGAACGTCCGTCAGGAACATTGGGTCAAACTCCGAACCACCAGCCGACAACTGCCTCACCAAAACATGTACCATAGATACAGTAGTGGGCAGAATGTACAGTGGAAGAACTATGGCAGATAATATAGGTAACACAATTAACGTAGATGGGAGCCACAAAATAATGGCGCACATGGGCGACAATAGAGGGCCACGTCAACGGTCTGACCGAGTATGGTGTGGAATGAGTAACAACAGGAATCGAGAACAATCAACTGAAATTAGACCACTTAACCCTGGGAGAGTACGCCAAAATGACATAGAAAGTGATCAATGACTAGGCCAGACGACGGGCACTAATGAAAATACGCCCGTAAACCATCTTAAGTAAGTGCACTGAAGGGATATGTAGATCTATCAATATTTTCTGTGCTATTATCACGTTAAAAGAGGTATTACAGAGCATAAAAAAGGACAGGATGTCGAGGGTGAGAAAATCAGGGTATGTTTCTTTGTATCGGATATAACTACGTGTACAGCAAGCTGAGTGTACTTCTTAAAGGTGTTTGGAGTTTAAGATGTGCCATCTGTCCATGAAGGGACAAAGTAAAAATGAGAAACTTGTGGTACTGCAGAAATGCTGTGAAGTTTTGTGAATAGGTAAGTTTGTTATTACCCAATTGATGTGGAACGTATTAGCTGAGAACGTCAGCAGTTTGAAAAAAAATGTTGGAATACTTCATGAAATGAGTGTCTATTTTTCAAGTTTAGCATTGGGATCACAAATGAGTGACTTGCTAGTAGTGATTTGTGGTGCCACACAGGTGTGTCGTCTAAGTATGATTTGTCTCCATTCAAAGGAACAAGAGTTCACTAGGTAGCCCACTCCGCGTGGCTGCACAAGGGCGTACCATTATTTATAAATGGGAACGTTGTATTTATACTGTTCAAAGAGACGGAATAGTTGTGTACAAGGTGGCCAGTTCTGCAATATACATATGAGCACACCGAAATATAGTTCGAGTGTTATGGCGACAGGAAATGTAAGTGTAACAAGAGAATATAGACACACAAAAATTAATAAAGAAAAGTAAGAAATTGTAGGATGCGAGGTCTGCCAATTATGGAAGTAAGAAATGCTATTCATTCAAAACACATGACATCATGGGTAATACATAAGTGCATCGCAGTCGTGTTGATAGGCAGTGATTTTATATAAAGTACTAAAATCTTTATATTTGCAGGTACCACTACTAAAAAAAATGTATCTATAGTATCCTAAAAGGGTTAACGACAGATGAAGGTAATAGCAGCAGCGCTGGAGGAAGGACAGCAACAGAGAAGGTGTTAGTGAGTAAAAACATGAAAAATGGTGTGTGACAGTATGATTAAAGAAGCTATCAGTAATCTTGTACTAAACTTGCTATGTGATTCATAATTGTCAACAGGAAGCAAACCTAAGCATGAAATGAAGAAAAGGCCTGCCTAATCGTTTATTTGTGTATGTTTGTAGAGACGTGCACTTTCTTGTTCACATATGTTCAGGACGACATCAACGACGAAACCAAGAGCCATGAGACTGGACAATCTTGTGATACCCAACGACAGTGTAGTACTTTGAACAGGGTTGTAGTTAGACTAGTGTAAACACCCTTCTGGCCAGTAGTTTAACAAGTAGTATTTGCAATTACTAACATTGGGATCTGACGATGATTGTAATTCTGCTGTTGTATGGATAAGTAATGAACATGTATTTTTATAGGTATACAGGTGCCGACAGATATTTAATAATTAAATTACGTAGGTTAAGGAATATGTTCTTTTATAATTAACATTAATTTTGTACTTGAAATTTTTATCAGAATAATAAGAGCAATTAAGTGATCGTCTTGGCTGATTCTACAACTAGAACAATAATAAATGTACAAATAAATGACTTCACTAATGAATGCATCTTAAAAATTTATATTTCATAATGGAAACATGTCAATGATTTTGTATTATGTATTTTATAGTATTTGTGTAAATCGGGATCTAATTGTATGTATTAGTGGGCACTGATGTCACAAAAAGAAACTTTTTCAAGACACATTGGAAGCTACAATGTGATGTGCAGATGGAACAGGACACTAACGACACAGCTGCAGAGAATAGAGAAAGCAAGGGACGCTGTCACCAAGCCAAAGCCATGCCGTGGACGTGGGCAAACAGCAGTCCCTTTCAAATGCGGGGTACCTGAAGACAGGTGGCACAGGCGATGACTGAGCAGGTAGAGTGACAATCCGTGCAGACTTGCTGAGTCGGGTCAAGACGGGTGTTTAAGCGACCCACTAATTACTTGTCTCCACTGTTGAACTACATGATGGCGATGAGATAAACAAAGATTGCACAGATAATACAGTCAGTTAAACCTACAGTGCAACTGCTAATAGCTGTACCAACTGTGAAATCTATTTGCTTTTCCTTCTGCAGTTCTCTGCCAGAGAGAGACTGATAAACGTCATGATTTGTAGCAGTCAGCCATCTGGCACTGACTCCTGACGAATGTGAGTCTCACACACAACGACTCAAGTTCCATGTATAATATTACCAAACAGAAAACCTACCTGTCCGCAACTACCAATATTCTTATCCAAAACACAATATTTATATCAAGAGAAAGAAGCGGCATGAAGAAGATGCATGAAGAACTAAAGACTAGATAGAATTACGCTTCTCTTAGCCAATGCAGAAGAATTCTACATGACCTGTAAAGATCCAACATGAGTGTACTTCCCTCATACTATGTTCAAATACGACGAAAACTTGGCTGTTTCAAAACATACACCCACTTACCTTGCTGTATATTCCGAGGATCCTTCCACATGATCAACTCTGAGAGAGACTTCTAACCTGATGGGATCGACAATTGACTGAGGGTCCAAAGACAGACTTGCAAAGCCACCAGACCGATCTCAATCAATCTTTGCATCCTAAGCTTCACAAAAACTGTACACAAATGAAAATGAAAGTGTTTTGTTAAATCTGAATCAGTGTGTGACTCTTGATAAAAAAGGAGTATAATGTAGTGTACACAGAACAGTTACACCCACAAACTAACAGTTTCTGATATTTATCATTTTTGTAAACATCTTGTACTTATTTTTTTCAGGGTAGTCCTAAGAAAATATTTGTGTATTTATTCATGTCAAATATTGTATGTCATTGTCTTTGATAATGATGCTATGTCCTTCACTGTTTTTAAATATTTGTGTATTTCCAGGATTTTATTTGTGTATTTGTTTATGTAAAATTATTGTTTGTCATTTTCTTTGATAATGATGCTATGACTTTTAATGTTTTAATGTATTCCATTTTTATACACTGTAAACAAGAATATTAGTTAAAACTGGTGATCGAGCTGGTCTCTTATTATAAATATTAGTTTTCACAGTAAATGCAAATGCAGTTTGTCAAATGACGATTAAAATCATAAGATGTTTTTGGAATGTTCAAAGAGTATACATGTTAGGGAAACGCTAGGCTTGGACAATCAATTTGTGAAATGATGTTTTTAAATGTAAGCCAAGAGGATAAATATGTCCAAGTAAAATTATGCAGGATTTTTCACAGAATTTTATATCATTGTATAATGATTAATAGATAAACTATAGAATAATTGACATAACTGCTTTTTTTGCACATTAATGGATAAATGAAGCACATTTAATTTATTAGATGGCCACTTTGAAAAGATTAGAATACTTTCCTTTAATATTTCTTGCCTCAACCTATGTCTTAGGTATGGATGAATGACAGATAGCATGGTCCTCAAGTCTAAACAAAGATGGGAACTACCATTTTTGAAAGAGCACAAAAACGTGTAATGTCAGTTAAATTTCCTTCGATCATATGGGGTATTTTGAGTGTTATTGTGTATTCCAATTGTCATGTCTCAAAAAATGTTCCAAACATAAGGAGCAGACAGATTAAAACAAAGATGTAGAAAATAAATTTATGGCAGTAAGCCCATGAATGAACGTAAAATAACTGTAGAAGAAGATATCATGATCCAATTGTTCCTCTGCCCTCGTATTTTTATTAGTTCACTTGTACAGACAATTGATGGTTATATCATTGTGTACTGGATGAGATAATACTATAAGAATTACCCCATCCTAGTACAAAATAGTTCATTAGGTGGGGGTATTGTAAGGTGACTGTAATTTCGCACCTTCCAAGCACTCATCTACGTACTTTGCCGTGATTTACAACTGCAATTAGGTATCATTTGATAGGTTGTGTCTCGTATATATGAATGTTTAAGGAAGTCTGACATTGTCACGTACACCTTGTAAATAATCGTTAATGCGTATTGCATGAAAGGTGACGGACTGTCATTTATTATCAAAATGGCGTAATAAATTATTGCCCTTACTAGTAGATGTCCACCCCCCCCCCCCCATGAACCATGGACCTTTGCCACTGGTGGGGAGGCATGCGTGGCTCAGCGATACAGGCAGCCGTACTGTAGGTGCAACCAAAATCGAGGGGTATCAGTTGAGAGGCCAGACAAACGTATGGTTCCGGAAGAGGGGCACCAGCCATTTCGGTAGTTGCAGGGGCAACAGTCTGGATGATTGACTGACCTGGCTTTGTATCACTAACCAAAACGGCCTTTGCTGTTCTGATACTGCGAACGGCTGAAAGCAAGGGGAAACTACAGCCGTAATTTTTCCCGAGGGCATGCAGCATAACTGTATGGTTAAATGATGATGGCATCCTCTTGGGTAAAATATTCCGGAGATAAAATAGTCCCCCATTCGGATCTCCAGGCGGGGACTACTGAGGAGGACGTTGTTATCAGGAGAAACAAAACTGATGTTCTACAGATCGGAGCGTGGAATGTCAGATCCCTCAATCGGGCAGGTAGGCTAGAAAATATAAAAAGGGAAATGGATAGGTTAAAGTTAGGTATAGTGGGAATTAGTGAAGTACGGTGGCAGGAGGAATAAGACTTCTGGTCAGGTGAATACAGGGCTATGAATACAAAATCACATAGGGGTAATGAAGGAGTAGGTTTAATAATGAATATGAAAATAGGAATGCGGATAAGCTACTACAAACAGCTTAGTGAACACATTATTGTGGCCAAAATAGATACGAAGCCCACGCCTACCACAGTAGTACAAGTTAATATGCCAACTAGCTCCGCAGATGACGATAAGATTGACGAAATATATGAGGACATAAAAGAAATTATTTAGATAGTGAACGGAGACGAAAATTTAATGTCATGGGTGACTGGAACTTGATAGTAGAAAAAGGAATAGATAATGAAACGTAAAAGGTGAATGTGGAATGGGAGTGAGGAATGAAAGAGGAAGCCGTCTGGTAGAAATTTGACCCGAGCATAACTTAATCATAGCTAACACTTGGTTCAAGAATCATGATACAAGGTTGTATACATGGAAGAAGCCTGGAGATACTGGAAGGTCACAGACAGATTATATAATGGTAAGACAGAGATTTAGGAACCAGGTTTTATATTGTAAGACACTTCCAGGGGCACATGTGGATTCTGACCACAGTCTTTTCGTTATGAACAATAGATTAAAACTGAAGAAACTGCAAAAAGGTGGGAATTTAAGGAGATGGGACTTGGATAAACTGACTAAACCAGAGGTTGTACAGAGTTTCAAGGAGATCATTAGGGAACGGTTTGCAAGAATGGAGGAAAGAAATACATTAGAAAAAAATGGGTAGCTTTGAGAGATGAAATAGTGAAGGCAGTAGAGGATCAAGTTGGTAAAAATACGAGGGCTAATAGAAACCTTGGGGAACAGAAGAGATACTGAATTTAACTGATGAAAGGAGAAAATACAAAAATGGAGTAAATGAAACAGGCAAAAATGAATACAAATGTCTCAAAAATGAGATCGACAGATAGTGCAAAATGGCTAAGCAGGCATGGCTAGAGGACAAATGTATGGATGTAGAGGCGCATATCACTGGGGGTAAAATAAACACTGCCTACAGGAAAATTAAAAAATACGTTGGAGAAAAGAGAACCACTTGCATAAATATCAAGACCTCAGATCGACACCCAGTTTTAAGTAAAGAAAAGAAATCAGAAAGGTGGAAGGAGTATATGGAGGGTCTATACAAGTGCGATGTTCTGGAGGACAATACTATAGAAATGGAAGAAAAGATGAAGATGAAATAGGAGAAATGACACTGCGTGAAGAGTTTGACAGAGCTCTGAAAGACCTAAGTCGAAACAAGGCCCCGGGAGAAGACAACATTCCATTAGAACTACTGACAACCTTGGGAGAGCCAGGCCTAACAAAACTCTACCATCTAGTGAGGAAGATGTATGAGACAGGCGAAATACTCTGAGACTTCAAGAAGAATATAATAATTGCAATCCCAAAGAAAGCAGGTGTTGACAGATGTGAAAATTACCGAACTATCAGTTTAATAAGCCATGGCTGCAAAATACTAACACGAATTCTTTACAGACGAATGAAAAAACTGGTAGAAGCCGACCTCGGGGAAGATCAGTTAGGATTCCGTAGAGGCAATACTGATCCTACGACTTGTCTTAGAAAATACATTAAGGAAAGGCAAGCCTTCGTTTCTAGCATTTGTAGACTTAGAGAAAGCCTTTGACAATGTTGACTGGAATACTCTCTTTCAAATTCTGAAGGGTGGCAGGAGTAAGCTACAGGGAGCGAAATGCTATTCACAATTTGTACAGAAACCAGATGGCAGTTACAAGAGTCGAGTGGCATGAAAGGGGAGCAGTGGTTGGAAAGGGAGTGAGGCAGGGCTGTAGCCTATCCTCGATGTTATTAAACCTGTATACTGAACAAGCAGTAAAGGAAACAAAAGAAAAATTCGGAGTAGGAATTAAAATCCATGTAGAAGGAAAAAAAACTATGAGTTTCGCCGATGACATTGTAATTCTGTCATAGACAGCAATGGACCTGGAAGGGCAGCTGAACGGAATGGACAGTGTCTTGAAAGGAGGATATAAGATGAACATCAACAAAAGCAAAACGAGGATAATGGAATGTAGTCGAATTAAATCGAGTGAGGCTGCAGGAATTAGATTATGAAATATGACACTTAAAGTAGAAAAGGAGTTTTGCTATTTGGGGAGCAAAATAACTGATGATGATCGAAGTAGAGAGGATATACAATGTAGACTGGCAAAGGCAAGGAAAGCGTTTCTGAAGAAGAGAAATTTGTTAACGTTGAGTATAGATTTCAGTGTCAGGAAGTCTGTTCTGGAAGTATTTGTAAGGAGTGTAGGTACGTATGGAAGTGAAACGTGGACGATAAATAGTTTAGACAAGAAGAGAATAGAAGCTTTCGAAATGTGGTGCTACAGAAGAATGCTGAAGGTTAGATGGGTAGATCACGTAACTAACAAGGAGGTATGGAATGGAATTGGAGAGAAGAGAAATTTGTGGCACAATTTGACTAGAAGAAGGGATCGCTTGGTAGAACATATTCTGAGGCATCAAGGGATCATCAATTTAGTATTGGAGGGCAGTATGGAGTGTAAAAATCGTAGAGGGAGTCCAAGAGATGAATACACTGAGCAGATTCAGAAGGATGCAGGTTGCAATAGGTACTGGGAGGTGAAGAAGCTTGCACAAGATAGAGCAGCATGGAAAGCTGCATCAAACCAGTCTCTGGACTGAAGACCACAACAACAACACTGGTAGATGTTGGAACGCCAGTGGAAAAGCCCGCACAGGTCTGTTGGTCTTGCATCACAGAGGAAGTGCCAAGACAGACGGTCTGAGGAATTGAGTGCAGAACCACAATACATCGGGGCCGGCCGGTTTGTAGTGAGGCTCGTAGGATAATCGTATAATACTTCGGAGACTTTGAAAATCTTGGACGCAGCAGAGAGGAACGAGGAAGCGTTACCTTGGAATTCGCAAGCTGGTTTTTTTCCGAGGATTTTTACTCCGAGAAGCGTAGTGTAGTATGAGTATAGGTATTTCCTCACAAACGTCCCCCGTTGAACGACTATGAACTCGATCGTGATCGACTGTGGAGCTGTCAATTTCAGTGAGATACAAAGATCCACTGTAAAGGTTAATGAATTTCTCGTAACATTAATGGACAACATGCTTCATCGCGTTTCTGTACAAACCACACAAGACGTGGACGTCGGGGAATGAAGACTTAAAGTTCTGAGCTCTAGTAAAGTACCAGTAAGCTTCCTTTCCCTGCTCACACTCCTTCCCCAGTGTTATCAAATACGGTATGAGTGTAGTCTACATAATTTAGAGAAAAGCTAGTTCTTCACGCATGTCAGTGCTTAGGACGTTATATCTTCCGAACTACGTGTCGCAAATGTTCAAGTGTGTGTGAATTCCTGAGGGACCAAACTGCTCAGGTCATCGGTCCCTAGACTTACACACTACTTGAACTAACTTATGCTATGAACACACCCATGCTTGAGGGAGGACTCGAACCTCCGGCGAGAGAGACCGCCTACGTGTCGCGCGTTTACATAATTTAACTGGTGAATCCAGTGGTACATGTGTATACTGTTTGCAAAATATGTTGTGAATACAGTAATAAAGAAGTAATAAATTAGAATGCCATACGTCATGCTGAAGGTAGTAAGAGATGAAGTTTGTTCCTTTATTATTTTGTGAGATCTTGTCAGCGTCTAAAGAATTCTAACTGTAATACTTGTCTTACTGTGTTAAACCTTTAACATAAGATTATAGCTGTTACTGAGTAGACTATGACTGCATTTTAAATTTTTAAATATAAGCATGAATTACATAAAATACTGAATATCAATTGCTGGGCCCCTGGAAGCCGTCAGGTAGGTAACCCGCACAAAAGAATTGTAGTCACCAGGAGATTTGAAAAAAAGTGAAGATTTTTTTATTTCAGATATGAAATGCAGTCACAATAATGAGGCTGAGGGGAGGGGGGGAGTTGGGAGGAGAGATAGTGATTGAGAACGTACAACGCAACGATGCTGCATTCCATCATAAAAGGAGCTGTGGGCTTGTGGATATGGGATCCAAATATCGTGCGACTTAGATTTTCAGTTTCCGGCGAAAATCTGAGGGATCCTTTCTTCAACAGAAGGGCTGTAAGCGGACAATAGTGTTACTATCCGATCTATTAATTTAGTACTTGCCCACCTGAGAATTCACATTCAAAGAAACTATAATGATAATTCCACTCTATATAACCCTGAAAATTCCTGACACTAACAATGACTGGAAGTATGTAAGTATCCCCAAAAGTCCATACATTATACAGGTGCAATGAACTTGGCACAGACGTTCGTCCTGGAATCCAGAAGTGTGAAACTGAACTGAACTAACCCACCTCAGCAGCGAATTATGCTCACCGTGAGTATGGCGGTTTTGCGCCATGCTGTACACTGCAGATGTGCTGGCCCTTCGTGTAGACGATATTGTCAGCACCTTGTCGCAATGCGAGGATGTTGCAGGTCCTACCGCGATGCAACGCCAAGCTCATCCTTGCTCCATATCTATCGGCCACAGATTCGATCCGAACACCTCTGCAACTACTAGTGCTTTCTCTCATGGGCCTCACTTACGATCTCCTAATTCCTTTCGGATAAAACGCTGTTAGTTGTCAGTTGAAAAATTAAGAAGTACTGCTCCTCCAATAGGATAATCCCGCCAAAAAATGGGCGTCTCCTTCAGGCGCCAATCACAACATCTCTCCTACTACTAAAAAGCATTGTCTTCAGAATCGCACTGTTGACGCTACGCACTATTACGCCAGTTGCGCCTGCTACCACTTATGCCATTAGCCTTGCACTTCAGAGCTCGAGAAATAAGGCAAGGGCCTTTTTCTACAAACGTAGATGGCTATCTTCAGAGGAAGTCAGCGAAACACGGATAGACGCCCTCGCTACCCGCATTTATCGCTGCACTCCTCGCTGGCTCGACATTATTACATTAGCCTGTGCAGTCGTATAGGTGGATAGCAGCTTACTGCCTCACAGGACGAGTGGTCCGACCTCCGTTAGAAGAATCCACCAACCAGCTGACCAGTCGTTACACTGGCCACTCCCGTTTCATCATCGCGTTCCTTCTTCGCCATTCCAATGCTCTATTTATTCTCAAGCGCAATAGAAATTTTCACATGCCAGTGAGTCATTAATAAAGGAAATATATGAAAGTTACGTAGAGCATCATACTCCCAGTCACCGTGAGTCCGTCTCATCAATAAACTGATCTAACCTGTTGTCGACCGTTGTGGCCGAGCGGTTCTAGGCGCTTCAGTCCTAGCCGGAACGATAGCTCAGCATGTTCGGTCAGAGGATTAGCTGCCCTCTGTAATAAATAACTGAGTGACCGGATCAACGAGGAACTTAAGCTAGTGTTATGGGACGTCCGCCAGAACAAATCCAACTAACAATAAGAAACAAAATGGGAGCACAAGAAAAAAGAAGTCCGGAACCGCACGACTGCTACGGTCGCAGGTTCCAATCCTGCGTCGGACATGGATGTGCGTGATGTCCTTAGGTTAGTTAGGTTTAAGTAGTTCTACGCCTAGGGGACTGATGACCTTAGATGTTAAGTCCCATAGTGCTTAGGGCCATATAAACCATTATTTTTTTATTTACACTGTTGCCATTCTGAATTGCAAAACCACGCTCTAATTTTGATGGAAAAGTCATGCAGAATTGACTGCAGAGTTTTAATGTTACTAGCTAATGCATTAGCAGCATTCGATTTGAAATGGTTCAAATGGCTCTGAGCACCATGGGACTTAACTTCTGTCGTCATCAGTCCCCTTAGAACTTAGAACTAGTTAAACCTAACTAATCTAAGGACATCACACACGTCCATGCCCGAGGCAGGATTCGAACCTGCGACCGTAGCAGTCGCGCGGTTCCGGACTGACCGCCTAGAACCCCTCGGCCACCGTGGCCGGCTCGATTTGAAACGATTTGTTTCTTTATTTACCGCAATCTGGAAACCTGTCGTCCAGTGTGCACATAGCATGTCGTACAACACATCCAATGTATTGAAAATTCTCTATATAAAATATTTCTTAATTCATACTCATAATAAAGGAACATTAAAGATCTTAATTTTATAATATAGCTTAACTATAAGAATGCATAAAGTAATCTTAATTACTTAGAAGGGTTAGGAAATGTAAATAAACAAAAATAAATGCTTTAAATTGTTTGTAATGCAGATTTCTCTTGATGCCCTTCGGTTTGCAGCTACCTCGGTATGTCTTCGACTTTCGCCTGCACCAAGTGGGAAATTAACCTGCACTTGGAGAGACCTGTGTGTTTCCTATAGATATTATCCGTGAATAACTTTTTGCCATCCATAGTATGAGCAATCCAGTTAATGCTTGGCTCAGATAGTCTTGAGCCAGTACGAGTACAACTCCACATCAGTTTCATACGTGATGTATTTTGTTCTGCCCACCTAACATTAAATATTTAATGTTGTAATTATAATATGATGTGAATCAAGCAAGAGGTACAAAAGAAATACGCGAGACACTGTCACCACACAGACGCAACCACTCAGCTGACGCCAGGCTCCAGATGGCACTCACAGTTCATAGCTTCATATTACCTCTGTGCCACTTCCTCCAGAGCATCGGCTGTGTAGGCAGCCAGTAGGTAATGCTGTCAACTGCAGACCACTTTGTTTCTGCCTCGTATTGGCGGATATGTATGTTCTTCTGCCGACAGGCTCAAAACACGACACGTGGTGTGCCCCCAGACACTTCTGCAACACCAATCAGACAGTGCAGTGCCTATAGTTAACAAAGACAGTACTCTGAAGACGATGTTGCGATGTAGCAGTTGCTATGTTATTTAACTCACAAAATAAGTGGCTGCGGAGGTTACTATTAGTGATATCGAAAATTTTATAGACCGCCAAGAAATAGCGAAGTTTGTTAGATACCATTATATTAAGTTCAGGACATCACGTGCCATGTACCAAGGTATACCAAAGTTAAGTACCATTTTGTATCATTCTGTTAATAAATGGAATTCATTATTTCTTGTTATGTTGACATATCTTTGCTATAGTGCCCAGTCAGACAATGTAACGACCATCGTTAAAGAACTGTAGCAGGGAAAAAATTTTCTGACACGGTGCGTGTATGGGCTGAGTAAAGAGTAGCATTCGGTTATTACATCTACATGAAAATCTACAAGATTACTCTGCAGTTCACACTTCAGCGCCTGGCAGAGAGGTCATCGAAAGACCTTCAAGCTATTTCTCTATTCTCGAACGATGCGTGTGAAAATTAAATCTTTCTGTCCGAGCTCTGGCTTATCTTATTTATTATGATGGCCATTTCTCCCTATGTAGATGGGCGCCAACAAACTATTTTCGCAATCGGAGAAGAAAGTTGGTGAGCGAAATTTCACTAGAAGACCCTGTTCCAACGAAAAATCCCTTTGTTTTGATGATTTCCACCACAGTTCACGTATCAGTTCCGTGGTACTCTTTCCCCCCTATTTCGCGATGAAACAAAACGAGCTCTCCTTCTTGGAACTTTTTTCGACGTCCACCGTCAGTCCCATCTGATGTGAATCCCCCATCACACAGCAGTACTCCATAAGGGGGCCGATAAGCGTGGTGTAAGCATTCTTTTTACTTCATCTATTACACTCTTTACGTGTTCAGCCAATAAACCACAGTCTTAGGTCTGCTTTCCCCACATTATCTAGGTGGTCGTTCAGATTGAAGTCACTTATAACTGTAATCCCAAAGTGTTCAGCTGAACTGATTGCCTTTAGATTTGTGTGATTTTATCGTGTAAGAACTCATGTCGATGACTTCACACATTTTATTACCTACAGTCAATTGACACATTTCGCACCATACAGATACCTCGCATAAATCATTGTGCAATCGACTTTGATAATATGATGACTTAAAAGTTGGTAAATGACAGAATCGTCTGCATACAGTCGAAGATTTTTGCACAGATTACCTCCTACGCCGTTTATGTAAATCAGATTCAGCAGAGGACTATAACACTTTCTTGGGAAACGCCAGGTATTACTTCTGTTTTACTCGATGAGTTTCCGTCAATTACTGCGAACTGTGACCATTCTGACAAGAACTCAATAAATCATTCGCAGAACTGAGGCGGATACTCCATAGGTAAGAAACGTGATTAGCAGTCTCTTGTCAGAAATGGTGTCAAAAGCCTTATGGAAACTTAAAAATATGGAATTATTTTGACATCCTCTGTCGGTAGTTTCGTTGCTTCATGAGAATAAAGAGCAACAATATTTTGATAGTTTCTGAATCCGTGCTGACAAATGTCAACTAATCTTTTCAACGAGGTAATTCATAATTCCATTTCCTCCTACACCACTGAGTAAAGAGTATAGGGCTGAAAGGGGAATATTCCACGTTTTCCCTCAACAAAATACCCATTTTTTCAATCTAAACTGGCAGAGGCAGAAAATTTGTCGCATTCCGTATCGTACGCCCCTTGTACAGGGTGATCAAAAAGTCAGCATAAATTTGAAAACTTAATAAACCACGGAATAATGTAGATAGAGCTGTAAAAATTGACACACATGCTTGGAATGACATGGGGTTTTATTAGGAGAAAAAAAAAGACAAAGTTCACAAAATGTCCGACAGATGGCACTGGACAGCAAAACTGCTGCCGTGACGGGTGAGAGGTACGCCGATATGTTACAGAATCGCATCATCCCCAGCCTGGCTGATAACACCTGCTGGAACGTAGGTGTTTATGCAGGATGGCGCTCCACACCATATTCCTAGACCCGTGAAAGATCTCTTGCGCGCGTCGTTTGGTGATGATCGTGTGCTCAGCCGCCATTTTCGTCATGCTTGGCCTCCCAGGTCGCCAGGCCTCAGTCCGTGCGATTATTGGCTTTGGGTTTACCTGAAGTCGCAAGTGTATCGTGATCGACCGACATCTCTGGGGATGCTGAAAGACAATATCCGACGCCAATGCCTCACCATAACTCCCGACATGCTTTACAGTGCTGTTCACAACATTATTCCTCGACTGCAGCTATTGTTGAGGAATGATGGTGGACATATTGAGCATTTGCTGTAAAGAACATCATCTTTGCTTGGTCTTACTTTGTTATGCTAATTATTGCTATTCTGATCAGATGAAGCGCCATCTGTCGGACATTTCTTGAACTTTTGTATTTTTTTGGTTCTAAGAAAACCCCATGTCATTCCAAGCATGTGTGTCAATTGGTACCTCTCTACCTACATTATTCCGTGATTGATTCAGTTTTCAAATTTATACTGACTTTTTGATCACCCAGTACATGAGAAAGAGGAGTGGACCCAAAACTGAACCATGTGGGACTCGCTTTGCGGTTTCTAGCTGTTCACTTAAATTTAATACCCTTCCAACATTGTTTGACTTATTCAGTATAGCTTTTTGTTCTCTGTTTGTTAAGTACGATTCAAACCAGTTGTATGTTGCAGTTTTAATGATAAGCACTGTAAGAGGACGCAGTGAATGGTTGCCACACAAGCGGGCTTCTCAGCGAGGCGGCTCGCGGTGAAGCAGCAGCCAGAGGCGGCGCAGCGACGTCTGAGAGGTGAGCAGCGTTTGCCTCCGGCGTTGTCCGCGCCGGCCAAAAAGACCAGCGCCGAGCGCGAGTCCTTTGTGGGGTGGGCCGGCCGCCTCCTCCGCGGCGACGTTTTTCCTGCGACGGCGCGGCGCTAGCAGGGCGGGCTTCCAGGAGCCGGGCTGCCTCCGCGCCGGCGGGTAATTAGATGAGCTCAGCTACAGCCACAAGGGCCTCCGACCGCCATTAGTGCGCAACTGCAGCGTCACGCGCGCCTCTCAGGCGCCAAATATTCGTCGAAAGAGACTAAAACAAAGGCCGCCGCTCGCCGACATACCAGCAGCTCACGCACCGCGGCGAGTTCCTCCCTAGCAGCAGTCGTAAACAATACTCTTCACTCAGTGGTGTAGGAGGAAATGGATCAAAGTCCATGGCATAGCTTTTGAACAATTAACTTACTGTGAATACAGTAGGATTTTGGGACATACACGTTTTTGCGAATTTGCAATGAGCGATGGCGCTATAAGTAGTCTTCAAAATTGGGTCTGTAATGCAGGTGGTGGCCAAACAGAGGGCTATCGTTGAGTTCTACATCTACATACATACTCCGCAATCCACCATACGGTGCGTGCTGGAGGGTCCCTCGTACCACAACTAGCATCTTCTCTCCCTGTTCTCTCCCAAACAGAACGAGGGAAAAATGGCTGTCTATATGCCCCTGTATGAGCCCTAATCTCTCTTATCTTTGTGGTCTTTCCGCGAAATATAAGTTGGCGGCAGTAAAATTGTACTGCAGTCAGACTCAAATCCTGGTTCTCTAAATTTCCTCAGTAGCGATTCGCGAAAAGAACGCCTCCTTTCCTCTAGAGCAGGTCTTCCCAACGTGTGGTCCGCGGACCCCTTAGGGGCCCTTCGTTTCTTTCTAGGGGGTCCGCGGCCACCTTTCACGAAATCGTGTAAAATAATGAGTAAAATTATTGAATAAAAATGTGAGAATCAAATTCATCACTATTTTTTTCGTGTGAAAAACATGTGTACTTTTACTTCAGGTCGTATACCCAAGCAGCCTCTGCGGTTCCTAAGTGAGAAGGCATACACAGTTTAGTGCCGAAGAACGCGGCTTCTCTGATCTACTGTTTCGCAAGAATACGGGAGTCGTTTGTGCGCCGGCTCATGGCGCTAGATGCACTGAAACCTTTTATGCATGCGCGGAGCGAGCTTTGTCGACCAATCACAGCGCTCGCTGGCACGTATGCGGCCCCAGGCATCATTAAATGTTAAACTTGCTTTGTCAGTGCACTACCTATTTCGTAAGTCGATTTTTGACCAGTGTATTACTTATAACATGGATCGGTGGCTGAAGTCAGGATCATTGAAGAAGGGTGTAGTTTTTCCATCGCCTTCGCAACAAGGGAAGTTTCCACTTGAAATGAATGAGGAGGGAGGACGACCAAAGGAAGAACAATCACAAGAAGCTCCACAGCCGGATTTATTGTGTGAAAACGCTGCAAGTACTCCATTGGTTGCAATATCCTGTGGCAGTGGGATAACCAAGAAGCGTAAGTACAACGAAAGCTATTTAGAAATGGGCTTTATGGAGACAAAGGAGGGTAAAGCTCAGTGTGTAATTTGTGCGCCTGTCCTTCCGAACAGTTCAATGGTTCCAGTCAAACTGCGCCGTCATTTTGAAGGTACTCACCCGGGCTTCCAGGCTAAAGACATCGATTTATTTAAAAGGAAGAGTGCTGAACTAGCTGCTTCTCAGCATTGCATGAAAACTCTTGCAAGAACGGTTAATCAAAATTCATTAATAGCTTCTTTCTTGGTTAGTTATCGAGTGGCAAAAAGCTCATACCATTGCAGAAAATCTCATAATTGGATCGTTAATTTAAAGTTGTTTTCATTCATCTCTAAACCAAAGACTAATGATACTACGGGAGAGGGGGGGGGGGGGGTCATTCGAAACTTGGCACTTGCATTAAGAAGCTTTCAGTTCCCATGGGTTTCACTCTGAAAGTTAAAGTTACTGTACTCTTGAGTGACTAGGGTCCGCCAGCTGGAAAGGTTGGGAAGCCCTGCTCTAGAGACTCCCACCCGAGGTCCTGAAGAATTTCCATAAAACTCGCGTGACGATCAAACCCACCAGTAACAAATCTAACAGCCCGCCTCCGAATTGCTTCTATGTCCTCCCTCAATCCGATCTGATAGGGATGCCAAGCGCTCGAGCAGTGCTCAAGAATAGGTCGTATTAATGTTTTATAAGCGGTCTCCTTCACAGATGAACCACATCTTCCCAAAATTCTACCAATGAACCGAACACGACTATCCGCATTCCCCACAACTGCCATTACGTGCTTGTCCCACGTCATATCGCTCTGCAATGTTACGCTCAAATATTAAATCGACGTGACTGTGTCAAGCGCTACACTACTAATGGAGTATTCAAACATTACTGGATTCTTTTTCCTATTCATCTGCATTAATTTACATTTACATATATTTAGAGTTTCCTGCCATTCTTTACACCAATGACAAATCCTGTCCAAGTCATCTTGTATCCTCCTACAATCACTCAACGACGACACCTTCCCGTACACCACAGCATCATCAGCAAACAGCCGCACATTGCTATCCACCCTATCCGAAAGATCATTTATGTAGATAGAAAAAAACAGCGGACATACCACACATCCCTGGGGCACTCCAGGTGATACCCTCACCTCCAATGAACACTCATCATCGAGGACAACGTACTGGGTTCTATTACTAAAGAAGTCTTCGAGCCAGTCACATATTTGGGAACCAATCCCATATGCTCTTACCTTAGTTAGGAGTCTGCAGTGGGGCACCGAGTCAAACGCTTTCCGGAAGTCAAGGAATATGGCATCCGTCTGATACCCTTCATCCATGGGTTGCAAGATATCATGCGAAAAAAGGCGAGATGCGTTTCGCAGGAGCGATGCTTTATAAAGCCGTGCTGATGCATGGACAGCAACTTCTCTGTCTCAAGGAAATTCATTATATTCGAAGTGAGAATATGTTCGAGAATCCTGCAGCAAACCGATGTTAAGGATATTGGTCTGTAATTTTGAGGATCCGTCCTTCTACCCTTCTTATATACAGGCGTCACCTGCGCTTTTTTCCAGTCGCTCGGGACTTTACGTTGGGCAAGAGATTCGCGATAAATGCAAGCTAAGTAAGTAGCCAGTGCAGTAGAGTACTCTCTGTAAAACCGAATTGGAATCCCATCAGGACCTGGTTACTGGTTACTGGTTACTTTTGGCGAAGACACTGAGCATCGTCGGTATTCATAGGCGCTTGCCGAATGGGTACGGAGACTATGGGTGAACAAAAGCACGTTGAGTCGTTGGGCGAGGAGTCTGTCATCACCGCAGCAAGGTCGCACAGACCTGTCCAGTCCCCATGTATGCCGCCTGCACACAGCTATGACTTATGTAATCTTGGAACTTGATTACAGACTCATTCGAGGTGACCTATCACGATCAAACACCTCGCTGTTCAAGCGGACGTCTCTGTTGATAGCGCTCACACACTTGTCCACCAATTGGGGTGCTCAAAGTTGTATGCCCGCAGGGTTCCCCGCCATCTAATACAAGATCATGAAGACAAACGAAGGTCCATCTTTACGGAATTGCTTGCGTGTTACGGGTCTCATCGTGAGGATTTTTCGACGAATATCGTCTCAGGCGTTGAAACATAGGTTAATCACTGCGAACTGGGAACAAAATCCATGGAGTGACACCATACTGCTTCTCCTCCGAAGAAAAAGTTCAAAGCCGCGACCTCAACCTACAGCCCGGTTCTTCCACATTCCGACTCACATCTCTGCGGCCCCATGAAGGATGCTATCCTTGGGAAGCAGTATGTGGATGATGGGGAGATTATTGATGCAACAATACAGCGTGGTGGTGTAAGGCCGTTGTATTGAACGGAGATTATGTTGAAAAATCGAGTTCTGTAGCCAAAAGAGTGAGGAAACATGGTGTAAAGGTATCCTGAATAAAACAACCCATTTTCAGAAAAAAAGTGTTGCAGTTCTTATTGAAAGCCTCTCGTATGTGAATGACCTTCCACTTAGCACTGAACACGCAGAAGTAGTCTCTTTGCAAGACGATACCATTTTTATAATAAATCAAATCAGAGAGAAATCAACAGAAGAGATTCCTAATTATGTTTTTCGAAGAACTGTTAATCCTAGAAAACTAAACGGGGACTGGGGTGGGATGTTAGGAAGCTATTAAACCATCGCCCATCGCAGAATTTATGTTCCGTATTTTATTCAATGAAAGTCAGAATTCAGCTAATGCATAAATTAATTACCGTATTAGCTCTCCTGCGGTATGCTACGTACCAATTTATGTACATAATGTCCTGTATTATACACTACTGCAATCGCAAATTTTTATGCGGGTTTAGTAATGTAGGGCTAAGCTGCTTTCTGTAAATAGACTCTTCCTAAACTTTGAGAAAACACATTACATTCGACTCTGTAAAACACTTAAGAGTTAGACCAGCAGCTGGTGTAGCACATGAACAGGAGTCAGTAAACAGAGTAGAATGCTCTAAAGTTTTTTGGTGTCATGCCAATGAAAACTAGAACTGCGAGAAGCATGTTACTGCGCTTCTCACATAATTAAGTTCACCTACTTTTGCTGCTTTCGTGTTATTGCTAGTCTTGAAAACAGATGTTTCAACCTCCTGACACATTTTCCATATTTCCACTCAATAATGTCTTATCGAATAATTTTCTGGGGTAACTCACTACGTAGAAAGAAAATACTGACTGTAAAAAAGCGAGCAATAAGGCCAATATTTAGCGTTCACCCACCGTTGTCATGTTACCTCTTCCACAAGTTTAACTGGACTGTTACAATACATGTATCCGGTGATGGAATGCATCATAAATGATCCATCACAATTGGAGGGGATTAGTGATGTCCAAACCCGCAACACTAAAGGACAAAATGATCTGTATTACCCAGTATTGAAGCTGTCAGCTCAATATGCAGCAACAAAAATTTGATATTTTGCCCAGTGACAATTTCCGAAGGTAGACAAGTTAAAATTTAATCTAAAATTATTTCTCCTGCAAAATTCCGTTTCTTCTATGGATGAATTTCTATTTAAAAACTGGCAGCCAGTGAAAAAAGGTAAAAAAAAACTATACTTTAAGTGTAGTTGCATGAGTGCACGAGCAGGGCTAAAAAACAATGTATACATAGATACTTACACTAATCGGGTGCACATACCCAGTAAATCATTTCGATAAAGGAATCGTTCAGATAATCTTTTCGATATTGAACTAAATAACTAACCAGGAACGTTAGCAAATGACGAAATTTTGCTTCTTCTGGGACAGGTTTTCACACGTGTTGTTTGTCACAGGTCTTATTTCCCAGCGGCCTAGACTCACACCTCAGCACGATCACAGTATTTTGAGCATGGTTCACGTAGTATCTAGGCACCGTTGACAGTTTTGGCATGTCATTGACTTTTTCTGCTTTTGCGGTTATAAGAAGTTACTTATTGATATATTTAACTCTCATTATTCATTTGGTATTAACGAACTGTATGCATCCCGAATATTTTCTGTTATTTTGTAATATTTCCAAAATGTTATCCTCTATCAATACTGAATTCAAGTTCAAGGTCTGATTTTCTAGTTCCGTTTTTCTCTGAAACGTCAGTTGGTTGTCACAAAAAGATTGAGGGTGGCTGTCACATGTGACAAGCTATGCTGCAGGTATTTTTGCAGGTTTTTTTTTCTTTTTTTTTGCTTGTTTCAGATAATGATATAAGCAAGTGCTCCAGACATCATGCTTGCAACAGTGAGAAAGACGAAAATCGAAAAGTTATCAATTCTTAAAGCTACATTGGATTTTCTAATCAGTTATACTGTAAGAAAAATCCCCATGATAAAACTGAAGATGAAGGGATGTTTCAATCATCGACCACTGTTGCTTATTTTCCAAACAGAAAAAGTTTATCCTGATGACCACGATAAGGAATTAAAGAAATATATTCCACAACCAGCCGACGTTTTCTACAGTTTAACCCCAAAAGAAAAGAAAATTTAGGCTTGAGACTTTTGGATGGCAAATTCTATTAAATGTCCGATATCTTAGCAGAGTAACGGGTCAGCCAGAGATGAACGGTTTGCTGATTTTTTAAACAGACACTCAACTGTTACCCCTGACTATTTCATCACGGGAACCAAAGTTGACAGAGTAACGGGTCAGCCAGAGATGAACGGTTTGCTGATTTTTTAAACAGACACTCAACTGTTACCCCTGACTATTTCATCACGGGAACCAAAGTTGACCAGCTTAGCGCTAACATCTAGCTCCAATCGAAGACGTCCTCGTGAAATTTGAGAAACAAATGGAAGGGACGTTATTTCACTGGAAAATCCAGATAAAACTGTAGGTAACAGTTAAAGGAAGAAAAACTGGAACAAGAGTAGAATGTAAGAAGTGGACTCGCTAATTATTGTCTCCAGGGCCAAGTAACTAGTATACATGTGAAAACAATGGGAATGGTTCGCAACTGACTAGACTAATTATTTACTTAAATTACTACTTCCGTGTTTAAACTAGTTGCCGGCCTGCGTGGCCGAGCGGTTCTAGGCGCTACACTCTGGAACCGCGCGACCGCTACGGTCGCAGGTTCGAATCCTGCCTCGGGCGTGGATGTGTGTGATGTCCTTAGGTTGGTTAGGTTTAAGTAGTTCTAAGTTCTAGGGGACTGATGACATCAGAAGTTAAGTCCCATAGTGCTCAGAGCCATTTGAACCATTTTTTTAAACTAGTTTATGTATGTATTAGTGTTCTATGAATATCTTTGTTAGATTTTCTGTTCTTAATACAACTTTATTAAAAAAATCTTCTTTCTAAGTAGTTAAAGCATGATGGCAAATCCCAATGTCTGTGTCGCCACACCTGGAGTCAGAGTAGGCTGTCACAAATATTTACTTCTACAGAAGTTTATTTTTCTGAAAAGCCATGGTATGAAAAATGATCTTCACACACTGAAACCGTTTACCATGAATAAAATATTTTGCGATGAAGACTGATTATTGAAATACCCCTTCGAAAATTATATAGCACAAGTTCTGAAAACCGTCCCAGCCTCCTCTATACAGTACTGTACGAGGAATACATTAAATTAATATGTGACTTGGGGTATAAAAAGTGCGAAATTTCTTACACAGAATTGTCGCCTCTGAGAGTTACAACAGCTTAACCCGAATGTACATCGAACTGAACTGACCTGACATGATGAATACAGGTGCTCTATTCCAGGATACTTCTGTTGTGTGTCAGTATTCATTAGCTGTGGTGGCTCGCGAATGATGGTGTAACAGTCTGTCAGAAACTCGAGATACTTTCAGTGAATGAGTAATCAGAACATGATGCTCAGGCATCGAGGTGGATGTGGACAGCTTGGGCAGCATTTGGTCTTGCGATATGTCACTGAAAAGTAGCGTTATAGAGACCTCGAAGACAGGCCATAGCCATGAGCTTAGCACGGTAGTGTAATACCCAGAACCTGGACACGTCTGAAAAGACGACGTGGTGCCATTCCAGTGTCCAATGTTGTTGTTTAGGATACCACTGTCAGACCATGTCTGTTCATTGCCGCATCAAGGTAAGCTACAATAACGATCATCGTGCTGGCTGTCGGATTGCTCCAGCTGTCGTCGGAGCTTCCATACGGATACTTGTATTGCGCCGAACAAGCCTATTTCTCGACCCAGTACACACAAAGTGGCTAGATGACCTTGCACGTGTGTGTGAACAATATATCTGTCTTCATGTGCACGACGTATGTGGGACTGCTGAAACCGTGCGTGCCATTGAGTATGGCCCTCCTCATCCCATCGATTTCACACTCACATGACAGTATTTTGGTCCGCTTCAATGCGACTAGCTCTACCTTGGAGTGAAACCGCAGTCTCGAAACATCACGATCCACCAACTGTCAAATTCCGACACATAATGACAGACCATTCTCCTTATTGCAAGAGACGTAGCAACATCTTCTCAATAACAAATGATAATGAGATGCAATTTCAGTATGAGAAACCCACTGTGTAATATTTCCCTATATACAGAAACGAGATCAGATTACAACTGTCTGATTCCCCTGATTGCTGTGAAATGGTAATCATTTGCGCATTCAGGCACGTAGTGCAATTGATGCCGATGTGATTTTCGTTGCATGTCACCTTGAAGGTTGCATGGGGGCGTAATTATTTAAAATGAGAATATTTTTAGTAGCTGTAAGTCCGATTACGCTGTTTCGTAAACGGTTGGCCCTGACTAGTATTATTACGCTATCTGACTGCAAAGAACAACAACAAAGAATGAAATGAAAATTTTCGTTAACACAATTAATTAATTAAGTCCCCAGCAACTATAAAACCAACGCAACAACAAGCACAAGAGTAACTGTTCTGTGTGTGGAAGTATGACTCAACGTACACATCTGGCACGGTTCTTCTTCAATAAGACAAGAAATTTTAAATATCATTTATACTGACGTGATAAAAAAAATTAGAAATACTATAATTGCGCAAGAAAACCAGAATTACACTCTAATACAAGAACACACGCCAGATGCTTTGTTGACTGAACCTGTAATGACGCATTATTTAGGACACTGAAATAATGAGAAAAAAAAGAAAAGTAGTTTGTTACCTTAATTTATATTGATGAAAAGCACTCTAATCATTACAATCTCTCCACACCGACTCGTTACTGTCACATCTCAACCAGAACTCTCCAATATCACATCTCAGCAAGCACTGCCTACAAACACTCTCTGCTACGAGTTCTTAACAAGTACTGACTGCTACGAGTTCTTAACAGGCACTGTGTAGGCGGCTTAATAATACTCTTTGGCGCAATCTCTGGCGCAGTGGCTCAGTGTAGCCACCTTTCAAGGTGTTCTGTTTTAAAGCCGAGTAGTGCAAATACTCCGCATGCCACAGTACAGTGTTGTTGTCGGATTCATCCCACTAATATTATCGACTTCTTTCCCATTCCCAAGGAAGTACAAGTCTATATGCCTTTCTATATGTCCCTATATCTCTTACTTTAACATAATGATCTCTACCGAGTCAGAAAGGGTTAGACAAAAATGTGGAAAATGTGTGAACTTAAATGTAGATGCTAGCCACGCTTGCAGGTTGCGCTGTTGTGTTAGACAACGGACAGCACAAGTTCAGTGTCCTCAACATGTTGCAACTCCCTCAAGAGTACGGTCCGTTCTGGCGTTTCGAAAGCTGCCCCGATTATATACTTACATTGCGAAAGAAACAGAATATCCAAATTTTAGCTGCTAAGACGCGCTGAAATGAGTTTTAAAAAAATGTTTAAAATTGCCAGATTTGTAGCTCGCCAGGCGGCTGAAGGATTGCGCATTTCTTCCTTAGCTGTAGCAGATAGCACATGTGCAACACAGCTGGCACATAGACTTGGTTGATGGCACATCGATAAAGAGATAACACGGCGTGAAGTGAATTCCAGTTTCCATTGGTAGTTTCTCTAGGACAGTAATTCATATTTCCTATTCGCTCGAATCTGCAACTCAATAATTATCAATGGTTGCTAATAGCATCTATCTTCAGGTTCCAGAGTTCCACAATAATGTGTAATCCTACTAACGTTTTTAGCCTTTCAAAGAAGATGGTACGAAACCGAAGTCACCTACTTGTCCTGATGCCCTGCATACCTACATATGCGCTACTTATTAATTATTTTCTTGGATATTCATTCTAATGATGTCGACATTACGGCAATGTTAAAAAAAGAAACCAGGAAAGGTTCCAGAGTTTCACAGTAATGTTGAATCCAATTAATGTTTTCAACCATACAGAAATGAAATATGCAGAACGTTCTCTGCAGTCGAAATCACCTACTTCTCCTGAAGACCTTCATATCCGTTACTTAATAATTACTTACGTGGCCGTTCATCCCACTTACATCGAAATTGTGAAAACATTAGAAGAAATAGGAAATTTCTCAGAAAATCTCATGAATTGTTGTTCGAATGATGATAGTTCAGCTAATCAAAGTTCAGAACAAGAATAGAGTAACTTTGAAGCCCAAAGGAAAACGAAGGACGGAGAAAACGCCCAAAATCTAACCAATGTACAATGTCGATTTTGTTCCATAAAATTCTGACATAAATTAAATAAATGGAATGAAAATGTACACAAAGTACCAAATATCTGCCAAGATGAAAGTCAGAAAAGTATGAAATAAAAACTATTCGAAAGACAGAACTGCTCCTGAGAGTGTATCATTGCCTTAAGAGATCTACGAGAATGGCCACTCTCAATTGCGAGTAAGATGAACATTAATGGTGGCCAGTCTTCTTTGACATGATTAAACAGATTCAGGAAATTATATGGAAAAGTAAGTAGCAAAATTACAATGTTTACCATAAGTAAACATGTAGAGGAGATGTCGTTAGTAAATAATACAACAGAGAAATTCGTAACTGATGTGAAGACAAAGCTTCTTGTTATTCTCTGTAATGCTGCGTATAAAGCCAGTCAGTCAGATTTCGTACAAGAACTGCATGCTAACGGCGCCTTAGCGTTTCAAGCGAAAAAGACAGTTTGTATGTGCGGTCCATGAATGCTATGACGGTTTCGTATACAAGAATTCGAGTAATAAGTACAATGGATTACTGTTTTACGCAGCTTTGTACCTGTATTCAGGAATTTAAAGGCAAATTAGGACCAAAAATTAAATAAAGGACGGTTTATTTGCAGAAATCTTTTACTCTATGTAGCATCTTCTGGAAAAATGGGAGAGTATCATTTTCACTGATACATACGAAATGCGCTCTTACAATTTGAAGAAAATAATTAATTGTTTTTGTTGGACTCTTGGCCTTGGCATAACGACACCTTTAACTTTAGTAGGACGACGAAAAGATTGTTCATATAATTCGCATTCCACCCGGAATTAATAATGTGATTCTCCCTCTTGATAAAAAAGCAGGGTAAACCATTTTTCAGAAAATGTTTGGACAATATAATTTTCGATAGCTCTTTCCTATTTCAGATTTAGCAGTGGAACAGAAACATTTCATAATTGAAAGTTTGCATAACATTTTATGAATATGATTAAGTATGACACGTACAAGGCACAATACACAGAACAAAGGTCACGACCATTTCTTACAGCATTCCATTTTTGTATAACTAAAATAGTACTTACTGTGAAATGACTTAATACACTAATTTTTCTTTCATCAAGTGTGTCCGGTGTAAGGAAAATATTTGTATCCATCAATAAATAGACACTTTGCATTTTTGTGGCTATTATAGGGATTAAACAAGGCATTATTTCAATGTTAGCCAAGTATACAGTATACATAACTGACCATGAAACAACTGTACTACAAGAACTGTTATAAAATATTTAATGTCAACGAATTAAAGTCCCACAGGATTAAAGTTGTCTACACTGTAACATCATAACGCTGGCTTTATTTTCTTTCCTCTGCTAGCCACTTCTGTAACAATTACATCTGCAACAGTTTTGCTGCCGATATGAACAGCAAGTTCTTCAAAAAATTAATGATTTGAGACATTACTGGAATTGTTTAAACGCTAAAAATTCGTGTGTGTGGACTTCGTACTTTGCGCTACGTGGCGCTATGCGACGTTCTCTTGTCACGGCTTGGTCCGCGCTGATACGCGTGGGAGGCAGGAAGGGCTATATAAACCACTGTTATAAAAGGTTCTTCATGCGGAAAAAATCAGAATTTTACCAACGTTTCAAATATACTTGCAGTGTTGCATTGCGCCTTAGCAGAATGTGTTAACACTGCGTTTCTTCTGGTGTTTTCTCCTCGTGTGAAAAATGTCAGAGTAGGTTTCGACGTGTCGGATTGGACCATTGCAATGTCAGCCGTGGCCAGAACAGCGTTGTATATAGTTGTGAGTGCATTATGTCGGTGCCAAATGGATTTTAATGTGAGCAAATTGTTGGTGATCGTATGTTGAGTGCTCTGTAACCAAGGGAGCCGGCGTGTTTGAAGATTCGAGAGTCGTGGTATCGAGGATTTATACCGCATTCAGGAAAAGCAGGAAAACGTCATCCGCTAAGTATCAACGGGGACGAAAATTTGTATGGAGTGATCGTGAGAGACGGTCATTGAGAAGATTGTGACGGAATATAAGAGGTAGACAATTGAAAAATTAACTTCGTAACTGAATGTCGCACTCGCGAATCCTGTCAGTGACAAAGCAACGCGAAAGTAGCTAGATAAGCAGTGAATTGCAGCGCTAGTTGAAATTCTAAATAATGCAAACGCCCGTAACATGGAAACCTGGACTATGGAGCCATGAAAGACAGTCATTTGGTCGGATGGGACTTATTTCACACTGTTTCCAACTTGTGGCCAAGTTTACGTCCCAAGAATGAAACTTGGCGGGGCGCTGGTGCTGATTTGACCAGTCCTGTGGTTACTGTGCCAGGTCTCATGACTCTCAAAGAATAATATGATCTCTTTGGCTATTCAGACCCATCCAGTGGTATAATGTTTGTTCCTTAATGATGATGCTATGTTCCAAGACGACGAGGAACCTGTTCACAAAGCTGTCATCGACCAGGAATGGTTTTGTGGGCGTGAGGATGAGGTGTCGCGTCTCCCTTGCCCACAATAGTTGAAAAGCGTCAAAGCAGTAAGCCTCGTCTCTTTCCTTCCACCGTATGTATTATGCAAATTAGCAACATTATTTGATATGCAAATCGGAGCTGGTTCGAATGCATATTAATTGTATTTCAATTAAATCCAATTGAAACTGGGATGAATGCGGAAAGGCGTGTTTATTTCCAAAGGTAACACAACAGTGACTGCGTAGGAAGTTTCACCTTTCTTCTATCTTTTCACTTGATATACCTTGCTTGTGTGGTAGGTACGTCGGTCACGCTGGCGTATCAAGTATGACAGACTCAAAATAAATTAAATTTTTGCAAGTTCAGATCCATTTTTGTAACTGGGCAAACAGCTAATTCTTCGTTATCGTTTCGGATACGATGCCGATAGATTGTGTGCATTGTCGAGCATATGTAGGGCGTCTGTGAGAGTTTCGAATGTGAGTGTCTCACGATTGGCGTACAAAAGACGCGGCGCGCCTCGTCATGTATGAGAAATTCCTCCTGATTAGTTTTTCTACTTCCACTAATATAGTTACTGTCTTGAATCTGGTTTTGTACGCAAGTGGTCTGTAAAGTGCGAAAGATAATTCTCTTGTTCAGGCATCAAAGAAAGTCACAATCGAGAAACTTCATGCGTTGTAAAATACGAATTCCGATGCTGAAATATATCCCGATGGGGACGATGACAGTTCTGATAAAGAAGGTGAAGCCATTGACTACAAAATGCATGATTACCAAAATGAGCAGGAATACGATCCTGTAGACGACTGTGGTTAAAGTAGTAGTGAGCTAGTAAACGAAATGTATTCTATATTTCATAGGAAGAGACAAACAGAGTAAATGTAAAACAATCTGCAATGTGAGTAAAAGGAAAACAGAACAAAAAAATCATGAAAACATTTTTGTATATTATAATAAAAACAGAAATTTTGAATCTCTACAACAGAAACAGTTTAAGTACGCCATCTGTAACAAAGAGTGTCGATTAGAGAATATGGAATAATAGTAAATATTAATAAATGAAGTATTTATTAAATACAGATGCACTGAAGTGATGGATGCCTAATATACTGGTATGAAGCACGAAGTACACCATATGAGCAGAACGTAAGAGGAATGCACACGGCCGGCCGCAGTGCTCTCGCGGTTCTAGGCGCGCAGTCCGGAACCGTGCGACTGCTGCGGTCGCAGGTTCGAATCCTGCCTCGGGCATGGATGTGTGTGTTGTCCTTAGGTTAGTTAGGTTTAAGTAGTTCTAAGTTCTAGGGGACTGATGACCACAGCAGTTGAGTCCGATAGTGCTCAGAGCCATTTGAACCATTTGAATGCACACGACTGCTGTGAGTTGTTTAGATTCTTCGTGTTTTGCTCTCAGCGGAGTTATTTTGGGTTTTCTCCCAGAATTTCTGGGCTGATAGTTAGTATTTATTAATTCCACTTGGCACATTTTAATTAAACTGGTTCCTTGGGCTGGGATCTAAATAGGCAACTAGCTGGCATCTTTAATCTCTCTCTTTAATGGAAATAGAAATGTGGCTGAAGAGGCAAAGAAAGAAGCTAGGAAGGTGAGAAAGGGTGCATAAAGGATGGGAAGAGAGATGATGACAAGGTTGGAAGAAGGAAGGAAAGAAACGAGAGAGGAAGCTAAAGTAGTTACAAAAGAAATAAGAGAAAAGTGGACAGTAGCAACCACAGAAACGAAAGAGGTCAGAAAAGTAGCACAAATAGCACAAGATGAAGCCACAAAGACTAGAAAAGAAGGGCAAGCGGCTAAAAAGATGGTCAGGGTGACACGAAAGGCGCAGGAAAAAACGAATGTTCGATTAGAACGACTTCTACTGATAGACCGGACCTTGAGAACACCAGCGCTAAGCAGCAAGAGCGGGAATGGACAAGCAAGACGGAAGAGCGGGTAGACAACATTGAGGAATACATTATCAGCAAACTGGACAAAGCAATGGTACAGTTAGAGTCATGTGATCAGAAAATGATGGAGAGAGAATTGCACAAGAGAGGTACAGAGTCAGACAGCTCAAATAAAATTTTAATTTCAGTATCAGGAGTTTAGTCCTTGTTCCAATTAAAAACAAGTGCGAAGATGGATTCAGGAAACAAGTAACACATGTGCTAGGATTAGAGGTAGGCACGAGGGAAACATACAGTTGTATGCCACTGTGCAGGACCCAAGCAGGAGAAATGAATGAATTTGACGCAAGAGCAAGCTACAGTAACGAGTATATTACAAATGCAAGATGGAAGGAAGAGAACAGTGTTACCAGTAGCTACTAGAACGTGCGCCACGAAGGAAGAGGCGTTCGTCTTCAAACACTTCCTTTCTGTATGCGGATTTCAGGCATACAGGGATGGTGTGATCGTCGTTGCCACCACGACGGCCATTATAGTATAAACTTTTTGTGTACACATTTAGAAGGTGACACGGTGGAAAGTCTGAGGGCTATGGCACTATCTTGCACATGTCCATGGAGTTGAGCATGCCTTCCTTGTGATGTATTGGTCAAAGGAAACACAGGAACTAATTAAGAGATAGTGTCTCCACAAGCAGTTGATACAGACAGTTAGAAAGAGTAATGAGGATGAAGTAGGGGGCAGTGGATTTGTCGTGACACAAGGGCCGAAAAATGAATGATGAAAGGGATATATCTATTATTAGGATTTCTCAACGGAAGTGGGAGTCGGAGGAAAAATTTAGGTGTAGCGGAATGTTCGGAAAATTTGGCATCTGTTATAAGAATTGTATGTCATGTGGGAGGTCTTCTGTTGCTCAAGTTATCATGAGCACTTATACAATGAACCATTTTTACGTTAGCCTTATGACAGCAAAGGTTGATAGTTTAATGTAGAGTATTTGTTACCCATGTCATGGAAGCTTTTTGTCGAAGATTATTGAGTAGGGTTTGTTTATGTGTTTTGGGTGTTCAGCGTAGTGTACCTGCGCCCGTACTAGGAGGAAGTTGAGGATACGTATTTGTGTACTTTTGTTTAAAGAGCCTGGTAGCTTCAGGAAGATGTGGACCAGAAAAGAGAACTTGCAATGGAGATTTCCCGCGTCCGGGTTCCCGGGTTCGATTCCCGGCGGGGTCAGGGATTTTCTCTGCCTCGTGACGACTGGGTGTTGTGTGATGTCCTTAGGTTAGTTAGGTTTAAGTAGTTCTAAGTTCTAGGGGACTGATGACCATAGATGTTAAGTCCCATAGTGCTCAGAGCCAAATTTTTTTGCAATGGAGATTGTGTGATGCGCACAGCTGAGAGTTCCAGCCACACCAGTAGACAGCCGCAATTCAGATACAGGGAACATCAGTGTACTTAGGGAGTCAATTGTCTGAGAAAATTTTTAACATTGTTTGTACAGCGTTATGACGCCAGCAAACGAGAGACAGAAATGATGAAAGGAAGAAGACTAATTCAAGGATGATATGTGTATGATAAATAGGCTGCGCCAAGAATAAAACTGTAAGAAAAGCTTCAGAATTATTATAATGAAATTCAAAACACGATCACGTAATTGCAGTGAGAAGGTAAGACGTTTTATATCAGTCTGTTAATAATTAATTAGTTTGTTCCACATTTATGAATGGTAATAAGAATTCATGGAGGTATGTTCCGTCCATGGAAAAAAATGAAAGGCAGTTTTGTTTATTGTCACATGCGTTTCACTTCTTTTATTTGTGAAGCATCCTCGGTGACCTGTAATATATCTTCCTCTTTATACAAAAATGTGTTATCTGTGTTACTGTGCTACATTTTGTCATGCTCTTCTCTGTTTTTTTTCAGATTAAAATCAACTTTTGCACCAAAAATTTCGTAAAGTGACATTATCGTTCTATGTTACTTCCGATTTCCAGTGCTCTTAGCCCATATTCGTGGTCCTGGAGATGTGTTCATTAGTCCTCCACGTGCCAACTGGCCGATTTTCGGCGGTTTATCACTGAAATTTGTTACAACACATCACTTACATCAATTGCAGTTTTCATTTTGTGTTCAACGTGTGTGTGGTTACAGTGTGTGCTGTTGCCAACCGTCGCTGTGTGCGTATCTTTTGTCTTCTGTTTTTGTTGTGTGTGTGGTTTGATATTTTTCACTTCTTTTCTGTATGTGTGTGTGAATGAGCTTTTGTGTGTGTATGTGTGTATGTGTGTGTGTGTGTGTGTGTGTGTGTGTGTGTGTGTGAGAGAGAGAGAGAGAGAGAGAGAGAGAGAGAGAGAGAGAGAGAAATGGGGGGAGAGGAATAGTCGCTAATTATTTACTTTGGATATGTTTCAGATTTCTGTTTGTTGCTGTTTTAGTGGTTGGAGGAATGAAAAGAGTCACTCTAGCTTCACTGAACACCTGATAAAACATGGACGTGAATCATCCAACACTGAACAAAACATAAAAGTTCTTAAAGTGAGTAGTCTCTAAAAAAAGCCTCCTGATATCACAGGAAAACTTTCACATACAAACAACCCTTGAAATGAAAGAAAAAACAAAATTATTTAATGATCAAATCCATACAAGCAATATCTCTCTGATCATGTTACCCACTAAAACAACAACAAACAGTAATCTGAAACCTAGTCAGAATAAATAATTAATTTAATATAATTTTCCATATTCACTCACTACCTCTCTCTCTCTCTCCCTCCCTCTATCTCAGTCACACACACACACACACACACACACAGAAAACACCTAAAAATATCAAACCACGAACGAAACACAGACAAAAGACGAAAGATAAACACACAGCGACTGTTGGCAGCACTACACACTGTAAACACACACATGTTGATTACTGTGGTGTGCGTACTGTAAGACCTTCGGTACACACACCATCAGATTATTTGACTTGTCGCTCTAACGAAGTTGGCGAGTGTCAGCAATAGGTCTCGTGGTCTTATCGTGGCGTGTTTATCTTCTGCCGTTAGGTCAGACGATAGAAATGCCACTTGCACGCTTAGAGTAGCAGATTGACGGTGACCAACTTTAAACAGAACTTGATTAATTTTAACACACATTTATTAAGATAATAAAAATTATAGATATTGCGTAACTTGATTCTGGATGCTATTTAGAATTGACAATCTGAAGTTCCTTTGGTCTTTGTACATTAATCTTATTCTCACGTATCTCTGATACTTGACAAAGTGTCTATACATTTATCTTCATGGCTATGTACAGGAATATGGCAATCTTATTAGGTGCAGACTGAAACTTGACTATAGACTGGTACAGACTAATGCAGACTAATGCAGACTGACTAATCGGAGGTCTGTACACTCGTTATAATACCTCGAGCGTCCAGGTATCACTGCGCGAGTGTGATCCGCGAGGAGAAAAGGTTCTACGTTAGCAGCAATCTCAATGGCAGCGTTACATATTAATACGCGGATCGGCGGAAGCAGAATTTGGTCCGTCTTTATGGCACCGCCATCTCGTAGAGCGGAGACGGACGAGCGCTGCGCCTGCTATGTTGTGCTTAGCGGGACGCACTCTAGTGGGAAAGTTGTGTACGCGCTGACTAGGAGGAACTGTGTACACAACAATTACAAAATGAAAAGTTCAAGTTACGTCAGTGACGTGTTGTGCCAAATATGGTTGAAGAACCGCGGGAAATCGACCAGCTGGAGCATGGGAATTAATGAACACATTTCCAGGATCACACATATGGGCTAACAGCACAGGAAATCGAGAGTAACACTGAACGATAATTACACCTCACGAAATTTGCGCTACAAAAGTTGATTCTCATGCAACATATCTTCACGAATTCTGATACACGGAATACAGAAAAAATGACACTAGTAAGAATGTTGAGAGTGCATTATCAAATATATATTTCTTCCTTTGTTGGCTGTTCACAGATTCGAACGACATGCATACTGAGCGGAAGACCTCAAAACATAAAAGGATGTTGGATAGAACTATTATAACCGGTGGAAAGGTCATACGACTGATGAGAAAAGGATGATGTGTAAGATCAGAGAAGAAAACAGAGACAGACACATAGTGAATAGTGCGCGTGATATGCTGAAGGCTCAAAAAATGGCTCTGAGCACTATGGGACTTAACTTCTGAGGTCATCAGTCCACTAGAACTTAGAACTACTTAAACCTAACTAAACTAAGGACATCACACACATCCATGCCCGAGGCAGGATTCGAACCTGCGACCGTAGCTGTCGCGCGGTTCCAGACTGTAGCGCCTAGAACCGCTCGGCCACGGCGGCTGGCTATACTGAAAGTTTCTTGTTCTTGTACAACTTACTAGTTTAACAGTGATTATGTTAGATTAGGGCACGAATTGCATGATATAATGCAGGTACATCAGGTTAAAACTAAACTTCGCATGAGAAAAGGAGAATAACGATGCATGGCTACTAACAAGATATGAGAACCAACTTTCAGCTCTCAAACAATCACATACATCTTAGATTAATTTTTCTGTAGTAAATATTTTGTAAAAAGGATAAAAACAGTCATTTTTGTCATTTGGTTGCTTAGGCTTAACTTGCCTAATACTTACGGAACACTGGTAAGTTTTAAAGCTAATTTCATTTTGTAACGTTATAAAAAAAATTCAAGAGAAAATATACTCTTATTTTAAAATATTTTAAAACTCTGTGTAAAATGTCGCTTATGGAAATCAACGTAGCAATTATGAGCACCATACAGATGGTCCCTCAGATGGATAGAAGAGCGAGCAGCAGGGAGTGGATGGCAACATAAAGCGGAGGATGACTGAGCATCGGTCCGCGGCAAGAGCGACGTAACGGGTGGACCAGCTGACTTGAACCATTTTCACCTTCGACAGGAGTGGTGCCAGGGCGGCACAGAGCCAGACAACATCAGCACCTTAATGGGATTTGCACTCAGGGGTATGTGGCTACGCGGTCTGCCTTGTGTGACATTAACGAAGCCGAACCAATGGGAGGTCTCCGCAGCCTAACTTCGAGGATTGCCATACGCCACAGTAAAGACGGCACGTTACAGAGTGGGCATGCGCCTTCCAACATGGCAGACATGGCAAATTTTCATTTTGAGACTTTGCGCTCAACAGCAGTAGGAGCCAACAAAAACGAGAGCTGATACAGTAGCTCGTTCGAAGGAGACAATAATGGACACATACAAAGCTGCATAAAAAGTCAATCGAGAATACCACCAATCACATCTGACTTTTCCACACCATTAAAGCTATGAAATGAAAGCGGGATCAAACGGCATGTCCTTAGTTACCTATCCTGGGACCACAATTCCCGGTGAGACCCCTCAGAGCCTATGGCTGAGTGGAAACTTGGAGAAAACGCTCTCTGCCTACCATTAATGACAGAAAGTCGACTAGCAATACGACGGTATGTTATGTAGATCCACAAGCCACTACACTGGGAGGATCCAGTAGGCAAGGTCTTAACGTCGTTGAGGATAACATGGAGTTTATTCGAAACGCAATAAGAATAGAGTATGTCATTTCAGTTCCTGGACACGTCTCGGCAGCAATCCAGAACACACCCACGACGTCCCATTCATGTTGAGGAACGTCCATGAAGGGACAACTAAGCAACAAATGCATATACTGATGTGCCAACACGTCGGTGCCTACAGCCTACAGCCAACGAATCACGGTGTACCTTCGGCCCCCATGTACTGAACCACATGCGTCTCTCCCCCAACTCTGACAAAAACAGTGAGTACCCGATTTCAAGTGCGTGTGGCATCTGTGGACATCATGATTATCGTGTGAAGCAAACTTGGTTTTCTTACTGTTTGGAAAACGTATATTACGATGATTTCTAATTCTACTTGATTTCAACCAGACAATATTTTTTTCTTTTTTGTTAGTCATTTATTTTTAAGGAGATAGGACCTGCACAAACTGACTAAACCAGAGGTGGTACAGAGTTTCAGGGAGAGAGAAAAATTGACAGGAATGGGGGAAAGAAATGCAGTAGAAGGAGACTGGGTAGCTTTGAGGGATGAAATAGTGAAGGCAGCAGAGCATCAAGTAGGTAAAAAGACGAGGGCTAGTAGAAATCCTTGGGGAACAGAAGAAATATTGAATTTAATTGATGAAAGGAGAAAATATAAAAATGTGATAATTGAAGCAGGCAAACAGGAATATAAACGTCTCAAAAATGAGATAGACAAGAAGTGCAAAATGGCTAAGCAGGAATGGCTAGAGAACAAATGCAAGGATGTAGAGGCTTATCTCACTAGGGATAAGATAGGTACTGCCTATGGAAAATTAAAGAGACCTTTGGAGAAAAGAGAACCATTTGTATGAATATCAAGAGCTCAGATGGAAGCCCAGTTCTAAGGAAAGAAGGGAAAGCAGAAAGGTGGAAGGAGTATATAGAGGGTCTATACAAGGGCGATGTACTTGAGGACAATATTATGGAAATGGAAGAGGATGTAGATGAAGAAGAAATAGGAGATATGATACTGCGTGAAGAGTTTGACAGAGCACTGAAAGACCTGAGTCGAAACAAGCCCCCGGGAGTAGACAACATTCCATTAGAACTACTGACAGCCTTGGGAGAGCCAGTCCTGACCAAACTCTACCATCTGGAGAGCAAGATGTATGAGACAGGCGAAATACCCTCAGACTTCAAGGAGAATATAATGATTCCAATCCCAAAGAAATCAGGTGTTGACAGATGTGAAAATTACCGAACTATCAGTTTAATAAGTCACGGCTGCAAAATACTAAAGCGAATTCTTTACAGAAGAATGGGAAACCTAGTAGAAGCCGACCTCGGGGAAGATCAGTTTGGATTCCGTAGAAATATTGGAACACGTGAGGCAATACTCACCCTACGACTTATCTTAGAAGCTAGATTAAGGAAAGGCAAACCTACGTTTCTAGCATTTGTAGACTTAGAGAAAGCTTTTGACAATGTTGACTGCAATACTCTCTTTCAAATTTTGAAGGTGGCAGGGTAAAATACAGGGAGCGAAAAGCTATTTACAATTCGCGCAGAAACCAGATGGCAGTTATAAGAGTCGAGGGGTATTAAAGGGAAGCAGTGGTTGGGAAGGGAGTGAGACAGGGTTGTAGCCTCTCCCCGATGTTATTCAATCAGTATATTGAGCAAGCAGTGAAGGAAACAAAAGAAAAATTCGGAGTAGGTATTAAAATCCATGGAGAGTAAATAAAATCTTTGAGGTTCACCGATGACATTGCAATTCTGTCAGAGACAGCAAATGACTTGGAAGAGTAGTTGAACGGAATGGATAATGCCTTGAAAGGAGGATATAAGATGAACATCAACAAAAGCAAAACTAGGATAATGGAATGTAGTCGAATGAAGTCGGGTGATGTTGAGGGAATTAGATTAGGAAATGAGACACTTAAAGTAGTAAAGGAGTTTTGCTATTTGGGGAGCAAAATAACTGATGATGGTCGAAGTAGAGAGGATATAAAATGTAGACTGGCAACGGCAAGGAAATCGTTTCTGAAGAAGAGAAATTTGTTAACATCGAGTATAGATTTAAGTGTCAGGAAGCCCTTTCAGAAAGTATTTGTATGGAGTGTAGCCATGTATGGAAGTGAAACATGGACGATAAATAGTTAGAAAAGAAGAGAATAGAAGCTTTCGAAATGTGGTGCTACAGAAGAATGCTGAAGATTAGATGGGTAGATCACATAAATAATGAGGAGGTATTGAATAGAATTGGGGAGAAGAGAAGTTTGTGGCACAACTTGACTAGAAGAAGGGATCGGTTGGTAGGACATATTCTGAGGCATCAAGGGATCACCAATTCAGTATTGGAGGGCAGCGTGGAGGGTAAAAATCGTAGAGGGAGGCCAAGAGATGAATACACCAAGCAGATTCAGAAGGATGTAGGTTGCAGTAGGTACCGGGAGATGAAGAAACTTGCACAGGATAGAGTAGCATGGAGAGCTGCATCAAACCAGTCTCAGGACTGAAGACCACAACAACAACAGTCATTCTGTTTGTGTACTGTGGGTGTTACTTCTCTATTCTTTAACACTACGATCCTGAAAACAGTGAGTCAACACGTACAGGCATTCAAATTTGACGAGTACACAATTTTAACTTTAAATGAGTTGATTTATATAATTTTTATTGTCTCACCTGTGCACCATGTACAATGCAAATAGGTACACTGAGATCACACATGTAAATTACTTGAAACTGTGGTCTATGTAAAGAATTTTGCTACGTTTCATTTTTTTCCCACTTTAGGTCTGATAAAGAAGTTTGATTGTTTATTTTTGTTTCATGTAAATGCTTTGTTCGTCTCCGTGTAATGTAGAGGTTGTGTTATGTCTTCTGTGCGAAGGATGTATTCCGTTACGTCCTGATAAAGTGTTGATATGGACCCACGCATTTATAAATGCACTGGCAATGTCACGAGTTCCAACGTCGACAGACATCTAGTTCCTCCCACCACTGTTTCTCATGAATAAAAAATAAAAAAAAGAGAGAGGGAATTTTGAGCAGATTGTGCTTTGAAATAGATGGTATATGTACGTGTGGACCCTGTGACAATTTTATTTTGCTTTCATGTAAACTAGTTATCGAGGAAGTCATCCTCGATTTCCGGCAAGAGTGATTGGGTAAAAATTACATGCAAACGTGTCCACTTACCCAAGTTAAGATACGTGTGTTTCTTTGGTTTGCCGACTGAACTGAATCTGAAATTTGCTCACTTTCGCTTTTGAAGATGTTTTCCATTAATTATAATCCTGTATCTAAAACCCGAATATCCCCTAACAACCTTCTACGGAAAGGTAAGCTATGAGTGTGGTGGGGTGGTGGCGTTTGTATACAGTCTATTTTATTTTGTATTTTGTTATCTATAAATTTTCAAGGTGTACCTTTCCTTGACACCACAGATTTTCAGCTTATCAATACTTTATCAGGACGTAACGGAATACATCCTTCGCACAGAAGACATAACACAGCCTCTACATTACACGGAGACGAACAAAGCATTTACATTAAACAAAAATGAACAATCAAACTTCTTTATCAGACCTAAAGTGGGAAAAAAATGAAACGTAGCAAAATTCTTTACATAGACCACAGTTTCAAGTAATTTACATGTGTGATCTGAGTGTACCTATTTGCATTGCACATGGTGCACAGGTGAGACAACAAAAATTATATAAATCAACTCATTTAAAGTTACTTTTCTGTTGTCGATGATACACTAACACACTAGTTTTACAGAGCGTATCGTCGACTGCACAACTTCCTTTTTAATACAAGCGGGAGGTAATGAAAAGCATCGAATCAGTATGCCTTATCTATTTTCATTCAATGATACATATTATGAAAATTATCTAAATTTTTTGATGCGAAAATTGTAGATATTTTGATATTCAAATTAATTACATTTCAGTTAAATCCAATCGAAATCAGCGTGACTGAGGAAATGTAAATTTATTTCCATTTGAAACACTACAATGGTGACTGCAGAGATGATTCCTCCCTGTCTTTCATCTCTGCACTTGTAGATATAATTTGCATATGAACGACTGCAGTGAGCTGTGCCAGCCACATAGCAGACAGGATATTCAGCAGAAATACCGTTTTAGTCCCTCACTGAGTTAGGAAACAGGGAAAATGCCAGTCCTCAGATGCTGGACCTCAGGCTTGAAGGACGGCCACTGGACCACCAGCCACCTATTGTGTGCTAATGACAACGGACTGTAGTGTACGGAAGATTACTAGAGGATGAAAATACCGCTTCAGTTGCTTTGTGCTCATAGGTAGCAAATCGCGCCTAGTACACGTCCACTGCGGCGCTCGGGGTCCACAGCACAGTTGCGACACCAGAGGATGGGCTTATGAGAGCCCAAAACCGATCTTGATACTAAAACAAATTTACAACTGAAGCGGTATTTTCAAACTCTGGTATAATGCTCAGTTGCGAACGTTCGTCCCACAGGGTCGTTTGTACGGAATATTCCTAAAAAGCACAGGCATTTTTTGAACTATTCTTAAGAGGAACTTTATAGGGGTTTTTGAGCCGCCCTCTACCTGGAGAGCCGTTACTGGCCAGGCGCCTTCCGTTAAAATTTTTTTCCGCGGTGGACATCTACACAACGTTCCTTCGATGGGAGGCGGATTCTTTAAGACCGTTCGCAGCTTTCTGAGCTACATTTAATAGGAACTTTCTAGGGTGGATACATATCTCGAAAGCTTCTTAACGGATACGGGCAGTCCTTGGAAATAGTTACACAGTTCGGCAACCGGTCCGTCATCAGGCCCAACATTTTTACTTCTTATCGTGTTCCCACGCTTGAAAACAGAGTGATAAAGTTACCAAAATAAGACATTTGGATTGACTGGGGCATCGTGACGTTAAATTGTTTAGATACATGTTTCAGGGAATGGAGCACCACTACACCTTACTGGGACCGCCGAATTTTCCTTTGTTGGCGGGAGTGCAGCTGTGCCAGCTTAATGTTCTCATTATTCACAGAATAGATATACACTGCGCCCTATAGACTCTTTGGTTGTTTTTTTTTTTTTTTTTTTTTTTTTCTCGGCAGAGTTGTCTCGGTTTTTGCACCCATCAGAATCACTTCAGGTTCTGCATGGAAGTGGGATACACTTCGATCAGGATGCTTCAGGCAAAAACTTTCCCCAGCAGACTTCTCGTTCAGATTTTGTCCGGTGACAGTGCAACTGCTGCACGTACTCAAGCGCCCTTAGCGAGTCACTGGCCCCAACCACTTCCAGCACGCTCATACTGCTACGATGGTGATATTTACGGACAGCACTGGCAATAATTTCGTCAGTTAATCTAATGAACCTCCACACTTTCTCGGTTAGGTTCAACTTTGCCACTGCGGCAAGCATGGAGCACAACTTGTCTTCTGTACCAAGCATGTTGAGCAATCACTGTTGCCGCGTCATGGATTTTGGTCAGTTAATGTCTAATCCGTTCTGCACCTGAACTTCCATCACATACTTCCCTTTCTTAAACTTTGCCAGCTATAGGAATTTCAGCTTTATTTTTCCTCTTTTTTGTTATTACTGTTTGTAACATCTAAATTATTTGACAATATCTGAAGGACACAAAATTTTATTGATAGACTGAGGCGTTTATTTAACCCCTTGAATGTCATACCATAGTTAGTAGTCTCTTTTCATTATTAATGGAAATTTGTGATTACGTCCATCCGTTGATCCATTGCTGGGCTGATAATTATTGTTAATTAATTCTGTACTACACATTTTAATTAGCATGGTTCCTTGGGCACAGACCTAGAAAACTTATTTAATATCTCTCTCTATTAGAGTGCGGGGGGAGGGGGCGGCGACTGTCATACAGTCATCAGATTTCAGTGTGACTGAGACATCGTCGTCTACGTTGGAGAGGAGGGTACTTGATCGCTATACACCTCCAATATAGTTACCTGAATGGGCCATGTTTGAAAGAGGAATAGTATAAGATTTCTTCGAAAACCATACAGGACCTGTATTTATACATTCCGAACCGACTGGAAGCTGTTCAGGTGCAGGCCATGCTTTGTGTGCTCCCATCTCTCAATCGCAACAATAGGCACTGCACAGATGTGAGACATTGTTTCAGTAAAACAACAATTCGCTCATCTACTTCTTCATACGCCTAATAGCCGTGTTAAACCAGCGCTGATCATGTCGCTACAAAATCTCCACAAATCCCAAACAAGTGTGTCACCTGTGCTACATTCTAAGTTGCTAGCCAGGCTGTTTCTGCTTCTCCTACAAATACCTTATTCTTTCCATCAAATTCCCTGCATAAGACCCCCTACGTTCTCTGCCACTTGGCTGAACTTGGTGCTATGTTTCACGACGCTTCTGGCTTGGTATTCTACGCTTAGCTTTTCCTGGCTCAATTGGCCTACACCTTCTCTGTGATTGCTCCCTAGCAGTAAGACTTATCTATGTGATTTTTCTACTAACCTAACCTGAAAGTCGTTCTTATGAGTCTGCTGCACCCTGATAAGCTCAAAATCTGCTTTTGGCTCTTCTCCTTCTTCAGGTGACAAGCTGACTGACTGCTTACTGAAACTTGAAGTTAGTTTCTGAGGTTTTCTACTTTTGTAGCTCCTGTTGTCTCCCTCCACCTTCAACTCGCCTAATTCAAAATTATAGTTCTGCCTGGAGGGCGCAAATCTTTCTTCCCTGTTCCTCGATTATCTCGTCACAACTACGTAATGTACAGCTCCATGGAAGAGCCTCATCGAATACTTTTTTAGCTAGGTGGCATTCTCCCCGGTGAAACACCAACCCACAGTCCTGACATGTTTCTAACATAGCAATTAACCTACGACAACATCTTCATTTGCCAAAAATGACGCTAGTTTTGCAGTTAAGTGAAAATGACAACAACACACTTTAACTGTAATTAGGTAATAGTAAGAACTTATCTTTCGGTGAGTTGTGCAGCTATCCTCTATGCATCAGGGAAACGTACAATAACACGACAGATATTCACTGAAAGTAGGTAGTACAAGACACGAAGTGGATGAAAATTAAAAGGCACGATATTTCCTAACAACAGTCTTAAGCTGACGCTGTAAGTAAATTATGCAGAGTACTGTATTGAATCGAAAACACCACACAATGAGTAGCCAGCGGGTAGGAGCTAACAATAGCTTGTAAACACACCACAGGTATTCACCGAACGTAGATTTTAAATCATGGGAGACGTGAAACGAATGAAAACTCTAAAAAGCACGATATTCATATGAACAGTATCAAAGAGACATTGTCCGGAAATTATGCGGAGTACTGCAGTGTATCCAAAACAACTCGTAACGCTCCGCCATTGCTGTTGTTTACGTCAGAGAGCTTCAGTGTGCCATGAGCCACGGCTGCTAGCTGCCAACTGGGAGATAGTCTCCCAGTTGTTCTCTTTATAGATGGCCTCTGATTTAACATGTCACATTTTTGCTTTGTTGCAAAGCGTACAAAATAGGTCACATTCGCAATCCTCTCTCTCTCTCTCTCTCTCTCTCTCTCTCTCTCTCTCTCTCTCCTTTCTCTTGTAGTTAGTTCTTCGCATCTTTAGGGCACTTCAGCGAACACCCGAAAGTATTCGGGTGTTGTAATGAAGTCATTCGAAACTTCAAAAGTGTTCTTCCAAAATCATGGTCGGAAGAACAGAAAATACTGTTTGTGGTTTCACATATTTCTGGTGATGCCTCGCTCTGGGCATTAAATGCAGCAGAAACCTGCAAGACTTTCCACGACTTTGAGAAGGCGTTCCTTGATCAATTCTGGTCAGCGTCTGCTCAAGAGCGACTCCGTAAAATTGTTTACAATGCAGAAATGTACAATCCGAAGTCAGGTTGCTTAAGAAAGTACTTTGAAAAATATATTAACATGACACGGTACTGGGATGAGCCAGTAACCACCAGAGACTTATTGCGAGTGTTAAAAGCTAGATTACCCATACATATTAGAGAAAAATTATTTAATGTTACAGACAACGATCTGAAAGAATTTCTGTCTGTAATTGATTCTCTGGATCTAGTGCAAGAAGACGCCAGAAAAAATTCTGACGTGATCAGCAATAATAATAGTCTTAATAGAAAAAATTCATGGGATGGAAATAATGGAAATAGGGGCCAAGGTAGTCCAAAGAAAAATAAAAGTAAAGCTTATAGTAACGGAAAATATAACAATAATAATAGTAGTAGGAATCCATACAACCAAAATCTTGGTTATCCTAATAATAATAACAGTAATTATCAAAAGGCCGAAGAATACCAACAACCGAATGGTAATCAGAGGCCGTACCACAATAAAAACCCAAACAATAACAATAACAACCGAAAGAGACGAAATGACAACAGGTCAGACAGTCCATATAAAGATAAGCCTAAAAATATGCGGGGTGACAGTGAATATTGGCCAACAATGAAAGCAATAGGTCGAGGGAACAAAAAATAAACATTATACGGTATCAGGATGGCAACAGGATCGAAGATGAGCTATATCAGGAACCTGCTGTCTCTGATAAGCCACAAAGGGAAAATATCCAAACAAGTGTCACCGGAGCTGTAAATGGTGTGGCAACTACTATTCTGCTTGACACAGGTGCTAATCTATCAGTTATGAACACACAGTTTTTCAAAAAGGTATCGGAGATAAGGAGATTGCCGATTTTGCCGGTTGCAAATTGTAAGGTTATAGGGGCATTGGGAAAAAGGCACAGAGTATAAAATACCAGACACAGGTGGAAGTTTCCTTGGGAAATGATCGCTTATTATGCACGTTCCTACTAATGGATAGCTTGTCAGTACCAGTGCTTCTGGGTCTAGAGTTCCTTCGGGTAAGGGAAGCTGTAATTGATCTCGCCCGTGGGACATGTGCACTTAAGTACCAACAGCGACCCATAACATTAATGCTGAATCGGGAGTTCGGTGAGAACCTTCCGCTGATGAGAAAAATGAATCTTTCTGTCAGCAAACAGAAGTTGTTAGTGTTGGATCATAAGCACCCACAGATGTGTCACAAAAATCGAAATAACGTGAGTGACATCGTCACAACAAGACAGGAGAAAGTACAGGAGGCAACTTGCATTAATGCTTCAGAGGCTAGACAATTAACAGAATTATTATCCGGATACCTCGAAGTATTCACTGAACGCACTGGAATCATAAAAGATTACAATATGAAAGTACATCCGCACAAGACCTATTGCAGAGCATCTTACTCGGTCCCCTGGACTAAGGAAAACGAAGTGAATATACAAAGGACCAATCAGAAGTGCAAGTGCACTACCCCATAACTGTAAATATAATGTTTATGGTAAAATAATTAGCAGTAATAATTTGATAATATTATGTATGTATTAGTTTATAAGCTCTTACGTCGAGTATTACACTGTAATGTTCTTGAATTATTTGAACAAGGAGTAGAGAATCCCCATAATAAATGTATTTTTACTCTGAAAGGGATAAATAACTTCATAAACACTTGGCTACGATCGCAGGTTCGAATCCTGCCTCGGGCATGGATGTGTGTGATGTCCTTAGGTTAGTTAGGTTTAACTAGTTCTAAGTTCTAGGGGACTAATGACCACAGCAGTTGAGTCCCATAGTGCTCAGAGCCATTTGAACCATAAACACTTGAGTGTTATTGCATTAAATGCGAGGAATTTTACCTTCCTATACGTAGGATAGAAATGATTAAAATGCTTAAGTAATATATTTGTTCGTGTGTAAGAATGGATCTAATAAAAATATTTTCATAAGATCGAGTCATGTAGTCCCACACACGTAGTGAGTGTTGGTGGTGTGTGAGCTGTGTGACTGAGAAAAATAAATAAATAAATAAAAAATAAAATAAACTGCTTTCACCACTAGTGAAGCGAAATCTGAATGTGTACTGATTTACGTACACGGTTTCATTACGAAGTCATTTAAAATGCTCTTATGAGCAACATTCCGGTTAGATAAACTGGACATGAACATCTGTCCCAAAAACATGGTAAATCAATCCCAATAAAAAAATATATAAATATATGTATCTGTAATAAAAATGGAAATGTACTGTTATCTGGACAGTTCAGTAATGATCTCATGGTCAAGATAATGTAGCAGATTCTGAAAGTTTTATATTGTCTCATGTTTATGTGACAGTGTAAAATTTTAAATTTTGTTATTCAGTCATGTAATATGAACTTATGTGCAAGTGTAACAGACCTCATTACTTGAAAAGTGTCATTCGCATATAGATTGTCTGTTAAGTACTGTGGAAAACTACTGAAAGCAATGAGAACAGCGAAACGTGTTTCGCAGAAACTAGTGGACGCGTGAAGAACTGTGATTTACATTGTGAATAATGATGAACAGTGATAAAAAGTGTGATCACGTAGCCTTATGAACGCTCTTGGAGTGTCAAGTTAGCAGCAACGCTATGAACGTTGAGTACTGTTGACTGTATTAATAATTAATTTGAACTGATGACCTTCACTAGTTTGATATGAAGCGTCTCCGCGTGCCAAATTTAGTGTGACAGACTGTACAGCCAGCCGCGCAGCAAAACAATAATGCAACGTTGGCTACGCAGCGCGTCGCGAAAATATTTACATTCCGCTTAAGTGAACGAAGCACACTACGGACACTTGTATGATTAACGGTGCAGTGTTCAAAATGTACATATTGTGATAAACTTACATGTGAATCAGTACATTGTGTCGAACAGTGTCAAAATACAGAACATACTCCAACAACAGTCTAATTCCACTCGTGTGAATGCAAGTGAAATGGACACTAATAAACTTTTCCACAGGATGAGAATAGTAATTATGTTGTCACTGATGCTTATATTTTGACATTTCATGTACCTGTCTTAAACTGAGGGACGTGGGAAACGTGAAGCAAGACCTGCTGCAGTGCGACTTCCAGCCAGCAGCAGATCCAAACCACGATGCAGCCGACGGCAACCAACGCCCCACCGACTCGGCCGGGGGCGGTCCAGCAGCAGCCACTACCTGCCTGCGGTCCAACGGCTCGACACGGGGGGGGTCTTACGACGTCAGCAGCAAATTCTTATGACATTCGATAAATGAGTGCCTTGGGAAATTTTATGATACCCCACCATGAGAAAACATTCATTATCTCAGATGCTTACAACAGAGTCATAAATTTGCATTTTCCAGCGTATTTCATTACATTCATGTCAGGCCTGACTGTTAAAAGTAGGTGTCTGTATTTTCTTCAAGCCCCTTGGACGGTTTTATTCCCGGTTTTCCGAGTCCAGTGAACCCAAATGGGGGGGGGGGGGGGATAAGTTAATCCGGGAAGTATCCGCAGCAATTTCCGAGATAATACAGTCACTGAAGTCATTTAAAGCACTCGATTCAACTATAATTTTGTCACGTCTAAAACAACATTGAAACTAAACATATGCATCTTGAGAGTAGCAAATCTACGTGGGTTACGTGGACTGATAAAAAAAATTTACAGTAGGTAAACCAATTTTTTTCTCAGCCCAAGGGGCATTGTAACATCCACGAGATAAATTTTTGGCTACAGTGCGACGAGAGGAAATTATGCCTCTAACAGTTATAAACATTATCTATTCGAAAAATGAAAAAACAGTGACAACTTACAAATATTAATTATTTGTATAATATTCTATGATATAATTGGACATATCGACGTGTATCATACAAAGACAATGATAATTATAAATTCCTTTTATGATCTGTGTTTGCCTTCCGTTGTTTTTACCTTTTGTTGGTTGGCTTTTGTAAGTTGTGGACGCATATCAAACTGTCTGTTAAGAAATTGTAATTATTTGTTAATTATTACTTGAAAATAGAGTTCATTATTGTTATAAATATGAGTGATTAATTATTTGTAACTCTAATTCCTCTCTCAGTAAGCATTATCTGTGTTAATTATTTCTTTCCGCTGCAACGAGCGCAGCCATTGATGATGGCGATTTGTATCGCGTTTTTGTCTGTGTTTTCCTTAGAAACAAATCAAATGTTTGCTTGATGAAGTCTAAATAGTGCACAATACGAAAGTAGAGTTTCTGTAAAGTTTAATAAGCAGTTAAAATACTTATTTGGTCTAACAATAGAAAGCCTCTATCAGTTGTCTGCCGCCATCTTAACAATTATCTCAGCGGCAAATTCAAATTACGCAATTCTGCAGACATAAATGCCGAACGTAATACAAATGTGTAAAAATAAATGTGCACCGGAGGTTCCGAACTCATGTTAATGAAAAAGATTCGAATCGGATTGGTTCTTTAAAAACAGTGTTCATAGCACGATCGTTATAAGAAACTTTTGTAGCTGATGTATGGAGCCGAAATTAATTACGCACGAATTGCGAAGAATATTGTTTCAGGTAACATACGTCAGTGTTGTGCGCGGCTGATATTCGGTGGTTTTAATGATCATTTTGCTGAAGATAACTGTTTCCATCTTAATCAATAGTCGTATAGAATCTGTTGTATGAACTGTGATTTAGTGACACTTACACAACTTACAGACAACACTTTAACACGATGTTAACTTGGAGTTCTTTAGCAACTTGATCAAATCTTTAGCCGGGAGAAAAATTATTTAGTAATTACTCAATGTAATAAAATAAGATTATCATTTTCATTTACAAATTAGTTAAATACCAAACCACTGAATAACCCAGCGAACGCCACAAGACCAAAGTAATAACGTCCACAACTGTGTGTTGGAGTGAGACGCATTAACATGTGTCCTAATTTATTCTCTAAATCTCAATAAAAAGTTCGCGTTCTGATTTCCGTCAGAGATTAAGTAACGATGCAGGGAAATCGATAGCACGGAACATGAATCCTTGACAGTTCTGGAATGGCTCACTGGTCACTAAGGAATAATATAAGACAGGCGTCAGCGGATGCGGATATGGAGGGGCTTGTGGTCAGCACACCGCTCTCCCGGTCGTATGTCAGTTTCCGATACCGGACCCGCTACTTGTCAATCAAGTAGCTCCTCGGTTTTCCTCACAAGGGCTGAGTACACCCCGCTTGCCAACAGAGCTCGACAGACCGGATGGTCACCCATCCAAGTGCTAGCCCAGCCCGACAGCGCTTAACTTCGGGGACCTGACTGGAACCGGTGTTACCACAGCGTCAAGATCGTTGGCACATAAAATTAATTACGGCCGTTTTAAACCCCACTCTATCTTGGTTCCTGGAAGAGTACAGTGTTCTTATAGATAAGGCATTTGTACGATACAGTAATAACAAGAAGAGTTAATACCCTGCAATTCTGCTCATGGACTTGATCACCGTGTGGGTGTCAGTCCATAATGTTGTTTAGGTACGTTGCGTCCAGGTTAAGTCGCTAAAGACTTGGTAGCGGAATTCCACCGAATTGAGGGGATGGCAATGTCGGTATTTTATCCTCTGTTCCAATATGTCCCACAGATTTTTTATGAGGTTCAGGTCAGGTGATTTTTGCCGGCCAATGAGATGTGACTGGGCGAAAAGCAGTCACGTATTCTTCCAGCCCAATGAACTTTACTGTTGTCGTCTTTACGTGCCTATGTAAGCAATGGACCCCTAGCGAGGATACAGACTTCCAATGTTCATTGCATGCGGTTCCTGTTGAAACGTTCTCTCGCTTACAGTTTGCAATGGACCCTCATTCGCTGCATGCAACAATACCTGTCGTGTTTGGCAGCGATTTGGTTTTACAAGCCGTGAAACGCGTCTCTAGTCCGTCCTGGTCAGGATCTTTTTCCGACTTATTTTAGACGTCGTCATGTGTCACCACCACATTTGTCTCGGTACTGTTTGTAGAGATATTGAGCAATCCACCGCGAAACACCAACAAATTCATCAACTTCACACACCGTATGGCCATGGGCACGGCCAAACACGATTCTTCTTTTTGCCAATCCGTCACGTCCTTGCATTTATCCATGTTTAGGTACAATATTCACTTGAAACATAAATGTCTCTCTTCTGCCTTACGCTCACGTAGAGACAGTGCACGTACGGTCGAGCATGTGACTCGATTGCTGCGCCATCTGTAAATATTTAACGATTCATCCGCGTGTGCGCTTGGGGTGACTACTTTTGCCCGGTGAACTTACGTACCCTGTGTGACGAAGAAAGAGCATCTGATTCCACAATTGGAAACATTATAAGAGTGGCTGCAATTTTTTAAATTGTTTTTGTCGTCACTCAACAGTTGGCTGCATTTCCATTTTTGTTATTTTTAAATAAGTCACCGGTGTGAAGCAGCATGTCACGATTTCACCTCTTGCGCCAATATTTTCATGTCGTAAGAGAATCTGCTAGGATAAAACAGCTGAAACCAAAGAAAAATTATTTTAAAAGTACAGAGATGTGTCGTTAAAAATTAAGCGTCCTTTTTATGCATTTTTATATCTCTCCACTACAGCTTGCAATTTTATTTATTACTTTTATCTTGGTATTTTGGCCCATATTCGTAAATAGATTACCCATAATTTTCAGTACTATTAGTTTCATGTCAGTTTTGTACACAATCTGTAAAATTGTCATGTGTTGGTATTTAACCCTTGCCTGTATTTAGCAATTAAACAATACTTCGTAACTCACAGCTCACTGACGCCACCTCTTGTGAGCTATGTACACGTTTTTGTGTGTTACTGTGCCAATTACTATTTGTGTAGAACGAATATGAGCATCTACACCTCCAACATGTTTATACAGTGACAGGTCTATGTATTCCTGATAATGTTTTGTGTTCACTGGAATACGTTACATTCCTCAACAAGGTAATCTGTTATTTTCTCTTTTCCCATGGCGAGTAATATCTATTTTTATGAGAAATCGTCACCAGGTTTTAACTACTTTTCGGCTACATTTCATTCTATTCATTTACAGGATACCGCGCAGTGTTTCCAAATATTTTACGAGGAGACGATGGCAGTTATTCGCTGAGACTTTTTGTATGCTCCGTAACCCATGTGCCTAATGCCATCTAATATTCGTAAGATGAGTTAGAATTTCTTGCCGGTGACTCCAGTTTTGCAAAATGAAGGTATGCCACTGCTAATAAAATGTATATATTTTTTTGTGTAGGCCAATCTGCAGATGTTTATATCAGGTGAAATGCGTCATTGGTAAATAAATAATAATTGCAACCTTGCAACGTAGACAGTTTGTTCCTTCATGGTTTATTACTGTTTGCTATGAGTTGGAAAAAGTTTCTCTAAAGGTCACCAGCGTTCTATGAGCTAGAAAAAAGTTTCTCTACAGGTCACCAGTGTTTTGGTGTCCACTAATAATTATTGTTCGAAATGCGTTGTTTTGAAATTAGTATGACCCGTTTCAGGGACACCCCCACAGCCCCACGCACGCACGCACACACACACACACACACACACACACACACACACAGAGAGAGAGAGAGAGAGAGAGAGAGAGAGAGAGAGAGAGAGAAATGGGAGGCACGACATGCTTTATTTTAGTTTGTATCTTAGTTCCCTAATAAATTAAATGCAGTAGCACATCATGTTTCCTTTCTCTCATCGAACTGATGGTGTGATAATTTTTTTTTTCTTTTTTCTTATCTCATCCTTCCCCCGCCCCATATACACGATGAGTCACTCTTCAAATAACTTTTGAAAGTATGACAGTAGCTGAAACGTTTGTGGGACAAATGTTGCATAGAACAACGGGGCCCATGATAAGACGTTGGTTTTTTGTTGATAAGTGGGGTCACGTCGGAGATATGAAGGTCAACTTCGTTTTTCTTAAATGCAATGCTATAGTTCGGTACTTATTTTCTGATAGCGGCTATCGAGACGAACCCAATGATGTGCAACAGTAAGGTCTTTGAAGGTCAACAAAGATCAAGAAGGTGGCATGAACGTCCATTTACAGAAGATCTTCGGAGTGATGACCATTGGTATCAATGCAGTGCCGCAATCTTCTTATCATGCGTTGAGTTGTATTCCTTATCACTTCGGCACTTATCGAAGCACATGCTCTGACAATTCTCTCTCGTATATCGTGCAAATAGTAAAATCCGCCGAATACAGCGTATCCATCTAACGTGCCATTAAGATGTAAACACCATTCGAAAGCTTTGTAGAACAACACTAACAGGAACGGTATGAGCACTATCGTCGAATCAAGTGAATGTGAATGATGTATTCCTTCGAAGAACAAGTTGATATGCTCCTCATGTACGGAGAATGCCAATGAAATTCAATGACAGCTAAAGACTTATAAGCTGAAAGATATCCTCAACATACTCACCCTACACGTCGTATATTTTAATATGTGTATGATAAATTGAGAACAACTGGATTTTTAACGCATCGGAAACATATCCGGCAAAGGAAAGTTACTAACGAGCGAACGAAAATTGGTACTCTTGCCGCTGTTGTTCGAGATCCTTGAGTTAGTTTGCGTCAAATCGCAAGGGAATCTTGCATGAGCCAGAGCAGTGATGTTTGTGTTCTGCATCACCATAAATATCATCCTTACCATATCATTATCCACCAAGAATTAACAAGTACGGATTGTATGCGTCGCATTGAATTCTGCCGATGGGCTCAACTTCAGATTCAGAGGGATGACGCATTTATTAATATGATTTTATTTACTGACGAGGCTACATTCACGAACCATGGAAATGTCAATCTGCATAAATGCATTATTGGGCAACTGAAAATCCATGTTGGCTGCGACAAGTTTTATACCAAAAACCGTGGTCGCTGTATGTATGGTGTGGGATTCTAGAGGACAGATTCTGGTCCCCTATCTCATCGAAGGATATCTTAATGGTAGGAAGTACACCACATTCCTGCAAGAAACATTAGTTCTGTTGTTGGAAGAAATATCTTTAGGAACAAGGAACGGAATGTGGTATCAACACGATGGGTGTCCGGCACATTTTTCACTGATAGCTAGAAATGAGTTGCGGAGACAATTCCCAAAGCGTTGGACTGGACAAGGAGGAGATGTGTCGCGGCCGGCTCGTTCGCCAGACTTCACGCCTCTGGATTTTTTCTTGTGCTGATTCGTAAAATACATTGTTTATAAAGACGTTCCAACTATGTTGATGTTTAAAATAAGCACTTCCCTACCACTGAAGCCGCAAGGACCTGCCCTGGGGCAGGCAGTATGAAAGGGACAGGTTGATCGGTGAAGAGGGCAGAAGGGAGTTGGTATATGGATGAACGACTGGCGCGGATCTATTGCTGGGTGGCTTAGAATACAAGAAGGGCTGGAGTAGAATGGGTACTGATGAGGCTAAGATTTGAAGAAGGAACAGTGAGCCTTGAGAGGTAGATCGGGTCTAGAGGGTTTTAAGTTGATAGAAGGGGTAAATGTTGGGATGGAGCACATGGTCCGGCAGGAGGAGATGGTTACAGTATCTTTAGGATAGCATGTGGAGACGTGTAGGTATAAGGATGGTGGAATGTATAGATAGAGGCGCGACAGCACACTAGGTTTGAAAAGTAGGATTCAAATGGCTCTGAACACTATGGGACTTAACATCTGAGGTCATCAGTCCCCTAGAACTTAGAGCTACTTAAACCTAACTAATCTAAGGACATCACACACATCCATGCCCGAGGCAGGATTCGAACCTGCAATCGCAGCAATCACGCGGTTCCAGACTGAAGCCCCTGGAACCGCTCAGCCACCGCGGCCGGCTGAAAAGTAGGGGAAAACTGTAGAATTATTGGAGTCGTGTTTTTCGGAGGTGTTCAATCTGAGTGAGAAGACGTGGGAACCCGATAAGTTGGGAAAAGATCCATGTGGCGAAGGGAGCTGGAGGCGAAAGGCGAGGTGCAGTACATGGTGTTGAAAGATCTGGAGGGATTTAGAGAGGGCAGCTGACATCCATGCAACATTTTCGTAGTTTAGAATGGGTCGTATCAAGAATTTGTAGATGTGGAGGGCAGTGGAAGGGTAGTAGTTTTAGCAGTTTTAGTCTACTGTGGGCTTTCTGTTGGATGGTTAGTAGGTGGGGTTTCATTTTAGTTGGATGACTTGATAGTAACGATTAATGAATAGATCCAGTCCTAACAATTTTGTGTATACGTACCAAGAATGAATATCTACACGGTTACAAAACATTTTTCCGATGTAGTGAACTTCAGAAGGCAATGACTCCTTAAACATTTTCCTGCTGCGTTGCCCTCCGGCCTCAATTCTGGAAACATATTTATTTCCCTGTCCCATTCACCCTCGTACGGAATTCTCCCCCGGCAGCGCCACCTGGAAGTTATTTCTCTCGCCGGCAGATGGCGGAGACGACGGTAGCCCAGCGAGCCGGCAGCCGCCTCAGTGTCACGCGGACGAAAATTGAGTCGTCCAGATTGCATCTGGCGCACACACAGCTGTATTATGAGCTGCGCCCCGCCCCGCCTATATTTCACTCTTTTTCGAGATGGAAGGGCAAAGATAGGGCAGAGGCGCGCCGCGTGTGACTGCGCCGGTGTGCGTGAGCACGTGCGTGCACGCACGGAATGTGTCGTGAGGCGCCGAGCCGCGGCGCTTCTGGCCGGAAGTGTCGCTGGTGGCCTACTTCAGGGGCCGCTACTAACGAGGCCAGGCTACACACACAGTGACCATCACACGTAGGTTCAGTTACCAGCTCTAAATTAATTTCTTGTTTGCCTGCACGTACACGCTGAAATCCCTACGCAAGAGTTCCTTAGCTTGCCGCGAGAGGAGAGAAAACGAAACTGCAGAACCCCTTACTTTATCGTGTAATATTTATTTTCCAGCAGCAGCCGAAATATAGTGGTAGTGTCAAGTCAATAAACCGGCTACAGAAATCATTTAATTTGGGCTGACACAGCCGTAGTCTCTCAAATATCCTGAAATTAAACTGCATTTGTAACGGTTTGAGCTCCGAAATAAAAATCTGCGACTGCTACGCATTCGTCAACACAATTGCAACATCATCATCATCATCATCATCATCATCATCATCATCATTTAAGACTGATTATGCCTTTCAGCGTTCAGTCTGGAGCATAGGCCGCTTATAAAATTCCTCCATGATCCCCTATTCTGTGCTAACATTGGTGCCTCTTTTGATGTTAAACCTATTACTTCAAAATCATTCTTAACCGAATCCAGTTACCTTCTCCTTGGTCTGCCCCGATTCCTCCTACCCTCTACTGCTGAACCATGAGTCTCTTGAGTAACCTTGCTTCTTCCATGCGTGTAACATGACCCCACCATCTAAGCCTGTTCGCCCTGACTGCTACATCTATAGAGTTCATTCCCAGTTTTTCTTTGATTTCCTCATTGTGGACACCCTCCTGCCATTGTTCCCATCTACTAGTACCTGCAATCATCCTAGCTACTTTCATATCCGTAACCTCAACCTTATTGATAAGGTAACCTGAATCCACCCAGCTTTCGCTCCCATACAACAAAGTTGGTCGAAAGATTGAACGGTGCACAGATAACTTAGTCTTGGTACTGACTTCCTTCTTGCAGAAGAGAGTAGATCGTAGCTGAGCGCTCACTGCGTTAGCTTTGCTACACCACGCTTCCAGTTCTTTCACTATGTAGCCATCCTGTGAGAATATGCATCCTAAGTACTTGAAACCGTCCACCTGTTCTAACTTTGTTCCTCCTATTTGGCACTCAATCCGTTTATATTTCTTTCCCACTGACATTACTTTCGTTTTGGAGATGCTAATCTTCATACCATAGTCCTTACAGTTCTGATCTAGCTCTGAAATATTACTTTGCAAACTTTCAATCGAATCTGCCATCATCTGTCATCCGCATATGCAAGACTGCTTATTTTGTGTTCACATATCTTGATCTCACCCAGCCACTCTGCTGTTTTCAACAGATGATCCATAAATAATATGAACAACAGTGGAGACAGGTTGCAGCCTTGTCTTACCCCTGAAACTACTCTGAACCATAAACTCAATTTACCGTCAACTCTATCTGCTGCCTGACTATCCATGTAAAGACCTTTAATTGCTTGCAAAGTTTTGCCTCCTGTTCCATAATCTCGTAGAACAGACAATAACTTCCTCCTAGGAACCCGGTCATAAGCCTTTTCTAGATCTATAAAGCATAGATACAATTCCCTGTTCCACTCATAACACTTCTCCATTATTTGCCGTAAGCTAAAGATCTGGTCCTGACAACCTCTAAGAGGCCTAAACCCACACTGATTTTCATTCAATTGGTCCTCAACTAATACTCGCACTTTCCTTTCAACAATACCTGAGAAGATTTTACCCACAACGCTGATTAAAGAGATACCTCTGTAGTTGTTACAATCTTTTCTGTTTCCATGTTTAAAGATTGGTGTGATTACTGCTTTTGTCCAGTCTGATGGAACCTGTTCCGACTCCCAGGCCATTTCAATTATCCCTACAATTGCAAGTAATGCAATATTCCATTGAAAATTCCGCTGACAGCTGGAAAAATTACGTCTTCCGGTTTAAACTATCTATTTAAGAACTGAACTATATTTTTAATCTGTATTAAAATTTTTGATATTATATAAAGATTATTTGGAGACTTGTACTCACAAAAGTTATTACATTAATCCATCACTAGGTGAAACCAACGTTCTTAATCAAAGTATGCGGCCAGAGTGGCCGAGCGGTTCTAGGTGCTTCAATCTGGAACCGCGCGACCGCTACGATCGCAGGTTCGAATCCTGCCTCGGGCTTGGATGTGTGTGATGGCCTTAGATTAGTTAGTTTAAGTAGTTCTAAGTTCTAGGGGACTGATGACCTCAGATGTTAAGTCCCATAGTGCTCAGAGCCATTTGAACCATTTTAATCAAGGTATCCTCATCCTGAGAGGGTTGTCAATATTTTTAAAAAATTAAACGAGCGAAGGATAATTGAGAAAGTGGTGTTCGTAATATCCTCTAATAATGTAGTAGGGTAGATCGAATCCATATACCGGCCATTCATAGTATGTGGAAGTAGCTATAAGAAAAGTCCGCCCGGTTAGCCGAACGGTCTAACGCACTGCTTTCCGTGCTGGAAGGCGTGCCGGTCCCCAGCACAAATCCGCCAGGCGGGTTAGTGTCGAGGTCCAGTGTGCCGGCCAGTCTATGGATGGCGAATATGGGCGAATAAGGGCTGGTTCCCCTTATTTCGCCTCAGTTACAATACGCAGGCGATTGCTAGGGAAACACTTTGTCCACGTACCCGTACACCATAATTTCTCCACCACGCAAACATTGAGGTTACACTCGTCTGTTATGAGGTTGTGTGCCACTGAGGACTACGGGGGGGATGAAGTCTTTCCGTCGTTTCTGGGTCCCCAGTTCCATACGATACAGTACAATACAAGAGCACTGGGTCTTTTCTTATAATATAGTTAACGGTACAAGCAATCATAGTTTGCCAGGACATTACGATGATTTAAGTTTAGCTGACTATTCGACGTGTTCTTTATACTATCTTTTTTGTATTCAGATAAAAAAACTAGACTTTTTCTTTTCTATGGAGGATTACAAGACTTCACCAAGCCTCATGACACTATACCCCTCTTCCGTACGGTGCGAGGTTAACGCAGACTTTGTACCTACGTTGTTAAACTATTTCCACCGTTAACTACATCTTCAAAATCGGTTCTGGCCTGTTTCTTTTTCTGATACATACTTGCACGTGAAAAGAATGGCCGGTATATAGGTACGATCTCCCCGGCAACACTATTGGAATATATTACAGGGGCGATCACCTCAATTATCCTTGGTTCGTCTAGTCTTTTAAACACAGACAATCTTCTCAGTAAGACAATACCTTGCCTATGAACATTGGGTTCGCCTAGTGATGGATTAACGTAACAATTTTTGTGAGTGTAAGACTTCAAATAACATTGATGTAGTAACACAAATTTACAATACAGTTATAATGATAATTCAGTTCCTAAATTTGAAGGTTTCACCTGGTTAAGACAGTAAGCCGTGATACCAGTGGTTCCCTCAATGAAAACCATTTTTACCAGTTGCCAGTGATGTTTTCATTCATCATGGCTTTCAGCAGCTACGGATGCCGTGCACAGAAAATAATTCGTGATTCGATTACTAACTTGACCCCTAAGGACAACGGTAACATCAGCAGCTTGGAACCACATCTTGGTGTATGCCGCATTGTGTTCATTAAATAAGTGCAGCCTAGCTGTGGAAGAAGCCCTAGAAAGCAGAGTTCATAAACGGAAATCGGTTTCACACACTTTTATTAAAATTTAGAACAAGCTTGGAGTCTCATTACGGTGTGATTCAGGAAAAACAAAACGATAGAGAACAAGCATGAAGTACAGAAATTAACTGTGGCACTTCCACTGATGTCATTAGGATGACTGAAAGCAGAGTTCCACATATGCACAATTCCCACTTTAAATCAACAAAAACAATAACCCAAAGAACTTCGTATCCACGATGCACAAACAACGACATAGATGCGAGGTGCTTGGAGTAAGTATTCTGAAATGTGAATCTGAGACCTCTTGCTACAGAAAAAAGGAACTGCTACATCTTCAAACAGCACATTCAGCAGGGGACGAAGGTCAGGAAGCGAATGAATAGAATTCTAAGTTCTCTGTACTCAGCCCAAACTGTCTTTGGACGCGCGCCAGCAAGCTTGTAGCCATTGTGACGATCGTAAGTGCGCCTCGAAGCATGAAATTAAAGTGTAACGTTGCGAAAAGTTTCCCTGGCATGGCATACAGATATGCATAAACACTTTCTTAGGTTGGCACTGAGTTAGAATAGATGCTTACTCAGTGTCTAGAATGGGACGCAATACACAGAACTGCCCGAACAGAAACTCGGTTGAGATGGAGCTTAATTTTTCACGTTTCACGGGAACAGAAAGATAGGATTCTTGTTGACATCCATGATGAACAGATAATTGCAACATCTCAAGAGCGCACCCCTGCGGCCACATGTTAGGTATTCTCTCCCGGAAACCGCAATTTCAGAACACGCCAAAGAGGCCCTTGGAATCACCCTACAATGCCACCGAACTTCAGCAAAGCCTTTTACTACCACAGTAAATGGGATGTTTCGGCTTCCGCTTCCTTGAGAATCTTTCGGCTACCACCCCACAGCTAGTACTGCCCGTCTTATACATTCGAAGCCAAAAAAATTAACAAAAAATAAAATAAATAAAAGCAAGCACAATGAAGGAATTATCGTAATGGGACGAAGTCGGTAGATGTGGTGTATATGTACACATAAATACATATTCACAGTTTCAGAAAAATTGAATGATATATTCAAGAGAAAGAGCTTCACAAACTGAGAAAGTGCCGGCCGCTGTGGCAGAGAGGCTCTAGGCGCTTCAGTCCGTAACTGCGCTGCTGCTGCGGTCGCAGGTTCGAATCCTGCCTCAGGCATGGATGTGTGTAATGTTTTTAGGTTAGTTAGGTTTAAGTAGTTCTAAGTCTAGGGGACTCAATTGTTAAGTCCCATAGTGCGTAGAGCCATTTGAACCATTTGAACTGAGCAAGTCAATAACTCGTTGGTCCATCTCTACTCTTTATGCAAACAGTTATTCGGCTTGGCATCCGTAGATAGAGTTTTTGGATGTCCTCCTGTGTGATATCGTGCCAAATTCCATACAATAGTCTTGTTAGATTGTCAAAACCCGAGTTTGATGGACGGCCCTGCCATAATGCTGCAAACGTTCTCAACTTGGGAGAGATCCGCCTACGATGATGGCCAAGGTAGGGCTTGGCAAGCACGGAGACAAGGAGCAGAAACTCTCGCCGTGTGCGAGCGGGCATTATCTTGCAGAGTTGTAAGCCCAGGATGACTTGCTATGAAGGGAAATAAAAGGAGGCGTAGAATATCTAAATGGCACCCCAGACCATCATTCCTGGTTGCCGAGCCGTATGTCTGCCGACAACCAGGTTGGCATCCTACCGCTATCTGGGACGTCTCAGACACGTCTTAGTTGGTCATCGGAGCTCAATCTGAGGTGTGACTCATCACCGAAGACAGTTCTACTTCAGTCAATGAGCTTGCAGGTCGAAGACGTGTATAACATCTACCGATTTTCGTATCAGTTGGAAAATTCCTTCGTGGCGCATCTCTTCTTCTTTTTGTCTTAGAGTGTGTATGAAATAAACGAACTGAATTTATGCAGGATAGTGAAGCGATCTGTACTAGTCATGTTACAATCCCTCTGGAGTTTTGTGGAATGTGTCAAGACATCTGGCAACAGCTGTATCACTTTTTCAGGTTCTGGCTGGAGAGCGAGTCGATTACCGCTCTATTTAGAGATCGGGGATATCATATACATGTAAAGGGGAGACAGCCAGATAAATTTGGAGGGGAAACAAGACTCCCGGCTGAGGTGGTAGAAGTATACTGTCACAATACGCCATCATATGACACAGCGGCGAAGAACTAAGTGGCAGACCATCTCTGTATAAAGAACCGGGATTCGCAAATGAAGTGCAAGCGATGATGCTCAATGTCTGGCCTGTCAGAGTCGAGATGGTACGAAAAAAGTGATAATCGTAGATTCATTTTTGGTATCTTGTAGCTGGCCTTTGTGGCCGAGCGGTTCTAGGCACTTCATTCCGGAACCGCGCAACTGCTACGCTCACAGTTTCGAATCCTGCCTCGGGCATGGATGTGTATCACGTCCTTAGGCTAGTTTGGTTTAAGTAGTTCTAAGTTCTAGGGAACTGATGACTTCCGATGTTAAGTCCCATAGTGCTCAGAGCCATTTGAACCATTTAGTATCTTGCAATTCCTTATGAACGTAACAAATTTCGTCGCAAGCTTTGTTCCACAAGTGCTCACAGTACATCCAAGAAGCCCGGCAAACCAAAGCGGCAGCGGAAATGTTGCAGATTTGTCAGACAAATGTAGATGACATTTTAGGCGATCGGTAACCTTAAACGATTGCTGGGTGTACCGCTATGACCCAGAGACAAACGAGCAAAGCAAGCAGTGGGAACATGTGGGTTCACCACTTTCGAAAAGGCAAAGAACCGACATGCATCGGGCAAGGTGATATTGAATGTTTTTGGGAGTGCCATGGTGAAAAGATGACGTATCAGCCTGGCAAGTGGTAAACTGTCGCAGCAGTCTATTATCAGAACCTCCTGGCGAAGCTACATGAGGCTGTCAAGACGCAGCGTCCAAGGAAGCTGTCAAAGGGAGTCTTTTGGCACCATGATAAAGAGCCCGGCCCGTTCTGTAGAGGACAGAGACCACACGTTGCTTCTTTGGCTGCAAATATGTCGACTCGACACCTCCTTATTTTCGTGACATGTCGCCCAGTGATCTCTTCCTCTTTCATCGGGTGAAGAAAGCATTGAGTGTGAGGCTTTCCAAAATAAAGACAAGATAATTTTCTGGGTGCACCGTATCTTGAACATCTAAAAATTTAGACTTCTACAGCCAAGTTCTATATCAAGCTATTCGTAGGTGGGAGCAATGTATCGCACTGAACGACGAATGTATACAAGAGTTATTATAGGATCATGAAGTTTCATGACAACAGTTTGATTTTTTCGAGGTTATGATTAAAAATTCATAGTACCTGCAGTGTACTCTTACATGATATCGAACTACACACGCGCAGGCTTTTGTGGCAGAAGTCCATTTCAGTATGATTGAGTGTGTGAACGCTTTATGATGTAACGGAATGCCGACCTTTCGGCTAAAATTACAGAAAGCACTTACCAGGAAGACTACTCACTGACCCCTGGATGAAGACTGGCTCCGGTAATAGCCGTAACGTCAGTAATTTTATTGCATATCATGAGGCGGCCACACAGAAGATACTATTGAAAACAAAACTTGTCTGAAATTTGGCACGTTGCTTAGATATTTCTCAAAATAGACTCTACTTCTGTACTGATTTACTTGGAAAGGAAACATTCACAATCAAATTATAAATTTGAATATTTACAATATAGATACGTATTGGGTTGGTTATAAATTAACGCTTTTTTCCATAAATCTGACAATCACAACAGATACACATAACAGAGACTTTAGTCATCAATAGTATATTCTCCTTCACGAGTCACAACAGTCTGTGAACGTGGTTTTCTAGAGAAGATGTCTTCGAACCATGTTCGGAACGCCGGCCGTGGTGGCCGTGCGGTTCTGGGCGCTGCAGTGTGGAACCGCAGGACTGCTACGGTCGCAGGTTCGAATCCTGCCTCGGGCATGGATGTGTGTGATGTCCTCAGGTTAGTTAGGTTTAAGTAGTTCTACGTTCTAGGGGGCTGATGACCTAAGATGTTAAGTCCCACAGTGCTCAGAGCCATTTGAACCATGTTCGGAACGCATTTTCATCCCGAAAGGAAGTTCCTTGAAGCTTTCGATAGAAAGTGGAAAAGGTGATAATCTGAAGGCTCGAGATCTGGTTAATAAGGTGGGTGCGGAATGAGTTCCTAGCCCAGCTTCTGTATAGGGTTTTTCGTCACTCTAGCAGAATGCGTGCGAGCTTCATCGTGGAGTCCTCCTGGTCGTTGTTCTTGACCTGCGTCTGCAAGACATCTAAGCTGTTGACAGTAAACAACTGCTTGTACACCACACCGACGCTATTCCATCAGATGCATAACATCATCTTTCGTGGATGCGCTCGTGTCTTTATAAGGGTAGTCGCTTCTTTGTTTCAGCTGAACCACTCCGTTCTTTTCCTTATGTTAGTATGAAGACACCATTTCTCGTCACCAGAATAGAAATGGTCGGTGTTGTTCATAAGCCAGTTGACGACGAGTATGCACAGATGCGCATATGGCCACCAGCTGACTTTTGTGCTTTTGGCTTAGAGCATGTGGTACCCATATACCCGACTTTTGAGCGTCCTCACTGCTTGCAAATGTCACACGAATGATCACAGTTCACACGTTTGCCAGTTCTCGATTACACTGGATTAATGCGTTTAAACGATCGTCGTCAAAACCTGTAAGCCTTTCCGAACGAGGAGAGTCACTAAGCAACAGTGAACTACCAATTAAAAATGACAAACGATAAACAAACCCATAGGAACCGGAAAACCAACATAGAAAACTAGAACGCTACGAACTTATATACACCAATCCAGTAAATTACCTAGGAAACAAGGCAAATGTACTGCTAAAAGGTAGGGCGTTGAGATAAAAATAGGAAATCACTGGTAATCTTCCTACCAAAATCCTGGAGGAAGTATCTCTGACACCAATAATGCTAAACCTAATGAACTACATGAAAGCTTTCCTAAACAAAATAAGTCACATCTACTGCGAAATTAATTTAAAAGGTAAAATAACAAATATACACTACAGTCAATTAATAAGGAATGTAAAGCCAAACAAAATGCGGATAAACTATCCCACCAGTAAATGGTACAGCATTTGGTATAAACCATACCTTAAAGCGGCAGGAAGGTTACTGTTCACCACCTCGTTGACGACGGGGTCATTACAGATGGAGCACAAGCTGGGATTAGAAAAAGCTGGGAAGGGAAATGTGCCCACGCTCATTCAAAGGAGCTCCCCTGCCACAAGCCTTCAACGATTTAGTGAAACCGCAGTAACCCTAAGTACAGTGGCTAAAGGGGAATTTAAACTGGTCTCCTCCTCGAGCAGCGCCCAACGAGGCCCGTTCCTCGCTCGGTTAAAAAATGGCTCTGAGCACTAAGGGACTTAACATCTGAGGTCATCAGTCCCCTAGAACTTAGAACTACTTAAACCTAACTAACCTAAGGACATCACACACATCCATGCCAGAGGCAGGATTCGAACCTGCGACCGTAGCAGTCGCGGGGTTCCGGACTGAAGCGCCTAGAACCGCACTGCCACCGCGGCCGGCTCCTCGCTCGGTACTGAATACTACGACACACGGTTTTTGTGTGGAGAAAACTTGAACTGACTAGAATCTGAAAGAGATGTTGATAATGGGAAGAACAAGTTCTTATTAGGTTGAGATAAGTGACGTTAAAACGAAAACAAAGGTTTTATGGTAGGACCACAAAATACCGCAAAATTTGGGTCTGGCAATTGTGGCCCATTTCACTAATGGAGAAGGCGAAGAAATTTTCGCAGCCTTCTCAGCGTGCGTGAAAGAGAAGCCTGTAACGATACAGTCCTCCAGTTCAGCTATTAAAATATATTGAAGAAGTTAGCCACTTGCTTTTTTGCTATGGGTGTTCTGCGCCGGATAGGGCAGGAGCCGCGAGTGTCTGTGGTGGCACCCAGATCAAAGAAATCGCAGGATTTCGGAAATGATCACACGGAAGATAAGAAAGTTCCTGCAGGTCATTTTCTGCGAAAGCAAGGAAACCCAATGGGCCTCTCAGAGCTTTATTAGCAAGGGCTACGCTCCAGATGCTCTCCCAGCAAATCACGTGACAGAAAAGAGATAATTAGAGTATTTCATCAATACCCAAAACTAACGCTTAGAAGAGATAAATAGTAGCTTACAACACAGACACTTCTGCGACAGGAACGCTAAAGTATAAGCAAGCAAATATTAAGAAGTAACAGAAAAAGTAGACAGAGTGAAGGAATACCTGCATTTTGATGTAGAGATAGATGTATATGGTGACTGCCTGGCGCTTCGAAAGAATTGCTGACTTACTAGAACGTGCCATTTGCCCAGATTCCTCTCTCACTTCCCATGGAGCCGTGGTAAAGTTCACAACTAGGGGACGCTAGGCGGCTTCGAATTCTCGTGTGAGCTCCGATGACTGAAGAAGGTGGAGTGATGTATTGTCTTTGTTGATGGTATCGGTGTTGAAACTTGTTCCTACCAGCGAAATGGAAGACCCAATGGTATTTCTGTTTCCATTTTCTTGTGTATAGAGTAACGAAGAGCGTTCTATCAAAACCAGTAGTGCTTTAGAACGCTTTGGTAATCCTTTTCTAAAGGCGTTGGTAATGTGAATCTGATAAACTTCCATGTAGGAAATCACGTGTTTCATTAGAGTGCTGACACTCCTGGCATCCCAATCAAAATACAATTTTTAACGTATGTCCATATTTTCAGCCGACTTCCTCTCTTCGCATTCCTCCATTATGTACGAGGGGCAACGTAGATATAAGCAGACGCAGTAAGGCTTTTCTTACCTAACTTAAGAACCCAAAAGATTATGACAGAGGTGAAAATGCAAAACTTCGAAACTCATGTCTACTTGGTAGTTAACTGAACAATAAAAGAAGAAAAAGAAACAAATGTTCAAGAACATGCTACGCGTGTTGGGAGGCTAGCACTACCAATTTCCTTCTAAACGCACCTTTTCCTAGCTTTTGTTTATTCGGTGTAAAACATAAATTTTTACGTAAATATGTAACCAAGACATAGTAAATTTAAAAAAATCTCTAGAAGGGGTCCCAGCAGGAATGGTCAATATTCAGATATACGACAGGAACACTCATTTGAAGCAGAAAACTTCTTGCGGCTGTATACCCTATTTCGAATTATTTCAGTCATAGAACACATTTAATGTACTTTTATTTTAGGTTTAGAAGACGCTACCATCCTTATTAGGGAACGTGCTGAGATACTCAGACAGGCAACAGAGTATCTTCTCCCAAGAGTGTACAGATCCAATGAATTTGATGGTGGGATTTTCAAACATTTATTGTGAACTGTAAGAGAGCTGTAACGTCAAGTGTATAATAATCCTTAGCGGTGAATATGTTAAAAATACGTGCTTTTCAAATGTACTTTGTAAAACGCATGTTGTAATGTTTACTATCGGTTGTACATGCCTATGTACGTGTGTAAAGCTGACGAAGAAGTAATTAATACAAAATTAATAACGATGTACATTAAATGTGTTCTGTCTTGGAAGCCATTCGTAATAGACAATATCTCCAAATGGAAGTCTCTGTTTTATCCATGAATACCAACCGTTCCCCTTGAGCGTCGTTTTCTGCGTTGGTAACTCCAATCCTCCACTCACGATCTTCTGCTTGGACCGTCACACACTAACTGTCTAGCAAATCGCAGTGCACTCATAGAACGCACAAGCACACTGTAACCAATAACAACATCGTGCCATGCAACTACGCAAGTTGAACACCACAAACAAATGTCGACGTTGAAGCTTTTTAAAATAAGATGTCTCGTACAAGACTCGCACTAGAATCCTGCAACAAACACCACTGGAATTCTACTTTACCCTACTTTTCATTTGCCATTGAAATAGGCATTAATTTATTTAAAAAAGTTTATGTTTGCACAGAGAAGAAATAAAAACTTTGAGGTTCGCCGATGACATTGCAATTCTGTCAGAGACGGTATGGACAGTGTCTTGAATGGAGGATATAAGATGAACATCAACAAAAGCAAAGCGAGGATAATGGAATTTAGTCGAATTAATTCGGCTGATGCTGAGGGAATAAGATTAGGAAATGAGACACTTAAAGTAGTAAAGGAGTTTTGCTATTTGGGGAGCAAAATAACTGATGATGGTCGAAGTAGAGAGGATATAAAATGTAGACTGGCAATGGCAAGGAAACAGTTTCTGAAGAAGAGAAATTTGTTAACATCGAGTATAGATTTAAGTGTCAGGAAGTCGTTTCTGAAAGTATTTGTATGGAGTGTAGCCATTTATGGAAGTCAAACATGGACGATAAATAGTTTGGACAAGAAGAGAATAGAAGCTTTCAAAATGTGGTGCAACAGAAGAATGCTGAAGATTAGATGGGTAGATCACATAACTAATGAGGAGGTATTGAACAGAATTGGGGAGTAGAGGAGTTTGTGGCACAACTTGACAAGAAGAAGGGATCGGTTGGTAGGACATGTTATGAGGCATGTAGAAATCATCAATTTAGTATTGGAGGGCAGCGTGGAGGGTAAAAATCGTAGAGGGAGGCCAAGAGATGAATACACCAAGCAGATTCAGAAGGATGTAGGTTGCAGTAGGTACCGGGAAATGAAGAAGCTTGCACAGGATAGAGTAGCATGGAGAGCTGCATCAGGACTGAAGACCACAACAACAACAACAACATGTTTGCACAAAGATATACTTTCTAAGTATTATATGATCTGTTTATTAGCTAACAATATTAGCTCCTGACTACCGATCCATTCTGAGAGAACTGCACATCAATAGCACTTTCCATTTCCGCAATTTTTGTATGCAAGTTTTAATTGATTCGCCCTGTATACGTATAACGCGAAGCAATGAGGTGTCGGAAATGCAATGTGAATATTAGAATGGCCAGTGACTGTGATTTAAGAAACGCTACATTTCTTTCAGCCCTCTATCGTTTTCATCGGTTTTACAATAAATGTGCAAAATAAGCACTATTAATTTCAGTGCAGAGCTAGTATCCACGCTGCTGGGCGTCCTGTGTTCAGTGCAAAATGTGCGGCTGTTCTCCATGTGTCTGACCGCAGCAAAATTTTTTTTCTGAGACCACGGGGTGGAATACACTTCGGTTTTCATGTAGCCTTGGAGAAAGAAGTCTAATGGAGTCAGGTACGACGATCCTGCAAGGCAATATTACACGTTCTTCCCGACCGATCCTCCGTTTTCCGACAATACAGATTAGTGCTACACTTACTACATTACATAACTGTTGTACGTGGGTTTTCATACAGCCATATATGTGAACTATAACAACTGTAGATGCCTCAGAGAGTAAATTGACCCTCATCCCTTAACAGAACAACTTCAAATAAACAGAGTCTTCATCAACTTGTTGCAGAAACCAGTCTACAAATTTAACTAGTGATGGATAATCATCTTCCCCCCAGGACATGTGTATTGGTAATACGGAAAGGATGAAGCAACTGTTCATGCAACACATTCGTTACTTAGCCATGATGAACACCGAACTTAGCGGCAATTGCTGTTCTCATAGTGTATCAGCATGTACCGAACTTAGCGGCAATTGCTGTTCTCATAGCGTATCAGCATGTCTTCCTGAAAGGTGGTGTACGCACCGTCTTAGGTCTGCGTGCATTGGACCCCGGTATCATCAACGGGCCGATATTTTGCGGTCGAACATGGTTTGCAATAGATGTATGATAATGAGATCTTCGTGCATGGAGACGCCCACGGTACATTCACGGAGCTCTTTGACCATCTCCTTAAACTGCGTCATAGACGAAGTACACGTCTCGTTGTTCTCTCCATGTGTAGAGCCCCATGTTATGTACTGCCATACTGCCAACGTCAAACAGTCATTTAAGCACTACATGGTGTTCACTGGCTCAATAAGAACGTTAGGACGTCACAACACTCGAAATAAACTTTGTTATAACGATGATTGCAGGAGGTACCTTTTGTTTATCTCCTACGCCACAGAGGCAACAGCGCATGATTAGTGCTCATGCAGTTTTCTTCCCACTTCTGCTTACACAATTAAATGTGTTGATTGTTCGCTGCTTCGTAATATCTGCTAGTATGAGCACTGAACAGATTATGTATGTACGTGTATTTCCACAGACTGTACGATTATATGGACTGTCGGACTCTAGTACCTTCAACTTGTGGAAGCCGTCGTGTAAACTGTTTCAGAACAGGTTACTGCATGTGTATCACACATTTCTCCCTTCTCCCTCACTAAAGATACCTCTTGCAAATTACTAACATATGGTATGATCCGTTATCAACTAGTATACGTTCAGTACATCACTGTACAGTTACTAATTTTAATAAACTGAAATATCACTTATTTAATAAGGTGATAGTTGCGGTTTACATGCACCAAAAGCTACTCCAAACAATTAGAACAATATACGGCTCAAGAGTACGCGTATAATCTGAATGATAGAAAATAGGAAGTTCATAGCAGATGTGAACTGACGTCAGGGGATAACAAAGACCGTACGCTGTAGGGCAACCAGTTTATGCCCACCTGCCAAGTTGGAGTGTTAGACATGAAGACTGACTGCAGATTATTATTGGTCGCTTTCATAAATATGCTATTCGGCCAACACTGAAGTTAGGTACGTCATCCTGGCATCATAATGAAAAGCGTTGTTGCAAATTTCGAAGATGATGTAGGTTTTTGGACGTGGAGGCTGACCGCTTTATCTGACGTGTTCATGAATTTGTGAGGATATAAACTGTTGAGAAACTACTATTGTAATAGCCGCAATAAAATGAAATACAGGAGGTAGTGATAAAATTTTGATTATGGCGTATTCTTTAGTTGCCATCTGCAGTTTTCCCGTATCACTCGGGAGGACTGATTTGGTTCCCCGTTCTTGTTCAGCTAAAACTGTTGCTTAGTCTCTAATGACTCTGACTTCGATAGACCGCTAAGCATGGACCATTTTTCTTCGTAATGAAAACAACAATCGTATTTGAAATTAATAAGTAAGAATCAGAATCTGATGCCTATCTTGGAAACCATATGCGGGACAGTGAAGAGGGCAAAAGTTTAATTTTCGGGTGGGATGAATAACATTGGCAATGAAATGAATAAATCCAAATTCGGAGGAATTTAAATGGCATGTGTCAGCAGTAAGTGATTAAGGTACTCGATACGAACAGTGCTATAGGAAAAGAAAGGCTGATACGCGAACTTCACAATAATTCGTTCAGTTCCCAAGAAAGATATGCCAAAGTCACCATTTGACTACAGGCCGATCTGCATAATATCGGCAATATCTAAAGCCTTCGAGTACATTTTTCGCCAACTGTTAACAATCTGACATGGGTTACAGCATTTGTGCAATCATGCGTACGAAATCACCAATGCACAGCGATTGTATTTGCTGACTGTATTGAATCAGTATGCCCACTGCGGCAACCATTTACATAAAGGACCTCCTGTCCCAGAGAAGATCCACATCTCACTCTTCCCCTCACCAGTAGTGCCGCGTTCCATTCAATCTTCCTCCTTGCCATTTCTTGACCGCAACCTTGGCTTACTTGTGTTGCCGATGCCCCAAACACGAGGTTTCCTACCATCCACTCCCTGAGTCATCACTTTTTTTTAACATTACCAGTGAGGAGGAGGACGTTAGTGTTTAACGTCCCGTCGACCACGAGGCCATTAGAGACGGAGCACAAGCTCGGATTAGGGACGGATTGGGAAGAAAATCGGCCGTGCCCTTTCAAAGGAACTATCCCGGCATTTGCCTGAAACGAGTTAGGGAAATCATAGAAAACCTAAATCAGGATGCCCGGAGACGGGTTTGAACCGTCGTCTTCCCGAATGCGAGTCCAGTTTGCTAACCACTGCGCCACCCCGCTCGGTGAACATTATCAGTGAATAGACATGCTTCAATAATTTTAATAATGCTTCATCTTTCTCTGCTAATTTATAAATAGCTCTCTTTTCCAGAGCTGTATATGAACACAAGAAAATTGGACCCGTGTTGAAGATATTGAAGAGGATTCGTTTGAGTAAGAATGACGTACACGTGCGAGATAAGAAACAGATATATGGAATGCAGAAAGTAGAGGGATGCGTAACATGACAAAGTAGGAAGAGGGAGACGAGGCAGCTAGAATCTTCGTTAGGGGTGTAAGACAGAGGAACGGGTACAAAACATAATATGATAAGACTCCAGGGATTGTTAGACAGTCTGGGAGAGGAGATGGGTATAATCGCATTGTAAAGGATGTTGAGAGTCTGGAGATGAGTGGATGATGGCATATGGTGATATACCGCACTTAGGAAATCAGGATTCCCAAGGATTAGCGGTCCATCAGGACGTTTGATCTGTGAGACTACAAAAATGAAACGAACAGAAAACTGAACGGACTGATAGCACCAGAAATGCGGTAATTCTCTGCGTAATCGACGAGATAATGAATATATGGGGAAATTATCAAGAAGGGTAAACAGAAGTACGATGCTGAAACAAACTCTGCCTAGACGCTTTCCGTACCTGTTTCAATCTGGTCTTGCTACTAGACTGTACTGCAAGCATAACTGCACAATTGTATCTGAAACCACCAACTGAAATAAATGATGGCAGCTTGCATACGTGATTGTAATGGGTAGTGCGAAGGGCACTACAGTTCTATCCTCCAATAAAACGTCTCATAGTGTCTCGAAATGAGCTCTTTCATTTTTATGCCCGTAGTTAAGATAAAAACGAAAGGTAAATAGCCGTTTAAAATGCTTCAAAACGAATAGCTTCTTGGTTTAACGACAAACGGGATTTTCAAGGATCACTGGTGTAGCCGACATGATCATCCGCAATATCAATATATTCAGTGAATGATTAACATTCGTTAAATAGACCAATCTTACAAGAAACTTTTGGTGAACAAATGCGACTAGTGTACATATACAATAACATTATCCTAACACTACCAGAACACATGGAGGGTTCTGTGGTGTCGATCACCCACAGACTGACGAAGAAAATCATCAAAAACACTTGCAGCATCTCGTAAATATTTGACGGCAACTCGTGCAGTAAGAATCTAGAGATCGATAATTTCCAGAGAGTTACACCCGCGAATTATAAAAACACTCTTCTTTGTTGTAACTTTAGTGGAAAACGTGAAGTACTACGCACCTATTTTTTGCACTCACTCCTGTCTTGGGATTGTGCGAGTATGAAGCTAACAAGCATATGTATCAGCACAGCGGCGCCATATTGTCTTGAATCTTAATGGGAGAAAATGTTGGACTCGAGTTCATTTAAAATTCACTTCATTGTTATAATTACATTCAATTTTTCTTTCCCAAATTATAAATTCTCATTTGTATAAAACATGCAAAAAAAAAAAGGAAGAAGAAAATAGCGAAGTCCTGTAACGAAGTTTTCAGGTGAATAATCAGAGAGAAAGAAAGAAATACCAGGGTCGTTCAATAAGTAATGCCACGCATTTTTTTCCCTGAACGTATTTATTGTTAAGAGTCAGAATTTGGTGACAATACACATCAACATGTGTTGTCCATGTTCTATTTTTCTACTTAGTCTCCATAACTTTCTATGGGCGTACGCCAACGTTGTGGAAGAGCATGTATTCCATGCTGGTAAAAGCTCTTGTCGTGGAGACATAGCCATGTTTTCACTGCATGACTGACACTCTCATCATCTTCAAAGTGTGTTCCCCGTAGAGAATAGTTAAGCGGCCTAAAGAGGTGGAAGCCCGATGGTGCCACGTCTGGTCTGTAGGGTGGCTGAGGAAATGATGCCCAACCCAACTTGGAGATATGTTCCCGGGTTCACAGACTTGTGTGTGGGCGTGCATTATCATGTTGGAGTAAGACTTCTGCTGTATTCTTGTCCGATCGAACACCTCGGAAACGGTTCTTGAGTTTATTCAGTCTTCTCGTATGCCTCAGAATTGATGGTAGACCCTCTTGGCATCACATCCACGAGAATGACATCGCAGTAACAGAAGACTATCACCATGACTTTTCCGGAAGAGGAGATTGTCTTTAATTTCTTCTTTTGTGGTGAATGAGGACGATGCCACTTCATGGATGGCCTTTTCGTTTCCGGCGCAAAGTGGTGCACCCAGCTTTCGTCCCCCGTAGCGATCCGTGACAGAATGATCTCTCCGTCGGTCTCACAACGCTCCAACAATTCATATGAAGTGGCCCTTCTTGGAATCTTGTGGTCCGCTGTGAGCATTCGTGGAACCCATCACGAGCACCTCTTTAAATATCCGAGAATTTCAATCATTGCAGATGCACTTCCAATACTGACCGACCGCTGTAGAGCCAATTGTCGAGTTGTGGTACGCCGGTCGGCACGAATAATGGCATCTGCACGATCTGTGACAGGACGTCCCGAGCGAGGCTGATCATGGAGCTGTGTTTCTGTATTTCCTGAGTCTGTAACATTCCTTACCCATCGCCCAACTGTACTCCCATCAACTGCAGCATCGCCATACACTGCACACAAACGTTTATGGACGTTCACCACAGTTTCTTTTTTTTTCTTTTTTTTTTCCGTCCACAAGAATTCAATAACAACACGCTGCTTGTAACGTGAGTTGTATGTAAACACCATTTTGACGCTGTAACTACGGCTCTGACATCTGCCAGAGCGGTTTGAAACTTCACCAGAACAAACATCAAATATGAAGCACCAACATGGGCGTTTGTCTATGTGTATTAATAGCTTTTTTTAAAAAAAAAATGTGGTGCATTACTTATTGAACGCCCCTTGTAAACAAATATGTACTTACTTGGAAAGATTTCCCATTTTACATAAGAATTCATTGCTCCCACCGGTATGAATATGGTATGCGGTACACAAGGACACAAGACAAAAATCGTATGAATCTACACAAAGAAACTCCAGTATCAAGTATGTTGCACAATTTTTAAAAAAAGTACCACTGAATAATATAAATGATACAAGTAGCGATTGTGAAAAGTATTACACCAATGTAGTAGTAATATGAATCCAAATTTAAAGGAATCCTTTGGTTGAGGTAAACGTGGATCTCGGAAGAAAAACATATTTATGATTTGTGGAGACGTTTACTATGGAAGAATAAATAACCTAAACGTAAAAGATGCTAAACTAGACTTTAATCTCCTCTACAGCACAAGTTAAAGCGAGGTACAACGGTCTCTTCACACCAAGGATGAATCTGCATTCGCTGTTACAAACAAAATTCCACAGCGCCTCACGAACAAGTGTTGTCTAAACAACTGAACCACCCACCACGTGTCTGGAAAGCGTGTTTTCCCTTCCTCTTTTTGCAGAGCCCAACCGTTGCAGCCTGACTAAAGGGCTCTTCACAACGATCAGGTTTGTCTGAGCAGACCATGTTCGCAACCACCGCCTGCACGTCTGCTCTGCAGTACTCAACTCGCATTTGCATTTTCCAGCCATACTGCAGTTTCCACACAGTCATGACAGCCTTTCTTACTAATGAACTAATTAACTAAATTCTCGATAAAATAATACTTTTGTCTAAGGCTGTTATTTCGAAAGTTTTAAAAAGAGAAGTATCAGTACAGAGAGGTGACAAAAGAGTGGCTTTTAAAACAAATACCGCTTTCGCAGGTTAATTTATTGAAGGATCGAAAAATGGGAGAAGATGACTGATGTAACTTCCTGAGACTGGACTGTCAGGCATTCTTTGTGTTGTCGCAGTATTTTACACCGTATGTAAGAAAAAATGAAAACGTAATAAGAAAAGCAGTAAGCGCATGTGAAAGACTTACAATAACACTGAGGTACGTGGAAAGTGACAGAAGCTGCGTTTATTTGGAATTTTCTACTGTAATATCATCGCTGAGCTACATAATTCCGGCAACATGTCGTACAAGACGTGACTACCTAAGCATGACTACCTAAGGGTCGTATTCGAAGTTTATTGTTTTATTATATTAGTCTAGTCATTATACACTTTTCTAATACTGGTATACTCCTTTATTCCTCTGTAATGACGATATATTCATTTATAGTAGATAGTAGCATCAAACATGAGTTTATAGTAAACCATCTTACTTCATTTAAATCTATATTACTGCTAATACTAATAATAATAAGCAGAAGAAGAATAAGAAGACTCAAAAAGAAAATGGACGAAAATGAAGTTGTGCCTATGTTGTTAATACGTGCTGTTGTCATTTGGACTGAATCTTTGAAAAAACTGAGTGAGTGACTTGTTGTTTCGAGATCCCATAGTTGCCAAATCTTCATAATTAATTTGCTCACCTCCAAACTGTGTGACTGCTTGGGTGGCCACACTCTCCAGAATTAATCTAATCTTCCAGGGCTGTTTGTCTGTTGTATCTAGTGAGATTCTTAAACTGGGCTCGAACATAGATTCTTTGGCCTGGATCTAAAGACATACGTTTCTCAGAATACACGTTATCAGCTACATCACTACAACCTCCTTTTTATTTTTCCACTTAATGCAGTTTGGTCACCACCGCTGGCAGCGGATCTTATTTCAACAGGTTTTTTTTTTAGACTTTCTGGTAAAAATACCATTTCACATCAGTCTGATGCTAATGGACGAGGAAACGTACTACAGTCTCCTGACTCTAATTCCAGTTTATCTATTCCATCCAAATTTGTGGCTATATTCTGAGGAAATAGAGATCTGGCACATCCTGCAACATGGATGCAGATTACTACAATTTAGGCCTACTTCTAAATAATAGAATATGAAGTGAAATTAACAGTCGAACCAAATAAGGTGAAATGAACTAAAAATTAACAATATGTGAGATATATTAACAAGATATCAGATATGTACCACAGAACGTATTTCCTAACAGTGTAGTATACAGGTTCACGTGGTTATAAAACTATTGTTATATCTCGTTGAAAATTTTGCGTTAATTCTGACTAAAGATATTCTGTTTTATTTTTAGTTTCCAAAGTCTGGGGACGATTAGAGGTAAATTACAAAGGAATTTGAAAAAGAAGACTGAATGAAATTCCCACGTGTACTCGGTCCCTGGATGGAAACCATATACAGATCACACCTTCGGCAGATAGTGGATCATTCTGTTTTAACTACATAGGATACCATAATTTAAATTTGTGTGGTATAGTTAAGGCCAACTAGGAATTTATTTAGGTTGCATTTGGAGCGGAGGACCGCGTGTCTAACGGTAGTGTCCTTGAGTATACGTAGTTTCTCAGAAGGGTGAAGAATAATATGCTCATCGTTTCGGAAACGCGAAACAAGTGAAAATAGTCATCGGCATGAAGCATTTACACTGTGAGAGGTCTTCATGAATTCATCCAGTCAGAATAATTTCGCAGGGGACTTTCGTCGTAACAACATGTGTTGTTAAGGACCTGAAAAGTTGAGGAAAATGCCTTTGGAAGTTTACACATCAGACGCTGAGTGCAAACTCTAGGTAAACCACGTACTGCATTCTAACTGTCATAGTATCATCACATAATCTGACGCCTCACGAAACTACCTTGTAAACATACATTAACAGCCGGCCGAAGTGGCCGTGCGGTTAAAGGCGCTGCAGTCTGGAACCGCAAGACCGCTACGGTCGCAGGTTCGAATCCTGCCTCTGGCATGGATGTTTGTGATGTCCTTAGGTTAGTTAGGTTTAAGTAGTTCTAAGTTCTAGGGGACTAATGACCTCAGAAGTTGAGTCCCATAGTGCTCAGAGCCATTTGAACCATACATTAACACATTTTAAAATAATGAAGACGTGTATAGAATTCTCTACTGCTGTGTGAAACTTACAACGACATATACCACGCAAATGGATCGAGAAGTATCTTACAGAATATGGAATAAACACATACTTGTAAACTATTGGAATAAGTATCATCCCGACACTCAAATGGTTCAAATGGCTCTGAGCACTATGGGACTCAACATTTGAGGTCATCAGTCCCCTAGAACTTAGAACTACTTAAACCTAACTAACCTAATAACATCACACACATCCATGCCCGAGGCAGGATTCGAACCTGTAACCGTAGCAGTCGCGCGGTTCCGGACTGAAGAGCCTAGAACCGCTCGGCCATCGCGGCTGGCCTCGACATTCGTACGTTACACATAAATGTATTTATTTTTTATGTTTATACTCCTAATAGTCTAATCTGGCAATTTCAATGCCGCTGATAATCTGTACCTACTCACGTTAGAAGTTCCATCATTTAAAATGTAGACTTGTTGAAACGTCGGCGATATTGGCAGCTTCCTATCGTCATGTACACAAACAACGAGCAAGTTTTGTTAATTGAAATTAGTGTATTGCACTTGTTTTAGCTGCAAATATTTTAAAATGCAATGGAGCTTCCACCATTTAGATATTCTCGCACATTTAAATCAGTAGTTACGCGCTGACATTTGTCCACATACGCTACGAATAACACTTGTTGCTTTCTTTGAGCTACGGTATAATATCACCTGTGGTTAGTATCTTCTCATTTGAGTATTATCAGATCTGACTTGAAGCCTTACAGCCGATGAGTAACCTTTTCTCTTTCTTCCTCGTCTCCACAGAGCTTAATATCTCGTGTCGCTCCACCAATCTACCGAAAATTATTCCGAGATCTGTCAGCCACAGAGTCTGACGAAATTCTTTTAAAAATAATCAACATTAGTATCCCATCATGACAATAGTGAACATCAACGTAAGAACAATTGATCGATGCTCATAGCTTACAACCCTTGAGTAATTGCTTACTGACTAAATAAGCCTTCGTCCAATTTCTAGTACCAAAACTCGTAACAGATCTTGGGTAAATTGCCTTCCCATTTCCTCATGTCACTCACATAGCGAGAGTGAAACTTTGAAGATACTGTTAAAATGTTTCACAAAATATGACATAATTGCGAACGTTTTAAGGTATCGCAAAAGTATCCAAATGATTTGCATTTGCATAAATTGTGATTACCTTCAAAAGTTCCTGTACGCTTTGTTAGATGTTATAAGAATTTTCCACCATTTATCATAATTAACAATCATGCTATGGAAGTAGGGTAATGATTTGACAAAATAATGCCTGATGTCACTATAAATCATTTCATTTCGTTACGTTGCCCACGATTCGGCCAATACATTTGACTTGGCTTGGTGTGATATGATACACATGCTAATTCCTTTGGGTGGGCAGTGGCCAGAATGAACTCGTTGACTGAGAATTCTGCTTGTTCGGACACGTTTTGTCTTGCTGACTTCCATTTTGCATAACCTTGCATGCATGATGATTAGGCATTGGCAAGCTTGAACTCGCTTATGACATATTTTGCTTGTCGGAACAAGCCCCAAGTTGTCCTGACACGCTGAGTCAGTGAAATAAAGTATGCTGGGAAACTGCATCAGTACACATACATAGATATCAGCAGTTGCTGACACACAAAATCTGGAGCTACTACTCATGACAAATTACTGATGTTGAAACATCATAGATGTAGTTCAACACTTCCTTGTTGTTGGAACGTGTGAGAAATATCCAAAAAAGGTAACTATAACATATGTTACTTTTAACAGTCTTACATCTTCCAACCCACTGATTACTAGCTGTAGCTAAGGAATGCATTTCCATTCAGCGTTGCAGGATCAACATCAGCTGGAAAATGGAGCAGTAGTAGTAGAACTGCTATTGTCAAAATACCCGACTGTGACGAAATCTGGATGCTTGTGGCAAGTCTCAAAAAATATAAATCTGTCATATATATTACATCCTTCAGCTACTGATTCTTCCTGAAAGTTTTCTGTATATGCAGATCATTCACAAAGCTTTTCCCAACCGTCTCTTTGCTCACATATTTGTTGTACATGCTTTCTTTTTTTTTATTTCAGGCCTTCTCAAATCTATGAATGCTACTTGTTGCCTTTTCAAAGGCATGCTTTTTCTCATTCAGTGATGGAGAATTTGCAAACACCTGAGAGCAGTGACTGGCAAAATAGAGCCGAACGACTCCCTAGTGTCCCACATCAGCATCAGAATATCTGCAGCAGTCAGAGGACTGCAGGGGCTAGTAACTGATCGATAAAAAAGATGACTGCTGAGAGAGAAATCTGTTTGTAGGTGGCCAACGGAAACATCGTCGTCTTTAGAAAGAGCTTAGTAATATTACTGTAATAGCAATAGTGAGTGAAACAGCACAAAATGCTTTAAAGCAGATGATCTTGAATGGGATGCTGTTGACTCTGCATTTAGAAGTCGAAAATTTACAGGTGTGGCACATAATACGGGAGCGCTTAAGGAGCCTAGACGTTTCTTGCATGCCAGTTTGTACATTTTCCAGTACAGAGCTTTTCGAATTAACCTACTATTAATGATGAATTTTTTGCTGGTCTGAAAATGTTTTTTGTCCAAGTCAGGTAAGGGAAAACAAATATACCCCAATACAAAGAATAGGACTTTAATGCCCTCCGAAATAACTCGACTAATGTTGTTGATTAGCTGTTCCGGAAACTTCAGACTTTTCACGAGAGAGATTCAGCCCGAAAATTTAGGAACATAGTTTTACTGCATGATAACCACTTATCAAAATTAGGAGTTCTATACGGGACTATACACGAAATTGCCCAACGTCGTAGCTTATAAAACTGCAGTGAAGTATGTTCAGGGCAATGGCTGTTTTATGAGGTCGAGTTTAGCTGGATTGTATCCTGTAAATAAGGATGCACAATATGAGTCTATTGCCCACGTGCAAACAAATTAAACTTTATCAAGATACCATTTCCTGAAGAACTGAAATATGCTCACATTTTTGAAGAACTAAGCGAAGGTGTCTTCATAAATGTTCACGGCGACTGTTATTCTGATTATGATAACTCGTTGAGAGACGACAAAGAACTTTCGTTTATACGACTAAGTATCACAGAACACCATCACGAGAAACATGTAAGTATATTAATGTTGCGAGTTGCTAATATAGATACATACCATTTGTACTGCATAACCACTTCTGGAGTTAGCATGTAGTAGCAATAATCCTTCTCACTATTATATTGTAATATGTGAACGCTGCCTATCCAATTTTTAGTTCAAAGAAAACGTAGATGCACATTTAGTTGGCTGTGCACAGATTAGATCAATCAACCTTGACATGCCTAATGGCAAGAACGAATTTATAGAATTTATCACGTTCAGCATCACACTGAAGGCACAATTTGTAATTTAAACTCCATTGATCAGTCGGGGCTACAGGACAGCGACGAGTCAAATATTTACCGCAGGAAATTCGCCAAACAACCTTATGTTCTCAGAAGTTACTTTTTTGGACGACCAATATCGTCTCATTAACACCACGTTCAGGCCCCTATGCAATCCTAGTATAGACAAACAGCTGTGTAGATACATGCATAATTGGAGCCATCAGTATCTGGATTCCGTGAATTCGTGTTTAGAGTCTTTATTTCGAATTACCCTGGGTTGTATTCCGATCAGGCACATTTGCATAAACCATTGGGAACAGCGTACGAGTTTAAACCTGGTGGCTTCACGTGTGTCCATCCTACCTGAAATCCAGTGAAAACAAGATAATGGAGGCATATTTTCCCAGCTATTATGAGTTTCATTTAGTTAACCGGAAGGGCGTTTTTCCGTGGCAATACTGTATGCAAGCAATAAATTGCTTCTACTACAAGATAACTCTCAGCAAAATTGAAAGTTTTAAGGTATCTGGACAGGTGAAACTATACTGCTGCAAATCAATATGCTGACAGTGTTCCACTAAAGTGATAGTACAATGCCTCAAGCACACATATGTCGAGTTTACTACGGCAATAATAGGTACAGACGATGCATAAACAATCATGATGGAATTAAAAAGTTTCTTTCATAACACGAATAACCAAACAAGATGTTTTCATTTTCTGGATGGAAATTGGTATAAAGGCACTCACCGCCCTGATGTGTTATTACATTTACATTGCCCAGCCTCCGTTCTTCCTAATGACTTCAAAAATTCTCTCCACCATTGACTTTTTTTAAGGTTTGTAGCTTTTGCAATGACATTGTCAGACACTCTTCTCGTATCGCTCCCTTAGATCCTCATACAGTCTAGTCAGTTCTGTTTCTGGCATCTCACTGTACATAGAGTTCACTCTAGTGTTCAGTCAAGCTATGCGTGATTTACCTTTAGCGCAGAAGGCTGCTGTAATCATAACACTTCCACCACCAAAATTTCTTCTCATTCTTAGCTGCTTTTGTGGTCTCAGATCACGCCGCTAATACTGAAATTCATCCTGCCCATCTAAATTACACCTCATCTCATCACTGAAGATTATGCAGCTCATGCTGAAGTCCAAGACATAAGGTTTTCAGCAAACTCCAATCTAGCCTGTTCACGTTTTGGTGGTAATGCTGGTTTCTGCAGTCGTTTCTTGAATACGAGATGTTTGTCATGTGGCTAAATTTGTCGCACAAGTCTGGCAGTTATTGGCAACTGTAAATCAGCAAGACGTTGAGAAAAATAACTGTTTGCGGCCGTTGCTTTGCGCAAAAGTAACCCTTTCTATGCGTCAGATAATTTTCTACTTTGCCCACATTTTCCGTTCTGTCCACATTGCGCGCCCAGTCTAACGAAATTATCAGTCAGTGAACTTGAGCAGTTCGTCTTCTTGGCAGTTAGACGATTAGAGTCCGACTTCCCTCTATGTACCGATTTTTGTTTTTTCATCATATGATAACTATCTTCCGTGTGGCATTGTCACAGTCGTGGCTTAAGTGCAAAACATTCACTGTCACTAATGATGTTCGTTCCCTAACTGCAGTAAAGGCAAGTACGCACATCTTGACCCCTCACGGGGGTCGATCCTTAATACCGAGATCCACCCTCTACCACATGAATCGTTGCTGTTTTGTTATACGCTGTACTAGTGACGTCAAATGCAATATCTCTTGACTGCATTTGCCGGTGTACTGAACTGCATACTATTGCATCTTATAGTGCACAAGTATTTGAGTGTAATTCAAGGACAATATTACAGTTTACATAAAAAAATCGACGTGCTAGTGCTAGCTGATGTATTCAAAAACTTTTGCGGTCTGTGTCTTAAAGCATATGAAAGGGATGCTGTTCTTTACATCTTGCGTTCTTCAGAGAGTGTTGACACTTTTCACATGGAGAACTTACTTGACGACTCAAACATAACGTACATTTTAGAATTGAATCCCGAATATCCCCAAAAGTATTCACGATTTCAATCCGGATTTTTCATTATTCTGGTAAATATGTCACCGGTATTCGATAGAAAGAAATCAAAGAAATGATTTTCGACTTACGTCATTCATTACAGAAATTTGATATCGTGTCTCCCATATAAACTGGCTGAAAATAGTTTCGTCGAAATTTATCATTTAGGCGAGATCCCTGTATGTAGCCAGACATGAGATTAACTCACAACGACGTATGAGCACAAGTAATGATTGTGAGAAAAAAGTTTTCAAACTGACGAGTAGCAATATTTTTGGAAACAGCATGAAAACTATGCGAAAGTTTGTGTACATAAGGCTAACAGTATTCCGCGGAGGCAGAAACGTGGTATCAGCATTAATTCCAAATCCAAAATTTCAGGAGGGTGTAACTTTTAACAAAAATTTAGTCGCCATTGAACAGACTGGGTTTAATGCAGTCTTTGATAACGTCATTTCTCTAGAAATGGCCAGTCTGGATATATCAGATAAGCATCTTATCAACTTCCATTATGAATATACACGGAGAAGCCTAAGAAACTGGGATAGGCAGTCGTATTCAAATACAGAGATATGTAAACAGGCAGAATACGGGATGTGGTCTACATCAGACAACAAGTATGGAGCAGTTGTTAGGCCAGTTACAGCTGCTATAATGGCAGGTTATCAAGATTAAAGTGAGATTTAACATTGTGTTATTGTCGGCCTTCGAGCGATGGACACAGCATCTCCGAGGTAACGGTATACCGTGAATGTCAGGAATCCGGTAAAACATAAAATCTCCGACATCGCTGCGGCCGGAAAAAGATCCTGCAAGAACAGGACCAACAACGACTGAAGAGATCGTTCAACGTGACAGAAGTGCAGCCCTTCCGCAAATTGCTGCAGATATCAATGCTTGGCCATTAACAAGTGTCAGCGAGCGAACCGTTCAACAGAACATCATCGATATGGGCTTTTGGAGCCGAAGGCCGATTCTTGTACCCTTGATGACGGCACTACACAAAGCTTTACGCCTCGCCTCGGAACGTCAGCACCTACTTCAGACTGTTGGTGAGTGGAAGCATGTTGCCTGGTCAGACGAGTTTCGTTTCAAATTTTATGGAGCGGATAGAGGGGTATGAGTATGAAGATAACGTCATGAATTCATGAACCCTGCATGTCAGCAGGAAACTATTCAAGCTGGAGGACGCTCTGTAACGATGTTGGGCGTGTGCAGTTGGAGTGATATGACACCCATGATACACCTGATTGTGGACAGCCCTGCAGGATTCGTGGTGCCAGTTTCCTCCAGCACTATTTCAGACATTAGTCGAGTCCATGCCAGTCATGTTACGGCACTTCTGCGTGCTCGCGTGGATCCTACACGAAATTAGGCAGGTGTAGCAGTTTATTTGGTACTTCAGTATATATTAAACAATTTTCCAGCAAATCATGTAGAACTGTGCTACACAGACATTGAAACTATAGTCTATTACACCTAAACTTCAAACATCTGTGAGGATATCAGGAGAGATGTGCAAACAAGGTACAATACTTTGGGATTCCATGCAAATAATTGATGCAATAAATCACTGGTGAATAACAAAACGGTTGTTTTAATGAAAGACGAACTTTAATGGTGAACCTGCTACAGAATCTGTTGGTCTACAAGCAAAATGTCTGCTCTCAGCATCGAATCTGGGTGCATAATTCGCAGAATAATAGGTAAAGCAATCTTCTACTACTAGGTTAATCTCTGACGATTACAGACGACGCCTGTTGGATTGGGAAGTAAAATTCATAGTCCAGGAAACATGTTGTCCCTACTGTTAAAAGACACGTAGTGGGTTTATCTGCACTAGGCGCTAAATGGTTGGACGTCCACGACTCTCCACAGAACGTGGAGTTCCGAGGCTTATCTGCTCTGCAAAATTGGATAGATGGTGATCTGTGGCATCTCTGGCGAAAGAGCACCGTGCTGGTTCAGGCAAAAGTGTTTCTGAGCGCATCGTTCGTCATAAATTGTTGAACATGGAGGTCTGACCAATCATTCGTGTTCAGATATTGATCCAACGACATCGTCAATTACGACTGCAGTGGACGCGGACCATCGAGATTGGACCGTCGATCAGTGGAAACGTGTCGGCTCTGCGAGTGAATCACATTTTTACTACACTACGTTGATTGTCGTCTCCACAAACGCCAAAATCGAAGTGAACGGCGACTCGAAACATGCAGCGCACCAGGGACGCAGGCTGGTGTGAGCAGTATTGTGCTATGAGAGACATTCTCCTGGTATTCCGTGGGATCTGTGGTAGTAATAAAGACAGGCTAACAGCTGCGAACCACATGCATTCCTTCACGCTTGGTGGCCTCCCAGAAGGCAATGCTATCTATCAGCTATATAATTGTCTGTGCCTCAGAGCCAGAACCGTAGACCCGTGCTACAGTGGTCTGCGGGGCATTATAGTGAACTCAACTTGATGTCTCGGTGGCCAAATTCGCCTGATGTAAATCCTATGGAACCCATCTGGGTCGCTATCGTGTGCCATCATCGCGTACCTAAATCAGTGCCCCTATACTTCCGCGGATTACGTGATCTGTGTGTAGTCATCTAATGCCACATACCTCCACAAACCTACCAATGAACTGTTGAATCCTGATAACGGGGAATCTGTGTTGTATTTCGCTCCAAAGACGGACAAAAAAGATATTAATCAGGTGGTCGTAATGTTTTGGTTCATTAACGCACTTCCATGTGGAATAATTACTTTGGCTTGGAGCAACTACCATCTGTTAACTGATGCTGATGATTTTGGTGCTTCGTGTTATTGTGTACACTACCTGCTTGTCGTGATTAATATCTGAAAAATGTAAATACTTGAGAAACGTAAATGTAGATACCTTACAAATTATATAAAATACAAGTAACTGAAAATGTAAAGAAATGTGAATGCATGTTTATGGAAAATATTAACTGTAGATTGTAATTGCAAATCGTATTTGTAATTGTCGCTTGTAACTTGAGGTCGCTACCATCCTTGTAAATGACGTGAATTCGAATACTCCTTTCTGATGGATTCGATTAAATTTCAGGGATTTATGTGCTCATTATCTTGAGTTCATCTGATCTTACGTATGATGTATTTCGATAAACTGGGACTTTATTTTACGTGATCATGACAAGTCTTTTGTAATCGCTCAGATAGTGAATGTATGCAAAAACGTAAAAGCATTGTACAATGTAAACTCGGAGTATCCACTGTTGTAGTTACAGTGTACGTAATAGGCTATGCTGAATGTAACAATTACAGATTTTAGGGAAACAGTTAGACAGGGATGAAGTGTAGGGGGAACCTGATGCTAATCTAAAATTTAACCTATTTCATGATACCTTTGTAAGTGTATTTGAAAACAGTTTCCCTAAGAAAACACTGAAACATAATTATAAGAAACCATTTAAAAAGCCATGGCTTGCTAAAGGGATAAAAATATCTTGTAAACAGAGAAGGGAAATTCGTCTTATAGGTAGAAAGAGTAATGACCCAGAAACAGTCAAACATCATAAAAACTGCTGCATTATATTAAGAAAAGTTATTTAAAAGTCCGGAAGTACGTGCATTACATCTGACATTAGTACCCCTCATAATAAAATTAAAAAAAATTGAATATTGTTAAAAGGAAAACAGGTCTACTGAGAGCACACGAAGACTGTATTTCTATCAAAGTAAATATAAAGCTTGTATACAAAACGTCAGAAGTAGAAAATACTTTAATAACCACTTATTAACTGTTATAGAGAAAAAAAAAAGATCCAGCTATTTATTTGAAAATGCAGGGCTGTATATGGAAGAGGCAATACCTATACAGCTTGATAAAATTGAAATTCAACCCACCTCTCCTACCGAAATAAGGAAAATACTAAATTCACTCAAAAGTAAAAGCTGACATGGAATTGGTGGCATTTCCAACAGGGAACTAAAAGCTTGTTCCCAACAGACAACAAGGATTCTCAGCCACATATGTAGTAGCTCATTGAAAAACAGGACTTTTTCAGTGTAGACTGAAATATGCCATTGTTAAACCACTGAATAAAAACGGGGATAGGTCTGATGCTAATAACTACTGCGCAGTCTCACTTCTGACAGCTTGATACAAAATTCTTCAAAAAGTAATGCATTCAAGAGTAGCTTCACATATTTGTATAAATTAAATACAAACAATATGTCAGTTTGGGTTTCAGAAATGCTTATCAACAGAAAATGGTATATATACTTTCAGTGATTAAATATTAAATGCTTTGAATAGCCGAACATCACCGACTAGGATATTTTGTGATCTTTCAAACCCTTTTAACTGTGTGACACATGAAATCTTCTAAAAAAGCTTAAGTATTGTGGTATGAGTGGGACAATGCACAAATGATTTAGTTGATCTTTAATTGAAAGAATGGAGTAGGTTGAAACTAACAGTGTAGATAGTCCGCAAAAACCAGCAGAGTCTTCTACTGCAGAGGTATCAAGAATGGTGTCCCACAGGGTTCAGTCTTGGGTCCCTTATTGTTCTTAATATGTATTAATGACTTCTCGCTCCAAATTGATGGAGATACTCATCAGTTACAGTGCACAGAACGAACCACTGAAGCGAGAATTATCCCAGGATAGGACTCTTTTCGCAAGCACATTGCTATGGCGCAAATAAAAAATGAACGCGAGAGCTTTGACCTATACGAGTATCTTGATCGAATTGGGTTATGTGAGAAGTGTTCAATAAATAATGCAACACATTTTTTTCTCGTTCAGTTTCGGTTGAGGAAGTACTGAATTTGTTGTGAGGCGTCGTTGAATATTTCAGTTTCAGCCTCTACAGTTTTTTGTAGTACCAAGACGTGGCAGCACGTCACGTAACCTTCAAAATAGCGCCTGCGTCGAAGGTATTATTGAAGCAGAGAGCTGCCACTGCATTTATTTTGGCAGAAAATGAGAGGATCGTCGGTATTCGTAGGCGCTTGCAGAATATCCACGGGGACATTGCAATGAACAAACCCACTAGGAGACGTTGGGCGAGGCGTCTGCCATCACACGACAATTTGGCACAAACCAGTCCGGTCTCCACAGCGCCGACCGGCCGCACATAACTGTGATTCCTGCAATGTTGGAACATGCGGACACTCTCATTCGAGGTGATCGACGGATCAAAATCAGATACCTAGCTGCACAACTGGACATCTCTGTTGGTATTGCTGACACACTCGTCTACCAGATGGGGCCACGCCACCTCTCCTCTGATGAAAATGTTCAAAGTAACACCCTCCCCCGTTAAAGTTGTGGCGACGATCTTCTGGGAATCTCAAAGGATTATTCCAATTCCTTCAATCATGGCGCAATGATCGACTGTGACTGTATTGCACCACTTTCAGGAAATTGAAGAAACAACCACAGCGTATTCGTCGCAACAAAAATGTAAGCGAACTTCTTCTCCATGACAACACAACGCCCCACACAAGTTAGTGCACCCGAGAGGACCTCACAAAGCTTCAGTGGACTCTTTTTCCTCATTCTCCCTGTACCCCGCACCTAGACCTTGCACCTTCCGACTTCCATCTGTTTGCCAACTGAAGGAACCACTCCGCAGCAAGCAGTGCGTGGATGATGGAGACGTTACCAATACAGCTCGACATCTGTTTCGAAGTCGACCACCACGTTGGTAGCATGTGGGCATATAGGCCCTCCCAGTAATCTGGGGTGGAACCGTCGCATTGAAAGTTATTATGTCGAAAAACAGGGTTTTGTCGGCAAAAGAGTCAGGAGTAATATCGTCTATTAGAATCTTGAATAAAACTAACATGCTTTCTGAAAAGGAAGTGTTTCATTACGTACTGAATGCTCCTCGCATTTTGACAATAAGTCATACGAACCTGACTCTATTACTGAACAGTAATACGTGTCTCACTTGTAGACTCTTTCAACATATGATACATAAGGGGTTGTCCTCAGTCTGAAGACTGATGTGATGCAGCCCTCCGAGTTAGCTGGCCCTGAGCAAGCCTCTTCATCTCTGTATAAGTACTGCAGCTTACATCCATTTGAACCAGTGTACAGGAGTCAAAGAAACCTTGGTCATCCGTCATCCTCACCCCTGCCTCCACCCCCACCCCCTCTCCGTAGCCACCACTACAAAACGTCTCTTGATTCCTCTGGATGTGTCTTATCAACCAGTCTTTTCTTTTATTCAAGCTGTCTCACAAAGTATTTTTTTTTTCACAGTTCGAATCAGTACCTCCTCATAAGTTATTCAATCTACGCATCTTGCTTTCACTGTTCTTCTGCAGCACCACATTTTAAAATCTGTTTTAGTCTTCTCTCAGCTGCTTATCGTCCACGTTTTACTTCTGTACGAGACTACATTCCACATAAATACCCTCAGGAAAGGATTCCTAACTGGTAAGTTATATTCAGTGTTAACGGGTTCTCTTTCCCATAGATGCTTTTCTTGTTATTGCCAGTCTGTATCATCTATCCGCCCTACATATGCCATGCTATTTTATTTCACTGTCAAAATTTCAAAACTCATTTCCTACCTTTAGCTTATCAGTTCCTAATTTAATTTCATCAACTTCACCTGCTTTAATTCGACTGTATTCCATTAACTTCGTTTCATTTTACTTGAAATTCGTCTAATAACTTCTTTACCAGGCATTATTTGTTTCGTTCAGTACCTCTTGCAGGTATTTTGTCGCCTCTGATAAAATTACATTGTCTCAGGCAAAACTCAAAGATCTTATTTCTTCTCCGTGATATTTATTTCTCTTCCACATTTCTCCGTGGTTTTGTTGATTCCTTGTTCAATGCAGAGGCTGAATAATATTGGGGAGAGGCTAAAAACCCGTCTCACTTCATTACTACTTTCACCCACCTGGACTCGTAAAACTGCAATCTAATTTCTGCAAAATGTTGTAATTGGTAATTTTTCGCTCCCTCTGTTTTACCCATGCTACTTTCAGAATTTCAAACATTGTAGACCAGTCAACATTGTCAAAAGCTTTCTCTACATCCATGTACACAACTTTCCCTCGTGACTTGTAAACGAAGTATTAACCCTGATTTAAATTGTGTTGGTCAAAAATTTCTGCTGGGCAACTTCCCCATTCGTTCTTTCCTTCTGTCCAGATTCACTTACTACGTTTCTCTCTCGCCCTTTTTCTACAGTCTTGGCTTTCAAGGCAGGTGTGCATTAGGTTATATCGTTCCTCGCCGTATCTTTTCTGCTCCTTGACTCGGCAGGTGTCAACAACGGATTCCTGCCACAGTTACAATATCGCTGTTTCCGGACCACAGACAAGCGACTTTCCATCGTTCTATGAGTTGCTTGCCGCGGTTTGCGTTTAAAACATTGCATGTACGACAAGTATTACACATATGCAATTACTGCACTCTTTTTTGGAACTACAAAGTAAGACAAATAACTATACTTTCTCTTTAATTACTTGGGTATGCATAAATGCGAAGAAATAATGAACGAGACCTAGAAACCGGATCGTTAAAAAGTACGTAGTCTTTTAGCGCCAAGTGTAGTGATTTAAGGCACCTCTGGCGACAGTACGTGAGCTCCAATTGTATGTACTGATGGTAATGCCCAATATAAGCCCTGCCGAACTCCATATGTCCTGAAACTTCCTGGTAGATTAAAACTGTGTGCCGGACCAAGACTCGAACTCGGGAATTTGGCCTTTCGCGGGCAAGCGCTCTACCAACTGAGCTACCCAAGCACGACTCACGCCCCGTCCTAACAGCTTTACTTCTGCCAGTACCTCGTCTCCTACCCTGCCTGCGAAAGGCAAAGGTCCCGAGCTCAAGTCGGTCCGGCACACAGTTTTAGTCTGCCAGGAAGTTCCATAACAGTGCACACTCGGCTGCAGAGTGAAAATGTCTTTCTGGCTCCATATGTCCTGTTTGAGTGTAATAATGCCGGCCCACATTTGGCAAGAAGCGTACAAGTTACGTGCATGTTCGTCCAATACAACACCTGTTGAAGACTTCTGGGAGCTGACTGACTGAAAACCTGTTCGTCACTGTGTTTCAGTTAAAGCCATTAATGCGTTGTAGGCTATCACACTAACCGCTTAGAAATATGGCCCAAGCGCATGTCTACGCACTACCTGATTCCATGTCATGACTGTTGAAGGCACATTGGCCGCAATGGTCTTGCATTCGAGATGACTATTCACATCCCCCGTTCGGCCACCCCGATTTATGTTTTCCATGGTTCCCTATACCACTGAAGGCAAGTTCCGGGATGATTCCTTTCAAAAGGGCACGGTTTATTTCCCTATCCTTACATGAATGAGTTTATGCTCCTTTTACATGAGCGACCTTCTTGTCTTAAATGACTGCTCGTGCCAAGTGAGTCTACTGCAGTATCCCTGGCGCAGTATTTCTGTACCGAGAGTCACTTTTCATTAGAGTCGGCCTCAATATTTCATATTATCTGAGTACCGTCTACTGTGTAGTTTGGAAGTTGAAAGTTGCAATATAGTAACAGCAGTCTGTTGGAGAGGAAAGCAAAGTTCGTAGTTGATGTTCCTCAAAAAGGTCTTAAGGTAAATTCTTTGAACTACTGAGAACTTGAAAAACAAGGAAAATGTTATAGCAACATTTAATATTTCGAAACATCAGTGTTTATTTATTGCCGAAAATATTTACTTACAAACACATGAAACAACATTTACAAGGCAGCATACACTGCCTTTTTTACTTAATCCTTTGTATGCTTTTTTTAGGTTCCAAGCAAAATCTGAAACTGTATTTCGCCTGCAGTACAGCTGATCTTTTTACTATAAGTGCAGTTCTCATAGAATACCTTCCTCCATCTGTTTACGCCCTTAGTTACGCAAAATGTAGTCTAAGGAACTGGTTTTAAATGTTGTAAATGTAAAATTATACACCTCACAGAGTGAGAAAGATTAGTGTTATACGAACAGAATATCAACAACTGACAACTGGAATCAACTAATACAAATATTTGGATACAACAGTTTGCAGGGAGGTGGAATGTATTTGATATATAGTTCAGTCGTCGATCAAGCAGTTGGCAAATATCAGTTCGTGGTAGGATACAGGGAAAATGCAGTGCATCGGAAAAGGAGATTCCTTTCAAGACTCTCGTCTGGACTACGCTGGAATACCCCTCAAGTTCATAGGACCCATACCAAATATGACTACAAGGGATAACGAACCTCTGCAAAGAAGTCCAGCACAAATGGTCACAGATTTGTGTTACCGTAGAAAGAGCGTCACGGAGATATCGACAAGCAACAACTCTACAAGCTCGAACATAGACACCAACTACCCCAAGACAGCCCACTTACGAAGTTATAAGAACCGTCTTTAAGTGAGGAATCTAGGAACTTACTACGGCTTCTTATGTATCGCTACAGTAGACTAATTACAATGGCATTGACGGAGTGTTTCTCCATACGCGAAAGAAACAAGAAATAAATCCAATATGTTGCGCATAGAGAAGTACAACGTGACCCAAAAATCCGTCAACATTTGAAAATTAGGTAATTCACGGAATAGTGTAGGTAGAGAGGTAAAGACTGAGACACATACATGAAATGACGTGAGGTTTTGTTGATATGGCCAACAGATGGTGTTTCATATGATACAAAAGCAATATTTAGTACAACAGTTGATTTTTAGCAAAGAAGATGTTCTTTATAACAAATGCTGATCCTGCTGGCCGTCGTTCATGAGCAGCATCTGTAGTTGAGGGACAATACTGTGAACAGCACTGTACAGAGTATTAGTGGGAATGGTGAACATTACCGTTGGGTGTTGTCTTTTAGCATCCTTAATGAGGCTGAACGATCGTAATACACTTGCGAATTCAGGTAACCCCACAGCCAATATTGACACGGAATGTAGTCTAGGGACCTGAGAGGCCAAGAACGACGGACGTGGCAGATCAGCACGAGAGGAAGGTTTCTGTGGGTTTCGGCTCACTTTTGGCTATCTAGCCCACTCACTCCGTTCGCTCGCTATTTCGCCAAAATCCACATTTTCCATCTGCTTTACTATCATTTTCAGGTATAACTCACTGATTTTTCATCTTTGTGAACGTAAGAAAATAAATAGGTGAACGTAAGAAAATAAATGGGTGACCGTAAGAAAATAATGGTGAACGTAAGAAAATAAATAGGTGAAAGGCGGTGAATTTTGAGAGAATTTGAGCTAAAAAGTGGGTTAAAGAAGGACAATTTTGGGGAACTAGCTCGGTTCACCATTCTTTTCTTACGTTCACCTATTTATCTTCTTACATTCACCATTATTTTCTTACGTTCACCAAGATGAAAAATGAGTGAGTTATACCTGAAAATGATGGTAAAGCAGATGGAAAATGGGATTGCCGGCCGGTGTGGCCGCTCGGTTCTGGGCGCTTCAGTCTGGAACCGTGTGACCGCTACGGTCGCAGGTTCGATTCTTGCCTCGGGCATGGATGTGTGTGATGTCCTTAGGTTTAAGTAGTTCTAAGTTCTAGGGGACTGATGACCACAGATGTTAAGTCCCATAGTGCTCAGAGCCATTTGAACCATTTTTGAAAATGGGATTTTGGCGAAATAACGAGCGAATGGAGTGAGTGGGCTAGAGAGCCAAAAGTGAGCCACAACCTACAGAAATCATCTACTAGCATGCGATCCTCATCAAATCAAGAGTGCATGAGATCTTTCACGCGCGTGACAATATACGGTGGAGCGCCATCCTGCATAAAAGTTTTATCTTCAACAGGTGTTTATATCAGCAGGCTAGGGATGATGCGATTCTATAACAATTCAGCGTACCTCGCACTCGTCACGTTGACAATGTAAAAGCAGCACCCCACATTTCCTACGGGAAGAAACGAAGAGCGTTCGGCTACAACTGATGTGATAAATTCACACACCCCTGTGACTTTCTCGTCATGCAATGGCATTTCCACTTTGAGCATTTGTTATAAAGAATATCGTGTTCGTTAAAAATCTATTTTTATGCTAATTATTGCTATTGTATTATAAGGAACAGCGTCTGTTGGTCATTTTGTGCACCTTTTTGGGTTTCAGTAAAACCTCATGTGATTTCTGGTACGTGTGTCATGTTTTACCTGTCTACCTATATTATTCCGTGAATTAAAGCATTTTCAAATGTTAACGGACTTCTGAGAGGTTTGTTGAATGTAAGTGGAAATAGAGGCCTAGAAAGTTTTGATGATTTTGTGAAAGAGTACATCGTCCATCGCTTACTTCGGCCTCTCTGATTATTCGTCACTATAAGGGAAGAGAGGATTCAACGTAAGGGCAACGAGGCCGCTAGAAGTGGAACACAAAGTCGGACGTGAGACATGGAAATCGGTTGTGTTCTTTTCAAAGAACGGCGCCAGTATTTCCCAAAACAGGTTTGTGGAAACAACAGCAAGTTAAATGAGGATGTCCAAAGACCCATGTGGAGGACCAAAAGGACAGCATGGCTCATGTGGACTGCCTAGTATTTGCAGATGACATAGCTATAGTAAGTGAGACGGAAGAAGACGCAAAAACACAAGTCGACAACGTAAGTAAGGTAGCCAGAAAGGTGGGACTGAGGATCGCCTATAACAAGACAAAGGCATTAAACACCACTGTAGGCTGGGAAACACCGGAAGGCACTGTGCAAATGGTGGACAAATTTAAATACCTGGGAGAATTTATAACAGGAAGGAACAGGAGCAAGGAGGGAATAACAGAGAGGATAAAGAAGATGAGGTCAGCCTTCTGCATGACGAGGGAGATATACAATAAAAAGAATATATCCACAGAGGCGAAGACAAGCCACTACCAGGCAACAGTGAGGAATGCAGTATTAAATGCTGCTGAGACGATGACACTAGGAAGAAATGGGGCAGAACAACTATAGAAAGAAGAGAGAAAAATACTAGGTCCCAAAAGAGGTGTAAAGAGGTGAATGCGAAGACCTAGGGAAGAATTGTACCGGAACATGAGAACAATATCCGGGGAAATCAGACTCAAAAGTGCAAGGTTTGCTGGGCATGTAGTTAGGATGAGTATGGACAGAATGACGAAGAGAGTGTGGGAAACAACAGGGAGGACAAGGGGAAAGACAAGAACGAAGTGGCTTTTTTTATGTGACTTAACTGCTAAGCTTACAGACTTCTTAACCTAAATTATCCTAAGGACAAACACACACACCCATGCCCGAGGGAGGACTCGAACGTCCGCCGGGACCAGCCGCACAGTCCATGACTGCAGCGCCTAAGACCGCTCGGCTAATCCCACGCGGCAAGGAAGTGGCTTGTTGAACTTCGGAAGGACTGGTTGGAATTGGGGATCAAGGTAGACGGAAAGGAAAATTGGAGGACCAATTATACACCGACAAATGTGCCGGAGATCAATGACAGAGACGAACACAGGAAAAGATTAGAATGTCACCAGTGGAGTCGCCAGGAGAAACGGAAACTGAAGATCTCGGAAGAAGAGCGGGAGAGAAGAAGAGAAAGAATGAAGAGGTTCTGGGAGAAGAAGAGGAAAATGCAGTTCACGAAGGGGCTACCCGTGGTCCTACAGAGGCCGTAACCCAAGAAGAAGAAGATGTCCACACGCCGCTCCTCGTCAAGTGAACTCTTCGGCGTTGGGCTACCTCGCTCGCTTTAACGCGAAGTCCGTTGAGGACGAACGCCAACGGACAAGGAGGAGGAGCGAGCCCTGTGGGTGGCCGCGGACGTGGGTGTTGGCGTGGCTGTGGCGGCGGCAGGTGGAGGCGGTAATTAACGCCGCCGCCGGGGGCGGTGGGGGCGGCGCGCCTCAGCGGTCAGTCCCTGCGCGCGACACGCGCCCCGCTGCGCGGACACGGCCCGGGGCGACGGCTGCGGCCCTTCTGTAGCCCAGCAACCCGCCGTCTGCGAGCCCTCGCCACTGCAGCTGCAGGTTGCGGGCGGAGTACAAGACGAGAGCGCGTGGCGCTGTTCCTCTGTAAATATTATGACTCGCAACTCTAGCTTGCCGGTACAGGATAAGCACCCTTATTTACCTGTAGCTGACGTATGGAAAAGGGGCTAACATTTTTCTCTGCTGGTCGTAAAGATCCGTGGTTATTTGGCTCAAATTGCTCTGAGCGCTACGGGACTTAACATCTATTGTCATCAGTCCCCTAGAACTTAGAACTACTTAAACCTAACTAACCTAAGGACAGCACAACACCCAGTCATCACGAGGCAGAGAAAATCCCTGTCCCCGCCGGGAATCGAACCCATGACCGTGGTTATTTCCCGATAGACTAAGGCCATTAATATTACAATACTAGGACAGCAAACAACAAAAATCGAATGTTTGCTTATTGTGCGTACACACTGTAATGCCAGAAAAACATGATTAAATTTATATATCTACATAATTACTCTGCAGTTCACAAGGAACAGAGGGCACATCGCACCACCTTCAAGTTATTTCTCTACCGTTCTACTCTCGAACGGCACGCCGGTAAGACGAGCACTTAAATCTATCTGTGAGAGCTCTGAAGTCTTTTATTGTATCATAACGATCATTTCTCCTATGTAGGTGGACGCAACAGAATATTTTCGCAGTCGGAGGAGAAAGTTACTGAATGAAATTTCACGAGAAGATCCCGCGCTAAAGGATACAGAAGTTTCCGGCACACAGTTTTTATCTGCCAGGAAGTTTCATATCAGCGTACACTCCGCTGCAGAGTGAAAATCTCATTCTGGAAACATCCCCCAGACTGTGGCTGAGCCATGTCTCTCACAATATCCTTTCTTTCAGGAGTGCTAATCTTTTATGGTTCGCAGGAGAGCTTCTGTAAAGTTTGGAAGGTAGGAGACGAGGTACTGGTGGAAGTGAAGCTGTGAGGACGGGGCGTGAGTCGTGCTTGGGTAGCTCAGTTGATAGAGCACTTTCCCGCGCAAGGCAAAGGTCCCGAGTTCGAGTCTCGGTCCGGCACACAGTTTTAATCTGCCAGGAAGTTTCGATACAGAAGTTGTTTTAATTATTGCCACCCTAATCCACGTATCATGTCCATTGCATCCTCTCAGCTGTTTCACGATGACACAAAACGAGCTGTCCTTCTTTGAACTTTTTCGCTGTCCTCCGTCCGTTCGCTGTGATCCCAAACCGCACAGTAATACTCCACAAGAGGGCGGACAAGCATGGAGTAAGCAGTCGCTTTAGTAGAATTGTTGCATTCTCTAAGCGTTCTGCAATAATCTCAGTCTTTGGCTTGGTTTCTCCACAACATTATTTCTTCCAGTTTAAGATATTCATAATTGTAATCCCTAAGTATTTAATTGAATTCACAGACTTTAGATTTGTGTGATTTTTCGTGTAACCTAACTTTAGCGGATTTCTTTTAATTGTCATGTGGATGACTTCACACTCTTCATTATTTGGAGTCAACTGCTGCTTTTCAAATCATATGGATACATTGACTAAATTATTTTGTTATTCTTTTGGATCATCATATTTCTTGACGGTAAATGACAGCATCATCTGCAAACCATCTAAGAGAGCTTCTCATATTGTCTTCTAAATTGTTTATGTAGATCAGGAACAATAGAGGGCCTGTAACACTTCCTTGTGGAACGCCAGGCATTACTTCTGTTTTACTCGATAACTTTCCGTCAGTCACTACGAACTATGACCTTACTGGAAGAAAATGAGGAATCCAGCACACAACTCAGCCGAAACTACATAGGCCCGCAACCTGATTAGCAGACGCTTGTGAGGAAAGATGTCGAAATCACCAAAAGAGGTCGCGCAATGTTTAACACTCTGGACTCGAATTCGCGACGACTATGGTTCAATTCCGTCTCCGGCCATCCTAATATAGATTTTTCGTGATTTTTCCTTAACTGCTTAAGACAGATGCCGAGGCGGTTTCTTTGAAAGGGCACGGCCGATTTCCTTCTCTATCCTTTCCTAATTCTCCAATGACCTAGTAGTCGACGGGACGTTAAACAATAATCTCCTCTTCTGGGTGCCGGAAGCCTTCTGGAAACCCAAAACTATGGAAAATATTTGACATTCCCTGTCGATGGCACTCATTACTCCGGAGAATAAAGAGCCAGTTGTGTTTCAAAAGAACGCTATTTTCTGAATCCGTGCTGATTATTTGTCAATAAATCGTTTCCTCCGAGACAATTCAAAATGTCTTAACACAGTGTATGCTTCAAAAGCCTGATGCAAATCGATCTTAGTAATATGGGTCTGTAAGTCAGCAGGTTAATTTTATTTCCTTTCTTGGATACTGGTGCGATTTGTGCAACTTTCCAGTCTTTAGGTACAGGTCTTTCCAAGAGCGACTGGATGTGTATGATTGCTAAGTATGGAGCTATTAAATGAGTATACTCTGAAAGGAATATGGCTGGTATACAATCCTGACCGGATGCATCTACTTCTACATCTACGTGATTATTCTGCTATTCACAATTAAGTACCTGACAGAGTGTTGAATGAACGACCTTCACGCAGTCTCTCTACCGTTCCACTCTCGAACGGCGTTCGGGAGAAACGAGCACTTAAATTTTTCTGTGGCCGACAAGTGTAGTGTAAGCAGTCTCTTTGGTAGACCTGTTGCACCTTCTGAGTGTTCTGCCATTGAATCGCAGTCTTTGTTTTGCTCTACCCACAACATTATCTATGTGATCGTTCCAATTTAGGTTATTTGTAATTGTAATCCCTAAGTATTTAGTGGGACGTACAGCCTTTAGATTTGTGTCACTTGCCACGTAATCGAAATTTAGCGGATTTCTTTTAGTATTCATGTGAATAACTTCACACTTTTCTTTATTCAGGGTCAATTGCCACTTTTCGCACCATACAGATATGTTATCTAAATCATTTTGCAAATCGTTTTGGTCATCTGATGACTTTACAGGACGGTAAAGGACAGCATCATCTTTAAATAATCAAAGAGGGATACTCAAATTCTCTCCTGTGTCGTTAATATAGATCAGGAACAACAGAGGGCCTATAACACTTACTTGGGGAACACGGGATATTACTTCTGTTTTGCTCGATGACTTTCCGTCTGTTACTACGAACTGTGATCTTTCTGACAGGAAATCACGAATCCAGTCGCACAACTGAGGCGATACTCCGTAGGCACGCAGTTTGGTTAGAAGACGCTTGTGAGAAACAGTGTCGAAAGCCTTCTGTAAATCTAAAAATATGGAATCAATTTGACATCCCCTGTCGATAGTACTCACTACTTCACGAGTATAAAGAGCTAGTTAAGTTCGGCAAGAACGATATTTTCTGAATCCGTGCTATGTGTCAGTAAATTGGTTTCTTCGAGGTACTTCATAATGGTCGAATACACTATATGTTCCAAAACCCTACTGCAAATCGACGTTAGTCACATGGGCCTGTAATTCAAAGGATTACTCGTGTTTCCCTTTTTGGGTATTGGTGTGACTTGAGCAACTTTCCAGTCTTTAGGTACGGAACTTTCTGTGAGTGACCGTTTGTATATAATTGTTAAATATGGAGCTATTGCATCTGCATACTATGAAAGAAACTTGACTGGTATACCATCTGGACCGGAAGCCTTGCCTTTATTAAGTGATTTAAGCTGCTTTGCTACACCAAGCATATCTACTTTTATGTTTCTCATCTTCGCAGTTGTTCTTGATTGGAATTCGGGAATATTTATTTCGTCTTCTTTGGTGAAGGAGTTTCGGAAAACCGTGTTTAATAACTCTGCTTTGGTGGCACTGTAGTCAGTGACTTCACCGTTGTTACCGCGCAGTGAAGGTATTGATTGCGTCTTGCCACTGGTGTGCTTTATATATGACGAGAACCTCTTTGGGTTTTCTGCCAGATTCCAAGGCAGAGTTTCGTTGTAAAAATTACTAAAAGCATCTCGCATTGAAGCACGCGCTATATTTTGAACTTCTGCAAAACTGTGCCAATTTTCGGGATTTTGCGTTTTAAATTTGGCATGCTTTTTTCGCAGCTTCTGCGACTGCGATCTGACGCGTTTTGTGTACGATGGAGGATCAGTACCATCACTTATTAATTTGTGTGGTATATATCTCTCAATTGCCGTCGACACTATCTCTTTGAAATCATTCCACATCTTTTCTGCGCTTACGCGATCAGATCGGAAGGAGTGGAGACTGTCTCTTTAAAAGGCGTTAAGAGCACTTTTATCAGCATTTTTAAATAGATGTACTTTGCGTTTCTTTTTGATGGTTGTGGGTGTTACGGAATTCAGCCTAGCAGCAACTGCCTTGTGGTCGCTAATCCCTGTATTCATCATGATACTCCCTATTTGTCCAGGATTATTTGTTGCTAACAGGTTAAGTATGCTTTCGCAACCACTTACGCTTCGAGTGGGCTCATGAACTAATTGTTCAAAACAATTTTCTGAGAAAACATTCAGTACAATTTCGGATGACGTTTTATGCCTGCCGCCAGCTTTAAACGTATAATTTGTCCAGCATATCGAGGGTAGATTGAAGTCGCCACCGACTATAATTGTATGAGTGAGGTACCTATTTTAAATGAGACTCAAGTTTTCTTTGAACTGTTCAGCAACTATATCTTCTGAGTCGGTGGTCGGTAAATCGATCCAATTAATAGTTTAGTCCGATTGTTAAGTATAACCTCTACCCATACTATTTCGCAGGAACTACCTACTTCAGTTTCACTACAAGGTAAACTAGTTCTGACAGAAATAAATCCTCGATCAGCAATTATACTTAATCTATCCTTTCTGAACACTGCTAGATGGTTTGAAAAAATTTCGGCTGAACTTAGGTCCAGCTTTAGCCCGTTTCTGTACCTATAACTATTTGAGCTTCAGTGCTTTCTGTTACGGCTTGGAGCTCTGGTTCTTTCAAATACAGCTACGACAATTTAGAACTACAATACCAATAGTTTCTACAACTACCTTACTATGTTTTACCTGCCCCCTTTTAGACAGACGCCCTTTCTGTGGTTTGCTGAGACCCTCTAGCCTAAAAAATCGTACAGTCCCTTCCACACAGCCCCCGCTAACCGTGTAGCCACTTTCTGTATGTAGTGAACCCCTGACCTATTAAGCGGAACCCAGAAACCAACCACCCGATGGCGCAAGTCAAGAAATCTGCAGCCTACACGGTCACAGAACCGCCTAAGCATCTGATTCAGACCCTCCGTTCAGCTCTGCACCAAAGGACCACAGTCGGTTCTGTCAACGATGCTGCAGATGGTGAGCTCCGCCTTAATCTCGGAAGCAAGACTGGCAGTTTTTACCATTTCCACTAGCCGCCCGAAACCAGAGAGAATCTCCTCCGATCCAAAGCGACACACAACACTGGTACCGACATGGGCCACCGCCTGTAGTTGGCTGCACCCTTACCCTTCATGGCATCCGGAAACACCCTTTCCACATCCGGAATGACTCCCCTCAGACCGGAATGCACACGGAGTGCACACTGGCTTCCCTCTCCTCCTTGGCAGCCATGTTCCTAAGGGGCTGCATTACACGCTCCCAAATATCAGCAAACCCACCCTCTGTGAATACCCAGACCTTGCGGGCCACCAAGAAACTTGGTCTGGAACAGGGTGCACGACTGCAGCCGGCTCAGAGACTTCATCAGCCACAGTTAATGCCCGAAACCTGTTCGTCAAACGAACTGGGGAGGCCCTACGATCAGCTTTGGAATGATCTCCCACTCTATCACGGGTGAGGGGTCAACCTCAGTGCAGGCAGTACCTGGGGCGGCCACAGCAGTTGATCGATGGGGAACACGTGGGTCGTGCTCGACGTCTCGCGTCAGATCCTCACAGTGATGCCCCTTGGCAGCAGCCTCAAGCTGTGTGACGAAAGCCAACACTGCCTGGAGCTGTGAGCGGAGGGTCACCATCTCAGCTCGCATCTGTACACAGGAATCACAGTGCCTATCCATTTCTGAACTCGCTACTGTTTGAAACTCGTAAAGATATGTAATAAACATCGGTGTACTCGCCTTATTGGCAGCAGGAACTCGCGGTGCTCTCTCACTGATGGTCTAAACGACACTGAGCTGTTCTAAGCAAAACAAACGAAAGCCTGTACGATACGAGGGTCCATACAACGGTCGATAGCAATTGCAGTATTGCACGCTATACTATTTTAAAATGAAATGTTGCTTCCAGTAAGCACTCAAAGACGAAAGAAATTACAAAAATATACTAGTAACTACACAGGTAACTGAAAAGAATTCGCTCCAGTTTGAAGCTCGCGAAAATGTGTAATAAGCAAACAATGTACTCGCCTTACTAGCAGCAGGAACTCATGGTGCTCTTTCACTCACGGTCTAACCGACACTGATACCTTACCTTCATTATAAGATTTAAGCTGCTTTACTACACAGAGGATATCTACTTAAGTTATTCCTCTTGGCAGTTGTTCCAGATTCGAATTCTGGAGTATTTACTTCGTCTTCTTTGGTGAAAGAGATTCAGAAAACATGTTTAGTTTCTCTGCTTTAGTAGCACTGTCATCAGTAATATCACCTTTCTTATCGTGCAGTGAAAGTATCGATTGCGTCTTACATTTCACTCGAATTTGTTCGGCTTTTCTGCGAGATTTCGAAACAGTTTCGTTGAAAAACTATTAATAGCATCTCACACTGAAGTTCGCGTTAAATTTCGAGCTTCTGTAAAACTTTGCCTAACTTCTGGATTTTCCTTCGTTTCAAATTTAGGATGCTTTTTTCTTTGCACCGTGGGGGACCAGTACCATCTCTTATTAATTTAGAACAGGTGTTTTTGTGGCACAGAGGGTGTGAAATTTAGTAAACAGTGCTGCCACCTCCGGCAGCAGTAATTACTCTAACGTGTCTGAACAAGGCACCTGGCTGAGCTTGTGTGGCAGATACCAGTACGTCACTCCACTAATTCAACTCTTTCACATAGTTCATGAATCGTAGTGGCTGGTAAGCAGTGGCGATGTTTTCAGTGGGTGAGGGATCTGGTGAACATGCTGACCAAGGCAACAGTCGAACAACCGTATTAACATCCGCAAGTTCGAAGATGCAATGAATACGAACCGACATATAGTAATCTTCAGAGTTACTGATAAGTAGTTTAAACGAAAACTGAAATAATGCAGTAGTATTGTGGTTCCAGAGGCTTCTTCAAGTCTCAAACATCTACGATGTATACATGCAGACTGAAGCGAAAAATGAAAATTTGTACTAAGGTTGGGATTCGAACGTGGCAACCTATATTTGGGTTTCAGGTAGAATCCCCCCTCCCCCCCCCCCCCTATTTCGTTTGATGCTGAGGTGCTATTTTAGTACAGTTGGAGAATACTTGGAATGCTCTTCCAATTTAGGGAGAATACCGAATGGGAATATGGATTGAGGAGGGAGGCGTGCATTTCTGCAAAGTCACTGTGTTACGGTCACGTAGTGGTTAACGTCTCCGCTAATTTAGCAAGAGAAACGTGTAGGAACCCCGGTGTTGGCACAAAGTTTTTATTCGTCACATGAATCTGCGTAGATACATCGCGGTATTATACATGAAGAAAACAATTTTGGATGCGAGGTTGCACTATAGAACCCTCGACAGACAAAAGCATGTAGCATTGAGATAAATGACGATGTATAGTACAACCTAGACGACATATCATACTTTCTAAAGGCACAGGTAGTACGTTGAAAGTAAGCATTTATCTAGGGTACAATAAGATAGAACAATAAAGTTATCCATACAAGAGCTACAACAGTATCGTTGTAGTGTAACTATTTTTTTTTTACTTAGACTGATGTAATAAGTTGTAAGAAGTAAAATAACTCTGCTATCAACAGTTCTTCAACGTAAAGACCAATATGTTACAGATGAAGATGTTCCTGGAGGTGTAAGTGTAATGTCGAGCGCAGGAAAATAGTGAAAGAAGGAATTCTTAATATCGGGAATATTTCATTTCAGATGAAATAATCAATAACATCGAAATTTATAGATGCAAGGAAAGTAAGTGATGAAATAAGTTTGTTAGAATTACTTAATAGAAAAAGGCTGAGGTTTTTAGTAATTTATTTGGAAAGACGTCGAAGTATGGCTAACATATTACTGGAAGTATCGTCAGATGGGTACATATAAAGAATCAGATAAAGCTTAGTATAGGTGGAACAGACCATTGTGGAATACTAGATGTAGAAAGTAGTCAGTGATGAGAAGAACAGCAAGAAACAGAGACAGTTAAAGGAGTGTAGCAAAACAGTTAAACGACTGGTGGTGTAAATAAAAGTTAATAATAAAAGTTAAAGATACCTGATCCTTCATTATGAACCCAAATCCTCATTCCTCCATGCTCAGTACACCAAATTTCGTCGATAGATGTGCTTTATATTCCACTCCTGTTTTGTCGATGAGATATTTTCACTCCTGCCGCTACGTCTTCTATTACCTACCTATCTACAAAACTACATACCAAAACCTCGCAGCTTTATCATCAGCCTGACTTTTTTATTGCGAGACCCGTCATCAACTTCTTTCACCGATTGTGCTGTATAACAGCTCTTCTATAAATAAACTCTAAAAATTCACTAAATTCGTGTAATCTTGTAGCATTTAGGAATTTTGTGTACTCATAAAGACACGTTATCGACTCTTGAACATGCACCCTTCGTACTGGTATAGACACTTTTTAACATTTTTTTTCAGTTGAAAGTGAACTCTCTGCTACTCCTTCGTTCTTCAGCTATTGCGTGATTGAGAATAAATGGCATATCGGGGATTTGAGCGTGTTCTTGAAGTGGCAACGCTAACCACTTTTTGTATTCTGTGAGTTTCAATGCGTTAAGATCACAGAGAATCTAAAAGTGGTTCTCGTGCTGAACAGTAATTTTTCCCCTATCTCAAAAAATCATTAACCTCTTTCTGTAAACAGAACTCAATCCAGCAGAAAGTGGTAACTAACTTTGTATTCAGAAGTTCGCACTACTTATCGATGCTGAATACAGATATCCTCGCGAAAAGTTTGCAAACACTAGTTTCGGAGGTTCAGGACAACAAAACCATAGGAAAATTAGAGCCTTTACACGCTGATTTCAACCTATAAATGAGAATAGCTTCTGTTCCACTCTTGTGTTCGTTTATTTAAACAGCCGTTTTATTTCATTTTGTTGATAGATTCGCCGTATTTCAGCCTATCTGCCAAGTCGCGCATCGAGCACTCCCGTCTTGTTCTTTATATCTGTTTTGCCGTAGTTTTCTTCCTTATTCTGCAATTCCCCAGACGAAATCAATTAAAAGCCTGTTGATGAATGTCTGAACGGTGTAGAAGGCAAGATTTCATTGTTCTAGAAGATTCAATGTTGTGTGTACAAAGGAGTGCGCTTTAACCAGGAAACAACTCACCTCCGTCTGTCCTTGTGTCTTTTTCCAAGATAATGTTGGCTGTAAATCATGAATCTTCTCATCAGTTTGTGACATGATTCTGGTAAATATGTGACTGTATTATTGGGCCTCTTATTGGAATGTTGGATAGTCCTTTTTTCTGTACCCGCTGCCTCTCTTTTCATTATGGTCTCTGTTTTCATATATGGGCAGACAAATAAGACAAGACTGATGGAAAAAGTAACTAAACTATTTATTATTTCTAAAGTAGTCACCATAACTGTTAGTACATTTAACCCACGGCGAGACAAGACACTCAATGTTGTCATGGAAAATATTTGCGGTTTGCATACGGTATCATGATTGTGCCCATTGGTACACCTTCGTCCGAAGCAAATCGACTGCCACGAATATCTTTCCTCAGGGCTACAGGAATATGGAAATAGCATGGGGGCAGAGCGGGATTGTAGGAGGATGTGTAAGGGTTTTCCAGCGAAACTTCTGCTGTGTAGTTGAAATAATCTTGGCAACTTGTTGACGCGCCCACAAAACAGTATCAAAACGTAGAAACGTGTTGTATATGCTGTATTGACAGAACAGTCAGTCATAATGCTTTGTAAATAAAATCTAAATGCATCTGGTGTACCACTTTCTTTTTTGCTGCAGTACGCGTAAGATAGAAATTAATTTACCCTATCCTATTAGGAACGTCTATAAACTTCTAGATATTTCTGTTTTATTACTTATCCACCCATTTATTTTGTTTCAGCATTTAATAGTAATTTAATTTGTTAAATAGCACCTAAAGCTTTGTCCGCTGTTTTACGATATTATTTGTGGAAACTCGACTTATAGTGAAGCCTAAATAACAGCATGTACCTCTTAACTACAATTTTCCGATTCCTTCTAGCATAAGTTGAAACTCATATGTGCAGTTTCCCCACTTTACTCTTTCCATTTATCATGGTTGCCCAACACATATAAATTTATATCTGTGAATCTGAGAATCTTTCCTTTCAGCTGTAGTGTCCTTTCCGGAGTTATACATTGATGTCTTTCAAGCTAGTTAAATAATTATTTACTTTTTCCATTTATCATATTTACGACACTCATTATGATGTGGAACAGTTCAACAGAACAGACGAAAACATGAATTTATCAGACAAATGATAATAAAATATTTATATGACTTTACGTTGGCCGTTTACCGATGTTTCTGTACAAATTAGTAATTAATTTAATTCAAGGATTCCTCCTCCTTAAGGAGAAACATCTTCAGTCAACATATGAATACATTCAGCTCTATGTCAGAGATTTTATTTGCATGGGTCGATGGTTCAAGAGTTTTATAGCCGCAAATTTCATCCCACTCTATACCACACTTACATTCATTAAAGGGTAATGCGTATTATTTTTCCATCCAGCGTTGTACTTTTGAATATCTCTGTTACCTCGAAATCAGATGAATTGTTTGTTGATCACAAATTTCGTAAGTGAATGGATGTAATGTGAGGTTAATTCCCACCTGCTTAAACAGATCCCTGCAAGACATACATATGCGAACACCAAATGTAACTTGAATTACTCATAATTTCTTATGTGCAAATGAATACTTTTTGTCTAAGTAAGGAGTTACCGCAGAATATTATCCCATAAGAATGAAAAAAATATGCAAAATACACTGAGGTGACAAAAGTCATGAGATACCTACTAATATCGTGTCGGAACTGCTTTTGCACAGCGTAGTGCAACAAGTCGGCTCGGCATGGACTCAACAAGCCGTTGGAAGACCCCTGCAGAAATACTGAGCTAGGCTGCAGCTATAGCCATCCATAATTGCGTAAGTGTTGCTGGTGCAGGACGTTGTGCACGAGCTGACCTCTCGATTATGTCCCATAAATCTTCGATGAGATTCATTTCAGGCAATTCGAGTCGCCAAATTATACGCCCGAATTGTCCTGAATGTTTTTCAAACCAGTCGCGAACAATTGTGGCCCCGTGACGTGACATGGTTGCTTGGGACCATGAGGTCCTTGAATGGCTGCAGATGGTCTCCAAGCAGACGTACATAATGATTTTCAGTCAATGATCAGTTCAGTAGGACTGGAGGACGAAGTCCATTCCATGTAAATACAACCCACACCATTATTGAGGCACTACCATCTTGCAAAGCGTCTCGTTGACAATTTGATTGCATGGTTTCGTTGGATCTGCGCCACACTCGAACCCTACCACCATCTATTACCAACTGAAATCGGGACTCATCTGACTAGGTCACGATTTTCCAGTCGTCTAGAAGCGAACCAATGCTGTCACGAGCCCGGGAGAGGCGTAGCAGTCGACGTCGTCCTGTTAGTAAAGGCACTCGTGTCGGTTGTCTGTTGGCACAGCCCATTAACGCGGAATTTCGCCGCACTATCCTAACAGATACGTTCATCGTACGTCTCACATTGGTTTCTCCGCTTATTTCAAGCAGTGTTGCTTGTCTGTTAGCACTGACAAATCGACGCGAACTACGCTGCTGCCCTCGGTACTTAACTTCAAGCAGTCGGCCACTGCGTTGTCTGTGCGGTGAAAGGTAATGGCTGAAATTTGGTATTCTCGGCACACTCTTGACATTATGGATATCGGAATATTGAATTCCCTAACTATTTCCGAAATGAAATGTCCCATGTGTCTAGCACCGACTACCATTCCACTTTCGAAGTCTGTTAATTCAAATCGTGGAGCCATATGTCGGAAACATTTTCACATGAATCACCAGAGTACAGATGACAGCTCCGCCTTACTCCTTGTGTACGCAATAATACAGCGATCTGCATATGTTCATATCACTGTCCCACGACTTTTGTCACCCTAGCGTGTATTAACTTAGTGACTTGTGCATCCCGAAACTTGGGGATTACTGTTACTGCAAAAGTAGCCGAACCTGAACGTTTTAACAGGTCTGCCACAGTATTTGCGCGTATTAAGTTTTTATGCACGTGTAAGAATTTAGAACTTCCTATTCTGTCTATTATTTCTTATTGGTATACTACATAATAGGAGATGCTATATTTTTAACAATTCAAACTTAGTATTATTTTATCTTTTTTTTTCAAATTGTTGAGCTAGCCCAGTCCAATAGCACCACTGATTAACTTTCCAGAAAACATTACTTACCATTCCATCTGCTGATGTTTATTTTATTGGCTTCACGAAAATGACTGCGATACTTGCAGGCAAGACTAATTCCGCTTCTTGTTACAAATAAGATAGCAGAACATCAACGGAAACAAAGAGCAGCAGAGGGCCAATGATCAAAGACTGTGGGATTCCTGTTATTATCTCTCTTCTTACAGATAACAAGGATTCCTTCTTTGTACTAAACAAGCTGCCAGGATAACTGTCGGTAATACGGTTTTTAAATAATAATTAAACCAGGCATCTATTTCTCTAACAGAATACTGTGATTGACGCAATGAAGTGCCTCCGATAAGCCACAGAAGATCCCAAAAGAAGGTACTTCACCGTTTAGAAATTTTATTATGTCTGTAATGAACCTACAGATCACCGGCTGACTTGAACGACCATTTTGATATCCAAAATTTGATTGGTGATCTACTATGTTACTGCACAGATGAGTGACAAGCTTCTCAAAATGTTGGCAAAATTGTGTAAGAACTGGCACTGGATGGTAATTATTGTCATTTGTGAAGTCATCCTTCTTGTAGAGAGGCCAAACAACAGCATGTTTCAGTCGTCTAGGAACACGCCTTGTATCAGTGAGGCATCGCGCTGCTGACAACATTACATATTATAGAGCCAAAACTCTTGTTTGAGTTGTGAGAGTGGTTTCTATCTGGCAATGGACTGTTTACTTCACAATGAACAATGATACATCCATAATTTGACCATTACTGTTGCTCAGTGGCCAACTATTCGTTCTGCTATCACAGATAATAAGGGAAATGGTGAGTACCGCATACTTGTGAAAAGCGCTCGTTTTGTTCTGTGTGTTGTTAAGTTACTGACACATATCGCTACTTGATTCATTTTTGCTACCATTTTATGATTAATTTTATTTGGAGTGTACTGGGCACATTTGCTACAAGGAAAGCGTTGTGTTTTTCTCACTGGGAATGTGTTCTTTCGTTGTGTTTCTGGCTCCTCTCTGTTGGCAGGAGATAGTCGCTGAGCTCATTAGGAAGGGTGAAGGTCCCCCTGGGAGCTGGGCGGTTTCCGCGGAAATAAGGCTGCAGTCAGCTTCGTGCTGTTTTTGGCAGTGCCAATGCCCCGCACGGCCGTGAGCGGAAGGCACCGTGTCAGTACTGCCATCCGAAAAGAATGTTTGAAAACGTCATTTTCGCTTGTTTTGTTCGGATATCAGGACACAGGACATCGAGATCCCGCACAACAAGAATGCGACGGTCCATTGCTTTCACTCCAAAATCTATTACTCCCAGTCGGATTGAGTCACCGTACCACTGTGCTTGGCACAACGAAGATTAGCAACTACGGAACTCTCTTCCATCCCAGTATCAATTTCCTACTCGTTAATGTCCAATCTGCACGCCAAGAGTGCAGAAATTTCTGCAGTATTCACCCGTTTTCTCATGAAATCGATATCCTCATGTGTCACAATGACAACAGCACTGAGTTGTTCCCGCCTTATAATGGCTCTTAGCAAGTGGAGAGTTGTGGGAGGGAGATATCTGTTTCGTGATCATTCAGTCGCCACCTTTCTGAGGCTCACTCATCTTGCAACCACCGTTTGGTTCTGATTGGCGAACAGTTTGCTTATTTTGGGGAGTGTAAATGTTATAATTGATGTAGCACGATCCGTATTCTGAGCAGCTCGTTGGCATAATCTAGACATCGTAAGGAGACCGCTGACACCATAGCATTATTGCTAGCTTACAGATTTAAAGGACAAAAGATTGCAGGTGAAAACAATCGCCATCTACAGAGCTGTAACAACACTGAGGCACTGCCATAAAGAGGTTTACAGAATCACTTTACGTGAGTACTTGATGTACGCGCGCCAGGCTGTCGCACCCCGCCCCTCGGTAACTGTGGTGAATCGAATTACGCCGACTAATTTATAGTTTACTTCATCACGCAACTTATGTTGCTTAATATAATAACCATTTCTGACCTACTAATGTATTGTTGACTTTGATTTTACGTGCGGCCGAAATCTGTAGATATTGTTGTACTTTCTCCACACTGTATCCACACATTTTGGTACCTCCCAACAGTGTTAGCATCTTTTGTAGTCTGATTTGAGTTTTAGAGATATTTGTTTTCTGTTAATGTTTATTGTCATTGTTGTCAATCATTAGAGCAAATAAATATCTGATAATCTCGGTTTCGATTTAGAGTCGAATACCCTTTACATTATCGCCCAACATTTCCAAAGTTAGGCTCTGCGCAGTGGCCAAACTCAACGATCAGCTGCATTAAGAATTCTGAAAAAAGAACAACAATAGCAGTTCAGATGGTTCAAATGGCTCTGAGCACTATGGGACTCAACATCTGAGGTCGTCAGTCCCCTAGAACTTAGAACTACAGTAGAGCGGCGATTATCCGAAGTAATTGGGGGACATGGGTGATCGGAAAACTGGTTTGTTCGGATAATCCAACGGTACATGTTTATTTGCCAAAAAGAAGTACTGTACAGTAAATTTATTCATAAAAACAGGCATCTCTTTTAGTATTACAAAGCAACGTAAAAAGGCAACTTCAGTAGATACTGCCGCTACTTCTACTGCCAGTGCCAAGCCGACAGAAGTGTGCTGATTGTCGAAACACAGCGACTGGCGGCTTGGCCGGTCAGCAGCGCCTTGTGAAGGCCCCATTAGAAGCAATGTTCCGCCAGCGGTGGCCCAAAGCGGCGACTACTGTGGGAAACTTGGTTTGGGAGTGAGGGGGATGATGGACGGTAGGGTGGGAGAGTAACAGGTGCGAGCGAGTACACAGTTCGGTTAAGCGGTCGTTCGGTTGACCGACGTTCGGATAATCGACGCTCTACTGTACTTAAACCTAACTAACCTAAGGACGTCACACATCCGTGCCCGAGGCAGGATTCGAACCTGCGACCGTAGCGGTTACGCGGTTCCAGACTGAAGCGCCTAGAACCGTACAAAGCAGTCACTCTTCTTTTATTATCAAAGATTTTGTTTTTTAGCGAGCATTGCCCTTACGCTCCTCGACTCTGATCGAGAAATGGGACGCAACTTTCTGTGCACTCACATTTCAACTGCTGGTGTTCTGAATTTCTGAGAGAGGAAAAGCGACTTAGCCTTGCGTTTCCTAGACGTGTGCGGAAAACTGCCGGGAAACCGCGCCGCTCAGGAAGGCTACTGAAAGAGATGAACCAGTGTCGGTTTCGAGACGTTTACCTTTCTCCTCCATGTCTCACTGGAATCGTTCCTCACTGTAAAAGAATACACCGATGAGGCAAAATATTATGACCATATGTTTCAAGCACAATACAGCAGCACTTTATCTTGGCTTTTATTCTACAAGACCTGGATAGGTTTCCAGAAGTATACGACACTAGATGTCTTCGCACGTGTCACGCTATTCCCGCAAATTACAGGACGGTGTTTTGGGAGCACGCAACTGGTTCCCGGTATGTGGCCCAATGGGTACAGTTTGGCCAAATTTGTTGGCCAAGACATCAATGTGAGTTCTCTGTTACGCCCAGTGTAGGACGATTCTGACCTTGCAACACAAACAGTTATCCTGCTGGAAGATGCCATGCCGTAGGGGGAGAGTTCAAGCAAGAAGCGATGGAGGTGGTCCGCAGTAATGTTCATGTAGAATTCGATTACTACCACAGATTACACGAAAGGCCAACTCAAATGTACCCCATAGCGTAATTCTGCCCTCACCAGCCTGCATCTGTGGCACGGTGCATATTACAAGCAGACATTCGCCTTGATGACAGCGTGTGAGGACAAACCATCGAGCTGGTGCAGCAATAAATATGATTGTTCGACCAGGCGACAGGTTTCTTTCGAAGCACGCTGAAAGCTCAGCGATGCTGTAGCCACTGCACTAGTAACTGGCGATATCATTCGGTCATACAGACAACACGTAAGCGTCGTGTGCTGTGGAACTCGATGTTCAATGGCCTTTAACAGTGTGCTTCAGAACACGTTTGCCTGCACCAGCAGTGTACTCTGTTGTCAGATCTTCCACGGTTCGCTGCCTATCCTGGATTACACAGAGTGCGCTTCTCCGACATCTACGTTATGCGACGAGACATGGAGGTCCAAACCATACGGCCTATTCGTTATTTTACAATCCTTCAGTCACTTTCCATAGGCGTTCACGACAGCAGTAGGCAAAGAGCCGACCAGCGTCGTCGTTTCAGAGGTTCTCTTTTCCAGCCGCAGCGCCACAACAATGTGCCCTTCGTCAGCACCGCTTATATGAGTGGACTTCCGAAAGCGGGGCTCGTATATTCACTGCAATGACTACCCATTCATCTCTGTTCTGCTCATATTCTTTTTTTCCTATGCCACTTGCTGCAACACCACAAGCAGGCATTCAAGCTCGCAAAAGGCAGTGGTCGTAAAGTTTGGCTCATCAGTGTAGAAGATGGAATTTGCAGGGATAGCACGAGTCTGTAACTGGTTACGTTGTTCAGTGAAAATGCTTACAGGTCTATAATGTAATCAGAAAGTTATGTTGCCATTGCTAGCTGTCAATAAAATTTTTGGAAAGTAAGTTACCTTTTAATGACTGAAATAGTCACTGATATGCCTGCCGTTAACGAAGCAACGTTGATGACATCATTTCCAGTAGCTGTCGATATTTGATGCTAGAAGCAAATATTAGATTCCCCTCTTTTAATTGTATCAGCTTCATCTGACACGCTGACCACGTTGCCTTCATACCGCACTCCTTTTCTTTTTGTCGCTATCACAACTCACTCCCGGACACATCTCATTACTACTTTGCAGATTGCGTTTCAAAGAACGAGTTTAATGACGCGAGACGACATTGGCTGCACAATGAAGCGTCCTCCGCCAGTTAATGAGGGGGACGGGTCGACGCAAGAATAATGAACCTCCCTCCGCGTCCGTGACCGTCAGCCGGGCTGCCCGGCGCCTACTGTGTGGGAACGCGGCCTGCAGTCGTCATGTGGGACCGCGCGCCGCCCATGCAGATATCTGCGCGCCGTGGTTACATTTCACGGCGGATTACTCCGGGGGGTTGGTAAGCCTGTTTGACCGCAGCCGCAGCCCAGCAGCCTCCGACCGAGTGGACGGCGGCGGCGCGTAATCCGCTTACTGGCCGGGGGTGGCTCGCTGCCCCCGCACCGCCCCCGGGGGTGGCGAAATCAAGTGGCTGCAGTCGCCGGAGGCGAGCTAACTTACTGGAAGCGACGTTCGCGGAGCATATGGCGTCTCACAGAACGTTCTTACTGATAGCACACGTTCCAACTGTTTTGTTACTTTTCTAGTAAAATTTTACAATCCTCTTGGAAGAATTCCAGATGAAAACGATAATTTCGAGGTATTCTTCGTCTAAACGATAATACCTTCGCAATCTGACTGTTATTACTATTGCCTTCTGGATGCACTGGTCTACATGACTGTGGCTCCTAATTTGAGGGGCAGTCAAATGAAAACCGAACAGTCGCCACAACGGGACCATGGAATGGTCTCATTCAAAAGCCGTCACCATACACCTTAAGACATTTATCCCATTGGGAGACGACACGATCAACTCCTGTTTCGTAGAACGCGGTTGGCAACTGACGAATCCACCACCACATCCACTCTTGCCCTTCCCCAGCCAAAATCGCTGAAGCGAAAAGGTAATTCCATCCCACAGCATTCCTGAGCGTTTTGACTTCATGGGGCATCGCAGTTTCTGTGCACTGGTTGTCGTTCCACGCTCGAGGATCTCGACGAGGAGAGGGTCCCAGCAGTCGAAGAAGATCATCATGATGCCTTACCTGAACTTGTGTGAACAGCTTTGGATTTCTTTTGCGGGGGGAGATGTGGGATATCCGCACTGTTGGCTTTGCCCTTTGGCATGGCGCTGTCCGACTGCCGTTGTTGTTTGGAAAACACTGCAGCATCCTCCGCACTGCTCCGATTATTCACCTCTTTGGCAACCTGAAGAAAGACATGCGTGGACGACGGTTTGAGTCGGACGAGGAAGTGCAAATCTGGTTTCGATTGTTGATCCGTCAGCGGCTGACCGCGTTCTACGAAAAGGAAACCGTTCATCTCGTGTCCCAGTGGGATAGATGTCTTAAAGCGTGTAATGAGTACTTAGGAATGGAACCATTCTTCGTCCCGTTATAGCGGATATTCGGTTTTCAATTGACTGCAAAATAAATACGAAAATCACTGAGGATTTCTTCATTTAGCCGTAGACATATCCAGACTGAATTTAAGTTGTAATCATCTTACCAGTTTGAGGTAGCGATTCTCGAGGCGCGCACTAACTCATGGAGAAAGCATATCGTTTTGCGTTATACATCTGTTTTCCAAATGACATAAGCACAATGGTCTCGAACTACCGCAAATTATGTCGGTGAATCTAAAAGTTACATGTGCAATTGCAGTATCCTGCTATTTGGAATAATGCGTGATACGTATGGGCACATCGAACACTTAAGTGAAACACTGCAATATTTTATATACACTATGTGATCAAAAGTATCCGGACACCTCGCTGAAAATCACTTGCAAATTCGTGGCGCGCTCCATCGGTAATGCTGGAATTCAATATGGTGTTGGCCCACCCTTAGCCTTGATGACAGCTTTCACTCTCGCAGGCATCAGGTGCTGGAAGGTTTCTTGGGGAATGGCAGTCCATTCTTCACGGAGCGCAGCGCTGATGGGAGGTATCAATGTCGGTCGGTGAGGTCTGGCTCGAAGTCGGAGTTTCAAAACATCCCAGCGGTGTCATATAGCATTCAGGTCACGACTCTGCGCAGGACAGTCCATTACAAAGATCTACCGTCGTGTAACCATTCCGCAAAGGCCTTGCATTATGAACAGGTGCTCGATCGTATTGAAAGATGCAATCGCCATCTCCGAATTGCTCTTCAACAGTGGGAAGCAAGAAGGTGCTTAAAACATCAAGGTAGGCCTGTGGTGTGATAGTGGCACGCAAAACAACTAGTGGTGCAAGCCCCCTCCTTGAAAAAACACCACCTCAACATAACACCACCGCCTCCGAATTTTACTGTTGGCACTACACATGCTGGCAGATCACGTTCACTGGGCATTCCCCATATCCACACCCTCCCATCGGATCGCCACATTGTGTACCGTGATTCGTCACTCCACACAACGTCTTTCCACTGTTCAATCGTCCAATGTTTACGCTCCTTACACTAAGCGAGGCGTAGTTTGGCATTTACCGGTGTGATGTGTGCCTTTTGAGCGGTGGCTCGACCATGATATCCAAGCTTTCTCACCTCCCGCCTAACTGGCATAGTACTCGCAGTGGATCCTGATGCAGTTTGGGATTCCTGTGTGATGGTCTGGATAGATGTCTGCCTATTACACATTACGATCCTCTTAAACTGTCGGTGGTCTCTGTCAGTCAACAGGCGAGGTCTGCCTGTACGCTTTTGTTCTGTACGTGTCCCTTCACGTTTCCACTTCACTATCACATCGGAAACAGTGGATCTAAGGATGTTTAGGAGTGTGGAAATCTCGCGTACAGACGTATGACAAAAGAAACACCCAGTCACCTGACCACATTCGAAGTACATGAGTTCCGCAGAGCGACCCATTCTGCTCTCTCAAGATGTCTAATGCCCACTGAGGTCGCTGATACGGAGTAGCTGGCAGTAGGTGGCAGCACAATGCACCTAATAAGAAAAACGTATGTTCTGGGGTGTCCGGATACTTCTGGTCATATAGTGTAAACCCAGCCTGACAGAAAATGTGATGCACCCGGAAGACAAGGTTAGATGTAAACGTAACTTGTTACTTGACCACACCATTTTAGGGTATCTAAATCTCTATAGTCATTTAGTTTCATTTCATTTCTCCTCCTCTTGTGAGTGCTTCACTTCTTTTTTCAGGTATTGTATGTGGTTTCTTTTATTTCCATTACTATTCTGAATGTTTTAATATCATGTGAACTTCTTCTCGTCTTAAGACAACCTTTTGTCTCTTCGCGTTAACACAACCTAACGAAATTGGTAGTCCTATACATAAACTTTTTCTTAGTTCAGTCCCTCTTCACTCAAATTTTCCTCCGTATTACTCCTTCCAGATGGATTTACTATCTCATCAACCGATTTCTTAAAATTGATAACAGCTTCTCATTTACTTATCTCCTTGCCTACTCATTTTGGTACTTCTTCCTTCTCTCTTATCTGTCCTGTTACCCACAAATCTCATTTCTCTTCTATCCAACAAAACATGAACCGAGGATCTTGTCGACGCGATATGCATGGCTCAAAGCAAAGGAAGGTATCTGTCGAGAGACCAAAGTAATCTATGGCAGGCTGAGTGAACACATGTAACAGGCTTTTTAGTAGTTGCAGAGGTAGCTGTCTGGGTGACTGAGTTGGCCATGTATCATTAGCCGAAAAGGTCTTGCCATGCTAGTACTGTGAATGGTTACAATCAAGACAAAACTACTGTCGTAATTTTTCCGAGGAAGTGGTTAAATGATGACAGTATCCTACTGGGTAAAATATTCCGGAGGCAATGGAGTCCCCCATTCGGATCATTGCGGAACTACACATCTGAATGTCATCAGGAAAGACAAAACTGGTATTCTATTGGCTGGAGCGTATGTTGGATGGGTGAGTAGACAAGAGAATTTAAAAACGGAAACTGGTAGCTTGACGTTAGATATAGTGGTAATTGGTAACGAGCAGGAGGAACAAGACCTTGTCAAGTGAGTTCAGGGTGATAAATATTATATAAAAAGAAGGCGCAGTGCAGGAGCAGATCTAATAATGAATAAGGAAGTAGGAATAAGTGTAAGCTTCTATGGTAATAAATATATTGTTATGGACGAAAATATACTCATCAACACTGTGATGAGTTCTTAGATTTACTTGGAGGAGACCGAATGAAATCGCAACAATATTATATCTCTTTATTATAACTTTAGTAAGAAGAAATACTTTACTCTGCAACAATCACTGTTCACAGAACTGTCTACGTACATTCATTACTGTCATTTAACACCAGTGTATCACTTGACACAGTACAGAATAACTGTCTTTTCTGTCAATGTACAATTGACTATAAACTCTCCTACATACTTCTGTGTAACACAACTCTCGCAATGCTGGCGCTGTAGTGAGACGATGCTGTCGTCTTCGGAGATGGTTCAAATGTCTCTGAGCACCATGGGACTTAATATCTGAGGTTATTAGTCCCCTAGAACTTAGAACTACTTAAATCTAACTAACCTAAGGACATCACACACATACATGCCCAAGGCAGGATTCGAACCTGTGACCGTAGCGGTCGCGCGGTTCCAGACTGAAGTGCCTAGAACCGCTCGGTCATAGGGTCGGCTCTTCGGAGATAATTGCAGACTGGGCTGAGAAGCACTCCACTATGATGTAGATAAGTCTTCAGCAGCGGCAGCAGATGCAAGCTCTTGATGGCGTGTCTACACCAACGGCTCTCATTCGTCTGTGTGTAGTTAGCAACTACGCTTACTTGCGGTTCCGTCGTGAAGCACCAACTTTGTCATGGCCGTCCTTCAGACGACACCACAGAACAAATTATGCGAGCCAAGATGGGTATGAAGCCAGTACCAACACAACAGAGAAAGTTTATATGCCAACTAACTCGACAGATGGTGAAAATGAAAGAATGTATGATGAGGTAAATGAAGTGTTTCAGATTGATAAAGGAGAGGAAAACTTAATTCTGATGATGGACTGGAATTCAATAGTAGGAAAAAAAGAGAAGGAAAAATAGTACCAGAATATGAACTGTAATGTAAATCATCCGTTATATGCTGCTACAATAACTGTAGTGCATCGGAAAATATCTGTGTTTTCTTAACTGTGCTGGGAAAAGAGACACATGTAGTGACCGTTGGAGCCAAGTTGTGGTATTTTCTCTTGTGTAAACCAGCTCAGGTGAGTCAGTATTGTGCCTGGGAGGCCTGACCGTTTCGGAAAACAGACTTCTTTTCCTAAGCTTCTCAAGGGCTGCGAAATTCTGAGAGCTCACAGGATGTCTGTGATCGTCGTTTGTCGGTAGGACAGAGCGCGCCCTTTAAAGTCAGGAAGTTCCACTGAGTACCGGAAGTGTTAGCAAGCATGACGAATCTGCCCTTCCGGCAGGGCACTGGAGTATGCGACTGCGCCATTTGGTGCTTCCAAAGCGTGACAACTTATCATATTCTGCGAGCTCTAGCAGTCGCCAAACGTCTGTTTTTGGTTTATCCAACAAGCGGCGTGACAGCTATCTGTGTGCCAACCGTCGGACAACTGAGGAAGGAATACACAGTGGGCGGTCTTACAGAATTTTGCACCAATGCAGTTTGTGCTGGAAGGAGCTATCCTGGTTTGTCAGACGGGGAATGGTGTTAAACTGTCCCGTTGACGACGTGGTGTTCTGGAGCGGGGCAGTATGGCTGTAGAGAGTGTGGAGAGCGATGGGTGGTCCACGAGGACCGATTTTCGATAGTCGACACTGATGAGCAGCCTTGGATGGGTTTACAGTCTGAGTGCGTGTCACATTTTCCCAACAGTACAGTCCTTTTGTCTCTAAGCAACTCTCAACTAGCGTGTCCTTTATATCGCAACTTGCGTTCCATTTGTATTAATTCAGAACTGGATTTAGCATTTAGTAGTTTCCTTTAATTGCATCTGTGGGATTCTCAGACCTATTGGAACGCTATCTGCACTTTCGCTAGAAGTCTTTCTCATTATCAGCTTCCATTGCTCGTAAATAATTGTGATATTATCCATAGCAATTTTTGTGTTATTCGAATAATCATAATCAACTGTCTGGATTGATAAACTGATCTTCTTAGTAAAAGGTCTTTGTTAATAATTAGTTTAAGACTGTTAGACACCCAAGTTTATAATTCCAAAGAATTTCGTGGATAGTTAAAATACCATAATTTTCAGTTTCAAGATAGCTTTTTCTTAAACCACTCTTAATTTGTATTTTTTATGAGTGCCATTGACGTGAGATTCTATTGTAAAAGTGATCCATTTAACTTATTTCGCTCAACTTCATAAGTTTGAACAGGCGACCCTTCATTATGGAAAATTTTATAAATAGTGTAAAGGAGAAACCCCAACGCCCCAAAGTCACCAATATGGATTTTAGTGGAACGACTGGAACCAAGAGTTGTGGGTTGCTTTTTATCAGTTATTGCACACAAAATATTTTTTTCATAAAGGAATTTCAGAGTTAAAACAATTTTAAACAAAAACAAAGGTTCCCTCAACTCGTAAAAAGTTAACGATTTTGAAACAACAGCTCGACAGTCTAAAGCTTTCAGATAGGCCCTTAGTAGGCAAGATATCAGTGAATATCACTTCATTTCACAAGATACACTTAATTTCAATTTTACCGACTAACAATGGGTCAAATGAATAATGACAGTTCCCAAAATTTATTTACATCAGATAGCAGGCGCCAAAGGCGGCAACCATAATAGTAAAAATATTCCCGTAGAAAACACAAGATGACGGTAATGAAGGACAAGAGCTTGATCGAGAATAATGAGGGGATCGCAACCTGTGCTTATTAAAATAATCTTGAACAATAAGTGATAATCGCTTTTAGCCGGGACAAGTGGCCGCCTTAGTCTTAGTGGATACCACAGTGAAATTGTTCATGTACACCGACATCATTAACATATGAACTTTTTTCTTTTAAAAACATAAAAATACAAAAACATTAAAAAATATACCAATCTCAATATACAACCCAAAGTTATGCCGATTCACAAAATTAAAACCCTTCTCTTTAATAGACAATCTAGTGACCGCTTGGAGAGCACAGTCAATTAAAGCACGCATTCTAAAATTGTGTCAAAGACTCCTGTTGCTTCTATAACGAAGTCCCACTCAAAGATAGGCACAGTTAACGCTTCGCTAGCGCATCCTCTTGACAACCGCCGGAGGGACAATCAGTCTGCCATAAGACCACGGAAATGCGAAACGTGGACACAAAACCCAACCAGGCTCGAACACTCACACCCGAGCGTAGCAGTAAAAGCCTCAGAGGCAGTCACCTTTACCGTAGGTACCTGGAGTAAAGAGAATGCATTGTTGTTGTTGTGGTCTTCAGTCCTGAGACTGGTTTGATGCAGCTCTCCATGCTACTCTATCCTGTGCAAGCTTTTTCATCTCCCAGTACCTACTGCAACCTACATCCTTCTGAATCTGCTTAGTGTATTCATCTCTTGGTCTCCCTCTACGATTTTTACCCTCCACGCTGCCCTCCAATACTAAATTGGTGATCCCTTGATGCCTCAGAACATGTCCTACCAACCGATCCCTTCTTCTGGTCAAGTTGTGCCACAAACTTCTCTTCTCCCCAATCCTATTCAATACTTCCTCATTAGTTATGTGATCTACCCATCTAATCTTCAGCATTCTTCTGTAGCACCACATTTCGAAAGCTTCTATTCTCTTCTTGTCCAAACTATTTATCGTCCATGTTTCACTTCCATACATGGCTACACTCCATACAAATACTTTCAGAAATGACTTCCTGACACTTAAATCTATATTGGATGTTAACAAATTTCTCTTCTTCAGAAACGCTTTCCTTGCCATTGCCAGCCTACATTTTATATCCTCTCTACTTCGACCATCATCAGTTATTTTGCTCCCCAAATAGCAAAACTCCTTTACTACTTTAAGTGCCTCATTTCCTAATCTAATTCCCTCAGCATCACCCGACTTAATTAGACTACATTCCATTATCCTTGTTTTGCTTTTGTTGATGTTCATCTTATATCCTCCTTTCAAGACACTGTCCATTCCATTCAACTGCTCTTCCAAGTCCTTTGCTGTCTCCGACAGAATTACAATGTCATCGGCGAACCTCAAAGTTTTTATTTCTTCTCCATGAATTTTAATACCTACTCCGAATTTTTCTTTTGTTTCCTTTACTGCTTGCTCAATATACAGATTGAACAACATCGGGGAGAGGCTACAGCCCTGTCTTAGTCCCTTCCCAACCACTGCTTCCCTTTCATGTCCCTCGACTCTTATAACTGCCATCTGGTTTCTGTACAAATTGTAAATAGCCTTTCGCTCCCTGTATTTTACCCCTGCCACCTTTAGAATTTGAAAGAGAGTATTCCAGTCAAAACTGTCAAAAGCTTTCTCTAAGTCTACAAATGCTAGAAACGTAGGTTTGCCTTTCCTTAATCTTTCTTCTAAGATAAGTCGTAAGGTCAGTATTGCCTCACGTGTTCCAGTGTTTCTACGGAATCCAAACTGATCTTCCCCGAGGTTGGCTTCTACTAGTTTTTCCATTCGTCTGTAAAGAATTCGTGTTAGTGTTTTGCAGCTGTGACTTATTAAGCTGATAGCTCGGTAATTTTCACATCTGTCAACACCTGCTTTCTTTGGGATTGGAATTATTATATTCTTCTTGAAATCTGAGGGTATTTCGCCTGTTTCATACATCTTGCTCACCAGATGATAGAGTTTTGTCAGGACTGGCTCTCCCACGGCCGTCAGTAGTTCCAATGGAATATTGTCTACTCCGGGGGCCTTGTTTCGACTCAGGTCTTTCAGTGCTCTGTCAAACTCTTCACGCAGTATCATATCTCCCATTTCATCTTCATCTACATCCTCTTCCATTTCCATAATATTGTCCTCAAGTACATCGCCCTTGTATAGACCCTCTATATACTCCTTCCACCTTTCTGCTTTCCCTTCTTTGCTTACAACTGGGTTTCCATCTGAGCTCTTGATATTCATACAAGTCGTTCTCTTATCTCCAAAGGTCTCTTTAATTTTCCTGTAGGCGGTATCTATCTTACCCCTAGTGAGATAGGCCTCTACATCCTTACATTTGTCCTCTAGCCATCCCTGCTTAGCCATTTTGCACTTCCTGTCGCATGCATTAGTAAATATTAAATTATGGAAACCCCATCCACGTTCAAATCTAATTAACACAACTAAGCCCAATGCACCATAGGGAATACCTATGAGACGACACGATTTTAAATGAGTGTACAAAACATAAATCACGAACACGTAAGGGGCTACAACAAAATCAAGTGAACAAGAAATTTAAAGCTTAAAAATCTCTGGTCAAATCCACATCAGAACTGCTATAAAACTAGTTCACCAAATATCCAGTTACACATTTGCCTTGCAATCATTGCTTATCGGTGCAGAGGCAACATCCAAAATATCCCGGAAAATATCTGCCGGAATAACAATGCTTTCCAATACGACCTCTACTTGGTAATACACAATGCTGCTTGGAACAGACTAAATGCTAGTACTGAGAGAGAGTAAAACAACAAATACCCACAATGATCACAGGTAACAATGTCAGTGAAAAACCTCAAACACTGTTGTGGAAAATTTTAGTTATAATGCAGCACCACTCTGAACTAATGGATCGTAACACTGATTAGCACAATAAATCATGAATAGGAATTCAGAGTTCTGGAGCAACAAGCAAACTGCACCTAAAATAACTTCAGGGTGACCACACCTACAGATATAAAGGCTAGGAAACATGTTCACATAAAACGACGTAAGCATAGGAAATTCACTTTAAAATATTCCCAAGAGTCCACGTCTGGCAGCATAAATTCTCCAATTGGCAAGTAAATGAACAAGCTCCACACAGCAAAAGCAACGGCCTCCAAGAACCTAGACTCTCTGGCTAATCCAGAATACAGCGCAAGCACTGCCAACACAGGACAACTCGAAATACGCTTCGCGAGGCACTGGCTAGGCACGTACTGATCTCACCTGCCCCAAGCGACCCCTTTTCTCTCCCCCAGGGCGCACCATCTCGCGATCGAGTCACAACCAACGACCAAAAATCATAACGGAGAGCAGGAGTCGATTCCATGGAGACGCCATGGCTCACATATGTTCAGTCAAATTTGTTTATTTTAATCTGTGTTGGCGTTGTGCCGGCGATTGCTTGTAATACAGGTACCCCTACGGGCATCAACTTGAGAGCTTTCAGCGAAAAGAACTGAGTGTTATGTGGTGTATCAATGATGATTCAGCGAGCAGAGATCTCTTTTTAAAAAATAATTAAAAATAAAAAGGTGTGAATCCTCTGGGAGACTTTTCCTCTTTATTTTTCTGAGTTCTTGAGAGTGGCAGGCAAATTACATGACCGTCGCCGAACCGCAGAACCTCTCATTATAAAATAAAACCAGTGTAAAAAAGACAAGAGCAAGAAGAGAAAGAAACATTAAAAACAACCATTTTATCTTGAAATTCTTCCACTAGTCCGTGTTTACATAAAAACGAGAACGTGGGACTGTGGGTCCATCTCTATGGAAAACTTTTGTTTATTATTTATTTATTCGCAAACTAGATTCAGCGACAATATCGTTGTCATCTGTGGTTCTTTAATTCAAAAACATGGAAAAATAGCTAACTTATAAATATTGTAAAACGCTGTCACATTTGTACCGTCTGATTCCAAAATATTTTGTTCTGTGAGTAGTTTCAAAATACCTTATTTACTTTATGTCACAGCATAGTTGTAATACGGTCGGGTCATTTGATTTTTTTAGTCATCTATGTGCGCATTAGAGAGAGAGAGCAAGTTACGTTACTTTTAAACAATCTTTAGTCTTGTTGTGGCACAGCCTTTGCCTCTGCGCAGTCTGATACTTTCTTAATTGAAGTATGGGACGTGATGGACGTATTCAGTACTGCCATGTGTACTTGATTGTATCTGTTAGATAAAGAATACGGTAAAGGACACCAAGGATGAGTATCATGTGTACACTGAAAGGTGAAAGGAATATAAATTTTGAATAATGTTATTATTTTTGAAGAAATGTCTCAGGAAAGACTGCACCATTGCGCAGCTAAAAATGATTATTGTCAGCTAGTTAACTTGATCAGAGCTGAGACAAAGACAGCATCATTGAGCAGTTAAGAATGATTATTGTCAGCTAGTTAACATGATCAGAGCTGAGAGAAAGACCGCCTCACTTCCCAGAGTCAAGCATGAACAAATTAATTGAGTAAGCTGTTTGATTTTGATATAAATTCTGTGTTAACATTGTACCCTCTATAATTATTGTTCCCTTTGTTAAGTATAGTATTTTTCAGACCAATGTCATGTGTGAAGATCACTCGAGGTTTTCTCTGTCATTTTGAGTATATACGTCATTCTAAAATAGTCGTCTTGGAATGTCATTTCATAGGTATAGTTACTCTCCCCATTCCACTGTTTATCGTTACGCATTACCTCATGCAACAGTTTGAAAACGTATTTAGAAACCAAAATGTAGCTTAGCGTTGCCTGCTTACCCGTTGCTGTTGTACTTTCGAGAAATCTGCAATAATGTTATCAAGACATGAAGTAAGTGGAAATTTTGTTAGGGACAGATAATTGTTAAACTTCCTGTCAGATCAAAACTGTGTGCCGGACCGAGACTCGAACTAGGGACCTTTGCCTTTCGCGGGCAAGTGATGGGACGTGAGTCGTCCTTGGGTAGTTCAGATGGTAGAGTACTTGCCCGCGAAATGAAAAGGTCCCTAGTTCGTGTCTCGGTCCGGTACGCAGTTTTAATCTGCCAGGAAGTTCCATATCAGAGCGCACTCCGCTGCAGAGTGAAAATCTCATTCTGGGCAGATAATTGTTTTACTTAAGTTGCGCGTTTAATGTAAGGACAAGCTGCATTCAGGTACTTCAAGTTCAGTTCATGTTAGGTTCTGTTTACTCAAAGTTTAGCATGAGAGTTTAAGTTGAATAACAGTTCGTGGGGACATAGTTTTCATAGTACGGGAGTTAAAGTTGTGCTAAATTTCACACAGAAGCCAGATATAGTGTTGCCATTCTTAATGGTATATTTTCTGTGTTTTTGTTGCCATTCCCTCGGCATACAGCATGTCACTTGCAACGTATGAGTTGCAATTTGTAAACAAATAAGAAAACTTGAATTACGTATGTCAGCGTTATACTAACGGGATTCTTGTAGTGTTGTGGATACAGGTCTTGTGTGTAGCAGGTTGTTACGTAGTTTATCATGTACTCCCGTTTGTTGGACGGCTTGCATCTGCTTTTAAACACAGTAAAATATAACTTGTGCGCCTTGTTCGTGTTCCAAAACATTACGCCACCTTGGCGTTCACGTGTGTTGTGAGAATGTATCGCATATTGCGAGAAAGTTTTGAAAATTGTAAAGAGATATCTGACGATTTCTGCTCCTTATTTATGTTTGTATGTGTCGTGGGAAAGCGTCTGTGTCTCTGTGTGTGTATGTGTGTGTTCCTGTTCTGTGTTCTGTGCCAGTTCTCTTAAACGGTAAAGAGTGTGTTGTTGCAAAGTGTTATATTTTCGTTCATTACGTTTTTTTGCTTCCACTATACCCTTTTGTATGTTATTCTTTTCTTCCATTGCTAGTTTTCGGTATAAATAATTGCTGTGTTTCAACATGTGTACATCAGCTTCGGTATTATAGGATTGAGGGTTTCAGTCATTAGGTGTTCTGCGGTAGTGGAATGTGTGCTGTCACTGTTCAGAGCTCTCACGTGCTGTGTGTTCCTTGTTCAGAAGTTTCTTCTTATTTGCCCTATATATTGGAAATGACAGGTGTTACATGTGAGTTTGTATATTACAGCACTGCTAATTTGTCTGAGGTTCCTCTGTCTGATATTAGACATTGATGAACAGTGTTGTTCGTTCTGAAGGATATTGAGCTCATTGCTTTTTCAATACGCTTCCAATTCTATTATTTTTATTATTGTATTTTAGTGTATGAGATCCGTTTCTTACCTGGTGTGGTGTGATCTGCTGTGTTCACCGTTTTCTGCCTCTGTGTTTACTGGCCTTTTCGTTGTATTCATCGTGCTCGCTATTATTATCTTCAATTTTTATCTTGTTGTTGAGATTGTTTATGGTGCTGTTTTGTAGTCATTTTCAACAGCAATTTCTTTGATTGCATTTAATTCCTGTGTATAGTTCTCTGGTTCAAGAAGAGTTCTTTTTATCCTGTGGAGTATGTGTGTGAAACTGGACTGTTTATGAGCTGCTGGATGCTTGGATGAACTATGAATAACAGTTCCTGTCTATGTGGTTTTTCTGTAGATGGAAGATTCATGTTGGCTGGTGTTTCTTGTAACTGTAAGGTTCAGCAAACTTAATTTCTTCCTTTACTTTCCTTTATTTCCTTTGTGAAGTGGACTTTTTGTAACTGTGTAGCTCTTTTATTCTATATTGTTTCACCTATGAGACAGATTACATTGTCCACATATCGGCACTAATATATGATTTTCAACCCTTCTTGTTTCAGCGAGGTGGCGCAGTGGTTAGCACACTGGACTCGCATTCGGGAGGACGACGGTTCAATCCCGTCTCCGGCAATCCTGATTTAGGTTTTCCGTGATTTCCCTAAATCGTTTCAGGCGAATGCCGAGATGGTTCCTTTGAAAGGGCACGGCCGATTTCCTTCCCAATCCTTCCCTAACCCGAGCTTGCGCTCCGTCTCTAATGACCTCGTTGTCGACGGGACGTTAAACACTAACCACCACCACCACCACCACCACCTTCTTGTTTCCCAGTGTTGTTGAATATTGTGTTCTCTTTACAATCCAAGAAAACTTTGGCTGAAGTTCCACTGATGAGGGAACCCTTGAGAGCCCCTCTTGTTGCAAATAAAAGTTATTGCTGAAAGTGAAGTAATTTTATCCTGTGATTAGCCTAAAAATGGGTAAGCTTTCATTTATCAGTATGCCTGGGAATTTCTTGTTTTTTAGTTGTTGTTCTATAACGTTTTTAGGTTCTCCTGTGGGTATGTGTGTGTACATGTAATATCAAAAGATATCAGTTTTGCTGTTAGGGTGATGCTGATGTTATTAATTTACTCTATTATGTCTCCTGTGCTTTTGTGGCTTCTGTTGTTTGTGTATGTTTTCTGTAGGAATGTGTGCATGGGTCTCCCTAGTATGTAAGATGGGCTCTTCTGAAGTACCACCGGCGTGACCAGGATAAGAGCTTTGTGGACCTTTCGAAGGCTTGTTAAAAGTGGAGCCTTACGATTCTTATGCGTCATTGTTTTTGCCAGGGCTGTGTGAGGATTTGTATGATGCTTTTTAAGAGCTTCTACGAGTTCATATGGTATCTTTGTGTTGAGTCACTGGTTAGCTTGGTTATTTTATTTTCTTCAAGTTTTTTTTTATTTCTCGTATTTTGCCTCTGTAATTAAGACTAGAGAGTTCTCTTTGTCCGCCTTGACGAAAAGTGCATTACATTGTTTTATTTTTTTGTGTATGTTGTTTATGGTTTTCTCATCCATGCTTTTGTGTTTTTATTCATGTTTCGTTTGTTCTTTCTGTTTTTATGTTTCATTTCCTCTGTCACTAGTTCTCTTGTTAGACCTCGGTTGAGGTCTGGTGTGTTAGTTTTTTCCTGTTGCCTTGTGATGTAGTCAGTCTCTGTAGTACATTTTTCTATGATCTTACGTGTTATGCGGCGTTAAAATTGTATTTGGGGCTTTTCTCAATAACTGCTGTTCTTGCTTGGCGAGTTTTTGTCAGTAAAATTAATCAAGCGTTCATGGAATATGTCTTGCATGTGTGTTTTAGTTTCACAGGAAGGAAAGAGAAAGTCACCTGGTGGTACTTCGCACAGATTGTAATTTAATAACGGCTACCACTTTGTTAAGAATCATATAAGAAGTATCTGTGAGTGTAAGAGACCTGGAAACGCTAAAGGTTACAGATTGATTATATTATGGTAATATAGACATATCTAAACCAGATTTTAAACCCTAAGACATTTCGATGAGGTCCAACCTTACTTTACTGGTTATGAACTGCAGATAAAAACTGAAGGGAAAATGCAAAAAGTTTGAGAATTTAGGAAAGGGAACCCGGGTAAAAGGAGAGGTCAGAGGTTGCTGAGTGTTTCAGAAGGAGTATTAGGCAACGTAGGAGTGAAACAGGGAAAGACATACAAAAGAATACGAATGGGTAGTTTCGTGAGATGTAATAGTGGAGGCAGCAGGGGAAAAACAGGTAAAAGATGAGGAATAAAAGAATACAGGAGGTACAGAATGTAACTGACGAAAGGAGGAGGTATAAAAATGCAACAACTGGTGTAGGCGTTAGCGAATACAGGACTTCTAAAAAATGAAACTGGCATAAAATGTAAAATGGCTGAGCAGAAATGGCTATAAGACAAATTCAAGGCTATATCAGCATGCATAACTAGGAGAAATATAAGTGACGCCTACAGGATATTACAGAGACCCTTGCAGAAAACATAAGCAGCTGTTTGAATATCAAGAGCTCAAATGGCAAACCAAGAAAAGGAGGGAAGACTGAAATGTAGAAGGAATTTATAGAATGGCTGCACAAGGTAAATGAAGTCCATTATTATAATAAGGAAAGAGGAGGGAGACTGAGATCAGTTGGGCCGGCCGCTGGTGGCCGAGCGGTTCTGGCGCTACAGTCTGGAACCGCGCGACCGCTACGGTCGCAGGTTCGAATCCTGCCTCGGGCGTGGATGTGTGTGTTGTCCTTAGGTTAGTTAGGTTTAAGTAGTTCTGAGTTCTAGGGGACTTACGACCTCAGCAGTTGAGTCCCATAGTGCTCAGAGCCATTTGAACAATTTTTTTGAAATCAGTTGGGAGATGGTACACTTCGGCAAGAATATGACAGAACTCTGAAAGACGCAAACAAGATCCCTGTAGTTGCCAACATTCCCTCAGAATTACTGAAACCCTTGGGAAAGCTAAGGATGAGGTAAATGTTTCTTCTAGTGTGCAGGGTATTTGAGACAGACGAAATACCTTAAGACTTAAAGAAGAATGTAACTTCCAATTCCGAAATGGCATGTGCTGACGGGACTGAATAATACCGAACTGTCGGTTTAATAACTTTGCTTCCAAAACACTGACGTAAATTATTCATCGGTGGACGGAGAAAATGATAAAAGGCCACCTCTGGGGAAATCAGCTTAGGTTCCAGAGAAATGTAGGAACATACGAATAAATACTAACTCTACGACTTATCTTAGAATGTAGGCTAAAGACAGGTAAACCTACGTTTATAGTCTTTTTTGCTTTAGAGAAAGCTTTAACAATCTTACAGTCAATAGGGGTAGCTTTGTACTACTTTTTACTGGTTTTTTAAAATACTGAATTAGACAACGCAGTATAGTTACTCAGTGCTTGGAAAAGTGAGACTGTGTACTAATTATGCCCAATTAGAGTAAAATTTCTACTTTAAGCTGGTAAAGTGATACACTATCATCCAGGGTAACTTCAGCTCAGTCTTAAAACAGTTTTTGTTATATCTAATGCACTGGGTGGATTTACATCACTCCAGAAGGAAATTAGATGTTCTTTCGTGTGTTGTCACGTGTGCTGGACTGCTGTTGAAATCGCTCGTCAATATTTTATAAAGTTTAGTCTTCAGTTAAAATGTATTTTAAAGATTTTTAAAAATTTATTTGTATTAATATTTGCTGTAAAAGTAACTTATTCGTGGATTCTCATTAATCTCAGGCTTTCTTCCTGTGTTATTGACATGTTCTGTTATTCGTGAATGTGCTTACGCAACACGCTAACGTCTTCCGTCCAAGCCTTTGCTGCGTGCAGTTGCAGCTGTAGGGGTTATAAAGCTTAGTACTGAGGAAGTTATTTGTGCACTGTTGTACAGTAATTAATTTTAATGGTTTTCAGTGGTGTTTCGTACTGTTTGTGGCGAAATAACGATTTAATAAACTTTTGGAATCATTCGCTTGCTGTGTTTTTTAGAGTTTTCTGTGAGTTGAAGGTTAGCAGATTTCGTGCTTCAGTTTTCAGCTGACGATTCTAATTGTTTCTCGTAAAATATTTCAGTAAAATTTTCATTCAGTGTTTTAACTTCACTGAGTGTTCTAGCGGCTGTTTGAATTTTTGGTTTTAGGTAATAATTTTGCGAAGTTTTGTTGGTATTGGTATTAGTTGTGGTTTAGTAGTATTAGTAGTTGCTTTCTTAGTAGAGAGTGAATTTCTAGACCGATATTGTTAGTTCTGTAATTAGTTCTACTGGTGTAATTGAACTTACGTTTAATTAGACATGTATTATTTTTCAGTAACTGTAAAATTTTACCATGAGTGAGAAGTGTGGGCTCTGTCGTACGTTTGTGAGTAGTGGCTTATGGTGTGGGATTTGTTCAAAGTATTTTCATTGGGGGGGGGGGGGGATGCAGTAGGGAAGCCAGTGGCCATTCTAGCGACATCCTCTTCTGGGAATGCAGAATCTGTAGCAGAAATAAGTTGATAGAGGATCAAGAGCGTAAGATTTGTGCCCTTCAGGTACAGTTACAACACGCAAAGGAGGATCTAGATAGGTTGAGGAGCGTGAAGGGTGCTGGGGAATGGGGAATGGGAACTGGCAGTTGGCAAGAAGGCAGCTAGGAGGAGGAGGTATTCAGACAGTTATACTTTGTGTGTATGCAATAGATTTGACCAAATGTCAGAGTTAAGTGGAGAGGAGCCTCTTGTAGCTGTAGGTGTAGGGAACATACAGCAGTCCTCAGCTGTTAGGAGGCCTAGGTCAGTTGCAAAGTCTAGCAGAAAGAAGAAAATTCTGCTGCTAGGCAGTTCGCACAGTACAGGCGTGGGCCAGCAGTTGCAGGAAGTGTAGGGGAGTGAGTATCAGGTCACCAGCACTGTGAAGTCTAGTGCAAGGTTGGCTAAGGTGACTGACATCATAGGGGAGTTACGTAGGAATTTTACAAAGGAGTATCAGGTAGTGATAGTGGGTGGAGCAGGGAACAGTCTTGATAGGGACGGGGAATATGATGTAGTTCGTGACCTGGTAAAGATAGCTATTTGAACTGGCGGCACTAATGCGCATTTCGTACAATTGTTTCGCGTCATGATCGGCCTCATATTAATGCGGCTGTTGGGCGCTGATGGCAGAGGGCATGGGTCACATTTCAGTGGTGCCAGTTGAGTCTATCAGTAGATCAGGTTTCCTAAGTATGGCCTGCAGCTCTATAGGTATGGGAAGGGGAGGCTGGCATAGCTTATAGGCAACAGTTTAGTGGGTGGTGGTGCGATCACTCAAGGAAAAATTCCTGTAGTAGTTGGTGTTAGAGGTGTACCTTTTTTAGATTGAAGTCAGCTGATAGGTTTACCTGCTAAAAGAAAGTCGCTCTAACTAAGGAATCATCTGCAGAGGACATCACGTTTCCAAGCAGAGAAGGAATTATAATATTTCATCAGAATATAAAAGGTATTGGAAATAATGTGAGTGAACTGCTTATAGATGTTGATTCCGAAGTTACTGGTATATCAGAGCACCACTTAAATAATTTGACAATTCAGAGGCTTCCTTTACCAAAATACAGATTAGTTGCCTGTTTTTCAATTAATTCCTCGTGGGGTTGGGGAGTGGTCATGTACGTAAAAAACAGTGTTCCATTTGAGTCCATAGACGTATCACGGCACTGCACTCAACAGATATTTGCATATCGTACAGGGGCAGTTGAATTTAGTGAAACTAAACTTCTAATTGTAGTTGTTTATAGATCCCCTAACTCTGACTTCAGAGCATTTCTGCTCAAGCTAGAGAGGGTTCTTAATTCACTTTATAGGAAATACCGGAAATTAGTGATATGTGGTGAATTCAATGTAAATTTTGTATATGATGGTGAAAGGAAAACGATGTTGGTAGATCTCCTAAATTCATATGATCTGACGCAGACTGTGTTTTTTCCAACTAGGGTGCAGGTGAACAGCAGCACACCCATAGGCAATATTTTTATTCATTCTTCATCACTAGATGGGCATTCTGTTAATAAAAGGGTTAACGACATTTCAGAGCATGATGCACAAATTTTAACGCTAAAGGGCTTTTGTACTCAAACAAATGTCACATATGTCACCAGTGTATGTGTGTGTGTGTGCGTGTGTGTATGTGTGTGTGTAGTGAATGAAGTGTTATGAAACAATGTGTGTATAGTGTATGCAGTGACTAATAGTGAGATATGAGTGAACAATGTGGCATTAGATTACTTAATAAGTTATTTGTAAAAAAAGTATTGTATACCAGGAGTAATCTAATGATTGTCTCTAACTAGAAGTCTGTAAATATATGTGCAAACGAATTAGCTTATTTTAAATTGATCTAAATTTGTAAATACTTTGACATGTCCTATATCCTTGTAAAAAGAGATCTACAGATGAATAAACGTACTGCTGCTACTGCATATAATCACAAACTATGCAACAAAGTAATCCAACAGAAACAAAGAATTTTTTAAAGCTCCTCGAGGAACAAAAGCGGCAGGATGTTTATAGTGCTGATAACATAGACGCCAAATATAATGCTTTCCTTAACACATTCCTCATGCTCTTTGAGAGTTTCTTTCTATTAGAACGTTCTAAACGGGGTACCAGCAGTAAAAGGCAGCCCAGGTGGCGGACTATTGGGATAAGAATATCATGTAGAACAAACGGGAATTATATTAAAATGTTAGAAGCTGTCGCACTCAAGCTACAGTAGCCCATTACAAACGGTATTGTAAGATGCTTAAAAATGTTTTTAGGAAGGCAAAGAGTATGTGGTGTTAATTCACAGGATAAAATTAAAACCATATGGTCAGTTGTGAAGGACGTGTCTGGTCAGCAGCACAATGTCGATGATATAAAGTCAGTTCGTAGCAAAAATGTTTCTATTATTGATAATCAGATATATGTACAGTATTCAACAATGACTGTCTGAGCATAGGTGGTGCATTACATAAAACTTTAGTTTCTACAGGGAATCAAATAACTACCTTGGGCAATGCCTTTCTGATTGATGTCTGAAATACTCCCCTGTGATGGAGACCAGGGGTATATTGAGTCAATAATTCAATCACTGAAGACTAAACACTCTCGTGGACATGATGGAGTGCCTAGAAGAATATTAAAGTACAGTATTTAGCCATATTTGTAATTTTTCTTTAGGAATGGTCAGTTTCCTGGACGATTAAGGTACTCAGTAGTAAAGCAGATTCATAAAAAGGGAGAAAGGGATAATGTAGACAATTTTAGGCCTATTTCTATGCCTTCATTGTCTGCTGAAGTTATGGAAAAGGCTGTGTGTGGAAGGATATTGATCATTTTATACCACATAAGTTGCTATCAAATGGATAGTTGGGCTATAGAAGCCGTTTAATAACTGACGTTGCTGTATTCTCTTTTCTCTGTGACATACTTGATGAGTTAAACAAAAGGCGTCGAACGGTAGGCATATTTTTTGATTTAACTAAGGCATTTGATAGTGTTCATCACTAAATATTGCTCCAGAAGATGGACAATTACGGAATACAGGGAGTAGCTCACAATTGGTCCACCTCTTACGTTAGCAACAGACAGCAAAAGGTCATTACTCACAGTGTGCAGAATGGCTGTGAAGTGGGGTCTCAGTGGGGTACGGTCAAGTGGGAGGGGGGGGGGGAGGGGGCAGGGATCAGTATTGGGGCCACTCCTGTTCCTTATTTATATAAATGATATGCCCTCTACTATTACAGTTAACTCTAAAATACTTCTGTTTAGTGATGACACCAACTTGGTAGTAAAGGATGTTGTGTGCAACATTGGATCTGTGCCAAATAGTGCAGTTCATGACGTAATTTCGTGGTTTGTAGAAAATAAACTAACGCTAAATCACAGTCAGACTCAGTTTTTACAGTTTCTAACACACAATTCAACAAAACCTGACGTTTTAATTTCACATAATGGGCATCTGATTAGTGAAACCGAACAGCTCAAATTCCTAGGTGTTCAGATAGATAGTAAACTGTCGTGGAATGCTGACGTTCAGGACCCTGTTTAAAGACGTAATGCTGCCATGTTAACTATTCGAATGGTATCTAATGTGAGCGATCGTTCGAGACGGCTCAGAAACGGACGGTTCAGGCAATAAGCAGTGAAAGTTCACGAAACTCTTGATGACCCCAATTCACCAGTCTGGGTATTTTTACGATGGCCTCTCAATAAATATATTCCTTACTGTCATTTCTTGTTAACAATATTAGCTTATTCCCCAGAATAAGCAACTTTCACTCAGTTAATACTCGGCAGAAATCTAACCTGCAATTGAATCTGACTTTCTTTAACTCTTGTGCAGAATGGTGTGTAGTATACTGCTGCATCCATTTTCAATAATCTCCCACTAGAATTCAAAAATCTTAGCAGCAATCCACACGCTTTCATATCGAAACTGAAGAGTTTCCTCATGGGTTACTGCTTCTATTCTGTCGAGGAATTCCTTGAAAAATTAAGCTCTTTCTTGACTGCGTTTACTCAAACTTATGGCTTGACATTTATGAACATTTATTTTGATCTGTTATTACTTTTGTGTTGTAATTTTATGTACTGATACGTTCCACGGCCTTGGACATTTTCTCCTCAACTTGGTCCTATGGAAATTGACGTTTAAATAAAATAAATAAAAATAAGAAATAAAAATAAACCACGTTAATTAATTACTGCAGATTTAGTTTGAAATATCAAGATATTTGTATAGAGTTGTCACCGTTCGACTTGAATCTCTATTGGCAGAAGCTCTCTTCACATGAAACGAAATTAAAAGATAATCACAAGCCTAAGAGCTTGTAGGAATTTGGAAAGACAGCTGATATACTGACTAGAATTCACAGACGTAAAAAAACTATTACTGTTAGTACAAAATATTGCAAGTGTTGGAGCAACAACCATTTGAAACAAAGTAAGTCATTCGAAGATACTCTGACTGGTAAAAAGTTACCCTGCCGACTGTAGCAATGGAGCCGTGTCGCCATTGAGTTAGTACGCTGTTCTGTCTGGAGCTACTGACTCAGGTGTAGTATCAACTATCCCTCTTACGGTCCCATTGCCAGTATCTATGAGGAAGAGTTGGTATCTGTGGGTTGTGCCCTGCGAAGGTCTTAGCTTGCCGATATATATATACGGGGCTCGCGGGCCCTAGAATGACATCTAGAGGGTTGGATCCCCTCCTTCGAAAGCGTCAGATTGCAAAGCCTGGGCTACTCTCAGGGTGGAATCTCCGTCTTCAAAGATTGTGTGTGTGTGTGTGTCTGTCTGTCTGTCTGTCTGCCTGCCCGCTGCTGTCGCTGTTCGTTCGTTCGTCCGTCCGTCCGTCCGTCCGTCCGCCTGCTGGCTGTCCATCGCCGTCGTCGCAACCGCTGCCGCTGCCGCTGCCGCCGCCGCCGCCGCCGCCTGCTGTTCGTCCGTCTGTTCGCCGCCGCCGACGCAGCCGACGCCGCCTGCTGTTCGCCGCTGCCCATCGCCGACGCCGACGCCGCCTGCTGCACGTCCGTCTGTCCGTCGCCTTTCGTCTGCAATGAGTACTCCCACCTCCACCGTCATCTACACCTCCCCCTCCCCCTCTCCCACAGTCACTTCCTGGAGTGCCGCCTCTGGCCTCCCTCCTTCCACCTCCCCTTCCCTTCCTCCACTTACCCACCCCCCTATCTCCTCCCCTGCTGTATACCCACACCTCTACACCCTTCCTCCAGCCTCCACAACCTCAACAGCTCCCACTACTACCCCCGCCCTCACGTACGCCTCTGTTGCCGCCTCTGCTGCCGCCCTCAGGTGGTTGGCTTCCCCTCTCTCACCAACCCCGTCGCGTCGTCTTCTGCATCTCCCGCACGCATCACGTTGCGCCGAGCCACCATCGCCACCACTGAACCAGCTGCTTCTCCCGGTGCCTCCACTATGCCACAGGGATCTGCCACCCGCCACCTCCCTCTCCTCCCCGTCCCTCTCCCCTCCTCCCAGCCTCCAGTCTCCAAAAAACCCCAAAAGCGCGTCCTTACCGACTCTGCTCCCGCCACTTCCCACAAAAAATCAACGCCACCTCCCCCTCCCCCTGCCGTCGCCATGGACACCACCCCTCCTCCTGCCACCCCTACCTTGGCCCCCACCCTCCACACCTTTGTCCTGTCAACTCCCGATCCTAAGTTCCTCGACACTCGTACCCTCACCAAGGAAATACGAAAGTACTTACCTGGTGCTCCCATCTCCCAACTCATTCCCCGCAGGGACTCAGTCCTTATCAAGTCCCCGTCCCCATCATTTCACACAGACCTCCTGCGAAAACTTCCACGAGTTATGTTTGGCTCCCACGCCTCTCTGACACCCTTCCTTTCCGCTTCCACTCCTCGTCAGCCCCAGCCTACCCGTCGCCCCCCCACCTACACCGCTGTGATCACCAAGCTCAGCCCGGTGATCACAGAGGATGAAGTGTTGGTAGAACTGAACTCCCACCCGGACTTGGAAATCCGCTCTGCCCGCCGTATCCACAATGCCTCTGGTCCCACCTACCTCATGCGGGTATTCTCAGAGTCCGCCCCGTCCATAGACCATCTCCTCACCCAGGGTGCCCTGATATACCACCGTCGCCACCCTGTTGAATCCTCCAAATCCCCTCCCCAATCCTACCGTTGCCAACGGTGCCTGATGTACAATGACCACCTGACTCCCAACTGCAAAAACCCCCCCACCTGTCCCCATTGCAAGGCCTCCCACTTTCTCAAGAACTGCCCCAACCTCGCTGCTCCTCCTTCCTGTAATACCTGCAATGGCCCCCATCCCACATACTCCCACAAGTGTAAAGCTAAACCCCCTCCAGCCACCCCTGAACTTACAGTCCCAGTTCGTCCCGTCGATCCTCCTGTCCATCCTAACAATTCCCTCCGTCCACCCCCCACGGCCGAGGACATCATCCGGTTCATTACCGTTGTACTCCAAAACATTCACCCTTTTCAGCGCCCGCACACCTTCCAACAAATATCCCTTGCTGCTCGCTCTGTTTTCCACCTGAACACCTTCGCCACTTACTCCCACAACCAAGCCCACTTCACCTTCACCCGCCTCGACACCCTAGTTTAAGTCTATTCCCTTCCCTCTCTTCCCCCCCTCCTTCCCGTCCTGGCGCGGCACGAGTCTCGCATCCTCTTCCAGAACATTCGCTCCTTCCGCTCCAAGAAATACCTCCTCATGCACACCCTCTCCCACCACCAGGTCGACACCTTCCTCTTGAACGAAACCTTTCTCCAGCCCCACCATTCTATCCGCACCTCCCCCTATATCCTCCACCGCACTGATGCTCCTGGTCCTCGTGCGCAGGGTGGAGTCGCGATTGGCCACCTTAAGCATATCCCCGTCCGGCCACAACCTCTCCTCAATGACCCCACTGAACACCTTATCCTTAGCGTCTTCTTCCCCTCCCTCACCATTACCTGTGCCACCATCTATGTCCGCTCCACGGCTCCTCTTCCTTATGACTTCATCTCACACATTGACCACACCTTCTCCACCTATGTGATTGCCGCCGACCTCAACATCCATAGCCGTACTCCTGCTGCCCTTCGGCGGTGGCATCAGTTCCTCTCCACAATCCAGGGTGACCTTGTTCCCATTCCCCAGCACACCCGACCCGAAAGTAACACCACCCCCGATGTTGTCATTCCCTCCGCCATCCTCCTTGGGCGTATCACTGTCGCCGTCCTTGACCCCACAGGTAGCGATCACCTCCCTGTCCTTCTCACCATAACGTCTGCAAACCGCCCCCCTCTGGCTCCACAACCAGCACCCCCTCCCAAGGTCGTCCATGACTATCGCCGTGCCAACTGGGATGCCTACCGGGACTCCATCTCCACCCAGGTCGAAAGCCACCCTCTTACCTATCACCATCCTGACGACATCATCCGCGCCTCGTCCTTCCTTCAGACGGTAATTGCTGACGCCGTGGAGGCCCATGTTCCTACTAAAACCATCCACCCACACCGTCCCACTCTCCCTCCACGGGCTGTCCTCCTCCTCCGTGAATCCCGCCGCCTCTATCGCTCCTTCCTCCGCACTCGTGACAGGGATACACTCCAACGCCACCGGCAAATACAGCGACATGTACGGAACCTTATTACAGCAACGAAACGCCGGGACTGGCGCCAGACCTGCGCACGACTCAATGCCACCCTCCCTATCAACTCCTCCAAGTACTGGTCTGCCTTCCATCGTTTTACTGGTTCCCTTTCCGCTCCCCACTACCCCCTTCTCCATAACGATCGCCCCCTTCCAGACAACCTCAGTAAGGCCAACCACTTCGCTTCCCACCTTTCCGAGGTCTTCTCCATCCCTGATGATCCCCACTTTGATTATTCTCTTTTCCCCACCGTCATGGAACGTGCTGATACCTCAGTCGCTCCACTTGCTCCTAGTCTCCGGTACTTGGGGCAGTTGCCCCCCTCCAACGTCAACACTCCCATCACAGCACAAGACATTAAACTTCTCCTCCAGTCCAAACGCAACACGGCCCCTGGTCACGACTGCGTCACCTACCGTCACCTTCGAGAAAGCCCCTATTCCTTCCTAACTGTCCTCGCCCATCTCTATAATGTCATCCTCTCCACTGGCTTCTACCCTGACCCGTGGAAGACCTCCCGCGTCCTCCTCTTCCTCAAACCCAACAAACCCCCTTCTGCCGCCTCTTCCTATCGTCCCATCTGCCTCACCTCCGTCTTCAGTAAGGTCCTTGAATCCATCCTCTCCCACCGTATCCATCGGCACCTTGCTCAACACCACCTCCTCCCCCTTACCCAGTGTGGCTTCCGACCCTCCTTCTCTGCTGACGACCAACTCCTCAACCTTGTTCACCTTCTATCCCTCCAGCTCAACTCCCACCGCTCCGCCATTTTTGTTTCCCTTGACCTCCAAAATGCCTATGACCGTGTATGGCATCCCGGTCTCCTCTTTAAACTCCAAACTTATGCCCTGCCTATCAATTTTGTCCGTCTGGTCGCTTCCTTCCTCTCGCACCGTCCTTCCTATGTCACCCTCCACAACACCAACTCCCGTATCTTTTATCCCACGGCTGGCGTCCCCCAGGGTTCTGTCCTCTCCCCTCTCCTTTATCTCTTGTATACAGCTGATATGCCCAAGCCACCCCCACCAGTTCACCTTCTCCAATATGCTGATGACACCGCCTTCCTGGCTCTCTATCCTACCCTTCAACGGTCTCAACGTACCATCCAAACCCACCTTAACCAGTTCACCACTTGGTGTAACCAGTGGCTCTTCCGTCTCAACCCCTCCAAAACCCAGGCAATCATCATAGGCCGTACCACTCGCTCCTTTCGCCTCCAAGATTTCTACCTCACCCTTTATGGTCGTCCTATCCAACTCACCCCCACCCTGAAATACCTTGGCCTCACCCTTGACCGACACCTCACCTGGACCCCTCATCTCCTGACCATCCAGCAGAAAGCCCATTCCCGCCTCCGCCTGCTGAAACTCCTGTCCGGCCGGACATGGGGATTGCATCCTTCTACCATCCTCCACACCTACAAATCCCTCATCCGTCCTATCCTCTGTTATGCCGGCGTCGCCTGGATCTCCGCCCCCACCCGCTTTTACAAGGCTCTCCAAATCCTTGAACGCCATGCGGTCCGCCTTGCCTTCCGTATCCGCCTTCCTTCCCCCACACGGCTCCTGTATGAACTGATCCCCTTCCCCCACCTCCTCTTGTTCCTCCAACATCTCCGCATCCTTTACATTGTTCGCAGGGTTGATCCCCCCAACCCACTGGTTTCCTCCTTCCTCTCCACCCCCCGCCCGTTGCCGCGCCTCTATCGCTGTATCCCTCCCTCTCTCCACCTCCACTCCCTCCATCTCCTTCATCAAGGCAATTTCCAACGCCTCCCCCTCCCGGATGACGAACTTCGCCGTGACATATACCCTTCCTTCCAACTATAACCCGGCCTTGTTCCCTCCCCCCTCCCCAGGGCCCCCTTCTCCTCTTTCCTCCTTCTCCCAGAGCGGATTTTCCTCCATCCCCCCCTCCCCTGAGACCCTGCGCCCCATACTTGCCTGTCTCCTTCCCACATCCCTCCCTACCTGGCCCCCTTCCGAGCGCCCCCCATTCCCCTCCCCCATCTCTTCCCCTCCCTCCCTTCTTCAGGTCTCCCTCATCTCCTTGAACCTGGCAGATCCTCTGTATTGATCATCATCAGTGTGCCACGTCAGTGTTGTGTTTCGTGCTGTTTCTCGTGTGCGTCAAGAGGTGTGATTTTAATTGTGTACTGCCTTGAGGTTCGCCGTCAGTGTTACGTTGTGTGCTATGCCATCCGTCAACACCTTTATGCTCCAGTCATACTGTGCCTTGTGTTCTTTTAATCGTCGCAGTGTGTGGCTTTTTGTGTGTGCTACTTTTAAACAGTTTTTTATCTCCATTTTACAGTCACCCCGTTTTTTGTCTATTGCCTTCCATGATGTTCTCCCATTTTTAAATCTATGTTCGCCTTCTTCTCTCCTTTGCTGTTTTTAAATGTCTTCTATTGTTTTGTTCTATGTCTTTCGGCTGAAGAGCAGCGCATATGCTGCTGCCAGCCCGCCCCGATGGGGAACTGAAATACAATAAAGAAAAAAAAAAAAAAAAAAGCCCTAGAATGAGGCACGAAGTTTGGGGATTGACGGTAGCGTCGCGACAAGAAGTGGTCGCGAGATCCGAGTGGCCGAAGCCACGAGCTGCGCAAGGAGGGCCTGCGCAGAGCGAGTATACCGGAGTACTTCACCGGGGTCAGCGTTGACTACAAGCAGCAGGCCGACATCCTATCGGTTGGTTGGCAACATTCGCGTCGGACGACCGCCGTGTCATGGTTGCCCTTTTCTACCTGGCTTTCATCGGTACCACTCAATAACCGCTGCGACGCACTGTGGATCCATGGAACTGCTTCCTGATAAAGGGAAGTAACATTTTGTAACCCTCGTGGTGATTTGTGTCATTGTCTACCTGCCCTCATTATTATTTTCTGGCTTGTACGTGACCCTCAGAATTTTGCTCGGTCGGCTCTTTGGTAGTAAACATAGGCCGCAGTATTGTACTAAGACACTAGTTCTCTTTTGAGAATTTGTCCTCCTATTATGTGGCCTTTCCTTTCTGGTTTGTACCCGATCACTAGTGTTCTGATGAATCAGCTCCTGATCGTAAATACAGCCGGAACAATTGTACTAAACCACAGGTTGCCGTTAAACAAAAAAGGGACCTTGTAGTTAGATTTAGATGTTAACCGGTTCAATTCTTTGATTTTAATTGCATTTCTCAGTCATTAGTTATAATCTGAACAACCTGTTGTACTTCGCTGTTCGTTTGAACGACCGGGTCATTGTTGATGTACTTTAGCTGGATCTTGTGGTTTCGTCAAGTGAGTTCTCTTGCAGTAAGTGTTCACTAGTAATGTTTTAAGACGTTCCTTCAGAGCGGTCTTAATAACGGACAGTCAGTTTAACTTTGAAAATATTAAGAGCCAACTGCTACCAGGGCTTTAGTCAAAATAAAATAGGCAGAAGGGACGGATTGGGGTCCAGCCGCACTTTTGTTTTCGATTGAAATTAAGAGTTTGGCTGCTTTGGGTTGCTTTGAAGTAAGCCTTATCATTGTCAAATGTTTTCCTAATCTGTTTAACCTTTAAGCACAGGTGCGCATCGTAACCCGGGACCTTTCGACATACAGCTTTGTCATCTGTTTTGAGTAATCGAATCACTCTTGTCATCAATGGTGCTTATATAGTTTTCATGTGTTGCAGAAGGGCATTTAATAAGATAGACTGTGTCCAGCTCGGTAGTAAACTCCGCGGTATCACCCGATAACGGGCAGGCTGCAGGTGCGGCCCTCTTATAATCATTCTTAGATTGTTTGCTGTTTTGCAAAACAGTACTTCAGATTTCTTTTGAAAACGCTTATTCAACTTAAGGTTTAAGATCAAAAGAATTTTGCAAATATTTTCATTTTGTTAAAAAAAAAGGTTGTGCGAAAAGGAAGTTATGTTGTGGGTTCTCCCCTCCACGTTTTCCTTAATTCTAGTAAGTACCACGTATCACCTATAATACAGTGTTCGAAATTATGAAGGTAGCAGAGGAATCACACGGCTGTCGAAAGATAACAAACATCTTAAACAACAACCAGACTGCACTTCTAAGAGTGGAAGGATGTGGAAAGATATCAGGGGTTGAGAATGGTGTGAGACATGGTTATAGTCGAGAGATCGTCAATTTATTAATTGAGGGAATTGTATATATGTGTTTAGGGGACTGTATAAAAATTGCAGAGGAAGGCCAAGAGATGAATACCCAAACCACTCCAAATGAATGTACGTTGCAGAAGTTATTCATTGTTACATTGGCTTGCGCAGGATAGAGTAGCGTGGAGAGATGTATCAAACCAATCTCTGGACTGAAGAAAACAACAACTGAAACAATGTTAATATTCTGACACACACATTCCGAGAGTACCTTCTCCATTCTGTACAAATATTTAGAGAGTGTATATCTCTTCTTTAGGAGGAAACTACCTTCTCCTGATTTAACACTTTTCGTATGCAGCTTTGTTTCAGACCTGTTTCGAAAACTTTTTTTCAATTGAGGTTAATTTACGAGAATTTCACGTCTCGCTGCGTAATCTGAAGTTTAGGGTGTCATTATTACTTTTTCTACGAATTATGATTCATTTTGTTAGCTTTGGTCATATCTTCCGCATCTGTGACAAAGAGGCGTTCAATGTGGTAATAAGTTCTAAACACTTTTTCCGATCATAAAACCTCTTCAAGGCCGGCCGCAGTGGCCGTGCGGTTCTAGGCGCTGCAGTCTGTAACCGAGCGACCGCTCCGGTCGCAGGTTCGAATCCTGCCTCGGGCATGGATGTGTGTGATGTCCTTAGGTTAGTTAGGTTTAATTAGTTCTAAGTTCTAGGCGACTGATGACCTCAGAAGTTAACTCGCATACTGCTCAGAGCCATTTGAGCCTCTTCGTCAACAAACCCAAGGTCTGAGATTGTTTGCCTTTTACTTTTATTCTCATTCCGAAATATTCTATTCCTTAATTGTATCTGCGGTAAAACACTCATATACGTATACGAGATCAGCTTTTAATAACGAGTATTTTCGGAGGAATAATTATTCAGATCGGGTTTCAGTTCGCGAAGTAATTGCAGTGCAGTAGAGCGCCGTAATGAGACCCCAGCTGATTTTGGGAAGGCTTCACAGACAGTAAAATAACTGCGATACTCACTTGTCGATAGCGTGAGGGGAAGGGCTATTTTCCAAAACGTCCGAGCATAGCGCTGCAGATGGGAATGCTTTAACTCCACTGTCTCCTTAGGTTTTTTTGTGGGAAGTCACGAGAGTTTCTCTGATCCCAGCTTTGCCAAATGTGTCACGGCGCTAGCGTCGGCTCACGGGGGTCCTATCCAGTGAGAATTCCCAGGGCAGAGAGTAAAGCCAACGATTCAGCAGTTAAAATGCCAACTGACTACGTTGCTCTAAATATTAAGCAATATTGGCGGTTATTGTGTAGTCACAATTTCTACTGATGCTGTAATCACTTACCAAAAACTATTTCACCAATGGGACAGTGCAGAGAGTTGATCTGAGTTCGTCACTCAACAGCGCTTTCGACGCCAGTAGCGCAGTCACATCACATTGTTGGATAGTGCGGGTCTCAAATGCCTAGAGCGATCAGACAGTGATGTGAATGTACTTTCTAAACGTCATCCATTCTGAGGGTTTCAACAAATAAAGTACGAATGAAATGCAGTCGACAAATGGTGTTGTAATAGATAAATATGCTTTTTGTGGAAACACAGCTAGGAACTACGCACTCCCTGACAGAAAATGTGAGGCATCTAGAAGACAAAGTCTGATGTCGATGTAATTTTGTACACGAATAAAACATCGGTGGATATGAAAATTACTACAGCCGCAATTATCTTTGTCGAGTAGAAAGAACATCAGGTACTTTAGTGTCGTGTTCATTGTGGTTATCATGCCTGGTAGAGTATATAAAAAGGTGAAGAGCGTCAGACGCAATCACTGCGAAGGATACAGACAACAAGCCTACTCATGTGAGAGCGCGTTATCAGCACCTAGCGGAGTTTGAAGGGGGCCTCATGGTGGGTGGCCGTTTGGCCAGTTGGTCGAATCGTGTAATATCCAGATTCGTGAGAGATTAGGGTTCTACAGTGGCCTGATCGTGGACTCTATGGGCACGTGAGGAAGAGCATACCCAGCATCAAGGCTCCGATCGAAAACATTACCAGAACGGTGGCGAGCACTAAGCACACTGTAAGCTTTTCACACTTCTGTCTGCCTTCTGAGAACAAGGTGTGAACTCTCTGCGTCATTGGTCAGAAACTAACAGCCTCCGGACTCGGAAATTACCTTCCCATGTTCAGGCTGTCGCTATCCCTAGGACACAAACGACTGCATTATATGTTGTACTGTTTCCTGGTGACATGGACTGCTGACGAATGGCATCGCATTATGTTCAGTGATGAATCACGTTTTTCCTCTACCCCGGGTGAACATCGACGGCGAGGCTGGCGGCGACCTGTGGGACGTTCTTGCAATGTTTGGGAGACGCACTTCTAATAAAGGACAAATGGATGTCTCAGGTGGTACGATGTCGTGAATAAGCAATGCGTGTTAGACACTTGTTTGTCAACTGTTGATGTTTGATATCAAATAACAGCCTGTCAAAGGGCAATAGAGTTAACAATGATAAGAGTGAGTCTGAGAGACAGGAGCAGGAATGAAGGGATAAAAGAATGCCTGCGACGTTGTCGAGCGGATAAAGAGACTGAAGTGGCGTTGGGCAGCGCAAGTGCCCATGAATAACTTAAAATGGACAAAAACACTGACGCACTGGCTTTCGAGGAAGTATTTAAGACAAGTGTTGCACGTCTTCTGACGAGATGGAGGGATGACGTCCAGCGAATGTGGGAAAAACTGGTTCCATGCCGCCCACTAAAGATCGATATGGTAATCTTTGGAGCCTAAATCCAGTCGTGTACTTCTAGAGAGTGAATAAGAAGAACTTTTTTATTGTTGTTGTTGTTGTTGTTGTTGTTGTCTTCAGTCCGAAGACTTAATTGATGCGTTTTTGTCCTCGGTAGCCTGTCCTCTTCGTTTCTGAATAACTTTAGCAGACACATCCATTTGCCTACTGTATTCATCCCTTGTGTCACTCTATAATTTCACCGCCCCCTACCCTCCTCCGCCACTACCCATTACTGAGCTGTCGATTGCTTGATGTCTTACGCTGCGTCCCGTCAACCCATCAACCAACTCCATCTAATAGTGAAGTTGTGCTACAAAATTCTTCCTCCTCTCCCCCTCCCCAATTCGATTCATGACCTCCTTACTTCCACATTAGATACTTGTTGTACCCATCAAATCTTCAGCATTCTTTATAGCACCACATTTCACCCACAATTCAAAAGTTTCTCTTCTCTTGTTGCCTGAACTGCTTATCGTCCGCTTTTCAGATCCCTAGAAAGGTTACACTCCTGAGAAATATCTTCAGAAAAGACTTTCTGACACTTTCATTTATGTTATGCCAACTACCCGATCGGTTTCCTACGCCGAAAAATCCGCTACACAAGCCGCACATTTTTTCCTAAGTGATACTTGCCGCACAAATCAAATAACAGTTTGAAATAAGTGAAAACATTTTTGTTTTGTTTCCATTTTCGTTCAAATTTTTTCAACTATCAAATATAAAAATCGTTATATAAACCAATGAACTGCTTAAATGTATAATGAAGATATTATCAAAGAAATTGTTATAAAGATTTCAAATATTTTTCTCTGCCTCCAACAACGTATTTGAAACTAGAAGTGTTTTTTTTTTCAGTATATATACACAGGTTTTGACTTAAAAAAACAGCAGTTTTGCGATTTTTTAGGATGCGGCAATACGAAGATGTTTTTTTCATGATGAAATACTATGTTTAAATGTTACCCCGAAAAAATCGAAGAAATTGCATGTCACAGACAACTCGTGTGCTTACTAGGGGACGTTCTGAGAGGTGCATCGCGTTATGAGCTCCCACTTCGGCTGCTTATAGTGTTGGTAGGCACCTATCACACCCTAAAATTGTAGGTGGCAAAGCGGCCTTGTTTTTGAAATATTGCCTGTTAAAATTTGGGCAGCTCTTTATATACAGAAAAGTTTCACTATAGTGGCAAGTGAGCTAGTAGTCGATTGACGTTGCCGGCACGGTAGCTCAGCGTGTTCGGTCAGAGGGTTAACTGACCTCTGTAATGAAAAAACTGAGTTAATCGATCAACAAGGAACTTAAACGAATGTCTTAACGACGTCCGCCCCGAGCAGATGCAACGATCAAAAGCGAACAAAATGAGATTTAAAAAAAAAAAAAAAATTGACAAGGTAGCGAGACTCCCGTCCAGGCGACCCAGGTTCGAGACCCGTCTGTGCTACTTTTGTTTCTTTTTTCTCATATGCCTTTTTAAATTTATAATCAATCATCAAAATTCCGCAAGGAATTAATTAAAAGGAGTTACAAGCCTCTACAAATCAAAATTACACATTGAATGTCAAATTTTGTCAAAATTTGTTCACTCCTGGCGTTCTTCATTCTTAGGTAGAGCCCACACAAGACCTCCTTGGTCTTCCACCAAATGTTCAATATTGTCAAAATTGCACTGACTAACAACTCATGAACAACTTGCACTTTTTGTTCCATTTTAAAGGATGAATGTCTCCACACTTCAAAGACAAGCTTTCAACTGACGACAAACGTTTGTTCGGCAGTTATAACCGTCGCTACTCTCTTACTCAGACAATAGAGTCCCTTTATTCGTGAAATGGCAAGTACAAATAGGGGAACGCCAGCGCTCACAGATCATAAACAGGATTAGACGTAACGACGCGTCAACGATCTGCCAGTTGTATTCTAGGACCCTGTCCCAACATTTGTATGATGTGTTTATGACTATTTTCGAAGAAATATTTTCACAACTTCTCTCAATTTTCAGGTAAATAGGCGAATTTATGTATGCCAACATTTTAAATACGCTTAATTTCCTGTTAAAATAAAAATAAACTTAGAAGATTGAAACGAAATGTGACATTCAATTTTTAATTTTGATTTATAGAGGCTTTTAATTCTTTTTAATCAATTCCTTGCAAAATTTTAATGAGTAATTATAAATTAAAACAAGCATTTAGAAAAACAAAAAGAAAACAGAAGTAGCATAGACGGGTCTCGAACCAGGGTTGCCTGGAAGGGGGTCTCGCTTGCTTGCCACTTTCTTTTTATAAGTGGACTTTTTTTTACATAATGATGTAACCATAACAAACTGCTTCTGTCAGGTTTTTTTATATAAGACGGTGACCTTTATAAAATAAAATATTTCTCGGAATCATAAATAAGTGGACGTCGTTTTTACATAATGGTGTAACAATAACAAACAGAAACTGCTTCTATCGGGTTTTTTTTATTATATAAGACGATGACCTTTATAAAATAAAATATTTCTGGGAAACGTAAATAACTGGACTTTTTTTTACATAATAGTGAAAAAATATCCTGATTCTGTCAGTACAAAACAATAACGGGCCACGTTCCTCTTCTTGGGCGCGTACCTCGCTAATCCCGTTATACCTCGCGTTGGTGTCGGGTACGTCTTCACGTGTGGTGGTGGATCCTCTCCACTGTCCTCGTCCTTTCTTGTTCTGATACTTATAGGCAATAATTACATTTTCCTACCCGGGACACCCCAACTGGGTGGGGGATCAGGCAAGGCACTCCCTAAAAAACTTGCGTAATATGTTCGATATCTCGGATGTCTCATTAGCTGTGAGTGATGTTCTTGCAGTAAGGCCCAAAAGTCGAGCACATTCTTACTGCCGTCTCGGAAAAGATAACGCACAGTCAAACCTCGAATCCAAGTCACTACGCTTGTTTTTGTTCGGGGATAATAGGTCACATCTTGGAGATGTAGTATCCGTGGTTCTATTGCTTGCGGCCCCACCCGAAGGAGGAAGGCGATCATTTTTTTGGACCAAACACCAGACGTCCGACGAAGGCCCGCATGTCAGGCGATGTTCCCCTGTGTCTATAACATTGCACTGCGGACACAGTGGCTCGCCCGCCATATGAATTGTATGCAACCTGGGACGAGTCACGTATTTCCCATTTACCACCTGATACCACAGTGCGCGCGTTCCCATATCAAGGCGTGGGTGGTGCACTGTACGCCATACCACTGACCACGTAGCTGTTGGTTGGCGGCGCTCTAGGGCATTATTTGGCCGTCGTCGAGTCAAAATGTGGTATATATCACGTGCCGTTGCCGTCCTGGTAGTCGGTAGTTCCATATGTATATAACTGTGTTCCACAAAAAAGGTTCGCATATGGGCAAGCGATGGTGAGATGTTAGAGACCGCTACCGGAGCCGAACGAGAAGGTGGAGCGAGTTCGTCTATCAAGGTGCCCGTCAGGCTTGTCCGGTGTCGTGTCCACATCTTTATCATCGTGGTTACATAAATAGCACTGCTCGGTCGCGTACGTGGACTAGTCCACGACTACGAGGAAGGGTGGGGGTTTCGTATCCGACCTTAAAAAGCAGATCTGTGCTCACAAAATATCCTAATGCCGCCAGGATTCGGCGGGCCAACACCACCGGCATAGGAAGAACTTGTGCCAGGTGGGGGATGCGAGAAGCTAGATAAGTGTTGGCAAAGGTGACCCGTTGTATCATATCCAGTGCCCTTAACCTGCGTCTGTAGCTCAGTGCCGCCGTGCGTCGAACGTCTGTAGTGAAGATAATTCCTAGGCATTTCATCTTGTTGATCGGCTGTAATGGTGCTACACTTCCTGTCGGGAGTCCTCTCCCGATGTTCATGGCTCCAGACTTTGCCATGTTCAGGCGACTTCCCGTAGCCATACAATACAAATTAATCCAATGCAGGGCCGCTCTTGTCTCGTCGCTTAACCGTGCTAAAAACACTAGGTCATCCGCGTATGTTCTGCATATAAACTTATTGTGCTTATGGTTATTCCTTGGAGTCGGTTCCAGAGCCCGCAGAGCAGCGGATCGACAGCGATGGCATACAATATCGTCGACAGCGGGCACCCTTATCTGACCGATCGTGAGATGGTGATGGGCCCCACCAAGCGTCTATTTATGAGCACTTTGGATGCGACTCCGTGGAGTAGTCTCATAACGACGGTACCAAAACTGTCCGGAAACTTAATTTGCGTCATCACTTCCGTGAGATAAGCATGGCCCGGCCTGTCAAAGGCACGATCGAAGTCTATCGATACCAACGTACCCCGGAGACGACATGTTGAAGCCAGTGCGATAACATCGCGGTAGTCGCTGAGTGCCTTTTGTATATTGCTATCTCATCCCAGCTGGGTTTGGTCGAGTGATATCACTTGGCGTATTACGTGTTTAAAGCGTGCTGCAAGTATCCTGGTGTAGATCTTGTAGTCGCAATTAAGAAGGTCTGTATCCCTGTGCCGCAGGATGGTTTGTGGATGGAGATGATTATTCCTTCCACGAAGGAGGGTGGAAGAGGCACATAGGGAGACATCAGTTCGCAGTACATGGCAGTCCATCGTGGAGTCATGAGATCTTTAAATGTACGATAAAACTCTAACGGAAACCCGTCGGGCCCCGGCGATTTGTGCGACGCTCCCATATCAAGCGCTTCCATTACGTCGTCACCTGTGGCTTCCCCTGTTAACTCCCGGTTGGCCGTCTCATCGAGACAGGCGGAGAGCGTTCGTCAGACCTTATGAAAGGCTGGCTGATCGTGTTCCGCTTTTTCATAGAGATGGCCGTAGTGTTCCACAAAAGGATCTGGCAGTACGACCGTCTGTATTAAGGTTCTGCGGCTACCTTGTTTTTCTCTGATAATGTGATACATCGACGGTGACTCTCCACGGAGTCGTTCAAAGGCCCTTGCACGGATTGCGACACCCTCCAGACGGCGGCGCGCTATGGAAATTATTTGGGCTTGTGCTCGTTTTATACCGACACTACGCCACTGTAAAGGTGCTTGTACAGAAAGTTCGCGGAGCATCGTGAAATAAAATTCCGTCGTGTGTCGCCTCCACATCATCTGCTCTCTTCCGTATGCAGTTAACGCTCGGCGCAATGCAGGCTTAACTCATTCCATCCACCACTGCAACGTCATCGGATACGTCGGGAGGCGTCGTTCACACATGTCAAGTGTCTTCGATTAAGCGTCTCCACTCATGTTCCCTGAGGTGTGCTGTATTCAATTTCCAAACACTGAGACTCCTTCACACTTGTTGACGACTCAGGGAGTCCGTGCATATATATGCTATGTGATCTGAAAAGGCGACAGGCCACAATTCCGCATCGAGAATCGCAGGTTCGAGACGACGTGTTACGCAAATGCAACCGAGACGACTTGCGGAGTGACTTGTGACGTAGGTGCATCCGCGTCTGTCGCCATGTATCCTCTCCCATGTATCAATGAGATTCATGTCCTGTATGAGTTGCCGCAGCTCCGGGCATGAAGTATAACGTGGGTGTTGATCTCGTGGTGCGAGCACGCAGTTGAAGTGGCCTCCAAATAAGACATGTTCATACCGACCTACGAATAGTGTTGCAATCTTCTCTGAGCAAAATCGGGATCGATCACGCCGTCTGTCGGATCTTGACGGTGCGTAGATGTTAACGATCCGTACTCCTAGCACTGTGAGCGCCAGTCCTCGCGCTGACGGCAGGTACACCACGTCCTCGGCTACTATGCCGCCACGTAGAAGTATCACTGTTCCGCTGCCGCCGTCGGTAGCAGGTGTAATGTATGTATCTTACTCATAGAGATCGGGGAAGCTCTCAACACATACGAGGGCTATTCGGAAAGTAAGGTCCGATAGGTCGGGAAATGGAAACCACGGTAAAAATCTAAAATGTTTTATTTGCAACAGTTAGATACACCTTGCAGCTACTTATCTCCATAGTCGCCGATCCGACTTAGACGTGTATCGTAGCGTTGTACCAACTTTCCAATACCCTCGCTATAGAAGGCAGCCGCCAGTGCTTTCCGCCACTTCTCTACGCTGGCCTACGGCTCGTTGTCTTGTGCCAAAATGTTGTCTTCATAGCCAGCGGTTCATGTGAGCAGAGATGAAACTCAGAGGAAGACAATTACGGGCTGTATTGTGGGTAGTCAAACATTTCCAATTGACAACGATGCAGGAGCATCTTCATTGCCCCTGCAGAATGCGGCGGAGAATGGTCTTGAAGAAGAAACAGCACGACAGTTATGTAATGTTAGCTGCATAGCTTCAGGCGAAATTTCTCACCAGGCCCTCGTACTTGGCGGCAGACACTATTTTCTAGACATCTTTACGCACTCACTGCGAGCTCAGAAATGGGAAGAGCGACGTGATGGTCACTGGGGTTATACTAGAGACACTACCCAACACATCTGTGCAAAGCTTTATCGGATTGTCATAGTCGTTTCCATTTCGCGACCGATCGGACCTTACTTTCCGAATAGCCCTCATACTTCCTGCAGAAGAACGATGTCGACGTCTGACGCATGCATCATATCTCGTAATGATTGCAATTTGACAGGCGCTTTGATCGTATTAATATTAATAGAGGCTGTTCGACATGCCTGCCGCTGTTCGTCAATGCATAAAGTGCACATGAACGCATATGTTCATTTGTGTGCTGCTGCTCGGCGACATGCTGTCTGTGCGGCAGTCTGTATCTTCTGCGTGGTTTGTGGTGTCACCGCCAGACACCACACTTGCTAGGTGGTAGCCTTTAAATCGGCTACGGTCCGTTAGTATACGTCGGACCCGCGTGTCGCCACTATCAGTGATTGCAGACCGAGCGCCACCACACGGCAGGTCTAGTCTAGAGAGACTCCCTAGCACTCGCCCCAGTTGGACAGCCGACTTTGCTAGCGATGGTTCACTGTCTACATACGCGCTCATTCGCCGAGACGGCAGTTTAGCATAGCCTCCAGCTACGTCATTTGCTACGACCTAGCAAGGTGCCATATTCAGTTACTATTCTGAACAGATAATATTGTGAATCATGTACCGTCAAGAGCGACGTTCATCATTAATGGATTAAAGTCCGCTTTCTGAATTCTAATTCCTTGTCGTGTTCCAGACCTCACGTCGGTAGAGTCCTTCCCCCCTCACGCCAGCCTGCGTGAGCTAAAACGCGAGCATTTCGGCCCCCACTAGTAACACGATGTTGGCTCTTCTGCCAACACAACATGGTTAACATCCGGTGGACGCAGCACTCGCCATTGCGGGTGCGTCGTCGGTCTGTGGGTCGGTATCGGATTCGTCGGCCCAGTTCCTGCGCTGGAGGTCCAGGTCCCGTCGTGTTTCTCCGGCCTCGCTGACCGAAGGCGGTGGCGTTGCTGCGGTGGGTGGACGGACTCCTTCCGTCGTCTTTCCGTCCGGTGTGTCTGTATTCAACCCCTGTCTAGCATGATTCGCGTCGTACTGCTGTGTGGGAGGTAGAACCTCCCGTTGCACATCCGGATGCACTGTATCGGCGTTACATGCAAGTCCGTCTGCCGTGGACTGCAGTAAGGAGGTATCAGACGGCGCTAGCCATCGTTTCTTGTGGCGCTTAGGCGATCGTTGTTTGCGCGTGTGCGCCTCCGTGCCCGAGTGCGGAAGTGACTCCCGGTGCTCAGGGACGAAAGCAGTTGTCGGCACAACCGTAGGATCAATCTCCATACCTCCTACCGATCCATTCCGCTCGGTTAAGGGCGTCGTCGGCGCCGGAGTGGCAGAAGTGTACGTCGTTTCGTCACAGGTGGCGGTCACTGCTGCAGTCAGTTGCGTAAACTGTCAGGATGTTGGAGCTGGTCATTCTTCTGGATGGGATCTGTTCGAAACGCGTCCGCATACGTTAGTGTCAGCGGCGTCAACGTGGACGGAGGCACGGGTTCGCCATTTGAAACTTGCACAATCCTCCGCTGCATACATTCGGAACGGACGTGACCCTCTTTCCCGCAGCCTGAACATGTTTTGGGTTGTCCATCGTAGATGACTATTGCTATACATCCGCCAATGAACAAGAACGAGGGTACATGTAGTGTCAGTTCTATTCTGATTTGACGCACCCCATTGAGAACGGGGTAAGTCGTGAAGTTGGACCATTTTTCCTCAACGTGGCTAAGCACTCTTCCATATGGGCGTAAGGCGTCAATGACCAAGTCAGACGGAACCTCTAAGGGAAGTTCGAAAATACGTATGTTTCGTAAGCCCAGTCCTGCATGATCAGTTGTCAGTTGTTACTTCTCCAACACGTCCATCACAGTGACGAAATTTGAGTCCATGTTTAGTTGTGTGTGTGTGTGTGTGTGTGTGTGTGTGTGTGTGTGTGTGTGTGAAATCTTATGGGACTTAACTGCTAAGGTCATCAGTCCCTAAGCTTACACACTACTTAACCTAAATTATCGTAATGAGAAACACACACACCTATGCCCAAGGAAGGACTCGAACCTCCGCCGGGACCAGCCGCACAGTCCATGTCAGCAGCGCCTTAGACCATGTTTAGTATCTCGGATGATTCTGTCACATACTGCATCGTTAATCAGTTTGACGTAAACGACACTGCTCACTATGGAGAGGTGTTCCAGTAAGTTCGTTGTAATCAAGTTTACTTCGTCTCGTAGGAACCTTTCGATTTCGTAGGCTTTCGGTCCTGCATATTCACTCGTAAAACTAATCTTGGGAGTCGACTTTCGGTATGCATGTACCATGCTATATACAGGATGAGTCACCTAACATTACCGCTGAATATATTTCGTAAACCACATCAAATACTGACGAATCGATTCCACACACCGAACGTGAGGAGAGGGGCTAGTGTAATTGGTTAATACAAACCATAAAAAAATGCCCGGAAGTATGTTTTTTAACACAGACCTACGTTTTTTTAAATGGAACGCCATTAGTTTTGTTAGCACATCTGAACATATAAACAAATACGTAATCAGTACCGTTTGTTGCATTGTAAAATGTTAATTACATCCGGAGATATTGTAACCTAAAGGTGACGCTTGAGTACCACTCCTCCGCTGTTCGATCGTGTGTATCGGAGAGCACCGAATTACGTAGGGATCCACAGGGAACGGTGATGGACCTTAGGTACAGAAGAGACTGGAACAGCACATTACGTCCACATGCTAACACCCTTTTATTGGTCTTTTTCACTGACGCACATGTAGTACATTACCATGAGGGGTGAGGTACACGTACACACGTGGTTTCCGTTTTCAATTACGGAGTGGAATAGAGTGTGTCTCGACATGTCAGACCAATAGATGTTCAATGTGGTGGCCATCATTTGCTGCACACAATTGCAATCTCTGGCGTAATGAATGTCGTACACGCCGCAGTACATCTGGTGTAATACCGCCGCAGGCTGCCACAATACGTTGTTTCATATTGTAAGAGGTATGCGCTATATGCGCTGCCTGGAATAGGCAAGGCATAGGAGAGTCTCTGACCAGAGAGCAGTATGTAGTTAGTTGTCGCTTGTCGCTTGTGTGCGCTAGTCTGCATTAGTCTTCAGTTGTCTGCGTGAGTCGGCAGTAGTCGGCGGTAGTCTGCGCGTGTCTGCAGTCTGCTCTGGTCGGGACTCTGGAGGATGACTATTATTGTAGAAGGTAAAGAAGCAGCCTTGCGCATATCTAGTAATGTATGTTAACTGTCATACGATTTCTTTTAAAAAATGCCCCAATAATAATTTTTATAATATAAAGTAATTTTTTAAAAAAAGCATTCATTTCAATTTAAAGATTTTATCCAATGCATGATTATGCCTTTCACGAATCACAAATCATAGGCCAGCATTGCACGGAGCTGTGCCGAAATTTTTTTAGGTAAGAGCAGATATATTCGCAGTTTTTTTGAGGTAAGAATTTTTTGCTTTTTTTATTCAGAGTACAGGGCCGTGGCGCAGCGCTGCTGTCGTCATAAAATTTACCAGGTTACTGAATTTTTTTTTTATTATTTTTGGGTTTAGGAGTTTTTCTGTTTCGAACTTAACATTAAATGAGAAAAGAATTTTGTGGGTACATTAAATGTGAATGCATTTCTGCACGGAGATAATAAATGGGAGCGAATTTTGTTCAGAGGTTACAATATTAAAAATTTATTTAATTATTATTTTTGTGAGGAGGTTACACTTGGTTCATTTTAAGCAATATTTTTGTGGGGAGGTTACAATATCCTCTGGAGTTGTAGGCACATCACGATTCACATTCTCCTTTAACGTTGAAATGTGGCTACACTGAGCCACAGCGCCAGAGATTGCGCCAAAGAGTACTATTCCGCCGCCTCCACTGGCAGTGCTCATTGAGAAGTAGCAGTAGGCAGTGCTTGTTGAGATGTAGCAGTAGCGAGTCGTAGTTGAGAAGTTGCGGTAGTGAGTGCTTGTTCCGAAGTTGTAGTATTGTTTTGATGGGCTAGACACCAGATGTTGTTGGATTGGGGATGCTGTAATGATCAGAGTGTGCTTTTCGTCAATATATATGAAGGTAAAAAATTCCTTTTTTTTATTATTTCAATGTCTTAAACAATAATGCCTCTTGGTCACAGGTTCAGTCAACAAAGCATCTGGCTCGTGTTCTTGTATTAGACTGTATGTCTGGTTTCTATGTGCAATTATAGTATTTCAGTTTTGTTTAATTAATTCAGTGTAAATGGTGTTTACAATATCTTGTCTTATTGAGGAAGAACCGTGCCAGATGTGTACGTTGAATCACACTTCCACACACAGAACAGCTACACTTGTGTTTTGTTGTTTCCTGGGTTTTATAGTTGCTGGGGACTTAATTAATTAAAAGTGTTAACGGAAATTTTCTTTCATTCTTTTTGTTGTTGTTCTATGCAGTCAGATTGCGCACTAATACCAGTCAGGGCCAACCGTTTACTAGACTTCGTAGCAGGACATTCAGCTACTAAAATTAAAATTATTTGCATAATATTTAATTAAGCCCCCATGCAACGTACCCCACAGAAAGAAGTCCAGAGGTGTAAGATCAGGAGAACGGGCTGGCCAATTTATGCGTCCTCCAAGTCCTATGAAACGCCCGTCGAACATCCAGTCAAGAGTCAGCCTAGTGTTAATTGCGGAATGTGCAGGTGCACCATCATGCTGATACCACATACGTCGACGCGTTTCCAGTGGGACATTTTCGAGCAACGTTGGCAGATCATTCTGTAGAAACGCGATGTATGTTGCAGCTGTTTGGGCCCCCTGCAATGAAGTGAGGAAAAATCAGGTCGTCGCCAATGATTCCGCACCATACATTTAAAGTCCACGGTCGCTGTCGCTCTACCTGTCTGAGCCAGCGCTGATTGTCCACGCACCGGTAATGCATGTTCCGTAGATTCACTGCCCCGTGGTTTGTGAAACCCGCTTCATCGGTAAACAGGTAGAACTGCAACGCATTTTCTGTTAATGCCCATTGACAGAATTGCACTCGATGATTAAAGTCATCATCATGTAATTGCTGATGTAGCGACACATGAAACGGGTGAAAGCGGTGACGATGCAGTATGTGCATGACACTACTTTAACTCAGTCCACCGGCTCTCGCAATGTCCCGTGTACTCATGTGTGGGTTCATGGCAACAGCAGCTGCACCCGCTTCTCCTGTGACGGGCCTGTTACGGACCCGTTTGCGTGTTACGACCATACCTGTTGCATACAGTTGGCGGTAGATGTTTTGCAATGTGCGGCACGTTGGATGCTCTCTGTCCGGGTACTGTTCTGCATACACACTGCAGGCTTCAGCTGCATTTTGTCGACACTCGCCATAGATGAGTATCATCTCCGCCTTTTCAGAGTTCGAATACACCATGGTCACAGTTCCCACAACACTACACTATCACAGACGTCTGGTAACACGGTGTACTACAGTTGGTCTGCGTGCGGAGACGAATGCAGAATAAAAATAGCAGCAAGCGCTACATGCGGTCACTGCGACAGCTAGACCTAACCACAACAGTGCACTACAGCCACACTCGTAAACACGGTCGTCATTGTAAACATGTCCCTACAGATGCTGCTCGCTGACCGTGGCCCGTGTTTGTTACAACACGCAACTGAACGTCGGAGGTTTCAAGCGTCAACTTTAGGTTACAATATCTCCGGATGTAATTAACATTTTACAATGCAACAAACGGCACTGATTACGTATTTGTTTATATGTTCAGATGTGCTAAAAAAACTAACGTGCTTCCACTTAAAAAAACGTAGGTTTGTGTTAAAAACATACTTCCGTGCATTTTTGTATAGTTTCTATTAAACAATTACACTAGCTCCTCTCCTCACGTTCGGTCTGTGGAATCGGTTCGTCAGTATTTGATGTGGTTTACGAAACATATCCAGCGGTAACGTTAGGTGACTCACCCTGTAGAGTCGTCTAAACGCGCGAGTACGCCGAAGAGGTAAACAACTGCGCGAGCGCGAACTACCCCGGCAGGGACGTAAACAGACGTCCGTGCCGTAACACCGCCAAAGGTAGACTGCACTCGGCTACTCGCTCACTTGCCACAATAGTGAAATTTTTCTGTATATAAAGAGCTGCCCAAACTTTAACAGGCAATATTTCAAAAACAAGGCCGATTGGCACCTAGAGTTTTAGGGTGTGATAGGTGTCTACCCACACTACAAGCGGAGAATTGGGGGCTCATAACTCGATGCACCTCCCAGAAGGTCCCCTCTTTAGTTGTACAAAAAAAAAATACTAAATGGGCACCGTGGGACTTCACATGCGCTTTTCTGAAAATGTCCTTCATCTCTCCCGGATTTACTCTAGTGTACAGGATGTAAACAGCGCACGGCAGAACAGTTGTCTGCAAGAATTAATGTCATGTGTTCCATTTCGCATTGGAGGTTATAGCGTCATCTCATGGCAATGATGGGAGCACGTCATGATGTAAGTAATACGTTTACAACCAAAGTAAATATGTAACGCGAATCGTAAAAATATGTGTGTGTGTGGGGGGGGATTCTGTAAGTATCGAAGGCTGACTGAGGTGGCATACCGCGCCAAACAAAGAATCGTGACCACATGCACGATTGGTTCAGGGAAGGCAGAAAGCTGAAAGCTGTCATCTGCTGTCCTGTGCGAGAACATACTGTGTGTATAAAAACCAACATTTTTCGGGAAACGTTTTACGCCTACATAAACTTCTACATCGACAAACCGGAAGCCACAGTACGGTCACTGGTGGAGGGTACCCCGTACCACTACCTGTCATTTCCTTTCCTGTTGCACTTGCAAGTAGAGCGAGGATAAAACGACTATCTGTATGCCTCCGTATGAGCCCTAATTTATCGTATCCTATCTTCGTGGTCCTTACGTGCAATGTATGTTGGCGGCAGTAGAATCGTTCGGCAGTCATCTTCAAATGCCGGTTCTCTAAATTTTCTCATTAGTGTTTCTCGAGAAGAACGTCGCCTTCCATCCAGGGCTTCTCATTTGAGCTCCCGAAGCATCTCTGTAATATTCAAGTGATGTTGGAACCTACCGGTAACAAATCTAGCAGCCCGCCTCTGAATTGCTTCGATATCTTCGTTCAGTCCGATCTGGTACGGATCCCAAATACTCGAGCGGTACTCAAGAATAGGTCGCACCAGCGTCCTATACGAGATCTCCTTTACAGATGATCCACTCTCCCAATGTACCGAAGCCGATCATTCGCCTTCCCTAACGCAGTTCTCACATGCTCCTTCCATCTTATATCGCTTTGCACTGTTATGTCCAGATATTTAAACGACTCGGCTGGGTCAAGCAGGACACAAGTAATACTGTAGCCGTACATTACATATTTGGTCTTCCTACTCATCCGCGTTAACTTACATTTTTCCACAATTACTTCTAGCATAACAAATAAAACGCAACAACATTTTGATTGTGCATAATTTTTCGCTATGCAGATTTTGCAGTGAGACCATTGGTTAAAAATAGTTCATTATTTCAAGTTGTATGTCTCACGTCACAGTCTGATGATGAGGTAGTAATTTTTTTTTTATTGGTCGAGTTTATTATGATACTTCAAATTAGAGTAACTCATTGCCACTTGTTCAAAGAATTTGCAGTGAGTTAAGAGTGCGAATTGTGATTGCTAATCTGAGGGAAGCAAAAATTGGCAGTCTGAAATTGTTGTCGTATTTCTAAAGGAACATCTGCACATCATTTAGAGGCGAATGCTACGTTGAAAAGCAGACTGACGAAAAGTGACCCAGCGAGAATTCTATCCCACAACCTTTCAGTTTCTAGCAACACGCTCTGCCACTGGACCACCATAACAAATAAAAATTACGTCTCGCTAGCAGCGTCCTCAAAGCTCTGCTGTTTTTTTGAGCTTTGGTTGCTGTTCACTAGGCGAGGAATCGTTTCCACAACTTAACTTTAATTCATCATAATTCTCATAATTTGTGCTTGTTATTCGAGAAGTATAAACAAAAACCTTCGTTTGTATCTAGCAGTGAAAACCGGATCAAATTCCCTACAGCAGTTCCTGAGGTTAGCGTGCGTATTCAGGAAGACGTTAGTAAACGACTTCAGTTTATACACATGTAGAATATGGTAACACTTTCCTCTACTTCAAAAATGCTTCTCTTGCTCTAGCTAGTTACCATTTTGTGTCTTTGCTCCACCCCCCTCCCCGAGTGAAACCAAACTGCCGAAACAGCAAAAGTCGATTAAAAATGTGTGCCGGACTGAGACTCGAATTTGCCTTTCGCGAGAAGTGCTCTACCAACTGAGCTACCCAAGCATGACTCACGACCCGTCCTCACAATTTTGCTTCCGGCAGTACCTCGTCTCCTACCTTCCAATCTGCCAGGAAGTTTCAAAGTCAGCGCACACTCCACTGCAGAGTGAAGATTTCATTCTGGCAGCAAAAGTCATCTACTTAATTCAGTGTCTCATTTCGTAGAATATGTCCTCAACGTCGACTGATTTAATTCCACTGATTTCTGTTACCCCTGCTGTACTTTAGTAGGTATCATATCATTTTGAAACACCTCTAAGTTCTGCGACAACGTTAGCACTAAGTGGTAAAACACTTGTTTTCAGCGCCAGCCGGAGTGGCCGAGCGGTTAAAGGCGCTACAGTCTGGAACCGCACGACCTCTACGGTCGCAAGTTCGAATCCTGCCTCGGGCATGGATGTGCGTGATGTCCTTTGGTTAGTTAGGTTTAAGTAGTTCTAAGTTCTAGGGGACTTATGACCACAGTAATTGAGTCCCATAGTGCTCAGAGCCATTTGAACCATTTGAACTTGTTTTCATGGACATAATAATTTTGTTTGTAATCGAATGATCATTCCTGGAGGATCCCATTATCAGATATGTGACGTCAACCATAGCATACAAGACAAGATATTAAAATGAGTAAATTGCAATAACGTAGGAACAGTGGAGAACGTACCTAATGAAGTCAGTACAGAGTATCTTCCGTGACATTATCAGAGACCAACTTTCACAGTGAGTTCGTGATTGTACAAACAGAACAGTGTCACAAGTAGGTGGCGTAAGTGAATGTAATGCCTACGACATCGGGCATAATCATTACATGACGAATACTTATTAAAAATCTACCTTTGGACACACATGTTCAGGAAAAAACACCTTGAGCGATTAGAGTTAGGACGTTGATATATTCGCAGGACATATAAATTATTATTTTCTGAAGACATTATTAGCATTGGAACCATATCGGCCTGCGGGTTTAATGTCATCATCGATATGGCGGCGCAACACCACCTATCCGTAAAACGAGCTTGTGGCTCTCGTTGATTCTATAAACCGAAGGTAATGGATCAGTGTGACTTAAGCAGACGTGCATGATACCTCGCATATGTATGCGCAAACCATTCTGTCAAATCAGTGAGTTTGAAAAAGGGCGCATTATTAGCATGAGACATGTGATGCGTCCTCCTCGGCTCTGGTGCAACGCATCGTACACTATCAGGGGTGACAGTCCACTGGCGTTTATTACGGAAGTGGTTATGTGCTGGTCATCCACTTCTCTGCCTACCTTTGATGAATATGCAGAAACATGTGAGACGGCAGTGGTGTACGTTATGACGTAACTGGGAAAGGAACAGAATAAGATAGCGTTTTCGGACGAATCCAGGTTCAGTTTGTTTGAAAATGATGGCTGCATTTTGGTTCGCCGCAAACAAAGGGAACGACATCACAGTGAGTGCATTCGGACAGGACATACAGCGCCAACTCAAGGCCTTAAGGTGTGGGGTGCTATTGGGTACAACCTCAAATCACAGCTGGTGCGTGTCCAGTGTGACCTATGTGAATGACGTCCTGTAACCCGTAGCCATATCCTTTCTGCGCAACACCTCAGACGCCATTTTTCAGCACGACAATGTACGATCACATGTTGCTGCACGAAAAAGACGTCAGCCTTTTGCCCTGAGCCGTCAGATCACCTGTCTTGCCACCAATGGCAAATGTGTGGGATGTGGTTAAAGCACGGGTACAGTGCTGTGTTCCAATGCCAACCACCATAGATGGGCATTGAAACCAGTTGAATCCAGCGTGCATGGCTATTCCACAGGACACCATTCCCGCTTTGTACGCGTCGATGCCATCACACATGGAACAAGTTATCTGGGCCCACGACGGGCCCTGTGCCTACTAGATAACAGGACACATGCTGAAACGAGGTGACTGAAATGCTAATCATTTCTGCAGAACATACTAATGTACATGTCCTGTGAATATGAAAGTCCTATCTCTAGGCATTCAAAGTGTTCTGTTTTCTTTTTTCTCAACATGTGTGTAATTTAGATTGTGCTAGGGGCCCGCTGCCGCGTGCGAATGTATTAGATAAATAATTGTTAACAAAAGTCATTTGTGACGACATATTTTTAGCTGCACACTCGAAGCTTCTGGAATTTGAATGTAGGAAAGCGGAAAGAATGGAAACAGCTCAGTGCATAAATTTCAAATGAAATATTTAAAATCAGTAGTTATTGCCTTTGCCAGAAACTAAGGGGATACTCGGGCTTGCAAAACCTAAGTTACAAGAAAATGAATAAACGTAAAGCATTCAAAATCTGCAAAGGAGGGAGGAACAGGGATATTCATTACAAATTCGAGCAGCCTGTAGCTCTACAGTTTTTTTGTTTTTTTGCAATCAGGGTCCCTTTTGTTAACAATTATTCACTTAATAAAAGCAAGTCTTCTAGTCCCGACTGTATACCAATTAGGTTCCTTTCCGAGTATGCTGATGCAACAGCTCCATACTTAACAATCATATACAATCGTTCGCTCGACGAAAGATCCGTACCCAAAGACTGGAAAGTTGCACAGGTCACACCAATATTCAAGAAAGGTAGTAGGAGTAATCCACTAAATTACAGGGCCATATCGTTAACGTCGATATGCAGGACGATTTTAGAAAATATATTGTGTTCGAACATTATGAATTACCTCGAAGAAAACGGTCTATTGACACACAGTCAACATGGGTTTAGAAAATATCGTTCCTGTGAAACACAACTAGCTCTTATTCACATGAAGTGCTGAGTGCTATTGACAAGAGTTTCCAGATCGATTCTGTATTTCTGGATTTCCGGAAAGCTTTTGAAACTGTACCAGACAAGCGGTTCGTAGTGAAATTGCGTGCTTATGGAATATCGTCTCAGTTATGTGACTGGATTTGCGATTTCCTGTCAGAGAGGTCACAGTGCGTAGTAATTGTCGGAAAGTCATCGAGTAAAACAGAAGTGATTTCAGGCGTTCCTCAAGGTAGTGTTATAGGCCCTTTGCTGTCCCTTATCTATATAAACGATTTGGGAGACAATATGAACACCCATCTTCGGTTGTTTGCAGATGACGCTGTCGTTTATCGACTAATAAAGTCATCAGAACATCAAAACAAACTGCAAAACGATTTAGAAAAAAATATCTGAATGGTGCGAAAAGTGCCAGTTGACCCTAAGTAACGAAAAGTGTGAGGTCATCCAGACGAGTGCTAAAAGGAACTCGTTAAACTTCGGTCACACGGTAAATCAGTCTAATCTAAAAGCCATAAATTCAACTAAATACCTAGGTATTACAATTACGAACAACTTAAATTGGAAAGAACACATAGAAAATGTCGTGGGGAAGGCTAACCAAAGGCTGCGTTTTATTGGCAGGACACTTAGAAAATATAACAGACCTACTAAGGAGACTGCCTACACTACACTCGTCCGTCGTCTTTTAGAATACTACTGCGCGGTGTGGGATCCTTACCAGATAGGACTGTCGGAGTACATCGAAAGAGTTCAAAGAAAGGCAGCTCGTTTTGTATTATGGCGAAATATGGGAGAGGATGTCACAGAAATGATACAGGATTTGGGCTGGAAATCATTAAAAGAAAGGCGTTTTTCGTTGCGACGGAATATTCTCACGAAATTCCAATCACCAACTTTCTCCTCCGAATGCGAAAATATTTTGTTGACACCGACCTACATAGGGAGGAACGATCACCACGATAAAATAAGGGAAATCAGAGCTCGTACGTAAAGATGTAGGTGTTGATTCTTTCCGCGCGCTATACGAGATTGGAATAGTAGAGAATTCTGAAGGTGGTTCGATGAACCCTCTGCGAGGCACTTAAATTGTGATTTGCAGAGTATCCATGTACGTGTAGATGTAGACATTATATTTGAATCTAAATTGAAACGGAATAACTTTTTGTCATGATTCTCTTATTGCCGATGTCATATGAATTACTTTGATTAACGCCATATACTAGTCAAATTGTTTACCTTGTTCAGTGTTGAATTGCGTATATCAGTTGTGGACTGACGGTGTTATGTATCAGTAAGTGACAAGATATTCGTTAATGATTTGAAAGCGTTATTGGCATTTACTATTAATAGCTAGTTTTGTATCTCAGGCTTCACGACCCTGAAATGATTATGGCGTTCTCCCAAGACGAGCCATGCGATGTTATAAAAAATAAGATTTGGCGATCAAGAGATGTGCCTTACTTTTTAGGAAATAGCCGGGTGCTGATTGCTGTTAGTACAGCTATCTTCAAAGACAATAAACAAACATCCGCGATGTTTCCACGGTGGACTTTACCACTGTTCACGGTACGTGTCTGGTAGTCGAAGATCGAGAATCAGCCATTACAAGAAGATAAAGATATATGCTCTTAAAATATGTCACAGTGCATTATAGTGCCGAAGGAACTTAGTATATAAAGTTTAGGAACAGGCGCCAAAACAGGTAGAAGAAATTTATTGTCGTTCACAGATATTAACAGGATGCTTGGGTGCTTAAACCACTTAGAGGTGGCCAAGGTTCTCGATAAATAACTGCGCTCTTACAGAATTTAAGGAGTCGGTACTGGATCGGGTGGTTGGAGTTTCATTAACAAGAACCTGTCAACTTGCTCGTGAATACTCCGTGCAGACTTATAGTGGATTAGCAGTCGCAAACCTGTCGGAAACAATGTACGCAACAGTGAATACAGAGTACAGTTCTGTCAATGTATTATGAAGTAAGTCATGTAAGTAGGCTGAGGCCTTCATTTTGTACTGTTTCTCCAGGCTGGACATGAATGTGAAATGTATGGATTACATGTTTTTATGATAAGTACTGGATGAGGTACTTGCGAGTATTACCAAGGAACAATATATTATGCTACAATGTATGCCAATTACATTGAATTGAGATTCAGTGTCTGAACTCTGACATCTTTTGTCACGATTACTATTCTTCTTGGCTTATGATCTGAACGCGAACCGTAAGTAGCGTTTAAAGAAGGTTTATCTTGCTGTATCAGCCAATGTAAATTATTAACAAAACTGAAAATAGATCTGTTTGAGACTTAAAAATTCTGTCCGTGTTGAAATCATTTGTAATGGTAAGCCTTGCTTGTCTAGAGTAGACATGGAGCTTAACAGAAATTCTTCATTGTTAGGCGCCATCTTAAAAAATAATTAAGAACTTTCTTTTAGCTCATTGTCGAGACTTGCTGCCGGTTAGAAAACTAAACCTTTCTTTCAGATTCTACGAGCCTGGCGGTCGCTGCAAATAATTTAATAAGATTCACTTTCAGATTTTCTCAAAGTTGGGTGACAACATCCCAGGCAGGAAGGTCCGATAACAGGATTCTAGTTCTGGTGTAATATTTCATTTGCAGAAGCTACGCTTGTTATCTTATATTGAGAATCAAGACGAAATCACGATTTTAAATTACGGAATGTATTGCTGTACAGTGAACGGACAGGTGAAGTATTCTCTGGTGCTATAAGTACACGACTTTTAACGTGACGTCGACTAGGTATATATTGAGGAATATCTGCGGTGTTTTAGTAGTTAAATAAATGAGTATTTACAATTCCGTAACCCCTCAGAACTGAGCTAGTTTACTGAGTGCTTATACGCGTCGGGCTAAATTAAACAACATATTACACTGTTATATTCCTACATTAGTTATTTCTCTTTTATGCTGAGTCATTACAATAATGTGTGTTTTATTTTTATATACGTCACAGCTCATATTCATTCTATTACATTACACTAATAGTATATAAAAGAGTCACAACTATTTTTATTTTATTACATTACAATTTTGAACAGCTGCTAAGAGCTTAAGTAAGTGTTATAAGGTGCAACTCATTTATGTCAATAAATAACGAAATATTCATCTTGCGGCAGTGAGATTTTACCCAAAATTTATTAATTTACGGCTTTTATAGTTTTGACCACAAAGGTTTGCGTTCATTTGCATTTTACACCCTGTGACGTGACTAAATTTCTAATCGAATCTCCTTCTTTCACCAGATAGATAAAAATTCATAGTTTGTTCAGAATAACTGTATCTGACGATAAATGGTTATTGCGAGATTTTTATATCCCGCGATGTTGAAGCAAAATAGGCCTATACTTCGGGTCCTATGTGTTGTGGGAAGAAGATATTGGTGTGCTGGTGGACGTCTAATCTACCTTACAGTAAGCAACGAGTGCAGCCAAACTGCTGAATTCTGCTAGAGGAATTGATTCATAGTTACGATTTAACTGGCCTGAACCCCTGGAGGTAATGTGTCACAGCTGACGTCAGCAACAGTAGTAGATTAGTATCCGTTGTTCGTGTCGTCAGTTCCCAGGTAAAGCTGTCATTCCAACAGCACTCCATTAGCACGAAAGCCAAATTCTGTACCAGATACAAGAGTATCGGTTCACCGACGAGCAGGACATAGGGTGCCGATACACGAATGTTGCTGATCAGTTGTGGTAGTGTGTGTGCCTGCTGCCGTGTACGCTGCTCCCGTGTGGAGCGCGTCAGCACACGCGAAGAAGATGGGACGTCCCAGTGAACGAGTCGGCGCGAACGGCAGCTGGGTGCCTGGAGCCACCGCCAACGCGGAAACTCTAGCTGCTTATTGAAACTCTACCACCTCTTCATCTCTACATCTACATCTACGTCTACATCGATACTCCGAAATACACCTTACGAAGTGTGGCGGAGGGTACACCGTATCAATACTAGTCATTTCATTTCCTGTTCCACTCGCTAACAAAACGAGAGAAAAACGACTGTCTATAAGCCTCTGTAAGACCCCTAATTTCTCGTATCTTTTCTTCGTCGTCCTTACGCGCAGCGTATGTTGGAATCAACGTAATCGTTTGGCAGTTACCTTCAAATGTAGGTTCTCTAAATTTTCTCACTAGTGTTCCTCGATAAGAACGTCGGCTTCCCTCTAGATTCCCGTTTGAATTCCAGAAGCATCTCCGTAATACTTCGCGTGTTGTTTCAACCTACCAGTAACAAATCTAGCAGCCCGCCTTTGAACTGGTTAGACGGCTTCCTTTAATCTGATCTGTTACGGATCCGAAGCACTCGAGCAGTACTCAAGAATGGGTTGCATTAGCGTCCTATAGGCGGTCTCCTTTACAGATTAACCACGCTTTCCTAGACTTCTTCCAATAAATCGAAGTGGACCGTTAGCCTTTCCTACCACAATCCCCATAAGCTGGTTCTATTTCATATCGGTTTGCAACGTTACGCCCAGATATCTAAACGACATGACTGTGTCAAACATGACGCTACTAATGCTGTATCCGAACATTACGGGTTTGTTTTTGATACACACCCGTATTAACTTACATTTTTCTGCATTTTAAGCCCACTGCCGTTCATCAGACCAAAGAGACGTTTCGTCTAAGGCATCATGTATTCTCCTACAGTCACTCAACTTCGACACATCACCGTACATCACAGCATCATCAACAACCACAGATTGCTGCCCACCCTGTCCACCAAATTATTTATGTATGTAGATAATAATAGCGGTAGAAGTATCGAATCTACCTGTGGCCCTTTATCCATAGTTAAGAGAAATGGTAAGCTGAGCCTCGCGCGAACGATGCTTTCTAAAACCGTGCTGATTCGTGGACATAACCTTCTCGGTCTCAAGAAAATTTATTATATTCGAACCGATAATATGTTCAAGGATTCTGCAGCAAGCCGATTCTAAGGGTATTGGTCCGTTCCTTTGCCCTCCTTATACACAGAAGTCACCTGCGTATTTTTCTAGTCGCTTGGGACTTTGCGCTGGGCTAGAGATTCACGATTAATGCAAGCTAAGCAAGGGGCTAATGCCGTAGAACACTCTTTCAAGAATCGAACTGAGATTCCATCCGGACCTGGCGACTTATTTGTCTTAATCTCCTTGAGTTGTTTCTCTATGTTGTTTCTTTACATCCATGGATGCTTATTACTATGTCTATGTCTATGTCTATGTCTAGTCTGTTCGATGGTCAAACGACGGCATGTTTGTACGATTCTCCTGCGTGAACTATTTCTTGAATGTGAAATTTAAAACTTCGGCTATCGTTTTGCTATCTACAACTGCCACACCAGACTGGTCAACAAGTGACTGTACGGAAGTCTTAGACCCGTTCAGCAATTTTACATAGCACCAGAATTTTCTCGGTTTCTGTTACTAAGGTATGACGGTGATAGTAGTTGTATGCTTCGCCGTAGATCTTTTCACAGGCGCACGAGTCTCTATTAATCTTTTCTTGTCGTCATCTACGCTTTCTCTTTTGAACTGAGAGTGCAACAGCCTCTGCTTCCTCGCATTTTCCGAATCTCATTATTAAACCATCATGGGTCCTTTCCATCCTTAATCCACTTACGAGGCAGATAATTCTACAGACCAAGACTTAGAGATTGCTTAAAATTTGCTCATAATTCCTCTACGTCCATCTTCCTGGTAACAGCTGTTGTCAGTTCACTGTGTAACTGAGATGCTAACAACTACTCATCTGCTTTTTTAGCTGAAACATTGTCTTAGCCTTCTTAGCTTATTTATTAACTTTCGTAACCGTTGTTATTGTGACAGTATGATCGCTAATCCCCGTTTCTGCACTGACGTTGTCAATAAGGTCCAGCCTGTTTGTAGCTACAAGATCTAAGATATTTCCATTGCGTGAGGGGTGCCGTTTTCAGAAAACGTGTTCAAAAGTACTTCGCATGGCCCTCTGTCTGAACCCCCTGCAATGAATCCATAGACAGTTCATTCTACGCTAAAGAGCCAAAGAAACTGGTACACCAGCCTAGTATCGTGCAGGGCCCCGCGAGCTCGCAAAAATGCCGCAACACGACGTGGCAGGGACTCCACTAATGTCTGAAGTATTTCTGGACGGAACTGACACCATGAATCTTGCGGGACTGTCCATAAATCCGTAAGAGTACGAGGAGTGTAAGGTATCCTATATTTGCTCAATACTGATGATGTCTGGGAAGTTTGGAGCGCAGCGGAAGTTTTTAAACTCAGAAAAGTGTTTCTGGAGCCACTCTCTAGCAATTCTGGACATATGGGGTGTCACATTGTCCAGCTGGAACTGCCCAAGTCCGTCGGAATGCACAATGGACATGAATGGATGCAGGTGATAAGGCAAGATGTTTATGTAAATTTCACCAGTCAGATTCGTATCTAGACGTATCAAGGCTCCCGTATCATTCCAACTGCCTGCGCCCCACACTATTACAGAGCCTCTGCCAGACTGAACAGTCTCCTGCTGACATACAGGGTCCATGAATTCATGAGGTTGTCTCCATACCCGTAAACGTCCATCCGCTCGATACTCCTCCGACCAGGCAACATGCTTCCAGTCATAAACAATCCAATGTCGGTGTTGAAGGTACACGAGTGGGCCTTCGACTCCGAAAGCCCATATCGATGATGTTTCGTTGAATGATTCGCATGCTGACACTTGTTGATGGCCTAACGTTGAAATTTGCAGCAGTTTGCTAAACGGTTGCACTTCTGTCACTTTGAACGATTCTGTTCAATTTTCGTTGGTCCCGTTCTTGCAGGATGTTTCTCCGGCAGCAGCTATGTCGGAGATTTGACGTTTTACCGGATATAACACCACCTTGAAACTCACTTAAATCTTGATGACTTGTCATGTAGCAGCAGTAACCGATCTAACAACTGCACCAGTTACTTGTCTTAGAGGGGTGGCCGACCTCAGCGCCGTTTTCTGTCTGTTTACATATCTCTGTATTTGAATACGCATGCCTATACCAGTTTCTCTGGCGCTTCATTGCATTATTATTGTTATTATTTCACGTTTATAATCAAAACAATACATGTTAACATGCATTGAAATTGTATGCTAGTTTTCTGGATACTTCGGTTATAAACAAAACGAGGAACATCAGGCAAGATGTGTTGAATTGACAGAAACGTGACAGTTTGTAGTAACTAAAAGGATGTGATCTAGTTCAACTGAGGTTGTACCTGGTTTTCTAGAAGGAAGCCATATAGGTCCCCAATCTAGCAGTCATCAAAAAGTTAACGAATTACGGAATGATTTAGACAAGATATCTGCATGATGCGAAAAGGTGCAACTGATTCTGAACAAGATAAAGTGTGAGGTCCTCCACGTGAGTGCTAGAACCATTGGTTACGCGATAACTCAAACAAATCCAAAGGTATTGTATTCAGTTAATACCCAGGGACCACCATTATCAACAATGTAGATTTCAACAATCACGTATTAAATTATTTGGGGAATGTGAATCAGAGACTACATTTCATAAGCGTAACAGAATATCCAACAAATATACTAATGAGACTCTCAACATTATGGCTGTTCGTTCTCTTTTGAGGTATCCTTATTAAATAGTCTTGCCGGAGGAGATCGAAGCAGTTCGAATAAAGATAGCTCGCTTTACATTAGTGCGAAAGAAGGGAGAGAAAGTCACGGCTGTGATAAGAGCAAGCAGTGACTCGTTAAACCAAAGGCGAGATCTGTTCACAGAAATTCCAGTTACCAACATTTTCCTCCAAAGGCCAAAATACTTTGTTGACTCCCACCTACTTAGGGAGATATTACCGTAGCAATAAATTAAGAGACATTAGAGTTTACACGGAAAGATTCAAGTGTTTATTTTCCCCAAGCGCTATTCGAGAGTAGAGAGTTAGAGAAATATTCAACATGTGGTTCTATAAATCTCAATCAAACACTAACTTGTGAACTGCAGAGACATTATGTAGATGTAGAGGCAGAGGTCGTGTTATTGTGAAATACTTCTTACTAAAAGTCATTTCGCCGCATTTCCTTAGCCTCCTTGTGCTATATGGCAATATTCCTGTCTGGCCAGCCAGGTTTTTATTATCTGTGGTTTCCCTAAATTTATAAGGCAAGTATCTCGGTAATTCTCTGAATAGAAAGGCCAATTTCAAACCCAGTTTCATCCCTAATCCGAGATTGTGCTTCATCTCAACTGATCTCATTATCAATGAGATGTTAACCAGTAATTTTCTTTCTTCTTTCTATTCAGGAGAGTGTTCTGTATCTATGAAATTGTTTGCTGGCAGAACGCTGAATCCAGAGCTTCCTACGAAGTTCATTTCAGTTGTATTGGAGGATTTTTCACTGATTCTATCCAAACCCACATTATTATTCCTGCCGACGTACATTCTAGGATTCCTTCGGCTCTGCCATCTATCCAGCTGGGAATTCTGGAGACCTCTGTATGACCTTTACGTCTTGGCTTCATTGTTTCTATGTCTCTGTCATCCAATAGCGAGGCAGATACGCTGTGACGTTGCTGGCTATTAACGATACTTTCGGTGGCCAGTAAGGGGCGCCAGCAAGACCACTGTTGTCAAGCTGCAGTTACAAAGCGGTCGTCGGTGGGCGGCTGAAACATACTTCCAATCGTGCTGTGCTAAAGTCTCTACAACACATACTCTTCACTTTTGTGACCTGGCTGTTTAATGCATTTCGTCTGGAATAAGTTTAGTATTACTGTTCTATGGATTAGTGATACACTTACTTGACCTAGACTGTGTGAATTATTGTCTTGGTGTGCCCTTTGCGGACTGAAATTATGAACTCTCATGTGATGACTGTGTATTCATAGTTTCTGTGTAACAAAGAATATGTTGCATTGAAATGGGTGTAGCACTGGCGATGAGGACTCGAAATTAAAGTGTCGCTGAGGACAACAGACTAAATTCATTGATCATGGATATGGAATTCATCAAACTTTGGATGCAACAGGAGACACAAAGAGAATAACAACAAAACCAACAGCGTCAATTTCAGGTGCAATACTAGACATGACAATAAGAACATCGAAAGAAACAGCTTATAGTACAACAGTTCATCAATTTAGAACACCATCCTCCACTATCTTTCGAGCTACTTCATCCATAAGACGAAGACTGGAACTCATACAACAGAATTTTGCATCTCCACTTCCAGGCGAGTGATATAACTGACGTTGTTAGACAGACTGCTTTTGTGCTATCCATACAAAAAATAAGTGTTCTCCTTGAACCTGAGTATTCGGAATTTTCTGAAATCCTTGATTTGCTCTACGCATATTACTAGCACCAAACAAGTGTTGTAGCAGCCACACTGGCGATTATTGGTTGCTGCAAGTAGTCACTCAGATTTGTGACATAACTGTTAAAGATCAAGTTGCGTTACATTTATTTCATAAATAAGCGTGGGCAATACAAACAATTGAGTGGTGACTGAAAGGTTCTCTTGTAAGGAAGCAGTTTCCGGTAGAATCCATGTTTTCAATAGAGTGCGGCAGAAAAGCTTGCCTCAAGTTCGTAGGCTGTAGATAATTGCTGCTGCTTCTGGTTTGTTGTTTTGGTTTTGTCCTTAAATGAACACCGGGGGTTTGAATCCCTAGCTGGGTGACAAAGATGAGTTCCGATCAAACTATGGCGTGAATGGAACTTTGATCAAAATTTTTCTGTGCTGCATCGATATTTTAAAGGCGGTTTTAAAGGCGATACGCTACTTCCCTCAAAATAAAATTGTGTAGCATCTGGTATTTCCAAGGTTTTTACTATTACTAACAATTCATCGCGAGTAGGATTTGTTAATTTAAGTATCTAGGCATAAAACTATATTAGTTGCCAACTAATTATTTCATCAGGCACCGAAAATTTAGAATAGAATTATTTACAGTTTTGACTTTCATAAAATGATCTACACACTTGCCAGTTAGCCCTTTGAGATCAACTGTCCTTGCAGAACATGATAGATGCAAATTTTGGAGACAACGAAAAAATGCGATCGTAGATTGTACAACATGAGTTCATTGCTTGTAATGCTTAGAGAGAAAGTTGTGGACTTAATAACAATCTAAACATATAGGTTTATCGAGAGGACTCAGTTTCCGTAGAAGACACAAAATTTATGGGTTAGAGGACAGCCGAAAAACGGTCTGAACGTCATTTGTGCTAGATCTCTGCTGATCCATTGTGGAAGAGGCGCAGAGGCCGGTCAAATATTTACCAAGGAAAATTGCTAGACACCCGTATGTTTCGAGAAGTTATTTTATTTAGGCAACCAGTTTCGGCATCTCAGTAATGCCATCTTCAGTCCCCTGTGCTCTCCATGCATGGACACAATATAGACGAATATTTGCATAACTGGAGCCATCAGTATCTGGATTCCGTGAATTGTAAAACGAAAGCACAAACAGTCAATGGTAAAGTAACAAGTCAAGATGAACATCGAACCCACACTTGCTAAATGTCAACATAATGTTTTTGGTGTTGAAAACGGTATGTTGACATTTAGCATGTGTGGGTTAGATGTTCATTTTGACTTGTTACTTTAAGCTTGACTGTTTGTGCTTTCGTTTTACAATTCACGGAATCCAGATATTGATGGCTCCAGTTATAAAGGCATCGATATATTTGATTGTCTATATATAGAATGAGTAGGATCCTGATTATGACAATACTGAAGTTCCGAAACTTTTTGTCCAAACAAAATAACTTCTCGAAACATACGGCTGTTTGGCGACTTTTCTTGGTAAAATCGTTTATACTGGTCGCCTCTAAGTGGAACTGCAGTCAATTGTAGTATGAGTTTCAGTTTTCGTCTTGTGGCTGAAATGACACGATTGGCGGCGGTTGATGGTGTTCAGGTTTGATAAGCTGTTACTTGCGTTAGTCTTGTTGTCGCGCCTGCTGTTGCTGCCATAGTTATATGAAGTCCGGTGAATGTAATCTGTTGTCCTCACACACATACTAAGTTCGAGTTCTCGCTCAAATATTACGGCACACTCTTTCTTACACAGAAGATATGGATACATTGTAATGGCTTGGTAGTTCACAATTCCAGTTCATACCGTGTGCATTGCAGAACACACCAAGAGAACAATCCAAGGTCAAGAAAATCCATCAATAAGCCGTAGAACAGTAGTCATAAACATAGTCTTTTTTAAATCCAGTAAACAGCCAGGTCACGAAAGTACGATAGAGATTTTAGCTCAGCAAGTCTCATTGCGCCTTTAAGCAGCCCAGCGGCCGGATTTTCTCCGGCTGCCTCTTCAACATGGCCTTTTGCATTTCCTCGCTGTCAGACGCCCGAGATGTAACAGTTCGCTTCCATGCCACAACGCGAAGAGTGTTTTAATTGTTTAGGACTGAAACCTTGCAGTGATATTCGTGATGGGCAACAGTTCGGAACAGAAAGAAAGTTTATCAATGAATACTCGTCATGTGATAAAAATCTCCACACAGACTGATAAACACTGGGCTAGTGCTTGATAAAGTAACATTTTCCGTTCCTGACAGAGTAGTTATCATTTAAAAGTATTTCCGTAAATAATTTCACTCGTTTTTATGGTGTAGTGCAAATTATTTAACTAAGAACTTAGTTTTATTATCTTTTTTTTTTCCCCTCAACTCTTCAGCATTTCCCTTTATTCGCGGTCTCCAGCATTCACGATCATGGCAGTCTCTCTTTCAAATCTCTCTTCCTCACCACTATAATTACTTCCGCTCTCCATACTATTCTCGCTGTTCCACGCTTTCTCCTTCCTGGAGGAGACCATTAATGGACTGCATTTGTTGCACAACTGGTTGCTTCATATCCATTATCTCCCTAAGTTTCTCATTTCTTCTCCACTTTCTCCTGGTTATCTTGGATGCCCTCGTTATTCCATCTAACTCTACTGCCTGTATTCTGCTTCTGTGCCCTTCCCTCAGGGTCCATCTTTCTGCGCCACATGTTAGTATACTTCCCAGTAATGTCCGCAGAATCCTCTTCTTTGTTTCTTTTGATACGGGCCTGCTCCACAGAACTTCAATTAACATCTTACTTGCTCCTCTTGACTGCTGTATCCTGCGTTCCACGTCTGCTTTACAGATTCCAGCGGAGATGATAGTCGATTCTAAGTATTTAAACTGCTTTATAGCCTTAATAATTCCTTGCGGCAGTATTATATCCCTTCTATCTCCTCTCACTGCTAAATGTTCTGTTTTGCTCACATTTATTCTAGGCCTGACTCGATCAGATGTTTCCATTAACCTCTTTATCATGAATTTCACATCTGTCCTACTCTGTGCTACCGCCACTCGATCACCGGCAGACAATAATGAATAAGTTGTACGATGCTCGAAAGGAATTCTCAACCTCTGCATGACTGATTCAACATTCCATGTACATAGTGCATATACAGGGTGAGTCACCTAATGTTACCCCTGGATATATTTCGTAAACCGCATCAAATACTGACGAATCATTTCCACAGACCGAACGTGAGGAGAGGGGCTAGTGTAATTGTTTAATAGAAACTGTACAAAAATGCACGGAAGTATGTTTTTTAACACAAACATACGTTTTTTTTTAAATGAAACCACGTTAGTTTTGTTAGCACATCTGAACATATAAACAAATACGTAATCAGTGCCGTTTGTTGCATTGTAAAATGTTAATTACATCCGGAGATATTGTAACCTAAAGTTGACGCTTGAAACCTCCGACGTTCAGTTGCGTGTTGTAACAAACACGGGCCACGGTCGGCGAGCAGCATACTGCATCGTCACCGCTTTCAACCGTTTCATGTGTCGCTACATCAGCAATTACGTGGTGATGACTTTAATCATCGAGTGCACTTCTGTCAATGGGCATTAACAGAGAATGCGTTGCAATTTTACCTGTTTACCGATGAAGCGGGTTTCACAAACCACGGGGCAGTGAATCTACGGAACATGCATTACTGGTCCGTGGACAATCCTCGCTGGCTCAGACAGGTAGAGCGACAGCGACCGTGGACTGTAAATGTATGGTGCGGAATCATTGACGACCACCTCATTGGTCCTCACTTAATTGCAGGGGCCCAAACAGCTGCAACATACATCGCGTTTCTACAGAATGATCTGCCAACGTTGCTCGAAAATGTCCCACTGGAAACGCGTCGACGTATGTGGTATGAGCATGATGGTGCACCTGCACTTTCCGCAATTAACACTAGGCTGACCCTTGACTGGATGTTCGACGGGCGTTTCATAGGACGTGGAGGACGCATAAATTGGCCAGCTCGTTCTCCTGATCTTACACCTCTGAGCTTCTTTCTGTGGGGTACGTTAAAGGAGAATGTGTACCGTGATGTGCCTACAACCCCAGAGGATATGAAACAACGTATTGTGGCAGCCTGCGGCGACATTACACCAGATGTACTGCGGCGTGTACGACATTCATTACGCCAGAGATTGCAATTGTGTGCAGCAAATGATGGCCACCACATTGAACACCTATTGGTCTGACATGTCGGGACACACTCTACTCCACTCCGTAATTGAAAACGGAAACCACGTGTGTACGTGTACCTCACCCCTCATGGTAATGTACTACATGTGCGTCAGTGAAAAAGACCAATAAAAAGGTGTTGCATGTGGACGTAATGTACTGTTCCAGTCTCTTCTGTACCTAAGGTCCATCACCGTTCCCTTTGGATCCCTACGTAATTCTGTGCTCTCCGATACACACGATCGAACAGCGGAGGAGTGGTACTCAAGCGTCAACTTTAGGTTACAACATCTCCGGATGTAAGTAACATTTTACAATGCAACAAACGGCACTGATTACGTATTTGTTTATATGTTCAGATGTGCTAACAAAACTAACGGGGTTCCATTTAAAAAAAACGTAGGTTTGTGTTAAAAAACATACTTCTGTGCATTTTTGTATGGTTTGTATTAAGCAATTACACTAGCCCCTCTCCTCACATTCGGTCTGTGGACTCGGTTCGTCAGTATTTGATGTGGTTTACGAAATATATCCAGCGGTAGCGTTAGGTGAATCACCCTGTATACAGAGTGGTTATAATTAAAGTTTCTCTATTTAGCATGTTATAACACGGAACTTAATTAGCGTACGAGAACCAAACTTGATAGCATTAACTTTAAGGACATGGGGTAGAGAAATAATGGAGACTCAGTTCAATTAAAACAGTTTAATGCGCTGATACGGTACATCATACCACTACAGACCGATACCATTACTACACTGATGGCACCCATCAGTGTCCACTAGAGTCTGAAAGCACAGGATTGCATTCTGCACAGCAGAACGAAGCATGTCCGTACGTATGCTGGCTACCTCTCTTGATATGCTACGCTTCAGATAAGCACATGTGTGAATGTTCCACTGGGTAAGGCCTGTCCTTCAGGTAGCCCCACAACCACAAATCACAGGGTGTGAGATCAGGTGATCATACACGCTAAGCATTTGGAAACGATCGGCTGATAATTCGATCGTTTCCAAATGTGTTTCGGAGAAGCAGATGAACTTAACCAGCGATGTGCGGATGGGGCCTCATCTTGCATGCGTTTGTCTCATGTTGGGCTGGTCGACATGCTGGTGAAGCATACAGTGTATCACAGTAACGCTGGCCAATCAAACTGCACGTCTTTGGTCGTTGAGAGTTAACCTGTTCAAAAAAAAGAAAAAAAAGAGCCAATGATGAACGTCGCTGTGCTGTGACACGTTCAACATACCGACGAACTTCACACATAGCGACTGGTGGTGAAGATCCCGTCACTCGGAAATTATGTGTGTGTACCTCTCCCGTCTGTCCAGGGCCAGCTCTCGTCAACTTCAATCCCTGCGAGAAAGTGGAAAGCGAAGTCAGCACGTCGTTGTGTCCTGTGGTGCAAGCTGCTGTGCGATATGGATCTTGCACGGATACCATTTGAGAATGGTTCGAAGCACCCTCCGTACAGTGGACAACGGGATGTTCAATTGTCGTGCCACAGCACGCTCATTGCCTGACGATTGGGAATTGCGTGCAGTGTTGTCTGCCATAGCAACAGCGATTTCATCAACCACCTGTGGTGCAACCGGTCGTCGGCCTCTTCACGGAGAGACGCCCAGTTCTTTAGTTGATTCGGACTACTTCATCATGTTCCACCCAGCAGGTGGAGAAAGAGTTGCTTCGGTAATCCTTTCAGCCAGCGATATTCTTGAAGTACACCTGCAGTATTACTATTGTTTTGATAATAGAGCTTCACCAATAATGTCCAGCTCCTTTTGTCCTAGCTAATGTTGACACGTTAACAAGTGCACTGTGACTGGTGAGGTGTGTGACACTATGAATCACGATGACTGATCACGGCACCTGGTGGCCATAGTTGGAACTGGACGGTGGCGCTATGACGCATGGAAATCATGCACCTCATACACTGGACACAAATGCTGCCATATTTTGTACTCGTACGGTAACTAGTTACCGTGTTACAACATGTTAAATAGGGAAAGTGTTATTATAACCACCCGGTATTTCAAACCGGATCTGCGACATACTTCAGCCTTGTCAAAGTCTTTTCGATGTTTGTAGTGTCTCACTCAACTTTCTTCTTACTTTAAATAGAGCATATGATTGCTGGTATATTTTCTGTATTTGTAACATTTGCTGTGCTTGTGCACCTATACACTCCATCGCTCCCCAAGAGCTCTTTGTTAGGTATAGAATCATACGCTTTTTCTAACACTAGGTGTACTTCTTCAGCCCTAGAATACACCTTCTCACCTATTTGTCTAAGGCTAAAAATGACATTCGTATCGTAAAACCTGCCTGATCCTCTCGCATCTTTCCTTCAGTCTCATTCTTCAATTGCGAACCCTTTCCAATTATTGCCTTCCCTGAACACAGTTATAATCTGAATCAGATTCCGAAGCTATAACATTCTTATGACACCCATTTAGATCTAGACTAAAACAGCTGAAGCTTACTATTAGTTGTTTACCGCATTCATTTCGATTTTCTCAATATTCGTAGTTTTAACCCCGTGATTTCTTCGATACTCGATGCTTAAATTTTTTGCTTTCACGACTGTTTGGAAGGAAAGAGGTAACATTAACATTTAACGCCCCGTCACAACTAGGTTATTACTTATGGAACACAAACTGTAAATGGGGAAGAAAAGGAAAGGAAATCTGTCGTATTCTCTCACAGGAAACATTTCGGCATATAGCTTTAGCGATTTAAGAAAACCATGGAAAGAAACTAGAATGACGGGACGGGAATTCGAACCTCGTTCCTTCCCAAAACCAGTCTAGCGTCTAAACAACTGCGTCACCTCTATGGGTGAGAGAACATGGAGAGCGGCGAAAGAGAGCAGTAACACATTATCCGGGATAGTCCTCAGTGCGGGTGTCAGGCTGCCGTCATTCACTGTGCAACAGAAGCAATAAAATGTGTCGCAATGATTACAGCAAGTCATTTATACCACACCCAGACATTAAAGTCACATTTTTCAGAAGTAGAACGAATTTAATTCAATTTTTACTGTTGAGTTTGCGCCGCTAATGTCCAATATTTTATGACTCCGACAGCGAAGTAATGCAGAGTGAAGCATTATTATAGTTCCACGGGGTTTTAATCTTTCCGAAGAGATTAAGTTCATGATTCGCATCGGGTGTGCAGGTAGATGGCTGCAAGAAATGAGCGGTTAGAGAAATCTCCTTCCACACGTGAAATCGAACCGGGAACCCTCTGCATGGCAATCACGTAACCTATTATAAGAGCCATACCCATTTCACATTCTCCAAAGAGAGTGTAATTAGGTCGCTGATGCGGTCGATTAAATTCTCTTTATGATATTGCTTTAAATTCCTGCTATTACACTACCGTAAGTAACTCAACTTCTTGGTTTCATTTAACTACAATACCTCATCACTGTAATAAAAGTGCGACAACGAAACGGAAAATTCTCGTTTTCAAGAAACATATTTACTGAAGTGGCAGTAATTACTGAGTAAATTAACGAAAATTTACAGTAATTTGATCACAATAATTAAGGAGCAGTAACTAGTCTCACTTTTACTCTTCGTAACTCTGCCAAAAATTAACAATTTTCATTACACATAAAAGGATTTCATGTGCAGTGCAAGCTGCTTAACTTAAAAGAGCCAAATACACATCAGACTGGGTTTAGGACATTCAGGGTGTTTCCATACCCAAAAGAAAAGAAAACCGATCAAATTGTAGAATTCATTGCAGTTCTTAGCTGACAAGAAATTTCATTACTGCATGCATTCGCCTGTATAAATGTACAAAAGTTAATATTTAGAATTCACTCGCTTTTCAGCTACAACGCTCACTCCGTCTAAAAGTATAGCATATCTTCCATTCAACTGACTCCTGGCTTGGAAGCAACTACTGTTGAGCATTCAGGAAACAACTTCAGCGTTTTCGTTTGTTTCGCACGACAAACTACGATGTTGCCAGCTAAGATATTCGCTGTCTCAGGGTAGTACTTACGTAACGTCAATTACTTCGTTCACATATTTGTACACTCTGTCTTCCACTACAATTTTTACACTTTGCGACTCCATCTTCTATTCCGGAAGCTTTGCCCTGCTGTCTTAACACGTTTCCTACAGTCGTGGAATTTATTGTACTTAGTATTTACCAAATGCATATTTTGTGGCCGATTGTGCGGAAGTCTTCCTCATTAATAGTGATCCACCGGGTGTTCAACCGAGTAGTTGTTTTCATTTGCTGTGCAAAGTTTCTACGACTAGCCGCTATGGTCTTTTTTTTATCTTTGAATCGTATTTCGGATTTCAAATTATCTAAATTTTATTTTGATTATAAGGTACATTCTGTCCAGTGTGTCACAGATTTGGTTCTTAGTTACCGATGAAAGTACTGAAACTTATATTAAGTTGCATTTATATTTAGATTTTATCCCAAGCACACTATATGAAATCAGTGTTTGATTCAAATGACGGTGTGATGTCAATCTATTTCTTTTGTTGCCAAAGAGAAACTTCAGTTGAAAACAGAGCACCACTTGCAAAAATTTTTGCAGACTACACGTATTACCTTATCACAGGGTTCCTTATAAAACCATTCATTACATTCCTCATAGCAAGCCATTGTTGTTAAGGGGAGTTGGAACGCCCTATCCTGACAATGTTAAATTTATTGACTTGCCTTCCCTGTATTTCACGAACCACTGTAGTCATTGACATGAAACTTTTGCACGACATTAAACTGTATGTTCTGAGTCTACTGAACTACAATAATTGTATTTCAGCCACTGCTTTCGCAAACACAATTTTTCAATTACACAGTTAAAACTTTGTTTACTTTTTTGTACGTTATCCTAAATAATTTTAATTATACATAAACTATGTTCTTCTTTCAGTTCAGAAGACTCAGGATAGGTCTGTTATTTCTCCCTGAAAATTTCAATACTCTACTTGAAGTGGTTACTGAGATTTAGGGAAAAATGCAACAGAAAATGTAAATTTTCAGGAACAGCTTCTAAAGATTCAAAAGACTAACTCAACATACGCAAAAAATGTTATTTTTAGTCAGTCAGAAGCACCCTGCACCATACTGTATATCATCCTCTTGATATTTTTCCGTTTTTTCTTCTTCTCTTCTTTCTGGACTCCTTAGTGACCAACTATACTGCATACTCTGCTTTATCAATGTGAACCTTGTCCTTATGTTCAAGTTCTCTGATGCTGTTTGCTCCAGGATTAATGCCCATATGCTGTAGCATTTTCACCCTACTTATGTTGCCATCATTAAAAGCAATAACGGCATCACTAACCCCCCACTTTAGTGTCCTCACTCCAACAAAAACGTTTTTTGGTAAGCGAGTACATATAGGATTACTGAACGACTCATTGGGATTTTGTGTCTGACCATGCAGACACTTCTTCAGTAATTCAGGATTGGCCAGGTCTCCATAAATAGGTTTTGTGATATCCATGACGGCTACTGGGAAGGAATGTTTATGGCTGTGTGAACTGTTTGAGTACTGGGCATTGAGGTTATTGCACCATGAATCAGGTCCAGGAGGGCAGTGGTTGTGTACTTGTTTTTCATCAGTTGACAATCAATGGAAGAAGGTAGCCCACACTGCCTGCTTCATTTTCAAATCCCCAGTATTATTTCTAATGGCAATCCCATAGTAGTTCTGTACTTCACCGATAGTTTTGTCTGTCAGCTTGCCTCTTACAGTTTTACCATCAGGAAGTTTCTTGTCTCTCAAACTTTGTTTCAGCTTCCTCATCCTGGTGCTCATCCTCTTTTGGACATGACCAACACTGTTAACCTTTATAACACAGCAATACACAGCCTTACATATAAAATATTGCCGATTTTCTTACATCTTGAAGTAATGCACGTATAAATTTTAACATTTCCTGCCGGTGTAGATTGTGTTTAAAAAAATAAAGTACTTCCCATGTGAGTTTATTCGGAAAATTGCAAATTTTTATAATGAGATAAAAATACGAAAATGTGGAAAAAAAAAATTCTACGTTCTAACTCCCCTTAAGTGAATGTCTGCAGCAGTTACTGTGTTGCTTGCCAGCAATCAACTGTATTTTATGTTTTTTTTAAATCATCAGGTTTTCCGATATGCTAACCAGAACAAGCAAAACTGAAGCAAAAATTGATTACAACAAATACTAGGTGGGTACAAATTGGTCCTCTGCTGTTTTTATAAGTTATAACTTGGTGGCTATAATTAAACTGATAGTGCTCCAACTGCTGCAATGTGAGCTGTGTACATTGGAGGACACTGAAACATCATAGGTACATTCATTAATGGGTGCACTTGCAGAGTACGCTGAAAAACTAATAGTTTCACTCTCTGCCACCTGACGCAAACATGGCGCTGTAAGCAGTCAGACAAGGGTGGATACAGGAAAGAGTGTTCTGGCCCATTTATTAGGATATGGTTTCAAGATGTATTCAGTATGATCTCCTGGCTCAGTGGTATGTTACATCTGAAATGTGGCATTGTTGACAGCTGATTGCAGCATATCCAGTGTAATCACAGTGATGTGTCATTGTTACTGTGTACTGCTTGAAGTCGATTATATACTGTTCTCTCAAATAAACAGGAGAGTCACAGCAAGTAAACAGCTACGTTTGCTTCCCAGAGTTACTGTCTCTATCCTAAGGTTTTATTAACCAGAATCATCAATAACCATTCATAACCAACACACATGATGATTACATGGTGTATCCCATTTTTCGTCACACAAAACAGCGTCTTGACTCATAAATTTAAGAAGTCATTAAATCCTTCTCCCTTTGTTCTGTAAAAATCCTTAGGTTATTTTCAAATGTGGACTAAAAAATATTAGTCTATCGGCATACTGTTCCATGTGTTCAGTGCACCATTTACAGAATAAATTTGTGTTTCCCATAGTAGCTACCAAACTCAAGTGACCATACCTTCACAGACAACACTTGTGATGTGAACTGTGACAATTCATAATAAAGCAGCGATCTACATACTGCTTACAAAGTGCGGATCATTTTCAACAGTTCCTGCATTTTGTGTCAACTTTCTGACGATATGACCCACCTGAATGTAGCTGCAGCAAGATTTCATTTGTCAATACAAAGACAGCTTTTTTACCAACAAGTTAGAGGACTTTAAAATCAAATTTGTAAAAGTATTTTTAATCGTCAGGCCCTCTCATGGGCAAATTAGATAATTAACCCAGATAAGAGTTGTAGAATTTGATAGATGTTCCATGAACAAATTTTCATTAGAAATTAATAATCTAGAATAAAGTTAGAGGTTTTAAATTGACCTTGTTTTAAAGATGGTAGTGGCAGAATGAAAACCTTTTGTGAAGAACAGACTAAAACATTAGTAAAACCTGAGAAACTATTGATGAAGTGATTCTAATTAACGCCTTTAAAATGCGATTACCATATAAGGTTCAATGGGGATTGGTCTATGGAACAGATGATTCAATAGAAGAATTCTTAAGATAGGCTACAGATTGTGAGAAAAATGACAGACAGGGAGACACACAGAAGAAATGAATTTTATAGGAAGCGAGGTTTTTCCAGTTATTATCAAGGGGATAGAGATAGGAGGAGGGATAACAGAGGCAATTATCAAGATAATTACAATTATAGCTAAAGGAATAATCAGTGGTATAGTTCTAAGGATGAAGACAGAGGTCATGGACAAAGAAAAAGTCTATGAGGAAATGGTAATGATAGGAATTATGGCCTAAAGAACTTTCAAATGGGAGAGAGAAGTCAGAAAACTAATGTTTCCTCATGAGTGGCTTGTCAGTTTTAGACAAGGAATCGCGCCAAAATCAAGTTGACGGTAATTTTAGGACATACCAGAGTGGAGACATAGATTACATGCAATGAAGAGATTGGAATTTAGTAGAGAATTTTGGAAGGGTTTTCTAATAGGGATGAAAGATGAAGAGAATAGGAAGGAAAAATGTGTAGTTGATCTTAACAGCGATATTTTGACAAATCTGTTTGATGAATCAAGTAACAGTAGTGAAGATGTGCTTGATGTTAATAATACTGTGTATTAGGATGAGTACAGTATTGTGAGATTAATGAATAATTCTTATTCAGAAGTGTTTAAAGAATCTGTTGGTAGTGAGGTGAGATGTGTAGCAGCAAAGAGTTATGTACTTTGGGAGGAGTGAAATGAAAGTAGAGAGATGCTTAAATTATGATGTTTTGAATAATCATTGAATACTGATAATGTATACTGATAATGATGACACTATTAATGATCATTCTGTTAGGGTTACGAAAGTTGCTGATGATGATTTTGATGCTACTGGAAGTCTTTTTGTAGATGATAACGATATATTTATTATTGAATTTTGTGATAAATTTTGTAGAGATATTTCTGATGATAATATTGACATTGATGATGCTTTGTAAGTAACGAGTTAGATGTAGTGATTTATATGGAGAATAAAGATGATACATATGCAGAATCAAGTTAGTAGTAGTATCATTGGTTTAGATGATGATCCTATGTAAAATGAGGAAGTACATGATATTTGCTTTTGCCATTTGATGTCAGTCACATTGTGCCCACTTCAATGAAAATAAGAGGAATGATTTAATTAGTAATCAAATATTGAAAGTAACATTTCACTATTATGGTAATGCTGGCAATGGCAATATAATGCATAAAACTCTAAGGGAAATTCTTCAAAATATTATGTCTGGAAGTAAAATCAAATTTGATTTGAGTGAGGAGCCATAAAATCATAATGAAAGTTTTGGAAAGTGTGCAGTCTATAGAGTGTAATGACTTTCAGAGAAGAGAAAGGAATGAGTTATAGAGAAATTGAGGAAGATTTATTAGTTGAAAATGAAAATGATGGAAGATGTGATGAACTGGAAGCCCCTATATTCTGATCAAAGTAATAATTGGAGAGGTAACTGTCATCCATACACAGTAGACCAATTACTGCAATGTCAAAAAAGTCAAGGGATAGAGTAAAGAACAGTAAAATTTTTTCTGAGTTTCCTGTAACAGATGTTAGAATCAAAGAAGTTACTGACTAGACGATTTTTGATAGAATTTAGAATCAATTATGTTGGCTTTATTCAAGGATGGTTAGTAACAAAAGAACTGGATAAATTTCTGTCGTTTAATATGGATTGGATAATTATAGCACAGGTAAATTTTGATTGGCGAGATATGAACATAGCTTTTACTGAACCAAAAAGTGGCATTTCTGGAGAAACAAGTACAGTAACATTGAACAATTGCTGAAGTAATCAGACCAGGGTGTTGAAAGACCTTGGAGATAGATGTTATCTTGGGGAAGATAAGAACTTTAAAATGATGAAATAAAAAGTAATCTGTATAGTAAACTAGTAGAAAAAAATTTATCTGAAGCAGAAACTTTAAGTACAGAAAACACAGAGGATCTAGAAAGTTTTCTGTAGGAATACAGTGATGTTAAACCAGGAAGAGTGAAAGGTTATCAGTGTAAACTTAAACTGAAAGCTTATGATCCATTTTTTGTCAAGCCCTATACCATACCAATATGTGAAAGAAAGGATGCAGAAAGAGTTGCAGAAAATGCAGAAGTGAAGAATAGTAGAGAGAAGCAGAAGTCAGTGCAACAAGCCTTTCAAAATTTCACAGAGGAATAAGAATTGTTTTTGACTCCAGACATCCCAGTAAGTACCCTGAAAGAGAAACAGACCATTCAGAGAATACTGATATTGCTAAATAAGTTTGAAAGTGTGAAGCTTATCACTAGTCTTGACATAATGTCTAGTTTCCACCAAATTGATCAGAACATAATTTTAAAAAACATACATGATTTTTATGCAATGAGAAAACATTTCAAGATTGTGTTGCACCATTTTGTTTAAGCGTTTCTGTAGCAGATTTTATCATAGGTTTAGATTTTTTTGGAATGGGAACTATCAGAAAAATTAACTTTATATGTGGATGATATTTTACTACTGAGTAGATCTTGGGAAGAACATATGGACACCTTGGGGGAAACTGAGAAAAATGTGACTAAGAGGAATGACATTAAAGCATGAAAAATGTACATTTTCAGTGAGAGAATTAGAATTTCTTGGCCACAGCATTACCAAAGAGGAAATTGCCTGATCAAGAAAAATTTGAAACCATTGCAAAATCACCAAACCCTAGGAACAATAAGGAATAAAATTCGTTTAATTGATTAGTAGGATGTTACAAAGTAATTTAGAATCCAAGTGTTAGATGCATCCTGTCTGAGTAACTTGTTAAACAAAAGTAGTGTGTGGGAATGGAACAAAGAATGCCACCTAGCTTTCAATGAAATTATCAAAAACTTGTGTGACAATAAGATCTTCATAAAGCAGATTTACCATTTTGCTTAGTGACAGACTCACGTAATAAAAGGTTAGGTGTGCATCTGTTACAAGTAAAAGAGATTAATGGAGTAATAGAACATTACTGATTTGGATTAGCAAGTAGAGCATTAAAGACGCCCAAAACAATAATATGATCATAGAAAAGAAAGTTTTAGCAGATAATTTATGGATTTAAGTTATTTAGGAATTATTTGCTTCATCGCAAAATTCAAGTTTACTCAGATAACGAAGTGCTGTTATAAATTAAAGAGTGTAAACCACGGAAGATTTACCAAGTTGGCAATTTATTTACAATAATTTGAGTATACAGTTCAGTATATTAAAGGGAAGGAAAATGTAATTTCTGTTGCTTTCTCTAGCTTACAAGTGGGGGGGGGGGGGGGTGAAGTTCGATATGAGAAAAAGTTTCAAAATTATGTATATGAAAGAAGTAAAGGATAAAAAATGAATTAGGAGAATTTGTAATCAGTTCATAAGGAATCAAAACACAATGATCATTTGGACTTACAAAAAGCTGTTTAAGAATGAAGTGAGAAGAAAAAGTGGAACTTTACCATAAAATTTCAAAGGTATTTTGGTTTTTAGACACAGTCCTGATAGGTGGAAAATTTGTGGGTCAGGCCAGTAATTGACATGCTTATAAGAGATACTCATGAAAGTTTTGGGGATTCTGGTTCATCGAAATGTATTCAAAAAAACTTTTAGAAAACTATTTTCACAGTATTGCCAGAAGAGTCAAAATTTCTTGCTAATTGTGATGTCAATGGGTAAAGGTTAGCAACATAACAAGTGAAGGCTGTTTTCACAGTGTAATACCCAATAAACAAATGGATTTAGTTGGAATTGACTTGTTTGGCAAATTGCCAAGTGCTAAAGGTAGTTTTCAATATATATTTGTCACGGTAGATTTATTTTCTAAATATTTCCCTTCGAGGAAAGCAACCAGCAAGAAAATCATCCATAACATCACAAAGGACTATTTTCACATGGTATGCATATGTAAAGGAATTTTATCTAATAATGAAAGTCAATTCACATCAGAAGTATGGAAACAATTCATTGAAGACTACAACATGAATCATATACTTAGTTCCTATTACTCATCTAGTTGTAACCCATACAAATAACATGTGAAAGAAATAAACCATTTCTGTAGAGCCTATTGTAATAAGCGTGGTTCAAATTGGTTAGAACATATCAGCAATCTTGAAGATATATTGATTAGAATACTCCTCCTGTACAGGCATGAAGGCCCAACAGTACTGACCACCCATGTCATCCTCAGCTCATAGGCGACACTGGATGCAGATAGGGAGGGCATATGGTCAGCACATCACTCACTGGCTGTATGTCAGTTTTCGAGACTGGAACCACTACTACTCAACCAAGTAGCTCCTCAGTTTGCATTGAGTAGAATACAACATACCACAATTGGATTCTCGCCATGCAAAATTTTATGTAACTAGAAATGAACTTATTACCAAACTAATTGAATTCCCAGCAGGCAAATAGATACCTGCCACTCAGACAGATGATATTGTGAGAATACTATGAATCACAATTACAACAAGAGAAAGTAGAGACACAATGGGAAAATAAAACACACAGAATTTAAAACTGGAGGTTTAGTTCTAGCAAAAAGATATACTAAACCCAAAGCAACCGATAGTGAAACTCAGAACCTTTCTATATTTGTGTAGGACCTTTTGAAATTTACAGATACTCACACTCTAGTACTTACAGGTTAATTTACCAGAATCTAAGAAATATGTGAATTTAGAAACATAACACAATTGAAACTATACAATCATACCAAATAAGGAGATATATTTTACACATCCATTTTGTTTATTTGGAACTTTTTTGTATCAATTTGGAAATTTCTTCAGTTTAGAGTAAGTACTGGTTCAAGTTAGTGCTGGTACAATTCATAACATTAACTGTAACAAGCTAAAGTACTGCAAAACATGTGCAAGATGGGTTCCAAAGGAGTTGATGCGACTTCACGAGGAAACAAGGTTGACAGTGTGCACAGAGCTAAAGAAAAGTTATGAAAGAGAAGGTGAGCACTTCCTCGACAATATTTTAACTTGTGATGAAACTTGGGATCACTATTATGAGCCAGAATCAAAGAGACAAAGCAAGCAGTGGAAGCACACCAACTCACCAGTCAAGAAAATATTCAAAACCCAAGCATCAGCAGGAAAAGTCATGTTGACGGTGTTTTGGGATGCTGAAGGTCCAGCTTTTTGTGATTATCTCGAAGAGCAGGGTACAACTAACAGCCAATACTACTCAGATCTCTTCACATGTTGGTGGGAGTGATTCCAGTTGGGTAGAAATACAGTTCTGTACTGGAAATATTGTTACAGGTTAAGGGCAGTTCAGGGCTAGGTCTTGAAAATTCTCTTGATTAGTTAGCGCTAGTTTTCCACCTTGAAGCACAAATTTTGAGGTGTGTACCCGCAGATCCTCCCTCAGAAGGTACTTTAGAATTCTCTAATGATGTGGTTGCTGAAGTTTATCTCTAAAACAGCTAGTTGCTGCCTCATGTACTTTCGCTTCGTTTGCCTAATATGTTTTGCAGCCAGTTTTCCTGGTTCTTGGTAACAACATAGGTTTTCTGGCGATTTTTTACTATTGCAGCCCTGAAAAGCTTGTTTGCGTATTTCTACTGCCTTTATACTCTGAGTCCCCCCAAGTGTGTTTCGTTTCCTTTTTCCGTGGTATTAGTTCATTTGCTTTTTGTATAATCTTTCTGAGGACTTCTTCCCATGTGTTTGCTGGTTATTTCTCGCATTCCTGTTTTACGTTGAATTCCACGATCTTTTTTGTGCCAAACTTTTCCATATGCGTTGTTTTCTGATCGATTTTCTTTGGTATAAATTCTATTTTGATTCGAGTTAGATAGTGGTCTGAATCAATATTGGCTCCTCTACGTACTTGAACGTCTTGGATCTCCTTCTGGACTGGGTAAGAAATAGCTACATGTCTATTTGGAATCCCCCCATTTAATGTATAGGTGCCCTCCATGTTTTCTGCTTCTCTGTCTTGCTCTTGTTGATACAGTAGTCTGCATAATCCATTGTGTCTTCATCAGTCGTGTGGGTTTCCTGCAGGGCAAATATCAATGTCTTCTGTTTGTTGGGCTCTAATGTTAGATTGTGCCGTTTTCCTGGTTGGATCAGCGTTTTTATGTTGAAGTATCCAAGAAATATAAATGTTTTGTGTTAAACTCCAACTTTCTCTGTGATCGTGGAAGTCCAGGTTCCCCAGAATCAGAGTTCCTGGTTGCCGTCTGTTGGTGGGTAGACTGGTTACCACCTGGGGTATTCTTGCTATTCCTTGCACGAGCCATGGTTGCTTGTAATCTTGTTGGTTCAGTGTTTCCAGTGGGAGATTAGAACCAAAGACTGTTAGTTCCTGGAGCGTTCATTTGCAGCTTCACCCTCTGGGAGGACAGACACTGAAAAGGAAGCCACCCACTATCCATACTGTTGTGCCTGGATTTGCTGTGCTATTCTTGGTCAGCCCTGAGTATTTTATATCCTCGATGTCCTTCATATCTGATGGCCATTCCCCTATCTGCCACCTGTGGAGGTGCCCAGTATGGGAATAGCAACCCAGCGAGATGTTTATATAATTGGAGGAAGAAGAGTAGGGTGTTTGAGGTTTCCTGATGATATGATCCTTCTAGCCAAATGGGAAAAAGAATTACAGGATTTCGTGGACAGCATTGAAGCCAATAGGAAAAATATATGGAATGAAAATGAACACAAAGAAAACAAAAGTATTCGGACTACAATGAAATAAAGAAATAAAAATTATACTCAATGGAGAAATATTAGAACAGGTTCAAAATTTTAAGTATCTTGGAAGCAGGGTAGGCACCTACTGGAAGTGCACCACAGAAATTAAAACAAGGATAGCAATGGCAAAAAAGGCATTTTATAAGAAATGGAGAATTTTCTGCAGCGATCTGGACAGAGAACTCAGGAAGAGACTCATAAGATGTCTTGTATGGAGTGTTCTTCTGTATGGCGCTGAAATATGGACTATGAGGAAGAAAGACAGAAACTCTGGAGGCGTTTGAGATGTGGACATGGCGGAGGTTGGAAAGAATAAGTTGGATGGACAGAGTAAAAAATGAAGAGGTAGTGAGAAGAGTGGGATAGAAAAGACAGTTACTAGATGTAGTAAAAAGAAGAAAAAGAAATTGGATTGGGCATATTTTAAGAAAGAATGATGGACTGATAAAAACGGTTTGAGAAGGTTATGTAGAAGGGAGAAGGACGCAAGGAAGGAGGAGATTTCAGATACTGGATGACGTGATGAACGGTACAACATACAACAGCCTTAAGAAGGAAGCAATGGATCGCAGGAAATGGAGACGCAAAGGACCTACTAATATAGCAGAAAACTTGTATATATATAGCGTTTGTGTGTGTGTGTTTTCTTCATAAATGTGTAAACTAATGTGTTGAACACTTTATTAACAAGAGACTTGGTCATTGTAATTTAAAAAAGTAAATGACTTTTGAAGTTGAGTTTTCACTTGGGATGGCACATTTCTGTTGCTGTGTGCTGTGTGCTGTGTGTGAAGTTTGCAGATTGAGAGTAAAATACTAGCAATTAGTGTTACCCACAATCACTAGCCACGAACCTTGTGGCCAGTTTGTGAGAACTGCACTACCATCCTTGGTGATCACACGCACTATAAAGGACCATATCCCACCTTTTGTAATGAATCGCGGTAACTTGAGTGTAATTAATGTCTTAGATTTTAACAGTCACTGCTGTGCTTCTCAACTCGCATTGCTTTTGGTTACCTTGTGTACGCTACTGTACTGTACTCTTACTATAGCAATTTTATGTATGCTCAAAGTTTCATCGAACTAAGTTACCTGGCAGTGATACAACACGCGATAGTTACTTTCGTCCTTAAGTTTTGCACACCAGTGTACATTCACTTCATTCGTCTCTAATATTTTCATTGTAATTGAACATTAACCAACAAAAATTTATTTAGTCCTCTAGACTGCTTTATGTTCTCGTCGCTTGGTTCTTTTGGCAATTGCACAGTTTAGAAAGTGGCAGAGAGGTGCTGGCAGTTCTAAGCTTTCATTGCATATGTCAGAAAGATTCAATGATAAGATCACTTCCCTTAATATTAGAAATCTGGGATACTTTTGATGTGTGTGTTCCATACGTTACAGGGTATTGTCCTGTGCTAAGTGATAATATATGTTAATTCTGGATATTGAGACGAATTTGCTCAATGAATGCTAATCAGAGAGACGGAGGGCATTGTCAAATGCATCTATGAGTATGGTGCAAACTTTCAGGCTGAAAGGAACTGTGATGACATGAATCTTCTCCTTGAAATTTATTCCGCAACCCTTGCATCGGGGACATTTCATATCGTACAGTAACAATCTCCCACTGTCCTCCGTCGTTATGTTCAAGACGCGCAGACCGAAAGACCTCGTTCCTTTCGTTGGATGATCAGGGATCTTCTACCTAATCTGCGATATAAGATTCAAGGAGCGCCGCGCAATTCATGTTGCCTGCGAGGGGTTGCGGAGGAACATAAACTAGAGACACTGCGTTGCCTGGGGAGGGCGGCGTGGCTAATTAAAATACAAATATCCCGGCCTGATATGGGAGTCAATTACTTATAATTAACAGCTTTAGGGTAGCTACGCGGTGGAGATGAGCACAAAGTTTTAAAGAAGGCCTTTTTGTACTACCTATATACATCCTCCCTCCTACCCACAGGGAGACAGTGCATTAAATCAGGTGGGGAAGAAGGCACCCTTATTACGCGGATAGCGGGGCGGAAAACTTTGGACTGAGCTTAATAAGATGCGGTGCCCCGCCCCGGCGCTTATATTGTGCAGGGGTGGGTGGGAGGAAAGCTGTGCCAGATGGGGCCATTGTCTGACATCCGGCTCTGTCCTTTAGCACAGCAGTGCGCGCCACTGCGGCCGCAGAGTGTCATAGGCGGGGAACGGCGGCTGCGGGGTTGCGAGCTGAACGATGAGGCAGCGCTGCGGCTTTTGACGGTTTATTTACGTCTCATATCATTAATTATGGACTGGGTTTATTTTATGAATGGTGGGCTCCATGTGGTTCCCAAGTTGTGGACGGACCGTAAACCATAAAATTACCAAGTAAGCAGCAACCACTCGCAAAATCATGTTTTCTTTATTTACTTTTGCAAATCGATTTCAACTGATTAACAGCCATTATCGGTGCTTTCAACGAATATGTGCCCTGAGTTGTAAAACTGTCTTTAGCAGAGGTCAAACATAAAGTGTTACTACTCAGGGCACATATTCGTTGAAAGCACCGATGATGGCTGTTAATCAGTTGAAATCGATTTGCAAAAGTAAATAAAGAAAACATGATTTTGCGACTGGAAGCTGCTTCCAGAATGAGATTTTCACTCTGCAGCGGAGTGTGCGCTGATATGAAACTTCCTGGCAGATTAAAGATGTGTGCCGGACCGAGACTCGAACTCGGGACCTTTGCCTTTCGCGTCAAGTGCTCTACCAACTGAGCTACCCAAGCTGCTTACTAGGTAATTTTTTTGGGTTTATTTTGCCTTTCGATATACAGAGTTTCCAACCAAAAAAGAGCGACATTTCACGCAGTAACCAACAAACTGTACATAGAATATTGTTCGCTTTTGTTATCATCGAGGTAGTAGGAAAAAATGGTGTTATAATATACAATACTGTTTAAAAGCTTCATGTGTAGTGTCGTAATGAACCGCTGTAGTATCAGGAGAGTAAACAGATTTTTACGTGGTTCGGTAACATTTTTAACGCTTTCTATTTTTCTTTCATTGATGTGTGTATGTATTTATTTACTGTGGTTCATTACATTATCATTTCCTTGGTATACTGAAGGCTCGCGAATACATTTGAATGCAAACCTAAAAAAAATTTTTTGTCAGTATGATAAAATTTTTACATCATGTATTCTGATCATTCGGATTTAGATCTAGTGCCAATTGACTGGGAGAGATACAGACCTGTATGGTTTGTAACTACACACCCTTGAGTCCTTACTTCATCACAAAATATTTATTCACAAACGTAAAATGATTTATTGGCGGAAGTAAGAATGTGCTGGGCTCTTTGCTTCCTATTGCGGCACAGTCCAACATATTATAATGTATTCTTAGCCTTGACCAGACAGTTACGCTAAATTTTACACTGAGTCACTGAAATTATAAGCAGAGAAACCATAAATTTCTATTACTTTACGACGAACTGAAGTCGATTCTATTTTTTGTACATTATCAGAATCATACACCTAGTAACATAATCAGTTTTTCGCAAAGAATAATTTTGTATTTGTATTTCTGTCAGTATCTAGGTTTGTGTGAGATCAAGGACTGCAGCTTTGGACCCGTTAAAAATATTCCTTGGAACGGTGCGGGATGAAAATACCGGCATGTAGGTATTGTGCTGCCTCATGCGAATTTTCATTCGGAAATTGGCCACTTGTGACACTCATGCCTATTGTTCTCTACGCACGATGTAGTATATGACAGTTTGAGTCGTTGTAATATGATTGTGAACTGTACGATGATCCTACGTAACGTCAGACAAACACTACTACTTTGGTTTTGAGCGATTAGGTTACCTGACAGACTGCTTCTGGGAAGTCAAAAAGAATTAAATAAATTTTGAGCGCCAGATATCGCTGGAAAATACAGGGCTATTACAAATGATTGAAGCGATTTCATAAATTCACTGTAGCTCCATTCATTGACATATGGTCACGACACACTACAGATACGTAGAAAAACTCATAAAGTTTTGTTCGTCTGAAGCCGCACTTCAGGTATCTGCCGACAGAGCGCTCGAGAGCGCAGTGAGACAAAATGGCGACAGGAGCCGAGAAAGCGTATGTCGTGCTTGAAATGCACTCACATCAGTCAGTCATAACAGTGCAACGACACTTCAGGACGAAGTTCAACAAAGATCCACCAACTGCTAACTCCATCCGGCTTTGGTATGCGCATTTCAAAGCTTCTGCATGCCTCTGTAAGGGGAAATCAACGGGTCGGCCTGTAGTGAGCGAAGAAACGGTTGAACGCGTGAAGGCAAGTTTCACGCGTAGCCCGCGGAAGTCGACGAATAAAGCAAGCAGGAAGCTAAACGTACCACAGCCGACGGTTTGGAAAATCTTACGGAAAAGGCTAAAGCAGAAGCCTTACCGTTTACAATTGCTACAAGCCCTGACACCCGATGACAAAGTCAAACGCTTTGAATTTTCGGCGCGGTTGCAACAGCTCATGGAAGAGGATGCGTTCAGTGCGAAACTTGTTTTCAGTGATGAAGCAACAGTTTTTCTTAATGGTGAAGTGAACAGACACAATGTGCGAATCTGGGCGGTAGAGAATCCTCACGCATTCGTGCAGCAAATTCGCAATTCACCAAAAGTTAACGCGTTTTGTGCAAAAAAAACGTTACAGGACACGTGTTTCTGGACATGCTGGAAAATTGGCTCATGCCACAACTGGAGACCGACAGCGCCGACTTCATCTTTCAACAGGATGGTGCTCCACCGCACTTCCATCATGATGTTCGGCATTTCTTAAACAGGAGATTGGAAAACCGATGGATCGGTCGTGGTGGAGATCATGATCCGCGATTCATGTCATGGCGTCCACGCTCTCCCGACTTAACCCCATGCGATTTCTTTCTGTGGGGTTATGTGAAAGATTCAGTGTTTAAACCTCCTCTACCAAGAAACGTGCCAAAACTGCGAGCTCGCATCAACGACGCTTTCGAACTCATTGATGGGGACATGCTGCGCCAAGTGTGGGAGGAACTTGATTATCGGCTTGATGTCTGCCGAATCACTAAAGGGGCACATATCGAACATTTGTGAATGCCTAAAAAAACTTTTTGAGTTTTTGTATGTGTGTGCAAAGTATTGTGAAAATATCTCAAATAATAAAGTTATTGTAGAGCTGTGAAATCGCTTCAGTCATTTCTAATAACCCTGTATTTACGACAGCAAACGTGATTTAATATCGATGTAATATTATATTTAGAACTATTGTGTTAGGCAGCCTTTGAACAGACACAGCCTGAATACTTCAGATCCATCTGTGTCGAAAATCGTATCGAACCACAATCAGCTACCAGTGTAGACTGTCACAAATCATAATGTCCCTGACAATTATTGACAAGGTCAAAACTGCTAGCATTGATAGTGGTTCCTCGTGGTAGCTGAAAGCAGTACAGTCTGATTTTTAATAATTATGTGCCACTTGCTGCAGGAGAGATGTGAAATCAACAACCGAATAGTTCTCATACTTCACAGAGTCTTTGGCGTTGGTGTTGTGAAGCGGCTTGCTTTGCTACTCTTTATACAGTGGAAGGCTTCCTTCTTACTAGATCATCAAGGGACACTGGTGTTCCTAGCCGTGCGGGCAACAGACCTCTGTTACATTCCATTTTACCAAGTGATCTTCATGGCGTTACTCGCGCATGCCTCAAAATCAAGGGCAGCTCTCTGTTCGTACTAACTTCGATGTTTCATTGCGATATGCATATGTAGATGAAGGGTAAACCGTGAACGGTCCTTCCATGCAACTTAAGGCAGTGGTAGATACTGATAATTCTGTGTTATTGACGCAGAATATTTTGTAGAGTGTGGAAAGTGACAATTGAACATAAACAATAAAAAGTGTGAGATGCTCAGATGGGTACCAAAGAAAAATTCCGTCAAATTTCAGTTACGCAATAAACAGCACAGACTGAAAAGTTGTAGACTCAACTAAATACCCAGAGGTTGCAATTACAAATAACTTAAACTGGAACCATCACATGGAAAATGTTGTGGGAAAGGTGAACCAAATATCCTAAAGGAAGTGCTTAAACTATACTTGTTAATCTTCCTTTACAGTAGTGTAAAGCGGTGAGGAACCCTCGCGAAGTAGAACTAACGGAAAAAGTCGAAATAGTTCAAAGAACGAAGTTCGTTTTGTATTATCACGAATTAGAGGAGAGGGTGTGACGCATATAACAAGCGGGTTGAGGTTATTAAACAGACGGCTATTTTCGTTGCGGCGACATCTTTCCACGAAATTTCAATCAGCGACTTTCTCTTCCAAGTGGTAAAATATTTTGTTGTGTCTCACCTACTTAGTAATTATCACAGTAGTAAAAAGGAGAAAGCAGAGTTCGCACGAAAAGATTTAGGTTTTCATTTTTCTCACGTGTAATTCGAGAATGGAACGGTCTAGAAATATTCACTGGATTTTCGGGATTGCAGTTGGACGACGTCGCCAGCTTGCCACGATATTTCCGCTTGCGCCCACTCAGCCGTCTTCAGATGATTGTTGTATACTTATAACATCGAAGCCTTGTCGGAATATTTCGGCTGACAGCCATTTAGTTAACTTCAGGTGAGTGTTTTACAATACCTGAAGATCGCTGAATAGTTCTCTTCCGGAATGTCATGGCAAGATGTAGACGTCGTTCGTAAAAGCTCCTGGAATACTCATAACAGCAGGAAAACTTTCAGGCCTAGGAATAGCCAAACAGTTTAGTGTGAACTGCAGAGTAATTATGTAGATGTAGACATAATCGTGTAGATATGTAGACGTAGAACGATGTGGATTCAGGCACTGCTGGCTGACTGTGATCGTTTCCGAGTTTACCATCTTGCCAACACTGTGATAACCACGGGTAAAGCACTGGCTCAGGTGGAGAATAAGGCGAGGGATCAACATTGATCATGTTAAATGACTCAGCATATTTCAGAATTGGAAACGAAATATAGAGAGAATATAATATTAGCAATAATACAATACGACAATCTAGAAACATCGCTGGTACTCGGAACCGACTGTGCGACGATTGCATGAGATTAACTATTATTATCTTTAAAATGGAAAGCTGCTCCTGTTTTTAATGTTACAAAACAAAGAAAAAATTTTTCGTAGACGTCTGGTACAATTAAAATGGATCAAGGCATTTTGTACCAATCATATGCAGTGTTGTAACTGATTTATTCCTCTATACTCTTTCGGCAAATCTTGGATTATCTTAGCATGCGGTTATACAAGACTAACCTTACCGGGACAGTTTACCGGGGTCAGTTACATCATTTGTGCGTCTCATAATAAAGGCGTCCCCAGTAACTCGTCCGATTACGAGCCTTACATCGACTCTATACTTGCAGTTCAGCTCTGTCCTAAATAATGCTTCTCATATCCCCTACTTATAACTACACTGTTTTTCGTACAGGTGGTGGACAGAAATATGGGAACACAAAAAAAAAAAAACATATCACTTATCAGTCTAATACGCTGTAGGCATTCAAGACATGGTTCCTGCTAGATAGGGTCAAGTTCATGTAAGAATTATAGAAGTGGATACTGACCACACAGCTTTCTCTCCAAAGTAGCCCACAAAATGTCAATGACATTGATGCCTGGTAATTGGGGTGGCCAGGGGGACGCGACAATTCATCCTCGTGATTACAAAACCAATCGACGATGCGAGCTGTATGAACAGGGTACCTGTTGTCTTGAAATATAGCATCATCATTGGGGAGGAAATATTGTAGCATAGGATGGCCCTTATCACCTAAAAGGGTCACATATTCCTTGATAGTAATGTGATCTTGCAGAGTACCCGTAGGGCCCATGGAATACCACGATATGGTGGCCCAAAGCATCACCGAACGTCCGTCATGTCTCACTCTGGAGACGTAAACCCAGCCAGTGTCCGGAGCCAATGTGAAAGAAGACTCATCCGACCAGATGACTTCCATCCACTGCATGAAAGTACAGGTTTTGTGGCTACGGTACCAAGATATCTTGTTACGTGCATTTGTATCACGGTTGACTGGTTTACGAATTCCCTCGCCCTGTAATTCCCTGTTTACGGAGCTACCTGCGAGTTGTATTTGTGCTGACAGGTTTCGAGAGTGCTACACTTTGTTCTGAAGTAATTTTTGAAGCTGTAGTCCTCATCACAGCCCTCTTCAATGAACGTCTGTTACGATCACTCAACAAACACTCTCGTCCGCGATGTGACTTAGCAGATGATGTTTTCCGCTCCCTTGTATTCGGATAAACCTTCGATATGTTGCCTCTTCGGCTGTCCTCGTTACGGAATCACCCATCATACGAACACCAACAGTTTGCCCACGTTCGGATACATGAAATCGGACATAACGCTCTCCCAACTACACAAGACACTCTCTGTTGATCCATCTTGGACAGGGGACGTCAGCTGATTAAGTAATTGTCAATATCATTGAAATTATCCGAAAACCGTGTAACTGAGATGTTATTGTATTTTATTTTGGCGACAACCACTTTCGGCAATTACCTATGCCATCTTCAGGCCCCATATGCATCTCTATAAATAAACGATAATGCCATTCAGTGCCATATATCCCTGGATTTCGTGGATTCAAACCGTTTCACAAGTACTTCATTCGAAGACACGCTATCAAGTCTTCTAATGAATCACTTGTGACATGGTAGAAGAACAGGGTGAAGAGTCGTTGTAAGATGGTGTAGGGTTTCACCATCAGCCTGTAGCGGTTTCCCTACTTGGACTTCTATCCATAGCGTAACAGTGACAATGAAAGTATCTTTTCTAGTATTACGTAACAAGTAGAATCCTAAGGCGCTCGTCCCTATTTTAGGTACAACACTACAAAGAATGAAATATTGTTTTCATCAACATTAATTATTTAGCTTCCTTATATGCTTTTAAATACAGGAAGAGAAAATAATTTTGTAAATATATCACTACCCCATAATAACATAACAGTTCTGGTTAACGTATATGCCGTTGACATTGTTACTGATTTAACAATTCTTGATGGTAACAGTTTCTCTCGCAAGATTTATGGTCAGTTCTCACTACCAACGATATAGCCATTTCACTAGTTAAAGAGGCGATTTCCACGTTTGCATTCAAAGGGGAAGAGAAAACAAATTAAGTTCAGTTTGGCCACATGAAGATATGGAAACAACTGAAAAACAACGAGGGCTAGACACATAGTAGCAGCCCAGTCACTGTATTTCGTGAAGCTTGGGGGCTGTAGCCAAATAAGACAGCAAGAGATCACAATAGTTACGAAGAGAAAAAGGGGGTGAAGGGTCTTTGTAAGAGACTTCTTGCCACGATATTTCGGCTGGCAACCATTCATCCAGCTTCACCTGCATAACCGTAACTAATAGCAATATGTTTTGCACATTAAATTGATGTTTGTAAAGGAAGTGATTTGCTAATGCTTCGTATCGTCGTTTAGTTGCAGATAACAAGCTACCGTTGTATAATAACGCTAAGTGGGCGCTGTATAACCGAAAATAAGGTAATACCACAACATAGGTAAATTGTGTTAGGCCTAATTCCGTGAGAATAGTTATTTCCTAAAACAAATACTACACAAGTGAATAAACGTACCCACTGAGGATGGCACAAACGTGCTGAAACATGTTTGGGCATTTACAAGCAACAGCTGTTTGCGTAATAGGCTGTCCTGAAATCCTCCTGTATTGTATCGACACGATGTAGTTCACTTCCTGCAGGAGAGCGACAAAGCGACTGCCTACGGTCGTGCACCGTGCGTGGGCGGAAAGAACGCCGCAGGTCCCGTGGGAGCCGGCTCCACGGTGTGCGCGGGCGCCTGCCTGCAGCTCCCCCTTTGGCGGAACGCGCCCCTGGAGACACCTTGGCCTGGAGCACCGCACCGCACTGGAGCGCCGTAATGCCGGCATCGCCCCTCCAGCAGTCATAACAGCGTGCTAGGGTCCCCTGCTGACGTTCCACGTCTCTCCCCTCAGCTCACCAGCTCACAACTCACTAGCGCAGAAGTCCTTCACATTCAACACGGTGTGTCTTTCCTTTTTTATTTCACATACACGGAATATTGTAAACAATCTCATAGGTGCGAGGATCCCCATCTGACACCTTTCTCTAGGAAGAGTGCAAAATGCACAGTAACTACACCAATGGCAAATTCCTAAGAAGATGTATTGGTGAAAGTTGTTATTCTTACTACAGGAGTTTATTCGCTCAGACCGCACAAAAATGCGCAATTATTACTAGTTTCAGCGTAATTGAAGCACCATCTTCATAAAATTTGTGTAGAAAAAATTTTGTTGTAGGGAAAATTAATTTCATCTACTTTTCATACTAACTGGACACAACTGTAATGTACAGGGTGAAAAGTATTTAAACCGACAAACTCTGGAAGGTTGTAGGGGACATCAAAACAAATATTTTTCCGTAATGCCATATTTACCTATGAGGAGTATTTAAACCGGTAGAGGAAGATTTCTCTGGCGGCAAATTAATTAAACCAACAAACACTTTTCCATTTTTTTATGACCAAGAGACAACACATTAACACAATCCAATTTCAATTACAGTAGATTTTGAAAAATGTCTCAATTGACATGTAAACAAAGGTTACCTGTCGGATCATGTTCTACCTGACACGGGCAAAAACCCCAGGAGTATCCTGAATTGTTCCTGCTGCTGCTACTATCCGGGCAAATAGATCCTCTTCTGATGCTACGGGAGTTGCGTAAACTAGGTTGCGCATCTCTGCCCACACAAAAAAGTCCAGAGGGGACATACCTGAGGAACGAGCAGGCCATGGAACAGGACCACCTCTGCCAATCCACGTTTCTGGGAACCGTCGGTCCAGGAATCGACGCACACGACGACTGAAATGTGCCGGCGCCCCGTCATGTTGGAACCACATGCGTTGTCTTGTAGGGAGCGGGACGTCTTCCAGTAATTCTGGCAACGCTCTGGGGAGAATATTGTAGTAGTGCCTGTCATTTAAAGGCCTAGGTGGCAGATACGGCCCAATTAAACAGTCCCCAACGACACCGACCCACACATTAACGAAGAACCGCACTTGAGGAGCGCTAGTAACTGTTGCATGTGGGTTATGCTCACTCCAAACATGCGAATTGTGCATGTTGAAGACTCCATCACGCCCGAACGTTGCTTCATCGGTAAACAACACGCAGGATGGAAATGTAGGATGTATTTCACACTGTTCCAGGTACCACTGCGAAAACTGTGCTCTGGGTGGATAATCAACTGGTTCCAGGTTGTGGACACGCTGTAAGTGAAATGGACGTAACAACTGCTCTCGAAGGACTGTTCTTACATTCATCTGATGCGTCCCCATGTTACGTGCAATTGCACGAGTGCTGATTGAAGGATCCCCGGGATATGGCGATTAGGATATTGTTGTACGCACCAACCATATGAGTGTACTCACTCCAGGTGTACCGCTCCAGTAGTAACAGAGACAATGCACTACTACATTGGTGGACAGCAGTTGCCTACAACTGAAGAGCGTAATACGGCCTCCACCGGTTGAAATACTCCTCGTAGAAAAAAATGACATTAGGGAAAAATATTTGTTTTGATGTCCCTACAACTTCCCAGAGTTTGTCGGTTTAAATACTTTTCACCCTGTATACGCTGATTAGCTAGAACATTATGGCCATCGACCTGTTATCGATACAGATCCGCCCAGGCGATAGCGGCGTCACGCGGCGAGGGACGACTGCCAGTCTGGCACACGCACAGTGCACCCTGTATCAGAGAGCGTGTTGTTCGTATGTTGAATACTGAAGGAGCGCGATCTGTCTGAGCCTGACTGAGGGTAGTTCGTCATGGTTCTGAGGCTTGGCACTAGTATTTCGGAAACTGCACGTCGTGTCGAGTGTTCGAGGAGTGCTGCGGTGTCTTCAACACCAGGCGAAACCCAGGTGGAACCAGACGTCATGGGATTGGACAGCCATCCATCATTATAGATGTCGGACGTCGTAGGCTGCACAGACTGGTAAAACAGAACAGGTGGCGGACTATGGCCGATTTAACATCAGACTTTAATGCTGGGCAGAGTATGAGTGTACAGCCTAGTTTACACGAAGACATTGGGTTGCGCCACTCGTTGCGTGGAAGGAGTTGCACTCAAATGGTTTTAGATTTGACTGTAGACACTGAGAAACCAGTATACACTTCAGTTTCGTCGTTTTGTGGATTCCTGAGTCGTGTCTGAAATGAAAGTTTTGGCACCTGCACGTCGCACAAGTTGTGGCGGAGTTAAAGCTTGGTTCAAATGGCTCTGAGCACTATGGGATTTAACATCTGAGGTCATCAGTCCCCTAGAATTTAGAACTACTTAAACCTAACTAACCTAAGGAGACCACACACATCCATTCCCGAGGTAGCAGTCGAACCTGCCACCGTAGCGGTCGCGCGGTTCCACACTGAAGCGCCTAGAACCGCTCGGCCCCAGCGGCCGGCGGAGTTAAAGCTTGTCGCATGGAATCGCTGCACAATAAAAAAATTCGAAACTTGTTTCGATTCGTGACCTGATGAAGGCTAGTCAGCTCTGTTGCTCAGCATCCTTGCTGAAATAATTTGTAATGGAAGACCCATTTCTAATTATATTAGAATGTCACCAGAACTCATCACGTTTCTTCTAAATAGAGTTCATTATGCGACAAGGAAAAAAGATACTGTAATGCATGAACCACTGTCGCCAGAACTGAAGTTGTATATCACATTGGGTTCTTTACAGTCGAGAACACTTAGCATGCTATATGATACGGTTTTAGTTGGTCATGACGCTTTTTCATTAGCACCAATAATTATTTACATTAACAGTAATAATTATTATAATTAACAGCAGTAATTATTGGAAGCAGTCCGCATTAAGAAGAGAATGATTTGCAAAATACTCTCTTGAAGATAGATCTGTACACTTGCAATATTTCAGGATTCAAACATACGTGAATGGGGAGCACTGCTGCGACGTTTTGAATAGATGAATATTGAATAAAAAATACTGCTTCTTGATTTTCGTAGCCTTGCTTCCTGTCAACAACATTCCTTAAAAAAAGAGTTGACCAGCTCCAACGATGGGAGTTTTAGTCTTGTAGACGAGAGCTTTTCCACAGCTAGGATTACATTTTCTTGTATTTTCTTAATTCAGTTGTATATGTACTTCTGATTCATTAAATTTTGCCCTGCAGCTCAGATATTGTCAAACTATCTGTGTTCTGACCGCACTTCACGGTCTTAGGAGCAGCAGTATATTGCTTATTTTTGTAGTCAGCATCACTGAAATCCTATAAACACCCACGCAAAGCATAGATATCCAAAAAGCAAACATTATTCTCCGTATTTCACTGCATATTTCAGTTTGTCTACACTCTACGAATACACATAACCTCAAAACTCGTGAAACTAGTGTCGCCAAAGTTGGAGCACACCGAAAGTGGCCGGTAGCGCAGTTGGCTGCAACCTAGTGTCGTCGTCTAAACTAAGCTTAACACACAGTGAACCAAACGCTCCTAAAGATGGGCCTCCGTAGCCGATGACCCAAACACGTGCCAACACCACGACCATCAGCACTGGACGTTGTCGCAGTGGCAGAGCGTTGCATGGTGTGTTGAGTCCCAATACCTTCTTCATCCTGACGAAGGGAGGGCGCGAGTCCGTCGTCTTCCAGCGGCTGCTCCTTAACATCTGCACTACGGGACAGAGACAAGCTGACTGAGGCTCCATTATGCCCTGGGGCACATTCACGTGGGTATCCATTAGTCAAGTGGAGCTCGTGCAAGGCACCATGACGGCCAAGGAGAACCGTACACCGGTTTCACACTACGTACACCCATTCATGACAGTCATGTTTCCCGACAGCAGTGGCATTTTTCAGGAAGATACGCTCCTCGTCACAAGGCCAGCAATGTCGTGTACTGGTTCGAGAAACACAGTGGTGAGTTCCAGTTGATCTGCTTGGCCCCCAAGTCGACAGGTCTGAACCCGATCGAACACATCTGGGATGTGATGGAACATGGCGTCAGAGCTCACTGTTCCCCTTCCCGGAATTTACGGAGATTAGGTGATTTGTGTGCGCAGATTTGGTGCTAGCTCCCTCCAGCGACCTTCCAAGGCCTCATTGGTTCCATGGCACGTGGCGTCGGAGCTCTTATCCTTCCCAAAGGTGCACATACCTGATATTACGTAGATGGTAATAATGTTCTAGCTGATTAGTGTGTAATCGTACCATTAGGAAAAATTCTAACGTCAAACCAACATAAAATGCATACAGTAATACAATAGTACCGTCTCTCTTCATGCAATAAGAGAATAGGTGTGTGAACAGGGCACAATAGCTACAAACACAAGTCGTGTACAAAATGTTTTTACGTTGTGTTCTTCTTGGCATCTGATAGGAGTCTTGTGAGGCAATCAGCGCAATACTTCGTGTTTTGAGACGCCAGTAGGTGGCAGCGGTCTTTACACAATTACATCATTGGAAATATAATCTAAGGAATTTTACAATTTTTCTTTTGTTATATTTATATATATGAAAATCCATAGAGGTAAAAGGATTATATACACGGTTTTCCCAGTTAGATATTCGTTTTGTCTATTTTCATATATACAAAAATATAAAAAGTGAAAAATATAAAATTCTTTACATTATATTTCTAAGACCGAATCTTACGATGGAAAAGACGGCTGCCATTTGGTGGCGCCTCAAAACACGATGTGTCGCGTTGATTGCCTTACAAATTTCGTATCAACCGTCAACAAGGAGACAACATAAAAACGTTTTATACAAGTCTTATGTATTTCACGTGTAACTATGTGCACTGTTCGCAAAGATATTCTCTTATCGATTGATGACAATCGATACTGTAGAATGTCATCTCTGCAAGGTATGTTTACTTTTAATTTGTATGCATTTCATATTCGTTTGATGTTAGAAGTTTCCATCATCGTATTTTCATATACGTTACGGTACTGTCTGATTAACGTGAACAGTCGACAAAACGGATTGGCCATCTAACAAAATTTTTTCCATGCAAGTGATCTGAAGATGGCGACTGAGTTTCGCTGAAACTAGCAATCATTGTGTATTTTTGTACGATCTGGACGAATAAACTTCCGTAATAAGAATAACACCCGTGTTTAGATTTGAGATCGCCTCCAGTGCAGCTGACTGTGTTAAGTAATAATCATTGCAGTGGCGAAGCTTATGTTAGAGTAGATGAAACAGCCATTCCCTACGTTTATTCATAGATCATCTCTCATAGGCGATTAAAAATACCATGTAGCTGCAGCTATAAGGAAGTATTATTGTTGAGTATGTTATGAAATAACTTATTAAAACATGTTACATCTTAAAGAAGATTTTCATTCCGAACTCCGAAATTTAAAAGTGGTAAATTGCTGTCTTACGACATAAATTTTGCTTAATATTTTCTTAGCTCTACTGTTCACGCGTTGTTCACCTTTCAATATGTAGGTAATATTTAAGTTATTACATCGATTAACACTGAAAATTAGCTTACTTCAATTAGTACTAACACGTCACTTGGAAACTGTGAAGAATGAGACTTAGTCGCCGGCCGGAGTGGCCGAGCGGTTCTAGGCGCTACAGTCTGGAATCGCGCGACCGCTACGGTTGCAGGTCCGAATCCTGCCTCGGTCATGGATGTTTGTGTTGTCCTTAGGTTAGTTACGTTTAAGTAGTTCTAAGTTCTAGGGGACTGATGACCTCAGCAGTTAAGTCCCATAGTGCTCAGAGCCATTTTTTTTTTTTTTTTTTGTGACTGAGTCCTATCACGGTCGCCATATGTGAAGAATATTACTGAATCCTTTATGAAATTTATCCCCATGTGAAGAAAGCAGTACTAAGAGACCTAGTCTGTGTATCTTTGATCCTGAATTTTGATAATTTAGACTCTGAATAATAAGTTTCACTTCCGAAGTTAATAAAAGGAAGGATGTCAGTATTTGCCAACGGACTCTAAAGGCAAACAAATCACAAAAATTCCGAAACAAACTTAGTAAATAATGATGGAAGAGAGTGTAATTTGCTCTATTATAATATGAAATCCAAATAAACTGGCTCTTGGTCATGAGTGTGAGGTAATACGAGGTTCTGCTGAACTAAACACAGTTCACGTGCTTGGATAGCTGTCAAATTTAACGTTGCTACAGATATTGTGTCTTGAGTCAGTAGCGAACGAGTACCCTTCTCATGACTGGTCGGCACTCGGAATCTAATAGCAGATGCCATCATATGTAAGTTACCACAAATCACAGCAGACCTTTGAGTGATAAAAACACAGTGCACATATAAAGCAACAAAAACCTCCAAAAGATATGTAAAACACAAGCAACGATCACCAATATAAATTAAAATAGAAGACCGGAAGTTGTGAATAACAATGATTACCCAACAATAGACACAAACACAGATTATGACACACTTCACTGTAACTAAATTTATTTAAGAAAAAAAATTTGGAAGATCCTTATCACTAAAGAAGTGTTCATTCTTTATAAGGGGAGAGTGCTTTCCATGGCAACTCATCTTTGCTTGGTCGATGCGATTTGACGTCGACGGCGGCTCCTCGGTGCTGGCGGCGTGATTGAAACAGTCGAAGAGTAGTGAAATGGCACCAGATGCATCATCTTTCTTGAAATCGTATTCTCTACGCAGAAATACTCGTATTATCATCCGCGGGGTTCCTTTGATTACAGATTGGTCCAACGTAACAGTTGCTAAATAGCTGGGAGATCGTATAACCATATCAGTAAAGTCTCTTACACACACGGCACTGTTATTAACATTCAGTACAAAGGTTTTGAAATAGTACAGAATCCACTTTAACTCGCCAATCGTATAGCTACTGTCCATCCTAGTATAGTATACATATCACGATCGCGAATTCAGCTACGGCGGAAACAATCTCACGTGTGATGGACTATCTAAATGTTTCCATAGCGGCGGTTAATGTCTTAAAGCTCGCATCAGTTCATTAAGTTGCAAATAAGGTACACAAGATTACGCAACTCGGTTAAATCCCAAAACTGTTTGGCGCTACTGACGATAATCGGGCGCACCGTCACATTTGTTCGTAAAGGTCCCAGAAACAATCAGTATTTAGTCTACCCTTTTCTTTCATGTTATTCACTTCAAAATTTAGTTCAAACGTTATCTAAAAAGTAAAAGCCGCAAAGACGCGTATTTTTTTATCGGACGGAATGCTGCACACGATTCACAAAATAAGTGGGCACACGCCGCACCACTGCACGCCCACTGACTGCCACTGTTCGTCTGCAGATATCGACAACTCTCTCGCCTCACAGTCTATAAAACGGTTCTGCATATTGCATTTAGTTTTACACACTGCATTTAACAAAAATATTAAAAAGAAGTTGAAATTTTGCGTACTTTATTAATAAGAGATTCATCCAGCAAAATGAACAAAACAAAAAGTAAACACACTTTATACCATAGAACAAAACAAACCTTATTCTAGACCATCTAAGATAGCGATCATTATGTCATTTTAGCAACTATGATTACGAAACTTAATAAATCAGTCAAGAAGGCTTCGAGAGTGTTTCTGCAAGATAGACCAGATAAGCAGTTGTCAGCATCTCACCTCGACAGTGAGTTGACACCACGTAAATCTAGTAAGATGGACGTAGAGGAATTAAGGGCAATGTTTAAGCAGATTCTAAATCGCTTTCTGGAGAGTTACGTGGCTAGTAAGTGGATGAAGGATGGAAAATACCCACCATAGTTTCATAACGAAATTCGGAAGATGCTGAAAAAGCAGAGGCTGTTGCACTCTCGTTTCAAAAGAGAACGCACAAATGACGACAAGCAATGGTTAGTAGAGATTTGTGCGTCTGTGAAAATATCTATGCGCGAAGCATACAACTGTTACCACGGTCACACCTTCCATCTGGCAGAGAACCCGAGAAAATTCTGGTCCTATGTAGAATCGCTAAACGGGTCTAAGGCTTCCACTCAGTCCCTTGTTGACCAGTGCGGTGTGGCAGTCGAATATAGCAAAACGAAAGCCGAAGTTTTAAATTTCACGTTCAAGAAATCGTTCATACAGGAGAATCGTACAAATTTACCGTCATTTGACCATCGGACAGACTCTCTTATGAACTACATGGTAATAACCATCCCTTAAGTAGAGAAACAACTGAAAGATATGAAAGCAAATAAATCACCAGATCCGGATGGGATGCCATTTCAGTTTCACAGAGAGTACTCTACGCCATTGGCCCCTTACCTAGCTTTCATTTATCGTGAATCTCTCGCTCACCACAAAGTCCCAAGCGACTAGAAAAAAAAACGAAGATGACACCACGATAATAAGAAGGTTAAAAGAACGAACCCGCAAAATTACATACCAATATCCTAACTTCGGTTTGCTGCAGAATCGTTGATGATATTCTCAGTTCGAATATAATAAACTTCCTTGAGGCTAAGAAGCTTATGTCCAAGAATCAGCATTGTTTCAGAAACCAACAACCGTGCGAAATTTGGCTTGTTCTTTTCTCACATGATATACTGCGAACTATCGATGAAGAGCAACCGGCAGATTCCATACTTCAAAATTTTGAGAAAGCATTTGACACGATGCCCCACTAAAAGCTAAGTCCGCCCGAACGGGCCATGAGGCCCAACGGGACCGACTGGCCACCATGTCATCTTCAGACCACAGGCGTCCCTGGATGCCGATATGGAGGGGCATGTGGTCAGCACTCCGCTCTCCCGGCCGTATGTCAGTTTACGAGACCGGAGCCGCTGTTTCTCAATCAAGCAGCTCCTCAGTTTGCCTCACATGGGTTGAGTGCATCCTGCTTGCCAAAAGCGCTCGGCAGACCGAATGGTCACCCATCCAAGTACTAGCAAACCCTACAGCGCTTAACTTCGGTGATCTGACAGGAACCGGTGTTACCACTGCGGCAAGGCCGTTGGCACGATGTCCCTCTGGAGTCAGTTAACGAAGGTACTGTCATATGGAATGAGTCCACAGATATATGAGCGGTTCGAAGACTTCTTAAGTAATAGAACACAGTATGTTTTCCTCGACAGCGAGTTTTCATCAGAGATTATAGTACCGTCAGAACTGCCCTAGGAAAGTATGACAGGTGTCGAAGTTGAGTGTCTGTAGGAAGATACAAGATGACTTAGAGGAATTTCTAGTTGGTTTGATGAGTGGCAGCAGGGTCTAAATTTGGAAAAGTGCAATTTAGACACATAGAAACAACAAAAAACCTACAATGCTCGCATAAAATATTACTAGTGCCCTGCTTGACACAGTTACGTCGTTTAGATATCTTGTCATAACGTTGCAAGCGTTGTGAAATGGAATGACCATGTGAGAACTGTGGTAGGGAAGGCGAATGGTCGACTTCGGTTTATTTCACCTGTAAAGGAGACCTCGTATAGGATGCTCCTGAGACCTACTCTTGAGTACTGCTTGAGTATTTGGGCTCTGTACTATGTCTGTTCGAAGTGACATCGAAGCAGTTCCGGTAGGTACGAACAACACGTAAGTGTTACGGAGATGCTTCGAGAACTCAAATGGGAATCCATGGAGGAAAGGTGACGTTCTTTTCGAGAAACGCTATTGAGAAAATTTAGGGAACGGGCCTCTGAAGCTAACTGCAGAACGATTCTACTGCCGTCAACATGCACTCCGTGAAAGGACCACTAAGACAAGATTCAAGAAATTTGGCCTCACAAGGAGGCTTATAGATAACTGTCTTCCCTCGCTCAATTTGTGAGTGAAACAAGAAAGGAAGTGACTAGTTGTGGTACGGGGTACACTCCGCCATGCACCTTACCGTTGCATTGCGGAGTATCTATCGAGATGTAGATATAGATACATGTGCAAAATAAAAGGAAGCAAAATCAAAGAAGAAACAGAGTTCTGTATCGCAATTACCAAAGCTTTCACAAAACCCAGAAGACCCATGTACCTGGAGGAAATACGTAGTTCCACAGCTAATTAATGCTATACACTGCATTTTGGAAAAGAGATTCTTTACAAAATATTTCTTCATCACGTCGAAGGAAGCATGGAACTCGACTAAACGACAGGAAGACTGGGAGAATTTCACAATGGTGCGGAAACTGACAAGCTAGACCATCAGGCGCGTGAAGGGATCTTAGTAACTAATAACCCCGAGAACGTGGAACTTTTGGCAAACTATTTTGAGCAATTACTTAATCTAACCCACCAACTATACAGCAAGTTGCTAATGCCATCATCCATCTTAAGAAGTGCAAGGCATCCGGGGAAGATGGTATCATTGCAGAAGATCTGAAAGCAGGTGAAAATACGATCACAGAGGCCCTATGCCGGATCTTGGTTGACCGCTGGGAGGCTGGCACAATTCCTGATGACTGGAAATCAGCTATCATACACGCTTTACATTAGACAGGCGATCGCAGCTATGTCAACAACTGCCGGGGGATTTCTCTGCTGCCAATAGAATACAAAGTGCTCTCTAAGGTTTTACCGGAGAATGTAGAAAGTCAATGTGATAAAACAATGGGTGAATACCAAGGATGATTTCGACGTGGAAGGTCCTGTATCGAGAAGATCTTCAAGCTGAAAAGCATTCTCCAACTAAAACAAGAAAGCAGTACGAACATCACCGTGATTTTTGTCGACTTTACGAAACCTTATGATTCCATCGACCGCCAAACACTCTTCTTAGTACTCCAAGAACGAGGTGTGGATTACAAAACACACACTCTCATCAAACAGGCTCTCACAGATGCACCCTCTAAGGTGAAGTTCAGAGGAGAACTATCTCGGAGATTCAACATCAAAACGGGAGTAAGACAGGATGGTGGTCTATCATCCATTCTTTTTAATGTGGTGCTTGATAAAGTCATCAAAACCTGGGAATATACTGAGGAATGTAGGAATCAGACCAGTTACTATTCGAGCCGGGACTCGAAGAATCGAGATAAGGTGCCTTGTTTCGCAGATGACATTGCAATCTTAACCAGGATGCTGTCATTGCTGTCCAAGCTCTGCCTGAGATAGCGATGAAGTCAGTGCTACAAATATCATATGACAAGACCAAATACTTTGAGAATCGGCATTCCAGTAACACCACAGTAACAACTATACATGGAACGATTGCGAGGGTCAATCGCTTTCATTTACTTGGTGAATGGGCCCACTGCAATTGTATAAACGGCACCTCCATCTTAGAAAGGCGTAACAATCTCAACGCAGCTTACCATCTGTCCTACAATCTGTACAACAAGAAGTGCATTTCGAAGAATGCTAAGGTCTGTCTTTGCAGAACTGCTGTCAGACCACAGTTTGTGTATGCTGCAGAGAACCTCTTGATGAACAGAAAAGGCACGATGGATGATCTGGAGAAAGCCGAAAGACGTATTCTCAGAAAAATTCATGGGCCGAGATCGCTCCCAGATGGTACATATCGACTAAAGTCTAATTCTGAACTTTTTTTTTTTTTTTTTTTTTTTTTTTTTTTTTTTTTTTTTTTTTTTTTAAATCTGTCTACTGACTGGTTTGATGCTGCCCGCCACGAATTCCTTTCCTGTGCTAACCTCTTCATCTCAGAGTAGCACTTGCAACCTACGTCCTCAATTATTTGCTTGACGTATTCCAACCTCTGTCTTCCTCTACAGTTTTTGCCCTCTACAGCTCCCTCTAGTACTATGGAAGTCATTCCCTCATGTCTTAGCAGATGTCCTATCATCCTGTCCCTTCTCCTTATCAGTGTTTTCCACATATTCCTTTCCTCTCCGATTCTGCGTACAACCTCCTCATTCCTTACCTTATCAGTGCACCTAAGTTTCAACATTCGTCTACAGCACCACATCTCAAATGCTTCGATTCTCTTCTGTTCCGGTTTTCCCACAGTCCATGTTTCACTACCATACAATGCTGTACTCCAGACGTACATCCTCAGAAATTTCTTCCTCCAGTTATGGCCGGTATTTGATATTAGTAGACTTCTCTTGGCCAGAAATGCCTTTTTTGCCATAGCGAGTCTGCTTTTGATGTCCTCCTTGCTCCGTCCGTCATTGGTTATTTTAATGCCTAGGTAGCAAAATTCCTTAACTTCATTGACTTCGTGACCATCAAGCCTGATGTTAAGTTTCTCGCTGTTCTCATTTCTACTACTTCTCATTACCTTCGTCTTTCTCCGATTTACTCTCAAACCATACTGTGTACTCATTAGACTGTTCATTCCGTTCAGCAGATCATTTAATTCTTCTTCACTTTCACTCAGGATAGCAATGTCATCAGCGAATCGTATCATTGATATCCTTTCACCTTGTATTTTAATTCCACTCCTGAACCTTTCTTTTATTTCCATCATTGCTTCCACGATGTAAATATTGAAGAGTAGGGGCGAAAGGCTACAGCCTTGTCTTACACCCTTCTTAATACGAGCACTTCGTTCTTGATCGTCCACTCTTATTATTCCCTATTGGTTGTTGTCCATATTGTATATGACCCGTCTCTCCCTATAGCTTACCCCTACTTTTTTCAGAATCTCGAACAGCTTGGTTCAAATGGTTCAAATGGCTCTGAGCACTATGGGACTCAACTGCTGAGGTCATTAGTCCCCTAGAACTTAGAACTAATTAAACCTAACTAACCTAAGGACATAACAAACAGCCATGCCCGAGGCAGGATTCGAACCTGCGACCGTAGCGGTCTTGCGGTTCCAGACTGCAGCGCCTTTAACCGCACGGCCACTTCGGCCGGCTCGAACAGCTTGCACCATTTTATATTGTAGAACGCTTTTTCCAGGTCGACAAATCCTATGAAAGTGTCTTGATATTTCTTTAGCCTTGCTTCCATTATTAGCCGTAACGTCAGAATTGCCTCTCTCATCCCTTTACTTTTCCTAAAGCCAAACTAATCGTCACCTAGCGCATTCTCAATTGTCTTTTCCATTCTTCTGTATATTATTCTTGTAAGCAGCTTCGATGCATGAGCTGTTAAGCTGATTGTGCGATAATTCTCGCACTTGTCAGCTCTTGCCGTCTTCGGAATTATGTGGATGATGCTTTTCCGAAAGTCAGATGCTGTATCGCCAGACTCATATATTCTACACACCAACGTGAATAGTCGTTTTGTTGCCACTTCCCCCAATGATTTTAGAAATTCTGATAGAATGTTGTCTATCCCTTCTGCCGTATTTGACCGTAAGTCCTCCTAAGCTCTTTTAAATTCCGATTCTAATACTGGATCTCCTATCTCTTCTAAATCGACTCCTGTTTCTTCTTCTATCATATCAGACAAATCTTCACCCTCATAGAGGCTTCCAATGTATTCTTTCCACCTATCTGCTCTCTCCTCTGCATTTAACAGTGGAATTCCCGTTGCACTCTTAATGTTACCACCGTTGCTTTTAATGTCACCAAAGGCTGTTTGGACTGTACGCTGAGTCTGTCCTTCCGACAATCATATCTTTTTCGACGTCTTCACATTTTTCCTGCAACCATTTCGTCTTAGCTTCCCTGCACTTCCTATTTATTTCATTCCTCAGCGACTTGTATTTCTGTGTTCCTGATTTTACCGAAACATGTTTGTACTTCCTCCTTTCATCTGTTACCCATGGTTTCTTCGCAGCTACCTTCTTTGTACCTATGTTTTCCTTCCCAACTTCTGTGTGGCCCTTTTTAGAGATGTCCATGTTGTGGTCTTCAGTCCTGAGACTGGTTTGATGCAGCTCTCCATGCTACTCTATCCTGTGCAAGCTTGTTCATCTCCCAGTACCTGCTGCAACCTACATCCTTCTCAATCTGCTTTGTGTATTCATCTCTTGGTCTCCCTCTGCGATTTTTACCCTCCACAGTCCCCTCCAATACTAAATTGGTGATCCCTTGATGCCTCAGAACATGTCCTACCAACCGATCCCTTCTTCTAGTCAAGTTGTGCCACAAACTTCTCTTCTCCCCAATCCTCTTCAACACCTCCTCATTAGTTATGTGATCTACCCATCTAATCTTCAGCATTCTTCTGTAGCACCACATTTCGAAAGCTTCTATTCTCTTCTTGTCTAAACTATTTATCGTCCATGTTTCACTTCCATACATGGCTACACTCCATTGAAATACTTTCAGAAACGACTTCCTGACACTTAAATCTATACTCGATGTTAACAAATTTCTCTTCTTCAGAAACGCTTTCCTTCCCATTGCCAGTCTACATTTTATATCCTCTCTGCTTCGACCATCATCAGTTATTTTGCTCCCCAAATAGCAAAACTCCTTTACTACTTTAAGTATCTCATTTCCTAATCTAATACCCTCAGCATCAGCCGACTTAATTCGACTACATTCCATTATCCTCGTTTTGCTTTTGTTGATGTTCATGTTATATCCTCCTTTCAAGACACTATCCATTCCATTCAACTGCTCTTCCAAGTCCTTTGCTGTCTCTGACAGAATTACAATGTCATAGGCGAACCTCAAAGTTTTTATTTCTTCTCCATGGATTTTAATACCTACTAAGAATTTTTCTTTTGTTTCCTTCACTGCTTGTTCAATATACGGATTGAATAACATCGGGGAGGGGCTACAACCCTGTCTTACTCCCTTCCCAACAACTGCTTCCCTTTCATGTCCCTCGACTCTTATAACTGCCATCTGGTTTCTGTACAAATTGTAAATAGCTTTTCGCTCCCTATATTTTACCACTGACACCTTCAGAATTTGAAAGAGAGTATTCCAGTCAACATTGTCAAAAGCTTTTTCTAAGTCTACAAATGCTAGAAACGTAGGTTAAGCGCTCCCTAGTGAGCTTAAATCAATAACAATAATAATTTGTTCATTTTCTGCTATTGATACTCATAGGTGCACGATTTGCAATATTTCCCAAAACACTTACCTACTGCATCGCTCCAAGCTACGTAGAGAAAACAGCAGTGTTCTGCGAAGGTTTCTTAAGTTGGATGTAAAGATCTAAAACGTTTGCTCGTTTTTAACATTGAACGACAATGAAGCAAACAAAGAGAAAAAATTTGTCATCCCTCAGGAAACATTGAGCTAATTCCTAACACCGCCTATAGTTCTTACCGTGGTCTCAAATTACGAGGGTGAGAGCCCACAAATTTACTCATATGCGCTATATCGAGTTAAAACCACTCCTAGATGATAACATCCCGCAGAATTACCAAACTACTAGGCGCTGATTGCTTTGTGCAAACTGTTACTCCTAATACAATGAGACAATTTCTCACGTTTTAAGATCGGGTGATTTAGCGGGCCAGACGAGCAGAGAAATGGGGCATCTGAATGTCCGTCAAACTATGAGTATATAGCCCTACGAAAGAGGTTGTTGTATTGGAAGACAGCGTCAATTGCAAGAAAGTGTCCACAGCACACTAACCATGAAGACATAGAGAAAAGGGCTAGAGTCGGTCACGGAGAATGCTGAAATAAAACCCCAGTTTTCATATTCGTGGTAATCAGAATGAAATGGGGTCCACTTCGTGATAGAAAAATCATCCGATAAATATCGCAGAACCTTCTTCGGCTTGGTCTACACCTTTCACACCATGTAGACTAAGCCCCACACTGGGCCTCGGTGCCCTTGAAGCTTTTCATCTTGTGAAAAGACGCAAAATCGCGACTCGCAGGAGCACGCATCCCTTCTACTAGTGCCCTATATCTGTGTTGTCTGTCCCATGAAAGAAGTGCAGCTTTGTGTGCTGTTGTGAGCAATGGTCTCAGCGTCGTACCCGACTCCTAATGTCCATTGTATGCAGTTCCCTTCGCGATGTTCGCTCGATAAGTGGCCGAGACTGACCTGTTTTCATTGACGACAGCAGTTCCTGTCAGGTTTGTGACCGATTGCCGTTGACAAGGCATTACACCTCTCCAGTACCTGTCAGGATCTCTTACGGGCACCATTCAAACGTCGTGTTGCAATGATGCGCTTGGTAGATCATTCCTTGTAGAGACGTAGCATAATGCTGGTCTATACGTTAAGAAACTGGCCACCTTTATTCACGGCGTGATCATGGGCACGTTCAAACATGATGTCGCATATCTCTAGTTCTGTCGGGTCTACGCGTTGACATATCATCCTTTGCAGATAACCAATTGGCACATAAGCAGAAATTTAAAAATTCTTATCCGTCTCGATCGCAAAGTGTTTTTAGGGCACTGTATCTTAATCGGTTGTCTGCCTGTCCGTTCGGCATACTGTTACAAACCCTTTTCCTCAGGAAAGTGGTAGTCGCTTTTATTTATTTATTTATGTCACATATTAAAAGTCTGTTGTCCCTCGGCGGTGTAATAAAGTTTAGCTTCTAAGTCATTACAGTCAAAAGGTACGGTCATTTACGTCACATGTTTTGATACTTGCAAACTCACTTATCAAAACCTATAGCGCACTTCCTGATAACTTAGCATCATGAAATTTGGCACGTATCAAGGTTTTACAGTACAAGTAAAGAGGAAAAAAATCCGAAAACTGTTAATCAGTAATTAGATCGACCGAAAAAAATATTTCTTCTGTTATTTGTTATTCGCCATCAACCTTGACATTAAAACAATCAGTAGTTCTGCGTTCAAGGTGATTGGGTAGCAAAGGTGAAACTGAAGGAATGACTTCATTACATGTACGACGCGTTTCGGAGTTTATTCATTGTCAGGTACCGAAGAGAGATTACTGCACTTAGATATGACGTTTCAAGTTGTACATGAGACAAACAGACTAGTCTGCGAATGTTTGTTTTACATGAAACTTGAATTGCCTTATTTGCTTGAAATAATCGCTCATGGATATCTGACAACGAATAAATTCCGAAACGCGTCATATGAGCAATAAAGTTATTCCTTGCTTGATGTTCGTCTTTTACCATTGCTACTCAGTCAGCCTGACTGCAGAACTACTGATTAACTTAATAATGGTCACCGGCCTCCTGCACGGCTTTATGTCACTTTTATATTATTAAACTTTAAACATTCTCGAAAATCTTGGAATGATAACACCGGTCTAGCACCGTCATCTGGCCAGTATCAGAGTCAATAACAAGCAAAAATGGTCGGGATTCTTGATTCCCAGATTGGATGAACTGTCTGTATACATTATGAAGTTTGTGCGGAACACTCAATGCGTGCGTCCTACTCGCACCTGTCCAATTTTTATCACCATACTATCGGTTTTAATTCACTATCCACCACCATCAGCTAAAAAATGCTTGGCCACGAATAGCACGTCAGTGTGTACTCCAGTACCACAAGTGAGCGGTTCATCCCAGTTACCACATCATCATTTCAGCCTATACTCTATGGAAAAAAAAACTCAAATTAGTTACAAACTAGAGTGCACAGACTTTATTCAAAATGTAAACGTCACTTCGGATATTCAGATTTAGGTTATGACAAATTCGATATGCCTGGCATCATTGACGATGATGTGACGCAGACGAATAGCGAAATTCTGAATGATCAGCTATGCTGTCGATTACGTCCTGAATGGTTGTTTTCAGCTCAGCAATGGTTTTGGGGTTATTGCTGCACACATTGTCTTAAGCTCCTCAAGAATGAGTCGCGTGTGTTCAGAACCAGAGAATATGGCGGCTAACAGAGGTACATGCCAGTGGCCTCACCTTTTTTTTTCTTTTTTAATTTTCTTGTTTAAGAATTCTTTTTTTCTTAATTTTTTTGTTTTTCTTTTTTTATCTTGTTTAATTTTTTTTCACTGATCAACATTATTGTGACACGAAAGTCCTTTCCAATGTACGTCTATATGCTGGTGTGCATTCGGCCCTGACTTCATCTTTGTGGGTGACAGTGCGTGATTGCATCGAACAGCGCACGTGGAGGAGCTCTTCGAACGACAGGATAATAGACGAATGGCCTGGCTGCCCGCTCCACCGACTTAAATCCCATGTATCACGTGTGGAATTAGGGCAATGGTCTTGCCGCAGTGGATACACCGGTTCCCCTGAGATCACAGAATTAATCGCTGTCGGGCGTGACAGGCACTTGGATGGGTCACCCTCCAGGCCGCCATGTGCTGTTACCATTTTTCAAGGTGCACTCAGCCTCGTGATGCCAATTGAGCAGCACACCATCATAGCAACTGGGAGTCTCCCAGTGGGAGAGTGGCGTGCTGACCACACACCCCTCCTATCCGAATCCTCAGCTGAGGATGGTCCCGATGGGCCACTTGTGGTCTGAAGACAGAGTGCACGTTTTGGGAAGACGCACTGCGGCACGTCCACAGGCAACAACGATTATCCAGCACTTGTCAACTGCGCTGCTGGAGGAATGAAGCGCCTTACCGCAAGACCCCCTCACCAAACGCGTGACCAGTCGCGGAGCATGCATTGACATACCCGGTGATCACATACCATAGTAAGAACCATATCGCGTCGTTTCTAATGTCCAGGGGTTCCGTCATACACTGAAGTGCCTAAGAAACTGGTATAGGCATGCGTATTCAAATTCAGAGATATCTAAGCAGGCAGAATATGGCGTTGCGGACGGCAACGCCTGTGTGGGACAACAAGTGTCTGGCGCAGTTGTTAGATGGTTTACTGCTGCTGCAATGGCAGGTTATCAAGATTTAAGCGAGCGATGGGACACAGAATCTCCGAGATAGCGATGAAGTGGGGATTTCCCGCACAACCATTTACGAGTGTACCGTGAATATCAGTAATCCGGTAAAACGAGAAATCTCCGACATGGCTGCTGCCGGAGAAAGATCCTGCAAGAATGGGACCAACGACGAGTGAAGAGAATCGTTAAACGCGACAGAAGTGCAACCCTCCCCCAAATTACTGCAAATTTCAATGCTGGGCCATCAACAAGTGCCAGCTTGCGAATCATTCGACGAAACATCATCGATATGGGTTTCGGAACTGATGGCCACTCGTTTACCCTTGATGACTGCACGACAGAAAGCTTTACGCTTCTCCTGGGCCCGCTAACACCAACATTGGACTGTTGATGACTGGAAGCATGTTGCCTGGTCAGACGAGTCTCGTTTCAAATTGTATCGAGCGGAAGGGCGTGTACGAGTATGGAGACAACCACATGAATCCATGGATTCAGCATGTCAGCAGGGACTGTTCAAAGTGCTAGGGGCCTGTAATGGTGTGGCGCGTGTGCAATGGAGTGATATGGGACCCCTGATACGTCTAGATACGACTCTGAGAGGTGACACGTACGTAAGCATCCTGTCTGATCACTGATGTCCACTGTGCATTCCGACGGACTTGGGCAATTCCAGCGGGACAATGCGACACCCCACATATCCAGAATTTCTATAGAGTTGCTCCAGGAAGACTCTTCTGAGCTTAAACACTTCCACTGGTAACCAACCTCTCCAGGCACGAACGTTATTGAGCATTGCAACGTGCTTTTCAGAAGGGATCTCCACCCCTTCGTACTCTTACGAATTTATGGACAGCCCTGCAGGATTCATGGTGCCAATTCGTTCCATCGCTACCTCAGACATTAGTAGAGTCCACGTCACGTCGTGTGTGGCACTTCTGAGTGCTCGCGAGAGCCGTACACGATATTAGACAGGTGTACCAGTTTTTTTGGATTATCACTAAAAATAATTATTATTATCTTTTGAGAAAAGGATCAGTATTGTTCGTCTCAGTGCGTATTTCTATTGGATACCTTCTGTTCCATACTGCAGCAGTGCTTTCTATGTATAGTCCACATATCATCGAGCTATGTTACTTGCCTGTGATGCATCATTCGAAAGATACTTCCGTCCTCAAGATTTTCGCACCATTGCAGTATTAATTACATGTTGACTTTTCTGATTCTTGTTGTTATAGACTGCCACAGACGTATGGCTCATACTGTATCTGGTTACCAATTCACGAGCTTTTGGGCTATCATAAGACTTCGGAATCACTTTCTTATTCTCAAAATGTTAAACAAATTAAGCGCCTTATTACATAGGATATTAAAATTGTATTTAATTTTGTTTAAGGCTTTCTTCCTCGACTTTGTTTTCGGCTATTACAAACTTCAATTAACATGTAGTAATAATTGTGTGATAGCTTCGGAGTACTGATTTTGGTCCGTCACCGCGTTAAACTGCTGTTTTTTTTTTTTTTTTCGGCATCCAACTTCCTCTCCCCATGTTGGGAAGCAACAGCGACAGTTGCTGTAGTATAAGCAGGTGACAGGACCCACATCTTGATTACTGCCCTGGCACCGAACGTGATCGCCTATTAAAATGCAACTCGCTACTTGAAATTGACCACTTAGTAAAGCATATCGTGACTGTAAAACAGGTCTGACCAGGTAACTTCACAACGTTTCCAGCTAAACGGCGTGCCTCATTCTGGCTTCCACTGTCCAGCAGTTCCTTTACCACTGGTGCGAGACATGCTGTGTGGAAGTAGAAATGCTTTCTGCAGACACTGATTGCGTTTTTACTGAAGATTCCTCCTCCCCTTATTCGTTAAATATTTTGTGCGTGACTAATCATTACTGTCCGTCGATGTAGCTCTTACTTCTGTTACAGCGTCATCTTTGCAGCAATAAATGCAGCTTAACCGAAGGAGAATGAATTTCAGAACGCGTAGTGGTTTTTATCTCATCTGAATGACAGAATTTATGAGTTGTATGTCAGTCTCACAGAGTAGTAGGCACTCTGAATGCGAAATAGCATACAAGTAGGTTCTGGCTTGGGTCCTTTTCCGGATGATACAAGCGTAAGAACAATAGCAGTAGTAGTCTAGCTACTGAAAATGCAGCTAACGAAATATTTAGTGCCACTAACGAATGGTTCGACGTAATTAACTATCACTGAATTTTGATAAAATAATACTCCTGAGTGTTAAATTTTGGGACTGCAGATTGATCAAAATCTTAGTCTGAAATTGCCTGCGTAGAATTGAAGAAATATTCTAGTTCAGCTACGTTTGCAAAACTATCTTTATAGCTGAACTTAAAGAGAAAACGAAGAAAATAGATTATTCAAATGGTTCAAATGGCTCTGAGCACTATGGGACTCAACTGCTGAGGTCATTAGTCCCCTAGAACTTAGAACTAGTTAAACCTAAGGACATCACAAACATCCATGCCCGAGGCAGGATTCGAACCTGCGACCGTAGCGGTCTTGCGGTTCCAGACTGCAGCGCCTTTAACCGCACGGCCACTTCGGCCGGCAAAATAGATTATTCTACATATTTCCATTCACTAATGATTTATGGAATCCTTTTTAGAGGAAGATCAATTTACTGCTACCGCAGTTTCAGAAATTAAACGTATCTGGCGTAAATTCTATGGCATCTTGCATCGACATCATAAACTTAGTATATTGGCTACTACTTACATACCTATTCATTAATAACCTTTGTCTTTTCTGATACTTCCGTTTCCTCAAAAATATTTTACAGTGTGAATATAAAACTAGAACTGAAAACAAACCTAAAAATTCTGGGAGGGGTAAACATTAGAACAGAAAGGAGTCAGATACATAGATGCACGTATATTCAACAACCTGCCAGAGCAAATTAACTTCGATACATAATGCAGCGAAGTTTACAACTGAAGTGAAGAACTTTCTGTTGAGCCACTGCTTCTACGCCAAGCAAAAGTACCTTCACAGAAACTCTAAATTTAATGTTTTAGCTTTATTGTTAGAATTACGGTTGTAGGAGGATAAAGATGTCTCGGACAGGATTTGTCATTGGTGTAAAAAATGGCAGCTAACTCTACATATAGATAAATGTAAATTAATGCAGATGGATAGCAAAAAGAGTCCTGTAATGTTTGAATACTCCATTAGTAGTGTAGCGCTTGACACAGTCACGTCGATTAAATATTTGGGCGTAACATTGCGGAGCGATATGATGTGGGACAAGCATCTAATGGCAGTTTGGGGAAGGCGGATGGTCGTCTTCGGTTCATTGGTAGAATTTTGGGAAGATGTGATTCATCTGTAAAGGAGACCGCTTATACTGTAGAACGCTGGTGCGACCTATTCTTGAGTACTGCTCGAGCGTTTGGGATCCCTATCAGGTCGGATTGAGGGAGGACATAGAAGCATTTCAGAGGCGGGCTGCTAGATTTGATACTGGTGGGTTTGATCATCACGCGAGTGTTACGGAAATGCTTCAGGAACTCGGATGAGAGGCGTTCTTTTCGTGAATTCCTACTGAGGAAATTTAGAGAACCAGCATTTGAGGCTGACTGCAGTACAATGTTATTGCCGCCAACATACATTTCGCGGAAAGACCACAAAGATAAGATAAGAAAGATTAGGGCTCGTACAGAGGCATATAGGCAGTCATTTCTCCCTCGTTCTGTTTGGGAGTGGAACAGGGAGAGAAGATGCTAGTTGTGGTACGAGGTACCCTCCGCCACGCACCGTATGGTGGATTGCGGAGTATGTATGTAGATGTAGATGTAGATGTCATAAAATAGTCTTTTGTATGTTAACTACACTTAAGTTAAATTAAATTTATATGTATGATTTAATTTCACTTTCCAGAGACAACTTTCAGCAGAGTCCTTGGAATAAGACTAACGTAACGTAATGTACTGTTAGTAGACTCTTTTTTCATGTTTTAATTGTTTCGGTGAAGTGTTACTGAAGTGAAGCTGGCATTCGTTGTGACAAACACCTTCTAATCAGCGTACTAGTCTACCACAGCCGTTTCTGTCCACGGTGGGATCATCCCCCTCTTTCATAATTTATCAAGCTGTTCGTTTGGTTGCCGAGCAGCTCTCATACATTTAACGGACCACTTTATCTATTTATTACTAACCAGTGAGATATATACCCTCCACCAATAGGCCACAGTAATCGTAACAGTTTAGTATCGCGAGACACTATAATTAGTTTCACGCTGATATTTTTCGGTTAGAACGGTATCTTCGTATCGCTGCTGCCCTTTTTTTCTATTTTATGATGGAGATGAGCTAGTCGTCTTTCACTTTGTGGATTCCTTGCAAGGAGGGCGCGCTGTACATATTTCGAGGAGCTGCATGCCATGTTCTTAATAAGTCTAATTTCTTAATATAAAAACCCCTTCCGCATACTTTATACATATTAATTGAATCCTCCACCTTCACATTTTGTTGTTGAAAAAAATAGCTACAAAAGTGTCTATAGTGTTCGCTTAAGGAAGTTGCCATTTTCCGACAGTAAAGCAGTGGCGTCATTTCAGAGTAAAACGAAATGCTAAAATCTTAAAAAAAAAAGGTAGGCGTATAAATAAGTGTATAAGATGCATAAATAACAAAACAAAAAAAGTGTATTATAACTGGTGGCCTTGACAGGACAGATCAAATGGTTCAAATGGCTCTGAGTACTAAACTTCTGAGATCATCAGTCCCCTAGAACTTAGAACTACTTAAACCTAACTTAACCTAAGGACATCACACACATCCATGCCCGAAGCAGGATTCGAACCTGCGATCGTAGTGGTCGGGCTGTTCCAGACTGTAGCTCCTAGAACCACTTCACCAACTCGGCCGACCAGGACAGATCTTCAGATAAAGAAATTATCAACAGTATTTTATTATATTTACCATAGGGGTTATTCTGTTTCATGAATAAATAGACTTTCCTGCAATCCGTGTTTGAGAGAACAGAACTCCAGCCATTGATGTCAAAAAGAATACTAATACCACCCCCAGATACTTGCAAGTCAATATTTTCCGTTATCATACATAAAATTTTGCACCAAACATTGTTCCTAAGTTTTGTGCTAAAATTGAATCCGTTTAGTAAAATTCAGTGGTAGCTGAGCCGTGCAGAATGGTCGCACCTCGGTGAGATTTACGTCCTCTTCTCTAAAGAGCGGATCTTGCGTTGGCGGGCTTTGGGCAGGGGAGGCAGATTCAGGAGGAGGGACTGGGGGAGGGAGGTTGGTAGGTGACGGGGAAGTCGAAGCTGAGATTGCCACCATTTACTCCACGGTGAGCATCTTTTGTTAGAATTCTCAAAAAACACTCTCTGTCGCCGGCGGCTTGTTGTGTTGAAGCAGGTTGGTGCCTGCCTCCACGCGTGGTTCGCACGGTGATCGCTTGGTTCTCTGCTAAACGAACCTCCAACACGTGCTCAACTCTCCCGCTGAGCTTTTGGTTTTCCTAATAGAGTCTCTTCCTTTTAAGAAAACTATGGTTCCCCTGTTTTAAGTTACAGTGACTGTGACTTGTATTTTGATTTTAAGGCCTGTTGGACTGGGATCTGCTGTAAGTGGCATCTTTTCTCACATCAGCATTGGATTAAGAAGAGAGCTCCGGCCTGCCTGGTGGCAGCCACCTCATTTGTACTCAGTAGCCTAACCCGTGTTCTAAGGTGCCACAGTCACCTTGCAGAACGGCCAGTAGTGTATTCTGTTTAATGCTCCGAAGGTTTTAACATCTGCTAAGTTTCTGGTTTAATTGTTCCAAGCTAACTGAAGTGCCCAAAATTTGTCTATCCGTTTAGCCTAGAACCATTCATATAGGTTCTTGCCGACTTATGGGCGCTATTTTCTGAAGGATACTTCTACATTTATTAAGGTGGTTTTAATATCACCTATGTTTAATACTTCAATAATTTTTGAATATTGCTGCACCTGCATTTGTATTTGTCTTAAATACCAAATGTTTACCGTTATGTCCTTGCAGTTAATGGAGATTATTTTCGGAGGCCTACTTTCACATTTGTTAAGATGGTTTTAATGGCTCAAATGATTCAAATGCCTCTGAGCACTATGGGACTTAACATCTATGGTCATCAGTCCCCTAGAACTTAGAACTACTTAAACCTAACTAACCTAAGGACATCACACAACACCCAGTCATCACGAGGCAGAGAAAATCCCTGACCCCGCCGGGAATGGTTTTAATACTCCTTATGTTTAATGCTTTAATAATTTTGGAATTTTCCCGCGCCCGATTTTGTATTTACCTTGCGTCTGATATCCTTCATACGGGCTAACGGTTTATTGTTGTGTCTTTGCATTACGTAAGAGAGCTTTTCAATCTGTGTTACATCTCTACTTCGCTTGTCTCGTTGGGGGGACTGGCGCCCGAGGTCTACCTCTGAGACTTGGTGCCGCCTGCGGGCCTGCGCCATTATCCGACGTCGGCCTGAACCACTGTAATTTATTCATGTTCGATACACTTCCTCCTTGTGACAGGAAAATTTTAGAGCATGGTTAGAGATTAAAGTGAGACTCAAGTAAAATCGTATACCTTGTTGGTTCTATAGAGATGTATGCAGGATATTATTTAAGGTTTATATTGTTCTAAAGAAAAGAGACACTTATGTTTTGGGTTCTTTAAAAGTTTATATTTCCTTAAGAAAAAGAGACATTAAGTTTTCCAGCCCTTCCTCTAGGACCTGACTGTTCCTCTGTTACTGTCGTTTATCTTGGCTAGGCTAGGTTAGTGTTGTTTTAACGTCCCGTCGACAACGAGGTCGTTAGAGACGGAGCGCAAGCTCGGGTTAGGGAAGGATGGGGAAGGAAATCGGCCGTGCCCTTTCAAAGGAACCATCCCGGCATTTGCCTGAAACGATTTAGGGAAATCACGGAAAACCTAAATCAGGATGGCTGGAGACGGGATTGAACCGTCGTCCTCCCGACTGCGAGTCCAGTGTGCTATCCACTGCGCCACCTCGCTCGGTCGTTTATCTTGATATGCGTCGTTGTTGACCATATCAGTACTTGCGCAACTTCTGTGTAATGGCAGAATGCATACCTTAGCGCACATCCTGCAGTCCATAAACGAGCTCTTCGCCCGACAGTGAAGGCCCAAGGGATGTCTGCCGGCCACCGTGCCATCCTCTGCTTTGCTGTGGCATGCGCATGCGGTTGGAGGGATATATGGTCAGCACGCCATCCTTCCGTCTGTTTTGCAGACTTTCTAGACCTTGGGGCCGCTACTACTCGGTCAGTTAGCACCTCAGTTGGCATCACAAGACTGAGTGCACCCTTATCAATCCTAACACCAACGAAAAGTCTTCGGTAGAACCGGGAATCGAACCTAGGGCCTCCGTTCAGCAGCCATCTACACTGATCATTCACCTACTTTAATACATACTTTGCTGTAAAAGTGCAGCTAGATTGTTTAGCGCTGCTATTTAACGCTGCAACGATAAATTTTCTAATTTTGTGGTTTCTTCTTTATTAGTATGTGTCAGAACAGCTTTTTAGCTATTTTCAACGAACAACGCCAGCAGCCATAGAGCCTTCAGAGCAGATTGCCGAGATGTCAAATGAGTTACAAATCCTGACACATACTATAATGACGACCTCAGAGAAAATTAATACGAGCGGTTCTAGGCGCTTCAGTCCGGAACCGCGCTGCTGCTACGGTCGCATATTCGAATCCTGCCTCGGACATGGATGTGCGTGATGTACTTAGGTTAGTTAGGTTTAATTAGTTCTAAGTCCGGGGGACTGATGACCTCAGATGTTAAGCCCCATAATGCTTAGAGCCAATTGAATCATTTAAAAATTAATATTCTGATGGAAGAACAAAAACCATTTAAAAACCGTAGAGACAATTTAACAGGAAAATGTAAAGTTAAATAGTATTCTTTGAGGCAGTGGCACCACTTCTTGCATACAGCGAAATTTTAAGAGAAGTATCTACTGCTGTGGCAGCAATAGCTACGGAATAAAATACGCTCGCTGAGCGAGTTAATGCCAAGTGAAGCGAACACGAGAGAATTTTAAATGAAATATTTGAAGTACATAGGCGTACGGCTCTCGTGGGTGAAACGTCTGAATTGCACACAGCTTCACTTTGAATTTCAGGCGTTAGGTGGATCAAATGTAATGTCGCTTCCAGCCGTAGTGAAACGACAGCAGCAACTTGACCAAGGACTCACAGTCGTGGGTGATGGTGATCACGCAGACCAAATCTTGCTCCTGCGAGCTTCATCTTTTTGGCAAGTTGAGAGAACATCTGGATACAAAGAGACGTTTACTCAGTGGTTCTCGAACGACTCTGTGACCAAGGAGCACATTTCTATCACAGAGGAAATGAACGACTGGAAGCACATTCCGACAGTTGTTCACAGAGACCTGGTGACTACGTAGAAAAATAGAGTCATGTATCTGCGTCGCTTTGAAGATTAGTGCAGCATTCAATAAAAATTTCTTCACTTCCCATAATAATTTGTTATCTCCTTTTTCATGTCATCTTGTAGAAAATAATAAACAGTTGGTCAAAATATTAGACGAAAACTTTAGTGAGTGGAATCAGAAACAATGTAAGCAATTTTCTGAACGGCGTGAAAAGGAAAGCAGGGAATAGGAGAATAGTTTTTATACTGAGTTTAACAAACAGAAGATTAATTGTTGCTTGGTAATTGACGAAGTTATCACTAACACGCATAATGTGATTAGTAGGGAACGAACTCAGTGACAATGTGTATGCAATTGAGAACACAGCAGAAAGAAATTTATGAATCATTTACGTTGATATTTCCCAAGAAAGAGTCTATAAGGAAAGAGGCGACCCGCGTGAAGAATAAGATAGGTCAAGCTGGACTGTGACACGATAGCTGAATTACTTACTGTAATGACAGAGTTGTGAAACGAAGCAAACAGTGCCGTTCAAGATCTGTAGAGCAAGCAATGATTTTAATCTTGGAAAAATATTTCTTAACTATGTCGCGGAGAGTAGCATGATCAGGCACGGACAAGCTAATTTGTTTGTGTCCGGAAATAGTTCATGTGTCTTGTGTACTGTTTAGGAGCTGGACCAATGTGCAGATAATAAGGTCTGTCAACGCTGTGTACTAGGAGACTGTGTGTGGTCACCATGCTCTGGAATGATACCAGACATAGGTGCAATATGAAGGTGTCTATAATCAACAAGACTAAATATCAGGATAAAAATACGTTGCAATCAGATATGATGTGAATGTCACTGAGCTAGTTATCACTCGACCTTCGGGAGATGCTAATTACCATTGCCGATCCAGATGATGAGGAACTCCTAGCTGTTTTGAGACTATTGATCTAATCCAAAGGGACTGGAAAGCTACAGAATCAAAGAGTGCATCCCCAACGTATAGTGAGATTTACACTCCCGCAGCAGAGCAAGGCAGCTTGATGTGTCGCGAGATAGATGCCAAACATCGCACGAGATTTTGGTGAGGTCTGAATAACATGGACATACGCACAATTCGAGCTGACAAATTTCAAGAACTTGGAAAGCATGAAGGGATGCAAGATATTAACTGGGCCACAGGAATAACAACAATGGGTACGACGGAAATGAGTGGAGCCTTAGGGAAAACACTCGCGAACGCAAGCCAAATAACCCAAATAGTGTACAACAGTCAGCTGCGGGCACTGGAAACCTCGAATGACCTGTTGAAGGCACAGGTTGAGGTGTAAAGCACTACATGGGTCTTGTACATTGTAACCTTGGAGTGTTACTGAATGTTTAGTTATGCAAAGAAAAGGTGAATGAACAAATTTCGAAACACGCTGCAGTTAGCGCAAAAATTAGTGAAGTTATTGCTGTTACAGAAGTGGACATAGGAACGGAGATGAGTTTAATATCCTCTAATCTCCTTAGAAAACTTTAAGAGAAGAAGGAAACCATTAATTGCCTGTGAGTGGAATAATGGCCATGGGACCAGTTGGCATCCGGTAAAGAGCTTCTAAGCTAAAGGCTGAACTGAAACTGAAGTTTGAATGTGAGGTCATAAAAAGCACGTTTCTAGCAGCAGTATTGCTGGAGGAGTAAATTAATTGAGTTGATTTCATATCAGAGAAAAATGCATGGATTGATTTTTATGCAAGGTAGTTTGGTACGTCGTTTGAGGAGCAGGAAGTAATACTTGACTTCAGTCCACCACTAATCATAGTAGATGTGAATGTATAAGCTGTAGGAACCGATTTTGCACCACCACATTATGCTACTTCAGATGGAGGTAATGCTACGAATGTGTAAACAGCGGTAGAGGGAAAGCTAAACGAATCAGTCTGTTTAATGACAACGTCAGGGAACCATTGTTCAGCTGCCTAGAAGAATTTGTAAACAGGTCTGGGACACTCGATGGATAACAGTGCAAGTTTGATGTAAATCCTAATGAACCATTTAGCCTTCACACCTGTTCTATTCTGTGGTTGAAATAGAAGCTTTTAGTAAAGGGATTACGCAATTGCTGTCATGTAAAATTATTGAAGCTACCTCAAGTTCTTACGGCAGTACATTACTTGATTCGAGCAAATCAGGAGGAAAAGAGCGTTAGCACTGAATGAATATGACATAAAAAATATTAATTCCTGTTAAAGCACATCCTAAGGAGATGGAGAAACAGTTAAAGCGTTTCCATCGAGTGAAATATATTTTCAGCATTGCTCTCAGAACACCGTAATGCCAGAATCTGTTAGCCGAGAAACACACAAATATTCAGCAAGCTACCAGTTTCGTGTCTCGTCCTTTGGATTGAAAGCCAGCTCTGGCATATTTGTATCCGGCTTGAATAAAGTACATAACCCAGCAAAAATATAGACTTTGAAAAACGAAATCAAATTTCTTAGCCATTTCATTACGCCAACTGGAATCATATTTGTCAGGAATAAAATTACTGCTATATCATATTTTCCAAGATATAAACAGAAAAGCAACTCAAGTCATTCAAAGGCTTACGTTTATTCTTCCACAGATTCGTATCAAACCGAGCTTATCACATTACGACATCTACTTAAGAAATCTTTACAGTGGGAATAGATAAATGAATCTAAAGCTAATTATAACGTTATAAAATAAGAATATAGATACCGCCAGGATATCATTGAAATATGAGTCAGGATATTTGCCTTGTGACTGATGCTTCAGATGTTGGTTTTGGGCACATGTCTATTTAAAATAAGGCAAATCGATGGAGAACGTGTCATTCGCGGAGTCGTATTTGCGAGTCGTGTCTTTCAGAATGTGAACGATCCTGTTCGAAGACTGAACAAGAAGCTTTGGCAATAGTGCTTGCATATAAAAGATTTGTCATACCAGAATATACATCGATTTTAAAGCTGTAAGTTTTCTTTACAAATTTCTACGTACAAGATTGGTGCGCTAGGCATTTTTGTAGCAACAATATAGCTTTGAAAAAATCTGTACCCAAGATCAGCAAAACAGAGCAGCAGATGCATTACCACATTTACCTGAAGGTTTGGACGAGTCGGCCTTTAGCTCCGAAACTAACACTAATGTAAGAGCTCTATTAATGAGAGACAGTATTTACGCAGAGACAAGTGGTACATTTGCATTCCATGTGGTGTAAAAGACAAGTTGATGCGGTAGACTAATTATGCCAGGGGATATTTTGCTGTGTCAAAATGAGCTGAGAAATTAGATGAGCATTGCCACTTGTTTTAATATGAGACCTTAGAAAAGAACGTAAGCATGCATCTTGTGTCAAAGGACAAAGGTGTTTAAGCAATGCAGAATGGTTGAATCACATCCCATTCTGCCATCGAAGCCACTCAAGCTTGTTGCTTATGGTGGTACGTCCGTCTGGAAGAGAATGTTAAAACGTTCTTAGATTCAAGGCCGAACTGAACATTTCCGCCGGCCGGTGTGGCCGAACGGTTCTAGGCGCTTCAGTTTGGAACCGCGCGACCGCTACGCTCGCAGGTTCGAATCCTGCCTCGGGCATGGATGTGTGTGACGTCCTTAGGTTAGTTAGGTTTAAGTAGTTCTAAGTTCTAGGGGACTGATGACCTCAGATGTTAAGTCCCATAGTGCTCAGAGCCATTTGAACCATTTTTTTGAACATTTCCTTGAACCTGGACACGAAATAACTATAAATCTCGATTGAGGTGTGGTCAACATTGAAATTGGCCCTTGGTACAACGCCAGTAAAAGGACAATGTTCAGTTATCGCGTAATGTTGATGAAATTTCATTGCTGCGTGCAGTCTTTAAAATATTTTCTTAACTATCACAGAGATTCGTATAATCTAAAAAGAACTTAAATTGCGCTTAACGGTTTCTCACTTCAACTAAAACAGTTCAAGCTGTTATACTTCAGAATCATTAATTCTCCACCCTAACAGGCCATGAAGACCCAACGGCACCGACCGGCCGCCGTGTCATCTTCAGCCCATAGGTGTCAGTGGATGGTCAACACACCGTCGTCCCGGCCGTTTGTCAGCTTACGAGACTACCAGAATTGTTAAACTGCACAAAAATACTTGCATTTCAGTCAAGTCTGGGCCATGTGGTCCTACCCTTCTGAAACCCCGCATCCTGACGTGTACGACGCTACCAAACGCGCGCTCTCTGACTACTGTATTCGCGATCTGAGGCGTGCAGCGGCTGGAGACGTGGGCGTCTCCCTCGCGATAGTGAGCGGTTCTGGAACTAGCCAGCAGTTTGGACCGCCCATGCAGGTTGTGTGCTACGATTTTCCTAAAACGGCAATCAGAATGAAACTTGTTACCTAAAGTATCAGCCGAAAGACTGTGGCTGCAATATATGGAATCGTATCAATCAACGTCGGCTTTGTTAAAGTAATTTGACCTGAAGTGATACAATGATCAAATATTTTTGTAAAAGAAATGTAAACATCGAAGTTGCTAACTTTAGTTGACATAAATAGTAGCATACCATTTTGCATTTTGCTGTGAAGTAAGTATGATTTCACTGTTGGGTTAGTAGGACAAATGTTTCCCTGTGAGAAAATCTTTTGAGTGTATAATCGAATACATTTGGATTTATTTGATAGTTTTGAAGAAAGTTGATTCGACTTCAATGTCCTTCACTGTCATTTATCTTTACATAAAGTTTTCTATGTAATGCTTAGTCACTGACTTGTCGAAATCAGTGGAAGCCACTAGAGATACGTAACTGCTTCCTCACCTGAAATGTATCTTCTGCAGCGAGTGACTATATCGCAGCGGTTGTAATGCGTCAGATGTTCTGCATACCACAGGAAGGTGACAAGATGGCGGTGAGTCGTACCGAAAATAAATAAACTGATTTTGAAAAATGCTATTAATTCCCACTGCTACTCTGTTGCACTGTGTTCCTGTGCAAGCTTCGCTGGTAAAACTTCTTAAACTCTTTAGAGAGGAAATGAAAGTGGGGTGAGCTGGGCTGATATAGGGACACAGTTTTAAGCACAAAAATGGACTCCCACATAACGATGTATTTCAGTAACGTGACGTCTATTTAGGCCTACTATTATTTCGCAATCAGCTTTAACATGTGCTTTGGTCCTCACAGTCAGTAACTTGACAACAGACCACTTCCTCAAAGTTGGAAATGAACAAATAGTCAGTTTTTGCAACACATTCCACGCAACTACTGTAATTCTCACCGGGCGAGGTGGCGCAGTGGTTAGCACACTGGACTCGCATTCGGGAGGACGACGGTTCAATCCCGTCTCCGGCCATCCTGATTTAGGTTTTCCGTGATTTCCCTAAATCGCTTCAGGCAAATGCCGGGATGGTTCCTTTGAAAGGGCACGGCCGATTTCCTTCCCATCCTTCCCTCACCCCGAGCTTGCGCTCCGTCTCTAATGACCTCGTTGTCGACGGGACGCTAAACAGTAATCTCCTCCTCCTCCTCCTAATTCTCAGTCTACCTCCTCTTATCTCAGATAAATAACGCCTTTGCCTACTTCGTTAACAGTCTCTGTTAGTGTGACGTATACGTACTCGTGTTTTGTGATGATGACTGATCCCTTCAAGTATATCATTATTTTGATTCTTCGTGTTATCAATTTCCTTCTTCGGCGTCGATCTTCTGCTGAATCTTTTCTCGTGCATCTTCTTTCTTTTCTGCCTTCTCTGCTCCGTTCGTAAATTTGAAAAAATAATTGTCTCCTCTGAAGTTTTTGTATTTTACTGCAACTGTGCTGCTACGCTAAGTTGCTGACTTCTTTCATTTGAGAGTGTCCCTAATCACACACACATAGTAGTATGAAGAATGCCCAAAATTCTTCCTTAATTCTAATCAACGTTCCAAACCGGAATACGTCTTTTATTCCGCTAATTGTCTTTAGCTTTTAGCTTCTTACATTATTCAGCCTATCTAGGTAAGGTGTTTCAGAAGTCAGAACTATATCACTTTTCCAAATGTTCAATGTGAAACAATCTGCCTCCTGACCTCTAAGTTGCAAACATAATACACTCATCTTACATCACATCCTGGGACCATGATAATTAGGCTGCAGTTTAGGGTGGCTTGCTGAAAGTAATTTACACCCCGATCCGTACCTGACGGAAACAGCACAGCGAATTAGTAATACCGATATGAACTGCCGTACGCTATGCGCTGTGCAGTATGCAGTGGAGCACAGACGTATGCGTGGAACGGCTTCATAAGTCGGTTGTCTGCTAAATTGTTGAAAACTTCCGTTGCACAGCGTGAATGAAGCTGAATATTTGAAAAGCTGGTGGAATTATCTCGTGTGTCGTGAACGAGCAGACCACATTTAGGGGGACAGCGACGTGTAACGAGAACCGCGGCCGTAATAAAATTTGTGCATCCGTGGCGACCCGCCGCATTTTACGGCTTATGACCCGTCCTTCTCCGGATTATACGACTCCCTGGGTTTACTGCGCTGCACCACCTGCACGGCCGAAGCCGCTTCAGCTGTGCTCCTAGCGCTGCACTCCGCTGTTTTACTCACCAAGAGCATTTAATAATTTTGCTGAACCGATGGCCTTATCATCCGATACATTACGTAGTTTTTGCTGGCGGTAGGTTACTGCAACTCAGAGAAGAACGTTTAAAAGTAGCAAGCAAAGATGAATGACGACATCAAATTAGTCACAATGCAACAGAGAATAGTTAGAGTCAGTTCACTGGATGGAGGGTAGTTATTATTCTTTTAGATTTATTTTTGAGGTTCGCCGGTGACATTGTAATTCTGTCAGAGACAGCAAAGGACTTGGAAGAGTAGTTGAACGGAATGGACAGTGTCTTGAAAGGAGGATATAAGATGAACATCAACAAAAGCAAAACGAGGATAATGGAATGTAGTCAAATTAAATCGGGTGATGCTGAGGGGATTAGATTAGGAAATGAGACACTTAAAGTAGTAACGGAGTTTTGCTATTTAGGGAGTAAAATAACTGATGATGGTCGAAGTAGAGAGGATATAAAATGTAGACTGGCAATGGCAAGGAAATCGTTTCTGAAGAAGAGAAATTTGTTAACATCGAGTATAGATTTAAGTGTCAGGAAGTCGTTTCTGAAAGTATTTGTATGGAGTGTAGCCATGTATGGAAGTGAAACATGGACGATAACCAGTTTGGAGACGAAGAGAATAGAAGCTTTCGAAATGTGGTGCTACAGAAGAATGCTGAAGCTAGGGTGGGTAGATCATGTAACTAATGAGGAGGTATTGAATAGGATTGGGGAGAAGAGAAGTTTGTGGCACAACTTGACTAGAAGAAGGAATCGGTTGGTAGGACATGTTCTGAGGCATCAAAGGATCACAAATTTAGCATTGGAGGGCAGCGTGGAGGGTAAAAATCGTAGAGGGAGACCACGAGATCAATACACTAAGCAGATTCAGAAGGATGTAGGTTGCAGTAGGTACTGGGAGATGAAGAAGCTTGCACAGGATAGAGTAGCATGGAGAGCTGCATCAAACCAGTCTCAGGACTGAAGACCACAACAACAAACAACAACAGATTTATTTTCATAATACATTTCTTTTACGTCTTTTTTTCACGAAACGAAAATAAGCGAATAAATTCGTGGTAGCCATAAATTGTTAGAACGTACCATATGGGATAATGATGTATAAAACCTAATATTTCATCATCGATATTTGAGTACGCATAATCCACGCCTCTGAGGTGCCGAGAACATTGGGAGTGCTAAGTGGCTGGGAACTGTGAGGGCATTATTAAGTAAATGAACAAAATAGTTAAAAAAAAAAAGAAAATATTGCGTCCTCCCAAATCAAATAACTACACCCCAGCTTAATATATAACATAAAATGCCAATTGGGCTCTTAAAAAAGGGAGAGCACAAAGAAAATCAAGAAATCTGCTTCCACGCAACTCTACGTGTTGGTAAGAACAGTGAAGATTCCTTCACTGTCGGGCACAGTTCACAAAGTAAGGGGCAGTCACATGAAAGCGATGCAGAAGTAAAAATTGTACGGAAGCAATTATTTGAAAAGTAATCGCCATAACAGTTAACACATTTATCCCACTGAGAGACGAGACTGTAATTTCCAGCGTGGAACAATGTTTGTGGTTGCCTAAGGAACCATGGTTGTGCCTAGTCGTGCACCTCTTCGTCCGGAGAAAATTGCAGTGCACGAATGAAAATCGTATGGGCTAAACTTTTGCATCGTAGTCGAAACGCCGTCAGTCGGTTTCAGGATAACTTCTTCACACATGCTTCCAAGAGTGTTTCGACTACGCTCCAGAAGTATCACTGGAAATACCCTTACACATCCTCCATACACTCCCGATCTCTTCCCATGCGACTTTCTTATTTTCGGAGTCCTGAAGAAACAGATTCGTGGCCGTCAATTTGCTTCGGATGAAGAGGTGAACACATGGCTACAATAATGCTTCTGTAGGCAAGACCAAAAATTTTTCCATTGCGGCACTGACTGTCTTGTCTCTCAGTGGGAGAAATGTGTTAACAGTTATGACTATTACTTTTGAGATAAATAACAAATTACTTTGTTTTTTCCGTTTGTCTCGTTTTCATATGACTGCCGTTTATAAAATATAAATGAAAACACTCAGACAAACACCTACACCTACTATTTCTGATAACGATCTGACGGAAGCATGAAACAGACAACTTGAACAACACAGAAGAAAAGGCCTACACTATGCTGGAATATAGATAAAGCAGACAGCTTCAGCCAAATCAGTCACTAGAAAGGCACGCCCCACTGGTGTAATCAATGCGTATTGTTAAAGTAAGTGCACAATTTGAGTGCCGGCAATACTCAAAAACAAGTCCCGGTACGATCAAGGGAGTTATGTGGTGTGGTAGCCCTCTATCCCCCCATCCATGAAGTAGGTTTCCGTTTTTACCTGAAGGGCGTGCTTTTCAAGGTATAAGGGCTGGGAAGATTCGTCCTCTAGGAACTTCTAAAACATTCCAGTGTATTCGAGAACATTGCAGAACATTCGAGAGTATTCGATAGAATACCTCAACATGTGTCAGAATTTTCCACAATGATCCGGGGTGTTCTGGAATGTTCTGGAATATTCTGGAACATTCGGGATGATTCCAGAATGTTCGGGAACATCCTGGGACATCCCAGAGGACTGTGGAACATTCCAGGATACTCTCGATTGTTATGCAATGTTCTTTAATATTGTGGATCATTCGAAGAATTTTTGGTACGATCTGGAATTCGCCACTGGTGGGGCTACCCATTGATAGGATTATGTAAAGCAAGATCCTTCGTGGGTTCGAACGTTAGTCTATTACTAGCGACGAAGGGAGGAACATGAAAAGTAGTGTAGTGAGTGAATAAAAACAACCTAATAGTAGTGCAGTGAGTGAATGAAAACAAACAGTGAGGTATGAGCAGTCAAAGTGATACAGTAATTGAATATAAATCGAAAATAAAGTGTGTAAAGTCTACTTAGTGTATTTGTTAATAAAAAGTTCATTTGATTTACGTTTTAGACAAGGCCCAAACGTAAAAGGGGAGGAGTATAATCCATACATATTATTTGTGTGTGTATGTGTGTTTTTCACAACTCCACCAAAACCACTGAACCGATTTTAACCAATCTCGGTACACACGTACTCGAATGTTAAGTGACAATCACTGTGGGGTTAAGACCCACCTACCTACGGAAGGGAAATTGGGGGGGGGGGGGGGGGGAATCAAAAAGAAGTGTGTGACCTGTGAGTTTCTGGACTTTCATCCAGAATTTGAGAATGAGAGCACTTAGCAACTTGCATAATTTCAAACATTAACGTCATTTTTTTCATTGGCAGCCACTACAAAATAATAAAAGGAAACAGGTTTATCGATTAATACTTTACTGCTGTTCATGCAGTAAAAATACCGCTTGAGACCTGGCATCATAATTTATTAATTCTTTACTAGTAATTGTACTCAGGACACATTTTACAGACTGCATGCACATACATCACTTAATATAAACGCAAGATTATATCATTGTAATACACGTAATTCAAGAGACGTGATGTCGTAAGCAATGAGATCCGTTAAAAATGTACCATCACATATGCCGTTTAAATTTATTACTTCTTCGTTACTAACTTTTTTCGCAGTAAATTTTTTCAGGCAATGGCTAAATATGCTGAAGTATGTGCCTACAATATTTTATCGTTGTACGACACATAGTTCAGAAGATATAACGCCATAAACAACATATGTGTGGAAAACTGCCGCATTGTACACAATGTTCAAATTTATTACTTTGTTGCCATTAATTCCATTCGCGGTGTACTTTGCAGGTAGTATCCACATATGCCGCTGAATGTTGTTACAAAATTATATCACTGTGTAACGCATAGTTCAGGAGATACGGGATCATAAACATTAACAACAAGGTCAGACGTTGCGTGGTAAGAGCGAGAATGCAAATAAATACCCGGGCAACACCTGGTCTCACCTCTAGTTCACCTATATCTTCAATAACTGAAACGTGTTTCAATCAAACGCACTTTGGCCTTTCAGTGATCCTGCCGTTAGTACAACAATAGACCTAAACTAGCCAGTCATATGTAGAGGCATGTCATACACTGAACAGCCAATGAAACTGGTACACCCACCCAATATCGTGTAGGGCCCCTGCGAGTACGCAGAAGGGCCCAAACACGACGTAGCATGGACTCGACTAATGTCTGAGTAGTGCTGGAGGCAACTGACACCACGAATACTGCAGGGCTGTCCATAAATTTGTAAGAGTACGAGGGGGTGGAGATCTCTTCCGACTAGCACGTTGCAAGGCATCCCAGATATACACAATAATGTTCATGTCTGGGGAGTTTGGTGGCCAGCGAAAGTGTTTAAAGTTAGAAGAGAGCCACTCCGTAGTAATTCTGGACGTGTGAACTGATGCTTTGTCCTGCTGGAATTTTCGTATCCTACTCAAGTGTGTGTTTGTAGCCAGTTATTCGGTTTTAGGATGCCATCCTGTGGAATATTTTTACCGCCAACGTGATCTTGCAAATGTATCCCTTTGCGTGAGGGAAGATTTTTTTGTCTTACGACTTGAATGTAACTGGCATCGACATCTAGGCGATAACTCTCTTATTTTGTCATTCTGTATCGACTCGCAAATGAGGATATAATCTTCCCATTCCTGTGAAATATCATTTTATTATTATCATCTCTCAGTTAACCTTAACACGCGTATATAAGAAGATTCAGATTTTCTCACTCATCAGTTAATAAAGTTTTGTCGTTAATTTTAATTCTGGAAATAAAATTCACCAACCTTGAAGATGCAGCATCCTAGTGTCATGATCTAACTCCATAAGACATAACCGAGAGACCAGGAATTTAATCAACAAAATTAGCTCTAAATCTGGTTGTCAGGAATTTTGCGGATCATCCTCCCAAATACATGAGGTGTAAAATTTTGCCACCACTGGGATTTGAAGCACTTGTCTTCAAGTCGAATGTCACCACATAGGCATGTGTTAGGGACCTAGGCTAAAGAGGCGTTTCAACAGAATTTCAGTATCTGTTTGACCAGAAATTCTCTGAAGCTCAAGATCCTGATTTTATGAGTAGCTCAGTAGGCAGTAGAGTTGAAGGGAAATGGGCTTCTCTAAGAGGGCAAGTCACAGAAGATGGAAAATATCTGTGAAGGAATCTTCGGTTACCGACGAAATACTTCGGTTGATCTATGAAAGGAGGAAGCACAAAAATGTTCAGGGAAATTCATTGATACGGAAATACAAATCGCTAAGAAATGAAATGAATAAGACATCCCGGGAAGCCGAGGCAAAATGTCTGCATGAAAAATGTGAAGACTGTCGGAAGGAGTGATTCAACATACGGAAACGTCATAACGATCTCTGGTGAAATTAAATTCAACGATAACGACAAAAGAGCAATGGGAATTCCGCGGTTAAATACAGAGGAGAGAGCAGATAAGTAGAACGAATAGACTGAAGCCCTCTATGAGGGGAAAAACTAATATAATGACACGATGGAAGAAAGAATGCGGGTTACCAGAGAAGAGACAGGTGATTCAGCAGAATCAGAATTTAAAAGGTCTTAGGACGGTTCAAATGACTCTGAGCACTATAGGACTCAACTGCTGAGGTCATTAGTCCCCTAGAACTTAGAACTAGTTAAATCTAACTAACCTAAGGACATCACAAACATCCATGCCCGAGGCAGGATTCGAACCTGCGACCGTAGCGGTCTTGCGGTTCCAGACTGCAGCGCCTTTAATCGCACGGCCACTTCGGCCGGCGGTCTTAGGACGACTTGGGATTAAGTAAGGCAGAAGGGACAGATAACATTTCATCGAAATTTCTAAAATCCTTAGGGGATGTGGCAAAAAAAAAAAAAAAAAAAAAAAAAAAAAAAAAAAAAAAAAAAAAAAGACCATTCACGTGTAGGAAGCATTAGACAGCCGATATACCATCAGACTTTCGGAAAACCTCATTCACACAATTCCGAACATTGAAGAGCTGACATGGTCGAGAATTATGGCACTGTCAGCTTAACAGGTCATGCACCTAGTTGTTAACAAGGCTAATATACAGAAGGCAGAAAAAAGGAAACTGACGATGTGTTAGATGACGATCAATTCGGCTTTAGGAAAGGTAAAGACACCAGAGAGCCAGTAAGGACGTTGTTGTTGATAATGGAAGCAAGATTGAAGAAAAATCAAGGCAAGTTCGTAGGATTTGTCGTCCTGAAAAAACCTATTACAATGTAAAATGGTGCAAGGTTTTAGAAATTCTGGAGAAAATAATGGTAAGCTCTACGCAAAGATGGTTAATATACACTCCTGGAAATTGAAATAAGAACACCGTGAATTCATTGTCCCAGGAAGGGGAAACTTTATTGACACATTCCTGGGGTCAGATACATCACATGATCACACTGACAGAACCACAGGCACATAGACACAGGCAACAGAGCATGCACAATGTCGGCACTAGTACAGTGTATATCCACCTTTCGCAGCAATGCAGGCTGCTATTCTCCCATGGAGACGATCGTAGAGATGCTGGATGTAGTCCTGTGGAACGGCTTGCCATGCCATTTCCACCTGGCGCCTCAGTTGGACCAGCGTTCGTGCTGGACGTGCAGACCGCGTGAGACGACGCTTCATCCAGTCCCAAACATGCTCAATGGGGGACAGATCCGGAAATCTTGCTGGCCAGGGTAGTTGACTTACACCTTCTAGAGCACGTTGGGTGGCACGGGATACATGCGGACGTGCATTGTCCTGTTGGAACAGCAAGTTCCCTTGCCGGTCTAGGAATGGTAGAACGATGGGTTCGATGACGGTTTGGATGTACCGTGCACTATTCAGTGTCCCCTCGACGATCACCAGGGGTGTACGGCCAGTGTAGGAGATCGCTCCCCACACCATGATGCCGGGTGTTGGCCCTGTGTGCCTCGGTCGTATGCAGTCCTGATTGTGGCGCTCACCTGCACGGTGCCAAACACGCATACGACCATCATTGGCACCAAGGCAGAAGCGACTCTCATCGCTGAAGACGACACGTCTCCATTCGTCCCTCCATTCACGCCTGTCGCGACACCACTGGAGGCGGGCTGCACGATGTTGGGGCGTGAGCGGAAGACGGCCTAACGGTGTGCGGGACCGTAGCCCAGCTTCATGGAGACGGTTGCGAATGGTCCTCGCCGATACCCCAGGAGCAATAGTGTCCCTAATTTGCTGGGAAGTGGCGGTGCGGTCCCCTACGGCACTGCGTAGGATCCTACGGTCTTGGCGTGCATCCGTGCGTCGCTGCGGTCCGGTCCCAGGTCGACGGGCACGTGCACCTTCCGCCGACCACTGGCGACAACATCGATGTACTGTGGAGACCTCACGCCCCACGTGTTGAGCAATTCGGCGGTACGTCCACCCGGCCTCCCGCATGCCCACTATACGCCCTCGCTCAAAGTCCGTCAACTGCACATACGGTTCACGTCCACGCTGTCGCGGCATGCTACCAGTGTTAAAGACTGCGATGGAGCTCCGTATGCCACGGCAAACTGGCTGACACTGACGGCGGCGGTGCACAAATGCTGCGCAGCTAGCGCCATTCGACGGCCAACACCGCGGTTCCTGGTGTGTCCGCTGTGCCGTGCGTGTGATCATTGCTTGTACAGCCCTCTCGCAGTGTCCGGAGCAAGTATGGTTGGTCTGACACACCGGTGTCAATGTGTTCTTTTTTCCATTTCCAGGAGTGTAGAATATACAAGAGCCAAGGCTGAACGCATGAGCGGAAGACCAAGAACGAAGTGCTCAGATTAAAGAAGGATGTAAAACAGGGATGCAGCCTGTCGAAACAATGATGGAAATATGAGAAAGCTTCAAGAGTGAAATGAAAATTCAAAGTGAAAGCACATCAGTGGTAAGATACGCTGATGGTATTGCTATCCTCAGTGAAAATGAAGATGAATTACAGCATCTGTTAAAATGCAATGAACTGTCTGATGAAGACAGAATATGGACTGACAGTAAATGGAAAACACGAATGTAATGAGAAGTTGCAGAAATGAAAACAGCGAGGAACTTAACATCAAAACTGATGATCGCGAAGTAGAATAAGTTAAGGAATTCAGCTACCTAAGCAGCAAAATAACGTATGATGGTCGGAGCAAGGATGACATAAAAAGCAGACACTGGCAGAAAGGGTACTCCTGGCCAACAGAAGCCTACTAGTATCAAAGGTAGGACTTAATCTGATAAACAAATTTCTGAGAATGTACGTTTGGAGCCCAGCATTGTATGGTAGAAGATATAAATTGTGGAAAACTACAACAGGAGAGAATCGAAGAGTTTTAGGTCTGGTATAGAAGGACGTTATAAATTAGGTGTACTGGTAAGACAAAGAATGAGTTAGTTACATGAACTCATGTACAGAAATATATAACGTTATATACAAAATCCGTACGGCAACTCTGTGGCGGTAAGGAGCTAAATGGAGGGTGGTAAGGTGCTGCGTTAGCAAAACTGTGTTCAGTCGTTTATTATCAAAGAATGTAAGTTTGGAGCCCAGCATTTTACGGTAAAAGACATGCATTGTGGAAAACTAGAACAGGAGAGAATCAAAGAATTTGAGATGTGGTGTAGAGTAACGTTATAAATTACGTGTACTGGTAAGTCAAGGAATGAGGTGGTTCTCCGCAGGATCGTCTGATGTATGGTAAACACAAGAAGACGGGACAGGATGAGAGTGAAAGTAGTCTTCTGGGGTACACTTACATACGGCACCCAATATTTTAATGATACGAACGTAAACTAAAATGAAACTATCATATTACAAATGATATATGTCTCTGATGGGCTCTATAAAGCGGATCGCTGACTGTGCGCGACCGCAGAACCAAAGATATTGCTTCTGGTCTGAGATTGTAGTGCTGCAGTAAGAGAGTGCTTGGCGCACGGCAGTGAATATCTGTCAGTGAGCGAAAGAGAATGCAGTAGGCAGTGTTTGTGGTGTCTGTAAAGCCACTAAGAGTTAGATTATAATGTAGGAATTATGAGTACATATATTATTGGAAATGTAAACGTGGAAGCAGAAGTCTTCTTGCAAGAAAGGTAAAGAAGTTAAATTTTTATGACTTTCGTTTTGCCAGCGCGTTAGTGTATATAAATTTGCTGATAATTGGTAGCCGTGAGTTCTCTGTTCCGTCATCCCAGAATGTACGTAAACAGATTTGATGTATAAGCTAGTATACGTAATTTGATGATTTGTCTTTATACTTTTTTAGTGAGGTTAGATAATACTTGCTGTATAAATCTCATTGTTTGTGACTCAACTAGCAAAAAATCATGTAATTTTTCTGAGTAACGTAATTTCAACTGTAAGATGTTTTCAAAAGCCAAACTTAACTTCCAGTACAATTTCACTATTGAAAGTCTCAGTGTTAGTAACTCACTCAAATCATTACCGCCTCCCTGTTAAGGTCATGTTTTTCAAACACATTGAATTTTTCTTAAATGTTTTCCATTTATCAGCCAAAAGAATTTCATGTACATTTCCAAGTATTACGGCCAGCACTGCGCACCGCTGAGCCTGTAGGGAGTATATTTTTTTCTGCATCATTAGAGACCAGAACATATCGCGATCCATCATTGCTGCTTTAGAGGTAAGACCGTTTTATTTGATTGTTACGTGCACAGGGATCCAAGTTATCAGTTCTGAACAGTGCCAGAGGATTCAGTACCTAAGGGGCTGAGTAGTGTGCAATGACTGTACATCTTTATTGGTATTGGGAGTTGCATTGCCCAATCATTTACTATAAAGTTTTTGCGAACAGTAAAAGAGAGTAAACACACCACTTGCACTTACAACACGCTACACGATAAGTCCAGTTTTTTGTGCGTGCCCAGTTCAGACATTAGGTGTATTCCAAAAGAAATTATTAAAACAACGTTACAATAGGAGAACTGTTAACACATCAAAGAATAACTTCGGTGGTGCTGTAGTGATCTCTACAGGGAAAAAACTACATCTACATCTACATACATACTCCGCAATCCACCATACGGTGCGTGGCGGAGGGTACATCGTACCACAACTAGCATATTATCTCCCTGTTCCACTCTCAAACAGAACGAGGGAAAAATGACTGCCTATATGCCTCTGTACGAGCCCTAATCTCTCTTATCTTTGTGGTCTTTCCGCGAAATATAAGTTGGCGTCAGTAAAATTGTACTGCAGTCAGCCTCAAATTTTGGTTCTCTAAATTTCCTCAGTAGCGATTCACGAAAAGAACGCCTCCTTTCCTCCAGAGACTCCCACCCGAGTTCTTGAAGCATTTCCGTAACACTCGCGTGATGATCAAACCTACCAGTAACAAATCTAGAAGCCCGCCTCTGAATTGCTTCTAAGTCCTCCGTCAATCCGGCCTGATAGGGATCCCAAACGCTCGAGCAGTACTCAAGAATAGGTCGTATTAGTGTTTTATAAGCGGTCTCCTTTACAGATGAACCACATCTGTAGAGGAAGACAGAGTTTGGAATACATCCAATGAATAACTTAGGTTGTAGGGTGCAAGTGCTACTCCGAGACGAAGAGATTAGCACGGGAGAGGAACTCGTTACTGGCCGCATCGTACCAGTCGGAAGACTGATGATTTAAGAAAGAAATGGATAAAGTGTTGGCTTCCAGTTTTCACGGAATACTGCTCCGTCTTCTCCACTTCTTCCCCTTTCTCGAAACTAATAAGCGCTCGATCTAGTCCCCTCCATCGGTACCACCCCCTACCCTCCCTCCGCCAAATACCACTACCGTCCCCGATTCCAGTCCTCACCTGATTAGCTCTTGAGTAGTTTGGAGACTGTAGTTACAGAATAGGAATCCTACATTTCTTTTGTAGAGTCGTTGGACACGACACCTTGAGCAAGTTTCTACCTTCTCGGAATGACACAGCGTGAAGCGACTGGCACCCAACGAGTGGAGTTGCCATCACGGGAGCAACGAGGGGTGACGGGGTGGGAGAGAAACCTTTGGGCTATGGCTGGCGTCCGTTTTAATGAGCCGCGCGGCCAGGCTGCACTCGGCAGGGCTGACGCAGCGGGTGTCCACGTGTCAGCGACACGACGCGTGCCGAGTCAGCCGCGCGCCCGTCAGCTGTCAGCGACAGGCTCGCTGAGTTGGCTGCGGGGGCAGCGGCGGGGGTGATGGGTCCGCAGACGCGCGCCTTTCTGGACACTCCGCGCCCGCCTGCGACTTACGGCCCGCCGCGTCAGCGCCCCGGCGCCCACTGGCGTAATCCCGCTGGACGGGCGCGCCCGACTTACGATTTATCACAATAATTTGCTGCGTAAGCTGTGGAGCGCCTCTCCAGCTCGTCGCTGTAACACGCCACAGCCCACGCAAAGTCAGCCACTTTCTCGTATCACGAGCCTTTCTCAGAAGAGAGACAGTTCCAGAGTCAGTTAGCTTCTGTATCGCGCGTTTCTCCTATAAGGTGTCACGTCCTTTCGGATCTTCGGTCTTGGCTAACCCTCAGCGGTAGAGCAATGAGATTGTTATTTCTTGTGTATTGGTATCGACGTTACAAAAAGAATGTTGATGAACCGAACTCGCGACTTGTGCGAGATATTTACTTCACCAAATGTCGTAATTAAATCGTTTATAATCGATGGTTTATCAGTTACTGTTTAAATATTAATGATAAGTTCAAATTAGTTCCAGTGACATTAAATTCCATATACAATGGTTGTAATCTGAAACTTATAATCAGTCGTAACAGTGTTATTAATTCCTGACGCCAAGGAGTTTCTATATAAGCGCCGAGAGCTTCAGTCAAATAATATCGCAGCACGTTATCTCTATAAATAATATTGTAAAACTTGAATGATAAATGCGTGAATTGACACGATATGCTGGTTTATTACACAATAATAGTCACTTCCTAACAAAGCCGTGAGGAAGAAGCTTTCCCATGTGTTGGGGGGAATTATAAACTGTAAGCTTCGTAACTATAGCTAAGTTCCATAGTCCAATAGTTATTACAAATGTAATTGTCTATCTGTGTTCACTTCCTAAATAGTGTTAACTTCAGGTTATCTAATTAAAAATCATTTCTGTCTAATATATGCAAGACCTCTATCTGTATTCTAAATAACGTAATATTTGAAGTCAAAGTATCGTTTCACTGCGTCATAGTAGATCGCAATAATCAATTCTGAAAAACAACCTAATTGCGCCTACATATACGAGCATTCAAAAGAATGATCTGCTACGGCTAACTCTCGTAACGTAGTGACAATAGATTGAATTATCCTTAGCCATTACTCACGAATCTCAAAGAGTACTCACACGGAGTATTCTTTGGGAACGTTGGTTCTACTTTGCGAATTTTAATTATAATGATTTTGCGATTTACTGTGATTTCGATTTTGAGTTTGATTTTACTAGAATCCTATCTTTCTTTCGTATATTAATAAATTACTAAGTATTAGATTCCTGATTCAATTACTGGGTAATATCCAAATAATGGCGTTCACTGGAAATTTGTTTTTTTGTTCATTTTTCATGGAATTTGGAACTCGTTTTGGGGAAACCTTTAGGAATTTTGGAGCTAATTTTTGATTTTCATTTCTCGTCCGAGGAAGTGGCATTACAAAGTGAAACGATTCTAAGAATCTAGTGTTGAAATAGAATCGTGTTGAAAACACTTTCTGCTAAAGGGAGTCACTTTATTTTGCTACCAATTTCGGTCAAACATGACAATCACTACACACAGATATTATCACCCCAGCATCACTATCTATCAACCATCATGACGTCAGAAGGGATAATTTCGTCTCTAATTAATTGTAGTCAGTCGTCAGACTAGGATGTAGCTTGTCGTTGACACTCTTTTACATCGACTTTGAGGATTTCATAAGAAAATGGAAGAACGACGATGTACATGGAGGTATACAACTGAGAAGTAACTGTCATCTGAAAGCTGATTACATACAGATGATATGGCCTTAATGCTGGAAGGGAATCAGGTTTAAAACATTCGGTGCACAGATTGTGTGTATTAGGAAGACAACGTTGCAATCCAAAAACATCCATCACTAAAGCTGATTTTCAGGACCATTATGAAAAACACTCAGTTTGATCAAAAATAGTTAGTAAAAATAAGACACTGGAACAAGTTCTCAGTTATTTTCAGGGTGCGAAATCAACGAGAATGATGTACAGAATAACATCAATAAATTGCAGCTCTTATGTCGAACCATAAATACAACCTTAAGGAATGACATAAAATTAAAGAAGAAAAGTCTTACTAAAGTACTGATATAATCCCATACTCGTTTGACCACAGTTCCTTGTCTTATTTTCACTTCACTGACCCAAGCTACATCTACACTGAGCCTTACCATTCCACTTTTCAGATTTTCTTGCCAGACATTCAACTCCCCGACTGATAGGACGTTATCCTTTCGTTGGTTATTTTTCTCTTGGTCGCCTGCCCCTTGGAGCCCCCTCTCGGAGATCCGAATGGGGACTAGTCCGAAATCTTTTGCCATTGGAGAGATTATTATGACTCTTCTTTAATTACGGACCACATGTCCTATGGGCACATATTAAGTGTCTTTAATGCAGTGGTTTCCAGTGGCTTTACGACCTCAGGTAGTTGATAGTTGCCATTTCTTCCGCCTTTTAGGCGCAGTTTTCCATCTCAAAGGGAAGAGAGTGTCTTCAATCTCTGTCCGCTCCTCCGTCTTCTTTGACAAGGAAACAGGCAGAACGAAGGTGACTTTCTATGCCGGAAAGCCTCGGTTGCCATTGATGATGACTTTTATTCCAATTTTAAGCAGTGGCGAGGTTCGAACCTGAGACTGAGGACGTTTCATTTATAGTGAAAGACGCTACCCCTAGACGATGGGCGCACCAAAAATAAGAAGTATTAAATAACAAAACATTCCCAGCTGGTATTTTTGTGATTATTCCACAGCGTTTGATAGTGCATAAAGGGTTACACTCTTATAAAAACTTTTTGGATGGATTACCACCCAACTTGTTTGAAGGACACATAACAAGTGGAATTCAGAAAGATGTGCTGAATAATTCAAACGATTTTGGAAAGGGAGAAATGACATAGGTAGTCCACAGGGCTCAATTTTGGGTCCATTGTTATTCCTTATATATGTGAATAACTTTCCGCTTAACATTCAACAAGCAGAACTGGTGAATTTTGCAAGTGATAGTAGAGTTATAATGAATTCCATTAGAGAGAAAGCATGTTTTCGAAGACTTATCAAATGGTTCTTTGAAAATGGACACACTCTTAATTTTGAGAAAACGCTGTGTTCAGTTCTGAATAACAAATAAAGCCATACCAACAACTGATGCAGGACACGAACAAGAGTCAGTAAATAGAGTATAATGCTCCAATTTTCTGGGTATACATACTGATGAAACCTTGAACTAGAAGCAGCAAGTTATCGAGCTTCTCAAACAAGTTCAGCTACTTTTGCTCTTTGTATAATTGCTAATCTTAGAAACAAATGAATTAAACTCCTGGCATGATTTATGTGTTTCCATCGAGTGGCGTGTGGAATAATTTTCTGGGCTAACTCATCATTTAGGAAGAAAGTATTGATTGCGCAAAAGTGAGCAGTGAGAATAATACGTGATGTTCACCCGCGTTCATCATATGCAGACCTCTTCAAAAATGTCGGATTTTTAACTGCACCGTCACAATGCATACATTCGCTACTGAATGGGTTCGGGTGACTCAGCTGTCCGCAGCTCGTGGTCTAGCGGATAGCGTTGCTGTCTCTCGATCACGGGGTCCCGGATTCGATTCCCGGTCGGGGTGGAGGTTTTTCGCTGTCTGGGGACTGGGTGTTTGTGTTATCCTGACTGGTAACATGCCGGCATGGTAGCTCAGCGTGTTCGGTCAGAGGGATAGCTGCCCTCTGTAATAAAAAATGGGTTAATGGATCAACGATAAACTTGAACAAGCGTCGTGGGACGTCTGCCCCGAACGAATAGAACGAACAATAACGAACAAAATGAGATACAAATGTCGGTAGAGCACTTGCCCACTAAGGAAAAAATCCCGGGCTCGAATCTCGGTCCGGCACACAGTTTTAATCTGCCAGAAAGTTTAGCATCAGCGCACACTCCGCTGCAGAGTGATATTTCATTCTGGTATACTAGCACCTGATAACAAATTGTCCTTGGATGGCGCTAATCCTGCCTGGTAACAATAACAAGACAACAATTTAGAATTAATTAACTGATTACGAGTTTCGATTTTACCACTAAGTCGTGTTTCCGGATATAGACGTAAACCGGGTAACAAATTTCTAGGATTACACGAGGGACGTTCAATAAGAAATGCAACATATTTTTTTTCTTAGCCAGTTTCAGCTGGAAAAATGCGGAATTTGCTGTGGGACATGAAAAGGGTCTTCTGAGAGGCTGCAGAGGTTGAACTTCCTCATTTTGAGCAGACGAAACGCGCGATCTGTTTAATTCGCCAAAAACTTTATAAAGCCAAGACGCACAAATATTTCTTTATTAAAAATAACGGTTTTCGACAGACTTTGACGTCATCTTCAGCCCTTAAAAAACCTTTTTTTTATGAAACATGTTCATTTTAAATTGGGCCTCAAGCATTGTTGCCATGTGGATAAAAAACCGCACGTTATAAAAGTTTGTCACAACAAAATACAACATAGTAAACAGTAGCAAATCTTTTTACGTAAGCTGGACATGTCCTAAATACGAATTTTTAGAATATGTCCGGCTTACGTAAACAGATGTTTTTAGCAAATTCTGAAGGGGTTATTCTGTTTGATGACCTCCCTCATGTTGCCACGATCAGCTCAGAAGTGTATTGTGTTAGCCTCAGGAAATTCAAAATACAACTTCAGCGTGTTCACCCCACAAAAATGGAAACGAACTTCTCCTTCTTCCTGACAACGCAAGATCTCATACATTTTTGCGAACAGCCCGGATGTCTCACCTTCTGAATTCTCTCTGTCTGGCCCAATGAAGGATGCACTCCGCGATAAGCAGTACGTGAATGATGGGAATATTGATGCAGCAAGAGGTTGGCTTCGACGTTGACCAGTACAGTGGTACCATGTGGGTGTCCAGGCCATCCCAGTAATGGCATAGGCTGTCGCGCTAAACGGAGATTATGTTGAAAAACAGTGTTTTGTAGCCAAAAGAGTTGGGAATAAGGCAGTGTATTGGAGTCAATGAAACGAACCTGCTTTCAGGAAAGATACGTGTGGCATTACTTATTGAACGCTTCTCGTAGTAAATACATAAGAGTTTTGATAAATTATAGATCGCCGTGAAAGGTCTGCAGAGCTCCACGAAAATATTTCAAGTTTCAAAAATGGTTCAAATGGCTCTAAGCACTATGGGTCTTAACATCAGAAGTCATCAGTGCCCTAGACTTAGAACTCCGTAAACCTAACTAACCTAAGGACACAACACACATCGATGCTCGAGGCAGGATTCGAACCTGCGACCGAAGCAGCCGCGTGGTTCCGGACTGAAACGTCTAGAACCGCTCGGCCACAGCGGCCAGCATTTCAAGTTTATAACAGATCGAAGTGCCCGGTAGTATCTTTGGCTTAAGGTGTACAGCCTACACGGCCTCCAAAGACATTTCGTACTTGTCTCGAAAGCTGCCATAACTGACGACTACTCGTAAAAACTCGTAATAAAAGCCCAGCGGTAATTACCGCCGGCCGTTAAGTTACAAATATTTTACCCCTTCGGCGCCTCGTTTCACGCGAATCCAACATGTAATTCGACGCACCGTTACGAGCGTCCTATTTATAATGGTGCAATTGCAGGAGGTAATTCGACCCGCACTAAGGCATAAAAGTCTAACGGTGACACGTAACATTTATGTCGCTATTAACAACTACAAATATACATAAATAAAAGGTGCAATTAGTGGCTTTAAAAACACTGCGAACATTGAAGATCCTACAGAATGTTTGTGCTAAATGAGGACCAACTGCAGGAATCGTTCTCGTGGAGAATAAAGAGCAACAAAGGATATAAGGACATACGACCGGAAATGATTTTCAAGGTAGGTACCCTCATGTGAAAGTGAATACAGTAGCCACGCTACCAGCGATAGCTGGCTGTACAAGCAAACTTTCATATCTGACTGCTTGATTCTTATTATCAGCTACTCTCGTAGCCTTACTGACCAAACTTTTGTAGCCATAGTCGTTATGACATTGTGGTCACTAATCCCTTTCTCTATCCTGATGTTTTCGTTTTGCAATTTCAATAGACACGCCAGCTATGCATTTAGCAACCTATGAAACGGTGCGCTGGACAAAATATGTCACAGAGAAAGACCTAACCTAACTTACCACCCGATATGAGTTGTGGTGCTGCAAATGATTCTGGTCAGCTTTTACAAACCTCATATATGGACACGAAGCTGCCAGCCTCAGCGTTAGTAATCTCTGTAATGTCACTATTACGTAATTAGCCAGTCGGGTGCCATCCTCCGGGTATACGCGGAAGCCCTGCCACTTTCGCAACTGTCAGACGTACCCCCCGGCGATGACGATGAAGGTAACTTCTCCATTAAAAAACTGGGCTTTCATCCGAATTTGACAGGGCAAGTTAACCGAAAGATATTTTCCAAGGCCTCCGTCGCGGATGACCACGTCGTCTTGTTTCTCAGACGCTTCATTCGAGAATACCAGAAGCATAGTAATGAGAAGTGTGCTTCCTTTGTGACGGCTTCGAGTTTTCGTTGTTAGCTTTGCAACGTGCTCATCAGAGTCGATCTGCAGCGTTCAAAGTCGATGTCGCTCGACACGTAGTTACAAGTAGGTGAAAGATATAACTCGTGCTGAAATGTAACACTAGTTGTTTTGTAATTACAGTTACTGATTGTTTGAACAAGCTACCTATCTATCAATCAATTGAAATTTGAAAAGAGATGTAACTGTTTGAGCTCCATCCTGATGAAGGCTGGAACAGCAGCCGAAACGGTGGTAGTTTTATTTCATGTGACGTGGTCACACAACCGGTGTTCCGGCATATGCTCCAGGAATTTTCGTCCCATACATACGTCAAGATACGTGCGTCATACCCTTAACTGCAGATACATTTTTCCACATTGTTTCTGAGTCAGTTTTACTTATCTTTATTCGCAAATACTGACTAAGCTCAGTGTCTCTGTTCTTACTAAGTAAAACTAAACACGCGAACTAGACTTCACAAATTGTAATTGTTTAAATTCGACATGTGATACACAATAACCCAAAACGTCTGCCATGTTATTTACGGTCATGGCACATTAACAATCCAAGCACAGGTTTGATTACATATATTATAATAAAACGATTTCTTCAATTTCTGCCGGCCAGAGTGACCGAGCTGCTCTAGGTGCTACAGTCTGGAACCGCACGTCCACTACGGTCGCAGGTTCGAATCCTGCCTCGCGCATGGATGTGTGTGATGTATTTAGGTTAGTTAGGTTTAAGTAGTTCTAAGTTCTAGGGGACTGATAACCTCAGAAGTTAAGTCCCATAGTGCTCAGAGCCATTTGAACCTTCATTTTCTTTGGCGACAGACCACCTCTGGTTTTCCGACTAGTTTTCTAAAACAGGAAAAACGTGAGTCAACAGAAGGTAAAATTAACTTAGAATACCACAATATGTATGCAAAATAATATGACCACGCAGCAACACTGACTGACTCCTACTGTGTTATTTTATCGGTGTTAAGGAGTGGCGTGAACTGTAACTGACTGAGATTATCAAATTAACCTGTTACTAACGCAAAATGGCGAAGATAACATACATTTAATTCAATGTAAAAAGAATTGCAAAACTGCATTTCGATCTCAGAACCTATGACAAAAAATAAAGTAAATCTCGTTGTACGGTCTTCTTTGAGACAAAAGGTCAGAAGAGAAAATATAAACATGGTAGTTACTTATTTAGACGCAAGTATTCAGAAAATAATAAAAATTGTAATTTTTGTGAATAAAGCTACCTTGGCTGAGATTTTGTGTCGGTAGATATAGTAACCTGTTTTAATTATAGAGTCAAGTAGACTCTGAAACACAGAAATGATGCTATTGCGATAGGAACGTATTTACAGGGTGAGATGAATCTCATTTAGCAAGGTTGTGCCCTCCGAAATACATTACCTCTTTCAGTTAGTATGGATGGTACACAAAAGCTATAATATTATTTTTCTTGATCATTTTGAAGAACTAAAACTGTTGAAAACTGGACACCTAGTCAAATTTAAAATTTCTCAAGTAACATTTGACATGTTGTGTGGTGTAAGATTGTTCCAAATCATGAACTGTTACCACTTTATTTGTAGTCTAGATGATTGCTCTGTTTAGATTTTATGTTTCAGTATTGTAGAGAGGTTTCTTCCATGGTGCTCGAAATTGGGGGCGTCACCTGTGAAATATTTTCTTACACAGAAAAATTGTGTGTTTGGATTGAAGAGTTCCTAGATAACAGAATGCAGCATGTCATTCTCAATGGAGAGAGGTTTTCCGAAGTGAGAGTGATTTCAAGTGTGCCGCAGGGGAATGTCGTAGGACCGTTGCTATCGACAGTATATATAAATGACCTTGTGGATAACATCGGAAGTTCACTGAGGCATTTTGCGGATGATTCTGTAGTACATCGGGAGGTTGTAACAATGGAAAATTGTACTGAAATGCAGGAGGATCTGCAACAAATTGACGCATGGTGCAGGGAATGGCACTTGAATCTGAATGTAGACAAGTGTAATGTGCTGCGAATACATAGAACGAAAGATCCTTTATCATTTAGCCACAATACAGCAGGTCAGCAACTGGAAGCAGTTAATTCAATAATTATCTGGGAGTAGGCACTAGGTGTGATTTAAAATGGAATGGTGGTGGTGGTTATTAGTGTTTAACGTCCCGTCGACATCGAGGTCATTAGAGACGGAGCGCATGCTCGGGTTAGGGAAGAATTGGGAAGGAAATCGGCCGTGCCCTTTCAAAGGAACCATCCCGGCATTTGCCTGAAACGATTTAGGGAAATCACGGAAAACCTAATTCAGGATGGCAGGAGACGGGATTGATCCGTCGTCCTCCCGAATGCGAGTCCAGTGTGCTAACCACTGCGCCACCTCGCTCGGTTAAAAATGGAATGACCATATAAAATTAATCGTTGGTAAAGCAGATGCCAGACTGAGATTCATTGGAATAATCCTAAGGAAGTGCAGTCCGAAAACAAAGAAAGTAGGTTACAGTACACTTGTTTGCCCACTGCTTGAACCCCACCGGTGTGGGATCCGTACCAGATAGGGTTGATAGAAGAGATAGAGAAGATCCAACGGATAGCAGCGCGCTTCGTTACAGGATTATTTAGTAATCGCCAAAGCTTTACGGAGATGATAGATAAGCTCCAGTGGAAGACTCTGCAGGAGAGACGCTCAGTAGGTCGGTACGGGCTTTTGTTGAAGTTTCGAGAACATACCTTCACCGAGGAGTCAAGCAGTATATTGCTCCCTCCTACGTATATCTCGCGAAGAGACCATCAGGATAAAATCAGAGAGATTAGAGCCCACACAGAGGCACACCGACAATCTTTCTTTCCACGAACAATACGAGACTGAAACAGAAGGGAGAACCGATAGAGGTACTCAAGGTACCCTCCGCCACACACCGTCAAGTGGCTTCCGGAGTATGGATGTAGATGTAGAAAAGCTACTCTCTTATTATACGTGCATTGTTATCTTCGCTCGTGAGTAAGAGTTACGGTATTTCTAGGGAACTGCCGGATTTGTAGATAACCACACTAGAAGGTACTGCTGTACATCAACAGATTGTACTCGGACTGGTGTATCACATCGATAACAATACTAAACTACCTGGGCATGATGCCGCAATTTGTTCTAATTCGACTGAAAATAAATTAAAACAACGAACATGGTTAAGTGAAAAAGCAATAGCCTTTGTTCTCCAAGAAAAAATTAAAGTTTTCGGACAAAAAGTATGCTACTGACGCAAGAACAAACAGCTTAATTCTGTAATTACAGAATGGATTCAACGTATTCTAGTCTCGCTGTTCACGAAAACAAGAAAAAAAATCACAAGAGAACGAAGAGAACAGAGGTGCCGAGTCGTAATTAGTCGTATGTGGTGCAATCGTTACTGTAACGAAAACGACACCAAAACAAATGTTTTACAGTTTGCAAAGTACTGCGGAAGACATCTAATTGCATGTATTAGCTTTACGCCATTCCTCAACGAACGAGTCTAGAATTTCCTGCAGGCACGGGTTTGAGAAAATTAAGACATTCAGCCCACCCAGGAGCAAAGAGACGGCGTGCACTTTCGCCTAATGACTGTTCGCGGAAGTGGCAGTCCCTAAATTACTCGTTATTATGGAGCAGTGTCTGGCTGAAACAACCGCAGACGCACGAAATGAAGACAAGCGTAATCAAACCTCGAGTCTGCGCCTCTTTAAAGTGTCTGTTATGGCAGTAAGACGAGTCACATTTTATGTCCCTGAGAAGTTATGTTAAGGTAAGTACTCCAATTTTCAGCAACTGCACTCCGAGAGAGAGTTTTTATTACCACATCATACATGCTACACACGACGTCATGATGGCGAAACAGGAGATTAATTAGCGAACTGCTGTGTAATGTGTGGTATAATTTTTGCGAATACATTGTTTTCTACATTTAAATACTGAAAGTGAGCACACGATCGATACAACTAGCTCTCTGGTTCAATAATGTAAACATACTCGTCGTAAAATTGGGTTCGGATTAAACATAACATACTGTTTTCATAAGACTAAATGCAACTTATAAGACTGAATGTAATTTTTTCATTAATTACATTCCAATCATTGTATGTACAGGGCTATTACAAATGATTGAAGCGATTTCATAAATTCACTGTAGCTCCATTCATTGACATGTGGTCACGACACACTACAGATACGTAGAAAAACTCATAAAGTTTTGTTCGGCTGAAGCCGCACTTCAGGTTTCTGCCGCCAGAGCGCTCGAGAGCGCAGTGAGACAAAATTGCGACAGGAGCCGAGAAAGCGTATGTCGTGCTTGAAATGCACTCACATCAGTCAGTCATAACAGCGCAACGACACTTCAGGACGAAGTTCAACAAAGATCCATTCGGCGATGGTATGCGCAGTTTAAAGCTTCTGGATGCCTCTGTAAGGGGAAATCAACGGGTCGGCCTGCAGTGAGGGAAGAAACGGTTGAACGCGTGCGGGCAAGTTTCACGCGTAGCCCGCGGAAGTCGACGAATAAAGCAAGCAGGGAGCTAAACGTACCACAGCCGACGGTTTGGAAAATCTTACGGAAAAGGCTAAAGCAGAAGCATTTCTTAAACAGGAGATTGAAAACCGATCGATCGGTCGTGGTGGAGATTATGATCAACAATTCATGTCATGGCCTCCACGCTCTCCCGACTTGACCCCATGCGATTTCTTTCTGTGGGGTTATGTGAAAGATTCAGTGTTTAAACCTTCTCTACCAAGAAACGTGCCAGAACTGCGAGCTCGCATCAACGATGCTTTCGAACTCATTGATGGGGACATGCTGCGCCGAGAGTGGGAGGAACTTGATTATCGGCTTGATGTCTGCCGAATCACTAAAGGGGCACATATCGAACATTTGTGAATGCCTAAAAAAACTTTTTGAGTTTTTGTATGTGTGTGCAAAGCATTGTGAAAATATCTCAAACAATAAAGTTATTGTAGTGCTGTGAAATCGCTTCAATCATTTGTAATAGCGCTGTATTTTGCCTGACGAAAAAGTGAAGCACCCAGAAGACATAGTCGGAGGTTATTCTAACTTCGTGCACGTACAACACCTCAGCGGGCATGTAAATGATTAGAGCTGCAATTCTCTGTGACAGGTGGAACGGCCAACCAGGGGAATTAATGCTGCTCGTGTTTAGTGATGTTACTAGCTCTTGTCGAGTACACAGGGTGGTCCATGGATAGTTACAGGGCCCCTAACTCACGAAATAAACATCAAACGAAAAACTACAAAGAACGAAACTAGTCTAGCTTGAAGGGGGAAACCAGATGGCGCTATGGTTAGCCCGCTAGATGGCGCTGCCATAGGTCAAACGGATATCAACTGCGTTTTTTAAATAGAAACCCCCATTTTTTATTACATATTCGTGTAGTACGCAAAGAAATATGAATGCTTTAGTTGGACCACTTTTTTCGCTTTGTGATAGATGACGCTGCAATAGTCACAAACGTATAAGTACGTGGTATCACGTAACATTCCGCCAGTGCGGACGGTATTTGCTTAATGATACATTACCCGTGTTGAAATGGACCGTTTACGCCGTCTCTACCGTGCCTTCCTCCGCACGCGTGACCCGGACTTACTACGACGCCACCGGCATCTCCAGCGACACCTTCGTAATTTGCTCGCGGCTAAGAAACGCCGGGACTGGCGACAGACATGCACCCGTTTACATGCTACCCTACCTATCAACTCGTCCAAGTTCTGGTCAGCCTTCCGTCGCCTTACCGGAACTAAACCCTCCCCCTACTATCCTCTTCTCCATGATGATCACCCCTTCCCTGACGCCCTTAGTAAGGCCAATCACTTTGCCTCCTACCTGTCCGATGTGTTTTCCATCCCCAATGATCCCCAGTTCGATTACTCCCTCTTCCCGGATGTCCGCGATCGAACTGACACCTCTGTCCCTCCCCTCGCACCTGGTTTCCAGTACTTGGACAACATTCCACACACAGAACTCAATGTCCCTATCACTACACAGGATCTCATTGCTACACTCCGCACGATCGTGCCACCAATCGTCACCTTCGTGAAGCTCCTGTCGCTTTCCTCTCCACTCTGGCCAGGCTCTACAATGTAGTCCTGTCCACCGGTTACTACCCCGACCTGTGGAAAACCTCCCGTCTCCTGATGTTCCTTAAACCTGGCAAACCGCCGTCCACTGTCTCCTCCTATCGTCCCATCAGCCTTACCTCGGTCTTCAGCAAGATCCTGGAATCTATCCTCACCCGACGCATCCACCAGCATCTCCGCCAGCACCGCCTCCTTCCCGTTACCCAGTGTGGCTTTCGGCCGTACTTCTCTTCCGACGACCTTCTCCTTCACCTCACTCATCTCCTTTCCGACCAGCTTAATTCCCGTCGCTCCACAATCTTCCTCTCCCTGGACCTCGAACGTGCTTATGACCGCGTATGGCATTCCGGTCTCCTCTTCAAGCTCCAAACCTTCGCCCTTCCCATTAACTATGTCCGTCTGATCGACTCCTTTCTCTCCCACCGTCCTTCCTACATCACCATCCATAACACAGATTCCTACACCTTTTTCCCCTCTGCCGGTGTGCCCCAAGGCTCCGTCCTCTCCCCCCTTCTGTGCCTTTTGTATACGGCGGACATGCAGCCGCCGTCACCCCCCAACCACCTTCTCCAGTTTGCCGATGACACCGCCTTCCTTGCCATTTCCCCCACCCTGCAGCGCTCCCAACACCTTCTCCAATCCCATCTTGACCGGTTCACTGCTTGGTGCAACCAGTGGTTGCTCAAGGTCAATCCCTCCAAAACCCAGGCGATCATTGTAGGCAAAACCACCCCTTCCTTCCGCCTCCTTGATTTCTATCTTACCATCTATGGCCGTCCTATCGCCCTCACTCCCACCCTTAAGTACCGTGGCGTCACCCTCGACTGTCGCCTCTCCTGGACTCCCCATCTCCGGACAATCCAAGCCAAGGCACGCTCCCGACTCTGTCTCCTCAAGCTCCTTTCCGGCTGTACGTGGGGTCTGGACTCCTCCACCATCCTCAACACCTATAAATCCCTCATCCGCTCTATCCTTTGTTACGCCCATCCGGCCTGGATCTCCGCCCCCCCCCCTACCTTTTATAAATCCCTTCACATCCGTGAACGCCATGCTCTCCACTTCGCCTATCGCATCCGTCTCCCCTCCCCCAAGTGGATCCTGTACGATCTCATTCCGTTCCCTCACCTCCTCCTTTTCCTTGAAAGGATACGGATCCTGTACACCTCCCGCACACTCGATCCTCCTCACTTACTTGTCTCGCCCATCCTCTCCCACCCCCGCCCGCTGCCGCACCTGTATTCCCACGTCCCACCCGGCCTCCATCTCTCCACCCTCCTTACCCTCTCCCAAGGTGGCTTCCGCCAGCTCCCCCTCCCTGATGATGTCCTCCTCCCCTCCATCTACCCCTCCTATCAACTTTGATCCTGCTCCCCCCACTTCTGGTGTCCTTTCCTTTAGGCACCCTCCCTCCCTTCTCTCTCCTTTTCCCCCCATCCCTCTTCCTCTTCCCCCGGGCTTCCCCTCCCCCTTTCCTCCTATCTCCTCTGCCCATGGCATCTCTGCTCGCCCCTCTCCCTCTCCCACCCCCCTCCTCCTTTCTTGGCAGGTCCCCGGACTCGCACACGCTACGTGGACTTTCGCGCGCCGGAGATCATCGCCCTCAGTGTCTCGTGTGTGCCGTCGTGTTTAGTGTTCAGTGTTCTTGTCGCACTCCTTCGTTCACTTGTGCCATCGCCATCTTCAGTGTTTGTGTGTCGTTTCAAAAGTATGCCGTGTGGATTATCGTCGAGTGTGAACGGCTCCATGTTTGTCTTTATGTGTCTCCTGTTTTATTGCCCTCCGTTCTGGAACTTACGTGTATTCTTCCTGTTTTTTTCTCATTGTGTATTCTATGGCTGAAGAGCAGCGTAGAATGCTAATGACAGCCTGCCTGTTGTACAGGTTTTAAAATAACAATAAAGTAAAAAAAAGGACCGTTTACCAATTGCGGCAAAGGTCGATGTCGTGTTGATGTATGGCTATTGCGATCAAAATGCCCAACGGCTGTGAGCTATGTATGCTGCTCGGTATCCTGGACGACATCATCCAAGTGTCCGGACCGTTGGCCGGGTAGTTACGTTATTTAAGGAAACAGGAAGTGTTCAGCCACATGTGAAACGTCATCCACGACCTGCAACAAATGATGATGCCCAAGTAGGTGTTTTAGCTGCTGTCGCGGCTAATCCGCACATCAGTAGCAGACAAACTGCTCGAGAATCGGGAATCTCAAAAACGTCGGTATTGAGAATGTTACATCAACATCGACTGCACCCGTGCCGTATTTCTATGCACCAGGAATTGCATGGGGACGACTTTGAACGTCGTGTACAGTTGTGCCACTGGGCACAAGAGAAATTACGGGACGATGACAGATTTTTGGCACGCGTTCTATTTAGCGACGAAGCGTCATTCACCAACAGCGGTAACGTAAACCAGCATAATATGCACTATTGGAGAACGGAAAATCCACGATGGCTGCGACAAGTGGAACATCAGCGACCTTGGCGAGTTAATGTATGGTGCGGCATTATGGGAGGAAGGATAATTGGCCCCCATTTTATCGATGGCAATCTAAATGGTGTAATGTATGCTGATTTCCTACGTAATGTTTTACCGATGTTACTACAAGATGTTTCACTGCATGACAGAATGGCGATGTACTTCCAGCATGATAGATGTCCGGCGCATAGCCTGCGTGCGGTTGAAGCGGTATTGAATAGCATATTGCATGACAGGTGGATTAGTCGTTCACCGCACGTTCACCGGATCTGACGTCACCGGATTTCTTTCTGTGGGGAAAGTTGAAGAATATTTGCCATCGTGATCCACCGACAACGCCTGACAACATGCGTCAGCGCACTGTCAATGCATGTGCGAACATTACGGTAGGCGAACTACTTGCTGTTGAGAGGAATGTCTTTACACCTTTTGCCAAATGCAATGAGGTTGACGGACATCATTTTGAGCATTTATTGGATTAATGTGGTACTTACAGGTAATCACGCTGTAACAGCATGCGTTCTCAGAAATGATAAGTTCACAAAGGTACATGTATCACATTGGAACAACCGAAATAAAATGTTCAAACGTACCTACGTTCTGTATTTTAATTTAAAAAACCTACTTGTTACCAACTGTTCGTCTAAAATTGTGAGCCATATGTTTGTGATTATTACAGCGCCATCCACCACAAAGCAAAAAAAGTGGTCCAACCAAAACATTCGTATTTATTTACGTACTACACGAATATGTAATAAAAATGTGGGTTCCTATTTATTTTAAAAAAGTTGATATCCGTTTGGCCTATGGCAGCGGCATCTAGCGGGCCAACCATAGCGCCATCTGGTTTCCCCCTTCAAGCTAGACAAGTTTCGTTCTTTGCAGTTTTTTCGTTTGAAGCTTTTGGCCGGGTCACGATCAACGGACCACCCTGTATAAGGGGCGTGAACAGTGTCAGATGTCGAGCGTCGTAACGGGACATCCTCCTCCAGCATTACTTTTCGGCAACAGTAGTTCTCGACACCAGTATTATTTTTAGGAATTTGAACGGGACAACATTATCCCAGCTGCTTTTTTGCATACTTCCATATTATATGTTATATTTCAAGCTAAAATTTAAGAAAAGGAATTACTTTATTTGGGAGGTTATAACTGATAACTATTAGTTCTGAATATACAGTTAAAATTACTTTCTTAGAAACATTTCAAATTACGAATTATTTGGCACACTTCTATTATTAATTACGCAATCTAGTACTGTTTATTATGTTTTTTCTCGATTAATTAATGAGATAATAATAGAAAGTAATAGAAACTCATTTGTCAAAATAACTGTAAACCCTTTGGAATATTGTTATTTTCGCGAAGTGAGACAGTAGAAAGCATGCTTCTGATGTGATCGGACGTACTTTTTTATTCTGTGCGAACAATGTAATTTCGGCTTCGTTAATGTTAAAAATCAAAAGACTGTATGATACACTAAGATGTGACAAAATATAATAAAGTAACATCAGAAATTCTGCAACAACCATCTTTAAATTTACATAAATCAATTCAACTATGAGTCCCTAAAATGTGAGAATTTCAGCTTCCTAGACAAGAACTGGAGCCAACTCTACGCGAAAACATAAGTGAACTACAAAGTTTATTGTAATCTTGACTCCTCTCAAATCTTCATAAATCACTAATGTGGATAAAGCTGCAAGTAGAAAGGAGGGGGTAGATTACAGTGTTCACTGTGAAGGACACGAAGATGTCACCTACTCGCGTGACACAGAGTCGTCGCCGCCTGATAGTGTTTGGAAGAGTGCCCACTGTGGGCCTCCATTTGGCTGGGTTGTCGAATCACACAGTATTCGTATGTGACAGTGCCCCCATGTTGGACTGCTTGCGAGCTTGAGAGCAGGCATACCTGTCGCAGCGCTCCAATGGAGCACATGTGGAAGCCGCAAGGGAGGACCGTCGGTTTGTGCACCAAGGGCGTAAGCATGTCCTAGTCCTTTTTCATCTGCCCGTGACATACGTGAACAAGTAATGGACTCACTTAAGCATTATCATCCCGCACCATTCGTCGGAGACTAGCTGCAGCCGGACCGGGTAATCACAACATCAAAAACGGCTGCATTTGAAGTAATGCCCTGACAGGGAAACAAGGCCTGCTGAGGAATCGCGTCGCATCGTCTTCAGCAATAAATCGCGGTTCTGCAGCTCGGCAGGTGACCATCGTCGGCGAGCACGCTGGCGACATAGGAAAAAATCCCTTTCCTCCAGCGTTTTGGTGAGACACGGAGGTGTTATTTCAGACGTCATGGGGTGGGGAGCCATCAGGTATGACTTCGAGTCACTGCTGCTAGCAATTGAGAGAACAGTGAAGGCAAAACTGTACGTCACGGACATCTTGTGTCCTAATGTGCACTGACAGAACAAAATCAAAACACCAGAAAATGGTTAATATAGAGTAATGAAATTTTGGGAATGCATTTGTCTAGGTAACATACTGAAACTATTAACAGTGCAGGATCATAGGTTAACGTAAGCGCGAGATAAGTCGTTGCAAATGGGAAATGCTACCACATTCGTAACCATCCTAATCGCCACAATGCTGAATGTAAGAGTGAAAACGTGCATGCATCATGTTGTACATGTGGTGGATGTCTGCTTGTTGGCTGGAGTTCCTTGTCTGTTGCACGTAGCCGATTAATGCCGTTTGGGGATAACGCTGGAGACGTCATTCTATGATGTCCCGTATGAACTCGACTGCAGACTGATCTGGTGATCGAGCAGGACAAGTCAATATATCGACACTGTGTAAAGAATTGCGAGCTACAACAGCGGTATGTGAGCGAGCGTGATTCATTTAGAAAAGTCCCACTGGGGTGCAGTTCGTGAATGGCAGCACAACAGGTCGAATCACCAGACTGACGCACAAATTTGCATTCAAGGTGCGTGGTATAACCAGGAGAGTGCTCCTGCTGTCGTAAGAAATCACAACCCGGTAAATAACTTCAGTTCTAGGTCCAGTTTGTCTAGGGAGTAGACGGATTGGTTGCAGGTCCTCAACTGGCTGCCTTGGCCATCACTGGCACCGAGGCAGAACTAGCTTTCATCAGAAACCGCAACAGACTTCCGTAGACCCTGGCCTCCAATGAGCTCTCGCTTGACACCACTGAGGTTGTAAATGGCCGTGGTTTGGGCCCAGTGGAATGCAGGCTACAGGGAGTCTGGCTTGGAGCTGTCGTTGGAGTAAACGATACGTAAGAGTTCGTTGTGAAACTGTCCTGCTCAAATTGCTGCCGCAGATGCAGTAGGATGCGCCAGAACCATACGCCGAACACGAAGGTCTTCCCTCTTGTTAGAGCCACCTGGCCATCCGGAAACTTCTTGCGGCAGTACATTCTCGTGGCTACCACTTACAGCAATCATGTACAAAGGCTAGGCTACACTCCTGCCAAGAATTTCTGCAATATCGGAGAAGGAATCTACAGCTTTTCATAACCCAATTACACGACCTCGTTGAAAGTGAGCAAGGTGCTGATAATGTCGTCTTTGTCACCTTAAAAATGTTCTCGACCAACCTTAAACTAGCACGTCAGATATCAAAGGCAACTAATGTTCACGACCGTTACAGTGTGTATTTAAAGGGAACTTGATTTGCAGTCTCACAGTGCAGCTACCAGTACCATACTTATGCGACTGGCGCGAAATTGTTTCAAATTGCTCTGAGCACTATGGGACGTAACTTCTGAGGTCATCAGTCCCCTAGAACTTAGAACTACTTAAACCTAACTAACCTTGTAAGTAGGCTGTTTAGGTTTTCTTATTGGTAACGCCACGTAGCGCTCTGTATGAAAATCACTGGCTGTGCTGTGTGCTGTCTGTGGCTAGTTTGCATTGTTGTCTGCCATTGTAATGTTGGGCAGCTGGATGCGAACAGCGCGTAGCGTTGCGCAGTTGGAGGTGAGCCGCCAGCAGTGGTGGATGTGGGAAGTGAGATGGCGGAGTTTTTAAATTTGTGAGACTGGATGTCATGAACTGATATATATATTATAACTATTAAGGTAAATACATTGTTTGTTCTCTATTAAAATCTTTCATTTGCTAACTATGCCTATCAGTAGTTAGTGCCTTCCGTAGTTTATTTAGCTGGCAGTAGTGGCGCTCGCTGTATTGCAGTAGTTCGAGTAACGAAGATTTTTGGTGAGGTAAGTGATTTGTGAAAGGTATAGGATAATGTTAGTCAGGGCCATTCTTTTGTAGGGATTATTGAAAGTCAGATTGCGTTGCGCTAAAAATATTGTGTGTCAGTTTAAACACAGTCTTGTATAATTGTTCAAAGGGGACATTCCAACCTAAGGACATCACAAACATCCATGCCCGAGGCTGGATTCGAACCTGCGACCGTAGCGGTAGCGCGGTTCCAGACTGTAGCGCCTAGAACCGCACGGCCACTCCGGCCGGCTGCAAAATTGTTCACTCCTAAGTGCTTCCATATACCACTTCCTTGCGCAATGGTTCCTCCTGAGTACTCTCTTAAACTTAAACCTACTCTTCATCACTACTAAGTTGTGATCTCAGTCTATATCTGCTCCTCGGTACGCCTTACAATATAGTGTCTGATTTCGGAATTTCTGCCTGACCACGATGTAATATAACTGATATCATCCTGTATCTTTCAGCCTTTTCCAAGTATACTTCCTCTTCTTGTGATTCTTGAGCAGAGTATTCGCTATTACTATTTGAAATTTATTACAGAACTGAATTAATCATTTCCCTCTCTCATTCTTACTACCAAGCCCATAATCTCCTGTAACCCTTTTTTCTACTACTTCCCCTATAATAGCACTCCAGTCACCCATGACTATTAGATGTTCACCTTCCTTTACATAGTGAATTAGCCGTTCAGTATCTTCATATACTTTCCCTATCTATTCATCTTCAGGTTGCAACGTTTGCATGTATACCTGAACTATTGTTGTCGATGGTGGTTTGCTGTCCATTGTGATGATGATAATAACCCTATAACTGAACCGTTCACAGTAACTCACTGTCCACTTCTTCTTCATAACGAACCTAGCTCTCGTTATACCACTTTCTGCTGCTGTTGATGTCACCCTTCACTCATCTGATCAGAAATGCTTGTCTTCTTTCCACTTCACTTCACTGACCCCACTATATCTAGGCTCAGCCTTCGCATTTTCCCTTCCAGATATTCTAGTTCACTACCACGTTCACTCTTATGACATTCCACACCCTGTCTCATAGAGCGCTATGCTTTCATTCTTTACTCATTCCTCTTCTCACTGTTCCCCCCCCCCCCCCCCCTCCCGCCCTCAGCAGTCCCCTCCCGGAGTTCCGAATGGGGACTGTTCCGGAATATTTTTGCAATGGAGAGACCATCATTAGACTTTTTCAGTTACAGGCCATGTTGTAAGTAGGCTGTTCAGGTTTTTATGTTGGTAACGCCACATAGCGCTCTGTATGCAAATCACTGATTGTGCTACGTGCAGCCTGTGGCTGGTTTGCATTGTTGGAATATTTGCTATGGTAGTGTTTGGCAGTTGGATGTGAACAGCGCGTAGCGATGCGCAGTTGGAGGTGAGCCGCCAGCAGTGGTGGATGTGGAGAGAGAGATGGAGTTTTGAGAGCGGATGATCTGGACGTGTGTCCATCAGAGACAGTAAATTTGTAGGACTGGATGTCATGAACTGATATATATATATATATAGAGGTTTACCAGCACTGTACTTCATAAATTTTTCCGAGGGGATGTTTCAATGTGTCCTGTGGATGCACAAGTGTCTTTAATAGATGGGTTTCTATTGCCTTCTGCATCCTCATGTCGTTGATCATTGCTGATTCTTCCTCTTTAGGAGCACTTTCCCACCGCAAGGGCAAGAGAGTCCCCTGAATCTCCGTCCGCTCTTCTGCCCTCTTTGACGAGGTTGTTGGCTGAATAAGGGTGACTTCGTATGCCGGAAGCTTTCGGCTGTCACTGTCGATGGTTTTCATTCAAAATTTATGCGTTGGCAGGGTTCGAACCTGGTACAGAGGACGTTTTGATTATTAATCAAAGACGCTCCGTCTAGATGAAGAGTGAAGAAAACTCCAAATTTTCAACTCGAAAAGATTAGTCTGTGGATATGAATCTTGGTGGTGGTGTTTTACCTTTTCCATGCATTCATCCTTAAAAGCGACACTTTTGCTTAAGAAAGATGGCTTGACGGATACCTAGGTTGTATAAGTTTGCATTTGGTATGTGTTAGAGGAATTGCAAGAGGTCACTATATTCCACGTCGAGAGAATACGAAGACTGATGCTAAATTGGATAGCCTCGAACCGCAGCATGCGTTGTTCTGCAGAAAGATCTGGGCCTTTGTTATGGACAAAACACCGCTATAGATGACTTTGCGCTGTGCTTTATCTTAACAGGCTCCCTTAACCTCGTCAGAAGGTTTCATCAGTATATTCATGCCACGCTTTGACGCTTACGAACATAATCTGTCAGTATCACATCATGGTAGTCTACAAAACCCAGAAAAAAATAAACAGAACACTCAAAATCCCCTTCCCGATAATGGCTGGGTCTTCGAAAAGACGTTGCTCCACGCTTTTGCACTGTTTGCTTTGCTCCCTCGTTTAGAGGTCATTGACACACGCAGCACTCGTCCATAATGACAGTCAGCTAAAGACGTCATCTGGATTGGGCTGATACAGCTGCAAGATATCCGCTGCTGCCTGGGTTCGATAAGCATTGTGCATGTTTGTGAGCAGTAACAGATCCCAGAGGGTGATGATGTTTGTCGTGTTCAAAACGTCGTACAAGATGTAGGAAACTTATGGAAGACTGATCCAATTATTTATCGTCTCCTCCACTTCTCTTTCTATTCCCAGTACATCAAACGGAGATGGTCTTTCAGTTCGTTCTTTGTCATTCAGACTTCGGCACACTGGAAACGTCCACGCATCCTAACCACTGTCACGCGATGGTGTGCTGTTGCCTTTCGCTCGCCACTTGAAACTGGCCACTTGGACTGTTTCACCATTGTTCGCCCTGAAATGCAGAAATTTCCACTCGATACAGCAGTTTATCAATGGGCTTTGCCATTTCGATTGGCGCCTCTAGCAACACGCTACGATACTGTAATAGATATGAGACTGTAATGAAACAAAAAATTATTTAGGGAGCTGTATTTGTTTATGCGATAATTAAAGCTTCATGACTAAAGACAGCAACTGTCCTAAAGCCTATGTACCAAAGTTTTTTACTTTTTATTTCCAGTTATGGAAGATACATCACAAGAATAATCGCGCAGCGCAAAGTCGCAAGCGACTGAAAGAATACGCAGGTGACTTCTGCATATAAGAAGAGCAAACGAAGGTACCCGGTAAAATTACAGATCAATACGCTTAATATCTGTTTGCTGTAGAATTCGTGAGCATATTCTGAGTTAGACTACAGTAAATTTCCTTGAGAGACGCATGAGTTAAGGGCAGCAGGTACATTCCATATTCCTAGATTTTCGGAAAGCATTTGACGCAATGCCCCATTGCAAACTGTCAACGATGGTACGAGAATACTAAATGCTTTCTCATATATATGAGTGCGTCGAAGCCTTTTTAAGCAATAGATCCCAGTACGTTGCCCTGGGACGCGAGTGTTGATCAGAAGAGCGCCGTCTAGGGTACCCCATGGAAGTATGACAAACCGCTATTATGCTCTGTGTACATAAATGATTTTGCCAGTGACGTATAAGATCCTGTCAATGGCACTTTTAAATACAGCTGAAAGAATACTGGACCCACAACTAGGAGAATATCGAACAGGAGTTGGGTAGGGAAGGTCTTTCGTGGAGCAAATACTAAGTCAAAAAAGTTACAGAATGAGGAAAATTAGAAATGGGAAATATGTGATAACTTCGTAGATTTAAAAATTCAAATTACTCATTTGATAGAAATGTACTAATCAACATTATAAAGGAATTCAGCCTAGACAACAAAAAAAACACAAATAATTCAAGGAATTTTAACAAACCCAACAACAAAACTAAATTTTGTCGGAGAAATGTCTAAACACTTTTGAAATAAAATCATGAGTAAGACAGGTAGATGGTTTATCACCCCCACTTATCAACTTCGCACTAGAGGAGGTAGTGATAGAAAGAAGATAATCCATCAGTACTGAGCTTGTTAAATTTGGAAGAAACTCAAATAAAACCACCATAGATTTTCTAGATTTGGTAGATGAGGTGACAATAATTACTAACTTACTGTATACTGCCAAAGAAAAAATTACAGAACTACTCGAACAAGCAGATAAAATAGGAGTACAATCATCATTTCAAAAAGCGCACTTTGTGAGAAATATCAACGATGCTCGCCAAAAACTTACTCGTAACATCACACTATCTAGAACAATCTGTTTGAAATTACCTGGGAGATTGGACATTGCCGTCCTCAGTAAAAGTGAGGAAGTACAGAATGTGTTGATGGAATGCATAATGAGTACATAATATGTATTGTGAGTAAGCAGAAGAAAGACGAACGTAACGAGAAGTAGCAGAAATGAAAAAGGCGAGAAACTTAACATCAGAAATGAGATTCACGAAGTAGAAGAAGTTAAGGAATTCTGCTACCTATAACGGACGGAGCAAGGAGGACATGAAAAGCTGAACTAGCGCTGGCAAAAACAACATTCCTGACCAAGAGAAGTCCTAGTGTCAAACATACACCTTAATTTGAGGAAGAAATATCTAAGAATGTTATCTTGGAGCACGTAATTTGTAAGTTTTCTATAAAAAATTATCTGTGGGTGAGAAAACTGAATATATTTATTCCAAAAACTTTCTACACATGTAACATGTGCTTTAGATGTCGCTATTCCGTTGCTGAGCAAAACCGATTGTTACCTGGCCCTCAGTTGCGCATATGAGCAGTGTTGTGAAATAAAACCTTAAACTTCATGACACGCAATATTTGGAAGAAAGGAAACAAATCTAATAAAATGACAAAAGAAACTAATTGTGTGCTCAGGGGAAACTATATAACAGAAACTCAGTACTTAAGTACACTATGAACGTTGCGTGATATGAAGTGCAATATTTGGCTTGGAATATCAGCAAGAATAAGAAAATAACTGTTTCACATTTCCAACACTGTTCACTGAAAATTTATCTGCTTGCTAGCGCGACGCCAGACAATCCGACTACACACTGTTCGCTCAAGATTGAATGGTGAGATCTGCCCCGAAATAAAAGTGACTTGCCTCTTGCTCAGCATGCCGTTTTTGAGTCTGGAGTACCGACGTTGTCGAAAGCAAATAAAAATCAGCAGATGCAGCTGCTAAAGAAAAATAAACTCTTCACTGCTAATTTCTTTCTTTCTGCTTCTCAGAAACGATCTGTACTTAGTGTGGCATAAGATGTGAAGTACACACAACAGAATTTTAAAAAACTTTACTATAAAACAGGGAGGTGAGTTTTAATTTAAAGAAAAGTCGTTCTTGAGAAATCGAACTCTAATTATTGACAAAAAACTGTACGACATAAGAAGACTATAACAATTACAAAATAATCACATTACCAAAAGAACTACAAAAAATTCAACCAACTGAAATGTTTGTAACATAATGAAAAACAAAAAGACCAAATTAATACAAATCATGAAAGTTTTTAGAGATTTCCTTCAATTAATAGCTCCAACAAAGAAATATTTCAATCTTGTGCGTGCCTTCATTATCCTTAAAATTCCTCCAGATTTTTCTCCATCAGTTAAAGTACGAGAAAATATAACAAAAGAGTTTTCATCTACATAATGAAGTACTATTCATAATGTCTTTTAGAATCACCTACATAAAGTCTCCTTTTCTAAATACTCGACTGCTCGATGCCATTCCTCAAATAAAAATGTCCCAGCATTGCACCAGTGACTGGGTAGTGAGTGAACCACACATAAATCTAAACACAGAATGGATCTTATTCACTGCTCATGCAGTGCGGTAATTTATCTTTTTCCCAGTACAGTAAAGATGAATTATTTATAACAGCATCAAAATATGAGAGCCTTACATCCCCTGCGCCCCACCCCCCTCCAGAAAAAATTTCATTCATGTTGTGTTAGCTGTGGTAAGGCAAGGGGAATGATATTTTTTAAAAAATTGCAAAGAAGTGGCTACAATAAGTTACAGTAATAAAAAATATTACAGGTTTTAGAATTTAGGTTATAAAATGAACCAAATTATTTTCTGACTGGCGTTTTACATATGAAGATTGTACAGGGAAGAAGGCCCACATTTTTTTCCTAGTTCTGTAGCTTATTGGTAGATACTACATAACTTATAACCTTCCAAGATTTGCCTTAATGTCTCTTATCATTAATCCAGAGGCTAATATGTGGAAACAATAGAAGGTAAAATGTTGCATCACTTACAACCAATGAAGATAACGTTCATATCTCTTGTCATTAATCCTTTGGCAAAGAAAAGGAATGCGTCTAGCACAACACTGACACATTTCTTGAATAATTGATGAAGTTGTATCAGAGGCAGACACAGTAAGGCAACAGATCATCCATCACTGAAAACACTCTGAAGACTGGTAGTAAGTGCAGAATAAAAAAAAATTGAACTTTCATAGATAACTTCGCACTCAGTACCACTGTTTCCTCCAAATGTGTGTAAAACTTACGATAGTTAAATCCCTGCCAAATTAATTGAATTTGTGCTTATACAATGCATTATAAATATCTGAACTGCACCTGCAGTATTGTGTCGCTAAGAAATGACCTTATTCCTAGCTAATATGAAAAATAGTACAAGAGCACTACATGAAAATGAAAGATAAAGCTTAATCCTACCTAATATATGAAGTAGTACAAGAGCATTGCATGAACATGTGAGATGAAGCTTATGCACAAAATATGAATATTTGTAGATTGCAATAATCATTGTGACCAGAAAACATCTGCATGCAGAAGAAATTGTGCAATATCTGTGATAGATACAAAGGGAAGTTAACAAGAAGAGCAACTGAAAAATATCATTACCTTCTTACGATGACAAATGGCCATTAAAATGTACAAGAAAATCTAGGGTGCACATAATAATAGAACTTATATTATGGAAAATGTTTATTAACTCTGAACTAATAGCTAACATGTAAAAAATAGGAACAGTGGTAATAAAAATATGTGCATGAAAAACACGCACAGTGTAAGAGCAAGACAGTATGCAGATAGGAAATAAAGGACAAACGTGATTTATGTGAAGGAAAAGAAATGGGAATTAAGCGCACTTCAAGTCTCAGTCTCTATGATATTCTATCCAAGTGTCATGCACTACCCTAATGTATTGATCAGCTTTCTGACTTATATAATGTATGCATACTATGCTTTCACTGAAAATACTTTCTCATAATATTTTTATCTCAGTTTACTTGCCAAAAACATCATACTTACATAATAATACCTTTCTTGTCAATTTACCTGTCAAAAACATCAAGTCACTTCACCTGCCAGAAACATCATACTCAAATTTCCTTCAAATATTTCGTTATCATATCATCATCACATAATATATTTATTATTCAGGCTGCCTATACTCATTTACGTTTCCACATTGCCATCAGCATCTTTCTTCAACCACAGCATCTATGCAATTTAATTTGGACTCTCTGCTCACACATTTCAGTACATCCATTTTTTAGGACTTGTTTGTTTCTCATTTCTAGGTGCACCTGCTAAATTCTCCATTCACTGTCTTTATATACCCATTTTTCATAACTATGTATCATCAGAAAAGCAATGCAGCCAATTCATTTTCACACACGTATAAGCATGACAAATTTTTCCACAGAAAGCCAATACAGCAAAATAGCTTAATATCTTATCCTACTCACATGAAGCAAGAAATCATGGTAAATCAGTAAACAAAATAATGAACACATTCTTAGGCTAAGACAAACGATACACTAAATTTTGTCATAACAGCAATGTAATAGCTAATGCCAAGTACTCGTACAGTCCATGAGTGTACTGCCGGTCCATAATGTGCAAAGGTCACAATATTTCGACGATCAGACATGTCGCCATCGTCAGGTGCGCTGATAAACTGAGCTCCTGAGGGCGGGCGGCCGTCTTAAATCCCCTCCCATCGCGAGACGTTCTCTCCGCGGTCCGCGCCCGCGCGTCAGTGGTCGGTGAGACGCTGGCGTCGGCGTTTGTGGTGGCGTCGGCGTAATTTCCGCGTCCGCCCTAGTCACCGGTACGTTTCCTTTGCTGAGCGTCTTTATAATTAGGCTCAATGCTGGTTCCCATGTCCTGCTGAGGTTGTAGTCTCAATCTCGGTTGATGAGTCCGTCCCTGGTACGAATTTCGATAGCATCTCTAACTGCCCCAGTATTTACATGTCTGTGCCATCATAAAGGACATTATGTGTCAGGAATGTATAGTGTACCAATTGTATCTCATGACGCAGTAAACCTTACATAAAAAATATAATTACGTTTCCTGTTGCCATATTGGTTTTATTTACCACTTCAGGTAATTTGTTTGCCACTAACCGTCTAACTGTTCATCACCTTCCTTTTACTACATGCAAGCTAATGAAGAGAATAACAGACTGAAGACGTGAAGAAAAAATTAAACATAAACTGGATCCAAACATATGCCCTAACCATTACTTACTCATACTACATCGTAATTCCTAACAGGAGCGTCTCCCTATCATATTATCGTCATTATTCTTACAGTCATCATAATCAATAATCGCTATTACCTTCGACATATTAATCTTTACAGTTTCATCAACAAAATAGCCTCATATCTCGTAACATACTCTCATCTCGTAAGTAATCAGTAATAAATACTCCTTGCTCTGTTTCATTAATAAATCCTTACATGAGAAACACTCCACAGTGACGCTTAATAAGTAAATTACTAAGCAAATAAACGTTTGTTATTGCACAATTGATCATGAAAAGAAAATCTCCACAAAAATACACATTACCTCGAACACTGACAATTTCCTTCACCCAACACAATCTTACTTTTAACGAATTGTAATTATTCTTGAACTGGTAGAAAGTCTACTTGTAATTCATCATTACCACTAGTATTTGCAGAACTGACTTTCCACTTGGACAACACAACTGTTATCTCAGTAATCTATATACCTCATAAGAACTGATAAGATCTTTCACTTTTTAGCTCATGACTGCTACCGCTGTATGTAAAATGATCGTGTTCAGAGCCGTATACTTATTTCGACAATCTGTGTTTCAGTTCCAAAAATTTCGAACTGAGAAAAAAAGTTTACCGAAACTACAATTCTCGTTTTTCTGGGGATGGGCAGTTTAACGACGTGCTTAAGATGATCAGTAAGATGTCCCAGATACTTCTTGAAGACTGAAAAATATATTGTTGTAGGAACGTTATATTTTATGTGATGTGACGCATTATTTTCTGCTGCAATTGCAATTCTGTGTTATATAGTGCATTCCCATCACATATTGTTACGCATTTGCTGCGGCCGAACTTCAATGAAATGCCACTTGTCTTTCATGCTTCTTTTCCTAACTGGATCAGATATTCAAGAAATTCTCAATTTTTTTTTATTCCAACATGTTTTAACGTAGTCAAATTTTGTTACTCTCATGAATTGTGTGTAATCGAAGTTTTCAATTTGTCAGTATTGGAAAGTACTTTGTAGTCAGTATGATACACTCTTACTCATAGCTCAACAGTCACTAAAATTACTTTCAACATTTTTACATTAAAACAATAGAAAAAAAATTGTACTTATCAAGTGAAGAGGATAGTAGGGGACAACAATTGTACTAAGAAGAGACGACGAATGTACCATGAAACGGAAAAATAGCTAACACCCAGCTCGGGAAGGCATCGGTCACTAGTCAATGTATCCAAAAAAGTATGTCTCCCCTACATACTTTTAAACGTAGTAAAACGCATGGAATTCAGATTCTCACTTCTTTTCATATTATTTTTGCTCAAATGCTTTGTACAATAGCACACGGACTTCTCACTGTCTGGTGTTTTAGTGCATTTTTGTTCAAGAAATTAATCGCCTCAGCTAACTGTAGAAAATGTTTACGAACTTCTTACGCTATTTCACAAAGGCTATTCATTGTTTCGACTGCGAGTGAAATTCTGTTCTTGCAAAAATTACACAAATGCCTAGAATACACGCAAATACTGAAAGCTCCAAAATGTAAATAAGAATAACCAAAATAATCACACTTCCAGTTTCTTTCACTACGTGTAAGCTGTTGATCCATTATTCTTACACGGTCGTCTGTATGCTGTTTCAAAACCATACGTTTCTTTAAAAGTGAAGAACAAACCAGCAAATTGTTACCTGAGTTTCTACTCGTGCTGCTCGAAATACCAGCTGTTTGTTCGTGTTTTTCACTGGTTGGGATAGCAAGATGTTCGATTTGCTGTTCTCCGTGGATTTCAATAATACAGGACATTGCATAGTTTTCTTCATAGTTTTCATCACGTAGTTGTTCTACTTTGTCATTGCGTGGATTTGTTTCACTGTTCAAACACATGTTGCCTACTTTTGTATTAGTATTTATTTCGCGTTTCTGTTTTATCTTTCTTAAATTTTTTGTTCGCTTTCAGTGCTGCGCAACCTGGCCTCTAGGCCCGTGATAATTGGTTGTGAGTTATTCCTAATCTCTTGTCGGATTTCTACAGAAAGGTTTTATTGTTTTTTTCTCAATTTTATTGATATCTTTACTTATTTTATCTTGTGATTTGTTCTAGAGTTCTACTACTTTCTTTTAAGATTTTATTCGTGTTTTGTAGCAACTCTAACGAAGTTGAATTATTGGTCTCCGCATTTATGTTTACCGGATTTTCAACAACTGAGTGCATATTTTCGGTAACAGATGTTGGCTCATATACTATTTGATTGAAAGAAATGGAAGCAAAGTAGAATCGATTGTCTCAGTGAGTGGCTGATGCGTAATTTCGATTAGCTGAAGCCACTTTTCGCCTACCGATCTAATGAAATTTCTTGTACTCTGTTGGATATCTGTTTTGTTGCATTTCCTGTTAAAGAACTGAACTGTGTTGGAAATTTGTTTTCGTTCTCTGAAATCTCAAGTAAATTATTTATATGTATCGACTGTTGCGCTTGTTCTGTTTCAGTAGTAATTGAGTCGTTACGTAGCGACGTGATTTGTGACCCCGTAGCACGACCAAATACTGGGTTGCCAACTACAATGTTGAAAAGTAGTTACTGAGTTGCCACACCATATTTCTGATTGTAGTTAAATAATCGAAAGTAATAAATTCTTTCAAACAACAGAAATATCTGCGAGAACCACAAGATAACAGCGACACATGTAACACAGTTTGTACCGGTTTTTGCCTGCACAACAAAGATCTTCACACTCAATATTTTTTGCAATAGAGAAAAATCACATAAAATCACACACAGAAATGACAGTGAAATTACAATAGCTGAAAGAGAAAATGCAAATGTTAGTATATATACGCGTACCGCTGATTTGCTTTCGAGAACCTATTTTGCAAACTAACTACGCAATCACAGAAAAACCAGAGAACTATCCTAGGCCAAAAGAGTCGACGTGTGTAAACTTTCTATAAAAATGTATGTTTATGAGAAAACTGAATATATAGATTTCAAAAACTTTCTTTTCACAGAATATGTACTTTAGATACTGTATTCAATGCTGAGCCAAACTGACTGTTGGTTGGCCCTGTGTAGCACATGTGAGCAGACTACTCCTTACTATCCCTCAAATAAGAACGCCTCAGCACTGCACAACTGACTGATTAGCAGGTCAACCACAGATAAAACTAAACACAGAATAATGGGTCTTATTCACTACTCATGCAGTGCGCTCATTCATTTTTGTTCCAGTACAAAAAAGGTGAATTATTTACAGTAGCAGAAAACATGTGGGAATCTTGCACATTGTATGGCAGTGAAATATGAAATGTGGGAAAATCGGAAGAGAAGAAAATCGAAAGCATTTGAGATGTGGTGCTACAGAAGAATGTTCAAAATTTCGTGGACTGTTAAGAAATGAGGAGGTTCTCCACAGAATCGGCGAGGAAAGAAATATGTGGAAAACACTGACAAGAAAAAGGGACAGGATAAAAGGACACCTGTGAGGGCATCAGAGAATAACTACATTGGTCTACAGGGAGTTGTAGAGAAAGACAGAGATTGAAATGTATCCAGCAAGTAATTTCGGACGTAGTTTGCAAGTACTACTATGAGATAAAAGGACTGGCCCAGGAACAGGAGAAGAATTCGTGTTGGGCTGTGTCAAACCAGCCAGAATACCGACGAAAAACAACAAAAAAAGAAAGAGAGAGAGAATGAATAACATGAATGCAAAAGTAAATACAAATTTGCAAAATAAAGTACATAAAGTGGAAAGAGAATTACATATAGGTAAAAACACATACAACAACAATACAACAGAATACAACACTGAGACACTCTCAGACAGTGGTTGTTGTTGTTGCTATGGTCTTTAGTCCTGAGACTGGTTTGATGCAGCTCTCCATGATACTCTATCCTGTGCAAGCTTCTTCATCTCCCAGTACCTACTGCAACATACATCCTTCTGAATCTGCTTAGTGTATTCATCTCTTGGTCTCCCTCTACGATTTTTACCCTCCACGCATCCTTCCAATACTAAATTGGTGATCCCTTGATGCCTCAGAACATGTCCTACCAACCGATCCCTCCTTCTAGTCAAGTTGTGCCACAAACTTCTCTTCTCCCCATTTCAATTCAATACCTCCTTATTAGTTATAGGATCTACCCATCTAATCTTCAGCATTCTTCTGTAGCACCACGTTTCGAAAGCTTCTGTTCTCTTCTTGCCCGAACTATTTATCGTCCATGTTTCACTTCCATACATGGCTACACTCCATACAAATACCTTCAGAAATGACTTCATGACACTTAAATCTATACTCGATGTTAACAAATTTCTCTTCTTCAGAAACGCTTTCCTTGCCATTGCTAGTCTACATTTTATATCCTCTCTACTTCGACCATTATCAGTTATTTTGCTCTCCAAATAGCAAAATTCCTTTACTACTTTAAGTGTCTCATTTCCTAATCCAATTCCCGCAGCATCACCCGACTTAATTCGACTACATTCCATTATCCTCGTTTTTCTTTTGTTGATGTACATCTTGTATCCTCCGTTCACGACACTGTCCATTCCGTTCAACTGCTCTTCCAAGTCCTCTGCTCTCTCGGACAGAATTAGAATGTCATCGGCGAACCTCAAAGTTTTTATTTCTTCTCCATGGATTTTAATACCTACTCTGAATTTTCCTTTTGTTTCCTTTACTGCTTGCTCAATATACAGATTGAATAACATCGGGGAGAGGCTACAACGCTGTCTCACTCCCTTCCCAACCACTGCTTCCCTTTCATGCCCCTCGACTCTTATAACTGCCATCTGGTTTCTGTACAAATTGTAAAGAGCCTTTCGATCCCTGTATTTTACCCCTGCCACCTTCAGAATTTGAAAGAGAGTATTCCAGTCAACATTGTCAAAATCTATCTCTAAGTCTACAAATTCTGGAAATGTAGGTTTCCCTTTCCTTAATCTAAGATAAGTCGTAGGGTCAGGATTGCCTCCCGTGTTCCAATATTTCTAGGGAATCCAAACTGATCTTCCCCAAGGTCAGCTTCTACCAGTTTTTCCATTCGTCTGTAAAGAATTTGCGTTAGTAATTTGTAGTCGTGACTTATTAAACTGATAGTTCGGTAATTTTCACCTATGTCAACATCTGCTTTCTTTGGGAATGGAATTATTATATTCTTCTTGAAGTCTGAGGGTAATTCGCCTGTCTCATACATCTTGCTCACCAGATGGTAGAATTTTGTCAGCGCTGGCTCTCCCAAGGCTATCAGTAGTTCTAATGGAATGTTGTCTACTCCGGGGCCTTGTTTTCTCTTAGGTCTTTCAGTGCTCTGTCAAACTCTTCACGCAGTATCATATCTCCGATTTCATTTTCATCTACATCCTCTTCTATTACCATAATATTGTCCTCAAGTACATCGCCATTGTATAGACCCCCTATATACTCCTTCCACCTTTCTGCTTTCCCTTCTTTGCTTGGAAGTGGGTTTCCAACTGAGCTCTTGAAATTCATACAAGTGGTTCTCTTTTCTCCAACGGTCTCCTTAATTTTCCTGTAGGCAGTATCTGGCTTACCCCTAGTGAGACAAGCATCTACATCCTTACATTTGTCCTCTAGCCATCGCTGCTTAGCCATTTTGCACTCGATCTCGTTTTTGAGACGTTTGGTATTCCTTTTTGCCTGCTTCATTTACTGCTGCATTTTTATATTTTCTCCTTTCATCAATTAAATTCAATATTTCTTCTGTTACCCAAGGATTTCTATTAGCCCTCGTCTTTTTACCTACTTGATCCTCTGCTGCCTTCACTACTTCATCCCTCAAAGCTACCTATTCTTCCTCTACTGTATTTCTTTCCCCCATTCCTGTCAATTGTTCCCTTATGCTCTCCCTGAAACTCTGCACCGCCTCTGGTTTAGTCAGTTTATCGAGGTCCCATCTCAAATTTCCACCTTTTTTCAGTTTCTTCAGTTTTAATCTGCAGTTCATAAACAACAAATTGTGGTAAGAGTCCACATCTGCCCCTGGAAATGTCTTACAATTTAAAACCTGGTTCCTGAATCCCTGTCTTACCATTATATAATCTATCTGACACCTTCTAGTATCTCCAGGTTTCTTCCATGTATACAACCTTCTTTCATGATTCTTGAACCAAGTGTTAGCTATGATTAAGTTATGCTCTGTGCAAAATTCTACCAGGCGGCTTCCTCTTTCATTTCTTACCCCCAATCCATATTCACCTGCTACGTTTCCTTCTCTCTCTTTTCCTACTATCGAATTTCAGTCACCCATGACTATTAAATTCTCGTCTCCCTTCACTATCTCAATAATTTCTTTTATCTCCTCACACATTTCAATTTCTTCATCATCTGCAGAGCTAGTTGGCATATAAACTTGTACTACTGTAGTAAGCATGAGTTTCGTGTCTATCTTGGCCACAATAATGCGTTCACTGTGCTGTTTGTAGTAGCTTACCCGCACTCCTATTTGTTTTTTTTTTTTCATTATTAAACCTACTCCTGCATTACCCCTATCTGATTTTGTATTTATAACCTTGTATTCACCTGACCAAAAGTCTTGTTCCTCCTGCCACCGAACTTCACTAATTCCCACTATATCTAACTTTAACTTTTCCATTTCCCTTTTTACATTTTCTACCCTACCTGCCCGATCAAGGGATCTTGAGAGGGAACAGTTTGTTCCATCTCATTACAGTTAGTTTTTTGTTGCATTATACTGAATATACTTTCAACATTTTTTTAGTTTAAATAGTGTGATATCTCGAGTGAAGGGGTGGGCTACCTGTTTATTTAATTCAATTCATAATTACATAAATGCACTTCTTTTCCCTAATCGCACTACGTTGCGTTGGGTTGATTAAGTATGGGATTTGTATTAAGAGTTCGTCTGCTGGTAGTGCCAAGGCAGAGATGTGGTCACCCTGTAGGTCGGTTAGTGCCAAACTAAGCCTGGAGTAAAGACAGAGATGATGCACCTGTTTGCCAGGGGGTAGTCCGAGGTTGGTAACAGGTCCCCCTCCCCTCCATGTAAGGGAACGGCCGTTGAGAGCCGCCACGATAGTCACTCTTCATGTAGCAGCTGAACTGAGCGGACAGAATCGAGGGCAATCTCAGTGTTTGCCGCCAATTCATCGTGGGATGAGGTATTTTACACTGTTACTAATCCGCTCTTTTTCAGGATTGAAATAGTTAGCGTGTCGTTAAGGCCATTCAATCATTTTCTTTTTTTTTTTTTTTTTTTTTTTTTTTTTTTTAGAAATTTTGCCTTTACAGTTAAAGTTTTCAGTTAGGGTTTCTTTTTCAGAGGCGAGCATGGGGGCTCGCGTTATCCCTTTATAGTGCTGCAATCATTTGGTGCCTTCAGCACACGAGAGCAGCAATAACTCTAAAAAAATTGAGTAGTTTCACTTTTAGAAGCAGCATTTTTTTTTTTTTTTTTTTTTTTTTTTTTTTTTTTTTTTTGCAATGTTAAGTAACCTGGGGCCTCACCCGAGCTGGTTAACGCGTGGTCGTAACGACTGATGAGTAATTTGGATGACAATTCCGTGTGAAACCTGGTAGGAGATGCGTGTGTGACATACTTAAGGATCAGAGCGTGTGACGTAAAATTTTTCTAGGCCATCTCATAAATTTTGTTCACGGTTCCTTTTTAATCCCCATTTGCTAGCACCACGTCCTAACAATTTTGATAAAGAATAGGTTGAGCGTGTTAATGATTATGTAGTATGGAAAGCAAGAACGAACAGAGGGGTGAGTAAAAAGAAATTAGCTGTTGGTGTCGGTCACCCACGTGTTGCCGAATTGCACTACCAGCGAGCTACCAGTTTATTCTTGGAAATTAGTTAAGGTGACGATGCTTACGTGTGCTGTTAATTGATTATTTGGGTGTGCCGTATTTCACAGGATGTTTTATTTTTTAAGAATTTGCTTTCTTTTGTGAATATGGGAGATGTTTGTGTCTGCTTTGTTACCCCGTTTTTCCGCCAAAGAGAATTTTTTTTATTCGGTCCTAGTAGTAATCTTGGGTGCGAATTTCGATCACTGTCCCAGCAGACACACCACAAGGGCAGCAACGTAGCCCCATCCTCTTTCCCGGTGCTTAAGTAGAAACGAGATGCCTGTTAGTTTAAGCATCTTCAGTGCGAGACAAAACTAGAAGATATTTGACTTGACTTTGTCTGCTGCAATTATTAAATTTGTAAAGTTTTGGGGAATATAGATAATAAATGTCATATTAAGTTTGTAAAATTTCTGAGATCTAGGCAATAAATGACCTATAAACAGGACGTCATGGATTTAGTGGTCATTACGAACCCCAGTCCTGTGTCTAGAGCACTGTCATGAATCTAATGGTCATTATAAACCCCAGGCCTGTGTAGAGAGCAATGTTACCAACAAAGTGGTGTCCTTATAGGTCATGACAGAGCGTGGCCTTTACTGACTTGCCGACTTGGCTGTTTGAGCCCTCCCCCGCGTTATCCGTTGCGCAATATTAACATAATAATCATCAGCTCATTTGACTGAACGTCGGGCAGGCCCCTTAAATTCATTCCTTCCGAGCAATGTATCAAGCGGGCAATTACGTGTCAATGAGGTGACTTGGCCACACACACCTCCGGCACGCTCTAGCATAGATAGAAGGAAACAGAGGAAGAGAGATACAAAAAGGTAACGATGCATAACTAAACAGAAGGAACCCTTCAATCTGACATTCCATGCTCCGATCCGTAGAACGCAAGTTTTCTTTCTCCTGATAACGACGCGCTCTTGAGTAGTACCAGCCCGAAGATCAGAATGGGGGACTATTTTACCTCCGGAATATTGTACCCAAGAGGATGCCTTCATCATTTAACCATACAGTAAAGCTGCATGCCCTCAGGAAAAATTACGGCTGTAGTTTCCCCTTGTTTTCAGCCGTTCGCAGTACCAGCACAGAAAGGCCGTTTTGGTTAGTGTTACAAGGCCATATCATTCGTGTTCCAAGGCCAGATCAGTCAATCATCCAGACTATTGCCCCTGCAACTACTGAAAAGGTTACTGCCCCTCTTCAGGAACCACAAGCTTGTCTGGCCTTTCAACAGATACCCCTCCATTGTGGTTGCACCTACGGTACGGCTATCTGTATCACTGAGGCACGGAAGCCTCCCCACCAGCGGCAAGGTCCATGGTTCCGGGGGGGGGGGGGGGGGGAGGGGGGGCAGGCAAACTGTGGTAAAGCCATAAAAACTGTACCCAGCAAAAACAAACTAAAGAGATTTCGGGACTCTGAAAAACTGGAAAATGTTGAAAGAAGGATTGTAAGGAATGTTGTGGGACCTACAACAGCAATGCTGAATACAGTAAGATCAGAGAGCTGTATTTGGAAATGGAAATGGTAACTGAAGTGGATAATGACAGACTAATCAAGCAGCTCTTCAATTTACGAAACAGCTACAAATCCAAACTCATATTAGTTACGAAAATTGACAAAGATATTCAAAACTTTGGAATTATAATGGACATAACAGTTAACAGAATACTACCACAAAAGGCAGGATTCCACGTAACACACAGTCCTTCAAAAGGGAGAATGGGTACCCAAGAAGAAAAGGGCCGACAAAGTCGAAGGATGAAGGACGTCTGGGAGCAATGAAAATCAAGCACAAAGCCGCAAATTCAAAGTTGATTTGTCGTACCTTCCAAAAGGGTTATTCGAATGAATAAATAAATAAATAAGTAAATGATCGACGGACAGGGTGAGCATCATTCTGCGGCTCTCTGCTGATAACACGGCATGGCACTGCAAAGTGTCATCGTTGAGCATAGTAGGATACAAGATGACTAAGACAGAATTTATATTTGGTGTTATGAATGACAGCTTGCTCTAAATGTAGAAAAGTTACTCCAGATGAGTAGGGCAAACAATCATGTACTATTAGAGTACAGAGTTAGGGGTGTGTTGCTTGCTATAGTGAAGTTTATTGATACTGTTGGCTTAATGTTTCAAAGTGATATGAAATGGAACGAGTCGGTGTGGTCGGTAGGGGATAATCTGAACGGTCAACTCCAGTTTACTGGGAGAATTGTAAGAAAGTGTAGCTTATATATAAAGGAGATCACGTATACAACACTATTGAAACCCACTCTTGAGTACTGCTCGAATGTTTGGGATACTCACCAATGACTGTTAGCAGAATATGGAATCGGTGGGTTCAGGAGGGTAATACGGAACGCCGTGCTGGATCCCAACGGCCTCGTATCACTAACAGTCGAGATGACTGGCATTTTATCCGTATGGCTGTAACGGATCGTGCAGCCACGTCACTATCCCTGAGTCAACAGAGGGGGACTTTTTCAAGACAACAGCCATCTGCACGAACAGTTCGACGACGGTTGCAGCAGCATGGACTATCAGCTCAGAGACCATGGCTGATGTTACCCTTGACGCTGCATCACAGACGCGCCTGCGATGGTGTATTCAACGTCGAACCTGGGTGCACGAATGATAAAACGTCATTTTTTCGAATGAATCCAGGTTCTGTTCAGAGCATCATGATGGTCGCATCCGCGTTCGGCGACATCGCGGCGAACGCACATTGGAAGCGTGTATTCGTCATCGCCATACTGGTGTATCACCCGGCGTGATGGTATGGGGTGCCATTGGTTACACGTCTCGGTCACTTCTTGTTCGCACTAACGGCACTTTGAACAGTGGACGTTGCATTTCAGATGTGTTACGACCCGTGGCTCTACCCTTCATTCGATCCCTGCGAAACCCTACATTTCAGCAGGATAATGACCGGCCGCATGTAGCAGGTCCTGTACCGGCCTTTCTGGACACAGAAAATGTTGGACTGGTGCCCTGGCCAGCACATTCTCCAGATCTCTCACCAATTGAAAACGTCTGGTCAATGATGGCCGAGCAACTGGCTCGTCACAATACGCCAGTCACTACTCTTGATGAACGGTGGTATCGTGTTGAAGCTGCTTGGGCAACTGTACCTGTACACGCCATCCAAGCTCTGTTTGGTTCAATGCTCAGGCGTATAACGGCCGTTATTACGGCGAGAGGTGGTTGTTCTGGGTACTGATTTCTCAGGATCTATGCACCCAAATGGCGTGAAAATGTAATCACATGTCGTTCTAGTATAATATACACTCCTGGAAATTGAAGTAAGAACACCGTGAATTCATTGTCCCAGGAAGGGGAAACTTTATTGACACATTCCTGGGGTCAGATACATCACATGATCACACTGACAGAACCACAGGCACATAGACACAGGCAACAGAGCATGCACAATGTCGGCACTAGTACAGTGTATATCCACCTTTCGCAGCAATGCAGGCTGCTATTCTCCCATGGAGACGATCGTAGAGATGCTGGATGTAGTCCTGTGGAACGGCTTGCCATGTCATTTCCACCTGGCGCCTCAGTTGGACCAGCGTTCGTGCTGGACGTGCAGACCGCGTGAGACGACGCTTCATCCAGTCCCAAATATGCTCAATGGGGGACAGATCCGGAGATCTTGCTGGCCAGGGTAGTTGACTTACACCTTCTAGAGCACGTTTGGTGGCACGGGATACATGCGGACGTGCATTGTCCTGTTGGAACAGCAAGTTCCCTTGCCGGTCTAGGATTGGTAGAACGATGGGTTCGATGACGGTTTGGATGTACCGTGCACTATTCAGTGTCCCCTCGACGATCACCAGTGGTGTACGGCCAGTGTAGGAGATCGCTCCCCACACCATGATGCCGGGTGTTGGCCCTGTGTGCCTCGGTTGTATGCAGTCCTGATTGTGGCGCTCACCTGCACGGCGCCAAACACGCTTACGACCATCATTGGCACCAAGGCAGAAGCGACTCTCATCGCTGAAGACGACACGTCTCCATTCGTCCCTCCATTCACGCCTGTCGCGACACCACTGGAGGCGGGCTGCACGATGTTGGGGCGTGAGCGGAAGACGGCCTAATGGTGTGCGGGACCGTAGCCCAGCTTCATGGAGACGGTTGCGAATGGTCCTCGCCGATACCCCAGGAGCAACAGTGTCCATAATTTGCTGGGAAGTGGCGGTGTGGTCCCCTACGGCACTGCGTAGGATCCTACGGTCTTGGCGTGCATCCGTGCGTCGCTGCGGTCCGGTCCCAGGTCGACGGGCACGTGCACCTTCCGCCGACCACTGGCGACAACATCGATGTACTGTGGAGACCTCACGCCCCACGTGTTGAGCAATTCGGCGGTACGTCCACCCGGCCTCCCGCATGCCCACTATACGCCCTCGCTGAAAGTCCGTCAACTGCACATACGGTTCACGTCCACGCTGTCGCGGCATGCTACCAGTGTTAAAGACTGCGATGGAGCTCCGTATGCCACGGCAAACTGGCTGACACTGACGGCGGCGGTGCACAAATGCTGCGCAGCTAGCGCCATTCGACGGCCAACACCGCGGTTCCTGGTGTGTCCGCTGTGCCGTGCGTGTGATCATTGCTTGTACAGCCCTCTCGCAGTGTCCAGAGCAAGTATGGTGGGTCTGACACACCGGTGTCAATGTGTTCTTTTTTCCATTTCCAGGAGTGTATTTGTCCAATGAATACCTGTTTACCATCTGCATTTCTTCTTGGTGTAGCAACTTTAATGGCCAGTAGTGTAGATTTGTTATCAGTAAGTTCGATAAGTAAGCGAGAATTACAGAGCTCTTCTGTGGACACAAATGGGAATCCCTGGGGGTTAGACGACTCTCTTTTGACGAAACAATGTAGGGAAAAATCCTACTACCGCCAACTTACACGTCGCGTTAGCACCGCAAATACAATATACGAGAAATTAAGGCTGAAAAGGAGACATACAGGCAGTCATTTTTTCGGCCTGTTTGCCGGAGGGGCGGGAAGGGAAAAATGACTATAGTTCAATTCTTTTATCTTGGCGTCTCGCGCATGCCCGCCCTGACGCGGGAGATTGCTGCGTTTCCAGTTGCACACGCCACTAGAAGAAGCGCCATAGTATAGTATAGTTCGTAAACTCACGTTTAGGAGGGAGCGCGCAGTTTATGAAGTAAAGCAACCATGGCCGCATTAACCCTTTCGCTGCTACAGAGACGTGCTCCCCGCATTCAGCGCTGTGCGCGATTTTGTCATCACTGCACTGCTCGCCTGTGCACACACATGGTGTCCCGACTGCTTTGAAACACTTATCATTCGATTTCACAAAAACTATTTGGCCCAAAAACTTGATTTTTACACATCTTCTTGACTGATACATTCCCGCCATAAATTACTTAATTTTGTTTCGATGTTCAACGCAGTTATTGTGCAGCATTAAATGTAGTAAACCATTGCACGAAATTTTGAAGAGTTTGCAGAGGTAAAAGTCCACAGCGTATACTTTCCGTATAGTCGATCTTAGTTGCCACTAGAAATTTCAAAAAATTACATTCGAACGAATAAAATTCATCAAGTAAGACACTTCGATATTGATTTTAAATAAAAAAAAAATATTAATCACCAAACAGTGTTGGATCTCACAACCTTTTGCTTAGCAGCTACAGACCTTCACCATTATGCTAACGCAGCTCGTCATTCAATAGAACACTGATGGTATGACTATGAACTACTCACGTTTCGACGAATTACAATAGGAAATAAACAATTACCGCTGTTCTTTATTGAGAAAAAACGGTTAGTGACAGTGAATGTCCTTGCTATCGCCTGAATTAGGAGGCTTGTTGCTAGTTTGGTTTAATTAATTAATAGAATATGAAGCAATTGGTATAAAGAATGCTTTTCCGAACTTTCTTTTATAGAAAGTCTGTTATCAAGACATTGCTTCTGTTCAATTACTTTATTTATGACTGAACGTTTCTAAACTGAAGACACTCGTCCGTGCTCTGCACTGCAGTCGAGCTCCGGCAACGTCGTTCTCTGTTCATTGACTGACTGTGTTTTGTGACGTCAGATGCGCAGAACGAACCTAAACTCAGCCGCCGTCGTAAATGACGCGCACTTTAGTAATAATGCAAGGTAAGGTCTGCAATGTGCCATTCGGTGGCTTGCGAGGTATGTACGTAGATGCAGACGACAATACAAGCATAGATGCCGTGCAAATCCACAAACGCGGTGCTGCTTGAGACGTGTAGTCCCCGCCGAGATAAGTACAAGGGGAAGAGTATGGACAGCAACAGCGGCCGTTGCAACTCGTCTGGTGGGTGGCGCCATCCTGTGCTGAGCGTGGAGGAGGGGTGGGAGGGAGCGGCTGGCGAAGGTAAGCTGATGAGTTCCAACTGCAAATTGCAGAGCCAGCCGTCCGCTTATTGCCGGCGCCTCCAGACCACCCGCCGCTGCTTATTGTGACTGTCGCCAGGTCCCTGGTGCCAGTAGCGGCTGGTGCCATCACCAGCTAACTGCACGTTGTCCCCTCCACTGTTGCAGTGAACTTCGCCGGGAGGAGTGGGGCTATGCAGTACGAAGGAAACCTACCGAATATGGGCGGTGCTGAAGAGCGGTTAAGGGGGGAGGGGGGGGCAGTACTAGAAACAAAAGAGGCAAGTTAAAACTGCTGCAACTCGCTGCAGTTTTGCAGGCACAATCTGTCTATGCGATATTGCAGCGTACCTTTGTTGCACAGCGGATTACACGCTGCAGGGGAAATGAAATTCGCTGTCTCGATGCAGCGTTTCCAACTCCTGTGAGTTTGAAACTACTCATTTCAAGAGAGGGATTTTCATAATGCCACACTATTTCTCGTGGTACGAATCAGGTTTCATTTCGACTGCTTCCTCCAAATGGATTAATCATACTGATTCGCTAGGCGACGTTCCACAGTCAGTGACTATCTAGTTCCCTCAATGTGGCGCGTGTGCTCTGCACAACGCTCGGCGTTACTGCTAATAGTCTGTCCTAGGCTAGGCAGAAACTTAACAGGCAGGTTACTCCGCGCTGAAACGTTGCCTTTGATCAGGATTCGCCTATGTGACCGGGGATGCAGTGACGTCGCGAACTTCAATTATCCTTTACGCTGTTTCTCTGTTATTTCTCGAACCAGTCTTAAACAGTTATGTTTTTTAGTTGTGGTACATTTTGAAAACAACTGCAGTCGCTACATAGTAGCACTGCTAAAAATAGAATGAGACTGATCACAATGGTAGAACGTTGCACAGCCGTACTTTCCATCCCACGTGGTGACGTATTTTTACTGTTTAAATTATACAAAAAAATAAAATTTCCAGGCGACTGTCAACAGTATCGATATACTTGAAAAAAATCTATGGTACACACTGTGCTACCTTACACCGCATTTTTTTCAGTACCGTGTTAGATCGTAGACCATATTCACCGTGACAACGGTTTAAGTCATACATGCTATTAAATGACATGTGAAATTGTCACAATAGATATTCTTCCATTGTGAAGATGGTCCATGATCGAAGCCTCTAACGAATAAATGTATTTTAAGACAGCACAGTGTGTATTATGCATTTCTACAAGTTTAAATTATTAACAGATGAACAGAAACACCATTATGATAACACTAACGTTTGATCTCAGATACGTTAAGCTAAAAAATCATGAGTTTGGAGGACTCAGTACAAGATATTTAATCTACAAATGATACAACATGCAATCCAGCGTGCTTTCTTCGGGCTACATTCTTCATAATAGTAACCCAATTAGCCTTCCTGTTTCCACACTGGACTTGCTTTCGGGAGGACAACGGTTCAAACCCGTGTCCGGCCATCCTGATTTAGGTTCTCCGTGATTCCTCTAAATGGCTTCAGGTAAACGCGGGGATACTTCAGTTGGAAGGGCAAGGCCGTCTTACTTCCCCATTCTTCCGTAATCCAACGGGGCCGATGACCGCGCTGTTTGGTACCGTCCCCCGAATCAAACAACCAACTTTCCGGTTTCAACATCTGACCAGAATGAAAGTCCTTGTCCTCACGTACAAGAAAACAACTTTCTTTTGTTAACTTTGTCGAACTAAGAGTGTGTGAGTATTTCCCTCACTTTTTTCCCTTAGGAATCTTGTCTTCGTGGAAAGTTGCGAAAATATCCTCGAATTCTTGTAATGTAGTCGGTCATTAAAGTGCTGAATATTTGAGACCCTTTTGAGAAACCACAGTAATCCAGCCTTGAACCACGATTTCTTTTACAGCAAGCTGGCTATTTTCTGTTTGGTTTGTCAGTGACACAGCAACGTTCTTCCATTTGCAGCCAAGGCCATGTACTGTGTATCATATCTTCAGTAAGACATGCTTAACGGTTGAAGTCAATACTTAGAACCTATTTCTCTTCGCTTCTGTTTCTCCAGTTACTACCGATAAAATTCGCACGTAATTTGACGAATAACTACCTGGAATAAAATTGTCGTAATCCGTGTTAGACTTTCCATATGGTACTTAGACACTTAAAATAGATCTGTTTCTCCCAAAGCCTACAATTATTTGAGGTGGTGTAAATATCCTTTTCCCTGTGCTTCAACTTTACAACGAGAGGGGAATCAACTTTAGTATAAGAGATAAGGATATTAATTAGGAAATGGACATATTTGTTTCAAACATTCGATAAAAATGAATATTGATAGTACAGTGAGTTACAACAGCTGACCTGACGCTAGGTGAGGATGGTCCTCATCCTATTTGGGACAGTTTATTACGCCGACAGTTTGGAAGTAGCCTAGGCTTTGTACTGAAAACAAATTTCTCAAACCTCGTATATAGTGACTGAATAGAACATAAATTCTACACTGAAGAACCAAAGTAACTGGTGCACCTGCCTAATATCGTGTACGGCCCTCGCGAGCAAGCAAAAGTGAAGCAACCGACGTGGCATTGACTCGACTAATGTCTGAATTAGTGCAGGAGGGAATTGACACCATGAATCCTGCAGGACTGTCCGTAAATCCGTAAGAGTACGAGGCGGTGGAGGTCTCTTCTGAAAAGCTCGTTGCAACGTTTCACAGATATGCTCAATAATGCTCACTCAGAAGAGCGTTCCTGGAGTTCGTGTGGAGTGACGTTTTGTCCTACTGGAATTGCCAAGTCGGTCGGAATGCACAATGGACATGAAGGGATGCAGATGATCAGACAGCTTGCTTCCATACGTGTCACCTGTCACCGTAACTAGACGTATCAGGGGTCCCATATCACTCCAACTGCACACGCCCCACATCATTACAGAGTCTCCATTAGCTTGAACAGCCCACTTCTAACATGCATGGCCCATGGATTCATGAGGTTCTTTCCATACCCGTACACGTCCATCCGCTAGGTACAATTTCAAACGAGACTCGTCCGACGAATGCAACATGTTTCCAGTCACCAACAATCCAATGTCGGTGTCTACGGGCCCAGGTGCAGCGTAAAGCTTTGTGTCGCAAGTGGACCTTCGGCTCGGAAAGCCCATATCTATGATATTTCGTTGCATGGTTCGGATGCTGACGCTGATGGCCCAGCATTGAAATCTGCAGCAATGTGCGACAGGGTTGCACCTCTGTCACTTTGATAGATTCTCTTCAGTCGTCATAGGTCCCGTTCTGGCAGGATCTTTTGGCAGCCACAACGATGTCGGAGGTTTGATGTGTTACAGGATTCCTGATATTCACGGTCCACTCGTGAAAGGGTCATGTGGGAAAGTCCCCACTTCATCGCTGCCTCAGGGATGCTGTGTTAACTCGCTCGTGCGCCGACAATAATATCACGTTCAAACTCACTTAAATCTTGATAACCTGACATTGTAGCAGCAGTACCCATCTAACAATTGCACCAGACATTGTTGTCTTACATATGCGTAGCCGACCGCAGCGCCACAATCTGCCTGTTCACATATCTCTGTATTTGAACACTCATGCCTATACCAGTTTCTTTGGAACTTGTGTATTATAAGGTATCCGTTGTTGAAACTGCTAAGAAACCATATACTAGGTTGGTGCGTAAGTTCGTAGCGTTTTCCCGTAAGTTTAATAAACACAACAGATACACATAACAGGGACCTTAGTTATAAATAATACATTCTCCTTCATCATTTACAACTGTCAGCACTGCGGGTAACGATTCCGCGACTATAGAAATCACGTGGTTTTGAGACGAAGAACTCGTCCAGCCATGTCCGCAGATCGAGATTTGGTGGCTTGCGTTGCTACCTCACAAACACGGGGTCCCGAGTTCGAATCCCGGCCGGGTTGGGGATTTTCTCCGCCCAGGGACAGGGTGTGTGTTGTCCTCATCATTTCATGATCATCATTCATGAAAGTGGCGAGACTGACCTGAGTAAAGATTGTGAATTTCTTCGGGCGCTGATAATCGCGAAGTTGAGCGCTCCACAAACCAAACATGATCTTCATCATCATTATCATCATCGTCGAGCAATGTTCAGAGCGCATTTTCTTCTCGAACGGAAGTTCCTTGAAGGCTGTTCGATAGAGAGTGGGAAAGGTGAAAATTAGGCGAACAAGGTGGGTGCGGAATGTCTTCCTAACCGAATTTCTTTATAGTGTTTTTTGTCTTTCTAGCAGAATGCGAGCGGGCGTTATCGTGGAGTAGCATCACTTCGCACGGTCTTCCTGGTCGTTGTTCTTGGAGCGCGTCGGCAAGACCTCTCAGGCTTTGGCAATAAATGTCAGTAGTGGTGGTTACACCTTTTGGAAGCATTTGGCAATACACCACACCGCCGCTGTTCCACCAAATGCATATCATTATCTTTTGTGGATATGTGCAGGTCTTTGTACGAGTAGTTGCTGCCTCTTTTGGGCTCAACCATTGCTTTTTTCCCTTAAGTTAACATAAAGACACCATTTCTCGTCGCCAGCAACGATACAGGACGCGTATGGTCGGTGTTGCTCACTAGCTAATCGAGGACGAGCAGACAGAAATTCATATATGGCCCACCTGCTGATTTTTGCGATTTTGGCTTAAAGATGCGGTACCCATACACCCGATTTTTGAACGTTACCTATTACAGATAAATCTCGAGTGAATTAACGCTCTTAAATGATTTTCATCAAACCCCAAAGGTCTTAATGCGAAGAGTCACTGATGTCAAAACGATCCTCTTTAAAAGAAGAACATCATTTTTTTTACAGTCCTCTAGTCAACAGCATTATCCCCATACACGGCAGAAACGTTTCTGACTGTCTCCACTGCTGTCAGACGTCTATTGGACTTAAATAGAAGAACATGCCATAAATGTTCCGATTTTTCCACTTGGGACTCAACATTCTAGCGTCCACATTTCCAACCACTATCTCCAAATGACAAAATTGCATTACATAAACTCAAATAGCAACAGTGAACGACAAATAAAATCGATAAATAAACCCGTTACAATGATAATACCAACATGCAAAAGGAAACTCTACGAACTTATGCAGCAATGGAATACAAGACAGAGGAAGGACTCATTCTGCCTTATTGTGATCACGACAAAGAAGTCTGTATTGGGGCAAGGAGGGTTCTTCCCCAAAAGTACCGTTATCCAAGATGGCGGCGATAACGTCATCCAACATGGAGGCTTTTGGTGAGTAGTTTGAATTTTGGCGGGAAGATAGGTCAATTGCACTACCTCCATTAAGCAAACCCCCTCCGTCAAAAAATGGCAGGAAGTTCAAATTCCATCAGGATAATGCAATACACCATGGTTACCTGTAGTAACCTAAGAAAATGGCGGGAAGATAGCTCACTTGGACTACCTCCTCTAACCTATGGCATCCGACCGCCATCTCTTCCTAGGAACTGGAGGGAAGTTTGAATTTTGGTGGGAAAATAGGTCAATTTGGGTATCTCTACTAAACTAAGAAAATCGCAGGAAAGTAAGGGCAATTCCACTAACCTAAGTCGCCCGACCACCATCTCCTCCCATGGATTGTCGGGAAAAGGACTCAGCCTTTGCTGGACATAAGTCTTTATTATTTTGTATGAACCTGTCTTTATTTAAACAATTTGATGCTGTACTGGCATCCAGCGTATTCACCATATTGTCTGGAAGTCAACTGACCTAGTATGCAGTACTGCCACCAGAGGGTGCTGTCATCTGTTCTGTGATGTAATCTAAGATGGCAGTCTTAGGGGGGTGGGGTGGGATGGCGACAAACAGTGTGGGCACCATGGGGTCCAGAGTCCAACTGACCTAATACACAGTACCACCACCAGAGTGCTGTGGTCCATTCTGTGATATAATACAAGATGTAGGGCAAAAGAGGGAAACAGTGTGGTCACCATGAGGTCTGGATCTAGTGCACAGTAATGTCACCAGAGGGTGCTGTCCTCCATTCAGTGACATAACCCAAGATGACTGTCTGGAGGGGAAAATGACTCAGCCAGCACTGGGCTGCTGGACAGAGGAAGTAATGCACTTTATTCATTTTGGTACAATTTATTAAGGAGTGGATTTGAGATAGTATATTTATCTAACTGATACAAAACACATTCTCTGACATGCTCTGACACCACACAGTCCACAGACCTGCATACTACCTGTAAATAACACTCTGCAGACGCACAAACAACTCCTAAATTACCGAAATAATTTCAGTACAGACAAGCAAACTCCTCCAAAATAATGCAGTACACTGACATGCAAACACGAAATCAACTCATAAACTGTCCAAATAATGCATAGCATAGCCTAAAGACCCGCTAGCAAAATAATGCAACAGTCACGCAATCAATGTGCTCAAGCACCACACACCAACTCCTGTCCACTAGACCGCACAGGAGGCTACAGGCAGCCCCCATAAAGTAATGCAGCCATCAGCTGTCAGACCACACACATGCACCCTCCAGCATTAGGCGGCGACATCCCTTTCATACTTGGCTCCTGATAAATTCCTCTCGAAATATGTGTTCACCTAGGCACTGTTGCTGACGTGACCGGATGGGAGCGAATATCTATTTTCAGAATGCAGGTGCTCCACTGGACACAAGCCAGCATGAGCTATCCCTCTCATACCGCTGCTACCTGCAGCGAGCAGTTGAAAGTTGGTTCTATTTTTGGATATACAGTTAGTCCTGTGAGTGTTATACTGATGTTGCCAAATAGCACAGGGTCCATAGTTCCTAGTGCAACATGCAAGACATGTCTAACCATGCTTAACAGCCCCACAGAACAGATGACAGCACCCTCTGGTGGCAGTACTGTGTACTAAGTCAGTAGGACTCCGGACCCTATGGTGAATACACTGGATGGCTGTACTGCATCAAGTTGTTTAAATAAAGATTGGTGCATGCAAAATAATAAAGACTTATGTCCAACACAGGTCAGGTCCTTTTCCTGCCAACCCTTGGACAATGTGCCAGTTGGATGACTTAGATTAGTGGAGGTAGTCCAAGTGCCCTTTCTTTCCTGCCATTTTCTAGGTTTGTAGAGATAACCATGGTGTGATGCATTATCCTGATGGGATTTGAACTTCCCACCTGTCCCTATGAAGAGGTGGCGCTCGGATGACTTAGATTAGTGCAATTGCCCTTCCTTTCACGCCATTTTCTTAGGTTAGTAGAGGTACCCCAATTGACCTATTTTCCCACCAAAATTCAAACTACCCACCAGTTCCTAGGAAGAGGTGGCGGTCGGATGACTTACGTTAGTGGAGGTAGTCCAAATGACCTATCTTCCCGCCATTTTCTTATGTTAGTAGAGTGAACCAGGGTGTATTCCATAATCCTGATGGAATTTGAACTTCCTGCCATTTTCTGAGGGAGGGGGTTAGGCTAGTGGAGGTAACCCAGTTGACCTATCTTCCCGCCAAAATTCAAATTTCCCTCCAAAATTTGCCAACTTGGATGATGTCATTGCCGCTGTTTTGGATAACGGTACTTTGGGGTAGAACCCTCCTTACCTAAATACTGAAGCCAGTACATGATCATAGAGATGATTGAAGAATTTTCTGAATGTTACTTGAAGTGTTCGCCAAAGCATGAGAATATCTACACAGTTATTTTACGCTGCACTAAGGAAACTGTGAAATATATGCTAAACAAAGTGAAGCTATTATTTTTTGAACTAGCTGAAAGCTTGTGTCGACTAGCATTTAAACGTCAGCAAATCGCTTGCAGAAGCTAGTTATGCAATTTGTCTGCTGTAGAGACTCTCCCAACCACTCGATTAATTCAAGTTTCATCAACTCGTAGAAGTATCTTCCACGTCTTAGAGGAAACTGATTCTTCTATCTTGCTGCAAGTACCTACTGAACTTCCTAGTAGCTCCAAGTTTTTGTCGAACTTCCAGAAGTTTTGTATAATTGTACCGGTACGAAAAAGTTAGTGTCGAGGAAAGTTGCGCGAACACTAATGGGCTGAAACAAATGCACCATTGGACCCCTAATCCAGCACAGCCAAGGAAGTGTGAAATTAATTTAAGCATTACTTTCTTTTAGCGGAAGGGGAGGCAGAATGCCAGTAAGGACGTCTTTGAAATTTAGCTGGTGTTTTGAATGTTAGTATAAACATAAATCCACTACATTTAAAAAAAAACAATAAAAACTATTTGAAAAAATCGAGGAGTAATTAAAAGATGGTACGTGATGCTGCACTTTTGTATTATGCTTCAGAATATTTGATTGTACAACAGATAAGAGATGTTCGAAAGTAGCTTACATCACTTCCAGAAAACTTTCATCTAAGCGAGGTCCTCTGATTTGATTTCATTAAATGACATTTCTTCATAATTTAAATATGTACGTCTCTCTATCCATTTCTTTAGCCTCACATTTGTTTTTTTTTTTTTCTTTATTTTGTTTCTCGTAACGATTTTTCTTCAACAACTGTGGCGTCTGTTACCATTCTTAAGCGCGACAATGTAAACGTCCACTTGCCTATCTAAAGACGCAACTTTAGTGGAAACACTTCTGAAAATAATTGCAACAATTTCGTAAAATTAACTTGCCAATATGATTTGCTGAAGTAAACTCGCGCAAGTTTTTGTTCTAATGTAAACATCTCAGCAAGAATTTGCAGAAGTTATTTGCGGAAGTTACTTGCAAATGGACTCAAGCCTTTAAAAGTACAGTGCTCTCAATTTAAAATCCGGTAAATTATTGCAAGCTTATTTGGCTGTGACCGAAGCGAGAAAAGTAACCCATTTGGAATTTTAGAAAGCTAATTTAAATTGTGATAATAGTTCAGAGTTACATCGTTTGCATTTGTGATATTTGCTTGGAAATGAGGAATCCTCGAAACTGCGATTGGAATAAATTAAAATTTTAAACAATCATATGTGGTATTTATCATGTCTAACGAATATAAAATCGTTCGGACATCCTTTTAGCGGGAATCCCAAATCCAAGCGATGCTCTGTTTCCATGATGGTCTACAAGTAAATTTAAATCGAAAGAACGTACATGTGCAGAAACGACACATTTAATGTTCACGAATCATACGTATTTAATGACAATACTTAAGAAAATATTTTTAAGGTCGCCTTAACGTAAGTAAGAAATTATTTCATAATCTTTTATCCCACACGGCTACAAGTGGATGTTATCTCCGAACTAAGTATTTTCTGCCAAAGGACAGCGTTCCCTTTCTCTGTGTTACTTACTTATTAACATTTCATTTCTCTGTTCCCAGGTGAAATCCATAGTGGGCATATACTCTTACCGTATCCTTGAGTTACGAACGTTTATTTTAACCTATTCGCTCGCACCAAGACATCCACGTGCGCTGAACAATAACGTTTTCTGTCGAACGGTGGTACGTGAAATTCCGAGTTTTATGGGAAATTTTATTGCAGTTAGCAACAGAACAATTACGCCTTCAGTTATCTATACCACTGGTAGATCAATATTGAGTATAAACGTAGTAAAAACAGAAATCACAGCACTAGACGTACACAACGCCAATACTACTTGGAGAATGCAACTGGCTACCATGGTATTTGCCGATGACGTCACAGCGGGCAGTCCTACGTGACGAAGTTTCGTACGGAAACCTGAAAGACAGGACACTCAGCCCCTTTCCAGTATCACCTGAAGAGTACCACATGCATAGGGAATACATTACACCTGGCACTCGTAGATTTAGGTTTTTCGTAACTAGTCTTAACACACAGAGCCTTTCAAAGAAAGCAACGCAAAATAGTAAGTGAAAGAAAGGTTATTTCAACTGGTAAACATAAGGAACGTTACTCCTACTGCAGAACTAGTTAATTTAGATATTTTCCAGAGAGTTACAGCAACAAAAAAATGGTTCAAATGGCTCTGAGCACTATGGGACTTAACATCTATACTCATCAGTCCCCTAGAACTTAGAACTACTGAAACCTAACTAACCTAAGGAAATCACACAACACCCAGTCATCACGAGGCAGAGAAAATCCCTAATCCCGCCGGGAATCGAACCCGGGAACCCGGTCGCGGAAAGCGAGAACGCTGCCGCACGACCACGAGCTGCGGACTTACAGCAACGACTCACTTATTTTTGAACAAAACGTTATTTTTTCTTGTCATGTAATTGATGCATTTAAACCGCGTACAAATCGATTTAGATCAAAAGTCTATCAGTTTCCATTAGAGGCCTAAAAAAATAAGTTTCAGCGGTAGATGCAATATGCTGTACATAAATTTTGCATTGGGATACCTGTTCTTGTGGAGAAATGTTCAGTTAAGTGAGATGAACAAACGAGTACTTATTTTCCTGAAAACGCAATCCAAAGAGCCTTCTGAACGACCTCTGGACGAGAAGTTATGATGCTGGTGCGACCGAACGATAAGCTTCATCGATGCGCCGAGTAACGTCTTGTTCGGTTAGGATATAGTCTAGAAACTACCTGATCATTACTCTGCCTTCTTTACATGTTAAAAGCGGGAGTTCCGATCTTTCTAATTACAGGAGGCTCTGAGGGGTGTGTCGTGTATATATATCTCACTTTCTCCCCCCCCCCCTCCTCTCTCTCTCTCTCTCTCTCTCTCACACACACGCACACACACACACACACACACGCACACACACACACACACACACACACACTGTCTTTCTCCGTGTGTGTGTGTGTGTGTGTGTGTGTGTGTAATTCTGTGTGTGTGTGTGTAATTGTGTGTGTGTGTGTGTGTATAAGAGAGAGAGAGAGAGAGAGAGGGGTGGGGGGTGGGAGGGAGGGAGGACAGCATGACTTTTGTTCCGTGTTTGGATCTTCTGATAGTTCATCCGGAGCAGAGAAACTAGTTCTATTGCATAGGGTTGTGTATCCATGACTTTTTTGTATGGTCATTTTCTTCTATTATCTTTTCTTGTGGAAAGGGGGGGCTATTGTTACATTTGACAAAATGGGAAAAACAACAACAAAAACTAAACACTGTCTCTTGTATAGAATAGATACAGTAGGATGGATTGAGGTGGAAATGTGATATACTAACAAAGAGATCAATCGTGTTTTGATGCACCCACAATCACATCGTTGAGGTTGCCCAATTTGTATGTGTATCAGCGAAAACTGATCGACTTGTCTTCGAGGAACGACGAACCATCACAGTCCTGTTACACAGCCTGAGAACAGTAGTCGTAAATAATTGTAAGCGACATTGACCACAAAAGTGTGTTACATCTTGTCAATAGCTATCGCTTTTAAATACGACGGAATTTCATGTTGTTAGTGAATGCAGGTGCCTTTCGTTCAATTTCCGAAATACATTACAAAGAGAATTGCGTGCCATGGGTATCTGCAGTCGAATAACCCACAAACAAACATTCTGTTTAGCGGCACGTAAAACATCAGGTATTCAGTGGCCAAACAACACGTAAACTGGACTGTACATGGGTGGGGCTGTTAATACGGTCCTCAAAGTCACGTTGTTCTCCCTTTTCTCTTGATGAAAGGCGTGCACCAATGGCATAATGAAGCGATATTCAAATGTGTGTGAAATCTTATGGGACTTAACTGCTAAGGTCATCAGTCCATAAGCTTGCACACTACTTAACCTAAATTATCCTAAGGACAAAGACACACACACCCATGCCCGAGGGAGGACTCGAACCTCCGCCAGGACCAGCAGCACAGCATAATGAAGCGTTTAACACAGAATGTGCGGAGAATGAAGCTGAAGACGGAGGTGGTTCTGTGATGATTTCAGGTTTTATTAGTGCTACGACTTGTGTCCGTTCATCAAGGTTACCATGAACACGAGACAGGATGTGTATTTAATCATTCTCGATGAACGATTATTGCCATTTCTTGTACTAGGTTCGAGCATAGGTTCGTACCATTTATCCTAAGTTTAATAAACACAACAGATACTCGAACACAAAGCACATCAATAATCTCCTCCACTGTTTAAAACAGTCTGCTAACGTTGGGGTAATTTTTCGATTCCGCGACTTTGGAGATCACGTAGTTTTGAGGCGAAGAACTCGTCGAGTCATGTTCGGAGATCATTTTTATCTGGAAAGGAAGTTTCTTGAAAGTTACTCGATAGAGAACAGAAAAGGCGAAACTCTGGGGATGCAGAATGAGGTGAATAAGGTTGCTGCGGAATGACTTCCCAATCAAATCCCTCCACAGCATTTTCTGTCAGTCAAGTAGAATGACGGCGGGCGTTACCGCTGAGTACCAGTACTTCTCGCAATCTCCCTGGCCGTTTTCCCTGGATTGCTTCCACAAGACATCTCAATTGTTGACAGTGATGGTTACATCCCTTCGTAGTACACCACACCGTCGCTATTCTGCCACATTTATAACATTAACTTCTGTGGATGTACACAGGTGTTGGTGCGGGGAGTTGCTGCTTTGTTTCGCCTCAATCATTACCTTCTTTTTCCTATGTTAGCATAAAGACACCATTTCTCGTCACCAGTGTGGTATCGATAGTTACGATGCCACAACGTAGGTCCGCTCTGCTAAGTTGGCAGTTCGAGAGACACCGACGACAGCGCCCCCTAGCCGGTGCTGTCGAGGTGTGCGAGCTCCGCGGCTGCTTCAGCCCCATTTCATCAGGTGCAGCCAGCCAGGACACTTCGCTTCAGATTCGCACCACCTTGCAAGTTATGTTATATGTTTGCATATGTTCATCCACTAGTAAAGGTGCTTAAACCGTATTTGCAGTACCGAGAGATTAGTACCTTTTCCTGTTCCTGCTCATTACCCACGCGCCGCCTCCCAGGCGGGATACAAAAACCAGTATCGATACAACGTAGATATGGTCGGTGTTGTTCACGAATCAATTGATGATGAGCAAGCAGAGATGGTCATATTGTCACCCGCTGATTTTTGTGATTACGACTTAGGACGTATACGTAATTTCCCAACCTTCCCCATTACACGAAAACGTTGCTCTACGGTAGAATAATCACAATTCCTCACATTTACCAGTTCTCGAATATACTGACGGCTATCACTGTGGATGAATGCGTGTAACCGATCTGCAACAAACCCCGAAGGTCTTTCTGAAAGTGGATCGTCACTAACGTCAAAACGATACTTCTTAAAAAGAGAAAACCATTTTCATGTGGTGCTCTGTCCAGTGGCATTATCCTCGTGCCCACAGCGCACGTGTTTCTGGCTGCCTGTTGTACTCAAACAGAGGAATATGTCCGAAATGTTCAGATTTCTGCACTTGGCACTCCATTCTGTAGCGTCCGCAGCTCCACTCACTATTTCCAAATGACAAAAATGACAATATGTAAATTGAACTAGCAACAGTGAACTACAAAATAAAAAATAACAATCAGTAAATAAATCCACAGCAACCGGAATACCAACATGTAAAACAGAAAACTATTAACTTACGCACCAAAGTAATACCTCTTCAAGATGGGCAGACTTTGCCAAGATGATGTCAGCACTGTTCAAAGGGCTGCAGCCTTACCTTCGTGATTTTATGAACACTCAGGAACCTTGTCGCACCTGGACGACCCGCTAACGCTAGACCTTCATCCCACAGATGATGCAGGACTATTCGGAACAGCTGATGAGACATAGAAAATTCTCTGCAGTATAGTGGCTCAACGGGATGTCTTCATCATTGAGTGGCTCTAGCTGGATGTGGCGCACCTGAAGAAACTTGTAGTCTTCTACCTGGCTGTTCTGACGCCATTAACATGGTTACATACGGCGTCTCCTCGAGGTAACTATTTATTCCGTTGTGTTGATTACCAATCCATTCCGGAACTGTGAAATAATGGCTGTAATGTGAAGATCTGTCGGGACTCAAGGTAAAATAATTTGTGTCACTCGACTTGCAAAGTGGATGTTTTGGTAACATCTACTTCCGTAAAACGCTGCTAAATGTAAATGTCGTGTGGTGTGACTAGGACCTCCCGCCGGGTAGACTGTTTGCCGGATGCAACTCTTCCGATATGACGCCACTTCGGAGACTTGCGCGTCGATAGTGATGAAATGATGATGATGATGATTAAGACAACGCAACACCCAGTCCCTGAGAGGACTCCGAGAGCACCTCCCCGACCACCGCTAGGCCCTCTACTACTCAGTCTACTCTATCCTCTTTTATTGCCCTTTTTTTCTTTTGTAATTTCCTATTTCCAATAGGATGTGTTATAGTTTTGTAACATCGCTGCCATTTACACAAAAAAATAAGACAAAAGAGCACCATTAGCCCCACCTCCACGTGGTGCTATATGGGCGACAGAGTCCATGGCCTCAGCAGCGTTGCACGAGAGCTATGCGATGGGGGCCGTTTGCCCCAGCTGCTTTCACCGACGTGGAAACATTTCCAAGTGTAAATAAACGATCCCAATGAAACCTGGTGGGTGTATAGAGGGGGAAAGAATAATGTAATACATATTCTTTTGTTTGTGCGCAATTTCACTTTTGTAGGGCAAAACACACCAAAAACGATTAATTTAGCATAGTAGATTTAGAGGGAATATCTTCGAAACTATATATGTATAGAAATTTTTTTCATATAAAGTTCATATATTTTTAACGTTCTTGAGAACCGTATAGTCAACTTTTATAATAATTTTAATTTTATGACAATATGAAACAAAATTCTATAGGATTTCAAATTGTTGTGGGTGATTCTCTAGACATTCTGACTTGCATCCGGCACATTTCAGTAGCTCAGTAAATCTAGACGAAGATCATTGATTATGTACTATTCAGCTTGATCATACTTTTCTCAAGCGAAGATTGACACCATAATCATTCAACATAACTGGGTACGAAAATCTTTTTACAACATCGAAAGCCGTGTACATATCATGGCTGTATCAGTGCCGTCGAGTCGTTTGGGATCAACAGATGACAGTTTTCTTATCCGTGAGTACGACACTTAAGGCGGTTACTCCACACTGAGCGCGCCGCCGCCGCTTCTCATAGTTTTTAAACAGACTTACTTTATGTTTGACCGAGAACGGCAGATTCTCTTTCTGAATTCCAAATGTTCTTGTGACACCATCGAAATCTGATAAACTAACATGTAACCAGTCAAAAGATGTTTCAAAGATGTTTTTTTTCCGGACAGGGAGAAAAATCTGTTTTATCATTACATTCCTGCGGTGGTCAATATGAAAGAACAGTTTAGAACGTCGTACGAATACTAGTTGTGTTCAGTGAGTATGATGTCAAACTCCAATTGATAAACAGTATAATCAGTCCGCAGTCACTAGTACATAATCATAATCACCAAGGCTTACTGGTATACTGAAGTATGACAGATACAAGTTAAGATATTTAGAGAATCAACCGCGACAATTTAAAATAATACTGATTTCCTTATATTGCGTTCTTCATCGTGTATATTCTGTGAAGAGATTTCGTTCATTCTATGTGCACCGTGTAAAAAAAAAAGTTATGTTTTAAGCATTTCTTCACAGATTAACATAGCTGTAATCATTCTGTATCATAATAATGAAATAATGATTTACCTATTGTTATTATCCTGTAGCAAAATACACATACGTGAAACAGTACACTAAGTAACAAAAATATGAGCGTAAAACGTAAAATAACAGTTTAAAACATAAACAAATTTTAGTAAAATACATAATTAGAATAATAATGAATGGTTAGGTATGTTGAAAATATACCGACGGCATGTCTTGAACAGCTCGTTCTCCATGAATGGTATCTCAGAAATCAGCTTTATTAAACACGGATGTGGGTGGTTTCAAAGCTTCTTTACGTTATAACGGAAGTTCGCATTTTTCAAATTAATGGTGGTGAGGTATTCTGCAAAATTTCAAATTATTACAAAATTTGATTGTACAGTTTTCAAGAAAAATACGTATGAACGTTTCTCTGAAAACATATTATTTTATACATCATCATTTAGAAGATATTCCCTCCAAACCTGCTACACGGGGTGTGTTTTACCCCTGAAAAGTGAAACTGAGTTCAAACAATGAAATACGTGTTGCACTATTTTTCCCCCTCTATACATCCGCCGAGTTTCATCAAGATCATCTATTTACTCTCGAGAATGTTCGTTTGTGAGTGGAGCACCACGATGCACACAAAACTTATTAGATGGCGGCTCCTAGTAGCAGAAAAAGGACAGCAGTACCTTACACTTCCTCAGATAGTCACTGTGTTTTTCTATTTAATTCGGTAAAATGATGGTGGTGGCTCGCATTCTTCGCACCAGCTACAACAATTTAATACAGTTACCAGGCCAATACTCTAGCAAAATAAAATAAATGATCAGTCGGAGCGTATAGGGCCTTTAATGTAAGGGATCATGTGAAGCATCCTGCATTGTGGGAGGAGAATAAGACGTCTGCCTGCGGTCGAAGTGCGGCGCTCCGGTGCACACTTTCCCCTGTCCATAGGGGAGGTGGGAAGACGAACTGCAGCAGGGGGCTACTGATGAGGTGTCGGCCCCTGTGGGACTCACAGCATCACATCAAGAGAGCGACGCCCTTTCTACCTGCTCCCTGGGGATCTGCACGCGGTGAACAGCGATCCAAACTGTATGTTTGCTGTCGTTTTCACACGTTCTTCATGTTTTGTGAATGAGACGTGTACATCAAAGTACTCCCTATCTCTTACAATTTAATATTTTGAGTTAATAGAGCTGCTGCCCTTGTACTTACTGAAAGTGAAACAATTTTTATACTCTCATGTCCTGCAGGAATCCAATGCGAAGTATCAGGATCATCCATGTAGACCCGTCAATGTATTACAAAGAAAAGTCCAATATACACTTTCTGCCTTCGCTCAGGATAATTCTCTAGCAATCAGAACGTCATTTCAGGAAAGAATGAAACCACAAACAGATCGTACTCATTGTCTAGGGGAAGCATCTTTGATTTGTAATCAAAACGTCCTTGGCCCCAGGCCCGAAGGCCATCGCTCAATTTTTGATTAATAATGAGCATTGGCGGCCGAAGACCTCTGGCCTAAGACGTCACCCTCATTTTGCCAACGGCCGTTTCAAAGAGGGAGGAGTAGCGGAAAATATTATGGCTAGCCATAATATTGACGAAATTCTCTGAATCGCAACTCTTGACTAGGAACGATGGGTATGCTTATGATCTTTTAACATTGCTCATGTGATGATGCGACTTGAAGCCGCAAAACCGGTCCTTTTCTAATAAACAACTGTTTTACCAGCTGTGAGCGGGGTTTTTCCTAACATCATGCTACAGGAAAAAATTATTAAAGCTGTCAGTGGCTCAGAAATACCAGCAACAAAAATTTTCGGTCATTTGCCCAGCACCATAAAATATCTGTAGGCAGCAAAGCAAGTATTAAATGTAACCTAAAATTATTTCTCCTGGACAACAACTTCTATCTCTTTAAAAACTGGTAGACTGTAGACAAAATTTTAAAAAAATTAATTTTTAAGTGTAGTTGCATGACTACGACTGAAAAAAACAATGTGTTCATAATGTTAACACTAATCACGTATACAGTACTGTAAACTGAGTTCCACGTCATTTCGATAAAAGAATCGTTTAAATTGATCTGTTTAATATATAAGTAACTGACTGACAGATATCTTCTTTCACTTGTGATTTGACATATAAATTTATTAGATATCGCTAGTCGGCAGTATTGGAGCTCATCCAATTTATACTGTCTATTGAAACTGTATTATCGTTATTTACAATCAAATTGCTGTTTTCTTGGTAGTCTTCTTGCACACAGAAGCTGAAATTAGGCAATAACACATTTCCACTCTGTTAAAAATCTCACCAAAACTTTTCATTATATCCACGACTGTGTGCAGCCCCTCGGGTGCCATCCTTTATTACACATCGCAGATTCTGGGGCCCCGTATCGCATACTCCACTTACCGCATCGTACATGTCCATTAGCCATCAACGGCTAGTGATGTTACCCGGAACTTTTGAGGAGCTTAAAACATACCATTTTGACCTAGTACACACAAAAGAAAGTTCTGAAATTAAAAATATTACCTGTGCAATCCCAGATTATGCTGCTGTGCAACGTGAGTGCGCTTATTCGTACAAAGCGGTTTTTTGATAGGAAACGGGATTTGAATTCGTAAGGTCATTTCTGTCCAAACTGACATCAATGCAACCTTTTCTTTCTAAACTAGACAAACAAGCACGTGGTTAAAAGACCTCATTACATTTTAAATTTCCTTAGGCAAACGTATCGGTTATGGCCATGTAGAGCCGCAAGGACTGAGTACAGAAACCATATCACTTTTTAGTTGACCGATTTCTACATGAAAGAAAGGAACATTCTCAGAAGGAAGGAGATGAGACAGTATATGCCTGAGCACATGCATGGAGAGGACTCACTTGCCATCCATTTACATACATTACCTTAAGTCTACTGCACCGGGCCAGTGTCGGAAGAACCTACGTCATATCAGTGCGTACTTCGAATGACAGTCTGATTCCATGGAACAACTATGATGATAAACTCTCATAAAATTGCACCACAGGCCCAGATGAATTTATTCCACTTAACGGTAAGCTACACGTGGCTGCCATGAAGCAGTTACCAAACCCGTGATTCTCTAATTATGAACCTAATATCAAAAAGAATAGTTCATAGCAATATTGCTCTACCCTAATGATGTTACAAAAATTAGTGATCACAGCATGTGCGCTGGTTCTAATGACGTTTATTTTCTTCCAAAAATAACGTCGAAAAAAGAGATCACTTAATGCAGACCTCACAGGCACAATACAGTACTATGAGACTGAGGAAAATCTTGCATAGTACAGAAGTATTTATGTATTATTTTCTGAAGTTCATGATATCTAGACACTAATCCATTTAATTAAAATGTTTTTGTAATCAAAACATTAATTTTAATGTACTTGTACATTTTCATAAAAAGACAACTCAGAGCAATAAAACTGGAATAATGAATGTTGAAAAAAAATCGTTTTAGGTCATAAATATTTGAACCAAAAATTTTGCATATCGAATAACTAAAATAAAATAAAGAAAGAAGGTAATGAAAGCTTTTAAATAAGGTATATGAAAATTAATTTCAATAATTTTCGTTGAATCTGGACCACTCGTTGCTTATAGGGTGCCTAAAGGATGCTACATTTTCAGAATGCTATATCAAAATTAAAAGAAATAAGATTAGTAGTTTTATTTCAAATAAGCAGATTGACAATACTTAACTTTGAGATTTACAAGTAGTAGTCGCGACAGAGGGGCGACATGCAGTGTAATTTAGAGTCCTTGGCTATGTGTAATGTTCCTGATTGTTAACACACGTCACTAATACTGCTCGGCGAATCCTGTCCACTATTGTCCGTATACGGAGCCGATCTGACCGGGCGAGGCTGGCAGGAGCGGCGCTTCTATTCACTTCTTGCAGATGTCCCTCCTGGCGCTGCGCGGTCCGTGTCAGCGGGCTATTGGCTGTCGTTTCCTCACTGTCTTCTGTTCTTCATCTTGAAACGTCCCCTTAGAAAAATTATCTATGGTTGTGCTAGTAAACGTCTACGTTATTTGATGCAAAGAAAGCTGAGTAAACTGAACGTACCCAGACAGTTCTCTCTTTACTTATTCTGATCATCACTAAACTGACACACAATGTTTTTTAGCGCAACGCAATCTGACTTTCAATAATCCCTACAAAAGAATGGCCCTGACTAAAAATAACCTATACCTTTCATGAATCACTTACCTCACAAAAATATTCGTCACTCCAACTACTGCAATACAGCGAGCGCCAATACTGCCAGTTAAATAAAAGATTCTTACTACTGAAGGCACTAAATACTGACAGGCATAGTTAGCAAATGAAACTTTTTTAAAGACAACAGACAGTGGATTCGAGAGTCATCATATATATATATATATATATATATATATATATATATATATATATATATATATATATATATGACATCTATCTTCACAAATTTCCTTTTTCTGGAGGACACACGTCCATATCGTCCGTTTATAGTAACCTCTCAAAACTCTGGCATCTCTCTCTCCACGTCCACCACTGCTGGCGGCTCACCTCCAACTGCACAAGGTTACGCACTGTTCACATCCAACTGCCCAACACTACAAAGTGAATATTCCAACAATGAGTTCAACCAGCCACAGACTGCGCAGCACAGTCAGTGGTTTTCATACAGAGCGCGGCGTTACCAACATAGAAACCTAAACAGCCCCCATGCTCCCCACAAAAAATTTTTTACAAATTGTCTTGGGCAATGCCCAATTATTATTTGCTAAAATTTTTTTATATTAACGATAACAGATATATCAGATGCACACAGTTATTGATAAAAAACAAAAATTTTCTCTCAGTCCATAAATACAGTCCTGATCATTCATCACAATGGTAATTACATTGCACAAAGTCTGATCAGTACAAGAAAATGCACACGGAAGTAGTGGATTTCCATGCAGTCTTGAAGAAGTAGTGTTGTCCTTCCAACGGAAAGACAGTGCTGTCTCTTGACAGGCAGACAGGTAATGGGCCACAACAGAGCAAACCCACAGATGAGTCAGTCGAAGGTTTGAAGAATATTGGTAGGTAGGTCATCACAGAGCAGACCCACTGTAGTCCTTGTATAAGGTATGGTTTGGTGGGCCATCAAAGGTGCACACTCAATGTAGTACTTGTAGAGGTGATGGTACTGGTGGGCCACCAAAGATGCAGACCAACTGTAGTCCTTGCAGAGATGGCCAGTAGCCATCTGTTGTGACTGTGCGGCTGCACAATCACCATAGAGGAGCCTTGTGGATAATATAGCAAGTCCATAAACCACTTGTGCACTCACAAACTTTTTGGAATGTCCTTAGAACCAGCAGTGCTGTCAACCAGTCCCTTGCTGAATTATCAACACATGTGCGAGCACTAACAGTCCCCCTTTTTTTTAACTTCTCACATATTGTGCATATACTACGACCAACAGAAACGTGTGCAGTGAAATGAAACTTAATTTGAAGATCTGGTGTCTATACAATTACAACATGAGAACACAATTACAAAGGTACAAAATACATCACTAAAGAACACAATAATAATACAGATAACATTTGTAGTAATACAAGCTTTACAAAAGAAAAAATAAACATATACACCAGTGTTATAGGAATTATGACATCAGTAAATAAATATAATAATGAGAATAGCATTCGAAACATTAACTTCACACATGAGTGATACATCACAATAACATACACTACTAAACAGGTTTCCAAAATCGTTGAAAAAATTATGTATGCAATTCCTGTGAAGGGAAATGTCTATTTGTGCCCCCCCTTTTTTAAAAAGAAAGTAGATCATAAAATTATTAATTAATTCATCTGTAGACAGAAAATAGTGATAATAGTACATCTATTAAATTTTATTTTAACCAACGATCCAGTGCAACTAGAAACTAGATATTAAACAAAATGAGCAAACATATATACAAACCAAAGCATGAAATGTCATTCACTAGCCATATGGCATTTCAGTAAATATCAGAAATTACGAGCTGTAAAGTGTAATCATATGTCTTCAAGTATGCGTGTGTCATATTTGCGATGCTTTCTACAAAGAAATGTCAATAGCGAGGTTAATGGGATCTTTTTTCTCCACCTAATGGCTTTTTTTTTCAGGCGACTGTCACACAGCTGGGTGCCCACAATGTAATACAGCAAGGTCACTTACCTTCTTTACCGAAATATTTACGACAGCAGTTTCTGCGACAGTGACAGTCTCACATATATAAAAAAAATTTTGCAGGTTGTGAATTTACGTTACAAATGGGTAGAAAGAAAATCCCATTAATATAACAGTGTCCAAAAATTTCCCCTGGCATTGTGATACATTCACACTTGTACACACATTTCGTAACTCTTAAAGTACAATTCTTGGTTTCCAACATTCTTTTCACAAACAAGAGTCTCTAATCTCTGCTCATTATTCATGTACATATAAACATGCATGGATAATAAACATATCTCAACAGCATAATAGACATCGTTGTCACAATAACAACATCATAACACCTCCGTGAAAACTCAAAAACGTAGTAGCTTCCTTCAATAATTTCAAACCTAAAAAAAAAAAATTCTCTGCTCATTTCAATAGTGTCATCTACCTCAAATGCACTTCAAAAATCATGATCCCATACCAAATACATCATTCAAAGCTTTCATAGTATCACAATGGTTCAAAAAAAATATGAAGAGTTCACAAAGTACAGACAAAATACAATTTCGTAAGTGTGAAGTTATCCAACTTAGCGCTCAGTGGCGTTACCAAAATAAAAACCTAAACATCCTATTTACAATCGTTGTTCCAGCGCTTGAGGTTATGCCAGAACAATTTTTAATGCTTTCTTTACAACTTTTGAGAATTTTCTTTAATAATGTATTATGTATTATGGATAAATTAATTACATTCTTTTAACCAGGTATTACATGAAATTTTTATTATAAATGTACCATAAAACAACTTTAGTAAAAATTTCTAAATATTGTAAGTTTACCTATCATTCAGCATGACTTCAATAAATTGGATAATATTAAATCATATTTTTAAAATGTAATAACAGTTAGATGATGAACCTTTTGAGGAATGTAATATAGTTATCTAATGTGCAAAAGGAGAGCTGCAAAGAGTGCTACATAATGTTATTCACAGCCAGTTCTAAATTAAGTGTTAACTTTATATAACTCTATGGGTTATGTATTATTAAAAGAAAACTGTATCAGGTATTAAACTTAACGCCTGGTTTTGAACCCCACAGAATTTCATACATAAAATATGTATGAGATTCTTTCAAACAAAAAATGTTTTAGTGTTGTTGTTGTGGTCCTCAGTCCTGAGACTGGTTTGATGCAGCTCTCCATGGTACTCTATCCTGTACAAGCTGCTTCATCTCCCAGTACCTACTGCAACCTACATCCTTCTGAATCTACTTAGTGTATTCATCTCTTGGTCTCCCTCTACGATTTTTACCCTCCACGCTACCCTCCAATACTAAATTGGTGATCCCTTGATGCCTCAAAACATGTCCTACCAACCGATCCCTTCTTCTGGTCAAGTTCTGCCACAAACTTCTCTTCTCCCCAATCCTATTCAATACTTCCTCATTAGTTATGTGATCTACCCATCTAATCATCAGCATTCTTCTGTAGCACCACATTTCGAAAGCTTCTATTCTCTTCTTGTCCAAACTATTTATCATCCATGTTTCACTTCCATACATGGCTACACTCCATAGAAATACTTTCAGAAATGACTTCCTGACACTTAAATCTATACTCGATGTTAACAAATTTCTCTTCTTCAGAAACGCTTTCCTTGCCACTGCCAGTCTACATTTTATATCCTCTCTACTTCGACCATCATCAGTTATTTTGCTCGCCAAATAGCAAAATTCCTTTACTACTTTAAGTGTCTCATTTCCTAAACTAATTCCCTCAGCATCACCCGACTTAATTCGACTACATTCCATTATCCTCGTTTTGCTTTTGTTGATGTTCATCTTATATCCTCCTTTCAAGACACTGTCCATTCCATTCAACTGCTCTTCCAAGTCCTTTGCTGTCTCTGACAGAATTACAATGTCATCGGCGAACCTCAAAGTTTTTATTTCTTCTCCATGGATTTTAATACCTACTCCGAATTTTTCTTTTGTTTCTGATGTGTTGGTAAATGTGCCAACACATTGTAGATAGAGGCGGCCTAAATGCACGCTATCTAAGGCAGACGGGCGTGAATTCTGGAACAGGATAAGTAGTGGATTCTCATAAGAAAAGTATGCAGCTCCTCGAATACTTATCTTTTATTCTTTGATGAATACAGCAATCTTGATGAGACATTTCGTATGATAACTTTCAAACTACGTAAGGCTAATGGCGCCTTGCTAGGTCATAGCCATGGACTTAGCTGAAGGCTATTCTAACTGTCTCTCGGCAAATGAGAGAAAGGCTTCGTCAGTGTAGTCGCTAGCAAAGTCGTCGTACAACTGGGGCGAGTGCTATATCGTATCTCGAGACCTGCCTTGTGGTGGCGCTCGGTCTGCGATCACACAGTGGCGACACGCGGGTCCGACATGTACTAAATGGACCGCGGCCGATTTAAGCTACCACCTAGCAAGTGTGGTGTCTGGCGGTGACACCACAGTTTCCTTTACTGCTTGCTCAATATACACATTATATAATCTATCTGATACCTTTTAGTATCTCCAGGATTCTTCCATGTATACAACCCTCATTCATGATTCTTAAACCAAGTGTTAGCTATGATTAAGTTGTGCTCTGTGCAAAATTCTACGAGGCGGCTTCCTCTTTCATTTCTTAGCCCCAATCCATATTCACCTACTACGTTTCCTTCTCTCCCTTTTCCTACATTCGAATTCCAGTCACCCATGACTATTAAATTTTCGTCTCCCTTCACTATCTGAATAATTTCTTTTATTTCATCATACATTTCTTCAATTTCTTTGTCATCTGCAGAGCTAGTTGGCATATAAACTTGTACTACTGTAGTAGGTGTGGGCTTCGTATCTATCTTGGCCACAATAATGCGTTCACTATGCTGGTTGTAGTATCTGATCCGCATTCCTATTTTCCTATTCATTATTAAACCTACTCCTGCATTACCCCTATTTGATATTGTGTATATAACCCCGTAGTCACCTGACCAGAAGTCTTGTTCCTCCTGCCACCGAACTTCACTAATTCCCACTATATCTAACTTTAACCTATCCATTTCCCTTTTTAAATTTTCTAACCTACCTGCCCGATTAAGGGATCTGACATTCCACGCTCCGATCCGTAGAACGCCAGTTTTCTTTCTCCTGATAACGACATCCTCTTGAGTAGTCCCCGCCCGGGGATCCGGATGGGGGACTATTTTACCTCCGGAATATTTTACCCAAGAGGACGCCATCATCATTTAATCATACAGTAAAGCTGCATGCCCTCGGGAAAAGTTACGGCCGTAGTTTCCCCTTGCTTTCAGCCGTTCGCGGTACCAGCACAGCAAGGTCGTTTTGGTTAGTGTTACAAGGCCAGATCAATCAATCATCCAGACTGTTGCCCTTGCAACTACTGAAAAGGCTGCTGCCCCTCTTCAGGAACCACACGTTTGTCTGGCCTCTGAACAGATACCCCTCTGTTGTGGTTGTACCTACGGTACGGCTATCTGTATCGCTGAGGAACCCAAGCCTCCCTACCAACTGCAAGGTCCATGGTTCATATTTTAGTATACCACTGTAAAGAAAATTTTACAAAAATATGAAAAACACTAGTAATTAAATTTTTTTCTCCTATTTGTTGTTTGGTGTATTTGCTCCTCTTGATGGTATAATATCAGTCTTGTGTGTTCTTAGTTCTGTCCACCTCGTACTTGGCAACTCTCTTCCAAATCATGTACGGGGATTATCACTCATCTATGTTCATAAAAAATAACACTGATATAATTGCTACACAAACAGCTCTGTTCATGACCATCCACATTCAGCACGCAGAGGTAGGTGGCGCAGTGGCACAGCCAGTCCATTCTGAGCAGAGTCCGGGAAACGTATGTATGTGTGCCAGTTCCAGATTCACCCCGCCTGCCATCTTGAAAAGGAAAAAGTCCTGACGACAGCTACGAAGGTTGGAACTCAAATAGTGGCAACTATTTATTCACAATCGACACACAAGCGCTACAAGTTTGCACCCGTTACTGTCCTTCAAAGTAGTCACGTTAGCAGAGCCTGTTCTGATGATTGTGCGAATGGAGCGGTCTAAAGTTATGGTGATTCTCGTGAACGACTGTGATCGTGTTATCTTAATGCGTGCGTTCCTCCACGGCAGACCGTCAGTGCACTGTATTACTGTTTCTTTTTGGAGCATCACCTTCCACCAGCTTTGAAAAAGAAGCGGCGATACTTTCTGCGCAACCCACGCATAATTTTGCACGATAATGAGCGGGCACATACAGCGCAAGCTGTGGCTGCTCTGTTCGGTCGATGGGACTGGGAAGTACTGTACCATCCACCATACTCCCCGGACTTAAGTCATTGTCACTTTGATTTGATTCTCGAAGATGAAGGAACCACTTCGTGACATTCGCTTCAGAACTGCTCCAGAGATTCGACAGGCAGTAGACCCCTCCATTCCATCAACAGAACAGACTCTGCTAACGGTATACTACGCCTTCCACATCCTTGCAAACGGGTTCTACACAACGCTGGTGACTACTTTGAAGGACAGTAACAAGTGCAAACCTGTAACTCTTTTTTATCGGTTGTGAATAAATAGTTGCCACTGTTTAAATTCCAACCCTCGTATTACCTAACTCACTCAGCCTACCTCAGCCGTTTACCCCACACATGTATTCAGCCATGGGGCTCGTTTGTTAACAGACGATAGCTAATGCTGTAGTGGCTAAGATGTAATCGCAAAGAAAACCATGGCCACTTCCCAGTTTGATGCAGTTATTAAAGACGAAATTTTGTTACTCAAAATTATAGTATATCTACTTAAGTTTCTACCAAATATCAGCCATGTTCAGAAGTTGGCCACAAGATCTTCCTCTGTAGAAACACAAAGTTGTCTACTTTACGCAACGTGGTAACGTTGGACTGTAGGATCCATGAGTCACAACTAGATGTAGACATGTCATACAAATGTGTGGAAATGTCAACGTGTACAAGTAGGAAGAATTCACTTAAACAGACTCAGTTTGAGGTAGTACAAATGAGGCTACGCTTCAGTTTTTGGCTACTGGGACACTGCAGCCTGTTTACAAAAGGAATTGCGTACCTAAAACTTCTATAGTTCATATTTGAATGTTGTGTAATAGTAGACTGGAATAATAGGGGACGCAAAGTGCAAAAAAAGGAATAGACGTGTGATCAGTCAATGGCTTGTTTGACTGGCGAATGCGTGAAAACAGAAAAGTGGAAAAATTTTAAATCGCAAACATTCTACGAAAGAATCTATACTTATACAGATAACGTGCTTACAAGCTCGTAGGAACCGCCTTTCAGGGCAGGAACTCTGAACATTCTTCAGTCCCTGTTACGCATCTGACCCCTATCGATCGCGCAGATAAAATAAGTCATTAGTACTCTCACGGTAACGTACATGCAGCCATCTTCTCATGCTCCAGTCGTAAAAGAAAATGGAAAAACTCTTTACACAGTTTGTGTTAGCTACTGATTTATTTATTCATCCTACTATCCTCTCTTACATCTAAACAGGGATTCTATGTATTTTATGTTATATTAACATATTGACATATCAGTTACAAAAAGTATGCAATACTGAGAAGACTATAACGCAAGAAGTCCCCGTAGTAGATATCACACCCTCGGTATTTCTGAAATCGTTGGGGTAGGCGGCAACTAAACCACTATTCAACTCTATTGGACACATACCATCTGACTTTCGCAAAAATATCGTCCACATAATCCAGAAGACAGCAAGTGCACGTTATTGCCAGAACTATAGCACAATCATTTTAACGACTCATACGTGTACATCTAAGTTGCTGACAAAAATGTACGGAAAAGTGGGAAATTAAACTGAGGGTCTGTTAGAGAAAAATTAGTATCTTTCGAAAGGTAAGTGAATCATAGTGGCAGTCCTGAAGTTACGATTGGTAATGGAAACAAGACCATTTAGATAGAGACTCCTTCATACGATCTATTAGCCTGGGAAAAGCGTTCGAGAATATAAAATGGTGCAAGATATTTGAAAACCGGTATGTTTGAAAAACAGATATAGCTTATACAAAAAGACGTATAATATACAACATTTAGAAGAACCGAGAAGGAACAATAAGAAAAGAAAACCAAGGACGAAGTGCTCGAATTAGAAAGCGTGTATCCCTGCAAATCAATTTACACATCGAATGAAGACTGACGGATTGAGAGTAAACCTGAGAAGACAAAAGTAGTGAGTAGATTCAGAAGTGAGATTACATCAGAGTTGGGGAAGTAAGGAATTCTGCTACTTCAGAAGCAAATAAGACATGACGGACGAACCAAGGACGACATAAAAGGAGATTCAAAGAGGCAAAGAGGATATTCCTGGCCAAGAAAAGTCTGCTAGTATCAAAAGCAGGTTTGTTTCAATGCATGGTATGGTAGTGAACAACCAGAAAAGATGAGAGTTGAAGCGTTTGAAATGTGGTGCTTATATATCCATGTAGAAAATTAGATACACTGATAAGATACGAGGCGGCTCTCCACAGGCTCGGAAAACAGACATATGGGAAACACACGAGAAGAAGGGGCAGGACGATATCACGTGTGTTAAGACATTAGGGAACAACTTCCACTAACTAGAGAGAACCTTAAAGGCTAACAACCATAGGGTAATAGAGAGAAGTTGTAATACATACAACAAATAATTGAGGATGTGGGTTACAAGTGCAACGTTGAGATGAAGAGGCTGGCACAAAGAGAAATTCGTGGTTCGACGCTACGTACCAAACATAAAATTAGGGAAAAGCAGATTTTATGTTAATTCCGAAAAGTGGAACACCAAAGACATTATAGTCAACCCGATTTAAACTGTGTGGGCACTGGCAGCAATGTGAGAGATAAAGAATTGGGAGGGGGGGTTGGATCCAAGACAAATGAATATGATATAGAACAATTAAAGGGCAGAGAGGGAAAGAATGTGGTGTGGTGGTGTGACTGAGAAACGAACACAGAAAGAAACGTAGATGAGAGAAGAAGGGAGCAATCGCTTTACTTTTTAACAAAGAAAACTACTGCCATATATGGTTAATATCTTGGGGAAAGGCTGTAAGGTAGGCTGAAGGAAATACTTCTCACTTCTCTTAAATGCGTAGGAGAATTTCATTATATGCAGAGTGCAGAATAAGTTTTCCAGAGGTGAGCAGCAGCAACAGAGAAGCACATTGCAAACTTTTTTTTTTTTTTTTTTTTTTTTTTCTTTTTTTTTTTGTAGATCGTCACGTCAGTAATTAATGCCCCACCTTTTTTCTTTTTTTAAACAGCCGTCAACATATATATAGTATACATAGACAAACGTCCTTGTTAGTGTTTCACATTTCATGCTTGTTCGGCGTGCCGGTGAAGTTTCGAACTGTTCTGACAGACGGAAAAGCCGTAGTACAGTGTTAGAAATGATGTCTACATACGACTCACGTTACAAGCAGCGTGCTGATATTGAATTCTTGTGTGTAGAAAAAGAAACCGTGGTGAACATCCACAAACGTTTGTGTGTATGGCGATGCTGCAGATGATAGGAGTACAGTTGGACGATGGGTAAAGTAAGTCACAGCCTCAGTAAAGCAGAAACAGAGGTCCATGATCAGCCACGCCCGGGACCTCCTGTCACAGCCACTGCTCCAGACATGCTGAATCGCGCGGATGCCATTATCCGTGCCGACCGGCGCATCACAACTCGAAAATCGGCTCTACAGGAGTCGGTCAGCATTGGAAGTGCGTCTTTAATGATTGAGACTCTCAGATATTCAAAGAGGTGCTCAAGTTGTTTTCCACGAATGCTCACTGCGGACCACAAGATTCAAAAAAAGGCCATTTCATCTGAATTTTTGGAGCTTTTTGACACATTCAGAGAGGCCTTTCTGTCACGAGGTGCACCACTTTGCCCCGGAAACAAAACGGCATTCCATAGACCACAAAAGAAGAAATTTAACAGAAACCACCTTCGCCGGAAAAGTCATTGTGACAGTCTTCTGGGATTGTGATTTTCCATTCTCGTGGATGTGATGCCAAGAGGATCAACCATCAACTCAGAGGCGTACGTGAAGACCCTGAATGAACTCAAGAACGTGTTCGGTCGGACAATAATCCAGCAGAAATCTTGCTCCAACATGATAATCACGCCCACACACGTCTTAGAACCTGGGAACACACCACCAAATTGGGGAGGACATCATTGCCTCATCCACCCTACAGTCCAGACCTGGCAACCTCGGACTTCCATCTCTTTAGACCATTTAAAGATTCTCTATGGGGAACACAGTTTGAAGATGACGAGAGTGTCAGTTATGCAGTGAAAACAAGGCTACGCTTACAGGACAAGAGTTTTTACCAGGAGGAAACACATGCTCTTCCACAACATTGGCGCACGGCCATAGAATGTGATGGAGTCTAAGTAGAAAAATAGGACATGGACAAGACATGTTGACGTAAACTGTCATCAAATTCTGACTGTTAACAATAAATATGATCTGAGAAAAAAAGTGTAGTGCATTACTTATTGAATGACCCTCGTACGCTGCTAGATAAATAAGTCCATGTGCCACAATTATGATGAAACAGCATGTATTTGATACCTGGTGCGAGGTACGGGGATGCATGCACACTAAGGAGCTGAGGAAATATATAGATCATATGGCAACTTGTTTAGTCGCAACCGTGTTACCTGGCCACATAAGGCGCTGATTTGGTGTAGTTGATGGATGTTTCGGATGTAACGCATATGAACATTCATATTTTGTATTAATCATCGATTTGCGTCACTACACGTGCCATGCTCGATTACATCGCAACATGGTTCAGTAAAATAAGTGATTGTGGAAGTGTATGTTTCACATCCCGTGGAAATGGTTCCGAAATTTCTGGAGAGCACAGAAGCAAGCAGAAGTCTTTCGAGGTTATAAGTCAGCGAGACTTTGCCACGATACGCGTAATATGATGTACATTCTTTTAGATTTATATATGTATGAGATCATGGCTACGATACACAATCGGATTTTAATGATTTCGTTGGGTTATTCTGGCTACTGTAGTACTGGCTTCTGTAGTACTGCATGTCTGGAAGTTAATGAAGGACTAGTGCTCACAGAAAGGGCGACATGGGCCACGTTTTCCTTGGAAGTTGCTATCTCTAAAGAGGGGCTGGGAAGGGACTTGTGTTCTGCAGAGATCGTTTACCACCCTGAGAGGGAACAGATAGAGGACGCGGTGGTTCACAATGCTGGAGCCTGCAAAATCTCTGAAGTGCAGACAGTGTGGGTGGGAGGTTGCACTCGGTGAAATGAAAAAATTTCAGGATAGCATACCTGGAAAAAGAGCACCTGGGGTGGGACAAGGCGAAAAGACATCTTTTTAGTACAATGGAATGTGCAGGGTCACAAACGATGGTCGTGAGCTGACCTCCAAGAAATCTTCTCATGGGAAGCATCAGGGCACGCAGAAACAGAGACATGTATTTCATTGGTGGAGTTTTAAGGATATAGCAATGGAACTCTGAACATGCAGAAAATTCTCCCGAATGGAGTATGAGTTTCAGGTGGTTGGCTGGCAGATTCATGACCTATCCAGTGGGAGATATTGATTTTGTAACAACCGCTGGAATTCGCCACCTGAGTGCATACATTGATGCCATGTGTCTAAGAGCGAGTGGGGTATGCCGTGAAGAGGCACTTCCCTGCGGAGATCGACTGAAGGCACTTCGCTGGTGAGAGCCACAGTGGAAATCTAATGGTTAGATTTTAAGAAGGGTTGCTTGCAACACAAGGAGTTCATGAAGTCGTTTCTCTCGTTGTTATTCTGTTTATTCGAGTGACGATTCTTTAGCTGTCGGTGGAGTCTGACAAATATTGAAACCCTTCTTTACGGGAAATTACGTGAGTCGAATTTCTGTTCCTGGCTAGTGAACAAACCGAAATCTGGACCTGTGTTCTGCCTTTTATTGAGGTAATTTCAGTTCTAAAGTTCTACGAGTCTGATGACGGCATATTACTTCCACTGTGTAGGCAGATAATTGCAGGTACGCCATGTACATCATCCCTACAGTGGCCTACACCTCAGTGACATGGTCAGTGGTGCAGTACAACTGCTGGCTGTACTTCAGTAGGTGATATGCGCACTCAGGTTCACCAGATGGTGAGGCAGCCATACTAACTGTGTTGATTTCCATTTGCCCGTCATCTGCGTTTTTGTCTGAAAGTGCCAGTCACGGTGTAGGTCTTCTGTTTCTCACTGCTAATCAGTATCAGCCGTCAAATAACTGGGGAAGCGGTCTACGGAAAGTCAACCATATGTTCTGCTCATTTCGAAATTACATGTGGGATGTAACTCGACACTGTATAAAAAATGGCTCTGAGCACTATGCGACTTAACTTCTGGGGTCATCAGTCGCCTAGAACTAATTAAACCTAACCAACCTAAGAACATCACACACATCCATGCCCGAGACAGGATTCGAACCTGCGACCGTAGCGGTCGCTCGGTTCCAGACCGTAGAGCCTAGAACCGCACGGCCACTCCGGCCGGCGACACTGTATACTTCATATTTAGATAGTTTTTGCACATTTCAAGTTTTTAAGAATAAATAGTTAACGTTATCAAGTTTTTATTGATTCTAGTTGTATGCCCACGGGAATGATTCGTTTCATGAGCTAAACAGAAGTGAACTAAAGCCAAAACACGATACCTTGTTTTATGGAAATCCTTAGGTGTAAGTTGACATCGACAGTCTCATTTTAATCACTTGTAGGCCCGAGAATTCCACTGCGAACGCAACATTAGGCAACCACACCTACACCCACTGTATGTTACATACACCACAGTGGTTTACAAAGTTCTCATCCTGACTTACGAAATTACTACATCATTTTCTCATATGATGTTGGGATACCGCGGAGAAGAAAAGGAGGTAAATTTACGCGCAGTTGTTGAATTTTTTATGGGATACTAAAGTTACTTGTGGTTTTTTCGAATTTAACTGAAGAGCTAGGTTTTATGCCTAACTGACCACTACAGGTAATGGCAGTATCGTTGTCTATATGCCTGGCACTGGATAGAAATTGTATTTACTGGCCGGCCAGAGTGGCCAAGCGTTTCTAGGCGCTTCAGTCTGGAACCGCGCGACCGCTACTGTGGGAGGTTCGAATCCTGCCTCGGGCATGGATGTGTGTGATGTCTTTAGGTTAGTTAGGTTTAAGTAGTTCTAAGTTCTAGGGGACTGATGACCTCAGAAGTTAAGTCCTATAGTGCTCAGAGCCATTTGAACCATTTTTTTTTTTTTTTTTTTTTTTTTGTATTTACTGGAGGGCAAAATCGACATGACATTGACGTGCAAGGATAACAACAATGGGTCCGTAAGTGACTCCTGTGATATTCCTGAGAGGACATACCACCTGCATCACTTTTCATTCCAACGGAAAATACGCTGCTTTTTACGTCTCAAGCGCCTTTCGAACCACGTCAGCGCGCGTCGGCACTTGCGTCACAGGCATTCACGGAGTATACACGTAACCAAGCATAGAGGCTGTGCCATTGTTAGTCTCCTGTCCTTTTAGTCGTATTTTCGCAAGTTCATTCCCCAAAGAGAGATTTGCTTACGAAGTGATGTGCTGAGTGCTCTGCACTCCACAAGGTTGGCGGACTGGCAGCGGAGAGGGTGCGGGGGTGGAGCATAACGCTTGGGGCGCAGTGGCTAATGCAATTTGTGCTGGCCGCGGGGGCGGGCTCCCCTCCGAGGTGGCGTAAACCACGAATTAAGCTGCTCACTGTGCGCGTCGCAGGAGCGTCGCGGAAAGTTTTCATCAGGCTGCTGCGGTCTACAAGAGCCCGGGCGGGGGCCTTTGTCCCTCTCAAACTGTAAAATGGACAAAATTAACAGCGCGAGAGCTGACGCAGCTGGAGATCATAGGAGAATTAAGTTGCTCCCTCCCTCTGTGCGGAGTTCCTCTGGCGTACCGGGTTGCGGTAATGCGGACAAAAGCTCTCGCGCTGGAGTGTAGCTGCATCTCGTAAGCAGGAGAACAAATGTTTGTTACCGGTACGGGGCTATCTTCGCCAAAGGACTTCGGCGTTGACGTTTCGGGAGAGGGCGCCTGCTAATTCATACAACTACGGGGAATGCTTAGTTAAGACGGGCACCCATTTTTCAGTAACTTTTGGTACTTTCAGTATATTCCACACACAATGCGGTGCCCTCAACCGGTCTCCGTTGCCACTCCTGCAAGACGTGGTGAAGGTCATTCTTTGTCATGTACAGGGTTATTACAAATGATTGAAGCGATTTCACAGCTCTACAATAACTTTATTATTTGAGATATTTTCACAATGCTTTGCACACACATACAAAAACTCAAAAAGTTTTTTTAGGCATTCACAAATGTTCGATATGTGCCCCTTTAGTGATTCGGCAGACATCAAGCCGATAATCAAGTTCCTCCCACACTCGGCGCAGCATGTCCCCATCAATGAATTCGAAAGCATCGTTGAAGCGAGCTCGCAGTTCTGGCACGTTTCTTGGTAGAGGAGGTTTAAACACTGAATCTTTCACATAACCCCACAGAAAGAAATCGCATGGGGTTAAGTCGAAGAGCGTGGAGGCCATGACATGAATTGCTGATCATGATCTCCACCACGACCGATCCATCGGTTTTCCCCACACAGAGGCATCCAGAAGCTTTGAACTGCGCATACCATCGCCGAATGGAGTTAGCAGTTGGTGGATCTTTGTTGAACTTCGTCCTGAAGTGTCGTTGCACTGTTATGAGTGACTGATGTGAGTGCATTTCAAGCACGACATACGCTTTCTCGGTTCCTGTCACCATTTTGTCTCACTGCGCTCTCGAGCGCTCTGGCGGCAGAAACCTGAAGTGCGGCTTCAGCCGAACAAAACTTTATGACTTTTTCTACGTATCTGTAGGATGTCGTGACCATATGTCAATGAATGGAGCTACAGTGAATTTATGAAATCGCTTCAATCATTTGTAATAGGCCTGTACTTTGACATCACATCCAAAACTTCCGTTTCCAAGGTTTCTTTAACAAAACTATACACTTCAAGGTACTTTTTTGGCAGTAGGCTAGAGGAAAACGTCGCACGTTGCCGGCTAGGACTGTAACGTGGATGAAGTATCCAAAAATGTATTTTCTGATCAAGAACTCTATCGAAAGTTGAGCAGTCTAAGGTCTCACACAAAATCAGTGAAGTTTCCATCACCCAAGAAGTTCTCTGTTGAATTCTGATCCTTGACCAGGTGGCTCAGTATGCTGTAATGAGCTACAGTGACTGTGTTATCAATATCGAATTAATGATGAGTCCACCTTTTTGCAAGTGCACGAGTAACTGTTTTATAATCAAAAATTCTTTCACCACAGTTGTGGCATCCTCAGTGGGTCTTTTCCTTTATTTTTCTGAAATACATACATACAGATTAGGTTTAGGTTAGGAAATACGTTACATTGGATTTAGTTGTTATTTAAATCATATATGGACTTTATCTTTTATTTTGCATTGTATGTGTGTTCTGTGGCTGCCAATCGAAATCAGCCACCGGTCTAAATTAGTACACCATGTCTTCTGCAGACATGAGGGATGCTAGGATATTGTCTGCATTGAATTTTTGTTTATAATCAAGTCTTTAAAATGTATGTTCAGCTAAAAATCATGGCATACCCCCGTTTTTGGCCTTATCATTGTAGTATTTGGTTAGTCTTGAGCTGTGACAGGTTTGTTGTTGCGTGCGAAACGTGTTTTTAGTAGATAGATTGAAATGTGGACATCGTTACAATTTTATGAAACTTAAGTATAAAGAACTATTTGGTGTAGTTCGTTATTCAAGCATTACGTTTCGTATTTTGATAGTGTTTACTCACTTTTAGTTCTGCTCATTTGTGAGTACTGTGGGTTGCTATGCTGCTGTGTCTTGGACAGACGTTTCATTATACACAATAACGTTACTAATTCGCTTCCGACTGCCGTTTCTTTATTGTCTTGTTTTGGTGCGACGTTCGCGAACTCTCTCCCTCTCTCTCTCTCTCTCTCTCTCTCTCTCTCTCTCTCTTTCTGTGTGTGTGTGTGTGTGTGTGTGTGTGTGTGTGTGTGTATAGTGCAATAGTCCGTTAAAGTTCTCAATAGTGTTTTGTTACGTAGTACTGTTTGATCCTTTGTAGCATTCTTGGTCTGTGTGATGGGTGTGGTAATTTCCTTCCGTTGTTAAATAATGGTACAGATGTTTACTGTGTTTTAGAATTAGGAACTTTGTATCTGTGCCAAACAATTATTTGTGTGCTTGCAAAAAGACAGATTGGTCCTTAATTAATTATTATTTTCTGCAAGGTTTTCAGGATTTGGCGAATTTTTATTTATTGTTTTAACTCTTCGGTCGGTTGCCTTTCCTTATGGAAAGCGTGTTCGACATCTGTTTGCTTATAGTGTAAACTTTGCTCTGTGTGTTATTACGGCTTAATTGTTTGTGTATCGCGTTCTCTAAGGCGGAATTTGTGGGCCAGACCAGCAGTTGCCAGAACGAGCGTGGGAAATCACCTAAAGCATACGTTCTGGCGAGTGTACAAGACAGTGGTCTTTAAGCCGTTCGGAGGGTTCGATCTAGGACTGCCTCACCTCCCCTTCTTGCAAAATATCGCACTGTGCGCCATGCTATACGAGCAAGTCGTTGTTGTACACAAAGCCTTTATAATAGATGAACGTAACGTCCGACTCCTTATTCGCAGATTTCCGTACACGCAATTTCTTTTGGGGGTTGACTGGCCATGTTGCATCCATGCTGTGCTACTCCCTTTCATTTCTGGGTCATAACAATAAATTAGTGTTAATTCTGCAGTGATAAAATTTTGTCACCGAGCATCACCCACATCTTCACATACTGCTTCCAGTAGCGGCACAAGTAAACATTATTTTCCTTTGGCTCTAGTAAAGTGGTTCTAGTGCATGGGTTCTAGTGCAGAGATCGCTGACTTACTTTCACTGCATATCACTCGACATTTTTAGAAAATTGAGCTTGCCACTGTAGCTTGTTCACTTAACGTACCCAGAGGTGGGCGAGGTGTGTGTGTGTGTGTGTGTGTGTGTGTGTGTGTGTGTGTGTGTGTGTGCGAGAGAGAGAGAGAGAGCAACGACTGCCGCAGGGAGGAGGAATGATTCTGGAGGAATATTTTCGCCATCTTGCTCAAGATGCTGACAATACACGTAGGGTTTCTGCGTCTGGCCGATTAACTACTATGTACAGTGGCAATGAGACGCACACACACAAGTAACAATATTTCGTGAAAGTACGTTTTTACAGATTCGTTACTGTCCACATGTTGTACTTATTTGTAGGAAATAATATTAAATTAGGTTAAGTAGGTTACGTAGAGTATAGTAAATTAAAGTCGAAAAAGCAAAACAATTCACAATCAAGACAGTCTTTGACGGTGAACCAGACTTCAGTATCAATAATTAGTCAGTTCTGAAATTTAGGATCTAATGAAAGAACAACTATGTGTTTCATTTGGAAGCCTAATGTTGCTTATCTTTAATCAGAGCTTCAAAGTCTGGCTCGACTGAGCTCTATTTAATTATCAAGTCTTCTTCAACACTAAGTCTATTTCCGTATTTCTTTTTAATGTACAACTCAGTAAACCCACTTTCACATATGAAAGTTGTAACAAACGGCACCAAAAGGCGGACTGCTTGTTTGCAAAGAGAAGGCTATTCTGTTTTTGTTGTCATCCCAAAATAAAGCAGAGCTTTCATTTATTTTAACCTTCTTCTACTACACTGTCACTACTCATGTGCATTGAAAGTTTCTTTTGTAATTACTTCTTTCGGTACGTTTTCTAAGAAATTATTTTTTGTCTAGTCATATTCTGTGTAATCTTCGGCAAAGTACTTTTAAAAAGAACCTGTAAGGATCTATTAAAGTGCACAAATGTCTCGAACTAGTTCATTGTATCCTGAAACTGATGTAAGAGTAGGGAATGCGAAAAAGGGATTGTTCATTACTTGTGAACTAAAAGAAGACAGCGTTCTTCTGAAAGGCGGTGTTTTGTTATCTGATAAGAAAGTTGTCGTGCCCCGTCCTTATAGGCCCATATTCAAAATAAGAAACCCGTCAAAGATATCAGCTAAGTTGCCATTCTTGATAACCACTGACCATCAGCGAAAATACTGTTCATGTCATTGTTTTTGTCACTGTGAAACGTAAAACCCGAGGACTTCATTTCAAAGAGTCTTTCCGCGGGAGAGTCACCTCACATCAGTGCGAAGAACCAATCTTTTAAATTTACCTCCCATATCTGACTTTCTGGTATATCTTTAAAAGCCGAAGCTTCTCGCTGTATTGCACGGTGTTTGCTTCGATGGTCTGGTGGTATGACCGAAAATATCCACGCGGTCCCTCTACCATAGTCTGGGTAACTCCTACTCTAGAGAAAGAATTTGCAGTATTCAGTACACGATACTATAGGCATGGGCAACTATTAAAAGAGTATGATCACATTAAATTTATATTCCTAGAAGACGTTCCAAGTATCTAATAATAATGTCGATTTGACGCCACTTCGGCGACTTGCGCGTCGATGGGGATGAAATGGTGATGATTAGGACGACACCCAGTCCCAGAGCGGAGAAAATCTCCATCCCAGCCGGGAATCGAACCTCGGCCCTTAGGATTGACGTTCTGTCACGCTGACCACTCAGCTACCGGAGGCGGAGATTATCTGATAAAGTAACGTGGATAACTACAAATAATGGTGGCCCCACTGTTTACTGTTGTGTCTGCGAAGGTCATAGCAAGAGCGCTTACACCTCTTGGCAATTCGCAGCTTTTCGGTGTCCCTTAAACACGTTGTACCCATTTTAATGGGCACAATGAGACATAGCAGAATCGTCAAAAGCTGTTATCCATTCGTCATACGGGTGAGTTGGCTACCAAGCGATGAATGTCAGAAAAATTGAATAAGTGGTCTGACATCACCAGACAGACACATGTTTGTATCCGACAAGTGGCATGTGTCCTGTTTCAATAGTTTTCTCACAGAGAGGGTTGAATTATATTACACTGAACAAAACCGCTAAGCGCCTTGGCAATCAAGCCACACACAATCACTGCTCATGGCAATCATTTCTACTACCGTCACCTGATAACCTTGATTACTTGCGTACTCCGTCTGCTGTTGTGTGTGAAGCATTTGTATTATTAGGTTCGTGTTCCTCAAGACTGAAACAATTTAGTCTGTGTATTAAAGACTGTAAAAATATGTGCTTGACTGCTGCTGTTCCACGGTCGAGAAAGGTCAGAAAATGCGATGGGCCTCAACGTGATATTGCAGAAGGGTTGCAAAACAGTGCCGAATCATATGACGCTTGTTGAGGCATAAAATTTTTCGTGATGTAGACTGCACATCCTCTAATGAATGTTTTCAGTTAAAACCCTTCGATGGTATATTTATACATTGTGATCCAAAATTTCCTATTTCGTGTTATTTCCGTGCTGTAGTATAGTAGTATAAATTTGAATTTATAGTTAGCTGCAAACTTTGCTAGTCTCCTGAACAAAGTTGGCTTTTTGCTTGTTACCAACTCACCTCATAGAAGTATTTTTGTTCAGATGAACACAAAATTTTATCATGTAAGGCTACATATGATACTCAGCGATGGTGAAGTTTCGGAGACACCAAAGATGCACACCCTCTTCCATTCACTGCTGCTACTTCCACGAGACAACGGGAAGAACGACACTGCAGTTATCTACAGTTTTACTTGTAATATCCTCAGACGGCGATCGATGGCTTCCAGACTGATAGCTCGTGAATCAGTGCGTCTTTTACGAACATCCCTAGAAAGTTCCTTTTACATGCCTTCACGGTAGAGGTTTTTCCCTGTTCAGTGTTCGACTTATGAAATTTAAGCACTTATTTGTAGATTTTTTTTTAATTTCACGCATAATTATGAGCGGGTTCACCTCATGTCATCAACGTCCATTTTGCCTGCTGGCTTCTTGGTATTTCACAAGTGTTGATGTACTAGTAATAGGTCATCGCCACAACTCTAAGCAAAGGCTGACTCAAACGGAAATAGGTTCCGTAGCTGAGAAGCCACGGCTAAACGCTGAATACTTAAACAAAGGTTGTGGGGTACTTACATGCATTGAGGTTGAGCGGCATTAGCGAAACAATCCCGCCTGGGTTTAGCTGCACTCACAGGGTTTACCTGCACGCTGCATATTGGAATTCGGCGGCGATGGCGAACGTCGGTGGCCAGGGATTTCAGAGTCGGACTCGGCCCAAATTTTCTCGGAATGCCATCGAATGCGTATGACATTTTCACCGATCTTCATGGGAAAATCGCTGAACAGTACTTACTGTGTTCCGGCGTAACGACGAGCGCCAGCACGAAGATCAAGAACGCAAGAGCACAGAAGGCTGTGAGATGACGTCAGCAAATAGTACGCTGGCTAGGACTCCATGACTGGGGCGGCATCTATACGAAGAGAATAAAAGCGACGCGCTGCCTAGGCGCGGCCGCACTAGAAGAGAGGACTGGACGAACCGCACTAGTAGAGCCGCGCTAGAAGAGCCGTGACTTGTGATCCATATCAGTTACTTGCGTAGACACTGTATATAGCGAAGGACATTCATTATTTGCATGTCGCCAACTGCTTTCGACCAATCTTTGTAAAGACGCCAAGTTATGTATTGTCAATCTGCTTTATTGTAAAGTGATTTGCTGGAATTGTTGTTTAGCTATCCGAGAAAGCAGCATCCTAGGCACCCTATAAGACACGAGTGGGTAGCATCCCACATTCTACACATATAAAGTAGTAATGGATAACCTCTGAAGAACGGTATCATCTTCCACGCAGGCGGTCGATGTAACTCTCTGCTCTCTAACACTGACAGTCTGGAAGTAACTTCTTATTCAACGACAAACACTGCTGGACTTTGTTCGATGTTGGCTCTTCCCATGGCAAACCAATTGGTCTGTTCAAAGTAGCTCCTCCCCTGCAATAACATGAACCCTGACAGCAACGCCCCGATGTTGAATAATGTCTGTGTTAAGTTCATTGATAAGGTCAATTACTACACGAGGACTGTGATACGGTTTTGCGTTACTGGGACAGTTTTGAACGTAGTGGTCTGAACCTCATTTCCTGTCCAAATAGCAGTCCATTGTACAAAATCGCCCCAAGACGTAACTATTTTGCGCCATGCTGTTTTATATTACTCGTTCACGCCGACTACTGTATTATAACAGTACCCACAAATGAATAAAGTTTCTCGTTTTCAAACGTCTGGCTACGTGGTAACTAATCAAAATGTTCGTATCGCTACAGTACCTTTCCGAGTTGTACTTCTCTCGGCGAATCTGTAGTTTTCTTTCTGCAAAATACCTTATTCGTTAAGTAACTAATATGAAACTTCCTGGCAGATTAAAACTGTGTGCCGGACTGAGACTCGAACTCGGGTACTGGCAGAATTGAAGCCATGAGGACGGGTCGTGAGTCGTGCTTGGGTAGCTCAGTTGGTAGAGCTCTTGTCCGCGAAAGGCAAAGGTCCCTAGTTCGAGTCTCCGTCTGGCACACAGTTTTAATCTGCCAGGAAGTTTCATATCAGCGCACACTCCGCTGCAGAGTGTAAATCTCATTCTGGAGACAAGTAACTACATTGATCAACCAGAATATTATGACCACCTACCTCACAGCCGGTATGTCCGTCTTTGAAACGAATAACACCAGCGACGCGTCGTGCCATCCTAGCAATGAGGTGTTCGTAGGTCGCTGGAGGGAGCTGGCACCACATGTGGGCACACAAGTCACCTACTCCCCGGAAATTCCGGGGAGGGCGGCGATGAGCTCTAAACCCACATTCAATCACATCCCAGATGTGTTCGATTGCTTTCAGGTTTGGTGGGTTGTGGGGCCAGCACATCAACTGAAACTCGCCACCGTGTTCCTCAGACCACCGCCTCACATTCCTGGCCTTGTGACATGGCGCATTATCTTGATGAAAACTGACAGTGCCGTCGGAGAACGTGGTCGTCATGAAAGGGTGTACATAGTCTGCAACCTGTGTGTGACACTCCTTGACTGTCATGGTGCGTTGCACGAACTCCACTGGACCCGTTGATCCTCACGTTAGTATTCCCCAGGGCATAATGGAGCCGTTGCCAGCTTGCCTCCATCCCCTAGTATAGTTGTCTGCACCCCATAGTGTAGTTGTCAAGAAACTTTCCTCTGGAAGACAAGGGATTCGCGTCCTCCCATCGTCATCATGAAGAAGGTATCAGGATTCATCAGGCCATGCAACGCTCTGCCACTGCGACAACGTCCAGTGCCGATGGTCACGTGCCCATTTCAATCGTAGTTGCCGATTTCATGGCGTTAACATTGGCGCAAGCATGGGTCGTCGGCTGTGGAGGTCCACTGTTAGGAGTGTTAGATGCACTATGTGTTCAGACATACATGTACTCTGCATGGCATTAAAGCCTCCTATCTTGTTTCACCAGTCTGACCAGCTGCAATGTCAGACATCGGTAATGAGGGGTTGCCGCCCAACTCCGCGACGTCTGGGCGCGGTTCCACCTTGGGTTCGCCACATATTGAAGACGCTCATCTCAGCACTCCTCGAACACCCCACAAATCGTGCAGTTTTCGAAACGATTGTGCCGAGCCTCAGGACCACCACAATCTGTCCTCGCTCAACCTCAGACACATTGTGCGCGTCCCCATTCTACGCCGACCGGAGTGGCCATGCGGTTCCAGGCGCTGCAGTCTGGAGCCGGGCAACCGCTACGGTCGCAGGTTCGAATCCTGCCTCGGGAATGGATGTGTGTGATGTCTTTAGGTTAGTTAGGTTTAATTAGTTCCAAGTTCTAGGCGACTAATGACCTCAAAAGTTAAGTCGCATAGTGCTCAGAGCCATTTGAACCATTTTTGAACCCCATTCTACACACGGACAACACACTCACGCATATACACCGTGCGCTGTATCTGACTAGCAGTTATTCCTCGCCAAGTGACACTGCTATCACCTGCTTGTGTTTTTATTGATAGTAGGACGATGGTCATAATGTTTTGGCTGATCAGTGTACCTAACTATACCGTGCACAGAACAGCAAAAGTATCTCTCTAAGTTTCCTCCTGTTACTAAACGATAACAGACATGTTCCACTACAATTTGCAGAATCTTGCAGAGTGTCCATTACTTGTTCTCGGATGGCTGTGTTTATTTAAAGTGCTTACGATGTGTTAGGTGCCCAATATGGTAATCGTTCCTTGTGGTGGTCAGACGTGTTCGATCGGAATCTTGATAATGAGTGTGCCTGCCTTCATGTAGCCATTCAGTGCCACAGTGGGCCACTGTCTGTCAAGTACTGATAACACTCTCTGGGGTGAGGGGGGCGGGAGGGGGGGGGGAAGATGACGTGACATCTCATTTACAGCTGTCAGTCAACATCTGACGACGTTCACGAGCACTATATAGGCTAGTTAGTCTTGTAAGCTTGTAATGATTTTGAAGGGTAGCCTGTGCTGAGAAATAGTAGTTAAGAAAAAATATATACGCTTTGCGGTGTTTCTGAGTTAATAATCACTGATGTTAGTCAGTCAGTGCCGTTGCGCGCTCAAATTCCAGCGGCCCGCCAAATGTGTTTTCGCTCGGTTTTCTAACATCGATCAAGAGAGCGATGCAAATATTGGACTTCGGACGGTAGTAAGGATCTAACCCGAGCCATAGGTTGAGCAGTCTCGAGCACTGTCATCTACACTATGAGAACAACTGACACTAATTATATCTGGCGAGCCACTTGAATCTGCACAACGACCCGACTGGCTAATTTCAGTGCTAATTAACTCGGAAAAAGCGATGCGAATCGAAACTTTTTCTTAACAATTATTTTTCAGCACAGCCAACCAAGCAACACCCTTAGAAGCTTTTAGGATTGTTTCTGACTACCGACTGTACCGTATCTTTTCTGGTAACAGCAATTCCACGAATAACACTAAAGTACTTGGTAACTCCACTGCCTAAAACTAAACTAAGTTCAACTTAACTCCACCCGAACAGGCTCCTGAGCCCACAGGTGGCACTGGATGCCGATATGGCGGGGCATGTGGTCAGCACTCCGCTCTCCCGGTCGTGTCAGTTTACCAGACCAGAGCCGCTACTTCTCAATCAAGCAGCTCCTCAGTTTGCCTCACATGGGTTGAGTGTAGCCCGCTGCCCAACAGCGCTTTGCAGATATGATGGTTACCCACCCAAGTGCCATCCCAACCCGACAGCGGTTAAATTCGGGGATCCGACGGGAACCGGTGTTAGCACAGCGGCAAAGCAGTTGGCGATTTGCTGCCTAGGGAGCACAATTCCTTAATTTCATCTACTTCGTGACCATCAGTCCTTGATGTTAAATTTCTCGCTGTTCTCATTTCTGCTGCATCTCACTACTTTCGTCTTTCTTCGAATTACTCTCAATCCATATTCTGTACTCATTCGACTGTTCATGCTATTCAGGAGACCATGTATGTAACTCTTCTTTAACTCAGGATAGCAATGTCATCAGTGATATCCATTCACCTTGAAAATGGTTAAAATGGCTCCGAGCACTGTGGGACTTAACATCTGAGGTCATCAGTCCTCTGGAACTTAGAATTACTTAAACCTAACTAACCTAAGGACATCACACACATCCATGCCCGAGGCAGGATTTGAACCTGCGACCGTAGTAGTAGCGCGGTTCCGGACTGAAACGCCTAGAACCGCTCGGCCACAACGGCCGGCTCCTTTCGCCTTGAATTTCAGTTCCACTCTTGTACTTTCCTTTTATTTCTATCATTGCTTCTGCGATATACAGATTGAACAGTAGGGGCGAAATACTACATCCCTGTATACACCCTTTTTAATTCGAGCACTTCATTCTTGGCCGCCCACCCTTGTTATTCCCTCTTGGCTCTTGTACAGATCGTATATTACCCGTCTCCCCTTACAACTTATCCCTATTTTTCTCAAAATTTCGAACACCTTGCACCATTTTACATTATCGAACGCTTTTTCCAGGTCCACAAATCCTATGAAAGTGTCTTTATTTTTCTTTAGTCTCGCTTCCATTATCAACCACAACGTCAGTATTGTCTCTCTGGTGTCTTTACATGTCTTAAAGCCAAACTGAAGGGCATCTAACACATCGTAATTTCTTAGACTTTCCCGGTGATTTTGAGACATCTCGTTGAATCAGGTGTACTGCCGGTGGTTTGCGTTTTTCTAACACAATATTTGACGTGTACCTCGGCGTCTTCATCAGGTCACAGGAAGCATCTGATGAAGACGCCGAGGCACGACGTCAAATATTGTGTTAGAAAAACGCAGACCAATGGCAGTACACCCGATTCAACGAGATGTCATCTAACACATTGTTTATAAGCTCAGTAAGAGAAGATTTTCGAGTATTCTCCATGTAGACAGCAGGCGAGAGCAGCGTAATTTCGAGCGTGCCAGACTACCTCGTAGGGGAGTTAAGTGAGCTGTGACACGCCCCAGTATAAGGTGCGTGGCAGAGGGTGCTCAGCACCGGAACGGCCGTTGGCGCAGCTGCTGCGCGTGTGGGGCCCGGGAAGCGAGGCGAGGCGACGCTTCGCCAGGCGACCACACGCAGCCGCGGTCGGACCGGGCTCATTACGCGCCTAATCGCAACCTGGCGAACGTTTGCGCTGCCGTGCCGCCAAATTACCTCGTCCGCCGTCCGAGTGGCTACTCGAGAAGAGAGCACGAGGGCCGAGAACGACGGCGGCGCGCAGCGGACAGGACGGCACGCTCAGCTCTGGCTGTCTGTGTCCATTTGTACGCATCGTCCATACACACGCACACACACACACTAAAACCAACTGGTATGATTGTGTCACCTTATTTAAACTACTGGCCATTAAAATTGCTACACCAAGAAGAACATATGATAAACGGGTATTCATCGGACAAATATATTATACTAGAACTGACACGTGATTACAGTTTCACGCAATTTGGGTGCATAGATCCTGAGAAATCAGTACCCAGAAAAACCACCTCTGGCCGTAATAACGGCCTTAATACGCCTGGGCATTGAGTCGAACAGAGCTTGGATGGCGCGTACAGGTGCGGCCGCCCATGCAGCTTCAACACGATACCACAGTTCATCAAGGGTAGTGACTGGCGTATTGTGACGAGCCTGTTGCTCGGCCACCATTGACCAGACGTTGTCAATTGGTGAGAGATCTGGAGAATGTGCTGGCCAGGGCAGCAGTCTAACATTTTATGTGTCCAGAAAGGCCCGTACAGGACCTGCAACATGCGGTCGTTCATTATCCTGCTGAAATGTAGGGTTTCGCAGGGATCGAATGAAGGGTAGAGCCACGGGACGTAACACATCTGAAATGCAACGTCCACTGTTCAAAGTGCCGTCAGTGCGAACAAGAGGTGACCGAGACGTTTAACCAATGCACCCCATACCATCACGCCGGGTGATACGCCAGTATGGGGATGACGAATAACCGCTTTTAATGTGCGTTCACCGCGATGTCGCCAAACACGGTTGCGACCATCATGCTTCTGTAAACAGAACCTGGTTGGTTTGTTGTTTGGGGAAGGAGACCAGACAGCGAGGTCGTCGGTCTCATCGGATTAGGGAAGGACAGGGAAGGATGTCGGCCGTGCCCTTTCAAAGGAACCATCCCGGCATTTGCCTGGAGCGATTTAGGGAAATCACGGAAAACCTAAATCAGGATGGCCGGACGCGGGATTGAACCGTCGTCGTCCCGAATGCGAGTCCAGTGTGCTAGCCACTGCGCCACCTAGCTCGTTAAAACAGAACCTGGATTCATCAGAAAAAATGACGTTTTGCCATTCGTGCACCCGGTTTCGTCGTTCAGTACACCATCGCAGGCGCTCCTGTCTGTGAAGCAGCGTCAAGGGTAACCGCAGCTATGGTCTCCGAGCTGATAGTCCATGCTGCTGCAAACGTCGTCGAACTGTTCGTGCAGATGGTTGTTGTCTTGCAAACGTCCCCATCTGTTGACTCAGGAATCGAGACGTGGCTGCACGATCCGTTACAGCCATGCGGATAAGATGCCTGTTATCTCGACTGCTAGTGATACGAGGCCGTTGGGATCCAGCACGGCGTTCCGTATTACCCTCCTGAACCCACCGATTCCATATTCTGCTAACAGTCATTGCATCTCGACCAACGCCAGCAGCAATGTCGCGATACGATAAACCGCCATCGCGATAGGCTACAATCCGACGTTTATCAAAGTCGGAAACGTAATGGTACGCATTTCTTCTCCTTACACGAGGCATCACAACAACGTTTCACCAGGCAAGGCCGGTCAACTGCTGTTTGTGTATGAGAAATCGGTTGGAAACTTTCCACATGTCAGCACGTTGTAGGTGTCACCACCGGCGCCAACCTTGTGTGAATGCTCTGAATAGCTAATAATTTGCATATCACAGCATCATCTTCATGTCGGACAAATTTGGCGTCTGTAGCACGTAATTTGGCGTCTGTAGCACGTCATCTTCGTGGTGTAGCAATTTTAATGGCCAGTAGTGTATTTAATGATGTATTTCCTTGTTCAGCATTAACAAAGGCATTCACCACACAATGTATTAACTACAACATTCTAGCAGTTCTATTGTGACTAACGATATTCTTTAAACATGTTCTTATAATACTATGCAATGTTAAAAGTATTCTTGATCCACTCTATGACTGAGTCGGAATATCTGTGTGTCCTTCAGATCACCCTCATTGCCATGCACTTGAAACGCAACTAGATGTTCCACTATACGTTTGTTTGCTTGGCCATCTTCCGCAGCAGGTGTTATTATCTGTTAGTATGGGTTCTCTGTCTTGAGCTGACTGCAATCTAATTAAAAAAATTACACCAAACGCGTTTCGTGTTTATTTACAATGAATCTTCCGTGGTTATTCTGTAAACTGGATATATACGTTTGTACATTTTGTTATTGCTTTAGGTCAAAAACAGAGTTTTCTTTATAAAGTTAGTCTGCAAGCTACTTGCCGTGTTTCTTTACATAATCTGCTCCTTCCCTTCTTGCTAGCAGTGGTTAGTGTCGACAGGCTTCATTTCGCATCTGCACTTGGCAGTTTTTTGCATTCTGCGTTATTTGCTGCGCTGCACCATTTACAACTGATTTTTCTATTTTTCAGTGCCACCGTGTTTATGCCTATTCATTTGTTTCTGTTCACGTTGTTAGTATCGCCGACCTATGAAACCATTTTGTGTGTGTGTGTGTGTGTGTGTGTGTGTGTGTGTGTGTGTGTGTGAGAGAGAGAGAGAGAGAGAGAGAGAGAGAGAGAGAGAGCGAGAGCGAGAAAGAGAGAGATGGATCTCCCAAAACTCGTTTCATAGGCTAGGCAACATCCCAATGTGAACGAAAACAAACGAATAAACACTGTGGCAGTGAGGAATGAAAAACGGTTAAGAATGTCAATTGTAAATAGTGCAGCGCAGGAGATAGTGCAGAATCTCAAAAACTGCCAAGTGCAAATGAAGCCCTTTGACACCAAGTGCCGCTAGCAAGGAGGGAAGGAGCAGAATATGTAAAGAAATACCGTAAGTAACTTACAGACCAACATTATATAGAAAACGCTGTTTTTAACCTAAAACAATCAAAAAAATGTGCAAAAGTTTGTATCCAATTTACAGAATAACCTCAGAAGATGCTTTATAAATGAAAGCGAAACGCGTCTGGTGTAATTCATTTTAAATAGATTGCTGTCAGCTCAAGACACTTAACATATAGTAACAAATGTTCCACTGATTGGATTTCCCCACACTCACGTTCAGTACTGTCCAATAGTCCCCACTTGTTGGTCAGTTGCTTACACCTACCAACACTCGTCCTGACACGGTTCAAAGTCGTCCACAGCATTTTCTCGGGATGCTGAATCCACCGGCCTTCTTCTCGCGGTCGTCTACATCTACTTCTACGTTTACATCTACAAGGATATTCTGCAAATCACACGTAAGTGCCTGACAGAGGGTTCGTCGAACCACCTTCACAATAATTTTCTATAATTCCAATCTCGAATAGCGCGCGGAAGAAACAAACACCTGTACCCTTCTGTGAGAGTTCTGGTTTCCATAACTTGTTATGATCATCGTTTCCCCCTCTGTAGGCGGACATCAACAAAATATTCTCACATTCGACGGAAAAAGTTGGTGATTGGAATTTCGTGAGAAGATTCCTCCGCAACGAAAAACTTCTTTGTTTTAATTATGTCCACTCCAAATCCTGTATCATGTCCGTGAAACTCTGTCCCCCATTCCGCAGTAATACAAAACGTGCTGCTCTTCTTTGAAGTTTCTCTATGTACTCCGTTAATCCTATCTGGTAAGGATCCCAGACCGCGTGGCAGTACTCCAAAACAGGACGGGCAAACTTAGTGTAGGCAGTCTCCTCAGTAGATTTGTTTCATTTTCTAAGTGTTCTGCCAATAAAATGCAGTCTTTCGTTTGCCTTCACCACAACATTTTCTAAGCGTTCCTACTAGTTTCAGTTGTTAGTAATTGTAATTCCTAGGTATTTAGTTGAATTTATGGCCTTTAGATTAGACTGAGTTATCGTGTAACAAAAGTTTAATGGTTTGCTTTTAGCACTCATGTGGATGACCTCACACGTTTCGTTATTTTGGGTCATCTGCCAATTTTCGCACCATACAGATGTCTTTCCTAAATCTTTCGCAATTTGTTTTGATCTTCCGATGACTTTACTAGACGATAAACGACAGCATTATCTGCATACAACCTAAGACGGCTTCTCAGATTGTCTCTTAAATCGTTTATATAGATAAGGAACAGCAGAGGGGCTATAATACTACCTTGGGGAACGTCAGAAATCACTTCTGTTTTACTCGATGACTTTCCGTCAGTTAGTACGAACTGTGACGTCTCTGACAGGAAATCATGAATCCAGTCACATAACTGAGTCGATATTCCATAAACTTTCTATTTCACTACAAGCTGCTTGTGTGGTACAGTGTCAAAAGCCTCCTCGAAATCTAGAAATACGGAATAAATTAGAAATATCTTTTCAATAGCACTCAATACTTCGTGTGACTAAGGAGCTAGTTTCACTTCACAAGAACGATGTTTTCCAAATCCGTGTTGACTGTGTGTCAAGAGATGGCTCTCTTCGAGGTAATTCATAATGCTGGAACACAACCAATGTTCCAAAATCCTTCTGCATATTGACGTTAACGATATGGGCCTGTAAATTAATGGATTACTCCTACTACTTTCCTCGAATATTGGTGTGACCTGTGAAACTTACCAGTCGTTAGATACGATTCCTTCTACGACCTAAGTAATTGTTGAGTGTGGGGGTATTGCATCCACATACTCTGAAAGGAGCCTAATTGGTATACTCTGTATGTCCATCTTTTAAGAGATGCTTGCGGGACTCGAATGTTCGATAGTGGATGTCAAATTAAACATCTTTCAGCCGCCAAATTTCCAAGCTCATTTTATTTGGCAACCAGTTTCGGGGTTTTACTACACCATCAAGGCCCCTGACTGAAGTAGAGGAAGAGTCTACGTCGGCTGTGGTCAAAACAAAGGCCAGCAATACTGGTATTAATAGATATTTGCCACACTGATCGCTTCAACTATCACCTGAGTCGGTCAAGGGCCTGAAGATGGAGTAGTAAAACGCTGAAAGTGGTTGCCAAATAAAACAGGGTTGGAAATTTGACTGCTGAAAGCTGTTTAATTCGAGATCCTCTAATTGGTATACAGTCTAGAGCGAAGAAAATAAAATGGTTCAAATGGCTCTGAGCACTATGGGACTTAACATCTGAGGTCATCAGTCCCCTAGAATTTAGAACTACTTAAACCTAACTAACCTAAGGACGTCACACACATCCATGCCCGAGGCAGGATTCAAACCTGCGACCGTAGCAGTCGCGTGGTTCTGTACTGAGCGCCTAGAACCGCTCGGCCACCGCGGCCGGCGGAGCGGAAGACTGGCTTTTATTAAGTGATTTAAGTTAATTCATTTCTCCGAGGATATCTACTTCTAAGTTACTCATGTTGGCAGCTGTTTTTGATTCCAATTCTGGAATATTTACTTCGTCTTCTTTCGTGAAGGCATTCCGGAAGGCTGTGTTTAGCACCTCTGCTTTGGCAGCGCTGTCGTCGATAGTATAGTTCACACACACACAAACACACACACACACACACACACACACACATACACACATGTATACACACACACACACACACGTATACACACACACACACACACACACACACACACACACACACACACACACACACAAACACAAGAGCGCGCGCGCACATACACGGAAACGAATATTTATCATTGCGTCCATTTATTTATTTATTTTCTCGTTCGACCTTTAGAAAGGCATTCACCCCACAATGAGTTAACGAAAATACTCTAGCAGTTAGATTCTGAGTTACGATATTCTTCATATATGTTCTTATACTCCTGTATAATATTACAAATATTCTTGACCCACTTTACGGATGAGTCGGAGGGTCTGTGTACATCCTTCAGATCACCCTCATAGCCATGCGCTTCACACGCAAGTAAATGCTCCACCGACTGGATTTGCCCAAACTCACATTCAAGACTGTCCAATAGTCCCCATTCATTCATCAGTTGCTTATACCTACCAACATTCGTCCTGACACGGTTCAAAGTTGTCCACAATATTTCCTCTGGAGGTTGAATCCATTAGTTTTCTACTCGGGGTGGTCCACCTAGTTTCAGTTCTTACGTCGATTTACGGTCCATAGCGTTTTCCAAGCTGTCTTCATGACGTAGCCTTTGCAATTCTTCGCCAGTTTCCATAAAGGTGACCTGTATTTAAGTCTGCTAGATTTTAGTGTAAAGCGAGTTCCTTGTTGTCTAGGATTTTCACGTATGTTCTTGTGATAACTAAGATCGCCTAAGTTAAAAGGGGCTCTATGTTTGCTAGGATGGGGAGCCAGGCACACAGTGTAATCCTGACTGTTCCAGAGGTTATCCGCATTTTCTCCTTCAGTTGGACGTCCACTTTAGATACATTTGCAGTTCTCTTCCAGACTGGTGAACAGTATTCGGCCACGCTGTAGACAAGAGATAGTGTCTCGAAAATGATCCCTCCACAACCCTGTGTCTTTCAGATAGTTTCCACAGGATAGCATTATGGGATTTTAGTTTCTGTTTTTTTTTTTTTTGTTTTGTTATTTTTTGTATCTTCTAGAAGTGGCTTATACATTAGCGTGGAATCTAAGCATTTAGGTTTATCCTCATGCGTGATGGTTTGGCTGTTCATAGAACTGTAGCTTTTTACTTGAGTTTCTGTTGTTAAGGTGCATTATGGGGCTGGTCGTTTTGTTGGGTTTTAGATGCAGATGCAGCCGGGAATAGTAGGTGCCCAGTACTTACAGGTCTGTATTCAACATATCGTTAAGGCCGTTAAAATTTTTACTTTCATAAGTGATGGTCACGTCGTCCGCTTAAGCAAATTTACGTGATTTTGTGTCTGGTACGTCGGCAATATATGGACTGTAAAGAATGGAGGCTAGTGCCGAACCCTGTGGCGGGCCATTATTAAGAACCATGCTCTTGCTGTTCATGCTGTGAAGTGAAACCTTGACTTTTCTCTTTGGTAGCATGTTTTTCAGTAAGACGTAAGTCTGTTTGCATTTAATGATTCTAGTTAGGTTAAGCGGTAGCCCCTCAGTCCACACTGTATCGTAAACTCATGTAGGATATAAGAGAACCAAGCCGGTTTTCATCTTATGTCACCTGATTTGTTTAATGAATCATTCGATACCATTCATGATTTAAAGATGTTTCTTTGAAAGTTGCATATGTTATTTTGGTGCTCGGAGTTCTCGGGATCATTATACGTGACGGGTGAGGAGTCGCTCTCTGGTTTCAAATGTCCATAAGTTTTGTGAGTGTTCATATTTATTAATGAACGTTGTTGTGTTTCGTTACAGGATCCCTGAGAATATCTCAACAGTACTTAGTATCTTCTTACGGTAAACGACGAAATGGCAGGAAAGTTGACTTACAGCAGCGCGCCCAGGTCACTTAAGGCTTTATTACGCGGAGCGTTTTGCCCGCTATTCGTTGTGTTATTTGGACGCAGCTGCTAAATTCGCTCCATGTATTGACGGACAGCGAACAAAGTCCACACTCCGAAATGAGAGCGTCAAAAGTTGAAGTGTGCTCTGTTTCATTCACTGGCCGCTGGCTTCTTTGGTTGCCTCCCGTGTTGATCGCCACCGATCATATACATGAGCGGGCAAGGGAGCCAACAGCTGGGTGAAAATGTCGAAGAAACTCATAAATGCGGGCATTGTGTTACTGCCAACAATCTTAAGAGAACAGAAACAAAAACAAAATGGAAAACTAGAAAAAAATTAAAGAAAATGGGTAAGAAGGTGGATTGAGAGGAGAAATAAATATGGTGTTCCCGCAAATATTTTGACTGATTTATAGTGCAAAGATCCTTCTGTCTACAGAACTTGTAACCCCCCCACAAAATAAGTAAATAATATGAATAAACCTCCCCACAAAATAAAGTAAATAATATGAATATGATTCTGATTTAGTGTAACGTCCCCACAAAATTCTTTCTCATTTGTAACCTCCCTACAAAATTCTTTCTCATTTAAACTAAGCTCAAAATTCATTCACATTTAGCGTAACCTCAAAACAGAAAAATTCCTAAACCTGTCAACAGTAAAAATTACAATTATGTCGTTCACATTCAGTGTAACGTCCCAATAAAAAAATAAATTCAATAACCTGGTAATAAAACAATGTAACTAACCTCTCAATTAAATTGTCGCTCACTTACGACTTTTCAGTAATTCACTGTGAATTTAACCTGGTAAATTTTGGACGACAGCAGTGCTGCGTCATGGCCCTGAAAGATCATTCTGAATAAAAAAGGAAAAATTCTTACCTCAGTGAAGTCGCCAGATATATCTGCTCTTACAATAAATTTTTTCGGCACAGCTCTGTGCAATGCTGGCCGACCTATCTGTCATTTATGAAAGGAAGCAACTGATTTTTCTATTGCAATAATCGGGATGATCATAGATGGGAGAAATTAGTAAATTCTTTAAATTGAAATGAATGGTTGTTAAAAGTTACTTTTTTATGAGGAAGATTATTATTACGAGAGTTTTAAAACATTTACATGGGACTTGAGATAACATTACTACATATGCGCGAGGCTCCTTTTTACCTTACACAATAATACTCAGGCCCCGGCATCGCTGCACCGCGACCGGCCCAGCCAACACGATGCACCATACCAGACCAGAGCAGACTCCAGACTAGCAACAACTTACTGCTACAGCTACACTGCTCTCTGGTCAGAGACCTTGCATATCGCAGGCAGCACATGAGCAATACATCGAAATTACATCTGCTCGGACCTCTTACAAACTATAATCAAGATGACATCAGTAAACGTTGATTCGTTATTGGAAATGGTAGAGGATAAAATAAGATATGAGAAGAGCGATCTTGCCAACTGGCAACAAAACTGGAAGTAACACAGCGTTATTTGGCAACGCTCGATAGGTTCAAAACACTTGGATATCTGTTTCGTATAGCACAATGATTCTTATAATGTTATCACTTTAACGAGACAAACTTATAAATAAAATTACAATAAATTATAACAACATAATTGGAAATTATTTGTGCTTATAAATAATTTGAACTCACCAGATTTGATTTTGTTTTCAACGCAGATATCACATCTCTGAGGAATTCCACGTTTTCAAACCAATCACGTTTTGGTATGTCAACATAGCCTGTTCTTTGAGCACTTTTCTTGTAACGAAGGATTTTTGCCAGTTCCTTTCGGTAAACATCTTCTATTGCTTTGATTTAGGTTTTGAGCTGTTTGGCATCCATATCCCCCAATAGACTTTAGGTCTATAATTCCTCAAATACCTGGTTAAATTTAGTATATTTATGTTCTGTATTTATATAATCCTTATATCCAATGTTGCGTAATATTGGTAAACTGTGATAAAGTTTCCCGAAATTTGGAAATTTCGTTACAATTCCAATTTATGTTTTACACCTGGTAATCACCTAACCTCGAAAACGAAAGTTCGTATACTTCGTTGCGTTTCAGCTGTCATTTAGATCCTACCATTTGAAATCGCTACGTGTCATTCTGTCAGCTTATTCATTCGCTATTCTCCTATAAGCTGAGCGACCAAAGATGCTGTAATAGAGCGAACAAACACGCTCTGAGTAATATAGCCTTTAGCGGTTTGAAGTTTGGTGATCTGTAGCCCTTGTTCAGCGATGGTGACGGAGTGTTTAAGACCCTCGTGCCACACATGGTGCAAAAGCCGTTAGGAATTGTCACACCAAGCTGATGACACCTGAGTCAGTTGTAGATAGAACACAACAAGTATGACCTCCAGTGACGCAGTCTCCGGAAAATACAGCGGCAATGGGGGACCTTCACGCGCAGTCCTCATAAATCAACACGCCAAGAATTCGTAAGAGTGGAGTCACCACACACACACACAGTGAGTGTTAAAGAAAGATCTAATCTGGAAACCCCGGAAAATCCATTCTGTTCAGGAGTTGCGGATATAGGACTGTGACAGGTGGATGGAATACGGGGAAATTATAGTGGTATGGCATAACGACTGGCCGGATTTACTCAAGAACGTTATTTGGCGAATGAGGCGGTGTTTGGGACGTTGGAGGATTTGTCATAATTGGGAACAAACAAATCCAGGAATGACAACTGAAAAACCACAAAGTCGACCAAAATTGACAGTCTTGTGCGGTGTGACCGCGAATAGCCTCACTGGCACCTTCATATTGCAAGAAACCGAGCACACCGACCGGTATCGCCAGATACTGAATGAATATGTGGGGCTACTGATATCACAGAGGAACAATGTTGTGAATATCGTTTTTCAGCAATACGGAGCGCCACCTCATTTTGCCTGCATCATTCGTGTCTGGCTGGACTGTCTCCAGGACTTTGGCTGGGAAAGCGAGGATCCAATGAATGGCCTCCGAGATGTCGAACGCTCACACTTTGTGACTTTTTCTTGTGGTGCCGTGGAAGAGGTCTCCTAACAAGCCCACACGCTCTGGACGAATTAGAGGAGGAGACTACAGTTGTCCTCCGAAGTGCACCTGTGAATTTACTCCAGAAATCAGTCGATGACATTCTTACACGTTTACGTCGTTTGGTCGACAACGCAGGAACATATGTGGAATTGTAGAGTAGTATTCATATTCTCGTCGTCCTGAAAACCAACTGCAAATTGTTTCGTGTGCAAATATTCGTTAACAAAAAATTTATGGACACATAAAACTAGATACCGACTTCTCAGCCACCCTCTCTTGTTTGGCAATTATTATTTTAACTTTCAAACAATAGCCGGCAAACAATATAATGGTCCTCAAAACACCTAAATCCAATATAACAATTGTCAATTTGTGAATGGTATCGAACAATTCATTAAATAGAGAGGTATCGTCAACTACTATTGACCAGATGACAGATTGGTACAAATTCGTTCCACACAAACTCACATTAATTTGCAGCTGAAGTTATTGATTCCTGTACATGGGAGTACGTATGACATACAACGTCAGACTCAGATGCAAGCGGAGGAAGAAACTCACCAGTGTACTATTACACTATTGACGACAGATCACTGGAACAGTATTTACCGTAAAACACGTAGGACTAACAATTCAGAGGGGACAGAAGTGGAAAGACTACATAAAACAAATTACAGGGAAAGTAGATGCAAGGCTGATATTTGTTGGAAGAGTCTTAAGGAAATGCAATTCATCTACGAAAAACGTGGCTTATAACATACTTGTTTGAAGGATTCTTGACAACTGTTGATCAGTCAGGTGATTTTACCATGTTGGATTAATAGAAGAATTGGAGAAGATCCAACGAAGAAAGGGATCTTTTAGAAGTCGCGAGCGTACTACGGAAACGTTCAACAAACCCTGCAAGAAGGGCGTTATGCACCACGGAGATAAGCTGCTGCTGTTGTTGATGTTGTGGTCTTAAGTCCAAAGACTGCTTTTATGCGCCTCTCCACGCTACTCTATCATGTACAAGCCTCTTCTCGCTAAGTAAGTATTGCTGCCTGCATTCACTTGAATTTTTTTACAGTTTTCATCTCCTGATCTCCCTTCATAATTTCATTCCCCGCGCACACACCCATGAACATGCATCAGTATGTCATTTCAACCGATCCCTACCTAAATCAAGTTGTGCAACAAATTTCTTTTATCCTCCTCATTAGTTACTCCATCTATGCATTTAATCCTCAGCATTCTTCTGTGGCACTGCAATGCAAAATCTTCTATTCCCTTCTTTCATACATGGGTGCACTCCCATCAAACAACTATATGAAAGACTTTCCAGTACTTACTTTTATACTTATTTTATAGTGTCTGTTCCTTCAGACATTCATGCACGTAAGCCTAAAAGGAAAAAACAACGGTAATAACGTTGAACATGTAGTCTCATTCTCCTTCTTATGGAAATCTAAGTAAGAGAGTATTAGGGGATGTAGACAGTGTGGTAAATTGATATGTCGATCTGAGTGGGGAGCATTCACGGATAACCGACATGGTTAAGGCGACAGCTCAAGGTAAGCGGCAAATCCCGGTTCCAGTCCTCGTGCGGCATAAATTTTCATTTGTCCCTAACAGGTGGTGTAACAATACCTAATGCAGCTGATGTCAAGGAATTCACAATCAGCGAATAAATTCCGTAGTACCTACTTATATTTATAGTAAATGTTGACAAACTCCTCGTTTTCATAAACATTATTCCTGATATTGCCAGTCGTTATGTTATGTCCTCTCTACTTCGGTCATCATTACTATTTTCCTACCAAAAACTCACGTATTACTTTTTGTTACTCATTTCCCAATCTAATTCCCTCAGCAAGCCCTGAATTAATTCGATTACGTTCCATTACCCTTATTTTGTTGTGTTCATGCTCACTATAATAATCTCATTTCAAGACACTGTCACTTCCATCAAGTCCTTTGGCATCCCTGACACAGTTACGTCATCGGCAAAGGTCATTTGTTCGCCCTGAACTTTAATTGCCTTTCTTAACTTCTCCTTTGTTTCCTTTACTACTTGCTCAGTGCATAAAATGAGTAACATGTGAGACAGGTTATAAATCTGTCTCTCTCACTTTTATGTCCTTAGACTATTGTAACTGCCGTCCGGTTTCTGTAAAAGTTGTAAATAGCTCTCCTCTCCCCGTATTTTACTCCTCCTAACTTCAGAATTCCTAGGAGTGTATTCCAGTCGACGTTGTGAAAAGGTTTCTCTAAATCTACAAATGCTACTGACGTATGTGAGACTTTCTTCTTCTAAAATAACACTGAGGGTCAATATTGAGTTCCTACCTTTCACCGGAAAACAAAATGAACTTCCTCTAGGTCAGATTCTGTAAGTTTCTCCATTCTCGTGTACATAACGTGTGTCAATAGCTTACAACCACGACTCACAGTTCGACAGTATTCACACCTTTCAGCTCCTGCTCACTTTGTAATTGGAATTATTACATTCTTCCTGAAGCCTAAGAATACTTCCCCTGTCTCACATATATTGCACACTAAGTAGAATAGTTTTGTAATGGCCGGCTTTCCCTAAGATCGCAGTAATCCTATGAGAATGTCGTCTTCTCCAGGTCCTTATTTTTACTTTCTTTGTTCAGTGCTCTGTCCAAATCATCTCGTAGTATCAAATCTACTACACCATCCTCATAGACTTCCTCTTCTCTTCCTACAAATTTTTTCTCAAGTCTGTTTTCCTCCTTAGTCCCTCCAGAAATTGCTTCCATCTCTCAGCTTTCTCTTCCACGCTTAGTACTTGTTTGCCATTTGAGCTCTTGATATTCATACAGTTACTTCTCTTATATTTAAAGGTCTCTATTCCTGTATGTGGAATGCATATTTCTACAGCTTCGCATTTGTCCTCTGCCAACCCCGCTTAGACATTTTGCATTTTCTCTCAGTTTATCTTCTTTTTAAGTCAGCATTTCCTTTCGTCTGTTTTATTTGTCGCATTTTTCTATTTTTCTTTCACTAATCAAATTCAGTATCCCCTGTGACATCTGAGGATTTGTACTAGGCCGTTTATTTATCTATCTGTACTTCTCCTGCCTACACTATTTCATCTCTCGAAGCAACCGATTTGTCTTTTGCAGTAATCCTATGCGCTGTTTCAGTTACGCGGGTTGCTCAGAAAGTAGTGCACCGCATCTTTATTCTTCAACATTTCTTTATCGAACATAATGAGAATTACACACACGAAAGAATGGTGTTTTATCTACACACTCTACTTTTCCGTTTAATGGCCTTCTTCCAGTTCGAAACAAGGACGTGTATGCCATGTCGGAACCAATCCTTGTCCTGGTGGCGGAGCCAGTGCTTCACTGTGTGAATCACCTCCTCATCGTCGTCATACTGTTTCCACGAATGGCATCCTTTAACGGCCCAAACTAGTGGAAGCTCGCTGCCACATGTCAGGTGTGACAACCGAAAACGGTCTCCCCGACCGCTGCAAATCGTTGAACTCCGCCGAACTGCCTTGTGGTGACCTCACCCTCCGTGTCCAGTGACTGACTGTACTTCTGTCCACAGCAGATGCTCCACAGACTTTGCACAAGCCTTTGCTTATATTCCCCATAGTTTCTTTCTCTGCAGAGGGAAATTCAGTGACGGCACGTTGCTTGCAACGTACATCACCTACAGATGCCATTTTGAAACTGTCCTGCAGCTACGCTACCTGTCGGAAGTGACAGAAACTTGGCGTGCTCACTCAGGAAACTTCAAAAAATACATACGTAGCGTTTCGCATGCGTAGCATTGTTTTCGGCTGAGAAAAAAAATCCGGTGCATTACTTTCTGGGCAACCTTTGTAATATGTTGCCTAGAATCACTTTTGCCACTCTCAACTATCTCTGGTTCCTTCAGATTAAAATGGTTCAAATGGCTCTGAGCACTATGGGACTTAACTACTGTGGTCATCAGTCCCCTAGAACTTAGAACTACTTAAACCTAACTAACCTAAGGACATCACACACATCCATGCCCGAGGCAGGATTCGAACCTGCGACCGTAGCAGTCGCGCGGTTCCGGACTGCGCGCCTAGAACCGCTAGACCACCGCGGCCGGCCCCTCATCTGTGATTTCCTATCATATTTCGTTGCCTTCCCTTTCCTCCTGTCGAATTACAGTCAGCCATCACAATTAAATTTTCGTCTCCCTTAACTGTAAGCATGGCAACGGCCTTGCCGCAGTAGATACACCGGTTCCCGTGAGATCACCGAAGTTAAGCGCTGTCGGGCGTGGTCGGCACTTGGATGGGTGACTATCCAGACCGCCATTTTTCGCGGTGCACTCAGCCTCGTGATGCCAATTGAGGAGCTACTCGACCGAATAGTAGCGGCTTCGGTCAATAATACCATCATAACAACTGGGAGAGCGGTCTGCTGACCCCACGCTCCTCCCATCCGCATCCACCACTGAAGATGACACGGCGGTCGGATGGTCCCAGTTGGTCACTCGTGGTCTGACGACGGACTGCTTCACTTTATGAATGACGTTTTTCCCTCACCAAGCATTCTTCTGTCTTTTCGTTGCCTCCAGTATTAGTTAGCATGTAATCTTCTCGACAATTCTGCCTGTGCGTAGTCATTCAAATGTCCATGTTGTAATGAAGAATACTACATAGCGCACTGGAACTGCTCGCCACCGCTGCCCGTTCTTTCCTCATATTGTGGGACTAGCCCTATTTGGCTCTATAGTGACGCTCTTAAGCGATGTAGCGTTCAACCTTCTATGCACGACTAAGAATCCTCTGGCAACATTTTCCAGTACTTTCATCCCTTTCCACTGTGTAGTGAATATGTTTTCTTACTTTATCTATATATTCCATAGATTTTGTATAGCAGTCTAAGCTCAGGAGTTACAAACCTCAATGTCGAAGGACCACCTGCAGACATATCACACAAACAGTCTCCGCTTTACAGAGTCATCACATTCCTTAAGGATCTCACCATAGGGATAGATGCCCTTTATCATATTTCAGGCTAACATGTTAACTCCGCAGCTGTTCTGCAGTGGAGTCTACTTGCTGGTGTGCCCACCGGAATTCTGCTTTCCTTGACATCGCTGTCCATAAATTGTTCGCCACACAATCACGGTAAAAACCACGTGCTGATTACCGCGACAAGAAGTGGCTTCTATGTCATTAGATAGCGCAATCTTAACGATGCGACACAGACACGCTGACTGTTGCCCAGCAGTACAGCCTTCTTTCTTCTGCCTCGCCGCCAGTTCTCTGTGCGTTTCATCGTGCCGTCGCAGAATCGCAAAAGCTACAGCTAATTAAAATTACGTCACCAGAAGAACTGATCTAAGCAGTGAAGAATTTCAATGTTCTACATTAACTTCCATATTGCGAGGAAAAAATAATCAGGAGGGAAGATAAATTTAAAATTGCAGCTGCGACCGATCTGAAATTAAACAGCAAGATAAGAACGCGCAGTGTAATGCCCTCAAAAAAGAAAAAAAGTTTCGTTCACTCACCAAATAACATAAAATGTCTGCAAGTAGATTTGAACTCCAGTTTGCTAACATTCCTTCAGGAAAGAATAAACGAATTTTAATTTGAACACAAGTAACTTCTTTTCTGCAGAATACAGGCATATATACTTTTTTTATATTTAAGTGTGTTTTTTTTTGTAGCTATGTTTGTTTCTGAGGAATATGTTAATACCACAACAGTTAAGAAGAGCAAATGGAGACATTTCGCCGCTTTTGTCTGATGCAATACGTTGTACCAGTACGTCTCCTTCTAGGCTTGTAGAAACATCAACAGTCACTGCAGACTCGGAAGTGCATGCGTCTAAGCCCAACCAGACGCAAAGGAATATCAAAGCTAATGTGGAAGACAGTAGCAGGCAAATACTTGCTAAGCTTGTGTAGGAAGCCTTAAGGGCGTCACTATTTCTGTAAATTGTTGATCAAGCTTGCATGTCACATGCCGTTACAAAAAGGACTCCGAGAAAGGACTCTTGAATCTTTCCAATGATTCCTTCTCATTTGCCAAACCCATCACTATTTATTTATCTGATCATAGCGGATGAGATATTAAAATATCTGACACGAAACATATGTCTGACTTTTTGCTAGATACCGTTATATCATTCCGCAGACGATTCGTGAGACAGTGCTGTCACCAGTAGTATGGTTATGGGAGTCCGAAGACAAGCTGCAATGTTGCTAGATTTCTGAACATATCTTCGATAATGTCACCATGCAACACTGCGAGATTCACCTCCCCCACCCAAACCTCTGACGTCAAAGGGCAACTGGTGTACGTATAAAATCGTGGACAATTAAAAAGACTGGAGCATTTCCTCTGACATCACAGACCACCTGAGCTAAGTTTAAAATCCCATTCTGTTTGAAATGGAAGGAAATTTAAAAATCATTTGTTTTCTCAACTCCTGTGACATTGCAGCTTACTTGTTAAATATGTGCATACCCTTTCCTTGTGTGTTTGTGTGTCGGAATCCTATTTTAGATACATTAAAGGCATTTTTGCCGTTATAAATTAGTATCAAAGAATAGTTTTCACATATATAATATTTAACTGCTTTACTTTCGTTCGCTATTTTGCCTCTCCTAATAATGTAATGCTAAGTCCAAAAACAGCAGAAAACTATATGAACTGATCTGGCTCCCTCTGTAACACAGCAACAACAATAAAAAAGTATGAACTGTTGTTAAGTCTCTCTCTCCCTCTCTCTCTCTCTCTTTCTCTCTCTCTCTCTCTCTCTCTCTCTCTCTCTCTCTCTCTCTTGCTCTGAATAACAACACCAGAACTGTTAAATTTCATCCGATGTAAAAATTTGGTAATTCTCCTCGACATAGCAGCAACTGGGCTATAAACATCCTCTGACACGGCAGATATGTGAAACTCTGAAACTCTCTCTCCAACAGGTGCACTTTCAAGTCTCATGGGAAACATGTATAAAGGAATAAAACATAGTGTAACTCGTAAAATATTATTTATTACAATGTATATTTTGATACAAGTTTTATAGTGTTATTTCATACTTTCTTATTGGTGAAAATCACTATCATAAAAGCATTGTGGTTCTCTTTTTCAGCAGCAATCCCATTAATCACTTTGCAATATTTTCTCAGTAAGTATTTTATAAACTTTAAATTTAGCTTTTATTCTGTTCAAACCAGTTGCACCACTAACAGACTTACGTATGCCATCTGTAATCTTCGCCAGTATGGAATTTCTGTTTATGGGAGTAATACTAGCAGACTTACGTAAACCACACATACATATATCATCCTCCTCCTCGTCATGAACTTTAAGTTCCACAACATACTCGACAACATCATCAAAGAGCACTTCGAGATGTGTCTGCCGTAAACTGCGTCTTTCCATAGTGATCCTTATTGCAGAACGCAAGATGCACAGATTCACAACACCTGAATGCTTGGAACACTGCGTTGAAACTTAACGGTGCAGCTGATGGATATAGTGGAAACACAAATCTGTTAATAATTCAGCATACACTGCGTCAGGAGTTGTGTCAAGGAGTTTGCGTCCATGTTCACTTGGTTTCTGCTGCAGTTTAAATGTACGAGGTGTTCAAAAAGTCTCCCCGCAGTGCCGTATGATTGTTAGCCGCGCGTGCTGTATGATTGTCCGCCTGCCTTGTTACTTCCCTTCAAGTGGACTCTCCCAACATTCCACTGTTTCGTTTACCTCAGCCAGCATCAGTAGCACCGTTGGTGTGTGTCGTGACGTGTTGACATGAACGTTTATGTTTAGTTCCTCTGTTCGTTTGTTTCGTTTTTGTCACTATTAAAATAGAAAACATTGAAGAACGTGTGTTTTTTGTCGAACAAGTGTTCAAAGCTGCCGGTAAATACACAGTTTCAGTTCGTCAAACATTTAATTCAGTTTCCCGGAGACGACACTCCCACATCGCGATGCTGTGTGAGATATGATTAACAAATTTCGAGGTACGGGTTCAGTGACAGATTCGCCGAGAAGTGGTCGTCCTAGCGTTTTGTCTGAGCATAAACTACTCGATATTTCCGATAGCATGTTCATGAGTCCGAACAAGTCAGTAAGAAAACTCGCCCAGGAAATCTATGTTAGTGTCGGAACGGCCCACACAGCTGTAAGGAAAAAATTAGAACTTTTCCCATACAAAGTGGCAGTCGTGCAAGAACTGAAAAATACTGATCATGGCAAGAGACTGCATTATTGTCAGTGGTTCAAAAATTTCGTTCAACAAAATGGAAGGTATATTCTTAATTAAACGTTTTTCACTGATGAGGCGTGGTTTCATTTATCCGGCTACATGAACTCGCAAATTTCTCGTATGTGGAGTACTGCAAATCCATTGCGTATTCATGAGGAACCACTTCATTCTGTGAAAATAGGAGTTTGTATTGCAATTTCTAGACGTCGGATTGTGGGTCCCATATTTTTCAACGAAACGATAAACGCACAACGATACTGCAGTGATATTTTGTACGCGCTCCTAGGAAAAAAATGGTTGAAATGGCTCTGAGCAGTATGAGACTTATCTTCTTAGGTCATCAGTCCCCTAGAACTAGAACTACTTAAACCTAACTAACCTAAGGACATCACACACATCCATGCCCGAGGCAGGATTCGAACCTGCGACCGAAGCAGTCGCGCGGTTCCAGACTGTAGCGCCTAGAACCGCTCGGCCACCACGACCGGCCCACTCATAGGAGAACTTGTGTTAATTGGAATACTGAACTGTTATTTTCAACAAGATGGTGCAACCGCGAATACAGCTCGCGTTTCAACGTCACTGCTTCCTGATGTTTTTGGTGATCACATAACTTCACAGGGACTTAGGCCTCCACAATCGCCTGACCTAACACCACCTGACTTTTTCTTCTGGGGTGCGACGAAAGCAACTGTCTACAAATACCGTCCAAAATCCACCGATGAATTGAAAAGTGCAATATTCATTTTCACTGCTTCTGTTACAGAAGAAATGTTACAGTTTGTGTTTGGAAACGTGATTAGACGAATTAAATTGTGTACTCAGCAACAGGGGGTACACTTTCAACATTTAACGTGAAAATTTGTAAGCAAAAATGAATATTCAATAAATTAATAACTTGTATTTCACTGAGTTTCATTTCGGTATATTCACTGCGGCATACGGCACGCGCGGCTAACAGTCATACGGCACTCCATTGTTTACTTCAAGAAGTATATTTGCTACACCTAGATACCTTAAACACATGCACCATATTGGGATTTAGTGGTGCAAGTGTTGGATAAAATGGAAACTCAAGTCTGCAAACAGTTCGGTATGCTGACTTGATTTTCACTTCAGTGCCGGGAGCTGTATCAGGTAGCATGCCTAAGTGCTGACTTGATTTCTCCTGCTGTTTAATGAGGAATTGCACTGTCTACATCAAGAAACTGTTATGATGAGGTAAACGTAAATGAAAACTATGAAAATACAAGTATACATACACACACATAACGTATAATAATAATAAACATTATGAAAGGTGTGGGGGGAAAAGATGTATGCGTGATTCAATTTTTTCTGTATGATGTTGGCAGATTTCTGACGACTTTTCATGTTAATCAACCTTCCACTATGATGCTGAGCATAAGTTCTGAGACCACCTGACGACTAATAAGCCTGAACTTTGTATGAAAGTTGTGGGTAAGCAACTACTATATCACAGAAATTCGAACAATTACTTTGAACTGGTAACACTGCAGGCATACAAATATCCCTAGGATCACAATCTTCAACCAACATCTTAGACCTGCATCTCCCATATCTGTCTTGGATTCTAATATCAGAGAGTGATAGGGAAATTCAAGATTTCTCACAACCATGAAGCTGCACAAGCTATGGAATGTTTGTAAGCTTGAAAGCTGATAGAGTGTGTTTTTGGCTTAGAGAGGTCCATGTATGATAATGGTATATGTGAAAGTAGACCATAAATAGTAGTTTATTATATTGTAATGCTGCACTCCTCAAGAGTGAATAACATTCGAAATTAATAAAGAAGACTTCTTCTTAAGTGTTCTGCAAAGTTAGTTCTATATGGTCCATCAAACACTGCCATAAACCCTGTAAACATAAGAACACCACTGAATATGCATGTGCTGGGTGGTTTTGCTAATGTACATCAGGATTCTGAATATGAACAAGGTATTCCCATTGTTGTATATTTTCACTGTTCTTGGATAGTCTCCCACATATATCGTATGACAACCCTGTAACTACGTCAGGATTAGAAAGTTTAACGTTGGAGTAATAGATACTGGTAGCAGCAAATAGATTTTTCTATGTAAAGCTATACATTTATGCATATTGAGAGGCAATTTGTCAAATTTTTGCTGTAACATGGTGTAATTTGTAGAATTTTTCTGTAAGATGAATCGTTTTGTTACACTTTTACTGACACATGTGCCGCTTTGTTACAATTTTGCTCTAACGTAGGATATTTTGTAACAATTTTTGCTGAAATATAGGGTGCTTTGTTACAATTTTCCTATAACATGGGACTTTTCTACAGTTTTGCTGCTACATAGCATTTCACTGCATTATAGCCAGCTTCTTATAGCTTTGCCATAGCATTTCAATGTATGCCGTGATGTGTCACGCAGTCTACACAGTTCAACTGCATAAGTTAGCATTATCAATCCCCTACATGTATAATTCCACAACACAATGACACCTGCCTGATCTGGATGTGTAGTCCGTGGCACTATTCTTCTTATAAAGCTTAGCATGAAATGATTCATTGTTCCTACTCATTGACACATTCTTTGTCAAATACCCGTTGTGACAGACTTGTGCGCACTGTCATGAAACCAATCGTGTCCACGTATTTGTTTGATTTGAGGGAAACTAAGTCCTTCATCCTGCGTCATCTGCAGGGCTGCTGAAAAAATTTTCTTTATGTGAATGAACCAAGCTGCATCCCTTACTGAAGCAGTCTTTCAGAAAACATTTACTTCCAACACAAAAACTCAAAAATCACAGATTTCGTATTCATAAATTTTTTCTATTGCCGTCATACTCAGACAACGTTAGGGAAACTGTTCGGTAAAACATTTATTTCATTCACATCTTATAGCCCAGCAGCACAGTTTGAAGATGAAGTCGCTAGCTTTCCAATATAGTTGCAATTAGGTCTACTGTGATACTGATACCTTGGAGTGAAATAGTTCACTGCCCTTTGTCTTAAGAATTTGCAGTGAGTTGTGAATGTGAAGCTTGAGTGCTTATTTGGGGAAGCACCAATTGTCAGTCGGATATTGTTGTATTTTTTCGGAATATGTAGTCAAACCATTTGTAGCAGTCTTTTTGGAATCAACTGAAGCCATCCGCAAGGGATTTGTAAATCCCACTCTGACCACCACTTCTAAGATGTCAAGAAGAACATGGTCATGTCTGCTTCCTTTCTTGAAAAAGCTCATGAATCTATCAATTTTCGGAAGGGGATGCTTCTTTTCGGCTGGTGCACTTTTGGATATACACTGCGCTGAAGGAGTCATGGGATAGCGATGTGCACTTACAACACAGTTGACGGTATTATCGCGAGGTATGAAAGAGTGGTGCACTACCGGTACTGCCGTCTGCCCGGTGATTGATGTGAAAATGTTTCCCATCTGATTATGGCTGCACTACAGGAACTAAGAGTCTTCGAACGTGGAATGGTAGTTGGAACTAGATGCATGTTGTTGTTGTGGTCTTCAGTCCTGAGACTAGTTTGATGCAGCTCTCCATGCTACCCTATTCTGTGCAAGCTTCTTCATATCCCAGTACTTACTGCATCCTTCCTCCTTCTGAATCTACTTAGTGTATTCATCTCTTGGCCTCCCTCTACGATTTTTACCCTCCACGCTGCCCTCCAGTGCTAAATTTGTGATCCCTTGATACCTCAGGACATGTCCTACCAACCGGTCCGTTCTTCTTGTCAAGTTGTGCCACAATCTCCTCTTCTCCCCTATTCTATTCAATACCTCCTCATCACTTATGTGATCTACTCATCTAATCTTCAGCATTCTTCTGTAGCACCACATTTCTAAAGCTTCTATTCTCTTCTTGTCCAAACTATTTATCGTCCATGTTTCCTTCCATACATGGCTACACTCCATACTAATACTTTCAGAAACGACTTCCTGACACTTAAATCTATACTCGATGTTAGCAAATTTCTCTTCTTCAGAAACGCATTCCTTGCCATTGCCAGTCTACATTATATATCTTCTCTACTTCGACCATCATCAGTTATTTTGCTCCCCAAATAGCAAAATTCCTTTACTACTTTAGGTGTCTCTTTCCCTAATCTAATTCCCTCAGCATCACCCGACTTAATTCGACTACATTCCATTATCCACGTTTTGCTTTTGTTGATGTTCATCTTATATCCTCCTTTCAAGACACTGTCCATTCCGTTCAGCTGCTCTTCCAAGTCCTTTGCTGTCTCTGACAGAATTACAATGTCATCGACGAACCTCAAAGTTTTTATTTCTTCTCCATGGATTTTAATACCTACGCCGAATTTTTCTTCTCTTTACTTTACTGCTTGCTCAATATACAGATTGAATAACATCGGGGAGAGGCTACAACCCTCTCTCACTCCCTTCCCAACCACTGCTTCCCTTTCATGCCCCTCGACACTTATAACTGCCATCTGGTTTCTGCACAAATTGTAAGTAGCCTTTCGGTCCCTGTATTTTACCCCTGCCACCTTCGGAATTTGAAAGAGAGTATTCCAGTCAACATTGTAAAAAGCTTTCTCTAAGTCTACAAATGCTAGAAACGTAGGTTTGCCTTTCCGCTATCTTTCTTCTGAGATAAGTCGTAAGGTCAGTATTGCCTCACGTGCTCCAATATTCCTACAGAATCCAAACTGATCTTCCCCGAGGTCGGCTTCTACCAGTTTTTCCATTCGTCTGTAGAAAATTCGCCTTAGTATTTTGCAGCTGTGACTTATTAAACTGATAGTTCGGTAATTTTCACATCTGTCAACACCTGCTTTCTTTGGGATTGGAATTATTATATTCTTCTTGAAGTCTGAGGGTATTTCGCCTGTCTCATACATCTTGATCACCAGATGGTAGAGTTTTGTGAGGGCTGACTCTCCCAAGGCTATCAGTAGTTCTAACGGAATGTTGTCTACTCCCGGGGTCTGGTTTCGACTCAGGTCTTTCAGTGCTCTGTCAAACTCTTCACGAAGTATCGTATCTCCCATTTCATCTTCATCTACATCCTCTTCCGTTTCCCTAATATTGTCTTCAAGTACATCGCCCTTCTATGGACCCTCTCTATACTCCTTCCACCTTTCTGCTTTCCCTTCTTTGCTTAGAACTGGGTTTCCATCTCAGCTCTTGATATTCACACAAGTGGTTTTCTTTTCTCCAAAGGTCTCATTAATTTTCCTATAGGCAATATCTATCTTACCCCTAATGAGATAAGCCTCTACATCCTTACATTTGTCCTCTACCCATCGCTGCTTAGACATTTGGAACTTCCTGTCAGTCTCATTTTTGAGACGTTTGTATTGCTTTTTGCCTGCTTCATTTACTACATTTCTATATTTTCTCCTTTCATCAATTAAATTCAATATTTCTGCTGTTACCCAAGGATTTCTACTACCCCTCGTCTTTTTACCTATTTGATCCTCTGCTGCCTTCACCACTTCATCCCTCAGAGCTACCCATTCTTCTTCTACCGTACTTCTTTCCCTCATTCGTGTCAATTGTTCTCTTATGCTCTCCCTGAAACTCTGTACAACCTCTGGTTCTTTCAGTTTACCCAGGTCTCATCTCCTTAAATTCCCACCTTTTTGCAGTTTCTTCAGTTTTTATCTACAGTTCATAACCAACAGATTGTGGTCAGAGTCCATATCTGCCCTTGGAAATGTCTTACAATTTAAAACCTGGTTCCTAAATCTTTGTCTTACCAGTATATAATCTGATACATTATAGTATCTCCAGGATTCTTCAATGTATACAGCCTTCTTTTATGATTCTTGAACCAAGTGTTGGAACATTCATTTCGTAAATTATTATGGAATTCAATATTCTGAGAAACACAGTGCCAAGAGCGTGCAGACAATACCTGCGTTCAGTTAAACCTCTCATCTCTGACAACGCAGTGGCCAAAGACCTTAGCGACCGAGTGTAGCGACTTTTTAGAGTTGCCATTGCTAACAGACAAACAACACTGCATGAAGTAACAGCATAAATTAATGTGGGATATACGACTTCCATGGTACCAGAGGGAGCTGTAGTGGGCAAAAACTGTAGAGGCACACCGAGATTGGAACATATTCAGCAAGTAATTGAGGATGTAGAGTGCAAGTGCTACTCTGAGATGAAGAGATTGGCATAGGAGAGGAATCCTTGGTGGGATGCATCAGATCAGTCAAAACACTGATAACTCAAAAAAAAAAAAAAAAATACAACGAACACATCCGTCAGGACGATGTGGCGAAATCAGGCATTAATTCGCTATGGCGGGAGACAACCGACTCGAATGCCTTTGCTAACAGCGCTACATTGCCTGCAGCGCCTTTTCTGGGTTCGCGATCATAACAATTGGACCCTAGATGGACTACAAAACCATGGTCTGATCAGATGTCCTGATTGCAGGTGATAAGAGCTGATGGTAGGGTTCCAGTGGGTCGCAGACCCCACTAAACCACGGACGCAAGCTGTCAACAGGACACTGTGCAAGCTGATAGGGGCTCCACAATGGTGTGGGCAGTGTTTACAAGGAACAGACTCGGTCCTCTTGTCCAACTGAGTAGATCATTGACTGGAAATGGCTATGTTCGGCCTTGGGACTATTTGCAGCCATTCATGTACTACATGTTCCCAAACAACGGTGGAATTTTTATGGATGACTGTGCCTCATGTTACCAGGCCACAGTGGTTCGCGACTGGTTTGAAGAACATTCCGGAATATCCAAGAAAATGAACTGACCACCTAGATCGCTCGATATAAATCCCATTGGACATTTATTGGACATAATTGAGAGGTCTGTTTGTGCACAATGATTTCTTCAGTGCGGATGCACACTAGGCTCGAATTCTTACGGGAATCATTGAAACGCCACGAGCAATGAGGATAATGGGCTAGGACACTAAATAGGCACCACATATACACATATGTATTAAAGAATGCAGTTAACTTGTAGCGAGCATACGAATTACAAGAATTAACAGGGTAAATCATTGAAAATGTTGCATCTAATTTACATTCATTTAGTAGTAGCATCTGTAAGAATTGATATGGGTGCAATACTACGCTGCTTGAACAATCTTTTTAATCGATTTCTAGAGCTATTCTTAAACTAAGACCATTAGCTCCAGTATTTGATTGAGTCTCAGTAATTCTTAAAGCAGGATCTTAAAATGTAAGAGGACCTTACAACATTTCTCCTTCAGAAATCTCATGGGTGGTTACAATTGTCTTACCACGAATGATGATGACACATGTACTGCATTGCCTTACAATCTGTTCAATAAATTCTGTGTGGTTAGTAATGGTTTTTTGCGTATTCCTTAATACAATTTTTTATTAGACAGGTTAACTGAATTCGTGCTAGACTGTTGTTCAAGAGCTAACATTCTGTCTTTAACGACCAATAGATAACGGCTGGATATTTCCTCCAAAATTAGACCAGGCACATTTGAGCCTAATCAAGATTTCGTGTGGCAAAAGGTTTAAGAAACAGTTAATATCTTGTTCGTAATTAGCACATGTGGGCTCTACCAGCATTTTGGCTGTGGTCTACTTATTATAAGAAAATATTCCCATCTCCAAAAATGAGTCATTATCTTTGACAGAAAGAATTAAATCCAATTGCTTCTTAACAGAGTTGAATTTTCTTGAATCTCATTCAGATTTCATTTAAGTAAAGGTTTTGCCCTTTGGTTGAAACTACCATGTCTGATCGTGGTTCGAACAACAAACCTGGTACCTGTGGTACTCCAACATTAATGGAATTCATTGTTCTAGCAAAAATTAGAATTACAATAAAGATGGTTAATTAATTCTAAACACTAGAGTTAAACAATGAACATAATACAGATGCGTCTCCTGTGGCAGGCTGTGGATTTAGATTTAGTTACACTTGCGCACTTGATGTAATAGGTGCAGTATATATTGGATCAACACATTCTCATATGCGCATGGCTGAGAAATGAACACACGCTTAGCACTTACTCATACTGCACACGTCTGCGAAAGTTGTAGGGGTATCTGTGACTGGATCACTCGATGCATGGCGACGCCTGGGCCTCGAAGTGTGGACCATCGCGTCGCGCTGCTCGTTCCCTGGACGTACGAACCGCTGGTAAGCGCTCGGTCTGTCCTCGTCGTCGTATTGCGGTCCTTCAGGATGTCTATCCAGGAACAGCTTTATACGATTGATATGAACGACAATCGAACAAAAAGGCAGTTGGAACTTGAGATTTACCGGTGTCAACACCACCAAAATCAGGTGTGGTCCTTTCCAAAACTTAATAAATATTTTCATGTAACGCTTCTTTACGTTACTGAGGTAGAGAAAATCTGCTTGGCGATCGTGTTGTTTCGCTTGCTGCAGAAAAGCTTGAACATTCTGCTGCTTCATTCCCTTCCAAGTCTCCTTCAGATTGCGCACTAATTGTCTTAGATGTTCATTATTCTGATTCATGGGTCGATTGTGCAGAATCCAAAGGTGAGTGCATCTTTCTTCCATACGGACTTGGCCAGCTGAATTGTGCATTTTTCCATTGTAAGGACTCACGGCGTAGGGAAAACAGACACCCCAGTCCCATGCTTTCTGCTTACGTGGTGGCTACCTGCCTTAATGATCGTTCTGTGAACTCGCCCTACGCGTCCATTTCCTTCACAGTGCGCTGATTTAGTTCTTAACTGCGTTATTTGCATTAGCCCGTAAGTCTGTTTAAGCAATTCACTCATGAAATTTGATCCTTGGTCGCTGATTACGCTTAATGGTGATCCAAACGTTAGAAGCCATTCTTTTGCAAAAACTTGGTCTGCGGCCTCGGCACTCTGATCAGTTACTGGTATGATGAGGGGATATCTATAGAAACCATATAATATGGTTAATATGCATTTATTCGCATATTTAGTCTTAGAGAATGTCTAGCGACTTCGAGTCATACTCTTTCGATGATTCACTAGTCTCTGGCAGCTCTTCTAATGGTGAATAAGATTCACTGAGAAAGCCTACATTCTCATACTTCCAAATCTTGAGCTGATTTTAACTCTTCCTCGCAATTTGTTGTGACATAAACATGAATCTTTCAGCTCATTACGTCAGCATTTACGTGTAGTCTTCAAAGTCAGTGAATGATTTTAAACTGCAGCTCACTAAGTTTCAAAGTCCACCTCCTTAGTCTGGTATTTGGATCCTTTAAGTTCAGTAATCGTCTTAATGTGGCATGGAGTGCGATCACCGTAAACCCTCTTCCAGTCAATAAACATTAGTTATGTGTTATACCAAAAATCAAAGTATAAAGCCTCTTTTCTGTTTAGATGTCTGGAGGCAATTGATATTGAGTGTTCATGGCCATCAATTCCTTGAGACAAAATAGTACTAACTGCAAAATTTGAAGCAACTGTTGAAACAATGAAGGGCTTGCTGAAATTTGATAGGCTAACACTGGACCTGTGGTTAGGGTAGTTATTAGTTTTTCTGTTGCCTTTTTGCATTCTGACTATCATTTAAATGTGATTCCTTTTTTCAGTAGCTGTGTCAGTAGACAGGCCATATTTGCATATCTGGCTATGAAACGTCGGTAGAAATTCGCTAATCCCAAGAATGGCTGTAACTGCTTCAAATGCTGTGCTTCAGGGAAGTTCTTGAGGGCTTGAATTAACTTTGAATCAGGGCAGCTGCCTTCACTGGTTATGACGGGTCCAATGTAGTACACTTGCTTAGTTCAATAACACTTACCCATTGAGAAAGACAGGTATGCTCTACATTTAGCCGGCCGGGGTGGCCGAACGGTTCTAGGCGCTACAGTCTGGAACCGCGCGACCACTACGTCGCAGGTTCGAATCCTGCCTCGGGCATGGATTTGTGTGATGTGCTTAGGTTAGTTAGGTTTTAGTGGTTTTAAGTTCTAGGGGACTGATGACCTATAGTGCTCAGGGCCATCTCTACTTTTATGCTGGGAAACTGCTTGATGTCTTGCAGATACTGTGTACATGGTGGTAGCCAGTCAAGGAATATTTGAGGGAAACAGTTTAAAAAATTTATTTCAAAGGCCCAGTCAAATCTTTACAAGCGTTCTCCCCGCATAACTTACGCCATGCCTATGTGATACAAGTCGCTTGTCTTCCAAAACCAAGGCAGCTCTGTCCAGTTAAAGCTGCTGAAAAGAGATGCCTTTAGCTCTTTACTCAAACTGCTAGCGAACTCACGCCATTGATTTTAGCCAATAGCGTGCGCGTGATACCGATCACATCTGTGGATGCTGGAGTGTTCTGCGGTGCAGCAGACCGCGGTGGCGACGTGGTTCTGGGCGCTGCAGTTCGGAACCCCGCGACTGCTACGGTCGCAGGTTCGAATCCTGCCTCGGGCATGGATGTGTGTGATGTCCTTAGGTTAGTTAGATTTAAGTGGTTCTAAGTTCTAGGGGACTGATGACCTCAGATGGTAAGTCCCATAGCGCTCAGAGCCATTTGAACCATTTTTGTTTTCTGCGGTGCGGTGCTTGTAATCCAGACCTCGAGCAAAAGTCTTTTCGGAAGGCAGAGCCTCTGGCTCTGCTTTTTACGAGCGGCCACCAACGTAACTTAACATGAACCGCTTCCCCTTCCGTTGTCCATTTCAAGTAATCGTTCGACCTCCTAGACTGGCCTAAACCTGTAACTTCTGACCCTAGGCGCGCCACTTGTACACCGTAGATTGAAATGCATCCTCTTTATTGTACCTAATTTCCTGTTTTGTTATTTAACGGCAGCCCTGGATGCCCACTCTCAAATCCTGACTGCTCGACGTCCTGCACACTACCGCCAGAAGGCATATGTAACAACCTCCTCCCCCCTTTTCCCAAACCTTGTAAACATTTGCAATTGGTGACCACATTTAGGATCATATACATTTACAGTTGGGGTCAGAATCGGGATCTGTTCCCACCGTACGGTCAATAGGGTGGCCGTTTACTTTGGTTCATGTTCGACGTTGTGTGGTCGGTCAATATTCGCCACTTTTATTCCGCTACGAGCCGAGCCTGGGTGCAGCGCGCCGGCTACGATGTCGCGCCAGACGCTGCGTCCGCACATACCAACGCTTGGGGCAAAGTCTACTTCCTGCCTCTCGCACGCAGCCGCCGCACCAACACATGTGCGGAGAGTAGAGAGAGCCGTGCCTCACCACGCACATGCATACTGCGTGCGCTCCAGCCCCATTTGACGGTCGCAGCCGGCCCAGCTTCTCAGTAGCCGCCGAGCCAGGCACGGAGACATGAAGAAAATGCTCGAGGCGTCCGTGCCGCTCCTGTTGCTACGCAAAGCGCACGAGCGCGCTATACACCGTCGGCGCGGCTTCCCTGCTGCTGCCGCCGCCCACCTGCCGCCTCACTTTGGCCGCCGGTCAGCTCCCCGCTGTCATCTGCGTTTGGGTCCTGGCATCAACGCCCGAGACGTGTAGCTTCAGCGCCGTGCAACCCAGGGAGGAGGCCACTCAGGCGAAAACGCTTCCTATTGGGTGGAGCGCCATGACGTCACGACGAGGACCCTAGCGCAGAGCAGCCGTATTCTTACACGGCAAATGCGCCGCACCACAGACTCAGTGCCATGTTATTCGTTCATTTTACTTTCGGTTTCATTCGATACGCATCTGTACGTGTCAAAACAAGGGGGCATGACAGGTTCTGTACACCTTAAGAGTAAATAAATGATAATTAAGATAAAAAATAACTCACTCGTTTGATGAAGAAGCAAATGTTAATGTGGTCTGTTTCTACTGCCGTTTACCAGACGACGATGCAATCTTTAACTGCTTCCTCTTTGTGGCACATTTCTTCATTGCTTCCAACTTTGCTTCTTGATTGAGATACCTAATCCTTATAAATGTTCTCATTTTTACGTAAAGAGTAATAACTGCTTCATGAACCTCAGGAAACTTTTGTTTTAAAATAGAACACAGAGACCTTACAACATTTTTTTGTTTACACATTCCATTTACGTGAAAAGCAGCAAATTCTTCTTCAAAGTGCAACTCTCTGTTTTCCCATGCTGGCGTTGGAGTGTAAAGACCTCCACGAGATATAATTGATATCCAGTCTGCAGCATGATCTCTTCCACTTTTTGGTGCTGGAAAGCCTAGTGATTTACCAATGTTGTGGCACTTAAATGCAATATAGCCTGCGATGTGTTTTACCGCATCTGGAAGAACATCTGAGATTCCAGAGTCATCCCACATTGTTACCACATCTGCCAGTAAATTTGCTTCCACATTAACAGTTTCTGGGATTTCTCGTAGCGGCACTTCGTCAACAACATCTACACAGAGCTCACTGGTAATGAAACTTACGGATGCAGAATCCGGGTCGAAGTCACACAGGGAAGACTGTGTTTAATTCTTTAGTAACTGGCGTGTTCCCAGATAAAGAAATATCACTTGCATTACCCGTCAGTATAAGGAGACGTATCCTGTTCCTTACTTCAAAAGGTGTGGGATTGTTATAAAATATACCTAATCCTCGTACCCCAGAAAAAAAGTTTTCCAGGCAATCTTGATTCAGTCTACAAGTTAATATATAGCTAACTTTCATACTTTCCAGACTTTCGAAAAGACCAAAGAGAGATTTTATTGAAGGTATGAAACCTTTTTGGAAAGGAAACATTCCTTCTTTCTCACCAACGCGCATTGCTGAACAGATATCTGAGAATCTCTTCAAAGTATTTTCTTGAATTGTGAGATTCATTTCAAACCCCCTTCGTAGGGGTGAGCATTCATCTTTCGGAACTCTAGAGTTCAAGACATCAAAGACGTCGTTAACAAGTTCAATAAAATTACTTTATGTCTTTATGAAGAACATACTTCAAAGCCTGAGCTGTTCGTTGTGAAAACAGGCGCGCTGCCATCCGTACATTCTGCCTTGCTCGTCCAGTTACGTTTAAGTGCGCTTCAGTAATGTGGTGTGTTATCATTAAGTCACTCTTTTGATGCTTTAAAAGTTCCTGTATAGCTGCCTTAGATATTTTGGATCCGTCAGGTAGCGTAATGCCTGTATCCAAGAAATGGTTCCGTAATAACTTTAACAGATGTGGTACATCGAAGAAGACCCATACATTCCTGGTGTCGTCTGTTGTATGTACGAAATAAGTTCTCTCTGTATCGACAGATAGTTCCTTTTTAAACTTTCATATTTTTTTCGCCCATATCACAAGTCACAGCAACAACACTGATTCCTGATTCCTCAACTGCCTCAATGATGCTCTGAAGCAAATTACTAGTCATCACAGTGTCGAAATCATAGTAAACTGGTTGTTTCCATTGCTTACACAACCCACGTATCATGCAAACTTGTACAGTGGAATGTGGTCCGACTACTACGTCTTCAGAAGCATCGTAACATATGCGACCATCAACATTCATTTCGTCAAATGTCAGAACTGCTAGTCTATCTTGAGTAGTGTGTGACTTGGCTTTCAATAAACACAGAATATCTTCAAGAACACCCGGTCTGCATTTAAATTCCTTCGTCCATTTCTGAAGGATTGCCCTGCATGGCAAAGGAATTTTTCGCTTTCGCAAATAAGTGTATGCCTTAGGTGACAGAGCTCTTAAAGTCAGTGCATGGGCAATGTCCTCTGAATTCCACTTTGCCCTTTTATTTTCGTTTAATAGGCATCTTATCTGCGCCGATGTAAAACACTTTCACAATACATTATTTACACTTTCGTGCAATTTGACTTTTTCTTTCGCGTCAGATAACTTTTCTGCCCGCTTCAACGAAAGAACACGTCGGAGATCGTTCGTTTTACTTCGTAAGGCTGCATCACATTTTTTTAGTGCTGCTTCTTTCTGTGCATTCCGTTTTTTTAAAGTTCAGTCTTGGCCCTCAGTTCCTTAATTTCCAAATCCTTATTCACTACTTCAGTGAGTTCATGAACGTAATCTGTACATGTGGTTCGGTCGACTTTCTTTTTTTTCAGTGACACAATTTCTAAAGTCGTCAAAGCTTGTTTTTGCAAACTTCTTGCTCCACAGCGTTGTGCACGACTTCCGGATCCCTAAGGAGAGAATTTAATTTTAATTTTATTATACCTAAAATTATTTACCGAGTAGGCCTACTATTCCTACATTTTTTACTAAGTCCTATGCAACTGCATTAATTTCTCATTAAAAATCAGATAAATTGACAAAAGCGATTAAATATCAGTGGTATAAGCGGCTACAATAGCTTAATTTGATAAAATGTAAAAATAAAAATTTGAGAGAAAATATAGGCATACGAACTCAGAGCCTCCAACATGGGAGTAAGTATCCATACCACTATACCACAAGGTCAACTGATCAGTATCAGCTATTCCTACAGAAATGAATCTAAACAAATTACGCTAAATATGCTGATTTTGTCATTTGAACTATATACTAACTTTAAAATAGTTAACATATCGAGAATACATAAAAATAATGGCTATTTCTACGACAAATGAAGCTATTATATCCAGGAGGAAAAGCAAATACACCTGAGCAACATTGTCTATTGCCTGTACAATATAGCGAGTCATTCACTCCGGTAAATCAATATAGTAATGCGTCAAAAAGCGTAGCATTTATGTGAATTCGTTTATATTACGGTAATTTTTCAGTTTCAATTATTTAAAGTGTTATGTACGTGCAGATGTCTTACCCTTTCGTTAGCATCACTGCTTTCCGCAATTTCTTCCCCATACCAGTTCGTAATGTTTATGCAGGGGATTGCTGTTGGTAATAATTTCTTTCTTGAAGCTAACCCTAGACGCTCATTTCTCAGATCCCGTTCATAATCTTCAGGCAGAAAATGAGCTGAACACACACGTGCAGTTTTCACATTCACTTTGTCCTTGCATTTGCATCAAACTACCCATTCACGTTGTAAGTGCTCATCCTCGGGAAAAACGTGATAAATAACGTCCGTCGTCGTTCGAGCAGTATTAATGCAATGTGCCACGGCACAGTTACAGCGATCCTTGCTCATAACTGTCTCAAAACGAATTACTTTTATTGGATCTACACTACCACTTCCGTGTTCCACTGAATGCACGGCACTGCAGCGTCCTCTCCGTGACGTCAAGGCGCGCAAGGGCGTCTGGGAGTTTTTTAACTCGCTTGGGGCCGGAATGGCCTACCTGCTTTTTCTATATACGTTGGTGCCACCAGCCGCCCCGCCGCCCACGCCGGTCCTATGCGAGGACCGCGTGCGTACGGCCCTCAGCCACCATACAGCTGCCGCCACCGTCTCTTCTGTACCGTTGAGTGTTGACATGCAGCCATTTATCCAGAGAAGAACTTAGAGAAAATACACTTCCGTTGAACATGTGTACTGCCATAAATTTCTTATCCTTTTTTAAACTCTGTTGTCATCGAGGTATGTCAGCCCTAGTTGTTGTGATGAGTAGTTTTTTAAGGTACTTTTTGAGAGCTTTCAGCACGACCATATCCAGGGATGTGCAGCTTGCACAATGTGTTTGGCAACCACAGAGTCTCCCAGCTGTTCATGGCATTTTCTTCTGTTTCGTTTTCGTGTCATGGTCAAATCTTTTTTCTTTCATCTTTCCTATTAAGTATTTTTCTCAGCTGTATAATGAAAGTAGGATCCTTCTTCTTGCTCCACAGATGGGAGCGCTTTAAGGGCTCCGTAACGCCCTGTGCCATCATATCGCATCTGCAAGGTTTCCGAAATCGTTGGCGCACTAAATCTTTTTACCTTGATGGGAGTTTTTATTGCAAGACCAGTCACAGACGCGAAATCAGCATTTAGTCCTTGTAAGAAAAGCGACAAATCATTGGATTCTGACGGTCCTGGTGATGTACGTTGTATACTATTGGTACTAGGCGACTTTAGGTCCTCAATCGCATACACAGTCGTAATTACACGATTAGCACTTGTGTTGCCAAAACCGATAGGACATTGTGTGACATGCCGGATGGCGGAACGAAAGGAATGAACTTTTTCTACCTTCTCCTTCTTTTCTTTCTCTGCATCCTCTTTCCCGACCATTTATTCTTTTTCTGTCCATGCCTTCTGTTTTTCGTAAGTGCTAGTTCCTTGATTGGTTAACTCAATGCACGAAGCTACGATGAATTACATGATGTAACGTAGTAACAGTTATAATGTGTAAGTAGGCTGTTTAGGTTTTTTTATTGGTAACGCCACCTCTGTATAAAAAAATCACTGGCTGTGCTGTGTGCAGTCTCTAGTTTGCATTGTTGTCTGCCATTGTAGTGTTGGGCAGCGGCAGCTGGATGTGAATAGCGCGTAGCGTTGCGCAGTTGGAGGTGAGCCGCCAGCAGTGGTGGATGTGGGGAGAGAGATGGCGGAGTTTTGTAATTTGTCATGAACTGATATATATATTATGACTATCAAGGTAAATACATTGTTTGTTCTCTATTAATATCTTTCATTTGCTAACCATCCCTATCAGTAGTTAGTGCCTTCCGTAGTTTGAATCTTTTATTTAGCTGGCAGTAGTGGCGCTCGCTGTACTGCAGTAGTTCGAGTAATGAGGATTTTTGTGAGGTAAGTGATTTCTGAAAGGTATAGTTTAGTGTTACTCAGGGCCATTCTTTTGCAGGGATTTTTGAAAGTCAGATTGCGTTGCGCTAAAAATATTGTGTCAGATTAAGCACAGTCATGTATAATTCTTCAAAGGGGACGTTTCATATGTCGACCCTTAGCCGAGGATATCTCACTGGAATCTTCTGATTTTTCCTTGTAGTTTGTGTAATTAGTGTAGCTTTTGTTTACTGCTAGCGCCAAATTATAGAGAGAATTTCCTTTGTAGTTGCAGTCTTTCATTGTTGTACAGTAAAACAGTTGTGGCATGCATGTAGATTTGCACCAAGTATTTCGCAGCTGCGCTTGCAATTAAGTAGACATTATTTCCATTACTATGTTATTTTATTTTGCTCTTCAAATTGTGCTTTTCTGTGTTATCGTGTTGTGACAATTATGGCGTGTGAAAAACGTAATACTAGGCTCCAAATTAAACTGAGAAATGACAGTGAAGACGAAAGCAGTGTGTTAGCGCCGCAGAGTAATGAATTAACTAATGTTCAAAGTAGTAATTTGGTAATTGCGCATAGGGAAATGGAGCGGGTTGCAAATAGTGGTGTACACAATGAAACAATTACTGAACAGGGAAGCATTATCGATCGATCGGTCGGCAACAGCTCGCCTCCGGAATCCGAAATGACAGGAAACAATCTCGCAAATACTGTAGATTCAGGTTTTGGGTCCTCACCGTTTTCTCAAATAAGTCAAGACACATTTTCTGCTTGTCAAAATGTGAATGTTGCCGGTGCAACATCACTGCCGAATAGCACTGAGGAACATGTTTCAGACACCAGTGCATTGTTATTACAATTAATGCAACAAATGGGACAAAAGCTTGAAAAGTTAGACGCAGTGGAACGACACCAGAGACAAACACAGCACCAGTTAGACACAGTGGAACAAAATCTTAAAAAGTTAGACACAATGGAACAAAATCTTCAAAAGTTAGACTCATTGGAACAAACTCTTGAACAAACACGTGAAGATTTAACTACTGAATTACATAACATTGAATCGAAATGTCAAAAAGTCTGTAATGACGTAAAAACACAAATTTGTGAGCATTTTCAACCTATTTTTTGGCGGCATGAAAATGCATTACAGAATCAAGAAGCAGCCATAAAAGAACTGCAAACTATTGTTCATGAAAATCATGAGACCTTGCAAGCTAAATTTGACTCAGTTGCATCTACCGATTCGGTTACGCAACTTGCAAAAACTCAGGAAAACTTAAAGGACACAGTAGATACTCTGAAACGTGGTTCAGAAAAACACACTGAGGAAATAAGTACACTATCGTAGAAAGTAGCCGAACTTTCGGATCAATTCACTAATTTATCTACGAAGGTAGATGGTAATCTGAATGACACAAAACCGGCAGTCTTTAATGACACAGAAGAGAGCGAACAAATTAGGAAACTGAAACAAAATCTGAATCAAATTAATACGCAACACCAAAGAGAAATCCGGGAAGTACAAGATCAGCTGACACAGGTAATACAAGAATTACGTATTTCAGAGGACACTCGCGCTCCAACACGGGAAGAGGGACTTAGAAATACGGAAAAGCCGCAAAATAATAACACAGGGCATTTCGGAAGTTATGAAAGAAATTGGCAATGTGCACCGAATTTTGAGATTGAACCGCCGACACGACGTAACAATGACCGACATGAGACTCGCCGACATGATGATTTTGACTATAAGCTGTTCATTACTACACGTAAATTCAAAACATTTAAGAATTCTGGCAACGACATTCATCCACAAGCGTGGCCTCATCAATTCTCTCATTGTTTTCCTCCCAACTGGTCGTTAGAACACAGATTAGAATTTATGTGTGGCTACTTAGAGAATGAACCAGCTGTAAGAATGCGATCGGTCATTCACGATTGCCACAGTGAAGGAGAATTTTACCATGCCTTCCTCTCAGCATATTGGTCTCAAGCCACACAAGACCGAGTAAAACATAGCATCATGATGATGAAACACTTTGAACAATCTGAATTTTCCAGTCTTGTCAAATATTTTGAAGACATGTTGCATAACAATCAGTATCTTTCAAACCCATACAGCCCCTCAGAACTCATCCGCATTTGCGTACTCAAATTGCCTGAACATTTACGACATATTATTTTAGCAGGACGTTGCAAAGACGACATTGAAGCTATTCAGGGACTGTTACAAGAACTGGAAATTGACACTGACAATCGCGGAACGCAAAAACAGGAAAACAATCACTACAGGTCACATCCGTCACAATTCCGTGACGACAGAAACAATAACTGGACACGACAAGTCTATTCTTAAAACGCAAATCGTGACCAAAACAGACACCACCCGTATGACAACCGTTGGCAGAGTAGTAATAATTACAGGGAAAGATCACCTCTCCGCAGTAATGACTATGACAGAGACAAGGGAGACAGAATAACTTCAGACGCAACAGTTCAGCGCGCAGTTACGATTCAGGGAGAAATTCTCCACCACGTGACCGACAAGAAAGAAACTATGTAAACTAGCGACAAAACGACAGACGTGAATTCCATCAGAACTGGCGAGCTTCAAACAGGGCAGGGCCTTCTCGTCAGAGTGAATTTGTAGAATTTAGGTCTCCTAATCCCAATAACGGCGCGCGCCAACAAAGAGACAGACAATGACTCGCACAGCAGGCAGCCGCGTGCGCCCGCTGGCTCCGAGAAAAATAACGTAAGACGCTGGCCTTGAGAAAAATTTTAGCATTCTTTACCGATGTATACAACATGATAATTGCTTTGAAGTTGAAACTCTGTGCACTAGGAAGAGTAAAGGTTTACACCACATTTCACATGTAAAACCGTTTATTGAAAGATAATCTGCTTTTTAACTTTGTCTTTGCCATATAACTTTTCACTTTACATTACCAGTATGCTTTGTCAGACTTAGAATCTGTTAACATACAACAATGTTTGCAGTTAAATATCCAATCAAGAACCTAGGGAACATTTTTAAACAGAAATTACGAATGCATTGTTATTGTGAAGAGACGACCCAGTGTTATTGTGTGTGTGCATTCTTGCTTGTTAGTTGCACGATTACGTAACGACTATAAGGCTCACATACTTAGAACATTTACCAGTACTGCTAATGAGATTTTAATGCAACATTTTGGTTTACTTGAAAATACATTTTGAATTAAAGTACTTTCTGTGAGATACCAGATGACACAGTGGTTAGTTTATGTGACAGCTACACGATTTTATCACGACGCTACTAATGAGTGACAATATACAATGTTGCTTTTGCGGTGTATCTGTTTTATATCTGCACAGTTTTTCTGTTTTATTCTGGAAAGTAAAACATGTTTTAGTAGTAACTTTTGCGGTATAGCTACAATGAGACTGCCTTTTCTGTAGCACAACAATACGTTACAGCACAGTACTTTCTTCATCACGGCAGTAAGCGTAATAACTAAGATATCAATACTCAAAGCATTTCACTTTTGTTTATCATGAGGTAAGTATATTGACTTCTGCAGAACTTAGCTTTCGGAGGACGATAATTACGACACTTCCACAGAATTATCTTACTGCAAGACGCACATTTAGCGCTACAGGATACGCATTTGAGTGATTAATTTTGTACTTAAAACATTTATTTTTAAAGATATTTGAAGTACAATGATACGAAGTTTTTCCGTGATACATTTCATTCCATTGCAATAATCTGTAACACCTGAGGGTATAATTACATTAATCCTCAGGGGGGTACACGCTTACTTTGTGTATCATGTGTTTGGCAAGCACAACGAGCCCTAGCTAATATGGTATTTGCTTATACAACTTTACACATCGGTACCATATTTCTCTAACACAGAATTACACAGCTATCTGATTATTTGACAGAGAAACAAACATTCTTTTTACTACGTCAGTGACAGATGTTTACGCAATTACACAGTTGGATAACTTCACACATATTAAATTGTATTTTGTCAGTACTTTGTGAAATGTTCATATTTTTTCGGAACCATTGTGATACTATGAGAGCTTTGAATGTTGTATTTCTTATGGGATCATGATTTTTAAAGTATGTTTGAGGTAGATGACACTATTGAAATGAGCAGAGAATTTTCTTTAGGTTTTGACATTATTGCAGCAAGCTACGACGATTTTGAGATTTCGCTGAGTTTTTATGATGTTATTATTATGATGACAATGTGTATTATGCTGTTGAGGTATGCTTATGATCAATAAGCTGATGCTATATGAGGAATTTGATTATGATATGTATTTATTATGAGGAAATATTGAAGAAATGTCGACGAATGTGTATATGTGTAATAAGGTAAGGAATGATGAGTAGTGGTTAGGGACTCTGATTTATGAAAAGGATGTTGGAAACCAAGAATCGTACTTTAAGAGTTATGAAATTTGTGTAAATGTGTGAATGTATGACAATGCCACCGAAAATTTTTTGCACACTGTTATATTTATAGGATTTTGTTTCTACACATTTGTAATGCAAATTTTCGACCTGTGAAATTTTTATATGAGACTGTCACTGTAGCGAAAACTGCTGTCGTAAATATTTCGGTAAGAAAGGTAAGTGACTGTGACGTAATTCGTTGTGAGCGGCCAGGTTTGCCAGCCGCCTTGAGAAAAAGCCATTAGGTGGTAGAAAAAAAAAAGGGGAGGCCATTATCCTCGCTATCGACATTCCTTTGTAGAAAGCATCGCAAATATGACACGCTCATTACTTGGAAACATATCGTACTTTGTGCTACTTACTGAAATGCTTATGAATTGATGGGAAATATTCGTACATCTGCACACCTGATTATGACAAGCGTCTTTCTTTGAGAATTGAGAGAATTTCTACTAACTTATGAAATGCTTCATGACTACTGAATGATGTTCTTTTGCTTTACTTTGTACATAGTTGCTTATTTCATTTGATATCTAGTTTCTAGATGCACTGCAGCATTGGTTAAAATAAAATTTTATAGATGTACTAATATAAATATTTTCTGTCTACAGATCGAGTAAATAATAATTTTTTTCAAGAAAATGAGGGAGCACAAAACGACATTTACAGTCACAGGAACTGCATTCATAATTTTCTTTTCAAGTACTTGGTAATTTCTTTTGTAAAATAAATTGGGATGCATCACTCTAGTATTAAGATGTGACATAGGTATTAGACATGGCCATTTTTAGTGTACTATTTTTTCTGCTTGAGCTTTGTCATGTTTAGGTATAAGTTATTTCATTTTCTGTTGTTGGTTGCCAGGCATAGTGCTACTGAATTTCAATTTGTGTTACTCTGCTAAGCCAGATTTATTTTTCTTGTTTGCTGCACATTGCCTCATATTAGTTGTAATGTTGAATTGCTTGGTAATTTAGATTTACTGTAGCTTGCTTTGCAAATTTCCATTTTTTTCATTGCTGTTTGCGTTAATTGTTTTGTACAGCTGCATTGCCTCGTCCCTTAGTTTAGCATCTGAGCTCAGTAGATTTAAGTTAGCTTAAGAGGGGGTAGACTATATAAGAGAATGAGTTGCAATGAATTGGAAGAAATGCATTGAGAAGTTATACGAAAAAAAGTAAAGCAGGTATAGATAAGACTTTTGGGAATAATGATGAACCAAGGGAGATCTCCATGCAAAATACTGCAGTAAAACAAACCCTGTCCTTTCCTTTTGTATTATTTTGCTATGTGTGTATGTACCATTGTGTATTTGTCTTTTTCCTGTCTTTAAGTGTTTAGCTAATAAGATTTATGTTGTAGAATTTTTCAAATACTGTGTTATTTATCTTGTAAAGATGCTTAGACATTATTTATTCTGTTTTGTTTTAATGCTCATGTGTGAAGTTGATGTTTCGAAAGTTATTCTGATCTTTTATGTATGTACTCATGTCATAATTCCTGTAACACTGATGTATATGTTATTTCGATTCTTTTGTAAAGCCTGTAAAAATATGTTGTCTGTATTGTTATGTTCATTAATGATAATTGTATTCTTGTGTTATAAAATTGTAATTGACACCAGTTCATCATATTATTAACTTGTAAGTTACATTTCACTGCACACGTTTCTGTTGGTCATAGTATATGCACAATATGTGAGAAGTAGGGACTGTTAGTGTTTGCACATGTGTTAATAATTCAGCAAGGGACTGGATAACAGCATTGCTGGTTCTAAGGACAATTCCAAACACTTTGTGAGTGTACAAGCGGTGGTTATGGACTTGCTATATTCTCTGCAAGAATCTTCGATGGTGATTGTGCACCTGCACAGTCGCAGCAGATGGCTGCTGGCCATCTCTACAAGGACTACATTGGGGCTGCATCTTTGATGGCCCACCAATACCATTATCTCTACAAGGACTGCAGTGGGTCTGCACCTCTGGTGGCCCACCAATACCGTAATCTCTACCAGGACTACAGTGTGTCTGCTCTGTGATGACCTACCTACCAATATTCTTCAAAACTTCGAATGACTCTGTTGTGGGTTCGCTCTGTTGTGACCCATTACCTGTCTGCATGTCGAGAGTCAGCGCTGTCTTTCCGTTGGAAGGACAACACTACTTCTTCAAGACTGCATGGAAATCCACTACTTCTGTGTGCAATTTCTTTTACTAATGAGACTTTGTGAAAAAAAAACTGTAATTACTATTATGATGAATGATCAGAACTATCTTTATGGACTGTGAGAAAATTTTAGCTTTTGACCAACATTGTATCAATAAGTGTGTGCATTTGATTTCTTTGTTATTGTAATTACGATTATGAAAAATTTTAACAAATATGTATTGCCCAGTGCCCAAAACAATTTGTAAAATTTTTTGTGGGGAGCATGGGGGCTATGTAAGCAGGCTGTTTAGGTTTTTTTATTGGTAACGCCACCTCTGTATAAAAAAATCACTGGCTGTGCTGTGTGCAGTCTCTAGTTTGCATTGTTGTCTGCCATTGTAGTGTTGGGCAGCGGCAGCTGGATGTGAACAGCGCGTAGCGTTGCGCAGTTGGAGGTGAGCCGCCAGCAGTGGTGGATGTGGGGAGAGAGATGGCGGAGTTTTGTAATTTGTCATGAACTGATATATATATTATGACTATCAAGGTAAATACATTGTTTGTTCTCTATTAATACCTTTCATTTGCTAACTATCCCTATCAGTAGTTAGTGCCTTCCATAGTTTGAATCTTTTATTTAGCTGGCAGTAGTGGCGCTCGCTGTACTGCAGTAGTTCGAGTAATGAGGATTTTTGTGAGGTAAGTGATTTCTGAAAGGTATAGTTTAGTGTTACTCAGGGCCATTCTTTTGCAGGGATTTTTGGAAGTCAGATTGCGTTGCGCTAAAAATATTGTGTCAGATTAAGCACAGTCATGTATAATTCTTCAAAGGGAACGTTTCAAATGATGAAAGAGACTTGATCTGTTCTACCCCTGTAAGTTGAAAAGAGAGGATATGACGACTTCCGGCTGTAATCCCCGAAGGGGCAGAAAAGTTTTGTTGGTATGAAGCGATGTATGAGGTTGTTTTATTGACGATGTTGGTGAGCAGGCAAAAGGTCCTGTGTGTGTTGTTTTAAGTGATGTTAAATGGTCTGTTTTATGCTGCCACCCCAGAGGTCAGAGCAGAACCATTAGCCATGATTCATTTTACCATGCAGCGATTTTCCAGTTGAGACACTGTTTTTTTAGTCGTCTAAATTGCGGCCTTTGTTCTCAGTGAACACTTAGTACAAGCAAAGCATGGTGCAAACACATGGACTGGCACAGCTGTCGCCTTGCGATAAGCCAGTCACGCCCCCAAACGGTACCACTTCTCTCCCTCTTGGTCTGTCATAGATTAAGCCTAATTTTCATTTGATTTATAAGTCATTTATTGCAAGTTTTGAGTGACAATGTATCGAGTGTATTACGTGTGTAAAGGTACCTCTCCCAACTACTGTATAAGTATGTGTTATTTGATGATATTAAGCTGTTATGTGTTATTTAGCTTTGTTGCAAAATTTTTGTATCGTTCTGTATTTCATTTTTGGATCTCCTTTATTGACAATGATTTTGTTTTGGCTTTCGAAAGAATGCATCAAGTTTACCTTACCGAAGTTTTTCTACAATGCTGCTCTTTACAAGCGTACGCTGCTGAGCGTTTCGTTTAGTTGTCAAACCTAGAATGTGGAGCCCCTCCTTGCGGTGCCTATTCTGTTTGTCTTTTATTGTTCAATACATTGTGATACTTTGGATTTTCACCTAACCTATGGAATTAATACTCCACTGTTGTCCTGCTTTGCACATGAACTAAGTCCATTTTCGGTTTAGGAACGTTTTCTTCCGTGTTTTCTTTCAAGCTGTCACTGAGATTAAAAATGACTGCGAGTTTTTCATTCTCATGACCACTACGATATGCATTTTCGTGGAAATCCTCGCTATGTGAGAGACCCCCGTTTGTTTATTCAAACAAATACACCCTTGATGAAATATGATTGAAGCATCCGCTGAAATAAGCGTTAGATTGTTGATGATTAGCACTCATGGCGTGACGTCATCTCTCAAACGCAGTAACGCGTTATCTTGTTGAAAACTTAGTTAGCAAGAGACTTCCACCTTAACGAATAAAAATTCTATTGTACAATGTCGCAGTAGTTCACGCCGTTTTTTCGTAGCTCACCGTGTTACTTCATGGAATTTGGGAATTTTGTGGTAGTTAACCCGCACGAGAGGTAATCGCCCCTATGGAGACAGCACAGTTGCGCCCTCGCCCATGCATTGCACTGGGTTACTACCATTGCTTTGAGTCACTCGTCAATTTGTTCCTCACACGATGCGGTTAGTGCCCGCAGAGTACCCAACTGCTCAGTCTATTCTTTCAGTTTTCGCTTTCATAAATTGATCTCCTACCAATCTCTTTCATCTATACATCATTGACACGTCACGACGAGGCTCACCTTCGTCTGCACCCTGGTCGATAGCCAATGCTATCATTGCGTCCCCCCAGAACTTGTTCCCGATTATATCCAATCCCTTATTCTTTAATGTGAGCACCCTTTCGGTTCGCCGCGAATGGGCCGCTCGGCATAAATGGCCAATATGTCGGGCTGCCCTGAATGCTGTGATCGCGGACGGCTGTCCACGATTACACCCAGGGAAAACCCGGCGTTAAACACAATATAATTTTCCCATTGGTCAAATCCCTTTTCTTCTTAAGCTCCAACACCATTTACTACAGCTTCCGATTCCGCAGATCACTTACAAAACCACTAAATCTCGCCGGTACACGCCACCAGCTGGGCGCCTTAGCAAGCACACACGGCCTACCCTTCCCTCCCCCCTCCCCCCGCCCCCCCCCCACCCCCGCCGCTCATCATCACTTCCACTTACTTCCCGGCTCTTTCCCCTCCCGCAAGACGTGCGTTACGGCACAGATAAAACCCCCTCCATCACCCACTACAGAGAAGCGGCATTTAAGTTTGTCGACGTCACACTTCCTCGCCGGACAAGCCACATGCTCTTCTGCCGCCAGTCGAAACTTTGTTTACAAACAATACGTGATCTTCTGTCGCACAGAACCACATTCTAGCTGTGAATCCTTTCGTATATTGCGAAATGATTATAAACCCACTGCATTCTTTCGCGTCTTTTATGTGAAATTTTGTGAATAGGTATGTTTCTTCATTTTACTTTGATGAGATTTTCACTATCATTTGCCTGTTTTAAATGATGCATCCAAGTTGAGGTAGTGACAGCTCATCAGATGATTTGGTTACTTTATGCTATAATTTTCCCAATTGAAACTACTCAGTAATTTTGACGTAGGTGTAATATTTCACTATTTTACACTCTTACTGTGTATTCCTGAGCATTCCAGTATGCCATGTTTTGAAGGACGATTGCTATGTGAAGTAATTTCAGGTACTTTAAAGTGAGCAGGTAGCATTTTGGTATTATATATTTATGGGTTTTGATGTGTAGCCTAAGTTATCCCCTGAATTCATGCATAATTCTAGTTTTATTCAAGAAACCTTTTCTACTTTGCATTTAACATGAGTTAATACGAGTAAAGAGTTTCATATGTTTTATGGAAAATCATCTCTTCAGCTTCCTAACTGCACTCTCCATTCTACTGAAGTGTGTTAATATTTTGTAGCCTGTGAAACGTTGTGCAACTATTACCCATAACTATTATGTGGAAGATATAGCACAATTTTACGTTTGTTGTCACTCTTTTTAAATGTACTTCACCCACTTCTTTCCCAAGTCAGATACTAACGATTGCATTAAGCTGATTTGTTAGGTTTTTTTACCCAAATATTTTGATTACCATAGAATTTAATGTTTTGTTATAATAGCAGATTTTTCCCTCAACCTAACAGAAACCAAAATAGTTTATTCCTCTTTTGTGAAGCTTTCTGGTATGATTTTAATATCGTATGTTTTAAGATATGATTATATGGACGGTGATGATTTCAACTATAACAGGAAATATTGTATTGTAATTTGAACAGTTCACATTTTTCTATTTTCTTAACTCATGAAATTTGATAAAATTGACTGCGTGTAAATCCCCTCCCACTTACACACACTAAATGAAGTATTGCAACAGATCCATCCCACAGTATTAAGACCCCTACTATGGCAAACCGTCTGACTGACGCCGTTTTGTAAACAATGATTGTCACCACTTCTCTTGAAGGGGGAAGGAGTGTACATGGTGGCAGCCACTCAATTCTAGGGAATTGGTTTAAAAAATTTATTTCTAAAGCCCCTCAAATCTTTACAAGTGTTCTCCCCGAGTAATTTACGCCGTGCCTACATGACACAAGTCGCTTGTCTTTCAAAACCGAGGCAGTTTTGTCCAGTTAAAGCTGCTGAAAAGAGACGCGTTGAGCCCCCTGCTCAAACCGCTAGCGAATTCACGCCATTGGTTTTAGCCAATAGCGTGCGCGCGTTACCGATCACGTGTGTGGACGCTGCGGTGCAGAACACAGTTGCTTCTCTCTCTTGTAACCCAGACCTCGAGCAGAACAGACGTCTTTTCTTTACGACCGGCCACCAACGTATGTTAACATGAACCGCTTTCCCTTCCGTTGTCCATATCAATTAATTGTTCCACCTCCTAGACTGGCCTAAACCTGGTAACTTCTGACCCTAGGCGAACAGCTTGTACACTGTACATTGAAATACATTATCTTTATTGTACCTAATTTCCAGTTTTGTTAATTAACGGCAGCACTGGATGCCCACTCTCAAATCCTGACTGCTCGACCTCCTGCAAACTGCTACCACAAGGCATATGTAACAACCGCCTCCTCCCTTTTGCGAAACCTTGTAAACATTTGCAATCGGCGATCAGGAGTGGGATCCTATACGTTAACAGCTGAAAATTATTCCGTAGTCGTGGTAGATAAGAGCTTGTGTTGGTGTGAGCCCTCGTAAAGCTGAATCCATCAGGTGCTGAAAAGTGGATGAAACCACACTGAAAAAGTTCGAATAGCGTACGAAAGTATTTATACAGTCCTGTTGCCGTAACGAATGAAGCTTTCGTTTCATCATCTGGATAAACTGTCAGCTGACGATATCCACTTGTTGGATCACAAACCGAAAAATTTCGGCATCTGCCCAAGTAATCCACGGTTTCAACCAATTTTGGTAAAGGGTTGATGTCCGCTGTGGTTACTGCATTCAGAGCACAGTAATCCATGCAAAAACAGAATCGTGGTTCTCCAGAAACAGATTTGTTTTTAATCAGAACAACTGATGAATACCATACTGGTCTGCAGGATCTCTTGGTTCCATAATTCAGACATCCAATTATTCTTTAACCGTTTTTTCTATCAGCCCTCTTTTACTGATTGGTACTCTACAAGATTTCTGAGCGATCAGTTCTGCATTTCTAGTTCAAAAAGTGATAGGTAAATTTGAACGCACTCGGAAAAGATCCGCACATTCCAGCGAAACAGGAGCTAAAATCTTCAGTTTTTCAACTGTTAAATGTTGCCTGTTCCGCCAAATCTTGTTCGCTACTTCATTATTAATTTCGTATCTTGGTTACCATTTTGAATGTATGTGACATCACATTTACTTATGCTCGACACTTTATGAACCATCGTTCCTCGTGGCAATATAACGTTCTTGTTATTGGGACTCCATCTGCATTCTATCCATGGTTATTGCATGTATGATAAAGGTCATTAACATACCATAGTTTCAATTCCTGTACGATGTAAGATAGTAAGTGAAGGAAGGATTGTACGCGAAAATAGGATAATTTTAGGATTTTTACTTTCTGAGCGAGAAACGATTGTGAAACAAATCAACTCTGCATACACGTTATTATCAAGCGATTAGGAAGCATGTGCACAACAACGAAATACGCTCACATTAAGGTTTTGTAGTTGAGTAAAAGAACGTCTTTTGAGACACGCGCCTCGCAAGGATCTTGTTGCGCAGTAAAGTTCATTTTAGGGCTGCATGTCCATGGAAGTCCGGCTTAATGCTAAAACATTTAACTAACTTTCGATTTCGGGTAGTGCTTCCTATGGTGTATATTCTGATTACATATGGTTGTACCGGCAGCTGAGCCGTGAGCTGTTTAACAGTCACTCTCAGCTCTTCGTGTTCTAGTTCGGTAAGCAGCACATCTTGTCGAACAACAAATAAGATTAACATTTTGTGTTAATTTGTGTCATTTATTAAGTGGCCGTAATGTCAAGTAGTGATAAAGAGATGTGCTGTGTTTGTACGCCAAAGATAAAGAAGATACAAAACATAAAACGTTAATAACTCCAAAGACATCCTAAACTTGCTCCATGATACTTTTATCAAACAGTATTTCCAGTTTCTAAAGTGTATTTTCCCATATTTAATACAATGAATGCTTATTTTCTTTCGTCAAAAGTTACATTTATGAACTTTCTTTTCCTTCAAAGACATCTTGCAAACCAACTTGAAACAGGATTTTGCTAACAAAGACCCTATGGATTCAATGATTGAGGATCCTGTAGGGGCTGCTGATGAGACCAATTTTTTTTTTACTTTTCTTGAGACAAAACTGTCATGCCTCATCTTTTAAGGAAATTTAGGGAGAGATGCCGCCACTTCTTAATTCGTGGATGTAAAGAAATTAAGATTAATTTTAAATTTAATGACCCTATTCTGCAACATTTATCTGTATTACCTTCAAAAACAACCTTATATCGCACAGAGGGAGAAGTTACACTTACTGCAACAACACAAATCTTCTTCCAAGAGTTATACCACCTGACCTGTAGAAGTGGGTGATAAATGGCGCTCATTACCCTTGGGTGTGCTTCCAGGAGATGTTTTCTCGAATCTGTACCTGACAGACGTTGGCACAAGCTACAATTAGCTTTCCATAATGATACGCTGTGTATGAATTTTTAAAATATTTCTTTTTTTTTTTTTTTTTTTTTTTTTTTTGAATCCATATACGAAGGGAAAAGTGCTATGACATGCTTTAAACGTATATAATTGCAGGCCTAAGTAAAGGAGAATGTATTTATTTTTGAGACTGGACACATCTCAGCCAATGACAGTGTGCATTTGTATCGTACTTCAGCGAACATCGCCCTGGCAGTACTATCACATCCGCCTTCCACAGCACAATGCGAGCGAGTATTCAAATAAGAAATCATTATTTACCAGAAGATATTAAGTTGTTTCGTTGTTACCGTTATCAATCAAATTGTCAACAGGTGGATTATTTAATAAACGAGTAAGAGCGGAAGATGAGACACCGCAATTTCAAAATTTTCAATATTATTTTTTACAGTTAATTTCAGTTTGTAAGTTTTTGGTTTCAGCGATACGTTCAGAAAGAAAACCAAGTTGATAAATCGGCTGTATGCAAATACAATGATTGGAACACTGCTGGCAACACCTGTATCAAATGGTCCGTGCACTGTATTCCAGTCGATCAAGCCCATAACTGAAAGAATGACCACTGATCATCTTTACACATCGATGGCTGTAGTTGATAAGTTTCCAACTATATAATATGATTGTACTGAAGTCAGTGACAGTGAATAGATTCATCCAGACGAGTGCAAACAGTTCTAGCAGTGGCATTGATTATATTGATTTTATTTTTTAAATAGTTTTAATGTTTTTTGTAACTATAGAACTTAGAACAATTAATATTATCAGCGTAGACCAAGATGGTAGCACGTTGGCAGAGAATGAAAAATAAAAATATAGGATATTTTCAGCTGTAGTACGGTATTTTTGCAGTGGGTCGCATGATCCATTTGCCATGGCTTCCTAACAACACTGATTCTGTCTCACTGTAGTAGACATGCCTATACTTATGACGACATAACAATGCATTTTGTCCAGTAACACATTTACCCGACAGTTCGGTCGACAATAGATCTCCCTCTTTGCTTGTGGGTGACTTGTCTTCGACGTAGATTGTTTTTCCTGCTTCCTAGCGAATTTTGTGAGGCTGATTAAATTGTATATCGACTTGCAAGGTTTGAAGTGATGCGTCAGTCACGTTGATTAATCCCAAGATGTAAGTGTTGCTGCTCCCTTGAACACGATATGAGGAACGATTTTCCTATATCGTACCTTGTTCAGTGTCTGATCTTTCTACATGCAACAAATATATCTGACCCGTTAGCTGACAAGAAATCAAATACAAGTACATCTTCAAAGCGCATTTCGTTGTTTAAAACTACATGCACCCTTGCTGTGTATTTGTCTGGGCTTAAACATAATTTTACGTCGGCCTCTCCGTTGTTACGTAACTTGCCGCCGTTTAACCCGCGCACATTTAACTTTGCCAGTCTGAACTTGTTCCTTTTGTCAATGTAACACTACATTAGTGAGGTCTGTCCTCCTGTGTCAATAATTACCTTGACCTGTCGTCCACGACATACAGCACCTATCATTAAGACATTTTCGATATGGTTTTCGGTGGAGCTACCAGGAATCACTGGGGTGCAGTGTGGCGGTACATACGTCCCCGTACTCTTTTAACGCTCTGTCAAGTTGTTTGTTGCTCCCATTATACTTTCTTCTACTGAGGCAATTTCTCGATAAGTGACCCTGTATCCCACAGTAGTAGGAAATTTGTTCCTGCTTGCGATATTTACGTTTGTGGCCAGGGTTCTGACATCTGTAACATTCTACATTTGTGCTGAACATGCGATACTCTTCTTTTTGCATGTCATTCGGCCGTCTTAATGCTTCCACGAAGCCAACAGCTGCTGCTTCCTGAAAGGTCTTACATCGCGCGCCAATCTGACTGCTTTGCTTGCTTTCTTGCCATCCAACCCGCGAATGAATGTATCTGAAGCTCTCTGATCGGCTTCGAACAGCAGAATGCGATTCTAATTCTTCTCTTGTACCGTCTCGTACGCTTGAGCGTTAATGCTCCGAATTCTTTTGGAAAACTACCCAGCAGATTCATCTGGCTGTATCCGTAGACGATAAAGTTGCTCCCTTTATAATCTCAAAGCAGTTTTTGCATTTGAATCTCTGAACAATTGTCGCTTTGAATTCATTGTAATCTTCTGATTTCACGCAAGTGGACTCCGCGCTAATGAAATCTTTTGCGGCTCCCTAGAATCTTAATTTAGCATTTGCTAATCTACCTGAATCAGTCAAAGAACCCAACAAGACAGCTCCTTCGAGTTTGCAGAAGAATACTTTTACGCCTTCCTCGGTTTTTCAGCTAAACACTGGTACAGACTGCAACAACGAGAAGTTTTTTATGGGGCAAACACTGCAAGAGCTATCATTTGACAAGTCATGTTGAAGGCTGCGCTCACTTGGGTCTGTTCTTAACCGCTCAATCTTGTTTCGCAAATCGTTTACAACAGTCTGGAGACCGGCGATGTTACTCGGACTGGATTCTGCTATATTGATTTATGCTCGCCAGCAAAATCACTCTAGCGCAGAAAAAGTTTTACTAATCCATCACTGCCATTCGTATTGCAACAAAATTTGAATAGACTAATCTTGAATTTCAGTGTTGGGTGCCATCGCGTTTTCGAATGACGTCAGCGCTGCTGCTGGTGCTGATTCCCCAGGGAGATACGGCAGAAACTCGGAATTCTCGGAAGTTCATACATCGCTGCACCTCCTCAGAACTACAGGATTTCCATATCTGATCCTCATGATGACATCACTTACACAGTATAAGACGGTTACGGGTTTTGTATCCTCGGCTGAGGACCTCCCTTGATATTGATCAGGATCTAGCAGGCACTGGGTTCGTGATTTAGAAAAACACGTTACCACCGAGTTCTTAACCTTCACCACTTTAGTTTCTTAAGGGAAGGTTTACTATCTTTGGCCCGAAAAAAAAGCATGTTTCTTGGGATTTTTTTCTCGGGATGTGTTACAGTTATCAATATCAAATTTACTCAAAATGTTTATTGATATTTCCTCTACAATTGGAAATTTATTCGACCGGAAATGTCGAAGAGCAAAGGCGGAAGTGCCGTCGGAACGAAACAAAATTTCTATGTAGACCTCCACGGGCTGTATGTCACAGGTCAGCCGGCTCGTCTGAAATCAAATTTGAGTCGACCTTAGCGAAGTATATAAGAGTCTTTAGGAGTTGTACCTCGCTTAAGTTATTTGGAGCATAACAAAAAAATGGCGGCTATTTGAAGAAAACTAGGGTATTTTTCATCGATTTTTCGACTTCGTCGGCCAAGTAAAAATATTTATGGTAGATGGATCGGAATAAAAGTAGTACAACTCCTAGACAATTTAGTTAGCTTCGTCGGAAACAAAGAATCATGCCAATCGGTTCGGTAGATTTGAAGTTACCATGCCGCGCGATAAAAAAAAGTCATATGGAGGAAAACGTGTTTGAAGTTTTGACTACATATAAAAGCAATTTTATGCAACTTACGTTCAATCTGCTATTCCGCATTCATAAACTATCCTTACTCTTCCTCATAGAGGGCGTTTTGCTCGATCTGAGCCATCCTGTGCTGCTCCAGAGCCGCTCGTACGGCCGGTGAGAAGCGGTTTTCGGCCACTTCAATCCGGTGGTCGTCCGAATGCTTGGCGAACTGCGTCGATTATAGTCCCAGGGTGACGTCCATCGCTCTCATGGTCTTCAGAACTGCTGAATATCCTTCGCTGAAGCTGCTCACTGCCAGGAAAGTCGCAATCTCCACAGTCTTCGAACCAGAATGCAACTGCTTAGTGGCTAACTTCCAAACACACGCGTTCAAAATTGCATTTGAATTTTGTGTGTTTCTTCCCAAGTACTAGTTCTCAGAAATGAAAATACTTGTGCGAGAAAAAGGCCGATTTGAGGCAGGTGCAATTTTTTGCTCAACCGCGAATAACAAACATTTCCGTTCATTATTCGGAAAAACCGTTGCAGGGGTGGATGGTAAACACTTTTGTGGGTCCGAAAATGCAATTTAAAAAAATCGATTTTTTGATCTAAAAGATAGTAAACCTCTCCTTAAGAACAGTTATAACAACACGCTAACTATGCCGACTCGTCATAACTGTGTCTGATGCCCTACCACTAATAAATACGGATTTGTCAACACTCCATTGTAAGCTGAAAAAAAACTCTGCGTCGGAGCGATGGGCGTTGAAAATTGCTGTGCCTGTGTAGGCAGCCAGCGACACGACTCAACTGCGTGCGTGGAGGCGCTCTGCAGCCGGCTTCTGCTGACACCACACTTCGTCAGCATTCCGAGATAGCGCCAGCTAGCACTCGTGTAGTCATGCGACGGCTGCGTCGAAGCTCGTAACCCTTACAACCCATTATCATCTGGATCATAAATGGTGGACAGAAATTGTACGACTGCAATATACTGGGAAGAGAATCTGACATTACCTTTGTGCTATCTGGCAACTGGAGGTATATTCAAGATATCCAGAGTATAGCTAGGACTGCCACAGAAGTTCGCTGATTGTTCTTCACTTCATCCATTTCGCAACTGACACCGCAAAGGACTCATTGTCTCTCACCATTACTCGTTTAGTTTTTATGCGATAATTATTGTCCTTAGGGTTTGCCCATTCCCTTTTTTCTACTTAAAGCTCTATATGTTGGTTTCATTGTAGCTCTGCTCCACACTTAGTGAGATTGCACTCTTCCAGTATAATACAAGCAATCTGTTTGTAAATTTTGTGAGAGGTTGTGACTTGTTAAGCTGTATTTTGCGTTGCAGCACTGTGGGATATTCCGCTGTCACCTTTTGCTTTCTCAGATCACACCAGCATTGTTCCACTGCACTGACAGTCTCATTTCGTGTCAAACATGGTAGTCAAGGGAAGGCAGGATTCGGTTATGATTGTGGACGGGGCCGTAATCATTATTATTGGTTGCCTTTTACAGTTATACACTATTTATTTTAAACCAGTAATTCCAGACTCAACAATAAATAAAAATACCACACATTATTAATGAATGAATAATGAACTATATTAATAATAACGTTTTCAGTGAGTTACAATTTAGCAAATCACCATTAGATACAGGCACAGCAGATAATGTTTTAAAAGCAAGGCACTGCGATCTGGGCAGGCCTTACACACCAGGAATGGCAATAAATTAAGAGTTGTTTAAAAATCGCTGCAACTTAAAAATTACAGGTGTTGAAATATTAAAGGCAAGTTGCTACAAACACAGCAGAAGGCATCAGACATCAGGAATGGCAGAAAATAAGGTTTTAAAGTTTACTGCTAAAATACAAATGTCTTACAAGAACGAAGGGGCCACAGACGGTGCTCGAGGAATCGACCTCTGAGAAGGTCCGGCAACAAACTTTTTTGGGAGCGATGAGATAGGCAGCCAAGAGTTGCATTCACTTCAAAAGATGGTAACTCGCACTAGTAGCTGTCTAACGAATGACTAATGATAATCTTGCTGAAGCTACCTAACGTCCGATAAACCAAATGCAACGATGAAACAATACGCCAAAGCCGGAACCGGCGGTCTGCACTATGTCCCCAGAATACTGTGTTTAGAGTGCCCGGAACGAGAGAGGAACCAGTACCACCAGAGTAGAAGGATCACCCACGGGCCTACAATCAAAACAGTTGTCAAAACTGCACACCTTTCCGGACAGTAGCGGCAAGGCGAGGAAACGTACACTGCCATTACATACACTTACGCCCAGGCCAGTTAACTGGGGCGTTAGCGGCCACCAGACAAGAAAAATTACTGCTGGTTGAACTTAACAAATTGTAACAAGTTGAACGCTGTAAATAGTAATAAGAAGTCGAGTAAAGCTAATATGATCCGCTTTCCCCAAGCACTCCACTCGCTGCTCTTCGCCTCAGCGACACTACTAGCAGCAACACGAACCCAAGTCACTGGAGAATCGCGAGTATCACAATGGTGGAGGTTTCTCTACGTGGATTGAAATGAACTCATCTTTAAGCTTGCTGGATCCGGTTTACGACGAGGTTGTGTACCCTCGTGACCACAGCCCTTCCAACTGGCAGTCCATGCGCGCCGCCATTGGTCCCAGCGTGTTCTGGCACTGCGCGAACCTGGCTCCTCCTGAGTCCCCAACCGAACTGACCCACTCACACGACCCAGAAAAACAACGGCGTCGCCCCAAAGATAGTGCAACAGTTACTACATATCGATAATCGCCGCTGCTGCCACTACCGGACAGGCAACGCTTGCAAAACCGAGTGGCACCAGTCAACACGAGAAGATGACAGACAACCGCAACCATGCCAAGTAAACGATACCGTCTGGCCTCCAATAGAGGGCGGAAACCTACAAACAGCACCAACGCGAGCCGCAGCACGGCTCATAGTGTTGGTTTCAAAACGGCTGCCAAATACTGCCCCACAACCACGAAACTCAAGATACGCCACGGACTCCTTTCAGTTGCGGTCTACAAACAGCTCTGCGATAATGAGTCGCAGCTTTGCATCGCAGTGCGGACTAGGCTTAAGTCTACAGCATCGTATGGTTTTATTACCTCCGCCTCTCTCTTTCTCGGATCCAAACAAGGTGCTGCCAGACAATACGTAACACGATATCGACGTCCTCGTTAAACATGCTGAACAGAGTGCAGCAATACTACATTGATGAGATCGAGATTAGGTTCATGTACCAGCCAAATAACTGCATGAGCAGCACTTGAATGTGTGTATACTTCATGCTTCTGAAGATGCTTCATAATAAATTCAAGAGAAATGTGTATGGAAAAACAGAAATTGCATTAATTCAGTTGTATATTGACGTAAACCAAACGATTCAGTATATGACAGGCGATCAAAAAGTTTCCTTTTGATGGCGTTGCTGTTACTTACATGCAAGGTAGAGCAAATCCGACGCGTCGTATACAAGCAGTGACATTTATTCGTGTCTTTAATTTGTGCGTGCCGTAACTATGACGACGTTACCACAAAATGCGTCCGAATAGGACCAACGTAGTGTTTTTCCTTTCTTACTTGCCGAATGGCCGGCGTTTACTATCGGACGAGGATGTGGAGCAGGAAATTACGGACTTCTTAACCCAGCTGGACACGGTGTTTTATCAAACGGATATCTTCAATATCATGCATCAGTGGGATGACTGCCTCAATGATCACAGCGATTTTACCTGACTGCCGTATCTATTCTGAACTGTGCGGTCTCTGATCGAAAACCTTTTGATCACTCCTTCTAATAAACATCAGTTGTATTATAACTTGACTGATAGTGTTACATTTTCGCAAAGCTCTTTTTACAAAAATGCACTATGGATACCTTCTTGCTCCTAAGTACTCGTACTGTACACAGTTCTTCCTGATATGAGGAACCATGCAACTGGGTGACAAAAATCGTACAAAGAAGTTTTTCTGCAATGGGATTTTACATTGATAGTTGATGAGGCTAATGTCTTCTTTGCAGTGAAGTGCTAACAGCAGAGAGTAAATTAAAAGATCACTTTGAAAGAAGTCATTCGGAGTTCTCTGGAAAAGTCATTGAATTCTTCAAGCTCAAAGAAGCTGCTCTGTAATGTTCAAGTGTGGATTCATGACGCTACTTTTTCCAGTCATCGAATTGCTGAAACCAAGAAACCTAATACAATAGGAGGGACCTCATGAAGCACTGCATACTAGATAGTTCTAGGAGAGCAATATGTATACTGTCAGAAGTCGTTTTGTAGACATGAGTTTGGATATTTTGCACACAATACTCGACGAAATAGGATAAGTAATATCTTTGGACTGCTGTCAGTTGAGTGGACCTACGTTGCATATTGTTCCACGCTGCTTGCCTATGACATGTAAAAGATGACGACCTGAAACAATAATACTAATTTTGTTACTGGACACTACTAAATTCGGTCAAGCTGTTTCTGTTGTTCAGTGAGAAATTTTGCTGAAGGAAATCAATTAAATTCGTCGAAGCTGGTATCGACATCACTTCGGTAGGCTTCTGGAGGTATGCAACACCAGATGTTGACGCACAGGTGACGCAGTTCGCACAAATTAGAGACCTGAAATCTGTGGGTGAGGCGCTGGTGCCCAATTGATTCCTGGGTGTGTCCCTTCCGACTTCCGTCAGAAGAGTCTGGTGGCAAGACATCAACATGGGTTCACCATCCTGCTCCTAAAATCACTGTAGCGCGGTTCAGGCCCCGTGGCACGGACAGTTATTCTACTGGAAAATGTCACCGCCGTCGGAGAAAAACATGAAGGCATGCAGTTGGGCTGCGGCGAAAGACACCGAAGGCTTCGTAATATGGAGCCACTCATGATCTGCCAATGTCGTTATCAAACAAATCGGAGAAACGAACTGAGATTCGGGCCATACTCTTGCCCTTCAGGTGGGAAACTACCCCTAAAAGACGGACGAATCAGCCATCGTCAACGGAATGGGGATAAAGAATACAGGGGAAGTTACTGCATTTAAAAGCACATAAGTTGGTTTCACTGGTTATGTGGCCAGAAATTGTAAGAAGTGTGATGATGATCTCTCCATTGACAAAATGTTCCAAATGAATTCCGATCTCCTGGAGGGCACTGCGAAGAGAAACCGCAGTGAGAAAAGTAACGAAAATTCTATGAGCTGTAGCTAGGATTGCGGAAAGTATGAATGTGGTAGGGAAACGGTTCGATGGTTGGATTATTCTCACCAACATTGACACAAAACGAAGGTAAACAACATAGTTGAGATTTATATGCCGGGTCACAAGCAAAAGAAGAGACAGAGATAATACAGGATGACATCAGGAAATAAGGGAGTGTGTCACGGATGTTGTTTGTGGTTTGTTGTGGTCTTCAGTCCTGAGACTGGTTTGATGCAGCTCTCCATGCTACTCTATCCTGTGCAAGCTTCTTTATCTCCCAGTACTTACTGCAACCCACATCCTTCTGAACCTGTTTAGTGTATTCATCTCTTGGTCTCCCTCTATGATTTTTACCCTCCACGCTGCCCTACAATGCTAAATTTGTGATCTCTTGGTGCCTCAGAACATGTCCTACCAACCGGTCAGTTCTTCTTGTCAAGTTGTGCCAAAAACTCGTCTTCTCTCCAATTCTACTCAATGCCCCCTCATTAGTTACGTGATCTACCCATCTCATCTTCAGCATTCTTCTGTAGCACCACATTTCGAAAGCTTCTATTCTCTTCCGGTCCAAACTGCTTACCGCCCATGTTTCACTTCCATACATGGCTACACTCCATACAAATACTTTCAGAAACGACTTCCTGACACTTAAATCTATACTCGATGTTAACAAATTTATCTACTTCACAAAAGCTTTCCTTGCCATTGCCAGTCTACATTTTATATCCTCTCTACTTCGACCATCATCAGTTATTTTACTCCCCAAATAGCAAAACTCCTTTACTACTTTGTGTCTCATTTCCTAATCTAAATCCCTCAGCATCACCCGACTTAATTCGGCTACATTCCATTATCCTCGTTTTGCCTTTGTTGATTTTCATCTTATATTCTCCTTTCAAGTCACTGTCCATTCCGTTCAACTGCTCTTCCAAGTCCTTTGCTGTCTCTGACTGAATTACAATGTCATCGGCGAACCTCAAAGTTTATATTTCTTCTTCATGGATTTTAATACCTACTCCGAATTTTTCTTTTGTTTCGTTTACTGCTTGCTCAATATACAGATTTAATAACATCGGGGAGAGGCTACAACCCTGTCTCACTCCCTTCCCAACCACTGCTTCCCTTTCATGCCATCCGGTTTCTGTATTTCACCCCTGCCACCTTTAGAATTTGAAAGAGAGTATTCCAATCAACATTGTCAAAAGTTTTCTCTAAGTCTACAAATGCTAGAAACGTAAGTTTGCATTTCCTTAATCTTTCTTCTAAGATAAGTCGTAGAGAAGTATTGCCTCACGTGTTCCAATATTCCTACGGAATCCAAACTGATCTTCCCCGAGGTCGGCTTCTGCCAGTTTTTTCATTCGTCTGTAAAGAATTCGCGTTAGTATTTTGCATCTGTGACTTATTAAACTGAGAGTTCGGTAATTTTCACATCTGTCAACACCTGCTTTCTTTGGGATTGGAATTATTACATTCTTCTTGAAGTCTGAGGGTATTTCGCCTGTCTCATACATCTTGCTCACCAGATGGTAGAGTTTTGTCAGGACTGGTTCTCCCAAGGCTGTCGGTAGTTCTAATGGAATGTTGTCTACTCCGGGGGCCTTGTTTCGATTCAGGTCTTTCAGTGCTCTGTCAAACTCTTCACGCAGTATCGTATCTCCCATTTCATCTTCATCTAGATCCTCTTCCATTTCCATAATATTGCCCTCAAGTACATCGCCCTTGTATAGACTCTCTATATACTCCTTCCACCTTTCTGCTTTCCATTCTTTGCTTAGAACTGGGTTTCCATCTGAACTCTTGATATTCATACAAGTGGTTCTCTTCTCTCCAAAGGTCTCTTTAATTTTCCTGTAGGCAGTGTCTTACCCCTAGTGATATATGCTTCTACATCCTTACATTTGTCCTATAGTCATCCCTGCTTAGCCATTTTGCACATCCTGAAGATCTCATTTTTGAGGCGTTTGTATTCCTTTTTGCCTGCTCCATTTACTGCATTTTTATATTTTCTCCTTTCATCAATTAAATTCAATATTTCTTCAGTTACCCAAGGATTTCTACTAGCCCTCGTCTTTTTACCTACTTGATCGACTGCTGCCTTTACTACTTCATCCCTCAGAGCTACCCATTCTTTTTCTACTGTATTTCTTTCCCCCATTCGTGTCAATTGTTCCTTTATGCTCTCTCTGAAACTCTGTACAACCTCTGGTTTAGTCAGTTTACCCAGGTCCCACCTCCTTAAATTCCCACCGTCTTGCACTTTCTTCGGTTTTAATCTATAGTTCACAACCAATAGATTGTGGTCAGAATCCACATCTGCCCCTGGAAAAGTCTTACAATTTAAAACCTGGTCCCTAAATGTCTGTCTTACCATTATATAATCTGTCTGATACCTTCTAGTATCTCCAGGATTCTTCCATGTATACAACCTTCTTTTATGGTTGTTGAACCAAGTGTTAGCTATGATTAAGTTATGCTCTGTGCAAAGTTGTACCAGACGACTTCCTCTTTCATTTCTTACCGCCAATCCATATTCACCTACTATGTTTCCTTCACTCCCTTTTCCTTACTATTGAATTCCATGACTATTAAATTTTCGTCTCCCTTCACTACCTGAATAATTTCCATACAGTAAAGCTGCATGCACTCGGGAAAAGTTACGGCTGTAGTTTCCCCTTGCTTTCAGCCGTTCGCATTACCAGCACAGCATTGCCGTTTTGGTTAGTGTTACAAGGCCAGATCAGTCAAGCATTCAGACTGTTGCCCCTGCAACTACTCAAAAAGCTGCTGCCCCTCTTCAGGAACCACACGTTTGTCTGGTCTCTCAACAGATACCCCTCCGTTGTGGTTGCACCTACGGTACTGCCATCTGTATCGCTGAGGCACGCAAGCCTCCCCACCAACGGCAAGGTTCATGGTTCATGGGGGAGGGGGGGGGGGTCCGGAGTAATACAGCAACAACACGGATATAATATGTGAATTGGGGTGCCAGTCATTAAAACAGAGGTGTTTTTCGTTGCGGCAGGGACCTTCTCATAAGATTTTAATCGCCAGTTATCTCCTCAGAGTGTGACAATACTTTTTTGGTATCCAGCTATGTAGAGAGAAATGATCATCATATTAAAATAAGATCAATTAGAGCTTGTACGGAAATGTTTAACTGTTCCCTTTTTTCCTCGCACTTCTCGAGGGTGGAACGGTAAAGAAAAAACTTGAAGGTGCTTTGATGAACCCGCTGCCTGGCACTAATTGAGTAACCATTAAACGAGTAATTCAACACGTAAAAGGAGATGAATAAAAACATGGAGGGCTAAGATACAGCATTAGGGGAGGAGACAGATGTAGACTCCGTATTAGAAATGAGAGTAGAGAAACATTAACCAAGTTCTACAATAAATTTCGTCGAGTAATAGAAAATACATTGTTCAAAAATAACGAGAGCAGTAGATATTTTTTGAAACTGCATGTAGACACGGGAAGATATCTGCTTGATTAAATCATTCGGGCCGCCGTTGTGGCCGAGCGGTTCTAGACGCTTTAGTCGGGAACCGCGCTGCTGCTACGGTCGCATGTTCTAATCCTGCCTCGGGCACTGATGCGTGTGATGTCCTTAGTTTAGTTACGTTTAAGTAGTTGTAAGTCTAGGGGACTGATGACCTCAGATGTTAAGTCCCATAGTGCTCAGAGCCATTTGAAGTATTTCAAATCATTCGGAAATAAGTTAATGGATTATAAGGCATACCCATGAGCAGAGAAAGATGCATGACACAGTTCAGTTTATGAGAATCGTCGGCAAAATCAATGTGGAAAGATATGGGATACGGAACTTTTGAGGTACGATAAGGTTTTCTAAGGTTATAGGTGCTCAGAGTAGGAGGTTCAGTTGAAGAGAAATGCAAATGGTTAAAAAGGCAATCAAAAAATTTGAACAGACATGCTGAAGGAAAGCAATTGTAAAGAAACATTGTATAATAGAAGAAATTCTGATCGATTAACAAAGGCGATACAAAAATGTTCAGGAATACAGCATAGACGTGTCAACACGAAATGTTGTGAACCAGTTACTACCAGTGGGTCTAAGGGCACGTCCGTCTTCCACTCCCACCACAGCATCGACGTACACAGCTCTGTTGGTGCCGGCAGTGGATCACTTGATCTTCAGTCATAAAAGCATATTCTGCCTGCACAAATGTGATGGTCGTTTGCGAGTACGACGTAGACATGACGAGTGCTGCCTCAAACAGTCCATTTATCCAAGGACGCACTGGCCCTGCGCGACTCCATATGGTCTGGGGTGCGAGAAGCTAACCAACTAACTTTCGGAATTTCATTTGGGAAAGTGGCAGTTGAGTCGGAGACAGAATATGTACTATCAGACTTTCGGAAAAGTATCGTCCACACAGTCCCGAAGGTAAGTGTTACAACTTTCGTACAAAGAGTTTACAGTCTCACTGAAGCGAATAATTGGCTGACACAACTAATACACAAAAAAAGCTAAAGATAGATGAGCGTCTGTTACATGACAATGAGTTTGGGTTTAGGAACGTTAATGCCACCCGAGAGGCAGTTCTGACTTCATAACGGAAACAAGTCTTAACTAAAATAAAGACACCTTCATAGGATTTGTCGACCTAGAAAAAGTGTTCGACAATGTAAAATGGTACAAGATATTACGGCGTAAAGTCAGCACCGGCATGTCAGTCGGGAAAGACAGAGAAGAGAAGGCTATGAGAAGAAGTCAGCCAATAAGACACTGACCGACCTCCCTTCCAGGACGACAACGCGACAGCAGCATCCTCTAGGAGAAGACGACATAAGCACCGCGCCCAGTTGGTGAGGCCCACTTGGATAGCAGCGCCAACGTTAGCCACTTCGATAGACTCTGTATTAGTCATCTCTATGTAGCACAGACTTATGCCGGCCGCTGTGGCCGAGCGGTTCTAGGCGCTTCAGTCCGGAACCGCGCTGCTGCTACGGTCGCAGGTTCGAATCCTGCCTCGGGAATGGATGTGTGTGACGTCTTTAGGGTAGTTAGGTTTAAGTAGTTCTAAGTCTAGGGCACTGCATGTAGACACGGGAAGATATCTGCTTGATTAAATCATTCGGTCCGCCGTTGTGGCCGAGCGGTTCTAGGCGCTTCAGTCGGGAACCGCGCTGCTGCTACGGTCGCAGGTTCTAATCGTGCCTCGGGCACTGATGCGTGTGATGTCTTTCGTTTAGTTACGTTTAAGTAGTTGTAAGTCTAGGGGACTGATGACCTCAGATGTTAAGTCCCATAGTGCTTAGCGCCATTTGAACCATTTGAACAGACTCATGTTTGTCTATTCCGAAGAAGACTGATTAACTTGATGTCACTCTTTGCTTACGACACATTTGGGTATTTGTAATTTTCATATTGTGATATAATTTATTATCAGAGTTGTTTGATTGTTTGCCTAGCGTACCGAGTGGTCGGAATTCATAGACACAACAACACTGACGACGAGGATGGATGAATGACAATGGCGACAAAGTGAATGAATACCATAGCGATGACCTGTTAACAGAGCCATCCACTGCCACAGATTCTGTTTTCTTGTGGTGGGCTTTTGTGTTTTGCTGGCGTCGTAATTCTGCATTGTCTTTTCTTTGCAGGGGGGTGTTTACATGTTTTGACAGTGCCTCTTGTAGAGTTTTTTCTGTTCAGTGTTTTTAGATGGGCGTTCCAGAAATTTTCTTTGCTTGTGTACTTATTTTTATTGCTTGCATTGTCTGTTTATTGCAACTGCCTATTCTAAAATGAGCAATGCGCCTCTCCCACCCCCTTCACAGGCGCCTCAGCTGCAAGCGACAGATGCAGTTCAGCTAAGTGAGATGCTTGTATCAGACGCAGCAGATTGCTACCCTTCTCAATATGGTACAGCGGTTCCTCGCAAACCGAGTAACGAACGCTATGCAACATGCAACATCTGTAGCTCCGAGTGCCATACTGGCTCGAGCGGTTGCAACATTAGAAGCCCACATCATTGCACACAACGTATCAGGTACTGTGACACTACATTACTTTTTGTCAATGATAGGAAGTGCAGTCTTTCGCCTCATTCAGAATTTGTTCCCTAACGTCACTCCAAGTGAACTTCTTGTGATTCGGGTTATGGGTTACCTAACTAACAATTACCACCAACAAGTGAATGTGGTGGCAGCTAGGTACCAATTCTTTCATTGCAAGAAAAGATCAGAATAGACTTACCGCGAGTGGGTAACAGATTTGCAAGGTATGAAGAGGAAATGCAAATTCATATGTGCTTCTGGTGCTTTATTTTCGGATGCTATGTTGCATGATGGAATCGTGTACAGTGTAACTGATGTCAGTCTAAGAGATCACATTTTGAAACAGCCAGATCCATCATTTCATCACGTAATGCAAATTCTAAATCGGTATGATTCAGGTGCCATATCGACCGATAAATTTGAGTAGCCACCAGTTTGTCAGGCTGAGCCGTCCCTTGCTCAAGACCGACCCAGTAGGCAGCAACACACTAAGCCGCGTAAACGGTTCTCTAAACAAGCAGCTACATCCGAAAACAGAATTAAGTAATGCAGTCAGTGCTATTCACGGCTCAAACGCCAAGATTGCCTGTCCAGACAAGCACAGTGTTTCGCTTGTAGCAAGAAAGGTCGCATACAATCCGTATGTTTGCTACGGAACAAACATGAGAATTTTACCTACTCACAAAAATCTAATCACAAGGCCCATGTAATCAATGCAGTGTATTCAAATCCTGCTGCAGGCATTAGCAAAATTAGCAAGCATACAGTTCCTTCAGTGCTACGCCAGTCTAACAAATTTTTTGTTCGTTTGCATCTTAGTGGAAAACGTGTGAAATTTCAGTTGGACACGGGTGCCTCTGTTACAGTGCTGAATCGTAGCACGTTAGGCTCCTCACGCCTGTTAAAAACTAGCATGCACCAGACTGCTTATAATTGACAGGACTTTCCCATTCTCGGAAAATGTACTTTGTCTGCCATGTATTGCTCGCATACGTAAACTGTGACTTTCAGTGTGCTACAATCACGTCATTGTGAGAACATTTTTGGCCTTGATTCGTTTGGTTTGTTACGCTTTCAAATTCAGGACAATGTGTTGTCAGTGACTGCACTCAATGCCAAAGACAGTGCAGCTAACTTGCTGAAAGAACTTCCTGGGCCCTTTTTTGAAGTTTTAGGCAAGGCTAACAATTTTGTTGCACATATTACTATGAAAAACAATATCCAGCTGAAATTTTGCCGAGCCAGAACTGTTCCCATTGCATTACGGAGAAAAGTTGCTGCTGAACTTACAGAACTGCAAGATACTGAAGCTATTGCGCTCCTTACAAGCTAGTCAGTGAGCAAGTCCACTGTTTTTTCTACGCACACCTTCAGATCGCATTCGCCTTTGTGTTGACTAAGTCTACAGTCAACCCACAAACTGGGATTTATACTTATCCATTGCCACACCCAGAGGATCTCTTGGACAGATTAGGCGCTGGTCGCTACTTTTGAAAACTTGATTTGCGCGATCTATATCTTCAAATACCGCTAGACGAAGAATATCAAACCGTATGTGTTGCGAACACTCATTTGGGCTTGTTTAAATATTTGCGTTTGCCTTTTGGCTGTGCTTCCACACCCGCTATTTTGGAATGGTATTTGGAACAGCTGACTGCTCAAGTACCAATCTGTTCAAAGAATTTGGACGATATTTTCGTAGCAAGTCGTACATCTGAAGAACACATTGCAAATTTGCGTGCTTTGTTCCGCGTGTTGTCTGATGCAGGACTATAGTGTAGACTGGACAAGTGTGAATTTTTAAAACCTGAATAGCAGTATCTTCGTCATAAACAGTCACGGTGTACATCCCCCTCAATCACATTTGTTAGCCATACCTGATCTGCCAGTTCCTCGCAATGCCACAGAATTGCAGTCAGTTTTAGACAAAATGAACTATTGTATTCGGTTCATACCGAATGCTGCACAAATCGCAGCTCCTTTGCGTCGCAAGAACGCCCCCTTCGTTTGGACAGATGAGTGCCAAGCAGCTTTCCAGAAACTTAAAGATACATTTCTCAGTGATCGATGATTGGTTCACTTTGATTCTGACAAACCAGTTGCGTTGATAGTTGACCCTTTCTCTTACGGACTCGGTGCAGTGTTAAGCACAGATTTGGTGATAAAGACAGGCCTATTGCTTTCGCATCAAAAGTGTTGTCCAAAGCTCAGTGTAACTATTCACAAATTGAGAAAGAAGCATTGGCTATTCTGATGTCACCAAATGCCACCACTATTTGTATGTCAGAACATTCTACTTAGTAACGGATCACAAGCCACTGCAGTCCTTCGTTCATCCGACGAAGCCGGTTAATGTACTAACTACCCAAAAGTTGCAAAGATGGGCTTCGTTGTTGTCTCAATACCACTACGAGATTGTGTATCGTCCGACAGCTCAACATGGTAATGCGATCGCACTTTCACGTCGTCCGATTAGCCCTGATACAGACTTTGACGCTTCTGCTGCATCTTGTTACGTCGATGCTCAGGATTCTGAATTGCTTCAGTCCTTTCCTCTGAATTACAGGAAAATTGCACAGGCCACAGGCCATGGGAGCTGATTCAGGGTTGAACATTTTGCTAAAATGCATTCACACATCTTAGCCTCGCTCATTGCGTAGCATAAAGAAGTCTGTAGTGCACCAATACTTTCCACGTCGGCCTCACTGTACAGCACGGTTTGATTATTGTTCAAAATGACAGTGGACAGTCATATGTGTTGATCCCAAAGCTTTGCAAAAGAACGTGTTGCAGTTACTTCGCCAAGGAAACGCGGGGGTTGTTGATAGGAGGCAGTTAGTCCGTCGAACTTGTACTTGGCTGGATTTGGACACCCAAATAGAACAGATGACGTCACAGTGTCACGCATGTGCGGGAAATCAGTCCGCTCCACCACAAAAATTCTCTGCTTGGTCCAATTCACAATCGCCGTGGCAACGTGTGCACGTAGACTTTGCGGGTCCTTTTTGGAACATTCGTTGGTTGACTGTGGCAGACTCTTACAGCAAGTTTCCTTTTGCTGTGCTAATGAACTCGACGACGGCACGTAGCACAATTCAGGCGTTGTCCTCTATTTCTTGCCTCGAAGGTTTGTCGGAAGTTATAGTGTCAGACAAAGGCCCTTAGTTCACTTCAAATAAATTGAAACGTTCTTTGAACGCAATGGCATGCAGCATCTAACTGGTGTACCGTTCCATCCCTAGTCCAACGGCAAAGCGGAAGGTTTTGTCAGAGCCTTCAAGCAGCAGATGGCTAAACTCCGCACCGCACAGACCAGGGATCAAGCATTGCAACTGTTTCTCGCCTCCTATCGTTCACATCCACGAGATGGACCATCGCCGGCGGAATTGCTTCGTGGTCATCGCCATCGGACACTGTTCGACCTGCTCCACCCTCCTCCCGACGCCGAAGAAAGGCCGCACGTATTGCTTCGCGTCGCATGATATCGTGTTTCTGAAGCTTTTTTTGCTGCAGAAGACAGTGGGCGTGAGGCGAGATCATTCGTCGTCTTGGCGCGTGCATGTCTCTCATTTTAGTCCCAGACGGATTGCAGCGCTGATATCACAATCAAATCAATCAAATTCGCAGCTGTTATGTTCACGGTGATCCTTCTGTACCTTTTCCCACAGATTCACGGATCCCGAGAACAGCGCGGCCACAGCAGCCAGCCAGAGGTCGTCATCACCACATCGTGGGGCGACCCCGTGGCGACGGAGCCTCCACCTATTCCGCCTCCTCTCGTCCTACAGATGGAGCTGGAGCCGCCCACACAGCAGCAGTCGACGCCTTCTATGTCGTGGTATGTGCCACAGGAGGTGGACGCGTACCCTCATGTGCGTTTTTCGGTGGACGTTTTCACCAGAGCGAAGGGCGGATGGCGGGGTACGACCGGAAGTCTGACGTTCCCTGTAGCCACAGCTTCCTATCCATCAGGGTGTCGACGCTACTGTCTGCCCTCCCCTCCCCCCTCCCTCCATTGTAGTCCTCCTTACGCGACGACGATCCGACTCTTTTTTTTGGGGGGGAGGGGGGGGGGGAGGAATGTTGCCGGCCGCAGTGGCCATGCGGTTCTAGGCGCTCAGTCCGGAACCGCGCGTCTGCTACGGTCGCAGGTTCGAATCCTGCCTCGGGCATGGATGTGTGCGGTGTCCTTAGGTTAGTTAGGTTTAAGTAGTTCTAAGTTCTAGGGCACTGATGACCACAGATGTTAAGTCCCATAGTGCTCAGAGCCATTTGAACCATTTTTTTGGAGGAATGTTATGGCATAAAGTCAACACCGGCACGCGATTCGGGAACGATAGGGAAGAGAGAGCTGTGATAAGAAGTCAGCCAATTGCATGCTGACCGACCTCCCTTCCAGGACGACAACGTGACATTAGCGGTCCTCAAGTGAAATGCTCTACCAACTAAGCTACCGAAGCACGACTCACGCCCGGTACTCACAGCTTTACTTCTGCCAGTACCTCGTCTCCTACCTTCCAAACTTTACAGAAGCTCTCCTGCGATCCTTGCAGAACTAGCACTCCTGAAAGAAAGGATTTTGCGGAGACATGGCTGAGCCACAGCCTGGGGGATGTTCGGTAGCTCAGTTGGTAGAGCACTTGCCCGCGAAAGGCAAAAGTCCCGAGTTCGAGTCTCGGTCGGGCACACAGTTTTAATCTGCCAGGAAGTTTCATATCAGCGCACACTCCGCTGCAGAGTGAAAATCTCATTCTGGAAACATCCCCCAGGCTGTGGCTAAGCCATGTCTCCGCAATATCCTTTCTTTCAGGAGTGCTAGTTCTGCAAGGTTCGCAGGACAGCTTCTGTAAAGTTTGGAAGGTAGGAGACGAGGTACTGGCAGAAGTAAAGCTGTGAGTACCGGGCGTGAGTCGTGCTTCGGTAGCTCAGTTGGTAGAGCACTTGCCCGCGAAAGGCAAAGGTCCCGAGTTCGAGTCTCGGTCGGGCACACAGTTTTAATCTGCCAGGAAGTTTAATATTTAAATCAGTTCGGGAAAACTGAACACAGTAAACTATTTAAGAATCTTGATGGTACATTCTCGATAACCTGAAAGTATTTCAAGCGTCGTCAGTATTGCTGGTGATACAAGCTTCCTCTTTCTAATAAGTATTTGCACTGTTGTATCTTTCGCTGCAACTACAGATTCTGACGTAATCATTAATGGTGTTCGTCCCTGCTATAATAAAAATGCTGAATGAACCCTGAACTGCAATGACCTTTTTTATTAATTTCCTCTGCAGTCTTTACCGACCTCATTTGATCAACATTGAAGAAACAAATGAGACGGTGGTCCCTCAAAACAGCATCTGTGGAATCAGTGCTACTGTACAAGACAACAATAAGTTCTGCCAATTAAAAGAGTATAGACAATATTTCAGAATTACACTAACAAATTTTGATTTGGTCGCAAATTTTATCGACAACAGTGCTACTCGTGTACCTCTAAGGGAGCATAAAATTCATCAAGTATGAAATTAAATATGTTAACAGCTTTCAGTAATAGTGCTTAACAGTCTGATAGTTAAAAACCAGTACTTTTTAATTATAAAAATGACTCACGTGCACCCTGTTCGAATGTTTTCTCCTCCAAAATGCACTTAACGCGATTTTCACTCCCGGAAGTGCTATGTAGATGTGATAAATGTCGAGTTCCGCAGTAGTTCGGCTACTCTAGGATGGTCGATTCCTGGAAAGAAGGAAGGAAAGCCCTTACCAACTAAAATAAGACTATGCACTGGAGGGCATCGGTGGTTTCAAACCACCTCCTCGTTGATCGTTGCTTTTAGAGGGATAAGTCTTATATTTCTAGGTTGCGACAAAAGTAAAGTGAAGATTAAATGAACTGATAAAGTGAAAAACCCATTTTGGAACATATATTGTGTTCGAACATCATGAATTACCCCGAAGAGGACCTATTGGCACGCAGTCAATACGGATTTACAATACATCATTCTTGTGAAACACAACTAGCTCTTTACCCACACGAAGTGTTGAGTCCTGTTGACTAGGGATTTCAAATTCATTCCGTATTTCTGTATTTCCAGAAGGTTTTTGACACTGTGTCACACAAGCACCTTGTAGTGAAATTGCGTGCTTGTAGAATATCGTTTCAGTTATGTGACTGAATTCGCGACTTCCTGTCGGTGAGGTCACACTTCGTAGTAACTGACGGAAAGTCATCGAGTAAAACAGAAGTATTGTCTGGCGTTTCCCGAGGTAGTATTATAGGCGTTCTGCTGCTTCTTGTCTCTGTAAACGATTTAGGAAACATTCTAAACAGCCGTTTTGTGGTTTTTCAAATGCTACTGTCGTTTATCGTTTAGTAAAGTCATCAGAAGATCAAAACAAATAGCAAAACGATTTAGAAAAGGCATATGTATGGTGTGAAAATTGGCAGTTGATCCTAAATAATGAAAAGTGTGAGATCACCCACATGAGTGCTAAAAGAAATCCGTTAAGCTTCGGTTACACTATAAACCAGTCACTTCTAAAGGCCGTAAATACAAATAAATACCTAGGAATTACAATTACGAACAATTTAAATAGAAAATGTTGTGAGGAAGATTGCATTTTATTGGTAGAACAGAAAATGTAACAGATCTACTAAAGAAACTACGCTTGTCCGACCTCTTCTTGAACACTGCTGATTTGGGATCATTACGATATCCTTGTAAGATTACTGGAGAACATCGAGAAAGTTCAAAAAAGAACAGCACGTTTTACAGTGTCGCGCAATAAGGGAGAGAGTGTCACGGACATGATGCAGGATTTGGGATGGACATCATTAAAACAAAGGCGTTTCTCGTTACGGTGGAGTCTTCTCATGAGGATTCAATCACCAGATTTCTCCTCCGAATGCGAAAATGTTATGATGATGCCGACCTACAAAGGCAGAAACGATCATCATAATAAAATAACGGATATCAAAACTCGCACGGAGAGATGTAGGTGTTCGTTTCTTTCCGTGCCCTTTACGAGATTAGAATAATAGAGAATCATGTGATCGCAGTTCGATGAACCCTCTGCTAGGCACTTAAGTGTGATTCGCAGAGTAGCCATGCAGATGTAGATGAGTGTAGGTATCCAGTACCACAAAAAAAGCAGGAGAAGCAGAAACGTGATTATCACAAGGATCAATAATTGAAATTTTTTCAGAAAAGTCTAAAATTTTCTACTACACGGTTTGTTATTTATAGACCCAAAAGATTTCACTTACGTGTTATAGACACCGGAACCTTAATATGCATAACTAATGGACATATGGGGTTCCTGCTCAAAAGTGTAGACATGATTGTCTCAACATCAAACGAACTGCAAAAAATGACGTTTTAGTGTTTTATTAATGTAATAAAGTATGAGCTTTGGGAAAAACGTCCTGCCCCTTGTAGTTTGTGTATCTTCTGGTTTTCAGTCTCGCGTCTTTTATAATATCACATTTACGTTTGCCTGCTAACGCCTTTTCTTCTCTTCCTTGGTGGTTCTGCTTCACTCAAATTGTAAATCCTTTAACAATACAGAAGTAATAGTTAAACAATGTAATAATGCAATGACAAATGAGTGTAATATTAGCTGCACTACAGTCATATAACGCTTGTGTATATAACTGACTGTCAGCATCTTAGCAGTCAGGTTGTAACCTCCCCACCGCAATTTTTTAAAAGAAAATATAGCAATACTTAATAGAAATGGGGGCCAAGTGTAACCTCCCCACAAAATTTTTAAAGAAAAAGGACGATACTAATTAGAAATGCTGATGGACATTACTCTATGCGTAACTTGCCCACAATCAAATGTACTGACAATGGCAACAAAAATGTGAAAATACGCAATCTGACTCAAATATAAATCCTTCAAAATTAAAGTCCATTCAGTGACAAGAAAATTCAATTAAACCGAAACATCGGTTTTTGGCCCTGTGAAAAACAATCAGAATTAAAGTCTTACCTCAGAATAAATGGATGTCACATATCTGCTCTTGTTGTTGCGCACCGCTTGGAGGAACTGCATTGCAAATAATAATATTCTCTTTTTTTGTGATTTTAGTGGAATTTTTCTTCAAAAGAAGTGGAATGAAATGGGAAGTGCAACGAAATCTTGAGTTCCATAAAAAATTAAATTTTTGAGAAAATACTTTTGAAATAAAAAATTATTATTGGGAGACTTGTTGGAGAATAATTACAATAAATAAAATTTTTCATTATCTAATGATTATATTAATTAACAGTATACCTTATTCCTCATCTTGACCATTGTTGCCGACCGCCTACATCACACAACCGCACTGGGCTGCTACTACTGACCGACCGCTCTGCATGACGACTACAGACTCAGTACTGCTCTCAACTAGACAGAGCTACAGACTCGCAACGACTACTGACTGCTACTCTGCATAGCGACAACTAACTCGCAAAGACTACTACTGACTGAGAACCGCTCGCAACACTCGCGCGGTCAAGCGCATACTCTCTGGTCACAGATGCTACAATGCCTCGCCATCGCTGCTGCGTTACATACGTGTTTCATAACCCTCCACTCGGGGGGCAAAAATTTGGCAGCGATGGTGAGTCATTTGGACTTGCCAAGCGCGGCAAAATTTTTCTTTAATTAACAAAATCCTACAACTTACAGAATATTTAAATGTTGTGCACACGCACTAAGTACAAAATATATCAGACAAGGACAAAATGTGAATACTAAACATAGTAGCAAATCAGAAAAAAGTATATACAAACTTTTTGACAGATAAAGTGCACAGGCACTGAAAAAATTCTTTAGCATATGCAGAACAAATAAACAGACTGGCAAGAATAATTAGATGTAGTACATAAAGTAAATGTTGTGCACACGCACTAAGTACAAAATATATCAGACAAAGACAAAATGTGAGTACAAAATATAGTAGCAAATCAGAAAAGTATATACAAATTATTTGACAGATAACAAAGTGCACAGGCACTGAAAAAATTCTTTAGCATATTCAGAACAAATAAACAGACTGGCAAAAAATATTATGTTGACAAGTGTACATGCACTGAAAAATGTCTTTAGCATTTTCACAACAAATAAACATAATGGCAAAAAAAAATTCATGTCCAAAGTGCACATGCACTGAAAAATGTCTTTAGTATTTTCACAACAAATAAACATAATGGCAAAAAAAATTCATGTATAAAGTGCACATGCACTGAAAAATGTCTTTAGTATTTTCACAACAAATAAACATAATGGCAAACATCATGTCGACCAGTGACATAAGTGTACTCACACTGGAGTTTAGCGAATCGAAAAATGTATAACCTATGAACATAAATGATGTTACCAAAAAAAATTTTTTCTTTATGTGACAAGAATCAGGATAGGAAAGGGAAGGATTGCATCATGGTTGTAGCACTTTAGATTGCACACAGCTGCTCTGAAAGTCCATATCTTTCCACAGTAGTACAACACCAAGTGACACAACTTGAAGTTCTTTTCCCATCAGAATTTATCAGTGTAGCCAAGACACTGAACTGTCGTAGTAATGTTCCATGTTTTCATTTTGGCAGTACATTAGGTACACCAAACAGTGGGACCATAATAATGTCTTCATCGCTCATGGTGGTGGACAGCATGTCGTGTCAACACCACACTCTTACAAGGCACACCAACGTAGAATTAGTGCAAAACCAAATATAGTGCTCCATGATCACTGGGATAAACAGGACAAATGGACATTGCAGTAATTCAGGGTAGTCAGCTTATGAGGTGAAGGACATCAAGTCACATAATATTGACAATTACAGTCTTCATTGATAGTTCGTGGCATTCATAGCCCAGTTATTGAACATTTCTGTACCAAGTATGTAGTATTACAGAAAAATGTTCATTAATTGTTTTACATAGAATCAGTAGCCTTCTTTTCCTGGTTACAAAATATTATGAAATAATCGCATTCTTTTCAGTTACAGAGTATAATTAAGAATCATTAACCTTCTCCTAATTACAGTTAATTAATCATTTGTCATTCCAATCTATTAAGAATCATTAGCCTTCTTCTAATTACAAAGCATTATTAAACAATCACATTTATTTCCAATTACAAAGTATGAACATTGAAAACAAGAGTTAATTAATGGCATAATTAATAACAATTTCGTTGATTGACATTAATTATTGGCACTCAGTGGCCATCAAGTATTGAATAGAATAAAACATAGTTCATCATTCAGTATTATTCAGATCATTACAAAGTCATTATTAAAAATCAGTTAATTACAGTCAAATCATTAGTAATCACAGGCATTACAATAAACAGTGGCAGTTATTAGCTAGTGACAAAGCATTATTTTGAATATAGTCTCATTAAGAGGTCATTACTCGAGTGACATGCTATTCAGAGTTGATCAGTATTATTCAGAATTATCATAAACTAGTGACATTATGTGGGACTGGTAATACATTTTTTTGGTAGCAATGCATTGCGTTGGGATCGATAATTAATTGCTGAGGCATAATACTTTTTGCTTTTGACCTATTGCTGCAAATGAGGATAGGTAACGTCATTCGTCATGAGTCAGCTGTAGCAAGATTATGTAACAAGGCAGTACATGTGATCACATTTATAAATGATAAACACAAATGGGTAAAAAATATAAAAATGCAAGTACTAGAACAGGTATAATAAGTAACAGGTTTAGCAAGTATCATGAAAAACTTCTCCTGGAAAAAATACAAAAACGGATTATTGACCTGAAAGAAGAAACGCACACTATGCTGAAAAGTAGTGAACTTCGAATTAACAAGTAGTGAAATGTGTATAAAATGTGTTCCATAGCTGTCCTTTCCAAAACTTTCCGTCATCCTACTATGCAATGTAACACCTGCTGTCAAAGCAAACCGCAACAAATACTTAAATAACTACGTGGCATAAAGAAAAAAACTTCATTATCCATATCATCATAACTTCACCATTATCATCACCTGTAAAGAAAAACTTCATTATTCATAATACCATTTCCTTCATCATTATTCATCAGTATTCACTATCATCTGCAAAAAATCACTTCATTACTCATTACATAACTATTCCTTATCTCTAGCATATTTCATCACTAAAAATAAGATGTGTAGTTCTCTCTGACAGCCTGCATCAATCACCTTGTATTCTGAAAGAAAAAATTAGTTAAGACTGCTATTCTGTGATGAGTATAGTATAGTCTTGTTAATGCTTGTTAATCCTGATCCCTTTACTCTTCCTCATAAAGTTATTGCATCTCCTTTCGTTTATTCCGTAGGTGAAATTCCCATTTATGTTAAATTTATTTCTTAGAATCATCATTCCTTTCTGAAATTGATGAACAAAGATTAATGTCTTGCATTTAAATCCTATACCCACTAAATAATGACTGGTTTATGGTGACACAATTAACCATACAGCATAACATGACAGAAAACGTAATATGTCCAAGACATTGACAGTGTTCGGATGCGAAAAAATGTACACAGAATAATACAATGCAGTAGCAAAAAAAAAATGTGAAACAGTCACGATGTTGAGATGTCATAAGGCAAAAAAAAAATGTCAAAGTCGACTGGTGTGTGTTATATCTTAACTATTTCATAGTGCATACAAACAAAACTGGAGTAAAGTCATATACACAAAAAAAATGGAAAATGTGCACGGTCTGATGTGTAACGACAAGAAAAGCGACCTGCTAACCTTACCTTGCCGGGCACTTGCCAAGAAAAAAAAATACGATAATCATCAATAAGTAGTCACATAAATATAATTGCAGAAATAGTCGTAAATGTGTAAATTCATCTGGAAAAATATGCACGGTCTGATGTGTAACGACAAGAAGAGCGACCTGCTAACCTTACCTTGCCGGGCACTTGCCAAGAAAAAAATACGATAATCATCAATAAGTAGTCACATAAATATAATTGCAGAAATAGTCGTAAATGTGTAAATTCATCTGGAAAAATATGCACGGTCTGATGTGTAACGACAAGAAGAGCGACCTGCTAACCTTACCTTGCCGGGCACTTGCCAAGAAAAAAAAATACGATAATCATCAATAATTAGTCAGGTGAATTAATTGCATTAGTAAATGGCATCATAGTGTGTTGAATCATACAGTGGTTTCACTCAATAAACGGTTTAATGTTTGAGATATGGTGATTGCCTTTCGATTTTCTGGTTCTCAAAGTTTCGACGTGTACAACATTGGGGTGAGGGATATTGCGAATCCGATACGGACCTGCGTATAGAAGTTCAAATTTACTGCACTTACCTTTTAATTTGCTGGATAAATAGTGTGTACGTACTAATATCTTCTGTCCAACGTGAAAGTCGCGGCGTGTACAAACCTGATTTTGCTGTCTTCTCCGGCGCTCTGCGGCACGTTTGATGTTGTTCAGCGCAATGTCAATTATTTCGTGGTGTCGTAGGCGACGATTTTTGGGGAATTCTATTAATTCTTTAATTTTGTTCGGTGGTTCAACGTTTTTCAGTATAACAGTCGGAGATAGCATAGTGGATTCATTTGGAATGGAATTAATTACATCTTGGAATGAGAGTATGTGTGTATCCCAATCAATATGTCTTTTGTGGCAGTATATTCTGCACAGCTTACCAATTTCCTTCATTAATCTTTCACAAGGGTTCGAAGAAGCGTGGTACTTGGATATATAGATCGGAGAAATGTTTCTAGCTCGTAACATGCGTGTCCATACACTACTACGAAATTGAGATCCATTATCAGAAATTACTTTCATTACATGCCCTACATGAAATAGAAAATGTTTTACAAATGCTTTCGAAACAGTTTTAGCAGTAGCTTTGCGTAACGGAGTGAAAGTAACAAATTTTGAAGTGAGCTCAACAGCGACAAAAATGTAGCAAAAACCTCTGTTAGTTCTCGGAATCGGACCAAAAATATCTACTGCGGCCATGTGTCTTAATTTCACAGGTATAATGGGATATAAAGGAGGAATATGTGAAGTGGTGTCTGATTTAGCTTTCTGGCAAATTTTACAAGACGCTAAAACTCGTCGTATACGTTTTTCCATGTTGGTAAAATAACAGTTCTGTCTCAGTATAAGAAAACATTTTCGTGCTCCGTAATGTGCGTAACTTAAATGAGTGTACCAAATTAGTTTGTTAACCAGTTCGTCAGGAATGCATAATAACCAAATGTTGCTGTCAGGATGAGAGCGGCGAAACAGAATGTCATTGCGTACAGTGTAGTGGTTCCTAATCGTAACATTTTTCCTATCTTGCCAAAGGTGTTTAATTTCTTTCCACACATTGTCCTTATTTTGTTCTTGTGCTATGTCCTGTAATGACGATGAAATAAAATTTTCAAATGCAACCTGCTGAATGTACATGACACTGAAATTTGCTTTGCAGAAGTTGGTTGCTACGTCTTGCTGATTGTTACTGAGAGAACGCGATAGTGCGTCTGCTATAACATTTTGCGTACCGGGAATGTGAACTATTGTAAAATTAAATTCCTGTAAATATAGTTTCCATCTGCTTAACCTGTCGTGAGTGAATTTAGCTGAAAGTAAAAATTGTATCGCTCTATGGTCTGTGTAAACAGTGGTATGTCTGCCATAAAGAAAATGCCTAAATCTCGTGAAAGCCCATACAACATATAATGTTTCAAGTTCTGTAACAGAATAATTTCGTTCAGCGGGTGACAAAATGCGACTTGCAAATGCGATGTTTTTAATTACTGTAGAACCATCTTCTTCAATTTCCTGAAAAATATGTACACCTAAAGCGGTGTTAGAGCTGTCAGTGGCAATGGAAAAATTTCTGGTGAGATCTGGGTGCGATAAAAGTAGAGCATTCAATAAAGCATGTTTCAAATAACATTCTCGTGAACAAAATTCTGCGTGTCAAAAGTAATGTTTGCGTTACTGTAATATGCAATCTGTGCTGTATCTGGTTAAATTCTGTCGTACGTGCTATTATTTACGGAAGAATGTTGTGGCATATCCACTATATGAACTGTTCTGTTATTTCATACTGACGTGTTACGCTATGGATGACACCTATTGTCTGTTCCATTCATGATTATTTGTTGTTGCTGATGTTGTTGCTGCTCATAAGATCGACTGTTATTAAATGTACACTGAAAATTGTGCTCATCATTCTTTTTACGTCTGTCCTGATAGTAATTTCTATACGGCGCATTGCGATACGAGTTGAAATAGTGTGTTGTCTGTACGTAGTTATTTCTTTGCTGCCGTGCGTTACTATTTGTTGGGGCTGGGACTATACGTGCACGCGGCGAAACATTAAAGTTTAGTTGACCTTGTAGACTGCATTGTTGGTTAGGTATGCTAAGCGGTTGACTTTCATGCTATTGTGGTGAAAAACATCTATTGTTACAAAAATGTGGTTCCGATTGCTCAAAATTTTATACATACTGATGATTACGATTTTATCTGTAATTAAAATTACGGCGGTAGTTGTCATCACGGGAGTGCCTACTGAAAATTGTCACATTCGGTAAAATATTTGTCATATCTGGTTTTCATTACTTGTTTCTTAATACTAGGTAGAGCAATAGTTAAAGAGCAGTTTGGATAGATATAAAGGATAGTAGAAGAGAAGGCAGCAGTGCAGAAAACTAAAGATGAAACAGCACTACTACAGCTCGGGGCCCTATGCTCGCTACGGCACATATTCATTAAAGCGTAATGAATCCCCTGAGGTCTTTTACGCACTGCAAATAAATTTTAGCTTTTGTGTTACAGGCAATAGCGGTAAAATTTCAAAGGCAAATTGTTGTATCCGTGCTAATTCAAATTTCTTCATTACAGACAATGCTGTTGTAAATAAAAAATTAAATTGTCGCATCTGGTTCAAAGCTAGCTTCTGCATTACAGGCAATAGCGGTGAAAGCATAAAAACAAATTGTCGTATACAGCGCAAATCGTGTCTCTGTGTTCTGCCATTATTAAATTCTTTACATTTTCTTACAAATACAAATTGCTTATTATCAACGCTCTCGTCACTGAATTTGAGAACACGTTCAGGTTTGTGTGAAAGTCTGTTCGTCTGTGTAATTACGGATTTCAAGTTGCGTAGCTTTTCATATTTTAAGTCGCGTGGCTTTTCGGATTTTAAGTCGCGTAGTCTCTGTAAATTGCTCACATTATACGTGTTGCGCGAGTCTGACGGATGTTCGCGAAGTGGCGTCTGCTGTGATATGTTATTAACTGAAATGTTTTTCATCTCTGTTACTTCTTGTTGTAAATTTGATAACTTCCGACGTAACGTGTTGTTAGATGAATCGATTTCATTAATTGTCAGCTGTAAATTTTGAAATTCAGGTGTTTGGATAAAAGAAACCGGTGCAGTATCGTCTGATTTATTGTCATTAGTATTTTCGATAACATCAATACGACTGGCCAATTCATCACATTTTTCAGTCAGTATTTTAACCTGATCATCGGTTTTAGAATCAGACGCATTAATCTGTTTTTGCAACTTGCGCGTAGTTTCGCTCAGATTTTTAACATCAGCTTTGATGACATCGCAATCCTGTGTTAGATCTAGTTGTTCGAATCTATCTGTCACTGTTTGAATATTTACTGTGTGTGTATCCGTTTTTGCTTTAAGATCAGAAATTTCATCCCGTAATTCCGCGTTCAATTGTTCTATGGTATTAATTTTGTCGGACACTGTAGTAATATTATTGTCTACATACGTCTTCGCTTTCGCGAATATTTTACGTTTGTCCTCTTGTCTCTGTGCAGTGATTGTTTCCATGACTTGTCGTTTTACTTTGTTTTGATCTTGAATAAATCTGCGGAAACGCGTATCACTGTTCTGTATGTGCTGACTAAAGCGCTCGTTAATCTGAGTGTTCTGCTGTTCGAATTTCGCGTCTATCTTTGCGTCCATAGTGCGCGAAAGTTCTACCGTCATTGCTTTAAACTCGTCCCGTAATTGTGCAGCTTTTTCAGAGCATTGTTTAGCGACTCCGCTAATTTCGTCTCTGAGTGTTTCTGTTGCGGCTGTTTGCATTTCTCTTAATTCTTGCGCAACAGACTTAATTTCTTCGCTATTTTTTTGAGAACAAGCCTCAATTTCCACGCGCAACTGTTCCTTAGTGTCATGGCACTGCGCGGCAACGTCTCTAATTTGTTCACTAAGTTTGTCTTGTTTTTTGTCATTATTGTCAAGTTTTTCGTTCTGTTGTTTGAAATTTTCATCGATTTTATTAAATCTTTCATTAAACTGTTTGAAATTTTCACTCTGTTGTTGTAGCAATCTTACCATAATTTGTTCAAAGCCAAAGTTAGCGTTTATACTCTCTGTGCTGTTTAGTGGTGGATCTGGAACTCTCTCGCTTACTGTAACCATTTGGTTATTCTGAGATTTACAAAAAGGTTTGTCAGTCAAATGTATACTATCAGTCATTGTTTCGGAATTAAATGCATCTGTCCTACTTTGTGTGATCTGTTCATTTTCATTAGACAGATTTGACTGTACATTACTTGAATTTTCCAAATCGGGTGTGTTAAGCTCTACAGCGCTCATTACCATAGAGCATTCTGCGCCATCAATTGTCGTCAAGTTAACAGACGAGACAATTGAGTTCGTTTGTTCATCATTAAGGTCAAAGTCATCATTAGTGGTTGGAATGCACTGATTGTTAGTGAACGCAGGATTGTCATCATTACGTTGCGTATCACAATTACTATCGGTCACGTTGTTTAAGTCGGTAATTTCATTCACAATACTTCGCGATACACTATTCACAGTCTTTCGCGGCATTTTTACAAAAGTCAAAATTTTTCACAAAGCAAATAAGCACAATGCAAAAGCAACACACAAATACAACAAAGCAGCAAATTGCCGTTGACCTGTAGAAAGAAAGTCACAATATTATTAAAAGCGTTGCGCCAAATCCTAATTATCTAAGCAAATAAGAGCAGATATCTGACTGTCGCTCAAAAGACTCTCAACGAAATACGATCCTGGACTGGGTGTCGCCAAGTGTAACCTCCCCACCGCAATTTTTTAAAAGAAAATATAGCAATACTTAATAGAAATGGGGGCCAAGTGTAACCTCCCCACAAAATTTTTAAAGAAAAAGGACGATACTAATTAGAAATGCTGATGGACATTACTCTATGCGTAACTTGCCCACAATCAAATGTACTGACAATGGCAACAAAAATGTGAAAATACGCAATCTGACTCAAATATAAATCCTTCAAAATTAAAGTCCATTCAGTGACAAGAAAATTCAATTAAACCGAAACATCGGTTTTTGGCCCTGTGAAAAACAATCAGAATTAAAGTCTTACCTCAGAATAAATGGATGTCACATATCTGCTCTTGTTGTTGCGCACCGCTTGGAGGAACTGCATTGCAAATAATAATATTCTCTTTTTTTGTGATTTTAGTGGAATTTTTCTTCAAAAGAAGTGGAATGAAATGGGAAGTGCAACGAAATCTTGAGTTCCATAAAAAATTAAATTTTTGAGAAAATACTTTTGAAATAAAAAATTATTATTGGGAGACTTGTTGGAGAATAATTACAATAAATAAAATTTTTCATTATCTAATGATTATATTAATTAACAGTATACCTTATTCCTCATCTTGACCATTGTTGCCGACCGCCTACATCACACAACCGCACTGGGCTGCTACTACTGACCGACCGCTCTGCATGACGACTACAGACTCAGTACTGCTCTCAACTAGACAGAGCTACAGACTCGCAACGACTACTGACTGCTACTCTGCATAGCGACAACTAACTCGCAAAGACTACTACTGACTGAGAACCGCTCGCAACACTCGCGCGGTCAAGCGCATACTCTCTGGTCACAGATGCTACAATGCCTCGCCATCGCTGCTGCGTTACATACGTGTTTCAAGGTACAACGACCTTATAAAACAAAGTAGACTACCAAGAAAGCCAGCGAGAAATAAAAATGATATTTCCACTCATTACGCGTACGCGTGAAATGCCTCATATCACTGGACATGAGGCGTTTCTGAACGAAACAGTAAAATAATTTATAGCATCGGAACCATTAAGTAGAGATGAGGTATTTCTATCATAATAAATATCGCTACCATCAAAGATACATAATTCGCCATTACTTCAGTTTGCAAAAAATATGCAAATGGGAAGTTTCAGATTTTATCGATTCATACTAAAAGTCTACATGATGAAATGTCGAGACATTCAGAAAACATAGGGTAGCGTAGTTAAACAAAGCCCACCTCTCATTTGAATGCGGATACAATATTTCGACTTCAGAAATAGACGAAACGGATATAACAGTGGACAGTTTTGTGCAGCAATCGATTGTTAGGATTCTGCTGTCAGCATTTCAGTTTTTTCATCAGTGAAGTTAGACGCTTCTCTTTGAAGTCTGCAAAATGACTTTCTCAATAGAAGAAACAACTGAAGTTGTGAAAGCATACGTGAAAACAGGTTAGATGAGGGGAAACTAGCGAAATTTTCAGGGTGAAGTATTCGAATAGAGCACTATCAGCAAAGAGAGCAAAACAGAGTTTGTATAAAAATTGGAGCACCTACAGATCTGTGGAAAATATAAAATGACAAAAAAACTACTTCAGTTCGCACACTAGACGTTATTACAGCCATTCGCCGAAGAATTATTCACAGACCAAAGGAGTGTACACGTAAATTGGCCCAACAGGCTCGTGTGAGTAGAAGTAATTGCCAGCAGATATTGAAAAGTCTTAATTTGAAGCCATAAATCTTGACGGCCGTACAGCAATTACGGAAGGATGACAGTCAGAAACGTGTAGATTACTGCTTGAGGCTTTTCAATAACATCAACGATGGTTTGTTAGACACTTCCATTACATTAGCAGTGATGAAGAATGGTTTCATCCTTCTGATCACGTGATTTCACAGAACACGAGCTATTGGGCAACTAAGAACGTTAACAATGTGTGTCAGCAACCGCTCCACGATCAAAAAATCGTCGTTTTTTGACACTACCCTCAACACAGTTGCATATATGGAACTTTTTGTTAGATTTTGAGCTCAACTCACGGAATATGAAAGACAGCCGCGCTTGGTAGCAGTGCGATCTACGGCGTCTTGCTACGGTTCGCGCGGCTCCCACCGTCTGAGGTTCGAGTCCACCCTCGGGCATGTATGTGTGTGTGTGTGTGTGTGTGTGTGTGTGTGTGTGTGTGTGTGTGTGAGTGCGTGCGCGCGTCCTTAGCGTAAGCTACTAAAAGTTGGATTAA